>NC_069371.1:33710000-34960000 GCF_021730395.1 Mercenaria mercenaria | reverse complement strand
ACTTTTTATTACCCAATAAGGCTTAATTTAACGTTGGTAAAGGCATTTTAAACCAAGTGGCAAACATTTGGTCGTTCAGCAAACAGGAAATTGACTTCCCATTTCTCTCGTCAATTAATTTGTTATAACATTAAGACGTTATTTTTTATAAATAGCGTTAAACGAATAGCTGTGACTGTATTTCAATCAAATTCTTCAAACAGTCCACTTATGAGGAAGAGCTTGAATTTCTATCAAAGATCAATCAGGTGTCACAACAACAACATCCATTACAGACAGAAAAGTTGTGATTACAGTCTACAAAACCTTAAGAATGCTAATACAAGGACCTGGATGTAGAATATGGAAAAATACGATATTCAAAAACTATCCTCTGAACTTACTCCATCATTACCTCAAGTTGAAGTACATGAAATGCATCCAACTCATGAGACATCTGTAACAGGCTACAAACAGTCAAGTCCTCAAATTGCTGCATATTCTTTTTCACCAACAACAGGAGCTGACAAAATGGAACGAAAGAAAAAACAAAAGTCCAAATCAGCTAGCCTTTTAAGCACCTTGGTGTTTTAAATAAATGGTCCCTCACTTAATAGTGACCTTTTCAAACTTGGAGAACAACTTCAAAAGGCTCAGAAAAAAATCATAGAAACGGGGTCCTTCTGTCAACAACCATTACTTTCAAAAACAGTGCAATCAGTTTCTGTTACGTGAATCTAAAACAACAGAGAAAGTTGTAGGTGAAGTTCCAGAATATTATAAACAAGTTTCTTCTAGCAAACGCCAGCATCTCTGTCAAACTAGTGAAAATACAAGCTTCAAAAGATCTATTCAAACAGACGAAGAAACCGAATCGAAAAGTGTCCTCTCAACAAACAGCTTGACGAGTGTAGAAAATAACAATCATCCATTTGAGTCTAACCAAATAGATCTCAGCAACACTAAAGATACTTTATCTTCAGACTTTATCTTCAGTATGGACACATGATACAGTGTTAAAGTCTAGATACACAAATGACTCAACACAAACAGAAAGATAAAACTCAGAAGAAATTAATTCTCCAAAACAGGAAGTAGTTGCATTAAAACAGAATAAAGGAGAACTTAAAACACCAAATAAAGACTGAGTGATAAAAATGTTGATCAGGCAAAAGAAATCAACTATCTTTCGGAAGAAAATGTAACTCATCAACGTGCACTGAACATTACGAATGCAGAACGAAAAGAACTTGCCCAACAAAATTTTCATCTGAATGAAACACTGACAAAAACACTGGCTGAAGCAAATGCAAACTATTTAATCTTGAAGAAGGTTATGAAAAACTCCAACAATCTAACAAATGTCTGATGAATGAAAACCGTGGATTAAAATGCAAAATCAGTGACTGAAATACAGCGGGACTTTTGCTCTGGCATCACAAATGTCTGTGGTGGAATATCATTAATAAAGAATGATATTGAAGCTATTAAAAAGAAACTTGAGACAGTGTCATCTGCCAGAGACATTTCAATAACACAAGAAGAACTACATCTAGAAAAAACAAGAAATTGGAGCTATGAGGAAAGAAATAAAACAAGAAATCATTAATTTGAAGACTCTCAAATTTGACGCAAAGATACAACAGAAAAACACATCCAACTCAACTCAGTTGCAGAAAGAACTACAAACAATGGAATTCAGACCCACCCAAACAGAGGAACCACAGCAAAGTTAAGGTACAGCTGAACAACCTATACTTGTTGAAATTACTACACCACAACACGTGAACAAAAAAAACAGTTAATTTTGCCAGAAACAGGGACATTGACAGAACCGTAACCCCACGGAGAAAAAAAGCATCATATTTACATACTTGGGGATTCTGTAACTACATGTGATGCAGTCCTCCTACATGTGGGAAAAAATCATATCTCCGATGGAGATACTCAGGGGGAGATTATCAAGCAATACAAGGATCTTATCTCCAGTGTCAGAGCTGTGAATACAGGTGCAAAAATCATAGTGTCTTCAATTCTACCAAAGAAGTCAAACAAAGCAGTTTCAAAATCAATTTCAGAAGTGAATATAGCCTTGAAAAATATATTTGACATGGATGAAGAAATGCATTACATGAACAACACACCACGTTTCACACAGAAAAATGGTACAAACTCTACCCTATACACAAATGATGTACACTTGTCACCCAAAGGTGCTGCCTACCTCGCACGGAACATAATGATTGCCATTAATAGTTGTCTCAAACATTGGGCATTGCTGGAATTTTTTACAAAACCAGCCTCTCAAAAACAGCAGGTCAAATTCAACACCCAACGCAGAGGAGGAAAAAGGGGACATATGCTATGATTCCTCCACCCCAATACTTTTAAAAAGTGAGAAACAGGATGAATTTGTATCTGCTGACTCAAGCTATGATGACATGAGTGTGTCAGACTCAAAACCTACACAAAATGACAATAATCTATTTCGCAAGAATAGATTAAACTTCATATATGTTAATATTCACTATCTTTATCCGAATTTCAATGAAATTAAACATTTCGTTGATGAACATCCTGCAGTGGATATTCTTGGTTTCTGTGAAACCTTCCTAAACGAGAAATTCTTTGATAATGAAATGCAATTAAATAATTTCCAACTGTTCAGAAAAGACCGCAAAACACATGGAGGAGGGATTATTGTGTATTTGAAGTCCAAATACCCTTGCTAGAGGAGAGAAGACTTAGAAAACGAAGATCTTGAGACAATTTGGTTAGAAATCAAACAATCAAAACAAAAATCTATCTTTTCTTTTAAGCTACGTATACAGATCCCCATCTTGAACAGCGGTGTGGAATACTGAAATAGAACAATGTTTAGAAAAAGCTTTCACTGAAAATAAGGGGACACTTCTATTCGGAGACTTTAATTATAACTATGTGAATAACACAACTGTTAATAATACATGGATCTGCTTAACAAGTGCTTATAACTTGCTAATCAGCCTACCAGGGTTACTTCTGCAACATCTGCAATCATAGACCATATTTACACAAACAGGCCAGCATACATCATCAATATGTGTCTAACATTCAGTGACCATTTTCCTACCTGTTTCACCCGACAATGTTCTTCTTACAATGAAAATGATCCACTGCAATATGTCTTACAAAATTTTTAGTGAAGAACAATTCCTTTTTGAACTAGAATATTAGCCATGGTCTGTAATAGACATGTATGATGATCCTGATGATGCCTTGGATTTCCTTCTCAAAATACTGCTTAATCTAATGAATGATCGTATTCCTGAAAAATAAAGACGTGTTAAACATAAACAACAACCAGACTGGTTTAATACAGAAATAGCTGATGCAATAAGGTCAAGAGACACTGCTAAGAAAGCACACAATGAAAATGAATTTAAACTCTGGAGACAAAAAGTAAAAACAACTGACTAGTCAAGCAAAGAAAACATTTAACACTTTAACACTAAAACCATAAATTCTAATAAAGCAAACCCAAAATGATTATGGAAAAATCTTAAGAACTTGTCTTGAAAATCCAACATCACCAAACAAATTATATAAATGATGACAAAGGTAACCCAATGTTAGATCCACAGTCCATAGCAGAAACTTTCAATTCATTCTTTTCAAATTTGTATAAAATGGGGCCTGAACCACCACAATGTCTTGAAAATGCAGGCCTAGAAAAAGTTATATAGTTTGTCAACACAAATATTGACAGTAATATAACATTTAAAATACCTCTAGTGAAGAAGAAGAAAAGAATTGAGGAACCTAGATGTGTCAAAGTCAATTGGGCTTGATGGAATTGGACCCGGAATAATAAAATTAAGTCATAATATAATCTCAAAACCTCTGTCTAAAATAATAAATCTTAGCATAAAAAATTCAAAGTAGCCAAAATAACACCAATTTTCAAGAAAAGATCCAAGTCAGAACAAAACAGTTACAGACCTATCTCAATCCTGCCTGTGCTATCTAAAATCTTTGAGCGTCACGTATCTATACATTTGAAAAAGCTTCTTAGAAGATGACAAATTATTATATCCAAAACAATCAGGTTTCCGTGTGAACCACTCGTGTGAAACAGCACTAACCAGTATAACTGATGACTGGATTATGGCAATAAACAATAAGTCCTGTGTTGGGACAATATTTCTAAATCTGACTAAAGCCTTTGACCTTGTAAATCATTCTCTTTTATTACACAAGCTCTATATCATTTCAGTGACTGTTCTATAACTTGGTTAGCATCATATTTAACAAATCGCAACCAGAAGGTTTCTGTACCTGGGCATCTATCAGAAACACAAGATATCTCAGCAGGTATGCCCCAAGGCTCTGTCCATGGGCCTCTATTATTTATTCTATACATAAATGACTGGCCATTCCACACAGGTAAGTCTACGTTGGATATGTTTGCAGACGACACAACCATGTCTGCCTACGGCAAAACAGTTACTGAAGTTCACACTTCTCTCCAAGATGCTGTCAATATAGTTAAGTGTCAACAGAACTGTATGATTTTAAATGTATATAAAACAAAAGCAATGTTTATATCTGCATCCTACAATAACAAACAAATCAATGCTCACACAAGCACAAACCCAATTCAGATGCAAGGACAGTCACTCGCATACTCATCTACGGAAAAGCTTTTTAGGAGTACAGGTTCAGGTTGATAAAAACCTTAACTGGAAGATTCAAGTTGAAAATACACTGAAAAAGTGTAACACTCATCTGTACCTTATGCTAAGAATTGAATCTTTTCTCAGTATACATTCCCCCAAGCTTTTCTTTAATGCATACATCCTACCCAATCAACTCATACCTTCAGTGGAAGTACTCTTGGACCACCCATTTTAATTATGTAATTTTAGGGTTTAAGCAATCTTTTTTTAAAAGTTTATAATATATATATGTATATATGCATGTCTTTGCTGTTTCCTTTTTATTATCTTGTTGTGTTTTATGCTACATTTGTTTAGTATTAAACTTACTTTTCAGGTTTGTTTCTCAGCTGTATTTTTATCAATTATTACTGTACTCTGATTTGTAAATTTTGTAATTAATCTTGTATTTTCTGTTTGATCATGTGGACCATATTGAAAATTGGTTAAACACCAAATATGTTAGTGGTCCACGTAAGATAAAGTCGTTATTATTAATATTATTATTATTATTATTAATAGAAATATATTTGTAAACCGATTTTTGTATCGATAGTGATGTGTTTTCTATTATATATACATATTTATACATGTAAAAGTATTCACCATTCACATAGTTCTTTCGAAGTTTTTAATCTAAAATGTGTATACTTGAATGGATATAGATTTATTTAATGATAATAGCATTGGTTTTATTATCGTTCGTTATTCCTTCAAACTTGCAGTCCAAATTCGATGCACATTAATTAACTCAGAAATGCGTAAATGAAAAAAAAACCTTTGTAAAATAGTAAAAACATAGTCATATAGTCATACCGTTATTTTTCCTTCATTATTTAGACAAAAGGATTAAAAGGGTTTTATATATTACTGCCTGTGAAAGACAGAGATTGTAAATATCGAGAGTCAGTATGGAATAGAAAGCTGAGCGGTAGCAAGATTTTTTAACTATGCTGTCCGGGGTTGGGAAAACACCTGCCTTACTCAGGCAGATATGTGAGAGAATTCTTCTTGACTACCATTGATATTATTTCAACATTTTCAAACATATTGTAAAAATTAAATACACTATGACGTTATAATATGACGTCAAATTGTTATGTCAATATGCGCACGTGTAGCTTACAAGAAGATAAGGTAATCTCATAGTCAGATAATTTAATCTTTACTGGAAAGGTAGGCAAAACGTTGTTAAAGTATATTTGAATATTTATGGTGTAGAATATTCCATGTTCAAACAAAACAAATATTTCATTTATAAATTGATTACAGCTTATTTGTTCGAATTTATTTAATTTCAAAATATAAAAATCTAGGACACATATCCAATGCGAACAGGAATAGTTGTTTGGAATTTTATTCACCAGTCGCTTCTTTATAGCAATTAAAAAACTAATACATATTGTTACTCATTCTAATAGTTATTTTTTTCACATATAACTATTATCAGATATGTTTACCTCACAATTGATATCAGATCACGGAACCTCTGTAGATCTTAGCATAAATCAAACGCCCTGTACTGTTTTACAGACAACACGTTTTGCCATAGATCTACATCATCATGGTAACATTTCCCTGAATAAACATTATTTTAATGATAACTCAAGTAATGTTACCGTTGTATAATTTTTTTGTATACTTCTTGTTGACACCCTAACATAAAAAGAATATTTTTGTTGGGATGTTTTTTTTTTCGTTATACATGTAACTTCAGTCCTCACAAGTAAGTAATTAAAACAAGCTAGTCCTTTAAGAGAACGTGTAAAACACTAATACAAAACCAATTCATAATAAGGGAACTTAAATTAGGGTCAATAATGAGGTTTTTATACCTGTATACTGGTAAATCCCATAATTGTGGTTTTGTCATAGGTCGTGCATAGGTCATGCCCTGATGTATTCCATCTTTGACTATGAATTTGTATGTTTTAATGCTTCCTCCAGGGAGGGGAAGCATATAGCATATATAAGGAAGGGTTTGATAAATATCCAATAGCGTGTACACTTTTAGCAAGAGGCAACATTTGAAGTGCGACAGAGGTATGGTATAAATCATCGTCCGTCCGTCCATCCGTCTATCTCAAAAGAAGTATTTCGCTTGAATTCAGCGAAACTTCATAGGAAGTTTCACTCTCCAAAGAAGATGCGCTAATTGTCATCATATTCCGATCGAATAATATATCATTAAGTTATTGCCCTTAGATTATTCAATAGAAATATTCTATTGTGCCATTTCTTGTCCGGAGTAGTCCTCAGCAACCATTGGCTGGAATTCATCGAACATTGATGAGAAGCTTCACTCCTAAGAGGAGATATGCATATTGTCTTCATATTCCGGTCAGACGAATTTTCAATGAGTTACCTTCGATTGTCTAACGAAAGTATACCATAGCGGAGTATTCCCCCAGCAACCACTAGCTTGAATTTCAATGGAAGCTTCACTCCCAAAAGGAGATGCGCATAGTATCTTCATGTTTGATTTGATGCATTTTCACAAATTCAATGCCCTTTGATTTTTCAACATTAGTACCATTTATTGTCCGAAGTATTCCTCAGCAATCACTAGCTGGAATTTAATGAAATGTCATAGGAAGCTTTACTTCTAAGAAATGATGAACATATTCACTATCTTCATGTTCGGGTCCGATAATTTTTCACTGAGTAATTTACTTGCGAATATTCAGCATAATTTTGTATTATGTATAGTATAGCACCATTTCTTGTCCGGAGTATACCTTGGCCACCCTTGGCTAGAATTTAGCGAAACTCCATAGGAAGCTTCACAATCAAGAGGAAATGCGCATATTGTCTTCATGTTTCCGTCAGAAAATCAATGAATGAGTGATTTGCCTTTGATTTTTCAACAGTATCTGATGCTTTTTCACTGAGTAATTGCCTTTTGATTATTCAACATAAGTAAACTATAACACCATCCTGTCATTCGTAAACTAGTTTGCAGTTCTGGTCTAGATAATTTTTCAGCAGCCTTTGGCTTATGTTCTGAGAAACTTCGTAGGAAGTTTCTACATCAAGAGGACATGCGCATATCTTGATCTTTTTCTGAAAACTACTGACTGGAGTTCTTAGAATCTTCTATGGCAGCTTCTGTACTAATACGAGGTATGTGCCCAGTCGAAGAATTCCGCTTTTGTGGTTTTCATATGCAATAATTATATTACGAGGGTCATACATCGGTTTAATCGGTATTTCTGTTTATCATTCAAATTATCCTTCATTTTTGTATATGGTACATTGGGTACTGTACGGTTTGCTATGTCTTTGAATGTTACTTTTTCTATTTGACTTTGGTCATGGTTCTTTTTTCTTTTCTAATTTTTTGCGAGCATATTATATCTAGTTTACCTGTATACTCATTTACGCGTTCCAGGAACGAAACGAACCTTTTAAAACGATTGTCAAGAATAGTTTATACATTCTAACCAATATGTAGAACGTTGTACTTCTAAATGTTAGCATGTAATGCAAGTTATATACAACAAGTTTGCTCTTGCTTTCATACTACCTGTCTTGTTTAGCAAAATAAGTAGTATGCAGCATGTTTAAGTTTCACAGGTATATAGTGACAGGATTGTTAAATTCTGCTTGTAATAACAAGTGGGCACCCATACTTGAAATAGTTCTGGAACAGGCACACTGGGTCTCTTCCTGTTCTTTAAACTGGAATGTACCCATACAGCTTTTGCTTTTCCAAGTAATACACAATGTCTTAGATATAAGAGATGTTTGTATTATATAGAGTGCCACGTATTTTATTTTAAGGTCCAAAGTCAGTTAATGATTATGGATCCACTGCAGAAAAAACGACAGAAAACCCTGTTTGACTATACAGCAAAAAAATGATTAACTGACGCTGACAGTATTTTCTGGCATTATTCTCAGCAGAGTAAGGTTCTCTTTAATCAGAAATAAAATAAATTAGCGTTCGTATTTCCCATGCGTACGCTTGTAATACAAACAAAATGTACAGTTGAATGTTTGGTGATTAGGTGTAAATGATAGACATTTGAAGTGCAATTGCATGTAAATATTTGTTTCTTAGATAATAGATACGTTTCTTGTTATATACACATAAAAGACTAGTCAATTTATCAAGATTACATCATAAATATTTTGGTCGCCCTTTTTACATCTAGAGAATCAGTGAACAGGGGACCAGTATTTTTTAAGTGGAATCATATATGTACTTGTTGGAGTAAACTTAAAGATCCAATTACACTTTTACATGTCTGCAATTTTCATCAACCCTATGATGATCTGTTGATGATCTGCTTAAACTTTGGATACAAAAGACGAACAGGATATAAAAGTGAAATGACAGAACAAAAAATACACAAACAACATTCTGAACGAAGAAAAGATCGCTGTAATAGCAGTGTTATACAAAACCTTAGTGAGCATTAAATCTTTAGATAGTATCTTATAATCAGTCGCTCTTCAAGAAAGTATTTTAAATTGCACTAAAAAGTCTTAACGATATAAATTCCTCTGTTTTAGAGGCACACTCACACTATAAATCATGTATAAAAGTCAGATTTCCATTCTTAGTGGAGTGCCCAATTATACTCTACTTAGCTATACGTAGATTAGTTGTTTACTGTAATTATAGAAGAACCGTTGGAAGCACATAACGCTACCAAGAAAAATAATAGCAGACTTGGTTTGAACGAGTCTGTTCATGAGAGGTACACCCCTCACGTCCTGTAGCAGACTTGGTTTGAACGAGTCTGTTAAGAAGAGGTACACCTCTCACGTCCTGTAGCAGACTGGGTTTGAACGAGTCTGTTCATGAGAGGTACACCCCTCACGTCCTGTAGCAGACTTGGTTTGAACGAGTCTGTTCATGAGAGGTACACCCCTCACGTCCTGTAGCACCGGTTTAAGCTGAAATATATTTTAGTCAAATTGAATGTTCCCCATGATCTCAAAGGGTGGGAAAATATTACAACAATAAGTCCAAGTACGAGAAGAATTTTTACAGCCGCCTTTTTAAACCTAACACTCAGTACTGTTTAGATTCACAAAAATATTAGTTTTCTTTTTTCACAGATGATATGAAGTAATTGTTCACAATTTCCAATATGAATTTGGATCTACTATATCAGCTTAACAACCACATGAAATTATATAACCAGTTAAGTTTTGTTTCAAAAGTTAGACTAATCTAGTTATTAGTAAACATGTATATGTACCAAATGAACCATGTATCGTTCAGGGGATTCTCTATGGACTTTTCATGTCAAGAAGCAGACATTGACTTCCTGCATTTACAGAAAGAGCCTATCTCGCTTAATTGATAATCACTTAATTATTGCATGTACTAAACAAGCCCAATTGTTTGCTATGTGTACATTCTATTACGTAATTAACAACTGCACTATCGTAATGCTAGATTCCAAATCCATCACAATCGCTGCTCCGGCGGACATCCATCCAGCTTCATTAGTTATTATAGAGAATAAAACTCTCTGTTATCAATTTATTAGTCAGGTTGATATTAACGCGATGATTATTTGTCTGATCTTTAACATTTTATTTTGAACTTTCTTTTAGTTGTTGTTTTTCGAGGGAGGGAGAGGTGGTAATTTTGAACAAATCTTCAAAATATACTTGCAACATTGCAGATTACAACAAAAGGTTTACATTTCCAACGTTTATACAGATCATAACAAAGTGTATATTTCAAGATAGAACAATAGTCTCCGAGCAAAATGGCATGATTCTTTAGATAGAAAAACATATTCTTTTAGCCACATTCAGAAATAAGAAGTACGTATTCAAATGTCAAAACATCTATCATTTTTGTCAGACACAAAAAAGGTTATATAATATAAAGGCGATATTGCAGAAGGTATTTGATTATGACGACCATTTTATGTATAAGCTATTTATTTGTGTAGCATAAACTGACAGTTACACTATTCACTGTAAAAAAACGAGACTGACTTACGCATATATTTTATAAATATGCCAATCCTTTGCAGACACATTACGTTGGTAGATTTCTTCTCTAATTCAAAATAAAAAGTGGCATCTGAATACATTTTGCAAAACTTATTATTCTAATGCACTATATTTCCTATTTTCCATTATTCAAATATAAAATGTAATTAGAAACAGGCTTTGTTTCGTTCACTATTTATGTAAACCGATTTTTATACTGTATTCTGTCCTGATGTTATCGCTTGGGCAACATTCTGTTAGCCAACCAGTTTTGTTTGTTTTAACCTTCAGCCTGCTGGCGGCAAGTGATTCTGCCTTTGCGACCAGTGCAGACCACGATCTTCCATGCACATCCATGCAGACTGATCGTGGTCTGCACTGGTCGCTATTCAGTTGGTAAATTTTCAGTGAACATCCCTTTAAATAATAAGTGGTATGGCCCAAATTGAATGATTGACCAGTCCATTTTAGAAATTTAGCAGGGTAAGGGTTAAAGGTTAGACACAGAGCGAAAAGTTTCTTGCCTTAGATCTTGACTAGTAATATTTTCTCAATTGTTTAGCAAAATGGCTTGATTCTTTAAATAGGAAAACATATTCTTTTAGACACATTCAGAAATAAAAAGTACGTATTCAGTTTTTTTCGCTAAGTGTACATCAGTACTATGTTATATGTTGGTGTCGTCCTTGCAAGGGGTTTGTTACTTAAATATTGATATCTTAAGGTGGTATTTCTTGATCGGTATAAGGGACTGCACGGTTACCATGTTTTCGTGCTAAAATATTTAAAAATATTTCTGCGTATCCGTCCCTGTGTAAGGCAAAACATGAATAAAATGACGTCATAGCTGCATTATTTCATTAGTAACACTTGGAGTGAATAATTAAGGCTTACCTGTACGATTAATTTATGCAAATAGATGTCTGGTTATACACTAGTTAAGTAATTAATTCAATTTTATATATCACATTATCGAAGTCAAAATGAGTTAAATACTATCATGATAGGTAGACAGAATTATAATGTGTGTGTATATGATTTTGCAAGTGGTATGGATGAGTTAGAAGATACGGTAAGTTTTAGTGAACAATGTATGGGAATGAATTGTCTATGCAGATAATACTCAACAATTTTTCTAACTCCACAACTTTTCTTTTGATGATGTTGTTGTTATCCCTGTCTCGAATATTGACGCATTTCAATACTAATGCATCACGTTATATTAATATGATCATTTTCCTTAAATAAAACATAGGAACGATGACAATTGAACTAAACTGTACTATTTAACAGAACAACATTCATCAATTTGGTGTCATTAGTGACGTCACACATGTGGCGAGAAATTTACACGTCAATATGGAAAATATTAATGTATGCTCCATTGCAACTTAACGAAATTGAGTGCAATATGATATGAATTATATCAATTTCAAACATTCAAAATGTACTTTAGACTTCTCAGGAATGCACTTATTATGTGAATTGTTCCGATTTGTTTACGTTTTACTTTTGTTGTTGAATTTATTACCACTCGAAGAATTTTCGTTCAATTGTTATCATTAATGTAAAATAATTGATCCTTAAATATTATGTTCACATTTCATTGAAATGTGCTAATATTTGCCACAGATGTCAAAAAAATAGTCAAGTGTTTAGTTTAAAATGTTGTAAAATGTAATAAGGAAAACTTATGAAAATATCTTAAGTAAATTATTTATTAGCTTTGTCTGATGTACGTATGTCATTTCAGTAAACGTTGAATTAAAAAGTCATCAGTTAAATAACTATCTTAAATTGAATATGTACTATTATTGAGACAGAGTTTAAAGACATTGACCTCCAGGTTTGGCTAAAAATTATTTTCCTTTCAAATTGAAGTCTGGTCATATTATGAACATTAGAATATGAGTTTTTGTTTCTAAAATATTTAAAAAATTCCAAATCAAGAAAAAAAGTTGACCGCGTCGGGAATCGAACCCCGGACCGCCGCGGCAATAAAGACATTTTCCCGTCGTCGTAACCAATAGCGCTATGGTGGAATTAGTGAATTATGACTTTAAAATATAGATATTTATAATCGAGACAGTTTACTTGGAGTAAAGCGTTACAAACTGGACGATCTGGACGCCAGTCCCTTTAAATGAATATGAGTTTTTCTCGAAAATATTAGTGTTCGTGCTTATTTATCTAATTCAGATACATTATCTTCTATCACGAATTTTAAATCGTTGACGTTAGAACGCTGTAATTTAATATACTTAGTTTGTATGCACAGACACTGTTTAGGTATTAAGTTTGATATTGAAATTACTTTTTTTATTTTATAGCTTTAACTGACATTTGTACAAAAGACTAGACAGATAAACTTTTCAGTTTTAGAACAATAATCTTAAAATCTGCAGACATAATTTTTATGTATTTTCATATTTCCTCTCTTGATCTCCTCATGATTTAAAGTAGAATGTTTTGACAAAACTGACTCTTCCAAGTCATTGAATTTTCTGTTCTACATTGATGCGTTTAGTTCTTCTACCCAATTATTTCATATTAAACATATTACATTAAGACTATGTATACAAACTTTTGATTTGCATAACTTTTGTGAGACAAAAACTGTTTTGAATAATATCAAGTGTGAGTTACATATAATGAGAAAACAATGTCATGACTAGAATAAATAATATAAATATACACACTCATGGACATTTATAATCGGTCACGTATGATTTTCATATATTTTGTTAAGACTACGCTGAAAATAAAACAATAAAGTATACCATGCATTGTTGATTTAAGCCATTTTAATGAAAATTACCTTCACGAATAAATAGCATATGGGAACAAAGGTGAGTCGTATAATTTAAATATTATCCGAGTTATCGCAATTACAACACTGACCGATTTCATAAGTCTATGAATGTATACTGTATATACAGTATTGCCTTTGTATGTCAAAATGTCGTTACTTTATAAACAGATGATTCGGTTTAACAACATTACTGCATTACTTTAAATACAGTGTGAATGAATGAGACAATGTATTGTTTCAATAAAGACAACACACCCTCAGTCTTGCTCTTAAAATTATTGAACGAATGTTTCTTTCTAAACATTGCTGAATAACAAATCTGCTTACTCAATTTCGTAGTGCAGATTTCAATCTTCGAATGTCTAGATTTTAAGATCAGCCTATGTCTTTTTAAATGAATTTCCCTTCAGAAATGGTTTTTAGAATCTCAAGCAATTATCTAGCACAGAGTTGAATTGAGTTGCCAAAATTCTTAAACATAAACCTTTAAAGTATTATTACGATAAATGTGTCTGCAATTTAAGGATTCAATTGCTATTTCTTTTAACTAGATTATCAGTATAAGTAAACGTTTCTGTTGTTTAGATTCACTTTTATTCTTATCTTAATAAATGTTGGAATTTCATTGAAAATAATCGATGTACAATGCAAAGATCTATCTACGTCAGATTGCAAAAAGTATTTGTTTTCGAATATGTCATTCCAACATATTGCATCCGTGATATTTATAAAAGAGTCAACTCTTTTAACGCTTTCTCATGCTTTTAGCTGCAGTGTGTTTGTGAATATATATACCACATAGTTCACCGGAAGCGGCAGTAACATATCATAAAGTGATGATCAAATCATGTCTATCAAGCAATAATTGACGTAAGTTTGCGTGTATATACACACACGATATATTCATAGTGTAAACGCCCTATACTGGGTTTCAAACATGTGATTATCAATTATATTCTGAATAAAACATTAAATCTGCCAACTGTTATTTTGCCAATACCTCAAACATAACTGAAAGTACTTTTGTGAAAGTATGCGTACGCTCAAAGAATGTGTTTGCGATGCAACAATATCAAACTATTCCATCATCTAATACTAATTTCACTACCTTAAGCTATTTTTGAAGTCACAAAATACACAAAATATCTTAGAATTCATAAACTAAACAGCGCGTCCTTGTCACCTTGTCATGCTCTATCGAAAAATAGTATTTAATATTTGGATGATGATTCAAGTTATTCACACGTTTATGTTCGAAATTATTTTTTTAAAAATAAAGAGATTCATGAACGTTATTGTTTAATTCTAGTAGTAGTAGTTGATTTTACTAAAATCTTAATTCTAGTAGTAGTTGATTTTACTAAAATCTGTACTTCCTTTAGAATTTTGGCCACAGTTTGATAAACCGCGCTCATTGCCTGTTACCTAACAGGAAAAATAAAAGTATTTGTTACTGTTGTTTATAAATAACATTTGCAAATGGCATTAGTGTGCTCATACATTAACTTTTCATACAGGTTAGACAGAAGGTTGATATATTTGATTATCTGTGATGGTGATACACTTCATGAACGAGCATTTTTACCCAATACACTTCATGAATGAGCCTTTCTTACCCGAACTACAAATGAATCAAATATTTCATGTGTGTTCTTTTCAGTTTTATTTATTCAAGCCCCGCTATTGTATTCTACTTTATTCCCAGAAAATGTCATTTCTTTCATTTATCAAGATAACATTTTCCTCTAGGAAGTACAGATGTAATCCTGATAAATGATCTTTACTCTATAACTCTCAATTAATGTAAGCACTCGTATCAAGTGCAATTTCTATTTCTATAAATGCCGCTCATACAAAAACTATCGTGACAGAATTGAATTCAAACGACTGAAAATACAAGCTTCACAATGATATTGCTCTAACCCATTTGTGACACAGAAATTTACATTGTTCGTTTGATTTTACAAGTAAAAGGCGATACAATGGTTAAATCTGCCATAAGTGATCAAACGACATACTGCGTCTCCTCTAGCAAGTCACCATATAGATTTCTACTTTTTCTGAACACTATTACATACGGTACACAATTTATTAGGCATAAGATATGTTTGTATTATGTTGCGCATGTGCGGTAGGTGTCATGATTCCCACAGAAAGGGTACATGGACAAAGACAACAGTTGTCTTTAATCATATATAAAATACGTTCGTATTTCACTTGCGAACGCT
Source organism: Mercenaria mercenaria (assembly GCF_021730395.1). Lineage (NCBI taxonomy): Eukaryota > Metazoa > Mollusca > Bivalvia > Venerida > Veneridae > Mercenaria > Mercenaria mercenaria. The sequence continues at coordinate 34,944,320 of NC_069371.1, read as the reverse complement.
TGTAAACAAACTTTCGATGAAAACTGGAATAGTCAAACTGATTTTTAGTATGTTTATAAGTAAAACTACATGAACATATTTGTTAGAGGACGTAATGATGCAAATGACACGAACGACTGTCTTAACGAAGAAATTAATAAACACAATAATACACGTAATACCAGTGCTATATTTAACCTTAACTATGTCCATATTTAAACTTTAGTCTTATCACCAGTCAATTCTAAAAATGTTTTAACCAACCTTGTCACAGACTAAGATAAAAGCATCAGATGGTATTAATTTTGTGTTTAATATGCTGTAACACTATAATGATACGTTAGACGTTACTGTCTGGCATGTAGTGATTCAACTGTTTAAACCAATAAGTAAAGTGTTATTTCTTCTAGTTAATATTTTCTACTATTCATTCCTTATTTAACTTAATATATATTGATATCCAGTATTAGAGAAACAACCTATGTCGCGTAACAAATTTTTACTTCTATAACTCATGTACTCAAATTAAAAAGCTCATTTAAGGTATGACCCATAGAGTATTCAATTCCTACAATAATCCTACTTTGACTTAAATTTTTCAGGGGGCATAGGTTTAAGCTCTACAGGGAACAAATGTTTTCCTTATATTCATTTTTGTCTAGTAAGGTTTTACTTTTTTCAAGACTTATTATTGGTTTATTGTACAGAAGTGAAAATGTTTCATTTGATAAGTGATTTCTTGCTGTTTAAAGTGAATTTACCTCTGAAACAGAAGGGGGCAGAGTTAGACATCTTTAGAAATTCTGAGTTACATGCGGCAAAAGTTCTCTGATTTGTCTTTACTCTTTAGATTACATATTATGGAAGAAATGTAGGTAGGGTTTACTTCTGCCCCAAGATTAGTTTTGAACAAAGTGAGCAAAATTTAAAACAGTCCCACAGGACTCAACCTTAATTTTTCAATGTCGAAGTTAGAACTCTGTCTCACTAAATCATTTTACTTAAGGCAACCTAGAAAAAATGACCTTCACAGTTTTATGTTATGTTTTATAATTGTTTACCAATAGTTTGACGTTTCCTTTAACAAAAGTAATGGTAAAAAGAATTATCTGCAAACGTTTTGGACAGTGGCCATCACTTTGAAATTGGTCTCTACTTGTCAATGAGATGATACAAAATTTATAAAAAACGGCAACATAAAAGTTGTTTCAATTTTGCACACAAGTCCCTCACTGGATACAGTATATTGCTGTAACATTGTTTTGAACATTTAAAATATTCTACATTATGTGGGCCATACCTCAGTTATTACGTATTCGAAACGACAATGACGTAATATCAGGCTGATAACCCATTAAAATTGCTGATTCAATAAGCATTAATCGAGTTTTTGTTGAAAATTATAGATATTTATAAGTAACAATGAGCACATTTTCTTAATAATATTATTAGGCAGAATGACACGTTAAGATATAACTAATGATTAGTTCTCTTATCAAACACATTTTATGATGAACTCTCTTTTTCCTTTTCCGTGAAAGTGTTGTAGAAAAGTTTGGAACATTGAAGATGAAAGAATTATTGTACGTTTTCAGCGTTTAGTAAATTTAAATGCAATGACACAGAGTCTGTTTCAAAAATAAATTATTCTTCCATAAAAAAAATAGCATTTTAGCAATAAATTTACCAAACGTTTGAAGAGCCATGTGGCTATTTCTGAAAGTAGGAAAACCCTATTCTTTTTCGTACATTCAGAAATAATAAAAGCGTTTACATATATTTCAGACATTCTTCATGTTTGACAGATACAAAAACTGTTGATATAATTACGAAGTAATATTGCAGATGGTGTGTGAAATTGATACCTATTTGCCGTATTAGCTATTTATTTGTAGTATAAACTGCCACTTGTACAATGATTGATGTTTCTGTTTCCAGTCATTTGCAGACATATCATTCTTTTTTATCTGTGTGAGACTTTATCTTGTGCTGCTTTTCTTCTCTAAGTGAGATTCGTAATTTACTGAAATGAGAACAGATTACTCTAATGCCATCTGTTACTTCTTTCCAGTATTTAGATATGAAGCACTCACAGACGCTGGCAACAGATATTGGGTCAAGTTAGATTTATCGTTTCTTTGTGCAAAGTTTACTTGCGTTTGTTTCGTATCATATTTGCCTTACGCAAATAACTTTTTGCTAATCAGATTATTCTTGTATAATTTTGGTGTGATGCTATTTCCTTCTATAGAAATTTAATATAATCACTTTTCGTTCAAGGGAAACAACCTATTTTCATACTGTTCAGTTGCACACCGTTTGTTATAATGCCTAAACCTATCCTTGTTACATGTATTGCAAAGCAACGAAAACAGTTATCCAAGTGTGTTATCTGTAAAACAAGATAGCACAGGCATGCATCACACAGTCATAAAATTGTTTTGTTTGATTTCTCTTATTGGTAAATACAGCTAGCAGAGGCTTTTCCCTTATGAACACATTCTATCTAATGAAATTCTTTTGATTTTAACTTAAAGAAAATTCTTCTTTGACCAATACATTCTTTTTCAGCTCAAATAACTATTTTTTCAAGGATAATCCTGTTTACTTTCCGACTGGACATTGATGCAGATAACTGCATATAAATCTGAACTTAATTTTAATTACTTAAAGTTTTTATTTTTAATTAGATAACTTGTTTTAAGGTATCCGATCGACAAATAGGTACAGTTTGATACCTGGAGACCCCATATATTTTGGTATCATTTGTAAGAGCTGCTTCTGCTGAACAAGAATTAGTAAATAAGACCATACATAATATGCAAGAATCATTACAGTAACGTCAGCCTTAATTCAGGAGTGGAACAACATTCCATAGGCCGAAATCAACACACTTGTCGGTTCTATGCGCCAAAGATGACAGGCTGTCCTCGATGCTCAAGGTGGCCATACCAGGTATTAATGTGTGATTTTTTGTACGACTTGTAAAATCAAATCTTATGATGTCTTGTTGTTGATTTAGTTTTGATATGCTGCATAAACTTTGGATACGAAATAACTTAATGAACGGGATACATGTGTCAAATGACAGTACGAAAAAGACACAAACAACAATCTGAACGAAGGAAAAATTGTGTGTAATAATAGTGTTATACGTCGCCTTAATGATATCAACATTTAATATTTAGCTAACATCTTAATATCAGTCAATACATGTCACATTTCAGAGTCTAAGATTTTACTTATTTGCTCTGTTGTGTAACTTCATCAACGCATCAATCTGGCATGTAGTGAATGACTTATTAAAAGCAATAAATATTGTGATGTCTCTTCTTGTAAATATAAGCTGCCATACAAACATTGTTTTCTTTTTTTAAGTGATAAAGAATGTAATTTGATCCTATGCGCATCTTTCGCGAGAATACAAACTTTAAATGTAGAAAACCCTCGTGAAATAATTGTAAATTTATTAGATATATAAACTAACTTTGTTTGTAGAGCTCGATCTACAATAAAAATCATTTAAAACAGTCCACTTTCTATTCTTAGTGGAAATACACGTTTATACACTGCTTAGATTTACACACAAAATGTTAGCTTTCTTTTCACAGATGCTTTGAAGTAATTGTTTACAATTTCCAATATGAATTAGGATCTACTGTATCAGCTTAACAACCACATCCAATTATATAACCAGTGAAGTTTTGTTTCAAAAATTAGACTAATCTAATTATTTAGTAGTAAACATGTATATGTACCAAATGAACCACATATCGTCAGGGGATTCTCTATAAACTTTTCATGTCAAGAAGCAGACATTGACTTCCTGTATTTAGAGAAACAGTCTATCTAGCTTAATTGATTATCACTTAATTATTGCATGTACTTAACAAGCCCAATTATTTTCTACATGTGTACATTCTATTACGTAATTAACAACTGCACTGCCGTAATGCTAGACTCCAAATCTATCACAATTGCTGCTCCGGCGAATAAAACTAGCTCAGAAGAGGACATCGGTTATCACTTTTATCAGACAGGTTGACATTAACGCAATGATTATTTTTCTGATCTATTACATTTTTATTTTGAACATTCTTTTATGTTGTTGTTGTTGTTTTTGGGGAAGGGAGAGGTGGTAATTTAAAACAAATCTTCAAAATATACTTGTAACATTGCAGATTACAACAAAACGTTTGCATTTCCAGCGTTTAGACATATAATAACACAGTGTATATTTCAATATAAGCAAAATAACATGATTCTTTAAATAGGAAACCCTATTCTTTTAGACACATTCAGAAATAAAAAGTACGTATTCCAATGTCAAACATATATCATTTTTGTCAGAGACAAAATGGGATGGATAACAACCAGGCGGTATTACAGAATGTATTTGATTATGACAACCATTTTTTGTATAAGCTATTTATTTGTGTAGCATAAACTGACAGTTACACTATTTACTGTATAAAAACGAGACTGACTAATATTCATATTTTGTAAATATTTCAATCATTTGCAGACACATTACGTTGGTAGGTTTCTTCTCTAATTCAAAATAAAAAGTGGCATCGGAATAAATTTGGCGGAACACGTTATTCTAATGGCCTATATTTTCTATTTTCCAATATTCAAAAATAAGAAGTAGTCAGAAACAGGCTTTGTTTCGTTCACTATTTATGTAAACCGACTTGTAAAATTATTCTGTCCTGATAATATCACTTGAGCAACATACTGTTAGCCAACCAGTTTTTTGTTTTAAAGGTTAGAGACAAAACGAAAAGTTCCTGGCCTTAGACCTTACCTAGTTGTGTTTTCTCAATGGTTTAGCCCTTGATGGTTTATTCACGCTTTTTGACGTACATCAATACTTTGTAATATTTTAGTGTCTTACCCGCAAGGGGTTTGGTACTTATATATTGTAATCTTAAAGTTTTCGTGATCGATATTACAGACTGCACGGTTATCATGTTTTCGTGCCGTATTATTAAGAAATGTCTCAGAGTATGCGTCCCATTGTGACGCAAAATGTGAATGAAATAACGTCATAGGTTTATTTGATTAGTTACTTGTGAATAGAATAATATTAAGTTTACCTGTATGTAATAATTTATGCAAATAGATGTTTGATTATACGCTACTCAAGTCATAATTCAGTTTGATTATGATTATATTATCGGTGTCAAAAAGAGTTTAATTCTATACATAGGCATTGTTATGATGTGTGATATTTCTATATTCTATATGACATGGCCGGTATCTAGCTGTATATGATTTTGCAAGTGGTAAAGCAGTGTTAGAAGGTAAGTTTTAGTGAACAATAGGAATGAGTTGTCTACGACGATAATAATCCGCCTCGAGTACTCAACAATTTTTCTACTCCACACTTTTTTGTTGTTATCTCTCTCTCGAATACTGTAAAAGCAGAAGTTTTCACGAGGGTTTAATTTTCGCTATATTCGCGAGGCTCTACATCTCGCGAAAATTAATCCTCGCGTTAATATTCACCATTAGTATAATTCTAATCCAAGTAGGATGCCATTTTTATAATTTCGCGAATATTAAAACTCGCGAACATACTCAAAACTTCAAATTCGCGAAATTTTAACCCAGCGAAAATATGTGCTTTTGTGCTTTTAAAGTATTGACATATTTAAATAGTAGTTCAACACGTTATGTTTTTTGTCTTAAATAAACATACAACACATTATGTTACAATCATTTTACAGAAAATAAAACTTAGCAATTGAACTTAAATGTTCTCTTTAATAGTACAACATTGATTAATTTCATTTATTTGGTGTCATTAGTGACGTCATGCATGTGGCGAGAAATGTACACGTAGTCTGGCTACCGGCTAGATAATCTTTTTTTTTTTAGAAAAATTCTTTTATTTATTCCGACTTCATCTGTCTTGGCTCTGATTGTTTTGAGAAGAAAAGGGACATAATTATAGAAAATTTGAGTAGCCTCAGGTGTTATCTCCTATAAACAAAACAAACGGTCTGAACACAGACTCTGACGGATGCTGCATTGCAATTTAACGAGATTGAGTGCCATATGTTATGTATTATACGAGTTCCTGTCATTTAAAATGTACTGCAGACTTCAGGGATGCACTGATTATGTGAGTTGTGCCTATTTGTTTACGTTTTACTTTTGTTGTTGAATTTGTTACCACTCGACGAATTTTCGTCCGATTGTAATCATTGTTATGTTTCATGTAAAATAACTGATCCTTAAATATTGTGTTCACATTTCATTGAAATGTGCTAAAAGATCAACAAATAGTCAAGTGTTGAGTTTTAAATGTTGTAAAATATAACAAGGAAAACTTACGAAAATGTATTAAGTAAATTATCTATTAACTTTGTCTGATGTGTATGTCAATTAAGTAAACGTTAAATTAAAAAGTAATATTCAGTAAAATATCTAAAACTGATAATGTGCTATTAATGAGACGGAGTTTAAATGAATATAAGATATTTTCTCTGAATATAAGTCTAAGCTGTTCGTGCCTTACATTTCCATCTAATCCCAGGCTAGCATGATCTGTCTATCACAACTCGAAATTTTAAATCGTTGACGTTAGAACGCTGTAATTTAATATACTTAATCTATATGCACGGAAACTGTGATACAATAGAAACATGTTGATCTAACAAAGCGAAGAAACACAGTAGCATGCTTAAAATTAAGTGTCTGCGAAAACAGAATACCAAGTGCCTCCCACGGGACGCTGAGAAGCCATCCAGCTGACTAACGGAAGGTCGGTGGTTCTACCCAGGCGCCCACTCGTGATGAAATAATGCGTGAAGGGGCACCTGGGGTCTTCCTCCGCCATCAAAGGAAAGTCAATATATGACCTATAATTGTGTTTGTGCGACGTTAAACCAAACAAAACAAACAAACTATCAATTTTCATCGCAAGTTTGGACCAATCCTTCTGCAGTTACATCCAAAACAGTAAATTAGATACATTACTACTAAATTAAAACTTATGTTCTTTCAAGCATCGAGTGTTTGGAGCCGGATTTCTTGGATGACTATGTGATTTCTTAGTCTCCATAAGCGTCCTCGTAATTTGCCAAAACCGCAACATCTTGCATATAGTAAATCAATGGAAACAATAACGTTTTTATTCCATACAAACGTAAGGACCTCTTACTAGCTTAAATCAGTAAATATGAGTATTTTACGGATAGCTGATTTGTGCCCACGAAGCGATTAAAGTGGTAAGTTAACGAGTTGTATTCCGTCAAAAGCTGAACTGAACGCCTGTAACTTGAAGCTGAACACGAGAAGATGAGAACAATTTGACAAACAATCGGCGAAATAAATAGAACCTGGTTACTTGACATTTACCGCGTGAGTGATATTTAAATTCCAAACGTGATTTACCTAATCCAGCCGTAGAGCAAGAAATTTCTCATTGTGCACGAGTTTTCTATGAGACTGGATGAGAATAAGTGTACATCCAAACTGGAACTTAAACAAGGCACTATTGAAAGCATTGCCGATGCTCCATGTGAATCATTGCTATAGTGGACGGAACGAAAATTCCAAATCTACCTGAATCTTCCCCGAATCTTCCCAAAAATCATCTTATACTGAGTAAATGTATTTAACTTGAACTCAGTTTAAATACGACGGGCATATTTTCTTAAAATAATACCTAGAAAGCAGATATTTAGCACACACTTTTCTTCTTATTCAAAAAGCAAATTTACCATTTTGTTGATAAATCCGTGTTATATTAATCAAAGCAGTACATGTTTTATATTTATTGAGATGATTTAAATCAGCAGTCTGAGGAATGCTCCACAGGCACTAACTATTCAGCGATCTAAATGATGAACACAGATGCACATCATTGTACACCAAGCAACTTTTGTATCAAAATCAAAGTCTTGATCTAAAACAGACATTCTAGGTGCAATAGGCCAGTGCATTGAAAAAAAGAATGATTCTGTAAGATACAGTTGCGTGAAGAAAAGAAAGCCTGAAAAGCACATGACTAGGGTAAATTTTTACATATTCAAATTGTTCAAACTAAGTATTTAAGTGTTACTAAAATATAGTAGTCTTTAAAATAGCATGCGTTGGACTAGCCAAATTAAAGATGTAAATTAAATAGCTAATACGTTTACCTTAAAGCTCTTCGGTACTGTTGATAGAAAGACGTTTCAATTTCCAGTTACACCAATATAACACTGGCAAATCATTGAGACCCTTTTCGGCGGATCTTTGATGTTACAAGATCTCAGTTTTCCGGTATGTTATCAACGGCTGCATTCCACTGCAAAAAGCCGACACATTCGTTTTACTTACTGGGTTAAATTTCTTAAGCGGTCTGATAGAGTTTGATATTGAAATTACCTTTTTTTTACAGCTTTATCTTTTCATATTTTGTTACTATTTTTTCTTTCTTGATCTACTCCTTATATAAAGTAGAATGGTTTGACGAAACAGATTGTTGATCTCTCAAGTCATTGAATTTTCTGTTCCGCAGTGATGCGTTTAGTTCTTCTAATGATCTTTTCCCCACCAAATGAATTGTTTCGTATTAGAAATATTACATTAGGACTATGCATTCAAACTGGTGAGCTGCATAACATTTGTAACAGACTAAGCGTGAGACAAAAAGCTGTATTGAATAATATCAAGTGTGAGTTACAGATAATAGGAAAACAATATGTATTCAAACTGGTGAGCTGCATAACATTTGTAACAGACTAAGCGTGAGACAAAAAGCTGTATTGAATATTATTAAGTGTGAGTTACAGATAATAGGAAAACAATATGTATTCAAACTGGTGAGCTGCATAACATTTGTAACAGACTAAGCGTGAGACAAAAAGCTGTATCGAATATTATTAAGTGTGAGTTACAGATAATAGGAAAACAATATGTATTCAAACTGGTGAGCTGCATAACATTTGTAACAGACTAAGCGTGAGACAAAAAGCTGTATTGAATATTATTAAGTGTGAGTTACAGATAAAAGGAAAACAATATGTCATGACTAGAATAAATACTATAAATACAAATACTGTATTATACAGTATTACCTTTGTTTGTTAAAATGTCATTACTTTATAAATAGAATATTCGGTTTAACAACATTGCTGCATTACTTTAAATACAGAGTGAGTGAATGAGACAATTATGTCAATAAGGACAACATACATTCAGCCTTGCTCTTAAAACTATTGAACAAATGTCTAAATATTGCTAAATAACAAATCTGCTTATTCGATTTCGTAGTGCAGAGTTCAATGTTCGAATGTCTAGATTGTAAGATCAACCTATGTCTTTTTAAATAAATATCCCTTCAGAAATGGTTTTTAGAATCAACATCTCAAGCAATTATCTAGCATAGAGTTGAACTGAGTTGCCATAATTCTTAATAAGTATTATTACGATAAATGTGTCTGCAACTTGAGGATTCAGTTGCTATTTCTTTTTAACTATATATATAGATTATCTGTATAAGTAAACGTTTCTGTTGTTTAGATTAACGTTTATTCTTATCTTAATAAATGTTGGAATTTCATCGGAAATAATCACTGTTCATGTCGCGAAAAGCATTTGTTTTCGAATATGTCATTCCAACATATTGCATCCATGACATTTATAAAAGACTTAAGTCTTTAAACACCCGCTGCAGTGTTTGTGAATATACACCACATAATTCACCGGAAGTGGCAGTAACATATATCATAAAGTGATGATCACATCATATCTATCAATCAATAACTGACGTAAGTTTGCGTGTGTATACACACACACACACACACACACACACACGATATATTCTGATATATTCATAGTGTAAACGCCCTATTCTGTGTTTCGAAAATGTGATTATCAATTATATACTGAATAAAACAGTAAATCTGCCAATTGCTATTTTGCCAATACCTCAAACATAACTGAAAATACTTTACATTTGTGAAATTATGCCTTTGCTCAAAGAATGTGTTTGCGATAACATTTTAAAATTGCAACAAAATCAAACTATGCCATTACCCAATGTTTTGTAAATGAAAAATGGTAGTCAAATGAATAAAATTTTATCTTTGTGTAATTTAAAGTTAATATGTTGCGTATTATATGACTAAAAATAATCAGGTTCTCGCATTAAACGTGGTTGGGGTTATAGGAATGGTCTCCTTCCGTCCGTCCGTAACAGTTGTGTCAGAGCCATATAACTTGAACCTCTTGAAAAATTTTTATGAAACTTGGGTCAAATGATCACCTCATCAAGACGATATGCAGAACTCATGAGTCAGCCATGATGGCTCAAGGTCAAGGTCACAGCTCAAGGTCAACATTAAACTTATTCCTACGATCTCTCAGTATATTGCTATTTTTGATAAATAAATAGATTAAAATATGTGTTGTAATTTTCAGTGATTGTTATGTTTATGGCCCCCTTCGAAGAAGGTGGGGTATTGTTTTGCAGATGTCGGTCGGTCGGTCCGTAGACCAGTTGGTTTCCGGATGATAACTAAAGAATGCTTTCGCCTAGGATCATGAAATTCATATGGATATTGATCATGACCAGCAGATAACCCTATTGATTTTGAAGTCAGTTGCTCAAAGGTCAAGGTCACAGTGATCCGGAACAGTAAGGCGGTTTCCGGATGATAACTCAAGGACACTTGGGCCAAGGATCATGAAAGTTGACAGGGAGGTTGGTCATGAACAGTAGATGACCGCTATTGATTTTGAGCTCAATAGGTCAAAGGTCAAGGTCACAGTAACTTGGAACAAGTAAACAGTTTCCGGATGATAACTCAATAACGCTTCGGCCTAGGCTCTTTAAAGTTGATAGGGAGGTTGGCCATGATCATCAGATGACCCTTCTTATTTTGAGGTCAGTAGGTCTTAAGTCAAGGTCACAGTGACCCGGAACAGTTTAACGGTTTCCAGATGATAACTCAAGAACACTTGGACATAGGAACAAGAAAGTTGATAGGGAGGATGGTTATGACCAGCAGATGACTCCTATTGATTTTGAGGTCATAGTAGGTCAAAAGGAACAAAGATCACACAGAACTCGTGAACAAAGGAGTTTAACAGTTCTTTGGAGGTAGAGTCAAGAGTCAATGATCGAACAGTCAGTTGGAAGTCTAAGAAACACTGGACTAAGATTTGATAGGGAGGTTAATTATGACCAACAGATGGCCTCTATTGTTTTTGAGGTCAGTAGGTCAAAGGTCAAGATCACATTGACCCAGAACAATAGATCTTTTTTTTGCCAAATAGCTCCTAAGATCATATTTGATACAGAGTTTACTTATGATTGGTAAATGACCCATAGTTATTGATTTGAGGTAAGTATGTCAAACATCAAGTACACAGTGACCAAATAATTTCTGTTCCTTGTGCAATTACTGAATGCCTTTCGTGTTCTATGAGCTCTTGTTTCAAAATGGTATTAGGTGGAATATGTTCCATTTCTCTGATATATGACGTACAGGCAGTTAGTTCTACACAGACAAAAATTAAGTAAAAAGTACAGGAGCATATTTATTATTTCTTAGGTGATGCTTGGCATCTGCATGAATAGGTTGTGGGACCATTTGAAAGAAATCCTTCAAAGAATTGGCTTTGATGCTTGGAATCTTTTTTATTGAACAATTTTCTGTTAATACATACCAACAATCTTCTGTAATTGTATCGAAGTTGGAAAAGTCTTCAGATGTCCAAACAAATCTGGGGACTATATGCATTGGACAAATGTTCTGATGTCTAAACAATTTCTGTAAAAGTATAGGCTGTTCGTAAATGAATAAATGTTGGAAAAATGTTCAGACGTCCAAACAAGTTCGGCTGTTCATATTTACAAACAAACTGTGACAACTGTAAATGCAATGGAAACGTGTTCAGAAGTCCGAACAAATCTGGGGACTGTGTGCATTAAAAATTTTCAGACATCTGTATAATTTCTTTAAAAGCCTGGTCTATTCATATGTATGAAAACATGTGCAACTTGTTAATAATTAATTAATGTCGATAATTGTACGTACGTACGAATAAAGCTGGGGACTGTATGCATTTGAAAAATATTCAGGCATCTGAACTGTTACTAAAACAGCCATTTCCAGTTCTCACATTTGTTCGTACGTAGGAAGAGCCCAAGCTGTTATAAAAATTGTTTTTCCGTCTTTAACATTTTTCAAATGCATACAGTCAGTCTCCAGATTTATTCGTACGTACGAACAAATGTGAGAACTAAAAAATAATCCTTTATGCAAAGTGGAATATTGTTCGTGCGTACGAACAAATTTGTGGACTATATGCATTTGAAATATGTTCAAGATGTCCAAACAATTTCTATAAGAGGTTGGGCTGTTCGTACGTACGAACAAATGAGGCTGTTACAGAAACTGTTTAGATCTTGAGCATTTTTCAAGTGCATACAGTCCCCAGATTTTTTCGTACGTACGAACAATATTCCAAATGCATACAGATTCTTTCTCAGTTCTCACATTTGTTCGTACGTACGAACAGCCAAGGCTGTTTTAGAAATTGTTTGGATGTCTGAACATTCTTCAAATGCATACAGTCCCAAGATTTGTTCGTACGTACGAACAAATGTGAGAACTGAAAAAGAATCTTTATGCAAACTGAAATATTGTTCGTACGTACGAACAAATCTGGGGGACTGTATGCATTTGAAATATGTTCAAGATGTCCAAACAAGCTTGGGCTGTTCGTACGTACGAACAAATGAGACTGTTAATTATAAATATAAATTGTTTGGATGTCTGAACATTTTTCAAATGCATACAGTCCCCAGACTTGTTCCTACGTACGAACATTATTCCAAATGCATACAGATTCTTTTTCAGTTCTCACATTTGTTCTTACGTACGAACAAAATGTCAGAATTGAAAATTAATTTTTATGCAATTTGGAATATTATTCGTATGTACGAACAAATCTAGTCTGTTCGTACGTACGAACCTCTTCCAAACAGTCCCTGAATTTGTTTGCTCGAACGAACAAATTTCCAAATTGCATAAAGATTCTTTTTCAGTTCTCACATTTGTTCGTACATATAGAAAGAAAGTTTCTTTTTTCGTGTGTTATAGTTTTATTTTCTATTTTATTTTAAATATTGATTTATTATATTGTTGGCATTGTTTTTTCTTGTCACATTTTTTTCCATGATAGAGGGTATAGATCTTTTATTTCAACAAAATTCCGGATACTGTTTTTTAAAGTTAATTTATGCTAACTTTTTTATTGTGTTACTTTTATTGGTACTGTATACAAGTTGTGTACGAGTTAATCTGTATATATATAATATATATCCGTAGAGATTGTTTATTTTTTGTTTTATTATCACTAATTGCGACACCGTATCTGTCCAGGGCCTTTATCATTCACATGCACAATTCTTAGATTACATACTTTGCAATTATTCTGGCTAGCAAATACATAAGTAACGTTATATGGAATCACGGAAGTGACGTTTACGTGAAGAATACAATCGACGTACACCCGCCAAAATTGGGGTACATACTTAAAAACCTGCGCTACTTATAGAAGGTTATAGGTTTCCACAAGAAAACTCTTATCTAGAAATTAAAAAAAATAATAAAGGCAGGTAATTATTTAATGATGTATCTGAATTATTTATTTGAAAAACTTTATCTACTGATGTAAGTCTTAGATAATCGTTAAATTTATTATTATTATAATAAGAAAATGAAAATTAACAGGAAAAAAGTAGATAAAGGAGACTTGTGTTTTTGTATTGATAAACCGGTATAAAATCTACTACTCTTACCAGGTTACAAGATTTGCTCTATACATAAAAGAGTTGAAATTGTGTAACATTAAAATGCATTAACTCTACGCCGTTTGTCTTTTAAAGACATTTCTTGTTACATTTATCATGATAACATTTCTCTCCAGGAAGTACAGATTTAATCCTGATAAATGATCTTTACACTATAACTCTCAAGTAATGTAAACCCTCGTATAAAGTGCAATTTCTATTTCTGTATAAATGCTCCGCTATCTTATACGCTCATACAAAAACTATTGTGACAGAATTGAATTCAGACGACAGAAAGTACAAGCTTCACAATGATATTGCTCTAACCCATTAGTATTCAAAGAAATATACATTGTTCGTTTGATTTTACAAGTAAAAGGTGGTTAAATGGTTAAATGCTGTCATAAGTGGTCAAACGACATACAAGGTATATTTTGGCAAGTCACCATACAGCTTTTTATTTTTTTCTGGACACTATTACATACGGTATACTACTTAATAGACATAAGATATTTTTGTATTAAGTAGCGCATACGTGACTGGTGCTATGATTTCCACAGAAAGGGTACAGGGACAAAGCTAACAGTTGTATTTAATCAGATATAAAATACGTTCGTATTTCACTTGTTTATATGTATGTTTATAAGTAAAACTACATGAAAATATTTGTTGTAGGACGTAATGATTTTTTTTCAGTAGCCCATAAGGTATGCAAATGACACGAACGACTGTCTTAACGAAGAAATTAATAAAAACAATAATACCCGTAATAACAGTACTATTTTTAGCCTTAACTATGTCCATATTTAAACTTTAGTCTTTCGTCAGTCAATTCTAAAACTGTTTCAACCAAACTTGTCACAGACAGTGCATCCAAAGAAGTCTTAGATTAAAGCATCAGATAGTATTTGTGTTTAATCTGTTGTAACACTTCAATATTATGTTAGACGTTTTTGTCTAGTTAATATTTTCTACTATTCATTTTTTACTTAACTGATATATTGATATCCAGTATTAGAGAAAAACCTATACCGCGTTACAATTGTTTACTTCTAAAACACATGTAGTCAAATTAAAAACTCATTTAATCATTATGTACGTATTCGCAACAACAGTGATGACGTAATATTAGGCGGATTATCCATCAAAATTGCTTATTCAATGAGCATTAATCGAGTTTTTGTTGATAATTATAGAGATTTGTATTTAAAAATGTAATTAGCTAAAATTAGCCCATTTTCTTATAAAAATAATTAGGCAGAATGACACGTTAAGTTATAACTAATAATTAGTTCTCTTATCAATCAAATTTTATGATGAACTCTCTTTTTCTTTTTCCGTGGAAGTGTTGCAGTTTTATCGAGGAAAATTTAGAACATTGAAAATGAACGAATCATTGTACGTTTTCAGCGTTTAGTGAATTTAAATGCAATGACACAGAGTCTTTTTCAATTTTAAGTTATACTTTCATAAAAAAAATGGCATTTTAGCAATAAACTTACCAAACGTTTAAAGAGTCATGTGGCTATTTTTGAAAGTAGGAAAACCCTTTTCTTTTCCGTACATTCAGAAATAATGAGTGCGTTTACATATATTTCAGACATTCTTCATGTTTGACAGATACAAAAGCTGTTGATATAATTACGAAGTAATATTGCAGATGGGGTGTGAAACCGATACCTATTTGCCTATAAACTATTTATTTTTGAAGTATAAACTGCCAGTTGTACAATGATCGATGTTTCTATTTCCAGTCATTTGCAGACATATTATTCTATTTTATCTGTGTGAGACTTTATCTTGTGCTGCATTTCTTCTCTAAGTGAGATACGTCATTTATTGAAATTCTAATGCAATCAGTTACTTCTTTCCAGTATTTAGATATTAAAAACTGACAGAAGCAGGCAACATATATTGGGTCAAGTTAGATTTATCATTTCTTTGCGCAAAGGTTTCTTGTGTTTATTTTTTTATATTTTCCTTATGCAAAGTACTATTGGTTTATATCAGATTATTCGTTCATAATTTTGGTGTGATGCTCTTTCCTTATGTAGAAATTTAATCTTACCGCTTTTCATTCAAGGGAAACAATCTCTTTTCATACTGTTCAGTTGCACACCGTTTGTTATAATTCCTAAACCTATCCTTGTTACATGTATTGCAAAGCAACGAAATCAGTTATCCAAGTGTGTTATTTGTAATACAAGATAGTACAGCCATGCATCACACAGTCATAAAATTGTTTGTTTGATTTTCTCTTATTGGTAAATACAGCTAGCAGATGTGTTTCCCTTATCAACACATTCTATCTAATAAATCTTTTTGATTTTAACTTAAGGAAAAGTCTTCTTTGACCAATATATATTTTTCCAGCTCAAATAACTGTGTTTTTTTAAGGATAATCCTGTTTATTTTCCGACTGACCATTGATGCAGATAACGGCCCATAAATCAAAACTTCACTGTGCTTACTTGAAGCTTGTATTTTTAATTAGAGAACTTGTGTTAAATGTGGCTTAGTCTTGCTGTCTGATGTTCTTGAAATTCTGTTTGTGGTTTTAGTTACAGTGGTTTAGATACTTCTCATGCTTATATTCGCATGTTTTTAGTTGTTTACTTTAAAACGAAAGATGGGTTTATATTCTGCGGACCGCTTTCTGAAATGCGGCAATATGAGGGTACCTGACTTCAGCTGACTTGCATTTCACTGCATACTATTCAACACCACCTTTTCTTTTCGTTTTCCTGAAGCAAATGTATTGTAATCTTGTGGAAAATAGGTCTACGACGGATTGACAATCTGGAAGCTGTATCAAAATTGATCTGAAGTAGCTGACTTTTATATAAAACAGAGAACAAGTTTTTTTATTAGTATACAGCCTAGAGAACGCCAGTGGGAATGTTTTCCCGTTCACTGCCCATCCCGGCTTGTGAGAAACGAAATGGCAATGTTAAACGGAAGTAAATACAATTACCTGAAAAGTTAACTATTAAATATTCTGTACATATATACTAAAACATATAATTATTTCGTTTGAAAATAAAATCTTCAACGTGTTATAATTAAAGAAGTATACTGCACCGAGAGCTAGGTAACCCCTTTGTTTCTAGTATTTATAATAAAACAAATATATAGTTGGCAGCCTTAACACAAGAAGCGGCGCATCAGGATGTGGTTTAGCTTTTGATAAAGCTAGAATGCAGCTCGCTTAGTCCTTGATATGAGACGACGGACAGAAATGAAAGCGATCTTGTTCTTTGTCACGCCATTGATTTTATTAATTTGTTCCTTTTCATGCCATTGGGCAGTTTTTGTTCATTTATGATGACGGTGGATATGGAACAAAATATACGCGAAGAATGCCCAGTTCTACTGGTCAACTTCTTAGGCAAAACGACTTTTATCGCCGGCTTAATGTCTGTATTTAAAGGAGAAGTTGGAGGCCATGCACTTCCTGTTTTTAATGTTTTAGTTATTTTTATATTAAAATTCTATCGTAATACCATCTGGCTGAGGCTAGCTGGCGTTATTCTGTGCGCGTTGCACACCCCAGGGGCCTGTAGAAACTATAAACAAATTATACTTTTGTGAGAAACGCACAAGACTGTATTATGTGTTTGCAAGAAGCACAATAGTTTCTGGATGTGTTCAAACTAGGTGTTTCGAATCCTCACCGTGGTGCAAACTTAATGGTGAATATTTTGTAAAAGAGTTGTGTCAGTTCTTTCCTTGACATCGGTTGCGACATCTAATTACGTGCACTTATTTCAACTTTTTGCCCGTTTCATTTTATATGTATATTACGTCCGTGATCCTTCCCTTCTATCTACTTGTTATGCCCTCTTCCATGTTCTTTCTCTTTCGTCACCACTTTTTACCACATTTCATTTCTATATCTTTCATATGATTAAGATTTCCTTGCGAATGGGTATTGAAGCAACCCGTCTGCTGTATCTTTCCACTACAGTTTCTATTTTTAGTTGGTCTACTTAACGATGTATGGCTCTGGCTACGTTTGCTGGGCTCATAGCTTCCACATAGAGTCTACTCTTAATATCTATTTATTGACTCTGATGAAAATTCACTTAAGACTAACAATTTACGAAAGAACTCCATAAGCAGGTTGTAAGTGTCAACTAAAAAATATGTAATTAAGATTCCAGTACTTTGTTGTTGTTAACGTGTAGTGTAATGCTCAGGTGTTTTGTATTTTATTTCGGGTATTTAAGATTTTAAAAATTATAGAAGATGAAAACTGTACATTTCATAAATTGACAAGTCAGACAAGATTTGACAATCTTCAGTAGCTTAAGGCTTGTTGAACTTGTAGGTATCCTTAAGTGATCGGGAAATTAGATAATGTGTCTGCTATGTTTTCCTGTATAATCCTTTATAAACTCAATACACTCTGTGATCAGGGGGAGGTGCCCAGGTACGGGCAAGGGACATGTCGTCCCGCTCTCATGAGCTGAAACTTAATAAGCTTTGTTAAGAGCTAGTTTGAAATATATTTATAATTAAGAAATGTTGTTAAATAGATCAGTAAACAGAACTGTTTTAAAAGACTTATTGAAATTGATTATATTCATGAAATTAGACTGAACATTTATAAGTTACTGTGCATTGCTCTTCGTAGAAAATAAATGTTAGAACTGTTGTAATGTGTTGTGTTTCAAGATAAGATTCAGGTACACAGACCAAGTGTTACGTTACAAGAACTTTTATGGCGCCGCAGACAGGATGTCGGACTTCTACAATGGGTTGTCGCTGGATCAATATGCAAGTACTACCACGTACTATACAATGACACGCCGAAAATGATGTGATGCCGCTAACAGTAAGACCTTTATTTTCATACATAGTTCTTACAAAATACAAGCTTTTTCGGTTTTAAAAACAAGAAATTTAACTTATTCATCATTTGGAGTTCGAGACGAAATTGAATAAGAATGTACTTGGCTAATTTTCGTATTCCTTTGAAATTCGTACGAAATCATGATGGAATTTTATTAGGATGTGATTATTTAGCTGAAAAATGCTGAAAATAGCAAAATGATCAAAGAAACGCAAGGGAACCTCAAATGTATATATTTGTATGATATAAAGATCACATTTTTTGTTGTTTATGCATATTTCATTCTGTAAATAGTCATTTTATTGATACCCAATGGTGCATTCTTATATTGTAATTGTAAAGGAAAAGCTATGGAAGCTTAAATTCCTTGAAACCATTTTAATAGTATTAAATGGTGTATCCTCTATAATGTGTCCATTTTCGATATGGATACTAATAATTAAAATTATAGAGATGTTGTGCTTTCGCACAAGTTGAACGTTTAAGTAAACGTTTATTTAACGCACTTTTGGTAGCAATTTTATTGACTATTTATTACTAGTATATAAATTTATCGGAGTACAGTTAAATTGATTTGAGTATTTAAAATTAATTATAAAGCTGAATTGATATATTTGTTTCGTAGCCTCAAGGCAGGCCTGTCAACCGCGTCTAGAGAAGACGTTGTGTTGTGATATAATATAAAAATCCCTTTAGGTGTAGAGTTGATTTAATACAAAAGGCTCAGGGATTAGGTATGAATGTTAAAATCGCCACTATACTAGGTTCAGTATGTAGACTGTTTTTATTGAAAATAACAGTTTGTGGTCATTCATGGGTATAAATATTCAGCTGTTCGTGAATTAAATAAAAGAGATGTTGTACTCCATCATTGTTATGCATGTAGAAGCATAACTGATTATTGTCATTAATTTGTGTAGATATAGTTTTAGCTTGTGTTTTGTTTCTTTGCAAATTTGTTTCATTCATGTAAGAGTCATACGGTATTATATTTGATGTTTTGCTAGCGTTTCTTCTCTTGTGTGATACTGTTTTTTCCTATTTTAGAAAGAAATTGATACAAGCTTGTACTTAATATTAAGAACTATGAAGAATAAAAAGGCGTGATAGCTTATGCTCACATGTTCATATGAATATTCCGGTGAAGGATTTAGAAATAAAGACAGTTCTAACACAACATTCGTTAACAGTGGCTTTCTACGAAATAACAAGAACTTGGCAATTCAGATTAAACAGTGATATTTCAACGAAACATTCACATTAAAAATTGATAGAAAAGGAGAGACATTTCACTGAATTTCTTACTATGAAGTTATTTTACTGCGATTCAGATTAAAACGTACTAAATGGACATAGCATGCACAGTACCATAAATATTAAAATTAACGTAATTATCGAATGACAAGCTGAAGCAATTGAAAGTTTACATGAAATCAATACGCAGAACTTTAGAAAATTTTAGTGAACGGAAGAATGAAAACCACGATTATGGAGTTGGATATGGTACGACGAAGTTTTGGCGATTCAACGATCATGATAACATCTCCTTGAAGGACACCTTTTGACAAAACAAAGAACGATGGCAGTGAACTTGTTTAAGCTACGGATTGAGAACCACCGTCTGCTGATTCCATGGTCGTTTAACGTCAAACTATGGTCGAATCAATGGTTATGTGCAGTAGATGTCAATTCCACCAGCCAACTGGGAACACCAAAATGGAAAATTTCTCATTGCATTTGTTTATTTCTTTTATCACTTATTTTTTTTAAACAAGTTGTTATACTTTACCAATTGACTTTTTTTCATCCTAGACTAGTACATTGCTTATGGTTAAGAAATCACATATTCTTAATATAATATTCAAGAATGTTTACTTTAATAGTAAGGAAACTAAAATATGTTATCGTGCAGAAAAATGTGAACTTTCATATATCTGAGTTTCATGCAATGTTAAACAGAATGTTAATTGTGCTTTCTAATTTCAGAATTTGATGTATTTCTACCTATTGATTCAGAATATCCGTGAAAACACAGAAGTTGAATGGAATCCCTACACAAAGTGGCACATTCTAAATATGAAGAATGGAAATGACTTTCATTACGTACAAATGTGTGACTGCGAATAGGACTATATCGAATAATGAATGTTACATACACATATGAAATGATGTTTACTGTGTAACTTTTATGATGAATTCTGTGTTTAAGTTATAACTTATTTGTATGTTTAAGCTATGTTAATCTATCATATGATTTAATTTCTGAAACCTAAACAAGTAGGGATTCCTGTTTATTTGTTTTCATTGATGTATGCAAGGGAACGAACAATTAAAGGAACATCTTCTGTCTCCTTGATTGGCGTGCCCTGTTATATTGACACATTATTCAATTCCCCAATATATAACTTAATAGTCCATATTAGTTGGATTTCTTAGACTTCTATAATTTTACTGTTTATTTTGATCATTCAGACATTTCAACCTTTTTTTAAATTTTTTTTTTCGTGGAGAAAGGAAGGAATTTGTAGTGTAATGCTCAGGTGTTTTGTATTTTATTTCGGGTATTTAAGATTTTAAAAATTATAGAAGATGAAAACTGTACATTTCATAAATTGACAAGTCAGACAAGATTTGACAATCTTCAGTAGCTTAAGGCTTGTTGAACTTGTAGGTATCCTTAAGTGATCGGGAAATTAGATAATGTGTCTGCTATGTTTTCCTGTATAATCCTTTATAAACTCAATACACTCTGTGATCAGGGGGAGGTGCCCAGGTACGGGCAAGGGACATGTCGTCCCGCTCTCATGAGCTGAAACTTAATAAGCTTTGTTAAGAGCTAGTTTGAAATATATTTATAATTAAGAAATGTTGTTAAATAGATCAGTAAACAGAACTGTTTTAAAAGACTTATTGAAATTGATTATATTCATGAAATTAGACTGAACATTTATAAGTTACTGTGCATTGCTCTTCGTAGAAAATAAATGTTAGAACTGTTGTAATGTGTTGTGTTTCAAGATAAGATTCAGGTACACAGACCAAGTGTTACGTTACAAACGCAAAAACTAAGAAAATAACAAACATTTAAAATAATATTGAATGCGACATACCCAAACAGTGCGAGAGTCATATTTTGACTTTAACCTATATCTTAATGTCTAATCAACAATCTTTTACACATACCGAGCATCTCAAGAAGTCAGTTATCGAAAATTAAACAAGTCAGACTTATCTGTCTGGCATATAGTGATTCAACTGTTAAAACTGATAGATAATCTGATTAAAATCATCCCCTCAATAACGTTCGCATGAGGATCTGACAGTGACCCGTCGGATGTCACCTTCTCGCGACCTTTCCACTAATCAATCAATGCCTTGCTTTCAAGTTTTTGTAAGTGAAAGTAGATGTCCAAAACAGTCTATATTTAGCTTCATGAGCCTTGGGTCGCAATTCAATAAGTGTGGGGAATACGCGTTTATAATTATTATGACGAGGTGTTTGAAAGTTAATCGGTAAAATATATATCAGGTTAGATCTCTTGAAGAGATCCAGTTTGGCAACTTCACTTCGATTTAATATTATGAACGGCGATTTTAAAGACAAAAAATGACGGATTATTGTGTACAGGAAGATCGAGATTTTAATCAAATTGGATAGCACTCAAAGCTCGAAAATGCAGTGCCATTTTGACGGTCGAGCCTAGGTTAATTCTGTTGCAAGCGATTTCATTGGCTGAACTATAAATACCGTTTTCGGAAATCCGATACGATGCGAAAGCAGTGTAAAACTGGTCACCGTCAGATCTACGTGAACGAGAAGGTCGAGAACGAGAAGATCGAGATTTTAATCAGATTGAACTGATAGATAATGAGTTGCCAGTTGTAGTTGATATTTTCTATAACGCCATTGTTCTATTCATTCGGGTTAAGGGAATTTCATTTAACTGAATGTGTTAAATTTACAATAAAATTGATCGGATTGTGTAGCTATTTATAACACATATACAACGAAAATTTATTAATTAATGAAACACCATCTTCTAAGCGATATATTTTAAAGTTTAGGAGGTGAACAAGCTCTAAATAAAAATAGGATATTGGTATATCAGAGAAAGATTGAAATATATTTCATCATAATGTGTATTTTCAAGAATGGCGCAGCAAAGGAAGAAAATGCTAATTATTGTCTTCACGAGTTAAATATATATCGACCTTTACACTACAACATACAAATTATCTATTTAATGTTTGCATGTACAATGGTTTTAGTAAAGTTTTAGAATGTTACGTTCAACGTGTCATGTTGTAATGTAACGTCATCTATGTTGAAAAATTGCCAAATACACTTGGAGGCACTTATAACTGTGCAGTTTTAAGTCCCCTATAACTTTTTTGTTTACTTCTATTTTTGAACGAAATTTTGTGTATTTTCTATCAAGTGCATCTATAATGTAATCCGCTATTCATCTTTTACGGTTGTGTGAATATTGTTCATTGAGCTATGAAAATTACACTTCAGCAAATTGCACGAGAAAATGGTGAAACGGCGAGAAATGAAAATGCACATGGTCATGTTATATACTTTTATGTTTATAAATCGAGTGTCATCCTAAATTAATAATATCAGAAATTTTGTTATAAAGAGTGTATTCGTTTTTTTTTTCGCAGCTTGCGAGGTGAATGGGAGTACATCGCAATACCGCCTGAGCGCTGATAGTAAAGTATAGAGCTACAGGCGGCGTAGATAACCTTCCTCGCCGGCAACGTGGACATGTTACAAGTGTCATACAGGACCAGCAGATGGCACGGGTCCAATGTCAGCAGAGACGACACATCGCTGTTCAATAAACGCCCAGGGATGACATACGAGTTGACCAGTGCGATTGGATCAGGAGCAGTTTTTGTGAATTTGCACTTTAACGCAACGCTGAATTAAGTACTGTTGTTTTCTAAATGTTCATTATTATGCAATGAAATAAAATAAAATATTATTACTCACTTCTTAACTACATTTGTTGCAAATACTCAATAGATTCTGAGATAGGGATATTTATGTAACTGCACAGTTATAAGTGCCTCCAAGTGTAGATCTATGAAGTTTCCAGATATCGTTTACATTTTGTTACCATGGAGCTTACTACATTATGTTCACGTTAGTATTCATACATATCAATGTCTTTATATGAAGTATGTTTTTCCATTCTATATTATTTGCATTCAAGTGTAGTTCCGTACTTGTGAAAAAGAAGAATGTTTTCACTTCCTTGACACAGTGTTTATATCAATTTTATTTCACTGATATATTCCATTATTTTACTGATAAGCATATAATATACATTTATATTTATTAAATTACATTCATTTCATATAAAAGCTATAAAAGCGAAATAGCATATCATCCTATGTTGCTTAAAAACAATTGTTTTAATAATCACTTAATAAAGATTAACTCTCTTTCCCTACATTTTGTGTTATATGCTTTCTGATATTTTGGAATGCGGGACAGGACATGACAGTAGCAAATAGCATTTAGCAAATCGGCAACTAGCAAAACACAATAAACAATTAGTAAACAGCATATGGCAAATGCATGTCTGAACTCTCAATCAGCATAAAGTTATAAGCAATTGGTATATGGCATTTAGCAAATTTAATGGCAACAATAGCTTTTAGCAAACAGCAATTGCTAAATGACAACTGGCAAGTTTTATTTAGGTTGAGGCATTTTTAAGTAAAAGGTACATTTTTGTTGTTTTTTCTTTTTGATATTTGTTGATTTAAGGTTTATATATTATATATTTGAAGCCTTACTTTACTTTTGTCTAGAATCCTAGTTTTATTTACAAAAGTAGAAAAACA
Source organism: Mercenaria mercenaria (assembly GCF_021730395.1). Taxonomy (NCBI): domain Eukaryota; kingdom Metazoa; phylum Mollusca; class Bivalvia; order Venerida; family Veneridae; genus Mercenaria; species Mercenaria mercenaria. The sequence continues at coordinate 34,919,826 of NC_069371.1, read as the reverse complement.
ACTGTTCTTTAGGGACACATTCGGACATAATGAGCTCGTATACAAAATAGTAACATTGATCGTTTTGACTGATAACAGTTCGAGTAAAATAGCAGAAGGGATATCAAATTGACACTTTCTAGTAAGTCCTGTATATAACATTATATTAATGTAGCACATAAAATGCCACTTATACAGTTCTATTCATAAAGTCCAGACTGATTGATGGCTATTATTTGTATATACTGATTTTTTGCGGACAGATTACTCGTTTATCTGTCTGAGACTTACCTTCGTTAATTCCTATGAGGTGATTTGTGGCGGGACTGATTATTCTAACGCTGTCAATTACTTCCCTTCAGTATTAAGACATGATCATGTCACAAGTTAGAAAATGTGCAGTCAGTGCAAGGCCCGAATTTGGGATTGGGACCCCTCGCTCTCGGGGCGAGTTCTCTACTGTCAAGTCTTACCAGCTGAATGACACATATTCTCCCCTAATATGACGACTTAATCTGTACCGAGACATACACCCCTACACAGTGAATATTTTCTCGATTTCTTGTGGTGCATCGGCATCGTCGTCAGACTGGCTTAGCAAGCATGCCACGACCCCTAATCTTACGTGCCATATGTCACAGGATGAGACAAATGTACAGTCATCACGTGGCTTGAACACGAGACCCCTCGCTTACAGTGTGAGTGCATATAACTACCAAAGTAAGTACGAAACAAAGTAAGAAATGATCTCTCCGGACTATAACTTTAAGATTAAATCAGATATTGGTAATTTTGTTGTCACGAAGTCAGAAAACTACCAGCTAGCTTACTGTAGATCTTAAAAATGAACAAACTTGATAAATACAGAGTAAAAAAAGCGAAAATAAAGGGCAAGAAAGTAATATGAAGAAATTCAGGCTGGCATTAAAGTTGTCAGCCCTAGACTCAAAGATGGTTAATCAGATTTTGGTCAAGAAATGAAAATCTAAAATGTGATCAGTCACACTTTTCTATGCCCATTGAGTGTCTAATACGTGATCTATTTTCACTGGAGATATGTTTTGAAAATTTATCTTCATGATTTAAACTTTCCGTTCTATTCAGTTTTGTTCCTTAAATAAATCTGCAATATATACAAAAACTGAAATGTCATTATTTGTTGATTAAATGTGACTATCTTTAGCAGACAATCAGTCATTGAATTTTTGTGGCTATTAGTACGGACTTAAAACCGTCGCTGGGACTTTGCATTTTCTTCAAACAAGTATGTTCTCCATATCATTTAGTGAAATAAGTTTCAAATGTATTACCTTGCTAAATATACAACGAATTTACATAAACTGGATTAAACTTGACGAACAATACACCCTTTGCCAAATACCTCCTACAAATTTAAATAGCCCGCCCGCTTACCTCAATAGGGAGAGCGCAGATCTACGGATCGCGGGGTTGTGAGTTCGATCCGCAGGCGATGCGTAAGTTCTCCGTGACTATTTGATAAAAGGCATTGTGTCTGATAACATTCGTCCTCCATCTCTGATTCATGTAGGGATGTTGGTAGGTACTTGCGGAGAACAGGTTTGTACTGGTACAGAATCCAAGAACACTGATTAGGCTAACTGCCCGCCGTCACATAACTGAAATACTGTTAAAAATGGCGTCAACCCCAAAACAAACAAACAAACAAACAAATTTATAAAGACTCATTGTGCAGTCACTACGTAACAGTGTTTAAACTAGAGATGTATTAACCCATATTACGTTTATCATTTTCAAGGCTACTGTAGAAACAGGGCTCCTTTAATACATCTTATATAAATAATTGATAGTATTCATAACATCATAGTTTGTGTCTGAAAAGCGACATGATTGATATCTCAATACATCACAATTACACCCTATTATACAACGCACTTACGAGAACAATAGACAAATAGAAAAATGTTTGTATGATGTTTCTGCGAGTGTATATCTGTTTCAAATTTCATAATTGGCGGCTTTTTAGCGTACTGGTTGTGAACTAAATACCGGACAAGACCACTCTCCGGACATGTATAAAACCACTTATTTTTGGCATTTTTTATTAAGTAGTTTAATCCTTATCATTTGGATATTTGATTTTTTCATTACAAGATAATACTTTAAAATTTACACACGGTCATATATACGTAAAATCCTGTGATGATATATCATCTGTGATAATACTTTTCCATAGAAACAGGGACATTGCGTATGAGAAATAATGCCAACTCGTTAAGGGACCATGGGAATCAAGCAATTTATTCTATATAAGATTTACGGCTCCAACTAATTTCACGGCATTATTTTTATTTGCATGTATGACAATTTTGCGTTGTTTCAATACAACATCTGTTAAAATGATCAAGGGTTCATTTAAGACAAAATTCGAGTAATAGGGAGATAGCTTCTGCTGCTCCCATTGCTTTTGACAGTCGGAATATCATTTAATAATATATGTGCTGCTGAAAACAGAAATAATAAACAAGAAATATCTTTAAAAATGATGGTCGGCGAATTGTAATAAGGAAAGAAGTTTATGAATTTTTCATCTAACATTCATCTTTCATCTAACAATTTTCAAATTGCAAAACTAAACACAGCACTTTAATAATTTAAATGGTTCTCTTTTAATTTTTCGCAAAGGTTTCGTAGGGTTGCAATTTTGTTTCGTTTATCCTTAGACGAATAATTACAGCAAAGGGGTCAAATGTCCCAGCTGAACAAAGTTGGCTGCGGGCCTAATAAAGATGCTACAAATCAAGTTTATTTAGAATACATGAGAAAAAATCAATTAAAGGATTTTTTTATTTATTTCTAAAATAGGCCAACTGATCCCGCTTTAACAAATAGCATATTTGCTATTCATGAACCTTTGGACAATGACGTCACACCTATAAAAAAAGTGAAGGTCAAGCAAAACATACAATTGTAATTATTTCAATATTTCTGTTTCATAAGCAAAGTTTGACCGTAGTCATATCACATAGATAAACTGTATGCAGCGTACCTTCATTTCAGTGTAATGAGATTCAGTCATTATATAGCATATATATAATAAAACAGATTTCAACTGAGTTCATAATTTGCATACCATACTAAAGAAAAATGTTCATATATAATAAATCAGTTAAATAATTTATAATAAATATATCAAAGCAAACAAGTACTCGTTTTAATATGCAATCTGAATAAGTCACAAAAGCAAGAAACCTTTTCATATACAGACGACAATTGTAACAAGGAAAATCTTTTAAAAAGCACTTCTCTACATAAAAGACTCTTATCACACCCTTATTCATGTGATACGCAGACCGTATTCAGCTCTTTCTTTGATATATGTTGGTATTTGAACAAGTTTTTATCATATTTATTAAACTTACTTATCATTTTGAGATATATCAATATTCTTGCTAAATATACTGTGCCAAAATTAGCTTTAAAACTGTGAACAGCGTCGTTTAGGATAAACGCTTTGTCTACTTTTTACTCAGCGTAGCACAACCAACAGAGTGAAAGAAATTGACACTCTCGTCCAATCAGGCAGAGTGTTGCATAAATCTTCCATTTTGATAAATTATCTTTAATGCGTTATCAAGTAGTTTGATTTGCAAACTGAAGTCACGTGGCATAGGTAACGAAAACGAATTTAGACGGCGTCGCCGAAAAATTATAAGCTACATATTTTACTTCCTCAAAATAATTGTCAGTCAGCCTCGAATTATATGTCCGGATACTGATTTACCCTATGGGGAAATGTACTTCTTTTAATGACCCCATTTGAGCTCACAGGAATCACTAGGTCGGAGTGTTGGATAAGAGGTTTTAAACTAATGGTGCATAAGAAAATAATGAACGAAACACATAACTTTGTCTTGAAACTGGTCATTTAATTGTTGTTCGGAGTAAGAAATAAACATGTCGTCAACAAATAACTTTCAGTATATTTACTTTTTATGGCGACTATACTTCTTAAATTATTTAAAAGAATATGCAGAGGAAAGAATACAGACGATACATCGCATCAACACATGGATCGTATATTATAACGTATACGCTTGTGAGTGCAAATATAGCAGTTTTTCAGCTATGAATGTCCGTTTTATCATTCAGAGTAATTTTTGGAGTCTAGTTGCCAAAAATATATACTTATATTACATAGAGCATACTAGTACTGTGACTTTTCATCAGCAAATTTAATCATTATTCTGCTGTGCTCAATGATAAAATATGGAACTAATATATAAATGCAGTTGATATGTGTTAGCCACTTTTCTAAGTAGCGTTATTTTACCTTCGGTTATATTTGATTTGGTAGTTTTTTCAATACAAATCGGTAGTAGATATTCAACTTTTAATGACATTGCAAATCTGTAGAATAAGGAACATGTGAACGTGTAAATTATTGTTTTAATTGTAACACAGTTATTTTTTCTTAAAAAATAAGCTACTGTCTCTGCAAAGCTTCATTAAAACTTAACTGTTAAAAGTGTCTGTACTTAAAATCTTTTTACAGAGGATCCCTTTGGAAGAGAAACTTGCTGATGTTTCACACCAATTTATCAAATAAACATATCACTTCTTGCGAAACCACGAAATGCAATCAAGTTCTATTTAATCAAGTTAGCATAAACATAACATAATGTTAAACATAGAATAGTCTGAAATTAGAAGTTACTCAATTTAATCTCCAGTCTATAATGGGACTGGATCTCATTTTGATTAAAAGCTGTTCGCACGGTTTTCTTACATACTGTTTCTGTTTTTCTTTTAAATACATGGGCATTAACGAATCCATAGATGACAAAACTGTAGTACCATTACATTTACGTTATTCGTAAAATAGCTTTGTTTAGTCTTTTGTAATATATACAAAGTTTTGATTTTAGTACAGATTCAGATATAAAAAAAGGTTTAAGAAAGTCACAAAAGAGGCTTTGTCGGAACGAAAATACAAACTTTTTGATTAATGGTGTAACATACAGATCATGGCCCCTCACAAAGTTTTTGTGCACTAAAACCAAAACATATCAAACCGTTCTGTTTCAAGTTCTTGAAAGATAACAAAAAAGTTTCTTGTCATGCGTGTTAACTTCTTCTTCATTAGGGGTGAAATGCTCTGGGTACTAGTGTAACGTGCGATGACTAATTCACAGATAAAAGTTACATCCGCATGTTGGTTTAACGGTATCAAACAGTTGTATTTAGTTCTTTTAATACTAAACGTATTTTAACACAACGTGCCGCTCAACAGCAGTTATGTATTCTATAGATTAACGATTTTCTAGTTTGACTTTTGTCCAGGTTCTCAATGTAAATACATCAGTGTCTTTTCATTTTATGAATAACAATACTTAAGAAAGCTCTCGGTCCTAATGAACAATCTAAACCTAAATACACATTTTCATAAAGATAGGAAACGGGTTTGACACATCTAATTGCATGTTGCCACGTGGATATCGACATGATAAAAATATACATACAGCGCTTACACTATAACTGTACCTTTGCCAATTGTGAAAGAATATAGAGACTGTTCTTATCTTCTTCCAGCAACGAGCTTAGATTTAGAGCATCTGTCAATATCCAATTTCTTTTCTAATTACACTTTTGTTAGACTTGGCATTTTATTTGGCAGGGAATAAGTTGTAATGCAAACGCTGAGCGGAGTAATCAGGCGAAAGCTTTCCTATCAGTTTTGTTTTTGCTGTATTGTTTATTCAAAAAGTGTTTCTTATATTTTACTGCATATATAGGCTCTTACTGCATTTTTAATTGAAGTGTTATCAGAACATATCGCCTCCTTATCAATGACGAAAGGCTTCTTGCTTTACTTGGATAGTTGACGGAAGCCTCCATTATGAATGAATGGAACTTTTATTTCAGATCACGCCAATTATGGATGTAACACGTGTGTACAGCAACATTTACCGCTGGCCATTACTGCTGGAAGCAGCACCACTCTACGTTATAACTCCGTACTAAATACTAGTCGGGATTTAAGTATTGTAAAGAATATTGACTTCCTGCTACTAATATAAATGTGCTTATATATCATTTTAAATTTTGACTTTCGGACACAGGGGTAAATTAACTATGAAACATGAACACAGATGGTACGTTTCATTTCTGATTGTCCGTCCAGAAGTCCATTTTTATTATATATGATCGAATTTTATGTCTAAAATACAACTTGTATTCCACAGACGAATAAATATCCCTGCATTCATTTCCATCCGATACGGAAAAATGACGCCAGGTCTTTGATTGAATTTTATTGAAACAAAACGAATACAAAAAGAAAATTTTAAAATTGCAGGTATACGCCATCTTATCATCTTATGTATTTAAAGCAAAACTCTACTTGTACAATTCAATTCACTTTTGTTACCCAGTACGGACGTTAGATCGAAAATGTTAAATAAAGTGGCTGTGTATTCGAACTATTCATACAATTAGAAAAGGGAAGACTCGAGTATGTTTTGATGAATGACATGTATTAAATTTTCTTTAAAAAAGAATCAGTAATTCAAAAGTCATAAAAATGATACCATCCTTTAAGAACGCTTATCAGTCTTGAAACAGTGTGTCCTACCTCTTTTATGACTAGACAGACATATATTATTTTCAATAATACCAAATTTCCTAGCAGATAGATAATATTAATCTAACTGTTGTTTGGCAGCATATACAGCGATAAATCTGTATCACACGTGTGCTAACAATTACCAGTAAACTCACCTGATTATGACGTCACGTAAAGGCAGAGCTTTCCAGAGGTTTTAACAAGTGATTCCAGGGACATGCATTTCATTCAACGTTTCTTATGGAAATATGCATTGTGACGTGACATCATAACGTTTGCTATTTCAACAAGCGTCTTCTAACAGTTAGCACGTTTTTGTTGCGAGCTCTAAGATTTAAACAGTATGCAACTTAGATCAATTTAAATGATGTGAAAAAAGTGGGCTATAAATAATCTTATAAGGAAGAGACCCTGAATCCCCTTTACCCAAAATAAACAATATATTGATTGAAATCATTGAGTTAACTCCGTTTGTCAATCGTTATTCTGTTCATATTATATCAGTGCAATGGAAAAGTAATCTCTATTTATGTTTTCTGCTATACTGGATAATATAGTCATGCATCTAACAGTCCTGATTTTTTGTTCGTTAATTTTCTCATGTTCCTAGATATCTTCTCATACTTTGGTGCATATATGCAAAAGCCTGTACCGGATCAAGTATTTTATCAAGAAAAAATAAACAACATTACATGAATTACATTGTATTTGCCTATATATATATATATATAGACTTACTATACTGTAGAAGTGGGCAGATACATGTTTGATCTTGAGATTCAATCCGTAAAAGTCGGCAGATACAGTACTATAGAAATGGAACCGTAAATGTGGGCAGACTAACGGTACTGGAATTCAATGAGCCTTCGGCTCTCTCTCTCTCTCTCTCTCTCTCATATATATATATATATATATATATATATATATATATATATTTGTAGAGAGAATTAATTAATACGAACTAAATCACCAACACAATATACCAGACCAATTACGGCAAAGCGCCTAGCAGTACAAACGAACACGCACATGCCACAGCAAGTCCACTAACCCAATAAGATTAGTTTATACTGCTTTATATACGAGCCCGAATTGTACTACACATTCGTACTGGTTCAACATTTGCATATATATACTCAAATCTCAGTTTTCATGTCTCACAAATCAGTAGTGACTTTTAAGTCTTTATAACTGATTGGGACCAGAGAAGCTATATTTTCTCTCTCTGAAAGTTAACTGGATCTCGAGGATACATTGAATATATATAGATAATTTGCGTTAAGGGATATAATTATATTCAGAACAGTTGACTTTCCCATACGTGAGATCCGCTAGGATACAAGTTCGCATTATAAATTATTATATAGTAGAGAGAGTTATTAATACGAACTTAATCACCACCACAATATACCAGACCAATTACGGCAAAGCGCCTAGCAGTACAAACGAACACGCACATGCCACAGCAAGTCCACTACCCCAATAAGATTAGTTTCGATACTGCTTTATATACGAGCCCGAATTGTACTACACATTCGTACTGGTTCAATATTTGCATATATATACTCAAATCTCTGTTTTCATGTCTCACAAATCAGTAGTGACTTTTAAGTCTTTATAACTGATTGGGACCAGAGAAGCTATATTTTCTCTCTCTGAAAGTTAACTGGATCTCGAGGATACATTGAATATATAATATTATAGATAATTTGCGTTAAGGGATATATATATTTAAATAAAAAAAAAACATCCAATGGGTTTCCTCTGTCTGTATTTCTGTCCACCTACCGGTTTCATATCATAATCATCAGGGCAGACATATATATATATATGTGTGAGTGTGTGTAAGAGAGATTTTTTGCCTTTTCAGCAGTAGCTTTATAATGAAATTCTGTTGGTTTTAACGTTTAAATAAATCGTATGTTTGTTGACAAATTTGACTACAAAGAATGTTATACTTTACCTAGTAGGACAATTCTTGATTTTACCTTTACATATTTTTCTTTTCATATTACTAACCAACGTGTGCTCCTTTCATTCCTAGAGATAAAGTCTGTATGGTTTGCGGGAGGTAATCGCTTCATTGTCACCTAAACCTACAATAAAATCGAAGTAGAGTTGTCTCCATTTTTCCAAATATTTTACCCAGGAACATTTGTTTCGGCTGAAATAACAATTTTTAAAGAAAATGATACCTTGATTGATTTTCAGCAGTGTGCTTTGATGCAATTGACTACAAAATATCTAAAAAATGTAGTGCCAATTTGAAGTCTATGTTTAGGCCCATTGCCTATATAAGGTATAAAACCCTTTCGGGTATCAAATAAATGGTTATTTACAAAGTACGTAATGCCATGAAGTATACTTTACGAATACGCCAATATATTCATACATAAACCAGCAAACTGCAATTTTATTTCTTTCAAAACGACATTATAAGCTAGTTGAACTACAAAATCAGTGTGCTTTTTGCGTCCTAAAAATGACTTTCCTCCTTGAAGAGATTTTTTAAAGCATCTCGTACTTGTTCTAAGCACATTAGGACATAAACTTTGTGGAATAGTGATATACACTAAGATGTATAATGTTAAAAAACCTTAGCTAAGTAATCGAACACCTTATATTGTATATAGGCATAATGTAATTAGATACAATGAAAAACAGAAATATATATGACAGCTATGTACTCAACAGGCTGTATTTTTTAAAGCAGCAGGTGTTGTTTTATGTTCAATGGAAACAAATCAGAACATATATGCAATATAAACCTGCTGTTACATTAGGCTTATAACATGTTCAGAGATAACTTTAATCAATTATACAATACAAAGCTCCACGATAATCTAGTGATAGGTAACACTTTATATACGAACGTTACTTACTTCATTAGCAGTAATATCTAGACAGCCAACCGATTCTGATATAATTACCAGAGTCACATTCAAAATAACAACTTTCCTTAAAGGAAATAAAGGTGTATTAACTTTAACAAATTTATTACTATGAAACCCTACAATATCTTAATTGCTGCTGCAATATTGAAAATTCCTAATACTCATGTACATGTACTATGTTTTCTCAGAGAAATATCATCTTTTAATTAATTTTACAACCATGTGTTACTAAATGGCAAGCATGTAACTTGATTTCAAATGATTTGGCGTAGAAGTAAAACTAATTTTTTCGCGTTTGGTTTTGAATGACTTCATATCATATGATTTGGTGATTTGTTTCCGTGTTTTGTTTTCACACTGTGCGACAGGAGACTCTATAATATTATGTGGCTTAAAGTGTTGAAAAATACGGTTTGTGGTAGTTCTACACGTTCGAATCAAACTTTTTTCCACAATGAAGAATTTGATTAAACCCTGATTTTCAAAACTTCTGAATGTACTTAGAATGCTTGATTTTTTGTTAGATTGATTTTTGAAAAGTTAGTCAACATTCAGTTTTCATAATACGAGTCTGCTGGAATATCACAGTTTTGATTAAATTTACGCAAATAGATCTTTTTCTATATTTTAAAATAGATTTTAACGATTTAAACTAACACGGTCTATAATATGGTGAAATAAGATATAAAGGTCTAAGATATTTGATCATGTTTTAAGAGATTAGCACATTTCAAGCTGATTTTGATACATTACTTGGAAGTATTTAACGTATCAAGCTTTTTAATGTTATATTTTTATTTTAGAAATACACAAAATGTATATTATTCTCACAGGTTGCCATATTCATAAACTTGTTTTCGTTTCCATATGCCAAGTCCAAGCTTTATTCTTCGTTATCCGGATAAATGCCGTCACGCCATTACTTCAGGTTAATCAAACATGCAGAACTAGCTCAAATAGCAAATAATTCGGTGTAACTATTTTGCGTAAAAATGGTACTGTTTTCGAGGTTGGTTAATGAAATGTTGTACATTTGACCTTCTCGTTGAAACTTGACATTTTCTGAGATACTACCATGCGTGTCTCTTTGATTTTAATATAAAGAGACATGTAACGTAACAACACGAGTTTGAACGTTTTTGATGTTTATTTACACAGTAGGATATTTCGTACATAACTTTCATAATTCATTTTGTAACTTCTTAAGTCTGATCTTAACAAGTGTCATATCTAAAACCTAATTTAATCTTAATATCTATGAGACCCATTTCCTAGGTCTCAGTCCAGTCTGTCTGACAATTTGACGTATAAAACGTGTGGGTTTGATAGATAAACAATTACATAAATGCATCAACAATATATCAACTTGACAGGTGTGTAGCTGGTGTACTGTCTAACCTTATATAACAATTTAAAACAAATAAAATAATCTTTGAATATTTTTAACTCGTTACCCACCGAAATTAAAATGAATTGTAAATTTAATTTTTTCAGACTTGAAGTACTATCACTCGCCTTACAATATGACATGTAGAATGATATTTAATATGATCAAGAACATTAGAATACTATCTGAAGGAATGATATTAAAGAATAGTGTTAAAGAAAAAATCTTAAGTCATTTATGCAATTAATGTAAACAAGAACAAAGGAGAATAGAATTTTAAACTAAACACTTTTCACAACTCATAGAAAGTCTTTTTTTATATCGGCCTTTGTAGTGGCACTTCTCCTTTCTTCCTCCAAGACTTTTTCTTTAACCCGTGTTACATCCATATTTCACAAAACCAATAACTGTAAATAAAGCAAAACACAGCTGAGCATCTTTTAGAATATATGCGATTGAAAAGTTAAGAAAAAAATAAAATTCGTTTAGTAACATTGCTAAATTGCCTGTAATTATTGTCGCCTGTAAAGAAATTTATCATGATATTTAAATTTCACTTATTTATACAAAGATGTTATTCAGCATATTAATCTAACTTTTGAATATTTTGATATTTGACTACAGATCTTAAATAAATAGTAAAATCGATATGTAATGACCAAAATATATGAATTATGTATTGATAAGTAGAAAGAAAGAAAAGATAATTAGTTGTTGTTTTAGTGTTCTGCAATTCTCCAGCTGGTCCATCTTCTTCGCCAAACTCCACAGGCTACACAGCTTGTCACTCCACTTCACCATAGTCGCTTGGTTTCGCCATCCTTCTACACATTTGTCCCTCGGTTTCGACATTCTTCTACAATGTAACGCATCACCATCTCTGTAGCTAAGGATCTCCCGTCATCGGCCATGTTTTGTTATAACGTTGTGTTATACTCTCCCAGTTAATGATGTTCATCCATCTAATGTATTTGCTGAATTCTGAAATGTTCTAGAGTTCTCCCAGTTATAATATTACTGTTTCATTAACGTAATGTCCAATATTTCAGATGACCAACGAAAATATTTCAGGTTATTATGTCGTAAAGTAGATAATTATGTTGTTTCCCATTTGTCTTAAATGACAGATAAAATCAAAACTGCATGTTTACAAATTGTCATAATACACAAACGCAAATGTCATCATTTCGTTTTGACAGGTACTTCCCAATATGTAACAGTTACATGTAATTAGTTTCCCTTTGGCTATTATATAATGACAGTCCACAATATGACAAGACTTATAATGTTGACTTGGAAAACACTTTTTCCCAGGTTAATTTGACAGTTTATCGGTATTTTATTCCAGACAGTTCGTATTTTATTTCAGACAGTTCGTACTTTCTTTTCATAAGTGGTATACTTCGAATAAACCGTTATGTTACCGAGAAACTTACTTCTGTGTACTTTCTGCAAGCAATGTCTTATTTTTACCATTTTTCGAAAAATTAAGATATCAGCCAAAATATGTTCCTAACAAAAAGCAAAATATGTTCTCAACATAAAAATACCAATATATTATATGTAAGAATGCATATGAAAGCTACAAAAACTCTGCAAAATAAAGCTTTTAGTCATAATTAAATACAAACAGAAATACCTTCAAAACCAACACCAATATATAAACAGAACAACTGATAATGATTTCTTCTATAATTTGTTTTTACACAATGGGACCTTACTTGATGATTCAACAGAACATTATGTCGTCCGCGAGAAAAATAACTTTTCCGACAAAATTCCCTGTATGAAAATCATGAAGGGTAACATGAAAAAGTTACAGCACGTTCGACTGTTTTTGAACTCTTTGACAAAAATACTACATCAGGTCTCATAAAACAAAAAGCTGTTGTACTTAAAATATCCGGTACACACCCGTACCTCAAAATGCAATATACGCATCGATTTCACGCTATGATAGTAAGACTCCGACTAAAGATTTCAGAAGACAGTATCTGTGTCTGTATAATAGTATACATCTTACAAGACAACCGGGATCACAACTTCCAGTTTCACAAAGACAATATCAAGTAACTCTTAGTATCTCACAATATATATAAATTCAATCTTACTGGAATCCACATGTTCCAGCGACAATATCAAGTCATTTTTGCATAATAAACATATTCTTCCTTGCCATAGCTTCAAAATATTTCCAGCACAACAGACCAACCTTATAATTTACTGAGACCTGAAGAAACCATATTTTAGAAAAATAACCATGTAAACATAACCCAGCCATGCATTTTCACGCATGAATCATCTAAACATGAACTTCACATATCTAACTAGCTAACTGGCTTTTTCAGCTGTTCCTTATATTTCACACACATATATATATATTTGTGATGAAATATTACCCATATACCGTAACAGAAACTATTTACAATTCATTTTTGCGCATATCTATGACTATATCACATGCCACATAGGACTATTCGTTTCCCTTCATTTAAACAATTTGTCAATGCGGGAATGCTCAAAACTGTTTAAATGTGGCCATAAGGGAAATAAATATAATATGACAAGTAAAAGTTTCGGAAAACAAATATTTTCACATTTGCATTCCTTAATTCAGTCTTTTGAATATTTTCCTCAATGCATTGTTCCTTACTTTTTTACTTTTTATTTCTATTTTTCTCTCTTCTTTTTAAGAATTTTGTATGTAATGAGTTAGGTTTTATCATTTTATAACATTAAATTTCTTTTCGTGTCTAACAATTTGATCAAAATAAATTTACCTTGAAATTTTGTTCAAAAATAGAAACAAATATTTAATAAAAAAATGCATAATTATACAAGAAGATAGGTAAGATGGTAACTCACAGTTTCTCTTCTTCCGTCTCGGCAGCGTGTGGAAGTGACAGTCGTACTTCGCTTCGTAATGTCGCAACAACCCATTTTGAAATTCGACATCCTGGTCTACGGCTCCAAAAATTGTTGAAAATTGTGTAACGTAACAACACGAGTCTGAACGTTTTTGATGTTTATTTACACAGTAGAATATTTCGTACATAACTTTCATAATTCATTTTGTAACTTCTTAAGTCTGATCTTAACAAGTGTCATCTCTAAAACCTAACTTAAGGATGTACGAGCGTTTTTTTTCAGGATACCCGCCATTTTGAAAAATGATTCTTCAAATATTGCCTTCCAACAAAAGTTTTGCCGAAAATTAATGCTAAATCATTAAAATATGGCTAATAAAGTACCATTTAAGCTAAAAGATTCTGCTTTTTGCGAAAAACAAATTTTCACCCTTATTTTTCGCTGGCATTTGTCTAAAATTGACGTAAGTTTTACAACGGGGTAGGGGTAGGTAATTTCAAATATCTATGAATTTTCAAAGTAGATCAGGTTTCGTTTTGATATTTTCCTGACTGTTACATATAATGGTAAGCTTTAATTGAAATAAAAATTTTCAAGATAACTCTTTATTTTATCTGGAAAATATAAATTAAATAAAAAAGAACACAAAATATCAAAATTCACCAGTTTTTGACATTTTTTTATTAATAAATCTCTTAGATGCAAGGTGACCCCTACGTTTTTTTCTTTCCATTGTAAAGCATTTTTGTGCGTCATTAAAGCTGCAAAATATTTTTAAAATCTTACCGTCAGAACTTTTTTGTAGATTTAAATACATTTTTTCCATTGAAAATAAAGTGGGTTGGGTAATTATGTCAACATGTAAAAATGAAAGAGATTTGTTTGTGACATTTATGCTTATATAATACTGACATCACCTTGTATTCATATTAACCTGTAAGACATGAAATCCCTATAACATTAAATCGGATATTATATGTCTAATTAAGAACAACCATTTTTTAAAATTTTACAAAATTTCAGAAATGCTTAAACAGTGGGTGTAGAAAATGCCCTATAAAATTAAAACGAGTTCGGTGACCTATGTTTTTTCTTCTACTAATGTTCTTCAAGCTCACAGAGTATGCAAAAATTCTTAACGTTAGAAAAAAATTCGATCGTACATCCTTAATCTTAATATCTATGAAACCCATTTCCTAGGTCTCAGTCCAGTCGGACTGTCCTAAGCCCTTCTGACTATCCGAGATATCTGAAACAGCAATATATAGCATTTCTCTAACATCAGTTATATGCACTGTCTGACAATTTGACGTATAAAACATGAGGGTTTGATAAATAAACAATTACATAAATGCATCAACAATATATCAACTTGACAGGTGTGTAGCTGGTGTACTGTCTAACCTTATATAACAATTTAAAACAAATAAAATTATTTTACAGTCATAAAGTTTTAAATTTGCAATCTAATTATAGTTTCACAGAGCATTTTGTTAAAAACGTATGTTATTTTTTTTACAACTTTCTTTTATTTTAGATAGCTGTTCTTTTCTTAATAGCGGGCTAAAGGATCACAATATTTCTAAAGACGTCGATTGAATATGCACTCGCGTTTTAATTATGTTAGATGCTTTTTTAATAATTCATCATTAGGATAAGATAAAATTTTCAGCTCTACATGCTGATATAATATTATATACAACACTTAAATGTTGATCGCCTGTCACACATTCTAATCTATTTCTATTTTCGAACGTTCTTTGAAAACAAAAGAATGTTTTGTTAATTGAGAGTAAATGTCAGTCGAAGTTAAGGACATTTTAATTTGGAATATTGGAACAGAAGTATCAGACGCCTTTCCCACGCTGAATTTGTGTACTTTTACTTTGTTCTTTTGTACACAATTGTGTATCCACGTTTGATAGCTAAATTTGGTCGTTCATATTAACATTATTATACGCCCTAACAATACGTTTTTATTTGCATCATTGAACTCACTTAGTGCCGTTTGTCTTTTCGTCAATGAATTCAACTTTTTATTATTGGAAATACTGTTCATTTTATTTATTTTTAATGGCGTAACGACTTTATCGGATAATTGTTTTGCTATTCCGACGGCCGAATATCTGTATGTCCTAGTAAAACTACTCCAAAATGGCAGTCACGCTTCGTGTTGCAAAGATGATTGACCACCTTGATATTTGATTAATATATACATAAGTTATCTCTTCTGGGATGTTTAGATGAAACACTGTTAAGGATTTTATTTAGTGTATCAAGTCGAAATTTTGACTTCTTCACTCGAAACTTCGAATTTATTCACTCGATTCATTTTGATTGATGGAGTAAATGGAAATTTCGATACTGAAAATAATAAAATCTATAAGAAAGAGTATGGCATGCAACCAAGTAAAATTATAGCAGACTTGGTTTTGATTGAGTCTGTTCATCAGCGCTAGTGGAAAATAAAACACACCTCATGCCCTCTAGAACCAGCTTAAGTTGAATTCTGTTACATAGATAAGTCACAAGCCGAAGATTCGAGTTAAAACAAACAAACACCGTGTACTACTATTAGATAAAAAATGAAGACCCTTCCGTAGAAAAATCTTATTATGAAACTTAATTTTAATTAATTGTTCTATGAATGAATTGTGAAAGTGTATTTATATCAAAGTATACGTAGATATTTAGAGAAAATAAACATTAGCATCTACCCTACAAAAAAGACGTAAGTTTGATATCAATATCTTGTTCACAATTTAAGGCTAGAAATATGAAATAAATCATCACTATTGCGACCAATTTCAACTGATTATTTTATTTCTAATTATTTTTAGAGAACCAATAAATCAGAGAGTAATATATATTTCGTGTCGCTTTTTGCAGTAATTTAAAATTAACTAGGGCAGGTACGAAAGGTTGTGACAAATGCATAATATAAACACTGTAATAGTCTAGAACACTGACAACAAAATGTTAACATGGCGAAGTTCTTTGAATAAGCTAAACCTTGTAACAACCATCTCTAACCGGCAGAGGTCCTCCCATTCTCAGCTTGTATGTTGTGATCAGACTAACATTAGACAAAGGTTGATGGGTGAAGATACGCCGCTCAATCAACAACATTCACAAGAGAATTGATGGGCAATTACGTTCAGCAGATGATGCTGAAACCCAATACATATCGTGACGGCAATTTTTTTTTTAAGATGACAACACAAATTTATTTTTCCTTCGAATATTTGTTGCAATTTGTAAAATAATATGTCACGTTTCAAAAGATTTATTATCATCTGTTGTTTTATATGAAGCATTATTACAGTAATAATGCAAACATTGTCCGCAAATAGCATCTGAAAGACAATTTAAGGTGATATTGCATATCAAGTAGCGACAGAAGCATTAAAAAGGTTGTTCGCCTCCGCTTGTTACTTGTTTGTGCAATAAGCAAAGGTTATAGAAAATATCATAATGGTGTATTACAAAAATTAAAAAGTGAAACATGACTTCGAAGATTACAAAAATTGCAAAATCTGCTAGATCGTAATTCCAGCCAACGCAGTAGTGACTTTTCTGGTGGGCAATAACTTACAGTGCGCACATCACTACATGTATCGCATTCATAGTTCCCTTACAGTTAAAATAATGAATTAAAAGTACTATCTGCCAAAGGAATCATTTTCATATTAATGGTAATAAAAGACATGATATGGCAAATAAACAAGAGGGTCATGATGACCCTAAATCGTTCACCTGCTATGAGCCACATGTATCAAATGGCAAACTGATGCTATAATATTAGAAAATAGGTCAGTAGGTCACATCCATGGTAACTGAAAGTCAGCTTTAAAATTGGTATGCAAAACTGTACATGTCATCACAATTTCAAAGCTGTATCTCAAAAAACAAGAAAGTAGGTCAGTAGGTCAAGGTTACAGTAAGGTGACACTTAATCACTTGGGTAAAATAGGTAAATATAATTAAACAGTCTAGGAAATATAATCTGATATTTTTTTAAGTATTTTTTCCTATATAATTCATATAAGAAGTGACCACCAGGGCGGGGCCTCTTTTCACCCCACGGGCATAATTTTAACAGTCGTGTTAGAGGTGCACTAGCCAATGCAACAAACCAAATATCAAAAGCCTAGGCCTTGTAGTTTCAGACAAGAAAATTTTTAAAGTTTATGTAAAACTTGGGACCCCTGATGCGGGCCCAATTTTCTCCACAGGGGCACAATTTGAATAATCTTCATAGAGAACTACAAGGCAATGCTACATATAAAATAACAAAGGCCTAGGTTTTGTAGTTTCAGACAAGAAGATTTAAAAAATAAATTCCCATATAAGCCTATGTAAAACTTGAGGCCCCCGGGTGCAGGGCCTCTTTTCACCCCAGGGTAATAATTTGAATATTTTTGGTAGAGGACCACAAGGCAATGCTACATACCAAATATCAAAGGTCTAGGTCTTGTGGTTTTAGACAAGAAAATTTATAAAGTTTTTTCCTATATAAGTCTATGTAAAACTTCTGACCCCTGGGGCGGGGCCTCTTTTCACCCCAGGGTAATAATTTGAAGAAGTTTAGTAGAGGACTACAAGGCAATGCTACATACCAAATATCAAAGGTCTAGGTCTTGTGGTTTAAGACAAGAAGATTTTTATTTTTTTTTTCCTATATAAGTCCATCTAAAACTTGTGATCTCCTGGGCGGGGCCCCTTTTCACCCAGGGGCACAATTTGAACAATCTGAATAGAGAACTATAAGATGATGTCACATCAAGGCTCTACGTCTTGCAGTTTTGGACAAGAAGATTTTTAAAGCATTTTCCTTTTGGTTGCCATGGCAACCAGAGTTCTGCACGGAATTAAATTCATTGAATAATTTTGAAAGGGGACCACCCAAGGATCATTCCTGTGAAGTTTGGTGAAATTCTGCCCAGTGGTTCTCAAGGAGAAGATTTTTTTTTAAAATGTTGACGGACACACGACACACGACGGACGACTGACGACGGACGCCGGACATTGAGAGGGTCACAAAAGCTCACCATGAGCCTTTGGCTCAGGTGTGCTAAAAATTGCGCGTGTAGATAGAAACATCAAGAAATACGCATAAATACTCATGGTTGCAATGCACTTGCTGCTGAAGACAGAATAACAGAACATGTTATGCATGGTAATAGGTTTCAACTGCAATATGTCAAATAAACCTGGACACTTTTAGTTTCAAATTGTCACCATTCCTCATAACTTGTATGTTGTTGGAACATGGTTAGAATTGAATTTATTTTTCACTATGTTGTTTTAGTTTTGCAATGGCATACATTTCCATAACCATATTCATTTAATCATTAAACAGTTTAAACACGCTAAACTTGAAATAATCTCGTTTGATTCTCTGAATTTATTAACGCAATACCCTTTTCACTATTATAAAACTATGTTCGAAGCAATTTAAAGCGTAAATGGAGTGTGTTGGTCGTAATGTATATTACTGATTCTTTAACAAGAGGGCCATCATGGCCCTATATCGCTCACCTGTTATCACTACACTTAATGACAATAAGGTAAAAAGACTCCATCAAGATCAATCAAAAGAATCATGAGAAAATATAGCTGAATTTTTCTTAAAGGTACAGATATGTCACAAGAGGGTCATGATGACCCTGGATATCTCACCTGAGTAATATGAGCTATATGTTTCAAATGTCAAACTGATGATTTTTAGAATGTTTTGGAAGATTTTCCGATGTACAATCAAGTAACCCCTGGGGCTGGGTCAATTTGACCCGGGGGGTGTGTCAAGATTTGAAAAATATTTGTAGAGCTCCACTAGGTAATGCTACACACCAAATATCTAAGCTCTAGGGCTTCTGGTTTTTGAGAAGAAGATTTTTAAAGTTTTTCCTTTCGGTTGCCATGGCAACCAGAGTTCTGCATGGAATTCAATTCTTTGAAATAAAATGAAAGGGGGCCACCCAAGGATCATTCTTGTGAAGTTTGGTGTAATTCTGCCCAGTGGTTTTCAAGAAGAATATTTTTTTACAAATTGTTGACGCACGACGCATGACAGACGACAGACGACGGACATCAAGCGATCACAATAGCTCACTTTGTCACTTCGTGACAGGTGAGCTAAAAACTGAATTCCTAGATAATCCACTTTAAAATTTGCATTGATTCAAAGAAAATTTGATTAAAATGAGGTCCGAAAACATAATTTCTATCATTTTATGATGGCTGCGCTGCCCACAGTTACCAGTCAACTAGCCAATGCATGATCAGCCAGTACATCCAATTGTCAAGGCACTACGTTAAGGCTATTGATTTACCCAAATAAATAAATTTTGTTATGTAGCGATGCTATAAAGCGCAAGAGGAAATGCTTTTGGAACAAAGTCGAGTTGGTCCGATCGTCTCTGCCAAAGTTTTGTTGTCACTAAGTCGGACGTTTTGACTATATATATCTAATATATATATATATGTCTTATATATATGTAGATATCTATTTGTCACCGTCTGTTTAGTTTGAAATGATGGCTACGCTTTACGACGTGTCCGATTCCGTTAGTGACCCTTTTGGACTATTTACCTATCTAAACTGCACTTTTCCCGGGATTTTGACTTGTCTTCTAGTTTGTTTGGTCGGACCCTTAAAGGTGTTTCCCTTGTTGCTCTGTCTTCTGCAAAGGCATTGAGTAGTTCTTAAGGATTGCATTAATATAATATACAAGAAGACTTTTGTGTTTTATATTACATGCCTTTTGTTGCCTTTGTGTATGTTACGGTTTCACCTGGCGGGGATAACTATTTACACTGTCCTGTGACTTTGGAACATGATGGGGGTTAAGAGTGAGGTAAGGTGCATCATAAACCGGTTTAAGCCCTCCATTGATGGTTTTGCCACTAACCGTTCCAAGGCTGTGCCCCACTGTGTTTCTTTATTTGTTCGTTTTGTCCTTGTGCTTGTGTGTTGGTCGTGTGCGCTGGTTTATTTATTTTTTTTTTATTATTATTTTATTATTTTTTTTTTATTTTGACCATTGTATCACTTTGCCACAAATCAGCAGTAAAACGCAATGTTAAGTAATTATGTTCAATTCATTTGTACTTCCTCTTCTTACTGTTGAATACTATACCATTTTTTTCATAATATAGCTTACCATATTGACTGATGTACAATACAACAATGAATAATACGTAGACATATAATTCTCACATGTACAGTAAATATTGGATATTACTCCACTTGAATCAATCGAAAAAGTTACAATGAATATGTGACTTTCAAATTAAATAAAAAGCAGGAAAGAATACAGGAACAGGAACGCTATTGGCTATAGCTTTTAGTATTGACTGCCAAGCCTTTCAGTAAGTGTTTTATCATTAATTTTCCAAGTGATAGTTACTTTATGAGCAACAGATAAGCTTCGTATTTGCGTAAATACCAAATTAGATTTGTAAAATATCACAATAAAATTTTGTTTTAGTGCGTATCAAAACTCATACGTAGAACCAAAATACTCCATTGTCATAACACAGCTTATGTCCTCGCAGAATGTTTACAGTTGCCGCTCGAAGTACCGGGCAGTGGCTTACCGCGATGCAGTCTGAAAGTATTTATTGATCTTATAAAATCATGTCACTGGTTGAAAGTGCAGATAGAAATATCTGGCTAGAGGGTAACTATTTATGTGGTGACGAGGCTCTGTCGAGCCTCGGTCGTTACCCGAGAGCCTGATATTTCCAAACGCACCTTCTACGAGTGATTAGTTTTCTTGCATACCGTATTCTTTGAATAAAAGACGAAATGAAATAAAATGAATGTTCTATTACTTATAGTAGTGTATGAATTTCAGCATTAATACATACATCACAACACGTGAGTCATCTTACACCCCGGGGTGTATATTGAGTTTTTTCCCAGAAACGGTAAAACACGGGAAAATCCTTTCTGGTAGGCAAGAAATATAAATAATGCACTAAAAATAAACTTCTGTATGTTCTATGGCGGAAAGAAATTTCACGAAGATTAAAAACCGAAAGATGTTATTACTAACTAAAAGAAGAGGGCGTAATATTGGATGTTTCTTTTCAAAGTATGAATCTTACGCAAAGGTATTGACGTTTAAATCTGAAGTAGATTGCAATCCTCAGCCATTGTTTTAATCTTAAATTTAATTTATTTTCACTTGAATATCATAGGAATACAATGATCGTCAACCACGGATGATTCCGCAGGAGTTTACTATATTATCCAACACAACACCCGGCATTGATGTCGAAATGGTACCAGAAGTACCTTTTGTCCACATTTATGACTAGTGCGTGGAACTATTTTTATCTGTACCGCGCCGAGGGAAAGTGCATACTGCAGAATAGTTTATGATTGAATAGCGTATAACTTCCAACAGAGGTGACTGGCTTTTACAGTTATCGTAGAAAGTATTTTATGGTACAATATGTTTTATGGTGTAAAATGTTTTATGTTAAATTCACCAGATGCGTAATAATGTAATGATATCATAGCAATACTATGTACTTATTAACACCAGATACAAAGCATTTTGTAATTTGCAGTGTTACTGTCCGAAACTCATCTGTAGCTTTCTTGATTCCGGTGGTGTCTTTAAACTGTGCTCGATGTGTGTTCGCTTCCTCATTTATATAATTATAAGTTTAGCAGCCCAAAACTGTCTTGTCTATGGCTTCTCCAAATTAATCTAGAACTAGAAATCTCTTACCACGGAGGAATAGATATAACTGGTAAATCTATTTGCTGTATGAGTATTATGGCTAAAATAAGCATATTTATTGTATGTATACACACATACAGACATCACAGTCATGCAAGTATACGGTTTGGGCTGTCCCGGGACCAGACAAAATATAAGCCACTCAAACATACTATATACATTTTACTGATCGCAGGCACTTCTCATACGACGTTTAACGACGGCAAGCCAAAGCGTTCTTACGTTATTTAGCGGAAACGGGTTTCCGTCTCGAGGTCACTGTGACTTTGATGTGTGACCTACGGAACAATGGGAGTCATTTACTAACCTTTGAAGTTTAAGGACTTTAGTCAAAGTATTCTTTATTAGTCATTGAGCGGAAAGCGTTTTCACTCTCAGAGTCAAAGTGGACTTATACATAGGGGAGAGTTATTGATCTGAAATAAATGGTAAACAGACCGACATACCAACCGATAGACAATGAGCTAAACACGCCCCTCTTTTTCGAAGATATTTCTTTAGACCAGAACCCTTACCCTCTCTCCAAATTAAAAATAGTACTATAATGTTTAAATGCAGTTCATAAATAAGACAAGAATTGTTATGCTCACACAAATGAGATTGTAAATAAAAAGAGATACAATACATTTAAATCAACAGAACTAACAAGGGAACTGGAAGTTAATTTCTTCTGAAACACTATACATACCGTGCCGACAACCTTTCTTTCTTCAATGCCAATGATATTTTGCTTTACATTTAAATTTATGTTTCAATTTGACATATAATTTGTCATGATCCATTGTTTGTTATTTCATGTGCAACATGAATACAGTAATAACGAAACCATTTTCTGCAAGTCTTATTTGTAGTTCAACATTAAGGTTAAACTAATATGCTAAAATATAACACTAATAATTACAATATACGCATCCGTTTTGGACGAGGGATTATTTGACAAATGTCAAAACTGCAAGAATAATTGAGGGATAAGATGGTAGATATCTTTTATTAATTCTATTTTAAGTAAAAGGGATTGCAAAGCCTGGAAATGTCTCCTTCTATGTTATTTCTTTCACAAAGTCTTCTCAGTACTGAAATGATGAGGACACACCTTTATGCCCTTTTTTTCACCACAACTGTGACCCCGATATCTAGACTGTGTGGTTCAATGTCATTGTGGAATACAGTGGATTTATTACATTACTTCATCTGTGGTCTTATTTACAAAATCTGTACTGTTAAAGGTAAGGAAATTGTTTTAGATTGAGATTAGGCATTTAGAGATTACTTTTGATTGCTTAACGATCAATTAACAAATGTCTGCAATTGTTTTCAACGAAAACCTACTTTAAAGTCAAACAGAAATCTCTGTCAACGATCATGACTGTTCACAACGAAAGGTCCAGACACACGGATCTTGTTCAGAAATGTCTTAAATTGTTGACCAGTATTTTTAAGCTCTAGGATTTTTGACACTGAACAGCCAAGTGTCATAAAACTCCATTGCAATATTTTGCTGAGATCAAATAATAGGTCTATGCTTTATGACGCCCTATAATAATTAGAGTGTAGAATATGTCATGGAATCAAATGTTATACACTACAGCTACATTTTGCTGTTTCAGTTTTAGTTTTAGATTCTTGCACCAGACATGCCCCTGAGTTTCTTTCGTTGTGTACTTTATACTGACAACGTTCGTCGAGAAAATAACATCTAGATTACAATCATTTGGTGTATTTGGTGTATCGTGTGGACCTTGGGAGATTTTCAGTTTTAAATTGAATAAAAACAGCCATTTCAGTTTTTTATGCATTCACTGCTTCAACCTTTAGCCTGGCAAGTGATTCTGCCTTTGCGACCAGTGCAGGCTGATCATAGTCTGCACTGTTCGTTATTCAGTCCATAAACACCCTTTCGAATAATAAATGGCATTGCCCAAATTGAATGATGGACCAGTCCATTTTAGGAATTTAGCAGGCTAAAGGTTAACAGCACTTACGTATTCATTTTAAGAGGTCCACAAAGAGAAAAAGAAGGTTGCTATGTGTCTTGCTGTTGCATAATTTATTAAGCTTGTCTGTTTGAATTTACAATATATTATATCATTTCTTCTAAACTGATATATATTTTGTCGGGTTGTTAATGATGTTCATTTATCATACAGTGTCAGCAAATGCGACTCATATTCCGACTTTTCAAATGTCATCCATATATTTCATTGTGTTTTCCATTTTCGACGTCGAATACTGCTCTTCTTTGTTTACTCGGTTGTATGATTGATGTGTTTTCGTCATGCGAACTTTTTTCTAAGATTGATCCTCACATTTCTTCTACATATTTCAGTCAATATATGTTTATACTAAATTCTAGATCCATCTGTTACCTTAACATACTCTTGGGACCGTCGCTTATGTTGGAAACACTTGTGGCCAAACCATTTTGCTTCTGATTTCAATGTATACATTACTTAACATGCTTTTCAAACTTTAATTAATCTAGTACGTTAAAATAATGCATGTGTTTATATGTATTATAAGTTTGCAATAAAATATGTTTAAACTATTTCAGTCAGTACATTTGAGTCATAAAAGGGATTTATATTCTCTGTATTTTTCATATGAATAAATACGTGTTCGTTTCCAGCATATGCAACATTTTCAATGTTTGACAAATACGCTTACTGTTGCGATTTAAGAATTACATGTAAAGTAGCTAGCTGTATTAGGTTTGGCGAAATTTCTGTTATTTCGTGACTTGCCGAAAATGAAGTTATGAAGTTTCAGTGGTGAAATGCAATACAAGGTTCTGCTCTAGTGTTATTGTCTGTAGCGTAATGTTGTGTATTTTCGGGTTGTTAATGATGTTGGCTTGGTCGCCAACTTACTTTGCGATGCATGGCTCTATTTGACTGTATTTGGGGCTTCTCTGTGCTTCCTGGGAATTTACCCTTACTTTTTAGCTTGTGTACAAAATTCTTTTTGCGCATGTGCAGACATTCACTAGAGGCACAGTCAAATTTCGCCGTTTGAGTTCGGCGCGTGTGTTTCCTACTGCAAACATAATTTGTTTGGTTTATGACATCAGGTATCAGTGTTGTTATATTTTCTGGTCCTTCGGGATCATTGATTTCAACTAATTTAGATTTGAAGATTGAATACTGCTTAAGCCGGTGTTAGGGGGCGTGGGTAGTGTTGCATTTTCCATTACTGCTCATGTACAGACTCAATAAAACCGAGTCTGCAATTTTCACTGTTTGCCTTGTTCTCGGTGCTTCCGAGGGATCTACTTTCCAGATTTTATTTATTTCACAACAGCGGGTGTTAAGGGCTGTATGGCGGTCGTAAAAAGTCGTCCCGACTTCATCTCAGTGTTGTTATATTTTCTGGTCCTTCGGGATCATTGATTTCAACTCATTTAGATTTGAAGATTGAATACTGCTTAAGCCGGTGCTAGGGTGCGTGGGAAGTGTTGTGTTTCCCATTACTGTTCATGTACTGACTCAATAAAACCGAGTCTGCAAGTTTCACCAGCCATAAAATGCACAATGAACTGTATTTTGGCTGAATCACAAAACACAAAAGCTCATTTAAACAGGTTATGAACTGGTTCTATTCAGAAACACAGAAACACTTTCAGTCTATGTTCCATCTTTTTGAAACTCATCAAATTGCATGATGTCAGAAATTTCTCTCAAACCGCCGTTTCCTGTTAAATCGTTGAGGGTGCGTGGGAAGTGTTGTGTTTCCCATTACTGTTCATGTACTGACTCAATAAAACCGAGTCTGCAAGTTTCACCAGCCATAAAATGCACAATGAACTGTATTTTGGCTGAATCACAAAACACAAAAGCTCATTTAAACAGGTTATGAAATGGTTCTATTCAGAAACACAGAAACACTTTCAGTCTATGTTCCATCTTTTTGAAACTCATCAAATTGCATGATGTCAGAAATTTCTCTCAAACCGCCGTTTCCTGTTAAATCGTTTATCATGCACGTAGATCAAATGATCCTACAACAGATTGCTGGCAACGAATATGTTATATCCTTCGCTAAACGAGGATTTGATTAAAGACGAGTTCAACATAATCTCATTGTCTCCCATACAGAGTTATTGTCTATTTCCACTGATTATCATAAGTAAGTGGATAAAAACGGCAAAGAAAAAACTAAATTTGTTATCGAAAAAGATATCTATAGCTGTAGCTATAATATTCTGACGTGATTCGATTAAGGTCACAAACAAGTAAATAGTTTTCCCTATATATTCTTTATAAAAAGTGACATTTTTTAAAGAGCTACCAAACATAGCTAAACCCATTTCAGAGGACAAATCCTTACCTCATTTTAAAGAGTTATGATAGAACTGATAAAAAATGAAGAGAAAAGTAGGGGTCGTGTATCTTCTGAGAGAGATTTCTCTTGTCACATTTGCTTACTGTAAAATCACATCAAAATCACACTGCTGTGACCTGTAAGTACTACTCATACTAAAATTTAGCTTCACTTCACCAAATACAACCTGCTTTCCGATTTTTCCTACAAAAAGGTCAAACATACATCCACAATGAAATTTAAACAGAAACTAGCTTTAATTTAGACCTCTGTTGCCATGTCAAGGGGAAAATTAGTGTTCAAAAACCTGTCCGCCATTAAGCGACTAGACCAGATGGTTCCCACTCTGGTTCCTTATAGTTAGGCCCTAAGCTAGCGATGCTGCAGCCATTTTGTTTTAATCACAATTCATATCGGAAAATTACTAGCAGGATATGGAATTTATCCTATGTGCACGTGACGTCTACTGACCTATAGAAATGCAAGAACTTGTTAAGGCGATATAAACAGATGTACCTTTATCAGCGTATGTGTATGGAGATCTAATGATTTTTTTTGTGTTTAATTGTCGGCAATTCGACACAAAACAAACATCATTACTTGACTTCAACATGCTTCGTCTTTCGTATTGTTGTGGTATTCCTGTTTATGATAAGATATCTGATACAGATTTACATTATTTTACACTGAATTACCATGTTAATACAGATAAGTAGTATAATTTTGTATTGAATTTTATGTGAGAAAATTAAGAATTCTTAGGAAACAAAGGGTGTTTTCTTAGATGCAATTTATTTTTGGATTAACATTTATAAACATATTTCGAAGCCATACAAAACATTCATAGTTCAAAGTTATAGAAAGAAGATGTTAAACAAGTAAATATAGAGATCTAAAACAGTAAAGTGAAAATCGAAGTCACGTATTTGTAAAGATCTTAGAAGAATGTTTCCTGTGTTCATTTTTTAAATACTTCGTATCAAAGCATTGTTTTATCAATGTTTTGGAAGGGTTGAACTGAAGGTGACATTTACATATTAAAAACAAACAGTCGCGGATTTACAACATTTTACCAGCTACGATGTGAAAGAGTCGAATTCAAGTGTAATAACGAATATCTCTACTTCTGCATTTCGTGCAATCATTTAGCGCCCTCTTAAACAGACATAATGAATTCCTTTAATTTCATAACTGCCTTTACTTTGATGTTATATATCAAAAAATATTAGCTCTCCATTTTGTCATAAATGCAGTTATATATCACATAATTATTATTTCTTTAAAGCCCTGCTCCGCGGCTATTCAAATTCTATTGTGTATATGCAACCCAAGATTACAATAGGTAACAGTTAACGGCCACGTGCCACACTTTAGCACGCAAAACCACAGAATTTTATATAAAATAGACTCTATTTGGACAGGCGTCACTGTTCATAGACAGGATTTCCATGCTTTTTCAGTGACAATTTAAAGTTAAAAGAGCAGGTGTTTAAACCTATTGTAATGTCTGGCATTATAGCAATTTAATCAATGAATAAAAGAACAATATATATACTAGTGTGTATATATAATATAAATATAATATATATATTACGAACAAAAAAGAACCCGGAACGGGAACAAAATATCGTAAAATTATAAAATGACTTCACACGCTCGCTTTGAAATTCTTAAATTTTAATATAAAAGTCACAAACTAGTTTCGCCGTGAATGGCTCATCACCATCATCGCCATTCACGGCGAAACTAGTTTGTGACTTTTATATTAAAATTTAAGAAAATCAAAGCGAGCGTGTGAAGTCATTTTATAATTTTACGGTATATATATATATATATATGCCTAAATATCTAACTGTAATTCAAATATGGAGCTTGCTCTAGTGCACAATTTTGGGTGAAACATTGGTTAAATTTAGAGCAACAATACCAGGTTATCACAGAATGTTATATTTTGTTATAATAACTGTCAATTTGTCTAGGTTTTTGCTTATAAGTAATAACTTTATTTTCTTTGTAATTGTTACTTTTATTTGTAAAGTATCTATAATAATTATTATGTCTCTCCGCCGCACCAGATTAAATCATGATTATGGTCTTGGACATATTTCCAGTATGTATATAGTACTAAATTGTTTTGTCTTACCTCCCACAAGATTCTAGCATTTTCACTGGATAAAAGATGGTCATATGGTGACCCCCTATATTTCTGCAGAGGGTCAGTAGCTTTTCTTGTCGTTCTAGGATAATAAAACTAATAAATAATAGGGTTTGTTAGTGACTCGAAAAATGTGCGTACAAACGAACGTCAGATACAGCATAGTCTGTGTTCAGACCCTATGTTTCGTTCACAGGAGATAACTCCTGAGGCTATTGAAATTTTGTATAATTATGTCCCTTTTCTTCTCAAAACACAGGATAATCAGAGCCTAGAATGATGAAGTCAGAATATATAACAGAATTATTTTTTCTAAAAAAAATGATTATCTAGTCGGTAGCCAGACCTTTTTACAGCAATG
The DNA here is from genome assembly GCF_021730395.1 of Mercenaria mercenaria. Classification (NCBI taxonomy): domain Eukaryota; kingdom Metazoa; phylum Mollusca; class Bivalvia; order Venerida; family Veneridae; genus Mercenaria; species Mercenaria mercenaria. Next base: position 34,890,502 of record NC_069371.1, on the reverse strand, counting down.
CTTGGATAAAATTCAAACATGGTCCGCGGAAAATGGTTCTAAATTATCAAAATCGAAAATTCAGTGTGTTCACTTTTGAGTGTGTTTACTTTTCCTACGAAAACAACATTGTGTCCCTGACCTTTTTCTAGACGGTAGAAAAATACCCGTTGTTGACGAAGCAAAGTTCCATTGTATCTTGAAGGCTTTAAATCTGTTTAAAGTACTTTCAAATACCGATTGGGTAGTCGACCGCAATGTTTTATTAGGACTCAATTGAACTTTGTTTAGATCCAAGCTAGATGGCGGTTGTACTGTTAGATACCATTCATAATCCAGGTATTCGTATTGCTATTGGTGCATTTAGAACATCGCCAGTTTAGAGTCTGTATGTAGAAGCATACCCACGTCCAGAAAACTTTGAATATTCCTTGCGTGTTTCAGTGCTATATACTGGGCACGTTAAAGAACCAGGCTGTCTATTCGCAACGAGCTAGGCTAAGTTAGCCGGACAAGCCTGTATCTGAATTCTGATCTCTCTGTCGTGGGGGTTTTGTCTCACTCTGTCCCTCTGGTCAGATCGCTCTGTGTCTGTACTAGTAGAGGATGAATAATGCGCCCTGTGTGGCTGCATTTGAACTATGTAAAGCGCCTTTGAACGTGAAATTGATCATGAAAAGGGCGCTATATAAATCTAATATAATAATAATAATAATAATAATAATATTCATCCTTGCTTTTTTCCGCTTTCCCGAACATCCCGTCCCTATTATCTACCCCTTACCCATTTTTGTAGTTTGCATATGATTAAATATGATTATTTGATTTTTGAAGCAACCCGTCTGCTATATATTTCTGTTATTACAGTTTCGCTTTGCTACGAGCCTACTTTGCGATACATTGCTCTATGGCTGTGTTTAGGGTACTCTGTGCTTACGGGATATTTACCCTTACCTTTTTAATTGCAATATGCTTTGAAGGTAGCTGCAAACACTTCTAATCCTGCTCACAAAAACATTTTTAAACCCAAATATTTCGATTGTTATGAGAAAAACAACAAATCAAACTGTTTGGATTCCGCATTTAGTCATCTAAAATGGAACTGGCATTGAATTTTGCATTATATATTTTGTTGGATTCCAAATCATGTTGGTATTAATGGAAACGAGGATGCTAATTCTACAGCAAAGAAATCCCTTTCATTTCCACGATCTAATTTCAAATTATTATATACTGATTTTAAATAAAATATAAATACAGCGAACTTGCCCTTTCCGAACCAGTTTTTAATTTTTTTATCGCTTTACTTCGTCAAGTTTATATTTTAAATATAAATTTCATCTTAAATGCTGGACAAATATATCATGATTAAAATAATGTGAAAAGAAATTCGAAACAAAACATTGTTCGTAACAGATTTCTGTAATTGATCAGACTGGTACTGTGCGTAATCCGGGTCATACTCGCCTATTTCGAATCACCACAAATGACCTGAAATGGTTTTCTTACTACTATCCAGAACAACATAAAACGACCATCTTGAATCGAAAACTGAAATTATTTTATGTCAGGAATAGAAATAATCGCATTTAAGGCCAATTAAATGACTAAAACGATAGGCATGACATCCTTCTTTGGCATTATTGAAATATTCTGTTTTAAAACAGTCATGTGGGCGGTCTTGTCCAATATGCGATTTAAATAGTCACATTGTATAATAATACATCCGCCTTTTTCTTTAACATCTGGCCATGGGTAAAAACAATAACATAAATTAATATTTTGGACACATTGAATCAATATTTTTTCTGCAATCTTTAAACAACGTACAGCAGAACAGATGTGTGATTCGGAATAGGCACAATGTATGCCATCTATATTTCCTCTTTAGGCATCTCAATGGTCAAATTGTTTTAAATGTGGGATATATGACTAGAAAGAGCATAAAATTTCCTTCTTTTTAATCTCCCTTCCGTTTCATTTTATTAAAAAACTAGAACGCAAGCGCTCTTTGAATCTGACATTTTTGTTTACATTCGTCAAATTTCCACATAAGAAAAAATATAGCATTTGGACAATGTTGCAAATATGTATTATGTAAGAATAACTTGAATATTTACCAGCAATTAATTATTAGTTTAATGTATAAGATATAAAACCAAAACATAGCTTACGGTTTTTCTTGACGTATGCGCGACAGCTGCTTAAAAACTTGGAAATGAGTCAATTTACAGACTGGTTCGGAATAGGCAAGTTCACTGTACATATAATATCTAAATAGCAATCGTCATGGAACAATGCTTCGTTCAATAAACCTAATGATATTAAACCTACTTTTATTACGGTGACTGGCACAAAGTAAATAAATCTTTTCCCAAGGAGGAAGTTGTTCTTTCTCGCTGTCAATTGGACTTATTCTTATCTTTTGAATAACGAAGACCAACCTGAATGTATCCCATGTCAAGCACTACTTCAAACATCTTTTAATTGATTACTTTGAAAGAGTTGTGTGATACAAACTCTATCAACAAATTATTATATTTCTTAAAACAAGATTCTATCAAAAAATCTGAACATGAAATTTTGATTTACGTCTATTGCGGAATTGGTATTTTAAAACTCTATATATACGTTTTTACATCTATGCTTTTAGAAATGGTTTTCTATGTACGTTTCAAATATAACTTCTTCATGGTGGTATACCGGTATGATATTTTTGTGTAGATTCGCCTCAAAAGTCATTTCACTCGCTCACTAATTCTCCCATATGAAGTAATTGCATAATTGTTGTACATCTGTCACATACCAAAAAGATTTTATCTGAAATGCTTTGCAAAGAAGTATGCCAAGGGCAGCTTGAATGTGACTGAATTTTGTCTTGACTCATTGTTGTATTTGCCAACGAACAGCTGATGACTTCTGCTTAAATAGTGTAGAAAAGAAAAACGCGTATTTCTGTTCATGGCAACATTTGTAACAGGAATTCGATCCACGGGTTTTCGTCGCTAAGTGGGATCGATATATCTACGGTATGACACGAGGTATTCCAAACAACACACACCTTGCAAAATATTAGATATGAAATATAGAACAGTTACTGTTCCTGATTAGGCGACTCCTGTGAAATTCGGGATATAACCGTCTTTGCCGGTCTTTGAGTTTCCACTTTTTCTATTTTGTTATAATTGTCAGTAAGTGTTCATCATTAGGGTAGTCTACACACCAGATATGTCAGCGACACGAAAGTTTTTAATGAAACTTGTATTCAGCTACTAGCATGATCTATAATGTACAATACCATTATTCGACAAATAAGTTATTCTTTAGCATTTCTGAGCGAAACAGTTTGATTTTTGTAATAACCGAATGATTGACTCTCGTATAGATTGCATTAATTTCCACCGATAGTTTGAAAAGTTGAAATCTGTTCTTCAGTTTGTACTATGAAATAAATGATTCACCTGTGTGCCGCGCTAAAATTTGCATTTTATTTCCTTTTTGGTGCATACATTTCGTGGTGCTTCCCTTTACAGGAAACGAAACTTGCTCTGAATCGGTTTTTTTATATTTATAATTTTACTTGAGTTGCCAGATTATGGAATGGAATTCAGAATGTGACCAAATGCTATTTTGAGAAACGTGAGTAAAATATTACTTTCCGATGTAAACAAGTACCCCACCTGTTTGGAAAACACGAAAGAATTTTAATAAATTATATTTGTAAGCGTAGAGAACTTTCAGATTATATCTTATAGTTAACTACATAGCTAGTAAGTCTCACTAATGTGAAAGCTTCTATTAGAGATTCCGTTCCTTTCAGACATGTGCATTGTAAATAAATCTGGACAGAATGCATTTTGCCAGTTCTTAGGTATCTTCTATTGAGACAGTTTGCCTGTTTCATTTACCACAAATATATTGTATAATAATAAACAAATAAGCAATAACAAAAAATAATGGTGGCGGTAGCTATGGCGGTTTCATGGATGGCGGAAATGGTCTGAATACTTGAGTGCATTTTAAGAAGTCGTAGTGTGTATTAACCATCTACACACTGGCTGTATCGCAGGTATATTGATAGCCTCGCTGCAGTAAAATGGCCCTGCCCCGCCGAACGTTACATGACGTTACTTTAATAATGTGGTTTTCTGAACACCGCTCGTAGCACAAAAACAGTGTAGCCTATATCAATATATGATTAACAGATATGAAGAATTTTATTTAAATGTATCCATGATTGAAGAAAACTGCTTTATCTTTCATCTTTGTCCTCCTGTACCAAGTCATTTCAAGCATAGATATGTCTGCGTTTGTTTTAATCGTGCTACTTCCAAATACCCTTACATGACAATAAAAATGTATGGTATGATTTATGCGACGTTCTTAAAGTAGGTCGACCCTCGGCACATCCCTGAATTGATATGCTGACAGATTTAGCATTTCAATTTCTATCCTATGACGTACCTGAATTCAACACGAAGAGTTAATATTAAAGTGTATATTGCCATTGCCGGTATTAAAAATTAATCAGCGACGCACTCTTTGGGTTTATTTCATCTGACATAAAGCGAGCAGTGTCATGATTGCTAAAAAATAGGTGAATGTAACTAACAATTATACAGAACAATATAATAGCTCACTACTTTTCCCTTCCGTACACAAAACAATTGTGTAAACTTGTATAATTTTGTGGCAAAACATGCACAAAAAAACACGAGTCCTCGGCGTACTGAGTTTGTTAAATTGATGGGAATTTTCTGGTAAAAATTCTATGACCTAGTTTTTAAACATTTTTCATCAATTTTACGAAATATTCTCTTACATGATTTTTTTTTAGATTATGAACTTACAAAGTGGTGCTGCCAGTGAAATATAATTGACACCGAAACTTTTATATTTGCAATGTTAGCAGCAGCTGAACAGTGAAGAACATGAGCATGTCTAAAGTCAGTTATCTCTTATTCAAATCAATTGTTAGAGTATGAGTTGCGTTTAATAAAACATTCCATGGAAAAGTACATTTATATCTTCATTGTTCGTCCTATTTTGCTGAAAAGTGAAATTATAATATATAGAATTACAGATCCCAGAACATAATATTGTTTGGTAACCGTTTCTAAAGAGTTTTAATCCATTCAGCTGGCGATTACCAACAGTACAATGTTTTTGTTTTTAATTAAATATATTTTCTACACATTCCTATTAATAGATAAGACCTGTACATATACTATTTCTGTGGTGATTAAACGGGACAATGGACTACTATATACCGATCTATTTGAAAGAGTTGAATAAATTTCAAAACGTGACTGAACGTTAAAATGAGATTTTGAATTCTAACAATGACGTCAGTGAACTAACTAATGCTAAACAAAACAAGCTGTGAAGAAATTGAAAAGAAAACGTGCACAGGTTACGCAAAGTGGTAAAAATATGTCATACATTTGTCGGTACATCAATTTATCTTGTCCTCTTTTGTAAATCGAAATAGTTCCAGATCAATGTTTCTGTTGTCGTATGATAGGTTCGTTGCGTGACAAAGCTGATGTAATTTCTGTTAAATACAGTAATTATAACATGTTATAAGATTATCTATGGTAAATTTACTGTTCATTTCAAAACCATACTACACTATTTACCAAGAAGGCGAACGCTTATTTTTCTCTAAAAGCCTCACAAGGGTCATTGACAAAGCATTGCAATACACTATAGTAATGAAAAAACATTGCAACGTATAGCAAAATACATTCTCCCGTACCAAATGTTTACCTATTATCTCCCTGGAGCCTAGGTATTTTGATAGAACTGATGAGAATGTGCAAAATGGTGATAAAGTATGTGTATTAAGTTATAATGTAGTAGGTATTATGATTTTATTTCAGCTTGTTGTTGATGTTGTCTGAAGTCGTCGGGCAACAATCATAGTGATTAAAATTCAGGCAAACATTTACATGGTAGCTCGCTTGAGAGAGGCAGTGTCATGCAACATAATACCATAGACAACCAGTATTACTCCCTATCATAGTGCTGATTGAACAATAAAGGGATTTTCCCTTATACCATTGACCTAGAGAGTCATGTTTTTATACATGATATTTTTTCATTGTTTTTGGTTTATAGATTTCAACAATTTAGGTCAAAACCACGAAACATTTGCTAGCATTGATCCGAATTCAGATAATTGAAATGAAAACCTTTGTCATTTCCAGATGATCAAATGTATTACTTGATAATGAGTTTCTAAGCGGGACAAGATGCTCACTAATTTCCGTTTGTTAACGAATCTTTCAAAATACAATGGCATAAGCTGCTTTTTACAAACTCTTCCAGTAAAGGCGCGATACAAATTTCAACAAGTTTATTTGTTAAAATATGCATTCAAATTAATACATGAAAACTCGTGAGAACTGGTGGGATATGATATGTAGAATTCTTTTATTATAAGGTTTCATTTTCGTGTTAAGCAGAAGTTGACCTATTGCTTTCAGTGATATATTTTAAGAAACGTTAAAAATAGGAACGAAAAATACTGTAATATTTTGCTATTTATTTCAGATATAAGACTAAGTATTAAAAATATGCATTACACGAATAACATCTCCGCCCTTATAAATAGTAGAATGTATAGGATTCGACATATCCTTATTTTTTTAATTCCAGTTATTCTAAACAAATTCTAAATAACGGATGTATGAAAAAGATTTAAGGCCTGTAATAAAACAAATTCGCTTTTGCAGAGTACAATGAAATACATCTATAACTATTGATGCAGATACATGTAACAATTCAGTACTAGTAAAGAGTTCTGGGAACAGTAGCATGAAATGAAAACTCATGAAACTCGTGAAACTCGTATCTTTTTCATATTTAACAATTAGTTATGGCATACTGTCAAACTTTTATGATAAATATTACACTAGCTATTAAATATTTTACCATCGACCTATGTTTTTAATTGAATAGAGCGAGATACAAGCCTTCTATGACACTTTGGTCAAGAACACAACCTCTCATCCCGCCACAATCTGAGCTTAGGCGGCGATCGTAAAACATTTTTGTTACAATATCAGTACAGTATAATTGTCAAATATGCTCATTTTTACTGAAAAGTATGGTAAAATACTATTCAGTTTAGTCATTCATGAATTGCATAAATGATGTAACAGTTTTGCAGTAACACGCATAACATAATGGTGTTGATAAAATATTGTTTCCATGAAGACAGATCATTCAATTCAACTTTGCTGTATTCACAATTTCATTATGGTTTCTTGATTTAACAATATTTTGAATCTGCTTCTAAAAACATTCTACCGTCAAAAATAGGTTACGCTATTTACGTTATAAATGTTGTAACTGTCAGAACACGAAATTAATCCATATATTGTGTGGCCAGTTACTAATGTGACAATAGAAGCGTATGCTCGAAAATAATTTCCGCTTTAATGGCATGTCATTCAAAATCCAAAGACAATGTCACTACACGTCACGGCATTCATGCTGAAACAGTTTTGTTTGCTCATTCGGCGTAAGGCATGAAAATGAGTGGAATTCTTTTTCAACAGATATCTGTAAAACCTAGGATGTTTGATTATACAAACATTTTCGTTCTCAGAAGAACAACAGACTAACAGACAAGAGCAATATAAACTGGTAATGTGTTTAATTAAAATGCATTCCCTGCTGTTTACCTTTTCTTAAGTATAAAAAGAAGTATATTGTGTGGTTTGTTCAATAGTTAGGTTTTAATTTAAAATTGATAATGCAATCAAATTTGATTTTGTTATCTGTGATTTATCTTAAAATCTGATAAATTCTGGTGGATTTAAAACACTGGCTTGTGGGATAGTTTAAATGCTGCGTTGATTTACTACTTTTGCGTGTCAAAATAATCGGTCACCGCTAATTGGCAAACAATGGAATCACAGATGAGATTTTCCCAGAGGCACAGATTTGCATTCCAGCAAATACCTACTTGTTCGTGTCGTGCGGTATTGTATTGAAATAAGTAGTCTTTTGAAAATGGTGTCTGGTGTTCAGAATTTCGAAGTTCCGATATTTAAAAGTACGATCTAGTATATAAAAAGTAGGAGAAAAGTCGGTTTTTTAGAAGAAGTCCGGTTTTGTAAGGTCTGGTATTCAGATGTTCCACTGTATTATACTTTCATATTATTTCAAATAAATTCCACACCTTGGCTATTTTCCAAGAAAAAAAAAGAATAATTATGTATACAAAATTATGCAATAAAAATGTATATTAATATTTCCATAGCCTGAATACACATTTGCTATTTGAAAATGTCACTAAAAAGATGTTTTTCTATCACTACACACTTGTACATTTTACATCTTCTCTATTCCTAGTATTTTACTCGTTGATTTTTTGTTCAGATGTATAAATTTATTGCTATGTACTCCTTCGACACTGTTTCATTCTTTGAGTGGTTGAACCTTTTCAAACGGCTTAGTGATTGAAATACGACCAATAAAAATAAAGCTAGGTTAAAAAAGAAAATCTGAAATATTATGTTATGGTTCAATAACAGCATAACATGGCACAAAAATATTTAGTAGTCATACGTAGCAATCTTTTATTTACCTGTATCTTAAATTTCAAGTTTAAGTACTTTTTCTTTTGTTACTTCTTATATTTCCAATGGCTTAATAAAACTAGACAATCACTGGGTCTTTTCAATATGAATAAAATTTTCAATGCTTCAATTTTCTTACATTTCTGTATCCAAGTTAATAAAATCAAAACAGTTATTTTACTGAAACTGTACAGTAACTATAATTTTATGTTCTTTTTGAAGAAGTTTAACTGGATATTACCTTTTTTCAAATAATGGTAAAAAGTTACAAATTTTACAAGTATATCTTATAAGTATTTAACTGTTGTTAGGACTAACAATGAATAATTTATTTAACTGCATCAATGTTGTTAAAATTTGAGTAGGTCTTACTTAAAATTCTAAGTTTTAACTGGGATAAAATCTTAAAGATAAACCAAATATTTAAATGTCAAGTGATAAGTTATAAAATCAGCTTTTTACATGTTGAACCATGCTAAGTTCTTGCTTATTTTTGAACGCTGGTGTAACTACAATAATGTTCAAACAATTGTTTCCGTCAGGAGCTTTAGTTTGTACCAAATATAATTAGACATTTCCAAAGTTGTGTTGAATATATTTCATAAAGTACTACAAGCCGATGAATTTTTACCCTTTATTTTAAACTTAATTAGAAAGTGTTTGTCGTCCATTGGCCCCTACCAACCAGCTGTGAGAAAGCTTTAAGACTTTATACACAATGTGATAACATCTCAACAGCTTGAAAAGAGGATTCTTGTTATTTGATAATTTATGACGCCTAAACATCTGTGCTCGATAATCCGTTTTAATGCGAAAACAACCGACTTGTAAACTATTGAATTACACATAAACCTGGTGCAAAAGAGTTATTAGATCCATATTATCTTACGCCGTTGGTGATTCCGTAGCTCAGGTATTGTTTAATAGCAACATAATGTTTATATGATATGTTAACATTTCGTCTCACGCCACCAATGGCTAAAAGTTAAATCTCCATTATTTATATATTGAAAAGCAAACATTTTATTATAGCCGCAATGTCATATTGCGAAGAGAAATAATTTAACATAGGCATAAACTATAACCAGCCTGCATCGATTCGGAAGTGGATTTGCCCATATTGTCCGGAGTTTCATGTTTTATTTCATTACTTTTTACCGTTTTCTGGACGACTCAATATTACATCATACTCTGCTTTACTTAATTAAGGTGATTCGATACCTTATTCGTCAAATATTACATTCCCTTCGATTTTGATGAAACTTGGTCCAACTGTAGCACTATGGTTCTAAACTATTTTTCCATCGTCTTGGCAACAATGCGTTATCAGTGATGACGTCACGAACGTCACACCTAAAGACGCCAAAATGTCGAAATACTGCCGTTTTGAGTCCTCTAAAATGCCTAATTATGATTTAAAATCAGCGAAACTGTACATTTTGACACTTTATTTAATTTATTTTAGGACTAGCGTGTTTGTAAGTGGTATCGCACCATATTACAACGGACATTTATCATTTGATAAAGCAAACCATGTTCCTTCTGATATAGAATTTTGACAAAAATCGACAAATATACGCAAAAATGACATCTTTAAAAATCTACAGGCCCATTAAAAGTCTAAATTTCGGCACAAGTGATCAATTTGCAAATGAAATGTCAAAAAAGGGAACTTTACGTTTTCAGTTTTTCGCAATATTTTGTTGAAGACAAACTGTCCTTCCGATTTTTGGACGTACAACTCAACGTTTTGACGTTAGATGCAATGTACGTAAAGCGCGCCATAGCAATTTGATATCTATACACGTGTTTGTTCTTCGTTCTACGAGGAGATCACATAATAAGCAAATATAACTAAGGGTAAATTAATTGTAAACTTTGATATCATATCGTATGTAGTTGATAAAAGTAAGTGAATGTTATAAGGACAGTTCCAGAATTAATTGTATTGGAGGGTCGGAAGGCACTTTTTGAAAAAAAAAGAAAAAGAAAAAAAAACACCACCCATACTTTTTTATTTTCCTCCAACCCCACTTCCCATGATTTTTGATTTTCCTCTACCCCCACTACCTATAATTATGAATTTTCTACTTACTCCCACCACCTACAATTACTAAATGTACAAAAATCGAAACATGGAGAGAGTCTGTGGAATTTACCGTTTTCCCTTTCTACATCTCAAAAACGTCTAAGAGTCACCAAACTGCTTCATTCCGCTTTGAAAATTTGCCGTTAGAATGGAAAAATGTCTAAACCCCACCCATCTGATTTATTATAAGCTCACCCGTAAAACATGTTCGTTTATAGCTTCCAACCCAGCACTTCAAGAAGTGAGCCGCCAGAACAAGTGAAACAATTGTCGTTACATACCTGTTAGTGTTTAAACGTTAACATCCTTTCTTATTTTTGAAACCATGAATATAATATTAAATACTCGAATAAAAAAAAATCATAAAAGCCCGTGACGGACGAACAGACACGATATAAATTCAAGCTCTTAAGCATGCATTTTTATTTGGTTGTAGAGCATTTTGTTAACAATAACATAAAAGCTTCAACACAATGTTGACGCAGAAATATAACACCAAAACGTAATTTTCTATAAGCATTCAGTCATTACCGAAGGAACATCCTGGAAGGAACATGCTGTTTTCCCGCAAAAATACAAAAAAAAAGAACGTCTGCTTCCCTATCTGTCAAGTAGACCCGATATTTACGCATATTCAAGCCGAATTTCAATTACGTTTCCAGTTTGACGTTTATATCTTCCGAACAGTGTGCGAAAATGAATATAGTGATCTAGCACAGTTTCTACTAAAATATGGTACATGTATCGGAAGAATCATGTTGTGTCCTTAAAACAAACATGTATCATGCCTTCATCATTCATGCCCTGACGCCGACAAGACTTGTGGTTTATTTGAACAGTCATGATTTAAAGAAATTCAGTCATCCGTTTTTCAAATAATAGAGTCAGCGGTGCAGTGGTTAGCAACAACGCCAGCGGTCCGGGTTCGATTCGCGGTCGCGGCTGATATCCCGACTAGTGTTCAGTGCTGGGTGATATGCTTAAATTGGTACTGTTTCCAGCAGTATCTGCCTAGACTGGATGCTGGGGAGGTAAATATGACACCTGCCGTGGGCTCGGCTGGATATAAGTTGTTCCATCCATCCCAGGTGGGGACTTTCGTCGACTACTCACGTTAAACAAGAAACTTCAACTTTTTTAAATGATTTCACGCAGTACATGTTCTTTTAAAGGCATTGACCTCTAGATCTTACGACAACAAAAAAGAAAAAACATAGATATCAAAAATTATTGCTATGTTTCTTAAGGTTTTAAAACTACTCTCTTGATTTGGTAGTTTAAGACAGATTAGAAACAAAAAATCATGTTCTAATGGTCAAAACATGACTGAACTTCAAGCGAAAATCAGGAGGCCAGTGCCTTTAAATGGCTAAACGTGAAAGTATCTTGTGATTTTTGTCTACATACTGTTTAACCTATAATGGAAATAATGTAAGACTGGTTATATTTAGAAAAAGGTGTGAAATATTTCGCAAGTCACATTTTTGTTTTACTTCAGCGTAATATAGGTTTTTTAAAAAGTTTTCTTTTTACGATGCTGGCTTTGTCATTAATACTTCTAACTGCAAAAATGCACTAATTTATGATAGGTCTGTCTATTATTTACATTAATCCGGGTGGGGGGGGGGGGCAAAATATGACTGGAAACTAACAGAAGATAAGTTCATATTGCAAATCAGATAAGCATGCAGGTATTTTAAAGAAACCGATGTTCGCGATTTTTTACAGTTTAACTTTGCAGTGATGCATTAGCGATTTAACTGAAAAAAATATAGTTCAAATACATGATAAGCCACGTATTAGAAGAGAAGACATTTGCGTAACTCTGTAGTAAATATAACTCTATGCAACATTAGTGACTTCACATAATTGTAAACGAGAATGACTGCTGGAAATATTATACTGTTGGTTTTCTTAGAGATTTACACATTTTGCTGTGGAAAAAAGGTTTCCGAATAGGCTAGTGCTTTGCAAATATATCAAAATACCTGACACAGATATGTCCTTAATATGGATTATGATGATATAACAATTTCGTCGGCATTGGATAATGAAATCGGTAGCATTGATTTATCAACATATGATTGCACGATGAATCTGTACGCCTGTTTTAAATAGTCGTGCAGCATGTAAAAATTCGACTAATATTAGGGAAAAGTGATTAACATGCAAGGAAAAATACTCAATTCATGCATGTTTTCGTTTCGGCATGCCTCGATGTCATTTAGCTACATTCTATTTCTTTTTCTCCGGTTCAGTTTTTTGGTGCGTATGCGAAACAGCCATTACTAACTTAAAGATACGCATACGCGCAACGTGCCAGACGGAATTCACGTGCGAATGAAGGGCGGGATTAAGGACACTGACTGTAAATTCAGCGGGAAGGAGACAAAAAAAACTAATATTAAATGAACATAAATAAAAGGAAAGATCATATTTCTTAGATCGATGATGTCAAAATTACGTTCCGTGTATCGTGGTCAGTTAAGTAGCGACTTGTAGTTAAAAAGGAAGGAAAATGTCCTTGCGTGAAACCCAGATAGCTGGTAGTGCGTCAATATTAGAACGACTGATGCATAATAATTTATCAAAGTGGTTGACTCATGAATACAGTTGGAATGGACCTAAGATATAATGCAAACGTCCAAAGCACAACGATGCAAACAATAAGCAACGTCGATAAAACGTTGCGTTTTACGTCCAAAAATCGGAAGGACAGTTTGTCTTTAACACAATGTTGTGAAAAACTGAAAACGTAAAGTTCCCTTTTTTATTTGACATTCCATTTGCAAATTGATCGCTTGTGCTGAAAATCAGACTTTAATGGGCCTGTAGATTTTTAAAGATGTCATTTTTGCGTATATCTGCCAATTTTTTGTCAAAATTTTATAGCAGAAGGAAATGGGTTGCTCAATAAAATTATAAATGTCCGTTGTAATGTGGTGCGATACCATTTAAAACCACACTAGACCATATGTGAATTAGATAAAGTATCATATTGTGAAATTTCGCCTATTTTAAATCTTGATTAGATATTTTAGAAGACCTATTACGGCGGATTTGGGGCATTTTGGCGCCCTTAGTTGTGACGTTCGTGACGTCATCACTGATTATTTATTGTTGCTAAGACGACTGAAAAACAAAAAAGGAACCATAGCGCTATAGTTGGACCAAGTTTCATCAAAATCGGAAGGAATGTCATATTTGATGGATAAGGTATCGATCCACCTTAACTCATCCTACAGCCTTCCTCATATTGAAATACACATTGGCACATATTGTTTGAAGTTTCATACTTATCTTTTAAATAAGTCCACTTGTTTGAACTTCATATTCTTCATTTTCACGGGGGCATGTGCCGTACAATGACGATGTCACTGTTGTATATAATACACGAAACACTCGTAGCAAATTTCAAAAGCCTGAAAAACGACAGTTTTATCATTTCCATTCATATGATGTCTCTATAAAATAATCATAAGAAACATGCTTATATTTTACTGTGCCTGCTTAGTAATTAGTATTTATCATATTTTTGCCCCCAAAAATAAATTACATGACAAACAGCAATTTATCATCGTATAACCTCGATCTGAAAAGTTATTTTCTTGAAATAATTACTTGTACACTGAACGCGTCCTTCTCGCACCTTATTGGGTTTGCTTAACTACCTTTCAGGCATCAAATTAATAGAACTTGATCTTTTCAGGTTTTTCAAAACACTCGGACAAAAATGTGGACACGATGCGATATTTGTTATATTCACAAAATTATAGTGAAGTCGTAGAAATTCCACATTTTAAGAAAAATATCTGCTTATTTTCTCAAAAATTCCGTCACGTTTTCATTACATTTGTTCTTCACGTACAGGGTGTATGCTTATTAAACTATTCAATTTCAGTGTCTTTCTTTCCTCTGTATTAGTATTCGTAATTTGACAATATCTTTCAAGTAAAAGGAAAGCTAATATTTTTCACGGATATCGACGGCCATTTTCCGGTTTTCTAGGTGTTAGAATTAATTTACTTTAAGAATAGCAGTTAGCAGTTGCAGCAGTTGTAGCAGTTAACTGCTGTAACTGCTAGCAGGTGAAGTAGTTAACTGGCCAGTAGTTGTCATTGTTGTTAGGGGTTATCAAGCAAGTCAATATTCTTATCAAGGAGCCTGTGTGACAAAAATTGTTCAATGTATTACAACGATTTTTAATAATTTTAAAACCTGCGGAAGTTCCTTATTGCACTTCATGTCATACATACTATTCAAATACATATTAGAATACAAAGATTACACTGTCTGAATAATGAAAACCTATATTGATAAAACTATCCAATAATGGCAATATTAAAGGCAAAGATAACAGTATATTCTCACTGAGTAAGCAGGAAATCTGCAAATTGCCATCTCAATCATAATTAACTTCTCGTATCTCTCATACACAAACCAAGCCAATACGCAGAAAGTTACCCAATCTAAACCCCATCTAAAGAATGAATACGTTACAATTACTGTTTGAGACGTTAGTAGACGAAATAATGCACAGGGCGAGTGGTACCTCAAGAGTTAGACTAGCCACTAGACTGATAATAAATATATTTCTACATTATTCCCCTTTTTTGTCGAATTCAATTTCATAGAGACAAAAGCCAGTCTATTTTAGTGATTTTCACAGAGGAATGATGTTGAAATTATCAGTCAATGACATTGGACATAGGATATAGACTGGCTATATTCAATCATAAAAATGTAAAAAAATATATATATCATAGTCTAGGAGCTAGCCTACTCAAGAGTATCTCTCTTGTGTATAAAATAATACCTTCCCAATAAAACAATGAAGTCCTCATCATTGCCAATCTCCATGCTACCATAAGATAGCCTTAGAAAAGAAAAATACCGTTTAGGTTATTTAGTTTGTTCCACTTTAATTAGCCTATTTACGAACAACTGCTGCATTTAATTGCATTTATTGTTGACCCAAACAAATTACTGTCGCCAGTTCTATCACTGATATCTAATAAAGACGTGCAACCATTTCTGAATCAATGGATAGTTCGACCCTTTTACCTCAAGCTTTTGCGACTAACGCAGTTGCTTATAACGATGGTACGCGCAAAATCAAATGTGTAAGAAAATGAGATGCTGTTTAGCAGAATTTAGTTTTTTTATCTTTCGACTTCCACGGTTTCTGCCATTAGCATTATATTGTATTGTGTTTATCGCTGCTTACGTATCGAAATAGGATATTTAGGGATTTATAAAGTCATGTAAAATATACAATGTATATAGATTATAAAACCGGTCTAAATCGCCTGTCTTAGAGAAAGTAGCAAGTTCGTCCATATTAATATCACGAAAAGTATATTCTAGCGGATTTCGTCAATTCTCTAGATTTCAAAAACTGTGTAAGGATTTTCATTGGTTTGAATAGAAATAGGCAGTAGTCAGTCATTTGGCATATTGGCAAGAATTGTAAAGGTAACGCGTTATTGTAAGTTTATCTACGTGACATAATATATATAGGTTGAACGAATAGTCAGGAGGGAAAACACTTGGACGTCACTGATTTCTATGAGATGATATCAGCATCATCCTTGGGAGACTGGCTCCCGTTCATATGTTTGTTCTTTCAAATTACTCATAAATAAGTTTTTTCATCATTAGCTGTGGAAAACCCTTCCAGAAGGCTGTTTCTATACTGACATTTCATTGCCCTTTCCTCCCAAATAAGGAATGTTTAAGACATCAGATGAAAATGTGCTTTTGTGGAGTCTTAAAGGAAATACTAACAGTTTTGTGCAGTACTTGGTTATCTAGGGAACAAGGTACCACCCGTGCAAGTTGCGGCCGGGTTCATATATTAAGCACTTCCCAAGTTGAATGATCGACATATTATCTGTTTCTCTAGTTTCAGAACAGAACTGAATGATTTCCTCCTCCGTCTCAATGTGCGTATGTTTAGGGAATAAATAAGCCTAACACAAGTTATAAAGAGAAGATGACATAGACTCAGTATCTGTTGCGAAACAGATAAGACACATTCAATTAAATCAGTGTTGTGTAGGCATAAGATAATACTCCAATGTCTGCTTGCCTGATGACAAAATAAGTAATTTGTCAAATTCCTTCTAAAGCTGGGATTGCTTTCCGCGTTTATTTGCATAGGACGTCAAGCCAGTAAACGCACTGTAGTTAGAAACCAACATACATTCTGGGCAAAATTATTCATAAATATAAAAGTATCAAATGAAGAGTGTTACGCCAACGGCTAGTAAAAATCTGTAACAGGCTTTCGAGTACCCCCGTTTTACGTAAAGGACGGGAGGCAATTTTACATGTTATATAGATATATTTGTAAGACATAACCATATAAGAGAAGAGAAGATGTCACATTTACTTAAATAATTTTTCTACCAAAATTATCATACATTCTCGGTTAAAATAGTTGCGCAAAAATTGCTGCATTAATGTGATATGCCACGCCTTAACCAATAGTTAAAAAGGTCGTATCCTTTCTTGAACAATTAAGTTATGCAGAAACCCGAATCCTCAAACTTTGTTTACTCTGAAAATGGCTTAAAATGGCTGACCTTTACAAAATATGAAAGAAAAGCAAATATTATTATTGTAAGTCTAGTGGATTTCTGTCCGTAATTTTTGGTAAAATAATAGACATGATATAATTTATATAAAAACGTACAAACAGCAAAGACATTATTAGAGGGGACCAATTTAAGTGCAATACACAACTAAATAAAGTATACGTGAAATATTCTAAATTAAAAAGAACCAATCAGCTGGAGATATGGAGATGATTGTTGACTGTCTTATCTTAAGTCGCCAACGGTGGTAACCCATATGGGCGACAACTCCACAGGACTGTTAGTAGTGTTAATAGACGGATAGTGGAAGATACAGAAGACGTTCAAATTCCAGAAGCTTCCCTTATTCTTTAGTGTTGAGTTGTGTTATTATCTTTATATACAGAGGGGGTCCGATACTGGTATTTCAGACATGGAAACTAATGACCAAAATTCATTCTTAATAGCTTTTTGTTTTCATTCTACCTTTATAAATGCCGCTGAGTATGTTCAGTGTATTTATAGCAAAATAAGATATTCTATTGGTTGTTGTCAATGATTAAATTGAGCAATGCGAAATATATAAAATTATGTAGCTCAAAAGGTTACCTCTTCAAATAGGAGAGGAAGTTCACATATATTTTTCGGTAAGATATTAATTCCGTCTGGCAGAAACCGACCACATCAATCAAAGCACCGCTCCAGATTAACAAATAAAGTAGTGTTTTTCTTTACCGTGCCCTATATTGTAATAAACAATAGTGTGGTATTTCATATATAAGTCCGAATCTTATATCATAGAATGGAGAAAACGTATTATTCTTTGTCAAAGTTTGCTAGGATATATATCTTAAGGTTGAGAATTAAGCCTTGAGAAACAAAAATCAAACAACACCAAATCATAGAAAGAAAGAGTTGTTTAACACGAAAATTGAACAGCATGTAAAACATTTATATTACTTTACGAAACAAGTGTCACTATACTGATATAAACATTGAATTCCAGAAAATGACTGCGTAAAGGGACCCCACTTCGGTCAGTCAAACGCCTTTAAAAACTCACCATTTTCAAAGAACTGTTACACATGTTCGTTTGGATGCATTTGCAATAGCGTGCGAGTGGTGAAATTTCACATAACAAGATGAAACACAGTTTTCAGCAATTGCTTATCTTTATTTCTTTACAAATGGCATTCATTTTCAAAGGGAGACAACTTTTTCTCGACGAATACTTAATATATTAGGAAAATGTTGTCTCCCTTTGAAAATGAATGTCATTTGTACGTAAAATATTCGGAAAAAATTGTTTATATTTCGAAACTTTTCTAATTTCTTAGGTTCATTTACCAGCACCTCTGAACGCACGAGGTTGTTACTATGCATGTCCATTATTAACCTGTAACTGTTCATTTATTTTAAGAATGGACAGTTACAGGTTAATGATAATGGACAGGTATAGTAAACTAATCGTGGGTATAGCGCGGTATCGGTACAATAACCTATATAATGGACAAAACTAACAAAGGATTACATCACAACCGTGTTTTAACTGTACACTATTTACTATATACTGCAAAATCATTATCATTCCTTTTATCTTTTTTTCGGTGATTTCATGCTTGCTTGCGTCAATCCACGAAAGGAACAAAATTAATAAAATTTTGGAATCATTTTATATGTAAAAGCAGAAACCTACGAATACTTATCCCTACGAAATTAAGCCATTTTCACCTAAACGACGAAAGTTCATGCCTAAAAAATGAAAATATTCACTGTAAAATGTTTCTTGCTCACTTTGTTGTTAATTGAACTTTTACTGATGGCAACGTGTACAGCGACACATGACACAAATATTGCAAACTTTAAAAGTACCACATCAAACAAGCGTGTAAGTATGATTTGAAATTATTAATTTGAAAATGCAAATCGAAGTGTAGACTTTGCAAAAGTCAAAACAACCAGGAGGAACACTACTTATAGCATTAGGAGGGAGCAGGACTCGGCACTGTTGTTCAATCAGTACGTATACGTCCCTACTGAGGAATTAAGAGCTGAATGAAGAGCACTCCCTCGCCTGTTCCGTCAATGCACAGGCAAAGAAGAATGCATATGTAGTCCAACCCAACAGTAAAAGGGCCGAACCCTAAACATACAATGTGAATCAGAATAAGGTCATTGAATAAATAAAGAACGGAAATTACGAAGTTTGTAAATTAAATTTCCATCGATTCAAGTTGTCTTATTCCTTGACACACCTCGAGCCTCAGGTAATTCAGGTCTAGCAAAATCATCTCGAGTCGAAAACGAAATCCGAATTTAGGTATATTAATTTTATTGTATTGTGATTAAATACATCTTATTGGATTAAGTAATATAAACTGAAACATTCTACAGAGTAATACTCAATACATCAATCAAATACAATAAAACATCTTCCCGAAGTAAATCTTCACTACATGTAATCTATAGTTTGTTCATTATGGACGTCTGGTCAGTATATCTTGACGAAGTCTGAAATACACGTAGAAAATATGCTATTTCATATACATACTGATTGGGGCAAGTTAAGCTCTTAACGTAGCCCGGCCTTTTGCACATACAATATATTTAGAATAATCTGATCTATTTATTTTTAGTTCGTGTCTTTTTAGTTTTAATTCTGGTCTTCTATTTATCTACCATAATCAATATTATTATTTCACACTCACCTCGTTTTTTAAAACTGGACACTTTACGCTAGAAGGCACCATTATAGAACTGATTTACGTAATTAGCAGTAATAAATTCAATTCAATTCAAATATTTTATTAAAGTCTCATTCACATTACATGTACAGTACACTTTACAAATATCGAATATCACAAGAACCTGTATGTGACCAATTATAAATGACTTATCTGAGACTATACATATGGCAATTCGTACACTAAAACAATACTATACCATAAAAAGACCCTTACCATCACTAAGACAATACTATACCATAAAATCACATCAGTGAATCTAAAAATGTTTCTACGTTGTTTTTTTTAAATACCAATCTTGTCTGAAAATACTAATTACTGTACACAATTTTGCTAAAAAGGTAAGAAGCCTTATTCATATACAAGATGCGTTCAAATGTACTATTCTAGAAGTAACTTTTTACAATTTTCACATAAATCATTGACTGAGAATTCAGAATATATATACAAAAAGTAGATTTATGACCTAGATTATAAAAAGTTCCTACGTTCGGATAAAATTTTATAGCAGGTTTTGGCAGCAATATATGCATTCTTATCATGTATAATGTTGCAAATAGTTTTTCATCATCTGACAAATTTTCATAGTCAACATTTGGCATATTATTTATAGCAGAAATCAGTTCAGTTCTATATTCATTGTACAAAGGGCAGTTATATAATACATGTTTCTCATCTTCCAAAACATCTTGACAATTAAAACAGCATCTTCTCCTCAATTCTAAGTTTTCATATCTACCGGTCTCCACTCGTAATGGTGCTACACCACACCTAAATTTTGTAAAAGCTGATCGATAATGAAAAGGCATATTTGATTTTAAATATTTCTCTGAACAAAAATCTGACTTGAGAATTCTATAGGTTCAAAGCTTATTACCATCATTTCCTTTTATAGCGGTATTTCTATCTAACAATGCTTTCCATTTCAATTTTTCAACATTAGACAGTTTTCTTCAATGAGGTTGATTACGGGTTTATAGTTTCCAACAACATGATTCAACAAATGAACACAGTTAATATTCTGAAGACAGTTTTTCATTCTAAAATAACTATAATTCCTAATATTTTCATTTTTTGATTATGAAAATATAACTTTGTTCCTTCTTGAATTTGACATATTCATAACTCTAAAGTACTGTCTGAATACTGAACCCCAAAGTCAAACATTTAGTGGTTTCCAATCTATCTCCCCAATCAAATCTGCATTTGGAGTATATTTCCCTAATGTGTATCACATGGTCATGTCCGGAAATTAATATAAAACGTTTGTAATTTCTTAGATGATATTGTATGTCCGTAGAAGAAATTTATCATGGAAGTATGCACAAAATGTTCATACAGACAACATATGGGAAGATAGAACAGCTGTGTCACGTGAATTTTAGACATCTCCTTGTTTACCTATTTTAGCGGCATAAATTTTCCCATCGTTTATTGTTTCATTGATCTACATTTTCTGTTCAAAACACTGATTTTCGTTGATTTCCCTTGACCCATTCATATCATGCACCATTTAAAATAAAACTGACGAGGTAGTGATAAAATCATTTAAAAAATGTTCAGTTTTGAATATATCTTTAATATAACTTTCCATGAGATACTTTTGTTGTAAATTTCAGCCGTATTGGACACCAAAATGTAAAACTGTCATTTTTTTTCTATACTCATTGATGGACTGCTATGAAACTTTAAAGAAATAGCGGCAAAGCAACAGGTTAATGTACAAATGTAAATTTGAGAATTGTTTCATGGGCAGAAAAAAAGATCTGGCAATAAAACTGCAATTGATTTAACAACCTCCACCCTTATTAGACTACTAACAGAGGCTAATTATACATGTTTCTCATTTTTACTGAAATGTAATGATAGTACATATCTAATAATATTTCACATTTAGATTGTCAAATATAATTACCATGGCACGGAGTTATCATTGACCGCGGAGCTATAAATAAACGGATTTTTTCACCAAATATATCCTTAGAAAGACATGTTTACACAACAACATTAGAATATATTTCTTGAAAATATTGCATCTTGATATTACTCGACTACAGATAATGTGATTAACAAAAACTTTGCAATGTAAACGCAGTGTGTACACTCTGTATTCTAATGTTCATCCTGAAATACCAAAAACGTTCAGCAAGGTCACTTGCTAAAGAAAATGTTCTTGATAACCTCCATAACAATTATATAATGTACTCGCCATTGTTTCATAGTATCAAATAGTGAATACATATATTTACAAATAACTGAATTGGCATTATCGCAAAGATACACGTGTAACTCCTGTGCGAAATATTAGATTCAGCATCGTTTGTGATATGTAACGATACTGTTCTACTTTTTCTGTTCAAAAATGGCGAGACAGCATATGCATGAATATCTGATACTCCCTTTGGTATTTGAGTTTCTGTGCCGACACTTCTCCATGATCTACTGTCATTCCCAAGCGATATCATGACTTCATGCCTAGAATAAAAGGTATTTATTTTAAGAACCCTCTTCTCCTCAGAAAAAGACAAACCTGGTGGCGGAATCCTATATGTGATCCCAGCATCTTCCAAACGACACAATTCCTTCCTTCCTACAATATTTACAAATCTCTTAAAATCCCTCATTTTCGCATTTTTTCTTTCTTTAGGTATTTTCGAGTTCTCCCACCCTGCCTCATGCCATGCCCGTTCAGCAAAAGCAAGAAGTCGTGGAAAAGTCATTTCAAAAAGTTGACTTTCATTTCGTATAGTTTCTGACCATATACAGGCCTCCATGCCAACAAAATTATTTGGAGCTTTAGGTTTTGGACATGGTCCTTCGCACAGGTCATTTAAGTCTATTTTCCGCCCCAGTGAGTCAAACTCTGCATTAGCATATATATCCATGGGCATGAATCCAAAAACTTTGTACGTGTCCATGTACCTGGTAGCCCAGTATAGACCTCTTTCTTCAGGATCCGGTTCATATGGATGGTCAAAATATAAATGGGTGGCCATCGAAAGTATGACCAATCCGAGCCTCCCAAATGTTGTTCCATGCATTCACAAGGACTTCTGTTTGTTTGAATTCATTTGCGTCATAAGGACCTTGGGTAGCATTATAAATTCCGTCCTCCCACAACGAGAACTTTAAACCATGCCTGCGCGCAATATCGGCTACTTTAACGATAAACAGTTTTTTGATAGCACTGTGATCAAGACTAGAGTCTTGCAACAAAGATTTACGTGTTTTGGAATTTTCCCACACGCCATCTGGCACCTCGTCACCGCCCAAATGAACAAGCTTTAATTTTTCTATGCCTTTATATATTGACTGTAAGTCAGTTAGAATCGTTTCGACGAAACTGTAGGTCGCATTTAGACAAGGATTTATAGAACTTCCCAACCAACCTTGCTGAGCCTGGACACCAGAAACATAGTCTGAAAGAATATAAGACTGTCTAGTTCCATCGCTTTTAAATTGACGTAAATCTTGTTCTCTATACTGCATTGCTTTAATGGCGGAGAAAGCATGTCCTGGAACATCTATTTCCGGTATCACTTCAACGTGCCTTTCCTTTGCGTATTGTAATATCTCCCTAAACTCACTAACAGTGTAGAAACCAGAACCTTGTCTGTCTGAATGTGGACCAGATCCAAGACTCGGAATTAAATATTTATCATTTTCAAAATAGTAGCATCGCCGTCAGCCATATTTTTGTTAGTTCTGGGATCGATGATATTTCGATTCTCCAACCGTCATTATCCGTTAGGTGCATATGTAATTTATTTAATTTATACAGTGACATTATGTAGATTAATTTCTTAATTGTTTCTTAATTGTGAAAGTTTCTAACTACATCTATCATTAATCCGCGATACGAGAACCGTGGATGGTCTTTTATCACCATATCCGGTAATGTGTGTGATAATTCCAACATGCTGATAAGCGTTTGGATGCCGTAAAATGCCCCTTTACTACTGCTTGAAATTATAACGATTGATTTTGTTTTTGACTCTACTTTTATTTCATATTGTTCCTTGATGTGGCTTTCATCCGTTTCAAATTTAATGCATTTACCATTTTCATCTAGAAGTGGCACTTCCTTCAGTCCAAGATGCATTGCTAGTATGTTTGAAACTGGCACATGCTCTCTATCTGTAGTCATTTGCTTTACAATGACCCAAGTTTTATCGAAAACTATGGTTTTGCTAGGAAAAGTTTTCACAAAGAATGGTTTCGGTATAACCTGAATACCACTTTTTACCACCTGAAATGCCTTATTCATCATATACCTGCCTCCTGGCGTGTACGGATTGTACCTATCACGTTTGTGCTTCTTCTATTGAACTGAGTTCTCAAATGAAGTAACAAAGGATAGGCTCTCGTCCTTTGTACTTTCAATTATTCTTGGAGATGATAATCCATACGTACTTAAAGCAACAAACCAGTTTGGGAACTGATCTGTTTTAGCCGACATCTTCCATCCTTCAAGGATGAGATCGAGGCTACTGCCGACAGAAATCCCTGGGAACTCGTCTTTAATTGGTGCCAAGAAAAACAATCCTCCATTAATCTGACCCACATTAAATCCTGCCGTTTTGTTTGTGCTAGATGGAGTTAATGTATAAAAAAATATCCTCCATTCTCCAAATGATATGTTCTCATGTCCAACATTTGATAGAGTGACTCGAACGGACCGTGCAGTTGTCTCGTTGTCACCAGCTTTGACCTTCACCTTGAGATTTGCTGCTATATAATCCACAACAAATTGCTCAGGATCCAACCCTTTTCTACTCTGCAATACATTCATAGCGGTCTTTCCGATATAACACACAAGAATGGATCCTAAGATTAATAATGCACCTGAAGATTTTGTTGAAAACAATATAATGTTTTTATGAACGTTCAATTTCATTGCTTATCTATACTTATAAATACCCATTAGTGGTATACAGAAGGTTAACGTTCACAATGAAAGTTTAAAGAATCCTATATTCATCAGCCACTTTTTACACATTGTAAATGACTTATCGGTTTAAAATGATATATTGCTATTGATTTAGTATCTTCCACTCTTTGATATAAGTGGGACAAGAGTTGTTATATTTGATCGATATATTTCTTACAGATTATAAAAAGAATCAAATACAGAAAAGAAATGCAGTAATTATTTATTTTAAAGAAAATATGCACCATATCCATTAAGTACAACTCCATGAAAACTGAAAATATGAATGATACAGACATCTGAATATTTAAAGAAAGGATACTAAATGTCATTATTTCTTCCCCATATAGTCAATAGCAAACACAGCAAACACGGTAAAAATAGCAAATTTATGTCTAATACTATTAAATACTAGTAAAGGATTTACATTCGAGGTTCATATTTTCACATTTGAATTAAGATTTGAAATATACCTTCGTCATAATTAGTGAATTTCGATATAAGGAAGGTATTATTATGTCTTCATGACCAGTATGGCCGACATTGCGTCAGAACTGGAATTTCAAAGAATATCATTCGACATTAATTTTCCAATATTCATAATGAGTTCACCTCTGTTTATTTCTAGAGCACTCTACATGTTGATATTATTGATATTTTTGAAACATAATTAAGATTTTCTTGATAAGTCTCAGCAATAACACACACAAAGTAACACATTTTATGTTCTAATTGACTTACATTGTAAGACAACGTAAGATTACTTCACAACAGTTGTTGACAGTCAATGCTTCATTTTATACGAAAACAACTTCCAGACATACATTTTACTTTTGGCATAACCGGGCCATTTTGCAGTTTTTATTTAAAAAGTCTACCCACTATTCTAGTGGTGAATTGACACTTCATTAAAGGGACTGTCCACCAAATCCTACGACAACAATCTGGCCCACTTATGACCATTTATGATATCATAAATTATTGATACATTTTTAAGAAGAGAAGGCTTTGACACTTAGTAACTGTCAGTATATATATTGTGGAAACATTTCGAGATTACTTACCTTAACAACTTTCTCCATTCAAAAAGCGTTTAAGTTAAAGGAACTGGACTCCATATTTAACTTTTTCTGAAATTAATGTTTTGTCATATTATGAACTTTTTAACATAAGTTTTTGTTTCTAAACTATGTTAAAAATGCTAGATAAAGAAAACGTACTTAGTATGTCTGAGTCAGAAATCGAACACGGGTTATATCGGTAAAAGATCTTGTTTACATCTTGAAATTACATAAAGAAAGAATTCAAACTTTACGAAAGATTATATAAAGCTTCAGATTAATCTTGGTAAGAAGAGGAAGAAGAAGAAGAAGAAGACGAATGAGAAGTAAAAGAAAAAGGAGAAAAATGAGCAGTAGAAGAAAAAAGAGAAGAAGAAAAAGGAGAAGTAGAAGAAAAAGGAGAAGACGAATGAGAAGAAGAACAAAAAGGAGAAGAAGAAAAATGAGAAGTAGGAGTAAATGGAGAAGAAAAATGAAAACTAGGAGAAAATGGAGAAGAGGAAGGATCAGAAGTAGAAATAAAATGAGAAGAAGTAGAAAGAAAAAGAAGAAAGAGAAGTATAAGGAAAAGGAGAAGAAGAAGAATGAGAAGTAGAAGACAAAGGTGAAGAAGAAGAATGAGAAGTGGGAGGTAAAGGAAAAGAAGAATGAGATTAGAACAAAAAGAAGAGAGAAAAGATATATACATATCTGGCAATCACATACATCACTTCTAATTAATCAGAAATTTTAAAGAAAGGGTCAGAATATTAAGAATATTGATGACACATTTTTATCCAATCCGCCGACGTTTCGTTGACACTTAGGTTTTCCAGTAGCATTAGCAGTCACAGAAACGACCAAAAACATTCATTTGGCTGTACCAACTATGCTTGATCTGTTTACTATAGTTCATCGGTTGCTTTTCTGTATAAACTCTAATCGTACTTTTAACTGAATGACACCAGTCGTTTCATTACGTTACACTGCTGCAGAATTGAAAACCGAAATGTCAAAAATTACACGAGTGAGCTCACGTTAATTCACTTATTACCATGTTACAATCAATACAATCAATAGAACTCGCAATATATCCCTTACGGCCTTATGCGATACCCTCGTCATATCTTAATGTGTTTAAACGTACCAGAACTCCAGTAATTAAGTTTATGTTTCGCGTTATCGTTGTGAAGACAACGATTTTGCAGAACACCCGAAAGATTACCACATCAATTAACGAATTGACATTCGTTCAGTGAGACTGACATTCTAATGACACTAATGACGATACACTACTATTGTTACAGTTCTTCAATAGGGACTCGACAAAAGGAAAACAACGAAATTTTAATATAGCTGACATATATATTTTTTTGAATCTTAGCTTTCGTATCATAACTGTAGCATATATTCAAATATTTTAAAAAATTTATTGACATACCCAATTGCTTGTGTTTTAGATTCTTAGTTGTGTAAAATTGCTCCAGGGTGATGCAAGTTCGAAGCAAGCCAGTGATAGCCAAAGAAGAGCTCGTTTTAATTTATTTATCTTTTCGCAGGTGCATATAAAGAATTAATTTACAAAGCAAATATTTAGGTCTCATTTAAGGGGAAATGCCACAGTTGCCTATATGTATATAGGGCAAAATTTTCCTACAGGCAGAATTCCTTTAAACTTTGTGTACTGACTAGGAAACAAGTTTAAAACAGAAATATGTATCAAAAACCATAGGTACCCAGATTTGATCTTGAATTATCTGCCCTAGAAAGTAGATTTTTTCAGTATTTTCCTACTTTCAAGGGCCGATAAGTCATGACTAAGGCTGGGTTCCTATGGTTTGTTTTATTTCAAATTTCTATTTTTGATTTGATTTTCTGTTAGTAAAAAAAGTTTAAAGAAAAAATTCCTTCTGTAAGAAAATTTTTACCCTATGTCAATGTAGAGACTATGTAACTATGAACAAATGTCCGTAACTATGAACATGACAAAATGATACCGCAAAGTCCTAGTCTTTCCCATAGATCGAATTTCTTTAAACCTTGTATACTGACTGCAAATGAAGTCTGAAACAGAAATAAAATTTAAAATACACAGTTTTCTTGCCTTGATCTTGAATTATCTGCCCTCGAAAATTGAATGTTTTAGTATTTTCTGATTTTTAAGGGCAGATAACTCGGGATCAAGCCTAGATACCTATGATTTTTAATACATATGTCCGTTTTAAACTTGATTCTCAGTCAGGATACAAAGTTTAAAGAAATTCTGCCCATAGGAAAATTTTTGCCTATATACATATGAAAGTTTCATATCATGGGTGATATTTCTTTTATGAGCGCCCTCTACCGATTGTTTACGTTCACAGCAGTGTTACCGGTTACTTTCAGTTTCTGTTTAGCAAAGGTTTTCGGCAAAAACATGTTCAAACCAGTGGTAAGTATCATAATTGAAAGTTTTACAACAGTTTTTAACAAAACTGATGCACTGATGTGACATTTTGTTTGCCATTTCGGCTTATTGATCAGCATGTTCGTCTGCAAAACAAAAAGTCCCGTGACCACATCCTGTCAATTTCTTTTCAACTATGGAACGCCGAACAGGCTTTCCATAGTTTGAAAACAATGAATGATTCTCACAATAGTACGATATAATGGTGTGACCTATTTTTTACCCAGTTTCAACATGGCTGCTTGTAGTTGACATTTTTTGCCTAATAAAATTACATTTCCTTATGATTCTTTGCATGATTAGAAGGGAGAGAGATCAAATGATTGCATATTGATGAAATATACAGGTAACCTGTATTTTCTTTATTGCACTTAACGGTAAACATTAACTAGATCGATACAATGGGGTTCCTGGCTACAATTTCTCACGCAAACAGTCTGAATGTGAATAATAAATATCACAGTAGAAATATTAAATTTATAATGCATACCTCCATCTTGAAAATATTCTTATGTCTAAAGCTGTCGGGGCGTTGACCATCCGTCTTTGAACATGAACATCAAGGCGAGCGGCTAATTATGACGTCAGTATTTCATAACGTCACTCTATTTGCTTATACATGACGTCATTTTCGCAAACATTTTAGGATTTATAGATCGGCCACCGTTATGGGTAATATGAGTCGGCCGTCGTTGTGATATCAGCCGTCGTTGTGGAAACTATAAATTGGCCTTCATTGTGTAGTACACTCGGCCATCGTTGTGGAAATCAGCCACCGTTGTGAGACTGGCCATCGATATGAGACCTTTTAACTGTTTTAACTGTCCCATTTCCCCTTAAATATCAATATAAGGACTATGCAATGAACTACTAAAGTGAAATTTTGTTCTTGTATATCTAACCATATTTACTTATCTATTAATATTTATTTAGAGTGTATACACGCCAAAACGTGAAATAATCTCGTTTTATTTTCTGAATTTATTAAGGCAATACCTTTTTTCACTATGTTCAAAGCAATT
This sequence comes from Mercenaria mercenaria, assembly GCF_021730395.1. Classification (NCBI taxonomy): domain Eukaryota; kingdom Metazoa; phylum Mollusca; class Bivalvia; order Venerida; family Veneridae; genus Mercenaria; species Mercenaria mercenaria. The sequence continues at coordinate 34,861,083 of NC_069371.1, read as the reverse complement.
TAGAGCGTAAAGGCAGTGTGTTTTTCGTGCATGTAAATTACTTATTCTTTGACAGCTGGTAGAATTCCTAGATAATTCACTTTTGCAATAATTCAATTTGCACTTAAGCAAAGACAATGTGATTAAAATGAAGTCCGAAAACATATTTTCTATCATTTTATGATAGCTACACTCTGTCCATATTTAAAAGTCATCACGCCAATGCATCAACAAGTACTTCCAATTGTCAATCCACTATGTTCAGGTTATTGGATTATGAATAAATATTACATTGTAGTGCTTGCAAAATAACGGTCAATTGAAAGACAGGACCCAAATGAATTATGTTATGTAGCGATGCAGTTACGTGGGAATATAAAGAGCAAGAGGAAATGCTGATTTGGTCCGATCGTCTCTGCCAAGATGTGTTGTTACTAAGTCGAACGTTTTGGCTATATATATCTAATATTTGTATGTAGATATTTATATGTCACCGTCTGTGTAGTTTAAAATGATGGCTGAAAACAAATATTTTCAGTGCTGCTTGTTATAACTTTGGGAATAAGGGCCCTGTATAGCAAATGGAAATGGGCATTTCATGTGCATCCGTATGAACTTTTAAACACACGTGCTTTTCATTATGCAGTGATTTTTGCGAAAATATATTCGCACCAATTAATTTTCCCATAGACACACTGTCCAAAGCTTTCGCAGCGACGGTGTGGGATTTCTCGCAGAAACAGTGGATAAATATGGCCGGGTGAATGTAATCTGTTAGTTTCCTGATGAGTTTTACATGATTTTTCACGTTTAAGGTATTAGAGCAATAATAATAGTAATGTTTACAAAATGGTCTTTGATTGGTATATTCTGAAAGGTAACCGTGTTTTGCACTATTTTGCAATTTTTAAACAACTTTCACCATGCCGTTTTTTTATAAATTTTGTATAACTTATGGTATCTCCTCAAGCACAAGTAGTAACAAATTTCAAAGTGATAGCCACTATCCAAAACGTTTGCAGAGAACTCATTTTACCATTATTTTTAATAAAAGAAACATCAAACTATTGGTATACAATTATAAACACAAAATAAAAATGTCAATATCATTTTTTTCTATGGTGCCTCAAGTAAACGGATTTAATGAGACAGAATTCATACTTCAACATTGAAAAAATAAGGTCGAATGCTGTGTTTCTTTTTTGAATTTTGCTTACTCCATTTAAAAATAACCTTAGGGCAGACGTAAAACCTACCTAAATTTCTTCCACAATATATAATCTAAGAGTGAAAGCAAAATAGAGAACTTTCACCGCGTGTAACTCAATATTTTTAAAGATGTGTAACTCTACTCCTTCTGTTTAAGTAGTAAATTCACTTTGAACACCAAGAAATCGCTTATTCCATTTTTGTACAAGAAATCAATAATAAGTCTTGAAATAAGTAAAAACTTACTAGAAAAAAAAGGAAAATAAGGAAAGTAGGGCTTGAACCTAAGCCCCCTAAGAATTGCAGTAAAAGTAGGTTTATGGTAGGAATTGAATACTCTTCAAAAAGGAGGTTGCCTATTAGTGATCTAATACCTTAACTGGAAACAACAAGTGAGACAGGAGCCACCATGTGTACTCTTCCAGTCACAAACATTTGTGCAGTGCAATTCCCTGCCAATAATGTAAACACTTCTGTACAGTTTGATGAGGGACTGTCGTTTTCTTTGATTACAATAGTAGTATTTTATACAAAACGACCCCTAATTACGTTTGTAAATATATCGTAAGTATGACACTATCAATCCACAACTGTTTCCTTGTAATCGCCGAATTGCCAATGCAAGAATATGAAATAATCAACCGAATACGATTCCAACGCAGGGGCGGTGGATACAGTTGCAACGCATGACGGTGTTTGTTTGTTTGTTTGTTTTGGGTTTAACGCCGTTTTTTTAACAGTATTTCAGTCATATAATGGCGGGCAGTTAACCTAACCAGTGTTCCTGGATTCTGTACCAGTACAAACCTGTTCTCCGAAAGTAACTGCCAATTTCTCCAAATGAATCAGAGGTGGAGGACGAATGATTTGAGACACATTGTCTTTTTATCAACTCGTCACGGAGAACATACGCCCCACCCGAGGATCGAACTCACGATCCCGCGATCCATAGACGCATTCCACAAGTGACCGTTTTGGACTGTTACCTTACCTAAACTGCACATTTACCGGGATTTGGACTTGGGTTTGACCATTGCAGGCACTTTGACACAAGTCAGCAGTAAACGATTTTAGTTATAAGTTTCTTCATTCGTATTTTTCCTTTCCTTACTGTGATATATAAAAAGAAAACATATCACCATTTTTAATCGTAATAATGCCTGTTAAAATGTTGCTGCATATTGTATGTATATTAAAAACGCATGAAAGAGACTTTAACATTATTACCCCAAAATATAAACAAAAGTTGTTGCGCTCTGGGCTATGCTCGGATGGTTTCGGGATGGTTGTGGTTTCGGCAGAGAAGTTTGAGTTAGAGGATTACGGCTGATCTCGAACTTCTGGCTATGTTGGTTACGTAAAACGGTCTATTCATGCAAGGCTTGCAACTTTCACGGTTTTTCGTGTTAAACATTGGTTCGATACAATTCTGCTTTGTGCCGATTCACTAAGGTCTATTTACTCAGTTAGACTACCTTATTTCAGAAGATTTACTTAATTTCTTAATAATAAGAAACACTAAGATCAATTAAAATTTAAATTCAAATATTTTTTTTATTCCTAACAAAATTAATGAGACAATTGCATATTAAAATATGACTCTAAAATAAATACAATTGTTATCAGCAAAACATCTTAGTTCAACAAAACTTTAAATTTTTAGAATCTTTAAATGAAACAAAAGCTTGCATAACTTCAGTCTTTAATATTTAAAAGTAATCTTATTTACTGTTTAAAAGTTATTACTTAACCAAAATAATTCAAGTTTGAAAAATCTAAAGTCAAATAGAAAACTGGAGTTACAAAAAAATAGGTTAAGGCTCTTGAAGTTCAAAGTTGGAGAATTGAATGATGCTACAAAAAGCTTTATACTGACCAAGCTACACTAAACAACATGTGAGACAGACCACGATATGGTGCCCCACACAAACTTTGAGTGATGTCAATTTGCAATTAACATCAAACAATGTGTACATGGACAGCCAAAACTATGGTTTTAAAAATTCATCAAAAACAGATTGTTTTAAACTACTAAATAAATTAAAGTTCTGAAACTGGACATTAATCAAAGTATAATTCCCAATAAAAGCACTTTTACATGAAAAACTTGTTCTTTTGCTTTATTAAGAACTTTTTTAGAATTTGTTTTGGCAGTGGAATAAATTCCTGGAATTCTACAGGTTTCAAGGTAACTAACCCAGAATCAATGGGCAATTTTGGACTGCACCCAACAGGGATGCGCACTCGTAATCAACTTAATGCAATAACTTACAAAATACAACCAAATGATGACGTCTGACTTTTTAAATAATGCATAGTAGTAAAAACTGATTGTTACCTATAAATAATGTGAATCATCAAAGTAATATGCACAATTTTAAAGTAAAATGGTACTGACATATGTGCTTAAAAAATAGATACTAAACAAAACACTGAATTATCAAATATCAATAGGTAATATCGAATGTTTAATTTTTGTCTGACTAGATTCGATTTTTTTATCATATACCTTACCATATTAACTAATGTACAATACAAGGAATCTATTTATTGTGTGTGTATACACATATACAGACATCAAATTCATGCAGGCATTATTAGAAATACATACGGGTTGGGCTGTTCCGCTACTCAAACATACTAATCATAACATTTTACTGCTCACAGGCAATTATTATACGACGTTTAACGATGGTAAGCCAAAGTGTTCCTACGTTATTTAGCGGAAACGGTTCTCCGTCTCGAGGTCACTGTGACTTTAATGTTTGACCTACGGAACAATGGGAGTCATTTACTAACCTTTGAAATTTAAGAACTTTAGTCAAAGCATTCTTAATTAGTCATTGAGCGGAAACTGTTTTCACTCTTAGGGTCAAAGTGGACTTGTACAAAATGGTCTCAACAATTTCGAGAGTTATTGATCTGAAATAAATGATATACAGACCGACATACCGACCGACAGACGATAAACACGCACCCTCTTCTTCGAAGATATTTCTTTAGACCAGAACCCCTACCCTCTCCCCAAATTAAAAATAGAACTGTAATGTTTAAATGCAGTTCATAAATAAGACAAGAATTGTTATGCTCACACAAATGAGATTGTAAATAAAAAGAAATACAGTACATTTAAATCAACAGAGCTAACAAGGGAACGTGTAGTTAATTTCTTCTGAAATACTATACATACCGTGCCGACGACCTTTCTTTCTTCAATGCCAATATTATTTTGCTTTATATTTAAATTTATTTTTCAATTTAACATATAATTTGTCATGTTCCATTGTTTGTTATTTTATGTGCAACATGAATACAGTAATAACAAAACCATTTTCTGCAAGTATTATTTGTAATTCAATATTTAAGGTTAAACTAATATGCTACAATATAACAATAATAATTACAATATACGCCTCCGTTTTGGAAGAGGGATTATCTGACAAATGTCAAAACTGCAAGAATAATTGAGGGATAAGAGGGCAGATATATATTATTATCGCATAGTGCGGCAATTTTCCTTTGATCTTTACGGTATGTTAAACATGGTAACACACATTATTATTACAAATATGTGCTGATATTTTACAAAACTGTTACGATATATATCAACACGGAAATCTCTATGGAGTTTCATTAGAAAAAACACTTTTTTCTTACTGTTTTTTCAAATGTTATTTTTTCTTTGTTTCTTTTAGAAACAAAACAACAAGTTTTACAATATGTTTGACCAATGAAATGCAAAGATTTAAAACCGATGCAGAAATCTGTTGGATACTTTTATCTGGGGAACACATTTTCTAAAACAGAAGTTTCAGTCAGCGAGGCACAGAAAGGGAATCAAAAGTGTAAAGATAATAATTAAAAAAAATAAATGAAAATAATATATAAATTTAAATGATAAAACTATGCGATAAAACAGTTATAATATGTAATGCTTGTGTGTTACGAGGATATATCAGAGCTAGGGGTACATCGAGGGTATTTTTCTCTGCACATATCGTCGAGGCCGGTAGGCCGAGACAGATATGTGCAGAGAAAAATACCCTCGATGTACCCCTAGCTCTGATATATCCAGGTAACACACTCTCACACATACTATAACTATTACTTAATTCTAGTTTTTAGTAAAAAGGATTGCAAAGCCTGGAAATGTCCCCTTCTATGTTATTTCTTTCACAACGTTTTCTCAGTACTGAGATGGGGACACAATCTGACTGAAGTACATCTCCTATTACGCTACGCATAGGATCTGAGAACGACCTATTCATAGCCTCGTTCTGACGACCCTTTCGCTAGCCAATCAGAGCCTAACTTACAACATCTTGCAAATCTACCTGTAGCCTTGACTTTTGATATTTACAATTCTTATGTCGTAATGTATCAGATAGCCGGCTAGCTCAGTCGGTAGGCCACTTGCTTTGTAAGCGAGGGGTCCCGGGTTCGAGCCCTAGAATGACTGCAATTTTTCTTACTCTTTGACATTCGAACAAGTCGTCTGATTGGATAAAATAAAAATAGCAATACTGGAAATACAAAATATACAGAATACGAATGTGAATGGGTCGTTCTCAGATCTTCGTTTAGAAGATCAAGTACTTAGTCAGATTGATGGGGACACACCTTTTATGCCCTTTTATTCACCACAACTGTGACCCCGATATTAAGACTGCGTGGTTCAATGTCATTGTTGAGTACAGTGGATTTATTACATTACTTCATTTCTGGTCTTATTTACAAAATATGTACTGTTAAAGTAAAGATATTGTTTTAGATTGAGCTCGGCGTTTAGAGATGACTTTTGATTGCTTAACGATTAATTAACAAAAGTATGCAGCTGTTTTCAACGAAAACCTTTAATGAACTAGTCAAACAGAAATCTCTGTCAACGATCATGACTGTTCACAACGAAAGGACCAGACACACGGATCTTGTTCAGAAATGTCTTAAATTGTTGACCAGTAGTTTTAAGCTCTAGGATTTCTGACACTAAACAGCCAAGTGCCACAAGACTCTATTGCAATATTTTGCTGAGATCAAATAATAGGTCTATGCTTTATGGCGCCCTATAATAATTAGAGTGTAGAATATGTCATGGAATCAAATGTTATACACTACAGCTACATTTTGCTGTGTAATGGTTTTGACTTTTCTTTATGCTAATATGAAGTTTAGTAACTCTTACTTAATTTTGTAATATCGCATGAATTAATATCCTTTTCTTCTGAAAATTTAATTACAATTGTTTCACAGCAAATATACAGTTTGTTAGAGTTACACATTAATAATTATTCTTAGAGCAATTTTATTTCTCTTTAAAATGTAAAAGAATTCTGATTATGATATGAGTAAAATGTTTCTTACTTATGAATATGTTAATATGCTAATTTCATATCAGTTTAACTGTAACTGAAAGTTTACATAAATACTAATGAAATCAAAGCAACTAGGTCAGCAACTCTGACCCTACGTCTAGTATATTTGTTTGTCACAAATCCGGGTTTCTGGCAGTCAATTTCTGTCATAACTCTAGTGGATATAATAACTTCTACATCTAAAAGGGTACAGACAGCCCCATTCTGTCATAACCCTTATAATAGCATATGGTACAATATGGGTTACGGACGGCCCTCTTCTGTCACAACCCGCAAGTTCTTAGCAAAGCCTCATCTATGAACTGTACATAGTATTCATGATTTTACTTGTCAAATTTTATTTTATGATGGTATTCTCGTATAATAACTTAGCTGTTCGCTATTGTTAAGGGTTTTGTAAATAAGTTTGAAAACCGTTATACAGCTTGGTTTTTACTTGGTCTAACTTTAGAGTAAACTTGATATACCCAGTGTACGAACCTAGGGTAGTAACCACCCTACTGAAATATCTGCTCTTTGGAGCTATAGCATGGCTGGAAAGCTGCATGCTTGGTGAAACTTGAGTGAACTTGAGGGTTGCTAGTTAATTGCATCCTACAGGATCAGCTTAAGTTGGCACTATTTTAAGTCTTAGCAGATGGAACGGTTACAGCTGTTTCAGTTTTAGTTGTTAGATTCTTGCACCAGACATGCCCCCGATTTTCTTTCGTTGTGTACTTTATACTGACAACGTTCTTCAAGAAAATAACATCCAGATTACAGTCATTTGGTGTATTTGGTGTATCGTGCGGACCTTGGGAGATTTTCAGTTTTAAATAGAATAAAAACAGCTATTTCAGTATGTTTATGCATTCACTGCTTCAACCTTTAGCCTGGCAAGTGATTCTGCCTTTGCGACCGACCAGTGCAATCATAGTCTGCGTTGTTCGTTATTCAGTCCGTAAACACCCCTTCGAATAATAAATGGCATTGCCCAAATTGAATGATGGACAAGTCCATTTTAGAAATTTAGCAAGTTAAACGTTAATTGCACTTATGTATTCATTTAAAGAGGTCCACAAAGAGAAAAAGAAGGTTGTTTTGTGCCTTGCTGTTGCATAATTTATGAAGCTTGTCTGGTTGAATTTACAATATATTATATCATTTCTTCTAAACTGATATATATTTTGTCGGGTTGTTATTCAAAATATATTAATGATGTTCATTTATCATACAGTGTCAGCAAATGCGACTCATATTCCGACTTTTCAAATGTCATCCATATATTCCATTGTGTTTTCCATTATCGACGTCGAATATTGCTCTTCTCTGTTTACTCGGTTGTATGATTGATGTGTTTTCGTCATGCGAACTTTTTTCTAAGATTGATTCTCAGGTTATATCTGCTACATATTTCAGTCAATGTATGTTTATGCTAAATTCTAGATCCATCTGTTACCTTAACCTACTCTTGGCGAAGGGCCGTCGCTAATGTTGGAAACACTTGTGGCCCAACCATTTTGCTTCTGATTTCATGTATACTCTACTTAACATGCTTTTCAAATTGTCTTTAATTTATGTTAAAATAATGCATGTGTTTATTTGTATTATAAGTTTGCAATAAAATATGTTTAAACTATTTCAGTCAGTACATTTGAGTCATAAAAGGAATTTATAGTGTCTCTGTTTGATTTTTTTTTCATATGAATACTTACGTGTTTGTTTCCAGCATATGCAAAATCTATTCGCGGCAACATTTTCAATGATTGATAAATACGCTTACACTTGCGATTTAAGAATTACATGTAAAGTAGCTAGCTGTATTAGGTTAGTATGCGAATGTTTGGCAAAATTCCTGTTACTTCGTGACTTGTCGGAAATGAAGTCGTGAAGTTTCATGTGGTGAAATGCAATACAAAATTCTCTGTAGCGTAATGTTGTGTATTTTTTTCTTAATATATTTTCAGTTGAACAATATACTTAAAGGAGAAGAGCGGAGGTATAAATTTCTTAGTAAAATCTATGTATTCGAAAATCATTTTTACAAAAACGAGGGAAAATATATCCGTAACGATTGATTTTTGTGTTTACTTGTAAAACAGTTATAAAGAGTGTTGTTGAATCATTTTCAATCTCGACCAGCACGCAAAGTACATTTAATTTAAATTAAAAAACAGCCTATCTGTCCAATACATTTTTACCATGTCCGTAGAATTGGGTACTTAAAATATTCTAAAAGAGTTCTCCCCCTTTAAAAAGGAATGTCATTTGTAAAGAAATAAAAGTAAACAATTGTCAAAAACGATGTTTAATCTAGTTATGGAAAGTTTATGCACTGGTACATTGTTGCAAAAGCATCAAAACGGAGACATGCAACAGCTTTTTAATAATGGGGTGGCCCCTTCATGCAGTCCCTTTTCGGAATTCAATACATTACTGAGTAAATTGACAATGGTTTTGTAGAATAATATAAATGCTTTATATGCTGTGTAATTTTCATGTAAAACAATTCTTTCTTTCTATGGTATGGTGATGTTCGAAAGCTTTTCTTCGAAACATGGACCCAACTCTTAAACGTTGAACTCCACACATTTAAGCTTTCTTTAGTATTATAATATCAAAACCACAAATTTAGAGCCATCGAAATTAAATCGCATAAGTTTCATTTTCACTGGGCGCCATGCTTCCAAAGAAACACTTTAGTTGATGAATTAAAAACCTATACATTTTGTTATGTATTTATATGTAATTACGATGGTTGCACGCTTTTGCGGACACAACATTTATTGCCCAGTCAGCACGTTTTCCATCGCATGATCAGGGCTTGGTCAGTCTTCGTGAAAACACGATATAATTGCCATGAATACAGACCTGGTCGGTCATGAAATATTGTATAAAGAATTCTTTTTTGCGCATGTGCGGACTCTCACTAGAGGCACAGTCAAATTTCGCCGTTTGAGTTAGGAGCGTGTGTTTCCTACTCCAGCAATCATAATGTGTTTGGTTTATGGCATCATGTTTTGTTTATAGTAGATTAACATCAGTCATAAAATGCACAATGAACTGTGTTTTGACTGAATCACAAAGCACAAAAGCTAATTTAAAACAGATTATGAACTGGTTTTATTCAGAAACACAGAAAAATTTATCAGTCTGTGTTCCATCGTTTTGAAAATTATCAGATTTCACGATATCAGAAATTTCTTGAAACTTCGGCTTTCCTGTTAAATCCTTAATCTTACACGTAGGTCAAATGATCCTACAACAAATTGCTGAGTAACTAATATGTTATATCCTTTGCTCTAAGAGGACTTGATTTAAACACGAGTTTAGCATAATATCATTTTCTCCCATACAGAGTTATTTTTCTTCTATTTCTGCTGTTTATGGCTATCTTCACAAACCTAAGCTAAGTAACACGTGACGTCTGTTGACCAATGAAATGCAAGAACTTGTATAGGCGAAATAAAGGCTGATCACTACCATATCAAATGTAAGCCTCCGCAGGTCTGGTCACAAGTAGTCCAAATAAAAATAGTCTTATTGTTCTCCTTTCCAAGTGCCTATTCTCAATAGCAACGTGTTAACTTTTGCATTACCGCGTTTCAGTTTGTATGTGTAGCATTCGATCGAAATCGGCATGTTCCTATCTCATGCTACGTAGAAATAGAGGCGTAAGAATTTTATGTCTCTCGAAAAGAGACATTGAAAGAAGCGAAAATGAGTAAATTCAGTGTGTTGTACTCAACGAATTGTAGTTTTCTTATATAAAGTTAACATCCCTTTTTCTTTTTCTTTTGCTATAGTAGCGATATAGTTCTTCATGAGAATATACGTCTCTGAACATCTAATATGCTAGAAAATGTCGAAAACCGTTATAAAGTAAGTGGATTTTATATCAAATAAAGAACAGCCGAATTTAGTGGAGTTTAGCCTATTAGTAAACAGATGTACCTTCATCAGTGTATGTGCAGTATAATATCTAATGAAAACTGTTGTATTTTATTGGCGGCAAACAAACCTTATTACTTGACTTCCGCATGCTTCATCTTCCGAATTGTTGTGGAAATTGTGTTTCATAATAAGATATCTGATATATATTTACATTATTTACACTGAGCTGCCATGTTAATATAGATAAGCAGTATAATTCTGTATTGAATTTTATCTGAGAAAACTGAGAATTCTTAGTAAACAAAGGGTGTTTTCTTAGGTGCAAATTATTTTGGATTAACATTCATAAACAGAATTCGAATTAGATTACGCCGATACAAAACATTCATAGTTCAAAGTTATAGAAAGAAGATGTTAAACTAGTTGTATAGAGATCTAGAGCAATACGATGAAACTCAATGTCACGTTTTTGAAAAGATCTTAGAAGAATGTTTCCTGTGTTCAATTTTTAAATACTTGGTATCAAAGCATTGTTTTATCAGTATTTCAGGAGGGTTGAACTGAAGGTGATTCTTACATATTAAAAACAAACAGTCATGGATTTACCACATTTTACCAGCTACGATATGAAAGAGTCCAATTCAAGTGTAATATCGAATATCACTACTTCTGTATTTTGTGCAATCATTTAACGTCCTCTTAAACAGACATAACGCATTCTTTTAATTTCATAACTGGCTTTCTTTTGATGTAATATATCAACAGATTTTAGCTCTCAATTTTCTCATAAATTAGTTATATATTATCACATATTTCTTTAAACCTATTGTAATGTCTGGCGTTGTAGCAATTTGATCAATGAATAAAAGAATAGATATATATTGTATATATATTTGCCTAAATATCTAATTATAATTCAAATGTGGAGCTTGCTCTAGTGCACAATTATGGGTGAAACATTTATTAAATATAGAGCACCATTACCAGTTTATCACAGAATGTTATATTTTATTATAATAACTGTCAATTTGTCTGGGTTATTGCTTATAAGTAATAATTTTTTCTACTTCTATCCGTAAAGTGTCTATAATAGTTATGTCTCTCCACCGCACCAGAATAAATCATGATTATGGTCTTTGACATATTTCCAGTATGCATAAAGTACTAAATTGTTTTGCCTTACCTCCCACAAGATCCTAGCATTTTCTTTGGATAAAAGATGGTCACGTGGTGACCCCCTATATTTCTGTGGAGGGTCAGTAGATTTTCATGTTGTTCTAGGCTAAAAATAAGTGGTTGATAAAACAAATAAATTTAATTTATAGGGTTTCTCAATGACCCTTCACGGATATATGTGGGGTAAGTATAAAAAATGGCGTACGAGGCGTTAGCGAACCCAATAACTAATAATATTTAAGAAATAATATATCTCATTTAGTGATTTGTCGCTGAATAAGTCATTGAACATCTGGAGTTCAAATGCGAAGGAATAATATCACGAGGACGCAGTGATATAATAATACGCATCTGAACGACAAACAATGATTTTATTCAAGTGCAAATCACTAAATGAGATATATTATTTCGATTCTAACACGTTACCAATGACTTTAAAGTACATCCTTGACGGCATTCATTAAATATTTGCCCATTTTCAATCGGTTTCTTTTCCAGCGCGCCGCTATGCCGTTTGACGCTATGACGTAATAATTATGACGTCAGAACAGTGAATTGTTGAATAATAATTCGCTGTTTTCAGCCTTCTTTGTTTAATAGGAATATGAATCGGATCGTGTTAGATTAGACGTTATGTTTTACAAAAAACAGCACCCGCAACAGAACTGTGGCTTAATCTATTTCTGAAACAACATAAATAACGAGCCGACTAACTGTTATGTTACATGCAAACATTATCATACGTAATATGCTTGCGAATCTATTAAGTTTCTATTTATACTTTGTCAGGTCGTGTACAAATGATTTAGTACCGTTTGGGTATTTTCATGTGCAACTTGATTACATTAGTGTCGCAAAATACTTATTTTAATGTTACATTTGTAAAACAGTATAATTTGGTAATTTTAACAGGCGTGCGCTTAAAGCAACGGTAGAGAAAAAGCGCGAATTTTGGATAATTTAATGCCTTTTTTCTGCAAATCTAACGCAAAGCAATTATACAAATGAATGCGACGGTTGTTTCATAAGGCATTCATGTACACTGGACTGACATTTCCAGTGATTATAATCATGCTGAAAAATAAACCATTCGATACCAACATGATGAAACTCTTCTTGTTAATGACAACTAACACTTTTCCCTGCAGTGATTATATGTTTAAGAATTGATATATCATAAAGAGTGATTTGTCTTTGAATACAGTCATTGTTTTGATATCATGAGTGTAACAAAATGATAAAGTAAACACCTTAGTAGTTGTTCATGTTCCTAATACTCCTTTCTTGACTTATTCTTATCTTTTGAATAATGAAGACCAACCTGAATGTATCCCATGTCAAGCACAACTTCAAACATCTTTTAATTGATTTCACTCAGGTTCAAACTTTGAATGATTTGTTTGAAACAGATTCTATCAACAATTTTTAATATTTTTTAAAACAAGATTCTATCATAAAATATGAACATGAAATTTTAATTCACGTGTATTGCGGTATTGGTATTTAATACTCTAGAGTAGTTTTTAGAAATGGTTTTCAAAGTACGTTTCATATATAACTTTTTCTCGGTGATATATGACATTTTTGTGTAGATTCGCCGTAAAAGTCAATTCACTTGCTCACTAATACTCCCTTATGAAGAAATTGCATAACTGATGTACATCTGTCACATAGCAAAAAGATTTTATCTGAAATGCTTTGCAAAAGAAATATGCCAAGGACATCTTGAATGTGAATGAATTTCGTCTTGACTCATTGTTATGTTTGCGAACGAACAGCTGGCTGCTGACATGCTTAAATAGTATAGAAAGAGAAGCATGTATTTCTATACATATACATGGCAACATTTGTAACAGGAAATCGATCATCACACGAGGTATTCCAAACAACACATAGATATGAAATATAGAACTGTTCTTGATTAGGCGACCTCTATGAAATTCGGGATATAACCGTCTTTGCCGGTCTTTGTTAATGTCAGTAAGTGTTCATCATTAGAGTATGCTGCACACCAAATATGTCTGCGGCACGAAAGGTTTTTGAATGAAAGCTGTTTTCAGCCACTAGCATGACCCATAAGGTACAATACCATTATGTGACAAATAAGTTATTCTTTATCATTTCTGAGCGAAACAGTTTGATTTTTGTAATAACCGAATGACTGACTCTCGTATAGATTGCATTGATTTCCACCAAAAATTTGAAATCTGTTCTCCAGTTTGTACTATGAAATAAATGATTCACCTGTGTGCCGCGCTAAAATTTGCATTTTATTTCCTTTTTGGTGCGTACATTTCGTGGTGCTTCCCTTTACAGGAAATGAAACTTGCTATGAATCGGCTTTTTATATTTATAATTTTACTCGAGTTGCCAGATTATGGAATTGAATTCCGAATGTGACCAAATGCCATTTTGAGAAACGTGAGTAAAATATTAATTTTCGATGTAAACAAGGAAAAACTTTAGGAAAACAATTTTAATAATTTATATTTGTAGCGTGAAAAACTTTAGGATACATCTTATAATAGTTAACTACATAGCTAGTAAGTTTCACTAATGTGAAAGCTTCTATTAGAGATTCCGTTCCTTCCAGACATGTGCATTGTAAATAAATCTGGACAAAATGCATTTTGCCAGTACTTAGGTACCTTCTGTTGAGACAGTTTGCCTGTTTCAGTTACCACAAATATATTTTATAACAATAAACAAATAAGCAGTAATCAAAAGAAAAATGTTGGCGGCAGCTATGACTGCTTCATTGCTGGCGGATATGGTGCATTTTAAGAAGTAGAAAAATGTATTAACCATCCACACACTGGCTGAATCGCAGGTATATTGATAGCCTTACAGTAGTAAAATGGCCCTGCCCCGCCGAACGTTACATGACGTTACTTTAATAACGTGTCTCGTAGCACAGAAGCAGTGTAGCCTACATCAATATATGATTAACAGATATGAAGAATTGTATTTAAATGTATTCATGATTATAGAACTGTACCAAGTCATTTCAAGCATAGATACGTCTGCGTTTGTTTTAATCGTGTTATTTCCAAATACCCTTACATGACAATAAAAATGTATGGTATTATTTATACAACGTTATTTAAGAGGGTCGATCTCTAAAGTGATATGCTGACAGATTAGCATTTTCATTTCTATCCTATGACGTACCTGAATTCAACAAGAAGAATTAATATTAAAGTGTACATTGCGATTGCTGGTATTAAAAATAATTGAGCGACGCACTCTTTATCTTTGGGTTTATTTCATCTGGCATATAGCGAGTAGTGTCATCATTGCTAAACAATGGGTGAATGTAGCTAACAATATAGAACAATGTAATAGCTCGATACTTTTCCCTGCCATACACAAATATGTGTGTAAACTTTAACAACTTTGTGGCAAAACATACACAAACGTATTGAGTTTGTTAAGTTTATGGGAATTTTCTGGTAAAACATTCTATGACCTAGCTTTTATACCTTTTTAATCAATCAATTTTACGAAATATTCTCTTTTTTAGATTATGAACATACAAAGTGGTGCTGCCAGTGAAATATAATTGACACTGAAACTTTTATATTTGCGATGTTAACAGTAGCTGAACAGTGAAGAACATGAGCATGTCTAAAGTCAGTTATCTCGTATTCAAGTCAATTGTTAGAGTATGAGTTGATTTAAAACATTCCATGGAAATTTGATAGAACTAATGAGAATGAGCAAAATGGTGATACAGTATGTGTATTAAGTTATAATGTAGTAGGTATTGTGATTTTATTTCAGCTGATTGTTGATGTTGTCTGTTGACAACAACCATAGTTACTGTAATTAAAAAGTAATTCAGGCAAACATTTACATGGTAGCTTGCTTGAGAGAGGCAGTGTCATGCAAAATATTACCACAGACATCTGGTATTACTCTCAGTCATAGTGCTGACTGAACAATAAATGGATTTTTCCTTTAAAAGAAATAGCATTGACTTCTAAAAAGTCATGTTTTTATACATGATAGTTTTCATTGTTTTTGGTTTATAGATTTTAACAATCTAGGTCAAAATCATGAAACATTTGCTAGCATTGATCCGAATTCAGATAATTGAAATGGAAACCTTTGTCATTTCCAGATGATTAAATGTACTACTTGATAATGAGTTTCTAAGCGGGACAAGATGCTCACTCATTTCCGTTTGTTAACGAATCTTTCAAAATACAATGACATAAGCTGCCTGCTATTTACGAACTCTTTCCCAGAAAAGGCGCGATGCAAAGTTCGTAAGGTTTATTTGTAAAAATATGCATTTTCAAATTATATGAAAACTCGTGAGAACTGGTAGGATGTGAAATGTAAAACTCTTTTATTATAAGGTTTTATTTTCGTGTTAAGCGGGAGTTGACCTATTGCTTTTAATGAGATATTTTAAGAAAAGTTACAATTAAGAACGAAAAGTACTGTAATATTTTGCTATTTATTTCAGATATCAGTACTGATATTAGTACTGAAAATATGCATTACACGAATTACATTTCCACCCTTTTAAATTTTGGAATGTATAGGATTCGAAAAAATGCTCAAGAATCTCGTACCTTTTTCATATTTAACAATTAGTTATGGCATACTGTCCATATTTTATGAAAAAATACTACACTAGCTATTAAATATTTTACCATCGACTTATGTCCTACTTTTCCTCTTACAAGTCTTCTGTGACAGACACTTGGGTCAAGAACACAACCTCTCATCCCGCCACAATCAGAGCTTAGGCGGGGATCATAAAACATTTTTGTCACAATATCAGTACAGTATATTTGTCAAATATGCTCATTTGTACTGAAAAGTATGGTAAAATACTATCCAATATAGTTATTCATGAATTGCATAAATGATGTAACAGTTTTGAAGTAGCACGCATAATAAAAGAATAAGATAATGTTGTTGATGAAATATTGTTTCCATGTAGACAGATTATTCAATTTAACTTCGCTGTATTCACAATTCCGTTATTGTTTCTTGATTTAACAATATTTTGAACCTGTTTCTAAAAACATTCTACCGTTAAAAATGGAACATAGGTTACGCTATTTGTTATAAATTTTGTAACTGTCAGAACATGAAATTAATCCATTTACTGTGTGGCTAGTTGCTTATGTGACAATAGAAGAATATGCTCGAAAATAATTTCCGCTTTAATGGCATGTCATTCCCAATCCAAAGGCAATATCACTACACGTCACGGCATTCATGCTGAAAGAGTTTGTTTGCTCATTCGACGTAAGGCATGAAAATGAGTGGAATTTTTTTTCAACAGCGGTCTGTAAAAACTAGAACTATCAAAACAACATGTTTAATTATACAGACATTTTCGTTTTCAGAAGAACAACAGACTAACAGACAAGAACAAAATAAAATGGTAATGTTTTTAATTGAAATGCATTCCCTGCTATTTACCTTTCCATATTAAGTATAACAAAAATGATTATTGTATTGTTTGTTCAATAGTTACATGTAGGTTGAAACTGTAAAATTGTTTTTTATTTGTGACGTATCTATAAATCTGATAAATTCTGATCTATATAAAATACTGACTTACTACTGGGATAGTTATAATGCTACGTTAATTTAATATAATACTTTCATAATATTTCGAATACATTCCACACATCGACTTTTTTCCTATAGTACTTTATGCCGAGAAATAAAAACATATGAATAATTATGTATACATAATTATGCGATACAAATGTATTTCCATATTTTCTAAGCCTGAATTTGCTATTTGAAAATGTCACTAAAAGTATGTTTTTATCACTATACACTTCTTGTAGATTTTACATCTTCTCCCTTCCTAGTATTTTACTCGTTGAATTTGTGTTCAGATGTATAAATTTATTGCTAAGCATGTTCTCCTTCGACACTGTTTCATACTTTGAGTAGTTGAAGCTTTTCAAACAGCTAAGTGATTGGAATAGGACCAATAAAAAAAAAAGATAGGTTAAAAAAGAAAATCTGAAAGATCGATTAATGTTTCAATAACAGCATAAAATGGAACAACTATTTTGCAGTCATACACATACGTAGCATTTTTTTTATTTTAAATTTCAAGTTTAATAATGTTTTCTTTTGTTACTTCCTATACTTTCAATGGCTTAATAAAGTTTGGCAATCACTGGGTCTTTTCAATATGAATGAGATTTTCAAACTCAAAAAAGGAAACATTTTTCTTACATTTCTGTGTTCAAGTTAATAAAATAAACACAGTTATTGTACTGAAACAATAACTATAATTTTATCTTCTTTTTGAAGAATTTTGACATGATATTACCGAAGAAGTTCCTTTTCTTCAAATAAAGGTGAAGAGTTACATGTAATATTCTTACAAATTTTACAAGTATATTTTATAAGTATTTTACTGTTGTTAAGACTAACAAGGAATAATTCATATAACTGCATCAGTCAATGGTTTTGGAATTTTGAGTATGTCTTACATAAAGTTCTAAGTTTAAATGTGATAAAATCTTAAGGATAAACCAAATATTTAAGTGTCTAGCATTACATTATAAAATCAGCTTTCTACTTGTTACTACATGCTAAGTTCTAGTTTGTTTTTGAAGGCTAATATAATTACAATAATGTTCAAACAGCTGTTTCCTTCAGGAGCTTTAGTAGGTACAAAATATAATAAGACATTTCCAAAGTTGTGTTCAATCTATTTCATAAAGTAATACCAGCCGATGAATTTTTACCCTTTATTTTCAACTTCAGTAGAAAGTGTTTTGTCGTGCATTGGCCCTACCAACCAGCTGTGAGAAAGCTTTAATACTTTATACACTATGTGATAACATCTCAACAGCTTGAAAAGTGGATTCTTGTTATTTGATTATTTATGACGCTTAAACATTTGTTCCCAATAGTCCATTTAATGCTAAAACAACCGACTTGTACACTATTGAATTATACATAAACCTGGTGCGAAAGAGTTGTTAGATCCATATTATCTTACGCCGTTGGTGGTTCCGTAGTTCAGGTATTGTTTAATAAAAACATCATGTTTATATGATATGTTAACATTTCGTCTCACGCCACCAATGGCTAAAAGTTAAATCTCTATTATTTAGGTATTGAAAAGCAAACATTTTATGATAGCTGCAATGTCATATTGAGAAGGGGAATAATTAAACATAGGCATAAACTATAACCAGCCTGCATCGAAGTGGATTTGCCCGTATTGTCCGGAGTTTCATGTTTTATTTCATTACTTTTTACCCTTTTCTGGACGACTCAATATTACATCATACTCTGCTTTACTTAACTCATCTTACAGCCTTCCCCACATTGAAATACACATTGGCACATATTGTCTGAAGTTTCATACTTATCTTTTAAAAGTACGCTTGTTTGAATTTCATATTCTTCATTTTCACGGGGTCATGTGCCATACAATGACGATGTCACTGTTGTATATAATATACGTAACATTCGTAGCAAATTTCAAAAAGCCTGGATAACGACAGTTTTATCATTTCCATTCATATGATGTCTCTACACAAAATCATAAGAAACATGCTTATATTGTTATGTGCCTGCTTAGTAATTAGTAACTATTTTAGTTTTTTGCCCCCCCCCCCCCCCCCCCCCCCCCCCACAAAAAAAAAGAATAAAATAAATTACATGACAAACAGCAATTTCTCATCATATAACCTCGATCTGAAAAGTTGTTTTCTTGAAATAATTACTTGTACACGAAACGCGTCATTCTCGCACCTTATTGGATTTGCTTAACTACCTTTCAGGCATCAAGTAAATAGAACTTGATCTTGTCATGTTCTTCAAAACACTCGGAGAAAATGTGGACAAGATGCGATATTTGTTATATTCCTAAAATTATAGTTTTGCTGTTATTGAAGTCGTAGAAATTCCACATTTTAAGAAAATTATCTGCTTATTTTCTCACAAATTCCGTCACGTTTTCATTGCATTTGTTCTTCACGTATGCTAATCAAACTATTCAATATCAGTGTCTTTCTTTCCTCTGTATTAGTATTCCTAGTTTGACAATAACTTTCAAGTAAAAGGAAAGCTAATATTTTTCACAAATATCGACGGTCAATGTCCGATTTTCTAGGTGTTAGAATTAATGTACTTTAAGAATAACGGTAGGAAGTTGGAGTTAACAGTTGCAGCAGTTGTAACAGTTAACTGCTGTAACTGCTAGCAGGTGTAGTAGTTAACTGGCCAGTAGTTATCATTGTTGTTAGAGGCTATCAAGCAAAACGGAGGAGGAAAGTCAGTATTCTTATCAAGGCGCCTGTGTGACAAAAATTGTTGGATGTATTACAACGATTTTTAATAATTTTAAAACCTGCGGAATTTCCTTATGTCACTTCATGTCATACATACTATTCAAATACGTATTAGAATACAAAGATTACACTGTCTGAATAATGAAAACCTATATTGATAAAACTATCCTATAATGGCAATATTAAAGGTAAAGATAACAGTATATTCTCACTGAGTAAGCAGGAAATCTGCAAATTCCCATCTCAATCATAATTAACTTCTCGTATCTCTCATACACAAACCAAGCCAATACGCAGAGAGTTACCCAATCTAAACCCCATCTAAAGAATGAATACGTTACAATTACTGTTCGAGACGTTACTAAACGAAATAATGCACAGGGCGGGTGGTTCTTCAAGAGAATCTCTCTTGTGTGTAAAATAATCAAACAATGAAGTACTCATCTTTGTCAATCCCTATGCTATCATAAGATAGTCTTAGAAAAGAAAAATACCGTTTAGGTTATTTAGTTTGTTCCACTTTAATTAGCCCATTTACGAACAACTGCTGCATTTAATTGCATTTATTATTGACCTAAACAAATTACTGTCGACTGTACTATCACTGATATCTAATAAGGACGTGCAACTATTTCAATGGATAGTTCGACCCTTTGATCTCAAGCTTTTGTGACTGGCGCAGTTGCTTATAATGATGGTACGCGCAAATCAAATGTGTAAGAAAATGAGATGCTGTTTAGCAAAATTTAGTTTTTTTATCTTTCGACTTCAACGTTTTCTGCCATTAGCATTATATAATATTGTGTTTATCGCTGCTTACGTATCGAAATAGGATATTTAGGGATTTATAAAGACATGTAAAATATACAATGTATATAGATGTATACAAAACTGGTCTAAATCGCCTGTCTTAGAGAAAGTAGCAAGTTCGTCCATATTAATATCACGAAAAGTATATTCTAGCGGACTTCGCCAGTTCTCTAGATTTCAAAAACTGTGTAAGGATTTTCATTGGTTTGAATAGAAATAGGCAGAAGTCATTCATTTGGCATATTGGCAAGAACTGTAAAGGTAACGCGTTATTGTAATTTTATCTACGTGACATCATACATATAAGTTAAACGAATAGTCAGGAGGGAAAACACTTGGACGTCACTGATTTCAATGAGATGATACCAGCATGACCCTTGTTAGACTGACTCCCGTTCAAATGTTTGTTCTTTCATATTACACATAAATAAGTTTTTTTCATCATTAGCTGTGGAAAACCCTTCCAGAAGGTTGTTTCTGTCCTGACATTTTCATTGCCCTTTACTCCCAAAATAAGGAATGTTTAAGACATCAGATGAAAATTTGCTTTTGTGGGATCTTAAAGGGAGTACTAAAGAGCTTTTAGCAGTACTTACTGAAAATAATTGGTTATCTAGGAAGCAAGGCACCACCCGTGCAAGTTGCGGCCGGGTTCAAATAAGCACTTTCCAAGTTGAATGATCGACATATTATCTGTTTCTCTAGTTTCAGAACAGAACTGAATGATTTCCTCCTCCATCTCAATGTGCGTATGTTTAGGGAATAAATAAGCCTAACACAAATTATAAAGAGAAGATTACATAGACGCAGTATCTGTTGCGAAACAGATAAGACACATTCAATTTAATCAGTGTGGTGTAGGCATAAGATAATACTCCAATGTCTGCTTGCCTGATGACAAAATAAGTAATTTGTCAAATTCCATCTAAAGCTGGGATTGCTTTCCGCGTTTATTTGCATAGGACCTCAAGCCAGTAAACGCCTTGTAGTTAGAAACCAATATACATTCTTGGCAAAATTATTCATAATTATAAAAGTATAAAACGAAGAGTATAACGCCAACGGCTAGTAAAAAATTTACGTAAAAGACGGAAGGCAATTTTACATGTTATATAGATATATTTGTAAGACATAACCATATAAGGGAAGAGAAGATGTCACATTTACTTAAATAATTTGTCTACCACAATTATCATACATTATCGGTTAAAATAGTTGCGCAAAAATTGCTTCATTAATGTGATACGCCACGCCTTAACCAATAGTTAAAAAGGCCGTATCCTTTCTTGAACAATTAAGTTATGCAGAAACCCAAATCCTCAAAATTTGTTTACTCTTAAAATGGCTGACCTTTACAAAATATGAAAGGAAAGCAAATATTATTATTGTAAGTCTATGGACTTCTGTCCGTGATTTTTAGTAAAATAATAGACATGATATAATTTATATAAAAACGTACGAACAGCAAAGACATTATTAGAGGGGACCAATTTAAGTGCAATACACAACTAAATAAAAGTATACATGAAATATTCTAAATTAAAAAGAACCAATCAGCTGGCGATATGGAGATGATTGTTGACTGTCTTATCTAAAGTCGCCAACGGTGGTAACCCATATGGGCGACAACTCCACAGGACTGTTAGTAGTGTTAATAGGCGGATAGTGGAAGACACAGAAGACGTTCAAATTCCAGAAGCTTCCCTGGTTCTTTAGCTTTGAGTTGTGTAATTATCTTTATATACAGAGAGGGTCCTATACTGCTATTTCGGACATGGAAACTAATGACCAAAATTCATTCTTAATAGCTTTTTGTTTTCATTTTACCTTTATAAATGCCGCTGAGTATGTTCAGTGTATTTATTGCAAAATAAGATATTCTAATGCTTGTTGTCAGCGACTAAATTGAGCAATGCGAAATATATAAAATTATATAGCTCAAAAGGTTACCTCTTCAAATAGGAGAGGAAGTTCACATCTATTTTTCGGTAAGATATTAATTCCGTCTGGCACAAACCGACCACATCAATCAAAGCACCGCTCCAGATTAACAAATAAAGTAGTGTTTTTCTTTACCGTGCCCTATATTGTATCAAAAATAATAGAGTAATATTTGACATATAAGTCCGAATCTTATATCATACAATGGAGAAAACGTATTATTCTTTGTCAAAGTTTGCTAGGATATATATCTTAATCTTGTTTTTCTAGAAAACATCGGATGTAACTGACGTATTATATGCTCTTATAAATGGAACTGAACTGCCTATAAACCCATATTCATAAAAATATGAGGGTATGAAATTTATTCTTGTATCTATTGTGATGATGGAGTACATTCAGTGTTTATGTGTGATAGATTTCCACGGAGCTAGGCTGCATTAGGGATGGTGCACATTTTATTACCCAACATCAACACAAACGGTCGAAATGAATTTGCTATCTATGTTTGGCTTGGTTGCATTTTATTCTACTAAGGGACCTTCGTATTGATTTCTAGACTTTGAAGATGAAGATATATTTACTGTTCAGGAATATGCGATGAAATTAAACCTGCAAACATCGTAACGTTACTTGGTAAAAACGTCAATGTCCCTCACAACGTTTCAACCAGTTTTACCTGTATTTACTACATTGTAGAATTATACTGCAAAATCATTAATATTCCTTTTATATTATTTTCAGTGATTTCATGCTTGCTGGCTTTAATCCACGAAAATAGATACCAAAGAACAAATAAAATTTTGAATCACTTTATCTTCAAAAGCTGAAATCTACGAATACTTATCCCCAGGAAATTAAGCCATTTTCACCCAAACGACGAAAGTTCATGTCTTAAAAGTAAAAAGATTAACTGTACACTATTTACTATATACTGCAAAATCATTATCATTCATTTGATCTTTTTTTGGTGATTTCATGCTTGCTTGCGTCAATCCACGAAAGGAACAAAATTAATAAAATTTTGAATCATTTTATATGCAAAAGCAGAAACCTACGAATACTTATCCCTACGAAATTAAGCCATTTTTACCTAAACGACGAAAGTTCATGCCTAAAAAAATGAAAATATTCACTGTAAAATGTTCCTTGCTCACTTGATGTTAATTGAACTTTTACTGATGGCAACGTGTACAGCGACACATGACACAATATTGTAAACTTTAAAAGTACCACATCAAACATGCGTGTAAGTATGATTTGAAATTACGACCTTGAAAATGAGAATCACTAAGTGCAAAGAGGAAATATGCAGTCCAGCAGTAAATGGGTCGAACTCTAAACATGCAGAGTGTCTCATGATAACTAGGTCATTAAATAAATAACGACCCCGATAATTTTACTAAGTTTGTAAATTAAATGTCCATCAATTCAAGTTGTCTTATACCTTGACGCACCTCGCGCCTAAGGTAATCCAGGTCTGGCAAATTCAGTTCGAGTCGAAACCGAAATCCGGATTAATGTACAGGTGTATTTACTTTATTGTATTGTGATCATATACATCTTATTAGGGTAAGTAATATAAACTAAAACATTATGCAGAGTAATATTTTATACATCAATAATAAACAATCAAACATCTTCCCCACAGTGAACCTTTGCTATAATGTAATCCATATTTTGTTCATTATCGACGTCTGGTCAATATTCTAGATGAGTTCTGATATGCACGTAGGTACCTGCAATTACCAATGAGCTGGTGCTATTTCATATATATACTTGATTTGCGGCAGTTTAAGCTGTTATCATAGCCCGGCCTTTTGCACATACAATATATTTAGAATAATCTTATTTATTTATTTTTCAACCAGTGCAATATTAAATGTGATGCATGTGTTTTTTAATTGTGGTTATGTTCTTCTTTTTATCTACTTTATTATTTTAGACACACATCATTTTTTTACAACTGGACACTTTACGCTAACGAAACAGGTGGTAGGCGTCATTATAGAACTGATATTACGTAATTAGCAGTAAGGCAGTAATGTGTAAAACGTGGTCATGTCCGGAAATGAATACAAAATGTTTGCATTTTCTTACGGGTAATTATCTATAGATAATATTGTATGTTCGTAGACAAGGACGAAACTCTCCAATTTGTTATGCAAGTGTAACGATGCAAAAAGTGTTCACACAGACAACATATGGGAAGATAGAACAGCTGTGTCATGTGTACTTTAGAAATCTCCTTGTTTACAGATTTTAGCGATACAATTTTTTTAATGATCTGCACTTTTCATAACAAAGAGTTTCGTTGATTTCTCTTGACCCATTCACATCAAACACCATTTAAAACAAACTCACCGAGTGGTGATAAAATACTTTTAAAATCTTTATCAGCTCTGAATTTATCATTAAGGTAGTGGACCCGTAATATTAATGTTTAAAAAAAATTATTAACTTGATACAGTCTTAAAGTTAACATAGTTTCGCACTGTGTTGAAATTTTTAAACAACTTTAACCATGTTCTTTTTTTTTAATTTTGTATAGTTTATGATATTTCCTCAAGCTCAAATAGAGACAAATTTCAAAGTGTTAAACACTACAAAACGTTCGCAGGGAATTCATTTAACCAATAATTTTGATAGAAAAAAACCTCAACGCACTTTTAAAAAATTATAAAACACAAAATAAAACTGTTGATAACACTTTTTCTAGGGGGCTTCAAGTAAAATGATTTAATCGGGCAGAAATTTAGATCCAACACTAAAAAAATTTGACCGAGTCCTGTGAGACTGTTTCAAATTTTGCTCTCTACATTCAAAATGTGTAAACTAAAGAGTAAATGCGAAATAAAGAACTTTTACCGCATATAACTCAGTATTTTCAAAGATGTCTAACCCTGCACCCTTCTGTATCAGAGGTAAGATTCTCTTCTTTATTTTGAACCCTCGCAACAACCTCCACCCTTGCAAACTATTAGAGTACTAACAGCGGCTACTTATACATCATGTTTTTTTCTCAAATATATATTTAGAAAGACATGTTTACACAACAACGTTAGAATATATTTCTTGAAAATATTGCATTTTAATATTACTCGGCTACAGACAAAAACTGTGCAGTGTAAACGCAGAGTGTACACTCTGTATTCTTATGTTCTGAAATGCCAAAAACGTCCAGTATGGTGGCCACTTGCTAATGAAAATGTCCTTGTTAACCTCTATAACAATTATATAATGTACTCGCCATTGTTTCATAGTATCAAATAGTGAATACATGTATTTACAAATAACTGAAGTGGCATTATCGCAACGATATACGTGTAACTCCAGTGCAAATTATTAGATTCAGCATCGTTTGTGATATGTAACGAAACTGTTCTACTTTTTCTGTTCAAAACTGGCGAGACAGCATATGCATGAATATCTGATACTCCCTTTGGTATCTGAGTTTCTGTGCCGACACTTCTCCATGATCTACTGTCATTCCCAAGCGATATCATGACTTCATGCCTAGGATAAAAGGTATTAATTTTAAGAATCCTCTTCTCCTCAGAAAAAGACAAACCTGGTGGTGGAATCCTATATGTGATCCCAGCATCTTCCAAACGACACAATTCCTTCATTCCTACAATATTTACAAATCTCTTAAAGTCCCTTATTTTCGCATATTTTCTTTCTATTGGTATCTTCAAGTTCTCCCACTCTGCCGCATGCCATGCCCTTTCAGCAAAAGCAAGAAGTCGTGGAAAAGTCATTTCATAAAGCTGGCTCTCATTTCGTATCGTTTCTGACCATATACAGGCCTCCATGCCAACAAAATTATTTAGAGTTTTAGTTTGTGGACATGGTCCTCCGCACAGGTCATTTAAGTCTATTTTCTGTCCCAATGAGTCAAACTCTGCATTAGCAAATATATCCATGGGCATGAATCCAAAAACTTTGTACGTGTCGATGTACCTGGTAGCCCAGTATAGACCTCTTTCTTCAGGATCCGGTTCATATGGATGGTCAAAATATAAATGGGTGGCCATCGAAAGTATTACTTTGTAGTCTGAATCTGCGAACTCAATCGCTCTTCCTCCAATCCGAGCCTCCCAAATGTTGTTCCAAGCATTCACAAGGACTTCTGTTTGTTTGAATTCTTTTGCGTCATAAGGACCTTGAGTCGCATTATAAATTCCGTCCTCCCACAACGAGATCTTTAAACCGTGCTTGTGCGCAATATCGGCTACTCTAACGATAAACATTTTTTTGATAGTACTGTGATCAAGACTAGAGTCATGTAACAAAGATTGACATATTGTGGAATTTTCCCACACGCCATCTGGCACCTCGTCACCGCCCAAATGAACACGCTCTAATTTTTGTATGCCTTTATATATTGACTGTAAGTCAGTTAGAATCGTTTCGACGAAACTGTAGGTCGCATTTAGACAAGGATTTATAGAACTTCCCAACCAACCTTGCACAGAATGGATACCGGACACATCATCTGAAAGAATATAAGACGGTCTAGTTCCATCGCTTTTAAATTGATGTAAATCTTGTTCTCTATACTGCATTGCTTTAATGGCGGAGAATGCATGGCCAGGAACATCTATTTCCGGTACTACTTCAACGTACCTTTCCTTTGCGTATCGTAATATATCCCTGAAGTCACCAACAGTATAGAAGCCAGAACCTTGTTTGTCCGAATATGGTCCAGATCCAAGACTTGGAATTAAACATCTATCATTTTCAAAATTGTAACATCGCCGTGAGCCATATTTGGTCAGTTCTGGAATCGATGGTATTTCAATTCTCCAACCGTCATCGTCCGTTAGGTGCATATGTAATTTATTCAGTTTATACAGTGACATTATGTAGATTAATTTCTTAATTGTTTCTTTATTGTGAAAGTTTCTACTTACATCTATCATTAATCCGCGATACGAGAACCGTGGATGGTCTTTAATCACCATATCCGGTAACGTGTGTGATGATTCCAACATACTAATAAGCGTTTGAGTACCGTAAAATGCCCCTTTACTACTGCTTGAAATTATAATGATTGATTTTGAATCTGGCTCTACTTTTATTTCATATTGTTCCTTGCTGAAGCTTTCATCCGTTTCATATTTGATGTATTTACCATTTTCAGCCTGTTCTGGTACTTCCTTCAGTCCAAGATGCATTGCTAGTATGTGTGAAACTTGCACATGCTCTAGATCTCTATCTATAGTCAATTGCTTCACAATGACCCAATCCTTATCGAAAACTATGTTCCTGCTGGGAAAAGTTTTCACAAAGAATGGTTTCGGTATAACTTGAATACCACTTTTTACCTTCTGAAATGCCTTATTCATCATATACCTGTCTCTTGGTGTGTACGGGTTATACGTATCACGCTCGTGCTTCTTCCATTGAAATGAATTCTCAAATGAATTAACAAAAGATAAGCTCCCGTCCTTTGTACTTTCAATTATTCTTGGAGATGATAATCTAAACGTACTCAAAGCAACAAACCAGTTTGGGAACTGATCTGTTTTAGCCGACATCTTCCATCCTTCAAGGATGAGATCGAGGCTACTGCCGGCAGAAATCCCTGGGAACTCGTCTTTAATCGGTGCCAAGAAAAACAATCCTCCATTAATCTGACCCACTTCAAATCCTGCCGTTTTGTGTGTGCTAGATGGAGTTAATGTATAAAAAAATATTCTCCATTGTCCAAATGATATGTTCTTATGTCCAACATTTGATAAAGTGATTTGAACGGACCTAGCAGTTTTCTCGTTGTCACCAGCTTTGACCTTCACCTTGAGATTTGCTGCTATATAATCCACAACAAATTGCTCTGGATCCAACCCTTTTCTACTCTGCAATACATTCATAGCGGTCTTTCCGATATAACACACAAGAATGGATCCTATAATTAACAAAGTACTTGAAGATTTTCTTATAATGAATAAAATGTTTTTATGACCGTCCAAATTCATTGCTCGTCTATACTTATTAATACCCATTAAAGATATACAGAATGTTACCGTTCACAACGCAATGTGCAAATGACAGTTTAAAGAATCAGTTATTCATCAGTTTAAATTACTAGCCACTTTTTACACTTTGTAAATGACTTAACGGTTTAAGAAAATGCATTGCTATCGCTTCAGAATCTTCCACTGTTTGATATAAGTGGACACGTGTTGTTATATTTGATCGATACACTTCTTACACATTACATGATACAAAATTCAAATGCAGAAAAGACATGTATGAATAATTCCATTTTAAAGAGAATATTCAACATATCCTATTAAGTACAATTTGATGAAACTAAATAAAAACAAGAGCACCGCCCTGCGGGTGCTGACGCTCATCTGATTTTTTTTGTATAATAGAAATATTGTCCTACCCATGATTTTCTAAGTCTAAAAAGGGCCATCATTCTTGCAAAAAGCAGGATAGAGTTACGTTTCTTGATGTACAGTGTCCACTTATGATGGTGAAAAACTGTTGCAAGTTTTAAAGCAATAGCTTTGATAGTTTATGAGAAAAGTTGACTTAAACATAATACTCAACCAAGAAAATGATTTTCTAAGTCCAAAAGGGGCAATAATTATTGCAAAAAGCAGGATGGAGTTATGTTGCTTGCTGTACAGGGTCAGCTTATGATGGTGAACAAGTGTTGCAAGTTTCAAAGCAATAGCTTTGATAGTTTAAGAGAAAAGGTTGACCTAAACATAAAACTTAACCAAGAAATCTGATATTTTCTAAGTCCAAAAGGGGCCATAAATCTTGCAAAAAGCAGGATGGAGTTATGTTTCTTGCTGTACAGGGTCAGCTTATGATGGTGAACAAGAGTTGCAAGTTTTAAAGCAATAGCTTTGATAGTTTAGGATAAAAGCTGACCTAAACATAAAACTTAACCAAGAAAACTGATTTTCTAAGTCCAAAAGGGGCAATAATTCTTGCAAAAAGCAAGATGGAGTTATGCTTCTTGATGTACAGGGTCTGCTTATGATGGTGAACAAGTATTCTAAGTTTCAAAGCAATAGCTTTGATAGTTTAGGAGAAAAGTTGACCTAAACATAAAACTTAACCAAGAAATCTGATATTTTCTAAGTACAAAAGGGGCCATAAATCTTGCAAAAAGCAAGATGGAGTTATGTTTCTTGCTGTACAGGGTCAGCTTATGATGGTGAACAAGTATTCCAAGTTTCAAAGCAATAGCTTTGATAGTTTAGGAGAAAAGCTGACCTAAACATAAAACTTAACCAGGCAACGCCGACGCCGACGCCGACGCCGACAACCGCTCAAGTGATGACAATAACTCATCATTTTTTTTCAAAAAATCAGATGAGCTAAAAATGATACAGACATCTGAAAGAAATGACACTGTAACGCCACTCTTTCTTCCTCATATGGTCAATACCAAATATGGTAAAAAATAGCCAATTTATGTCTAATTCAATTTAATACTAGTAAAGGATTTGCATTCGTAGTTTATATTTTTATATTTAAATTAGGATTTGAAATATATTGTTCTTACAAAATATTTTAAATCTTCGTGGTAATTAGTGAACTTTGATATAGGGAAGGTACTATGATGCTTTCGTGGTTAATATGGCCGACAGTGCGTCAAAAATGGGATTCCAAAGTATATCATTCAACTTTATTGTCCAATATTCATAATGAGTTCACTTCTGTTTATTTCTAGAGCACTCTACAGCTTGATATTGTAACATAATTAAGATTTTCTTGTAACATAATTAAAATTTTCTTGATAGTTCTCAGCTGTTACACACACAAAGTAAAACACGTTTTATATTCCCATCGACTTGAATTGTAAGACAATATAAGATTACTTCGAGATATTTGTTGACAGTCAATACCTTATTTTATACGAAAGAAACATCCAGACACCAAAATATACATTTACAACTACATATACATTTCACTTTTGGCATAACAGGGACATTTTGCAGTTTTTATTTCAAAAGTCTACCCACTATTCTAGTGATGAATTGACACTCCATGAAAGGGAATGTCCACCAGATCGTACGAGAACAAAGAGAAAGAAAATGTTATGGTATCAAATTATTGCTACATTTTAAAGGTTTTGAATCTTAGTAACTGTCAGTTTATATATTATGGAAACATTTCAGGATTAGTTATCTTAACTAGTTTCTCCATTCAAAAAAAAGCGTTTGATACGGGGTAACGAATGTGAACTGCCTTAATTATAAAACTTACCAAAAATTAAAGGGACTGAGCTCCAGATTTTAACTTTATTTAAAATTAAAGTTTTGTCATTTTATGAGCTTTTTAGCATAAGTTTTTGTTTCTAAACTATGTTAAAAATGCTAGATCAAGTAAAAATACTTAGTATGTCTGAGTCGGCTATCGAACACGAGTTGCACCGGTAAAACTCGCTTACATCTTGACAATTATATCACGAAAGAATTCAGACTTGACGACAGTTTATATAAAGCTTTAGATTAATATTGGTAAGAATAAGAAGAAGAAGAAGAAGAAGAAGAATGAGAAGTAAAAGAAAACAATGACGACAGGAAGATTTTTGTTGAGATTAACGTCGCACCGACACAATTATAGGTCATATGGCGACTTTCCAGCTTTGATGATGGAGGAAGACCCCAGGTGCCCCTCCATGCATTATTTCATCACGATCGGGCACCTGGGTAGAACCACCGACCTTCCGTAAGCCAGCTGGATGGCTTCCTCACGTGAAGAATTCAACGCCCCGAGTGAGGCTCTAACCTACATCGATGAGAGGCAAGTGATTTGAAGTCAGCGACCTTAACCATTCGGCCACGGAGACCCCAGAAAAAGAAGAAGAATAAAAGTAGAAGAAAAAGGAGAAGAAGAAGAATGAAGAGTAGAAGAAAAAGGAGAAGAAGAAAAATGAGAAGTAGAAGAAAAAGGAGAAGAGGAAGAATGAGTAGAAGAAAAAGGAGTAGAAGAATGAGAAGTAAAAGAAAAAGGAGAAGAAGGAAAATGAGAAGTAGAAGAAAAACGAGAAGAAGAAGAAGAAGAAGAAGAAGAATGAGAAGAAGGAGAAAATGGAGAAAAGGAAGAATCAGAAGAAGAAGAAAAAGGAGAAGAAGTAGAATGATAAGAAGAATCAAAAAGGAGAAGAAGAATGAGAATGAGAAGAAAATGGAGAAGCGGAAGAATGAGAAGAAGAAAAAAAAGGAGAAAGGGAAAAATGAGTAGAAGAAAAAGGAGAAGAAGAATGAGAAGTTAAAGAAATAGGAGAAGAAGACAAATGAGAAGTAGAAGGAAAATAAGAAGAAGAAGAATGAGCAGAAGAGAAAAGAGAAGAGAAAGAATGAGAAGTAAAAGAAAAAAGGAGAAGGAGTAGAATGAGAAGTGGAATCAAAAAGGAGAAGAAAGAATGAGAAGTATAGGGAAAAGGAGAAGAAGAAGAATGAGAAGTATAAGGAAAAGGAAAAGGAGAAGAATGAGGCTAGAACAAAAGAAGAATGAAGAAGAAGAAAAGTACCATTACGTATTTGGCAATCATATACATGATACTAAAAGCTTATAAATGTTAATGATACAAGCATCTAAGATTGATGAAACTATTGAAATGTTGTAAGGAAATAATGTTTTTCAAATTAGGGTATGACCCACCTAATGATGAATCTTTCAAATGTTCAAAATAATGTTACAGCAATATACTGCATCAAGTGAGAGACTTGTATGCAAAATTTGAACAATTTTTTTTATAAATTTTGTATAATTCATATTACTTCAAGCTCAAGTAGAGACAAATTTCAAAGTGATGGCCACTGTTCAAAACGTTTGCAGAGAATTCATTAAACCAATTATTTTGATAAAAGAAACGTCAAACTATTGGTAAACAATTATAAAACACAAAACAAAACTGTGAATATCATTTTTTTTCTAGGATGCCTCAAGTAAAAGGATTTAATGAGACAGAATTCTAACTCAAACATTGAAAAAATAAGGTCGAGTTTTGTGGGACTGATTTAAATTTTGCTCATTTCATTCAAAAATAACCTTGGAGCAGAAGTAAATCCTACCTACACTTCTTCCACAATAAGTAATCTAAAGAATAAAGGCAAAATAGAAAATAGAGAATTTTTACCGCATGTAACTCAATATTTTTAAAGATGTTTAACTCTGTCCCCTTCTTTTTCAGAGGTTAATTCACTTTGAACAGCAAGAAATCACTTATCAAATGAAATATTTTCACTTTTGTACAATAAGTCAATAATAAGTTTTGAAAAAAGTAAAAGCTTACTACGAAAAGGGAAAATAAGGAGACAAAAAATTTGGTCCCAGTGGGGTTTGAACCTATGTCCCCGCCCTCCCCCACCCCCGTGTGAAAAATCTAAGTCAAGGTAGGTTAATTGTAGGAATTGAATACTCTTCAAAAGGAGGTACACTATTACATGGGTCATACCCTTAATGTTTGCTGTGGTATGCAAGATACAGTTGTATGTTGTATTTTAACAAAAGCTTGTAAACTGCAATATCAGAAGTAAAAGTTACTTTCGAGTAGCTATATCAATATACTTAAAGCAGCTGTGAATGCGTTTATCTTGAAAAAAAAATGGTGAATATAAATGTGGTATAATTATAAACATATAAAAGTTACTTATAATCCTCGCATCTAAAACGTCATTGTAAAATGAAGCGTTAGTCCTGGCAGACGTGGAGCTCTACTAATCAGAAATTTTAAAGAAAGGATCAGAGTATTAAGAATACTGATGCCACCTTTTTATCCAATCAACGTTTGGTTGACACTTAGTGTTGGCAATAGCATCATCAGTCACAGAAACGCCCGGAACATTCATTTGCTTGTGCTTTTACGATAGTTCATTAGTTGCTTTTCGCTACGTTTTGTATAAATTCTGAACGTACTTTCAACTGAATGACACCATTATGTTTCATTGCGTAAAACTGCTGCTGAATTGAAAACCGAAATGTCAAAAATTACATGAGTGAGCTCGCGTTAATTCACTTATTACCGAGTTACAATCAATAGAACTCGCAATAAATGAGGGTTTTATATCCCTTAAGGACATATGTAATACCCTAGTCATGTCTTAATTTGTTTAAAAGTGCCAGAACTCTATCAGTAATTACGTTTATGTTTCGCGTTATCGTTGCGATGAGAACGATTTTTCGGAACACCCGCGAAACGAAATGAAAGATTACTACAACAACTAACGAAATGAGCAGCACCATGAGAAAACCAATATAGTGCGTTTGCGACCAGCATGGATCCAGACCAGCCTGCGCATCCGCGCAGCCTGGTCAGGATCCATGCTGTTCGCTTTTAAAACCTATTGGAATTGGAAAAACCGTTAGCGAACAGCATGGATCCTGACCAGACTGCGCGGATGTGCAGGCTGGTCTGGATCCATGCTGGTCGCAAACCCACAATGTTGGTTTTCTCATGGCGCGGCTCAAATGACCTTTTGTTCAGTGAGCTTCACATTCTAATGACGATGCACTATTTTATATATTATTAATTAACTTTTCAATATTACACACTATATGAGACCAATTGTGAACATCATGTGAAACAGATAGAGCTAATACAAAACATAACTGAGCCAATATGAGAAAAGCAGGGCCAATACGAGAAAACAGGGCCAATACGGAATTCAAGCATTTTGATTGGTTCAAAAGAGAGGGCCAATACGGAGAAGTCACTTTGGTTAGATCTTTAAATGACGCAATTTTGTTTTACACCATAGTTATACATTACAATTTTTTGACCTAAAAAATGATCTAACATGTTCATCTTATAACCAAGTATGACTGAGCGGACGTACGATGTCGATGTACATCTTTATAGACTACAACGATACTTTCGCATATTCGGTATTGTGACAATTTTCAAGGCAACTAATGTGAAAATATGCAAAAACTCGGATTAATTAGAAGGATGAGACTTATCTTTAACAGACATTTTGATAGTGTGGACCATTTGTGCAATGTTAAATAGCGATTCACATGCCGGAAAGTGGATGCATAAATTGGCGAACATGAGTGTCTGACAGTTGTAAACTACAAACAATTTCGGATTAGAATTAAACGAGTCACGGGGTGTGTAAAATGTGCTTGGTTGGTTGTATTATCTTGATCAACACGTATGTGTACAATTTTGTGTCCTGTTGGTTGCAGCCTAAAAGGAAATGACTTTTAAAGCAGTTTTTATCACAGTTCAAATGATAAAATACTCACTAAAGAAAATAAATAGGAATTCCAAAAAAAATAAGGTAAGTTCTAGTTACTCTTGATTATGTCGCATCAAAAATATCTCTCAAAATTATTCCCAAATACCTACATACAACTCATTCTGTTTTACTGGCTAAAATGGTTATGATTTCTAAAATAAGTCTAAACAACTTGTCAAGATTTTTCACCTGAACGTGCATAGCTGCAATAAGATAACTCGCAGAGTTCTTATGGTGTTACCGCCAACAGTCGAATGTTAAATAATAATATTATCATTTATCAAGCGATTTCATATTGGCCTAGTTATTTGTTCTCGGGCAGTCGTATTGGCCCTCGGCATTTTTATTTTAATGAAATAAAAATAAACAAGAATAAACAATCAAAATATTGAGTAGTTATATCCGTGTTTTATGGTACTGTGCATAACTGTTTCCATTTACAACTGTTCGTTCAATGAAGTTGTTTCCAAAATACATCAGGTTGTATTTCAGGACCTCTGTAAAATTTCGTGTTACGCGGTTCACGCACAATTACTGTTCAGAAGATAAAATACTGAACTAACGGTAGATAACGAGTGAAACAAAACAGTCTTTTTGGTTCAGATTTGTCGCCCTTACAAGAATAACTAAAAGTTGTACGTACACGGAACAAAACAGTTTCAGAGTAAATGTCGAGGCGTCAGCTTTTACAATAGCAGTTGGTAGTTTATAGGGTTACATGCGGCTTGACCAGTGTCAAATTCTTCAAAATAGTATTCAACTCTAAGTATTCAGTCATGTTTAACAGAATAAGCAGCTCTACGTGCAAAATGCCAAAATAAGAGGCCTAATTAAGAAAAGGATTCTGAGAAAAAAATAATCCTCTGACAATAGTTTTGTTTATGCTGAGTAGATATGGAAGAGTTCTGTGTATCAATCCATCCGACTCTTGTTTTCTCTGTTTGTCATCAGACCAAATATGGTAATATTCTTGAAAATTGGCTCATATTTCACAGACCGAGATTTCACTATTAGCTATGTATTAAGTATAGTCTTATAAATGACAGATATTGTTTATAGATTTAAGATAATATATACAAATACGTCATAACCATATGCTTTTTTCAGGTCTCTGTGTTAAGGTGTTGATTATTACAAACACCTCACATATGCAATTTAAGGATTTTATTCAGCGGGCTTGTACTTGATGTAAAAGGTGTGTCGCATACAGGGAAGGTGGTCAGTGCTGCATACAGGGAAGGGGGTCTGTGCCGCATACAGGGAGGGTGTCGGTGCTGCATACAGGGAAGGGTGTCAGTGCTGCATACAGGGAAGGTGGTTAATGCTGCATACAGGGAAGGTGGTCTGTGCCGCATACATGGAAGGTGGTCTGTGACGCATACAGGGAAGGGGGTCAGTGCCGTATACAGGGAAGGTGATCTGTGTCGCATACAGGGAAGGTGGTCTGTGCCACATACAGGGAAGGTGGTCAGTGCTAAATTGAGGGAAGGTGGCCTGTGTCGCATACACGGAAGGTGGTCTGTGCCGCATACAGGGAAGGGGATCAGTGCCGCATAAAGGGACGGTGGTCTGTGCTGCATACAGGGAAGGTGGTCTCTGCCGCATACAGGGAAGGGAGTCAGTGCTGCATACAGGGAAGGGAGTCAGTGCCGCATACATTGAAGGTGGTCTGTGCCGCATACAGGGAAGGGGTCAGTGCTGCATACAGGAAAGGTGGTCTGTCCCGCATACAGGGAAGGGGGTCTGTGACGCATACAGGGAAGGAGGTCAGTGCCGCATACAGGGAAGGTGGTCATTGCCGCATATAGGGAAAGTGGCCTGTGCTGCATACAGGGAAGGTGGTCTGTGCTGCATACAGGGACGGTGGTCTGTGCTGCATAAAGGAAAGGTGGTCTGTACTGCATACAGGGAAAGTGGTCTGTGCGACATACAGGGAAGGAGGTCTATGCCGCATACAGGGAAGCGGGTCAGTGCCGCATACAGGGACGGTGGTCTGTGCGCATACAGGGAAGGTGGTGTGTGCCGCATACAGGGAAGGGGGTCAGTGCTGCATACAGGGAAGGTGGTCTGTGCTGCATACAGGGAAGGGGGTCAGTGCCGCATACAGGGAAGGGGGTCTGTGCTGCATACAGGGAAGGGGGTCTGTGCCGCATACAGGGAAGATGGTCTGTGCTGCATACAGGGACGGTGATCTGTGCTGCATAAAGGGACGGTGGTCTGTGCTGCATACAGGGAAGGTGCTCTGTGCCGCATATAGGGAAGGTGGTCTGTGCTGCATACAGGGAAGGTGGTTTGTGCCGCGTACAAGGAAGGTGGTCTGTGCTGCATACAGGGAAGGGGGTCAGTGCTGCATACAGGGACGGTGGTCAGTGTTGCATACAGGGAAGGGGGTCTGTGCTTCAAACAGGGAAGGTGGTCTTAGCTGCATACAGGGAGGGTGGTTTGTGCCGCATACAGGGAAGGTTGTCAGGGCCGCTTACAGGGAATGTGGTCTGTGCCGCATACAGGACGGTGGTAAGTGCTGCATACAGGGAAGGGGGTAAGTGCTGCATACAGGGAACACAGCGGGTTTATCTTTTCAAGCTGTTTTCTACCGTGCATTTATTTCCATTAATTATATTTCTATGTTAAGTGTCTTGATATCTGTAAATTCATCGTCTAATAATTTAGGATACTGAAATATGTATTAAAGTCTTTAAGAAAATCCATTGGAAGCATAGATCGCAACCAAGGTAAATAATTGCGTATTTTGTTTGAGTCCGTTTCCGTGAGGTAATGCAGTGTGCAACACCCCTGTAGCACCGGTTTAAGTGGTATTCTGTTATAGGAAAATTGAGAAGGTTCCATGATCCCACATAACCAGAAAATATAACATCATTGAATCCCAGTATGGGGAGACTTTTACAGCCACTACACGACACAAAACGACTTCTTCAAATTGCGATAATTGACAAACTCTACAGGATATTCTATTGAAGCTTAGAATGCAAAAAGAAAATTAACTGAATCTCTTCATGAGAGGTACTGATATGTGCAACACCCTTCATGTATCCTAGCGCAATTATATTTTTATATTTAAAATTCTTCCCGTAAAAATGTCATCAATGTCATTTTCTATGTATGACCTTTTTGATGTACAATAACTTCTTTACATATATCTGACAATTTAACAATTAAATTAAGTTGCTAAAGTCTGCCTCACCTAATTTTGGACCTCCGATAATTTATTTGTACTGTATGTAAAATTGTCAAAAATGCCAGCGTTGATACTAGAAGGTTAATATCTTCAGACTTGTTTTTCATTTTATGAAACAATGTAAACTGAAGTTAGAAATCAAGATTTTGTGATGATTTTTCCATAGATTTACGTTGTAAAATGACGTGACGTCCATTCCAAGACGGCGGCGTCCATACTAACGTCATTCATGGTAGGTCCTGAATTTCCCCGCTAATTGAGCAGTTATTTCCGTTTCAGGTTTTTAGCGTTTTGCTGAACTTAATAGTTAGCAGTGCGGCAAAATAAGTACATGCCATGTGCGTATCATTATTTCGGCCGAGGACAGTAGCCTCAGTAGAGGTACACGCACCCATTTAATGCATTTTCATTACTGGCTACTGTTAAAACAATTGTATTAATGAATGTTCGGATGCTAACACTCTGGTTTTTAGCATGAATACATTTCTTTGTACCGGTTGGTGCTTTCTGTTACTTCCCTGCAGAAGATAGAAGTAGCATGTTCAAGTGCGTCACTGACTTTCATTTTTGATGGAGCGGTATAAAACATTGTCTGTTTCAGTGCTTTATTTCACTAACTTAAAGTCACAACGCCACAATTATTTCATCACGGGTGGGAATCTGAGTAGTACTACAGACCTTTCGTAAGACAGCTGGATGGCTTCCTATCATGAAAGAATTCTAGAGAGGTTTCGAACATCGTTGAGGGACAAGTGATTCTGAGTTAGCGACTTCAACCACGTTGGTGCGGACGTCACCTTAACGGCAGTCTATTGAAATGCTCACAAAACTCCCCAAAACTAATATGAAATTAGGTGCTACCTAAAACGCAGAGCTCCCTTGAAAAATCATCAGTGCCTCTTAGGATTTAAAGGACTGGTGTTATTGCAGTGGCTCCAAGTATCTGGAATCATGGATCCGTTTTAGGAAGTTTATGTTCTGTTAGATCTATTACAATTATTTTTATTAATGATAATTCATGATTTCTGAACGCATGTCTTAGATTGTAAACAAAAGAAAGTTCGGTATAGATTTACATCTGCACCAAGATGAAAAGAAAGACGTGTTTGAATAATTTCTGTTAATTAAAACGCACTGCATTAACAATTTTACATAAATTATAATCATAGCAGAAACCATTCACAAATTATAATTGCATCAAATTGAAAAGCGTGGTCTGTGAAATTTTTAAACCAACAGAATCTCATTAGGCCAATAGCCTTAGAAATTCTGTCTCTTTTCATGTGAATGTTTGGAAATGAGGATGTAAATAGTTCATATTCCAAATCCAAAGTTTATAGAGATCAGAATTTACGTAATCCTGGACAATGACTTTTGTAATTCTACCAAGCTTGTTTTAAATTCAAAAGACAAGCAATTTTTAAAGGTTAATGATCAAAATTTTACTCGTAGAAAAATACTACTTGCCGAAATTCTCGAAACCCCCATTTGATGTACTGAACTGCTAAGTTAAAACAGTCTGTGCCTTTTTATGGTCAATCTTTTAGCAATATAGAATATGGATGGTAGTAGGAACCTATTTTATGTTTATTGATAATTCGTAGCCAATAGTTCTTTTCCTAGTGTTAAATTCTGGTCTGTGATTTTTATGCCCCCGAAGGGAGGCATATAGTTTTTGAACCGTCTGTCCGTCTGTCGGTCTGTTGGTCTGTCCGTAATTTTCGTGTCCGGTCCATATCTTTGTCATCCATGGATGGATTTTCAAATAACTTGGCATGAATGTGTACCACAGTAAGACGACGTGTTGCGCGCAAGACCCAGGTCCGTAGCTCAAAGGTCAAGGTCACACTTAGACGTTAAAGGTCATTTTTCATGATAGTGCATTGATGGGCGTGTCCGTCATCCATGGATGGATTTTCAAGTAACTACGCATAAATGTGTGGCACAGTAAGACGACGTGTCGCGCGAAAGACCCAGGTCTGTAGCTCAATGTTCAAGGTCCACTAACGTTAAGTATTTTGAACTGCCAACCTTTCGGACTTCAGTCATTCTGAACTCGTAAAATATACACTAATGTGGTAAAGTATGACGTCGTGAACACAAATAAAGTACTAGATATAAATTTCAGTTATGGCAGCGTGACGAAAAGTCGATTTGCATTGAAAATATGTGTTTTATCTTGTTTTCTTAGTAGGAAAAGTATTACGCACTTATTTTTAAACATCGACGCTCAATACATTTATAGTCAGGTATAAACACTAAATGTTGTATGTTCTTATTCTATAATTTCCATGAGCGCAGTTACACTATCAGGACCTCATTTTAAGGACTATGCATATTTCGACAATGCAAAATTGAGATTGTCGTAACACGTTAAATGTCTGTATATTTTGCCCTAAATTTTAAAAAAAAAAAGTTTTATTGCGACCCTTTTTTGTACACAGTCTTGGAACCTACATAAAAACAAAACCTTGTTAAATTTCACTAAATACTTTGTTTTTAAAAATTTTCAAAACTAAAATAAATAAAAAAAAAACAACAACAAAAAAAACACTAAAAATCAAAAAAAAAAAAATAAAAAAAAAAAAATGGTTCCTTAAAAAGAATCGAACTCCCAAACCTTTGGATTTCAACTCAAACTCGCAAACCACTCACTACTGTGGAAGATGACGGGGAAAACCAAATAAAGTTTTAAAAAATTTTTCAGTTATGGCAGCGTGACAAAAATCAAATTTGCATTGAAAATATTGTATTTATCTTGTTTTTCTTAGTAAAAAGAAATTTAAGACTTTTTTTTTATCAGACTCATTTTACATTTTTATTCAGGTTATAAACACTAATAGTTTTTGTTCTTTTTTTATATATTTCCAATGACGCGAACACTGGGACCCATTTTAAGGACTATGCTTTTTCGACAATGAAAAATTGTATGTAAAAGAGATTTCGAACAACGCGAGAAATGCACGGGGATCAAAAAGAAACTAATTATTATAAGAAAATGTATCTCCGAATAAATTATAAAGTATCAATGACACTCAAAAACATGTCCCAAAAGTGCACTTAGTCTAGAAGAAAATGCATAGAAATTTTCGGGGTAAGTATTTGGTACCGTAAGTATCTCATATATATACAATATATATATTCTTCAATCAAGGATATGTCAGTGTAAATGAGCTGAGCGTTAGCTTTCTAAGAAAACGCAGTTAAACTATATTACACGAATCACACGTGCACCGCTCTTTTACAAAACTGTGTCCGCCATGTTTTCTTCAGTGAACGAAATAAAAGGAGTATTTTACCTTAGATTTCCTTATTGTAGAGTACGATTGACTTTCTAATCTAAATAAAACATTACTTTTTTATAACATCCCACTGTCCGATCTTTCTGATCACGTAACGATCACTCACAATTACAAAATAAAACCAACGTGTCATCAAAATTATCACTTTACACGGCTTCATCGACATCACGGCCTACTAACATTAAATTTGTAATCATGCGCCAACCAAACAAATGATGAAAGATCGGTACTTTTTCAAAGACATGTTTTATTTCCTGTAATTTTCTGATATTCTAACCTT
Organism: Mercenaria mercenaria; assembly: GCF_021730395.1. Lineage (NCBI taxonomy): Eukaryota > Metazoa > Mollusca > Bivalvia > Venerida > Veneridae > Mercenaria > Mercenaria mercenaria. The sequence continues at coordinate 34,819,427 of NC_069371.1, read as the reverse complement.
CAAACAACCGAATTGTATGCACAGAAATAACGAAACATTTATGCAATATAGCTTTTAGTATAAATTTTGGATCTATCTTTTTCCAGCCCAACAACAGACATGTATATGTCACAAACCCGGTCTGTCCTCAAAATCAGTGTCAAAGGTTACTAGAACATAAATACAATAAATAAACAACCGCTTACTATGTTCTTGTAAGTCCTGTAAGATGAAACGGCTCGTGTTTATACATTTATATATATTCCGTATCGGAAACATTGACAATCACAAGTCGATCCTTACCACGAAATGAAAACAGTTACTTTTATGCCTTTGTTTACATTTCAAAAGTAACTATTCACATATACGTTCAAGAACGTAAATTTCGTGCTTTCCGACCCACATGGTGTGTAAACTTCTTTATTTAAAAGTATGGTGTATTCGGCAAACCATTTGTAACTTCCGACGTGGTAAATGTCATTGTCAGTTATGTTTACGAAATTTAATTGAATATTTATGTTTTATACTTGCAAAAGAAAAACTTGATGGTCATGGTCGCTGGCTTCGAATTCCTCGCCCATCACCGACGTGGGATCAAAAACCCACTTGAGGTGTGAAACTTTTCACGTAAGGAAGCCATCCAACTGAGGTTAGTGTCTCGATCTAGGTACTAGTCTGAGCCTCAAAAATGTCTGGGGGGACCCCTGGAGCCTTTCACCACCAACAAAACCTGGGAAAAGTTCATTGTGTCGTTTCGGTGTTACTCACAATCAAACAAAATAAACATTGTTCCCGTTTTTGTTTGTTTGTTTTATATAAATGAATATGCAAAAAGGGTTCGAAATGATTTATTCGATTTTTATCATAGAGTTCTAGTTTATTTTTCACCTTAAATTAAAGCAAACGTGTTCAATATAATTTTAAACAAACTCTGAAGTTTAGTAGGTTGTAGCATTCTCTAGGTCAATGGTATTTTTATTACCTTCTGTAGTCAGTCATTATCTATTGTGAAAAAAAACTCTTTTTAACCAAAGTGGAAAAATTCAGGTACTTGAAAATGCAGCTTTCTAAAGTTAGAATTCTCGATGTCATTTGTCAGACATACCTTGTAAATAAATAATATTATTACAAAATTAATACTGCTATTTCTTTTGTTGCACTTTGCGGACTTGTGATAAAGTTATTTATGTGCATCTGTTCACAACGAAGCACTGACCCTGATGACTATGTACGAGAAAATATAAGAGTGAACTAAGTGTTGACTGAAAAAGGGCAACATTTATTTTGCCGAACAATACCTTAACAAATATATATATTCACATATCTGGGCGAAAAATACGCTTAACAAATATATATTTTCACATATCTGGGCGAAAAATACCGCTCAAAATTATTTTCACATATCTGCAACAATACGCCATTGCAAAACAAACAAATAAATATATATATTTTCACATGTCTGGGCAGAAAATACCGCCGAAAAATACCTTAACAAATTTATATTTTCACATATCTGGGCGAAACATACCGTCCTTAACAAATAGATATGTTCTCATATCTGAATGGAGTTACAGTTCAATACCATAACAAATATATATATTCACATAGTAGGGCGGATATAACCGCCGAAAGCATATCAAGAAATGTAGATGAATTTGCATATTAAGAGAAATCTTTCAAAATTAGAAAATTGTCACTTGAAAGAGGAGGCGGAATGGCATGTGGTGGTAAGATAAAACCAGAAATTGATTAGCTTTTACCGTAGTATATAAATTAACATATTTCAGAATAGGACCGATTTGCTCCAAATGTACAACAATGACATAAATAATTTTATCTACCTATAAAATTCATATATATATGAGCAGTACAATTCCTGTAAATGAGCACTACGTAAGCGCTCAGGCCCCTCTCGCACACCATACCAATAGTTCGAACTTCTTTAATGTGTAAAGGCATGTGCACAAAAATGACAAATTTTGCCAACACCTGGTAAATTGTAATGTGTTTTTTAGAAAAGTAATAAACGGAAATAGGAAAATAGCTCTCAGCTCATTTACACGGATAGTTTAGCTTTATTATGTATGTTATAGTTTTTCGCAGTTATGCACGATGACATAGAATACTTACCCCGAAAATTGTGACACGAACATACTGATAACTTTTCCCACTTTACTTTTTAAATTAAAGTAAGAGTTCAGCACTTCATGGTTTTGATGTATTGTCACATTGGAATAACGTTTGTTTTACAGTAACTTCGAAATTAATCAGAAATAATATCATGTACCCCACCCACCTAATTCATAATTTCAAAATAGCATAGGCCTTAAATGTCTGTAACCTACACTTTCTTGAAGAATATTGTCAGTGCTAAATAAAAATCAGAAGACAAGTGGGGGTCATGTTTGATGCAAGAAAAATAATTTCAGTCAAACACACAAACTGCAAAATCAGCTAAAAAATGAGACCCCAAATTATACTGGTGGTGTATGATCTAGGTTTCCATGAAAAATTTTGTCATGTTGTTATTTCATTATGAAAATGCTGCCTATATGTCAAGCATAGATTTGTCATGTGATTTTAGCAAAAAAATTGCAAAGGAAATAAGGAAAATAGCTCTACAGATAAAAAAAACTGAGGACGATTTGTATCCGCCATTATGCGACTACCATTTTTTTCGCTCCATTTTTCTATTTAGTGTCTGTATGCCTTCAACGTTCAAAGCAGTTAGCGAGACGCTTTTGTCAACCGTAAACAGCAAGCGTCTACTGACGTTTTAATGATTAATTACTATGAGCATTGTGTACAGGAAGAAACCCGAACAACACCGATTCCAAAAAGTACCACGAATTTTCAACTCGATAGTAAATCTATAGACTATACACAGTTATTCATTTTCTTTTTCACACGTCTAACCGTAATGCGACGCTGTAAAATACATTTAAAGCAACAAATATATTAAAACTGAGTTTACACTGAGATTGTGTTGATAAGAACCTTTGGATATGACCACTACACGTCTAGTAAATGGATTATATATCGATGTTTTAACGCACATATTTACCAAAAAAAAAGATTTTTTTATTATCTTCTTATCATTTTCTTGATAAGGCAGCCATTTTATTTTAAATGTAAATGCACAGTCTGGGATGTTCCGAGTGTTGTTTTACGTGAGTCGGACTAACTTGATGTTGTATAAACATGTGTGACACCGTTAAATGTCGCAATACTGCTTAATGTCTCAACCAACGTTAAATGTCGCAAGGTTGACGTTAAATGTTACAACCACCGCTAAATGTTACAAAATCATCTGCCGCTATATGTCACATCTTTAACGCTAAAGAATTTGTCCATCGTTATATGCCGCAACAACAACGTAAAATGTCGCACTACCTACATAAAACAATTTTATACTAAAAACTCATTGTGTATTTTTTGTTTTAAATTACAAATATATATATATATATATATATATATGTAATAGACTATGATGTTCATAAGTAAATAATGTGGTGGTAACTTTAAGCCCGACGGAAGTCATACTCATACATTCTTTTATAATGTCTGAGGGCAGTCTTAACATGTCAATGATGGTACATATAGAAACAAGAGTACACCAATCGCTCACATTGCATTCATAGTTTGCTTGAATAGTTTTGACAGAGGATCACGCAAGAAAAAATGTGAAATTATTTTGAAATCGGGACAATGATTTCTGAAAGGAAGATTTTAAAGTTTCCACTTAATAAATACGAGTCGGTAATGACATTGTGTGTTTGAGGGGTGGGACGGGTAGGTGCGGGGAAGAGGGTGAATGATGGTACAGGAAGCTAAGGCACAATACCAACAAACAGTAAACAAGCAGTTTTAAGGTGTTTGGGGTAATGTTTGGGGATGAAGTAGTAAAAAAGATGTAACAAGGTGCCCGCTCAATGCTTGAATTAATACACGGAGGGGCATATAGAATCTTCCTCAGCCATTAAATCCGGATCGTCGCCTTATGACCTTAACTGTAAAATTCCAACACAGAAATAGAACCCATGACCACTTAGTAGGAAATATTCGTTTTCTACAGCTGCACTGGTACAAAACACAGAAACGCTGTTTACTCACAGGTTTAATTCTCTCGTGTGCACAGGCACAGGCGTTATCAAGATCGGTACAGTAAGCATTACTCACTGCATCGGTTTGAGACCGATTGTCTTCAACATATTGGGGTCCGATCCTTCCATGGCAAGGCATTTGTATGTCTCATAAGTCATATATGTTTTTTATTACGAAAGTATATCTTGTGGCAGCTTTTACTGAAATGAGTCAGACTGCTGGGCTAGGCTTGGCTAGGCTAGATTAGCCTAGGACTTTGAAAGAAGATCACTGGTTTTTATATTTGGGTTCGTGTGGGTAAGTTGTCTAAATACAGATGTTATACGTTATGTTTATTACACCTACATAAATGTACGGTGGATGTTAACATTAATATTTTAAATTAAATAATTTCGAGCGATCGACATATGTATCTGTCATGTTACGCCTTGAACTAGTTTTAATTATTTGTTTTCTTATTATTGACAGTTTTCAATTTTAAATTAACATTAATCTTCTTGTATTCATTATTATTTCTGTACAGAGTTCTTCCAGATATCACCTGAACAGATCAATGGAATAGCAGGTTCCTTGCTTTCAGATGTTTTGAATGAGTTAAACAAACATGAAACAGAAGTCACTGATTTTTATCATTTATATATTTGCAATATAAAATAGTCTATGATATTGGGAATATGTAACATACTGGCTTTATTTACAACATAAACAAATAAGAATTAAAACAAATATGAAGCATACTATGGGAGCTACTTTTTACTCAGTGAATCGAGATTTTCATAAAAAATAATATTATGGATTGTTTCACACCTGAGTAAATGCAAACAATGGATGTTTTTGTTTTGCACCACATGAATACAAAGTAGAATCCAGTATTGGACTGCAGTAGACTGTTTTCAGTATTTTCTGTTATATCCGGTACGTAGAGTCCCGAAAAGCTATATTTCTTTCAAACTGTACCTAGGTCTCGAAAAGCTACATTTCTTTCAAACTGTACCTAGGTCTCGAAAAGCTACATTTCTTTCATATTTTACTCAAGTCTCAAAAAACTATATTTTCGCTAGCTGAACTCTGGGCCAAAAAAAATGTACATAAATAGTTTTCTATTGCACGTAACAATCAACCATACGTACTTATACAAATACGGAATGTTGCCCTAGCATATAATATTTCGGCTGCAGACAGAAGGAAATTAGGAAAGCGATTCAGTTTCTTAGATAGAACGTATTTTCCAATGATCATGTTCTCAATTCTTTCTTTTTTTTTCTTCAAAACCCTACACTTATGAGAGAAAACAGGGGCGGATCCAGGATTTGGTTTTAGAGGGGGCGTAAAATATTTGTGGTAGGGTAACTATAGGGGGGGTCCGGGGGCATGCTCCCCCATAAAATTTTGAAAAATATGGATCCATCTGGTCCATTCTGAGCGTTCTGATGTAATTTATTTGTCATTGAAAAAGGACAGGTTTTGTGACAAAATAACCACAAATAACATGCTAATTATCAATAAGAGCATGTTTTATGACTTGTCAGATTTATTCTTGAGTCAGTATCTAGGAATTTCTTAGCCCGGTTTCTGAGGTTTTTATTTAGAGTTTTTAACCGGGGTCATTTAACATAGAAATGGCATTATAAGAGCTCATGCAAACTTTGTTACATTTTCAGTGTGCGAGCGAAGCGAGCGAGAAAAAAATGCAATGTTTTAACCCAGAACATAAGACAAATTCCCTATGCAAGCGTAGCGAGATAAATGCCCCCCCCCCCCCCACACCACCCCGAATCCGCTAGTGGAAAAAATAAATATAGTAGTCGCAACTTGACCGCGATGGTTAACCTAAGGCTGATTATTCATATCGATTATTTCATTATAGAAATCGAAGGTGCTTAGGGTAGCCGTGTATATTTATATGGAATTAGTTTGTATACAGTGCAGTATCAAAGTATATATACTTACATTTGATCAGTTAAAACCTTCCAATACAATAATTTATATTTACACAAATTTATATTTCCTTTTTCTCGTGCAGCACGTGTTTTACGTACATTCCTTTTCAATAATAGGTTGTGTCTCATTATGTGGTGGACGGATAGCTCAGTGGTTTGCACACTGGCCTTCCAATCCTGAGGTCGGGGTTCAATCCCCGGCAGCTACTCGGGAATTTTCAGAAACGATTTTCAGTGTTTCCCACCCAACTAGAGGTGTACTCACTGGCGCCAGACCTGCCTCTGTACATGTTATACGTACCCTACTCCTAGGTATTCTATAAGAACCATGGTCATGAATGGGAAAATATACTAACCCGTTTCAATCGAGCATTTCATACCTAAAGCACGCAGTTTGATAAATGTGTACGATGGATATCAAGCAAGTGGTAATTTATCTTCCATTGTGTACCGGTCACATTTCTTCAATACTTCTTATCTTAGAAAAACAACGCGTAGTCTATAGCTTTTTAAACGTTACACAAAAAACTTGCTTGACCTTCCCTGGTGAAGTTCCGTTCTAGATTACAAAACCATTCTGATTGGCTGTTGTGAAAATATAAGTCAATCGTCATTTTACAATATGTGAAAATGCAGCATAAATGTGCAAAATGAATAAAATATTAAGGTTTAGAAGTATATCACCAAAACACAGAAATATTTTATAAACGAACAACATCGTTACCAATATTTTACCTGACCATTACATGTTCTGCCGTACTGTCCCGTACTGAAAATATTCTGAAAAAGTTGTCCCCCTTTGAAAATGAATGTCATTTGTAAAGAATTAAAAATAAACAATCGCTGAAAACTGTGTTCCACCTAGTTATGTGAAATTTTAACACTCGCACGCTATTACAAATGCATCAAAACAAACATGTGTAACAGTTCCTTGAAAATGGTGAGTTTTTAAAAGCGCTTGACTGTCTGGAAGTGGGGCCTATTTAAACAGTTCTTTTTTCGGAATTCAATGCTTATATCAGTATATTGACACTTGTTTTGTAGAGTAATATAAGTAATATACACGCTATCATTACAAAGACAACAAAACAAGTGTCAGTATACTGATATAAGCATTGAATTCCGAAAAAAAGACTGCCTGAATGGGACCCACTTCCGGGCAGTCAAACGTCTTCAAAAACTCACCATTTTCAAAGAGCTGTTACACATGTTAGTTTTGATTCATTTGCAATCGCATGCGAGTGTTGAAATTTCACATAATTAAGTGGAACACAGTTTTCAGCAATAGTTTATTTTTATTTCTTTACAAATGGCATTCATTTTCAAAGGGGGACAACTTTTTCAGAATATTTTCAGTACGGGACAGTACGGCAGAACATGTAATGGTTAAGTAAAATATTGGTAACGATGTTATTGGTTTATAAAATATTTCTGTGTTTTGGTGATATACTCCTAAACCTTAAACAGAACAGATGTAGACCAATTTCATTCATGTATTTCGAGTTTTAGTGTAAAATTGTGATTTTTTTAAATTCTGTTTTTGTTTGTTTACATTTCGCATAACATCATAAACATGTGCTCACTGCCGTGACCTTTAGACCGGATGTTCATTAGGGAAGGTCACGCAAGTTTTTTCTGTAACATTGACGAAAACAAACTATGTTGATAATCTCAGCAATATGGAATATTGAGACAATGTGACTGGTGCACGTTGGAAGATAAATTATCGCTTGTTCAATATACTAGGTACCCATTCACCGAACTGCGCGTTTAAGTTGACAAATGTACGATTGAAACGGGTTAGTATATTTTCCCGTTCATGACCATGGTTCTTATAGAATACCTAGGGGTAGGGTATAACATGTACAGAGGCATTTTCTTTCTGGTCTGGCACCAGTGGGTGTACTGGTCAGGAACCCAGGCAATCCTTGCGTGTATCAGTGCTATACACTGGGCACGTTAAAGAACGAGGCTGTCTATTCGCAGCGAGCTAGGCTAAGTTAGCCGGACAAGCCTGTATCTGATTTCTGATCTATCTGTCGTGGGGGCTTTGTCTCACTTTGTCCCTCTGGTCAGATCGCTCTGTGTCTGTACTAGTAGAGGATGAATTATGCGCCCTGTGAGGCTGCATTTGAACTACGTAAAGCGCCTTTGAACGTGAAATTGATCATGAAAAGGGCGCTATATAAATCTGGTATAATAATAATAATATAATAATGTATTTTAATGCAAAGGTAAACCATCGGGGTCAAGTTGCGTCCACTATACGGTGTGAAATGAAAAATATGTCACTTAGATATTGACATGTGTACAGTAGCAATAGTCCATCATCCGCCTAGTCCAAATATAGATTACAACTGTTGTGTACTAGTCAAATAGTATTATACTTAACATTGATAGATAACCTCATATTAGTACTGATATAAGAAATAAATGTATCTGCTAATTAATACAGTTTCTTCGAAAATCTTCTTTACCGTTTGCGCGTCAAGTGCACGAAAAGAAGCATCGTTACCTAATCGTGTCCCTTCTACGCTCTTAATAATTTTAACAGCGAACTTTTCATAATCCTTACCCTGCTAAATTTCTATAATGAACATGTCCATCTTTCAATTTGTACAGTACCTGTAACCGTTAAAAGGGGTGCTTACCAAAAAGATACTGACTGACGTTGAACAGTGCAGATCTTGATCATACTGTATGGATGTGCAGGCTAATCATGATGTACACCGGTCGCAAAGGCTGAATCAATTATGTCCAGCATGATAAGGGTTAAAGGGTTAAAATAGTCGTTCTGAATTCACTTGGGAGAACAACAGTGCTGTATAGGGGACAACTTCGAAGAATTTTGAACAGAAAAGTATCAAGCTATGTATTTGCTCCATTATCTTTCGATGTCAAAACGCTTCAATAACAAATGCCATATCCCAATTTTTTTCCGAACTAAAGAGAAAAAGGACAGTTGCAAATAATGATATAATGAAAGCTGAATAAAAACAAAAGTACAAGTAATAGAATCAATTTTATCTAACTGTTGACAATGACATACAGTGACAAAATCAAAAAGGTGCATGTGCAACTAAAGTATGTATACATGGAGTCAGCACCGTTGCTGATATCTAATGAAACTATTCTACTTTTTCTGTTTAATACGGGTGAGACAGCATACACATGTATATCCGATACCCCTTCTGGTATCTGAATTTCTTTGCCAACACTTCTCCATTTACTATCATTCCCAAATGACATCATGACTTTATGCCCAGAATAAAAGTTATTTATTTTGGCTACCCTGTTACTTTCAGTAAATGTCAAACCAGGAGGTGGAATCCGATATTGCACACCAGCCTTTTCTAGACGAGACAGTTCGTTCTTTCCTATAATATCTACAAACCGTTTAAAGTCCCTTCTTTTAGTATTATCTCCTTCCTCGGGCGCCTTTAATTTCTCCCACTCTGCCTCATGCCATACCCTTTCAGCAAAAGCAAGAAGTCGTGGAAAAGTCATTTCAAAAAGCTGAGTCTCATTTCGAATCGTTTCCGACCATATACATGCTTCCATGCCGACAAAATTATCCGGAGCTTTGGTATTTGGACATGGTCCACGGCACAAGTCGTTCAAATTAATTTTGTTCCCGAGTGAGTCAAACTCAGCGTTAGCATATATGTTCATAGGCATAAATCCAAATACTTTGTAAGTGTCGATGTACCTCGTGGCCCAATATAGACCTCGTTCTTCGGGATCTGGCTCATATGGGTGGTCAAAATATAAATGGGTGGCCATGGAAAGTATTACTTTATAACCGGAATCTGCAAATTCAATCGCTCTACCTCCTGTCTGAGCCTCCCACATGTTACTCCAAGCATTCACATATACTTCTTCCTGTTTGAATTCTTTTACATCATAAGGCCCTTGAGTCTTTTTATAAACTCCATCTTCCCACATCGAGATTTGTAAGCCATGTTTATGAGCAATATCTGCTACTGTAAATACAAACATTTTCTTTATTGTACTATGATCAAGACTATTACCATGGAACAAAGACTGACACGTTTTAGATTTTTCCCACACACCAGTTGGAACCTCGTCACCACCAAAATGAATCCTGTCCAGCTTCTGTATGCCTTGGTATATTACCTGTAAGTCAGACAGAATCGTTTCGATAAATCTATAAGTCGCGTTTAGACAAGGATTTATAGAATTCTCCATCCATCCCTGCACCGAGGAAATACCAGATACATCATCCGAAAGAATGTAAGACGGTAGTTTTTCAGCTGTTTTAAGTCGTTGTAAATCTTGTTCTCTATACTGCATTGCTTTTATGGCGGACAATGCATGACCCGGAACATCTATTTCCGGTATCACTTCAACGTACCTTTCTTTTGCGTATCGTAATATCTCTCTGAAGTCACTTACAGTATAGAAACCAGACGAGTAAGGCCCAGATCCAAGGCTAGGATTTAAACATTTATCTTTTTCAAAATAGTTACATCGCCGCGAGCCATACTTTGTCAGCTCTGGAATCGATGGTATTTCAATTCTCCAGCCCTCATCGTCTGTCAGGTGCATATGTAATTTATTCATCTTATACAGCGACATAAGATCAATTAACTTCTTAATTGTTTCTTTGTTATGAAAGTTTCTTGATACGTCAATCATTAATCCGCGATACGGGAACCTCGGGTGGTCTTTTATTATACATTCTGGTATAATGTTTGACGAGTCCAACATGCTAATGAGCGTTTGAATACCATAAAAAGCCCCTTTTCCATTGCTCGAAGTTATTATAATTGCCGTTGTCTTTGCCTCAACTTTAATTTCATATTGTTCTTTATTGAAAGTTTTGTCACTTTCAAACATGATATAACCTCTATTTGTTGCCGGTTGCAGCACTTCTGTCAGTCCCAGTTTCATTGCTAGTATGCGTGAAGCTGGCACATGTTCTTTATTGATGGATGCTTGTTCCACAACGACCCAATTGTCATCGAAAACAATTTTTTTATTAGGGACTATTTTCACAGAAAATGGTGTTGGTATAACATTAAATTCACCTTTCAAAGTAGCATCTTGAAATGCCTTATTCATTTCATACCTTTCTCCTGGTGTGTACGGGTTATACGTATCAAACTCGTGCCTCTTCCACTGAAATGAGTTTTCAAATGAACTAACAAATGATAAGCTCTCGTCCTTTGTACTTTCAATTATTCTTGGAGACGAAATTCCATACGTATTTGAAGCAACAAACCAGTTTGGGAAATGATCAATTTTTGCACTACTCTTCCATTCACGGAAGATGAGATCGAGACTTCCACCGGCGGAAATTCCTTGAAACTCGTTTTTAATAGGGGACAAAAAGTACAATCCCCCGTTTACCCAACCAACTTCAAAACCTGCAGTTTTGCTTGTCGTTGATGGAGTAAGTGAATAAAAATAAATCCTCCATTTTCCAAATAATATGTCTTTATGTCCAGTATTCGATAGAGTGATTTGAACTGAACGTGCAGTTGTCATAGAGTCACCAGCTTTGATTTTCACCTTGAGATTTACTGCTATATAATCCACAACAGATTGTTCCGCGCCAGACTCATGTCTGGTCTTGAATAGGTTTACAATTGTCCATCCAATAGAAATTAAAAGAATACAACATAAGATGAATAAAGAACTCGAAGATTTCCTCACAATGCACGCAGCGTATTTATGCACTGTAGACGGCATATTTCGCCTGCATTTATGAAACACACGTTAACGGTAAAACACAACATTAACAATACATTCCTCATTCACTACGCATTTGTGTATACCTGTGTAATGATAAGGAGCCTAATTAATTAAGCAGTTTAAATTACTGATGACAACCGCAACAGCCTGTTTACACACAGTATAACGTGTTTATAAATTGATAATAAAAAAGATTTTAACAGTAAAATAGGGCATATTATCGTGCAGTATATTTCTGTTTTATTTCATTTATCAATACAACTGAGACACAATTTTATCGCTTATCTTAACTGAAGTATTTGAAATACAACTCCTTTACAAAACAGTCGCATACCATATCTATTGCTATTGATTAGAATGAAAAACAGCAGTTATATTGAATTCATTGAGGTGAAATAGATCATATATCATAACACGAGGTGAATATCAAAGTGCGTGCGTAGACGAAATATAATCAATACCAAGGATAACACATTAAGAGAGCATAAAACAACAGTCACACATACGGATATGTCCGTTCGTTGAGGTACGGTGCGGATGGGATTGGTCTGTGGGGGACGGGCACGGATAAGTACGGGGCAGTACGCCTTAGTATGGGAAAATTGGTGTGAAATGGAAAACAGAAAAATACAGGACGCGAATAGATACTACGTTGAACCAAAGAAGTATAAAATACATAATTTTATAGGTCTTTGGTTGAACTACGTTTTACTGCGCCTGGCAACTTACCCAGCGTTTGGACAGGTTGGTGGTGAACTACGTTGAACTCCGCTTAAGCTACAGTCACACATACAGATATGTCCGTGCGTTGAGGTACGATGCGGATGGAATCGGTCCGTGGAGGACGGACACGGATAAGTACGGAGCAGTTCGTCTTAGTACGGGAAAAATGGTGAGAAACGGGGAACCAAAAGACGCGGTGTCGGCCCGGTACAATTTCTCCTTCTTTGCTGTATAGTAAAACAAGCACTTTTGGACATGGATTGTGAATTTCACAACAAAATTGCAGCATTGACAGCTCTGTATTTCTGAAGTGTAAAACTATCCCAGTCAGAATATCACAGAAAAACAGCACCATCAACGATGAACGTTTTTGCTACACATCAAAGTATCTAGTCCATGTTTAAATTTCCCACTGACATCTGTCATGGCCACCAGTCTGGTGTAGCTTTTTAATCCTTCTGCACAGAAATGTAATCCTGAAAAACACACATAAAACAACTGTTAAAGACATCAGAAATGACAAAAAATGTACACAGTATCAATAAATACATTTGGAATATAATATGTCAAAATAGGGAAAGCGTTAAATTGGGAACTTCAAAATTTCAAAGAACTACTTTCTAGGATACAACAACCCGGAAGTACTTCTATACCGAGGTGACACCTAAATCTTATCAAATTTTTAATTTAGCCAAATTTTTCCCATAAAATCTTGTAACTTAGGGTTTTGCGAGAAAAGTTACACAAGACATTGTCATCGCAAAGAAAATTTTGTACCGCAGAAACATTTCAAACATTAGACCTAATTTGCGGAGAAATTGGCTCGGAAACCGGAATTTTGAAGAGAAAAGGCACATTACAAAATTTGCCTTCCTTCTGAAAATTTCAATCAGATTTTCATGAAATCAACTGTGATATCACTAGTTAATGCTTACAGTATGTTTTATGTAACTTTAAGCTTATTTATTTTGAAAAAGTATGTATCAAAATGAGTATTTGCTTTAAAAATATGCACTTTTTAGTAAAAAATGCATAATTTACCCACTACAATTGCAGAAAAATGAAACTTTTAATGATTGAGAGACCAGAACCCACAAGCAAAGACCAATGTGTGATTATATTTATGACAATTACTGGAAGTAAAACAGATCAATACATCACAGCCTATCTTAAAATGAATTATTTCTTCGACTAAGCCGGGCAATGCCTGAAACGTCAAATGCAAAGCCGATCAGCACCATCTTGGAAGCAGGCAAGTGCGGAAGGTCAAGAACTCCAACTGGAGCCGGTCTGGTTTATGGGTAGCTGCTGACTGGTTGTACGATTCTAAATTCCTACTGACATATGGAATTCATCGCCTACAAATGACAAAAGAAAGATTGTAAACCGGTGTCGGTCTTTCTTGAGAAACAACTGGGTGTGTGTGTATAGTTCTAAGTGTGATCAGGAACACCTATAGAAAAAAGTGACATAATATTCACAGATTGGTACCATCTATCATTTCTTTATCATTCTGATATCAGCTGGTTCAGGAACTTTACAGGAAGTCTGTCATTAAAACACTGCAACTGAATAATTTTCTACATATATGTTAGCTGAAATTGTGAAAATAATATTAAAAATAAGTATTACCAGACAACCTCTTTCAGCACAGACAACAAAGTATCTGAAATGCACATTTAAAAGAATTGAAATACATAAATGCTATGAAAAAACAACATACAGAAAAACATGAATAAAAGTCCTATCTAAAGAATGAAGTAGAATGAATCGAGCAAAACTGAAATACAAATACCGTCAAGTTGTGTTTCCAATCGGTACAAGGACAAATACATATTAAGGAAACTGCACGAGGCCGACCCAGGAAATCAGCCCAGTTAAATAGTTTCTTAGTAACACAGACCTGCGTTGTAAACCTGAAAAGCAAATCAGAATAGAAGCATCCCATTCAAGGCAGAATGTATCTGACGACGGCCTGATGCGGGCTGAAGCTGAAAGCTCGGAATATGTTCTAAACTGAAAAAAACAAATGAATAAATAAAATAATACACAAACAACAACAACAACTATTTTATCACACTGAAGCAACCTCCATGTAATTCCCTGTGTAATACAACCAATGTCCTGTCAGTGTAAAGAAAACTTGTTATACATTAATAATGCCGACAAATGCACTCGGCACACAGGTAAGCAAAGTCCTTCAATGCCAAAATCCGGTAACACATTGGATTTGATTGAAATGAGAAAAATAATTATTTCGTGTAATATTAGTTATGCGTCTCATACGCAAGGGAATGAACATTCACGCAATTTCTTTATATCATAAATGAGACGCCTGCTGACTGGCTTTAACATCAGTGTAATAACACCGTGACCGGTTCGAGATCCAGGCCCGACAAGCAATCAGTCTCTCCGACTCCTGTTACGAAACCGACTATAGCCTCATTTATAAACCCATCCGGTCCAAAATGTACAGTTTCCATACATACGACACTGTTCATCCACGGTCGTCTACTGTGGCACTATGTAACATGTTCACATATATATACTTATAAATTCTTCAGAAAAGAGACGTTATGCGAAATAGAATTTTTTTTTTTTTTAAATTTAAGAAATTTAAATTTATATTTTTTGTTCTTAAAATTTAAGTGAAAGACTATGTGTCTTCTTTCTGTATAGCCTTTTTAAAGCTTCCTGCTTGTTTCAGTGTCTTTGCACTATAGTAGAAGACTGACAAATCAAGAGGAGACAACTATTACTCAAATTTCAAAGAAAATTCAACTACTGAATTTTTAAAATTTGAATAAAATTAAAATTTCACAAACCTTGGAAATATCCTTTTAGCCACTGATTTGTATTGTTATCAGCTACTAGTGTGTGAAGTTTCATGACTGTTAACCCTATGGTTGCTGAGATATTCCACTTTCTGAATTTGCCATATAGGTGTCGGCCCGGTACAATTTCTCCTTCTTTGCTGTATAGTAAAACAAGCACTTTTGGACATGGATTGTGAATTTCACAACAAAATTGCAGCATTGACAGCTCTGTATTTCTGAAGAGTAATATTATCCCAGTCAATATATCACAGTAAAACACCACCATCAACGATGAACTTTTTTGATACACATCAAAGTATCTAGTCCATGTTTAAATTTCCCACTGACATCTGTCATGGCCACCAGTCTGGTGTAGTTTTTTAATCCTTCCGCACAGAAATGTAATCCTGAAAAACACACATAAAACAACTGTTAAAGACATCAGAAATGACAAAAAAATGTACACAGTTTCAATAAATACATTTGGAATATAACATGTCAAAGTAGGGATATAGCGTTAAATTGGGAACTTCAAAATTTCAAAGAACTACTTTCTAGGATACAACGACCCGGAAGTACTTCTATACCGGGGTGACACCATGCAGGACGCGAATAAGTACGGATAGGTACGGCGTACTACGTTGAACTACGTTTTACTGCGCCTGGCAAATTGTCCAGCGCGTGGATGGGTCTGCGGTGAACTACGTTGAACAATGCTTAAGTACGGGCAGCCTACGTTCAGCTACAGATCAATACGCTTGACTACGTTTGCATTAAGGTTTAGTAACGGGTCGGTAAGTTTCATATTAATAGGCCACGTGTAGCCAGCGTTTTCATTACGATTATCTTTGACATCATGTCAAACTACGGCAAGGTACGTTTCAGTTCGGATAACTACGTTTAGGACGTTTAACTATGGATGAATAAGTTAGACTAAAGTCACGCTCAAATGGCTACGGATCGTTCAAACTTTTGTGCATGTTCAAACGTTGGAGAAACTTGCAAGTTTGGGACAAGTCTTGAATATGTTTTGACCAATTGTTGGTACGGATTGATACGGATTACTACTTTGAGATACAGCTCAGGTACAGATCGATACGGATTACTACGTTTCTATCCGTGGCTAGACGTAGCCTCCGCGCCATATGTGTGACTGGGGTTTTAAGTACGTGCAGTCTAGGACAACTACGTTCAGCTATGGATCAATACGGCAAGGTACGTTTCAGTACGGATAACTAAGTTTCAGTACGTTTAACTACGGATGAATAAGTTTCAACCAAGTTGGACTTAAGTCACGCTCAAATGACTACGGATCGCTCAAATTTTTGTGCATGTTCAAAAGTTGGAGAAACTTGCAAGTTTGAGGTAAGTCTTGAATACGTTTTGGCCAAGTGTTGGTACGGATTGATACGGATTACTACTTTGGGGTACGGCTCAGGTACGGATCGGTACGGATAACTACGTTTCTATCCCTGGCTAGACGTAGCTATCAGCGTCGTATGTGCGACTCGGGTATAAAGCTGTCTAGTATTGCGCATGTTGGATTAAATTTACAAAGCACATGTCTTTAACATTTATGTTATAATATCGCTTGACATTGAACAGGTAATACTAAGATTGATACATTAGACTTAAGAAATAAATATTATATGCCAGAATAAAGATATTGACCAGATAAAAGGACTAGACTGACACAGTGTGCATAAAATGTTTCTTCACACCTTTTATTTAAACAAGAGTTCCAGACTGTCACGAAATACGCCCATCTAAATATTCCGTTACGTAAATTCAAGGGCCATAATCCAAATGTGCATGGAGCGCTTTGGCTGGTTATCGAACCTGGCCGAGATATTATGCCCAAAAACATTGTCAGCAAGTTTGGTGAAGATCGGATGAAAACTGTTCGACTTTAAGAGCGGACAAGGCTAAATTGGCAGTTTTTTTTTAAGTAATTCAAGAGCCATAATCAAAGAGTGCCTGGGGTGATTTGGGTGGTTATTGAACTTGGCCGAGATATTATGCCCACAAACATTGTCAGCAAGTTTACCGAAGGTCGAATGAAAACTGTTTGACTAAAGAGAGCGGTCATGCTTTTGGACGCCGACCTTCCGCCCGCCGCCCGCCAGCCCGCTACGGGTGTTCGCATAATACGCCCCGCTCTTTCGGAGACGGGCGTATAAAAATTGATGAAGATTATGTATAGATCTAAAGCTTGATGGTAACCTGTTCCACACTTGACAGCCATTATAAGCGAAATATTCCTTCCCAAAACCCTTAAAGGCTCATACTGCCTTTGTTTAATATGTGGCTGCCACACTTCCCCTTATGAACATAAAAAACATTAATTCTCGTTAAATCCTATTTCTGATAATTACTTTCTTTAACATTTGTCAAAGGTTTGAATATTGCTGAATATACTAGAATGTTTTATTGAATCTACTTGCTAATTTAAAATGCTCAGGTAAATAGCTGGTTGCACTATTATAGTGTATCTTATGAACATGACCAAGGATAAGGAGATCAACCCTCAAATAAACAGGTAACCAGCCAACTTCCTCCCAATATGAGTACGAGGACTGAGATTATGTACGAGTCTTACCATCCGATTCTGGGCTGCCTGAAGTCATTTTTTTTTGTTAGATTTTACTCAACCCCAAATACCAAGAGGCACAGGCATAGTCAACGTGAGACTGAACTAATGTAGAAACCAGGAGTTTTTGTACATATTTAAAAACTTACTTTTGTTCTAAATAAGAACGTTAGCTTCGTATTGGCCTTTTTGATAATCTGATTGGCTATTATTTCACCAGATAAGCTTAGGTCAAGATCCGCACCTAGGTATTTGACAGATTTAACCTTTTAAGTTTTAGCAGAAAGGACCGAACATAAAAGTAATATATCATATGTTTTTAAATATTATTATTGAAATAATAGAGAGAGAGATACACCTGATAACTTCACAAACATAAAAACCATGGTACCTGTTATCATGAAAAAGGTGCTATTATAAAGTTATCTTATACTGAAAGGGTTCTAATGCGGTTAACAGGAACACTGAGTAGGTTTACTGTCCTAAACACTTAAGAAAACACACACACACACACACACACGCACGTACACACGCACACCCGCACGCACGCACACACACACACAACAGAAAGGTTGTTGCAAATGACGTCATGTCCGTATCAAACAAAGTACTTAAAAAAGATGTTTTTGTGCAACGGAATACTGCACGAAAGCTCATTTTGCGAACGTAACATGCGGGATTACGAGGGTTTTGTTAATTTCACCTATGTTCTAATTGTAGTTCGGGCATGTTGACATACCAAATTATCAAGGATTTACATGTATATCATTTTATAATGATTAGAACGTATAAAGTTATAAAATAGAAAAAGTTGAAAACCATATGTCGCCCAACACGACATAAACAAAAATGGTTATTATGGAAGAGACAAGACGCAGATACCAGATTTCATTCTGTGCAGAAATGTATACAAAGGTCCATGGCAAAACATTTCAAAATAAAAATCATGTATTAACAGCACGTGAACTGCCTTGTTTGCACACGATTTTTCTCCCGTAATACAGGAGTGGTTCCAGTGAAAAATGTAGTTTTTTATGTAAGAATGGGTATTTTAACCCGGATTCTTATCAAGTGTCACCCATTATCCCATTATTCTAAGCCGTCGCTCCTATTTAAAGTCAAAGAAAAAAATCTAGGCTGATGAATATACAGATTTTTCTACTGCTTTTAAATTAGCAAAATCCTAGGAGGAAGCGTTGCCAGATATACATAATATCATAATAGATAGAAAAAAGGAGACAACCTTTATACACAAACGTATGGGATGCTTTGAAGACCACAAACATATTTGATGCTGTGAACATCCAACAGAAACAAACATACCAAAGTCAAATCTAGCCTAGCCAGCAAAGTTTAACACCCGGAACAAATTTAACAGCAAACAGTCTACCCACTCCAGTTTAACTGAAAGAGGTACGTTAACAGCTGTTGTATGTTATATTATAATGAGAAAAATAACTTCTGTCTTGTGGATTGCTTGCACTCAAGTTTTGAATTCCCTTTTGAAAGGTTCTAGGGATTGCACGGACGGTGCCGATCTAAAGTCTGCACAAAAACATTATGAAAAAGAAGCTGAAAAGAATAAAAAGACGTTAAATCGTCTCTTAGATAACAAAGCCTTTCAAACAGTCCAAACATTTCAAAACTTCGAATTGATGTCATGCCTAAAGAAGACCTGAGGCTTGTCTTACCCGCGCAACAAGTCTTTTTATGAACATTAAGCATAGATTTATTTTAGTCTTATTTCTCCCACACGGGTCTTAAATGCAAGCTGTGTCTATATTTCCGTATTTTATTACGGACAATGGGAGGAACCATTATCATTACCATTAACCACAGCTGCAATTTACATTGGGGGCACGAATATGTTTGCTTATAGAAAGACGATTGGTAAGAGAGTTGTGTTATGCTATGGTAATTTAACTGCGAACCGTTTTCACATCTGCAGGTCAACATTTGAATTATATAATGAAAAAGAGTTTGCTCCTCAGATCTTGTCTTGTCTTCTTGTCTTCAGCTTTCGATTTCAAAATGCAAATTGCAATCTAGTCTGCAGTATTCAGTTAAAATTGCGAATTAGAGACTAAGGAAATGTAACTCCTGAAATGTAAAACATTGGTGTATGTGTGTTTACGTCGTCAAAATGTATTTTCCTTTGTGTTTCGTAACGTTCTAGTGCTGTTGTTGGCACCCCGTTTGTATTACCATTCGGAGACCGTCCACGTATTGTAATTTAGCGAGGGCTATCAGATTTGTAGACTTGCCGGGCGATTTAAGGTTACGTAATGCGAAGAGTTGATCATAGATTTCGTTCCTTCTTTGTTCCTTTTTCTGTTCCGCCTCTCTGTCTCTGTGATCTTCCATCTGTAATTAAATGAGACAGTAAATTGAGTAACAATGTAGTTTTATTAACCACAACAACAGGTTACTCCCAGTCATCAGGCATTTGTAGCATTTGATGTATGCCGAAATAAACGGTTCGAGGTGTTAGGTAGTCCGTCGTTATGTACGGATAGTTCCGACGATATTCTATAAAATCTTGGCGCAAGTTTATTGCGGCGCGAATTTCTGCTGGTAATAAGTTTATGGATTGTTCTACGTATGACTTTCTAAGTATGGACATCATTGATACCGTTTTTAAGTTATTAAAGCTGTCTTTGAACGCACTGTGATTGGACTGGAACAATTCCTCCTCTAATTCGTTATATTTCCACTTCACCAGATCGGTGGAGCAGGTACGGAAATGTCGTTTTAGTATATCCAAGGTTCTATATTGCCCCCATCGTAGACAGATATCATAAATGCTGGCGAGGTCACATGTATGGCAACAATATAGTATCATGGCTCGCATGCATGTCACATCCTCCTTCACGATGTCCGGAATATCTGTTCTGTTTATGAAATGGCGGAAATCTCCATGCGCGCAGATGCTCCAATTTTCTGATGACTTCTTGGTTTCCTGAAGTAGTACATGTATATATATATATATATATATATATATATATATATATATAAAAGTTAATGAACTGTTAATTTTCGGCATATTGCCCTTTTTCGCTTTATTCTGTGTCCAACACAACGAATTTCTTTCTTATAATATCGTTTGTATCGGATCTCATCGTCAACGCTATATCGTCTTCTCTGCGGGTAAGTCGTCGTCAGTGGTCAAAGTAGTCTGCGTCGTCACTAAACCTTTACTCATTTTGGGTTTCTCATTTGCAAGACAGAGGAAGTATTGTTTGTGTTTTTGTACGCATTTGGCCAAAAATCAATATGGCAATTGTCAAGAAAATTAATGCATATGCCCCTGAGGGAAAATACTTAAGTTCTATCGGCTCAAGTTTTCTTTGATTGTGTAGGTCAAACATGAGCTTGTGTAACGGAAAGTATTCCGTGTTCGCTAACTTTGGTGGAATTTTAATACTTTTGTTGTGAAATGGGACCACAAAATTTATGTCATCCCAGACCCGTATATCTGTGATTTCATATTCCTTAAGCATTATGTGAGCTAGATTGTCAACGGCCTGACTTGACTGATTGACATAATATCCCATTAAAATGAAATAAGCTGATATGGCTTGACATGTTTTCGGTACTGTTTAGAAACCGAAAGGTGGTTGGACTGTTGTCCTACCATTTTTATCTTCTTCCTTGCATGACAAATGAAATACCGTAGCGCGGTCGACTATTACAAAATAAATATATTTAGAGAGGTAAAATGCAGTTGGCAAAAGAGTTTGGTGTATCCAGGTATCGCAAAACTCTTTTACGCGCTTCTTGTCCTGATTGAAGTTGCTGAGAATGCAGTTATGACTTATGTTTGAGTTACGAATGGGACTCTCAACAATGCTAATTTTTAGACCTGATTTGGAGCATTGAAGAACTTGTGCTTTGTCCAGCAATACATATTAAGACCGGTCTGAGTTAATGGCTAGGCAGTCAGATTCAAGTTTATAGTAAGCCAAAAGATTCTTCTCCTTATTTTCTACCTTTGGGTGGTCTAGGAGTGGTACTGGTAAAGAATATGCTCTGAATATATCGAACTACTAAAGGAATATTTAAAGAAATAATTATGGGACTCCCGTCACACATTGGAACACACATTAAAACGTGTAGTATTCAAAAAGATGTTTGTAAGGATCACGGGGTAGACCGACAGTCTTAAATTTGTAATAGCATTGTACGTAATAGTTCCGGCAGGTATGGTGCTAGGAGATAACCTTTGCATAGTAACTGCTTGGAGATGTAATTGGAAGCGAGTATAGAAATACATTTGTCGTGAATGTGCATTCTTTATTTCTTCAATTACATGTACTATATCGACCTTGGCTAGAAGTGCGATTAAAGTTTTGACATCAGATTGATTTGAGATGTTAATCACGATATCTTCAATAGCAAAGACTGTTGTGCTGATATCATCTCGTATACTGATTTTCTGACAGTTTTCCTTAAATTTCTATTTAAAATATATTCAAAACGGATAAGGATTCTTCCACTACGTGAGAAAGTTCTTGCAGGTTTGTTGCCAGCCTCCTAATGTTTCTTTGAATGCTAGACATGTCATCTTCCGTTATAACGCCAAACAAATCGTTCATCAGATTACCAATGAAACCGTATCGACGTTTTTGTCTATATCCGTCCCGTTTCGGATCGCTTAATAAACCTATTCCGAATATCCTCATAAATACTGTTTATCACACCTATTTCGGCCCTTAGTCCACCGAAAATCTTTTCATAGGAAAACACCGGATGTTTGTACGCGGGTAAACATTTATTCGTCAGTATTTTGTCCGTCAGATATGAAGCTTTATTTATGTCGTAAGTTTGTCAAAGAAGCGTTCGTAACTACTCATTGACAAGTCAATTACAAAAGATATGAGCCATTTTGATCTTCACATTGACAAATCCCCAAATTTGTGAAAAAATACATTCTCATGCATAATGCCGGCTGTACTTGCTAATAAGATAACAACCCCATTGAATGAAGATTTCATTCTTCCGTCTGTAACAAATAAAAAAACCCATAATATTCAATATCATAATTCTATTTACAAATATCTGTGTAAATCTGAAGGTATACTAGTAGGCAAGGATTTAACAAAGGCGAGTGTCAAAAACCACTTGATATAGGAATGCCATATCATTTTTCGCACCTATATAACCATTAAATACATTCTCGACACAAGACTTTCAGTGGACTAGCATCAACTACTGCTATAACCAATTACTTCATTGTCGCCGTTTTGGCACCTACAGTCTTATCCATAACATGCGACCCTTTAGTAAGCCAGTTTCAACTACAACATAAGCACAAAATATTTCATTAGCCGCCGATATTCGGCGCTTACAAGGTCGAGCATAACCATAAACAAGATCTCCAACAGGAAAGCGTCAATTACCGCTTTGTAATATGAAATAAGGCACTGCCTCAATCGGGAATCGATCCAACTTCAACTCGTCCCATAACATTTGAAAAGAACTGTCTAATGACAGCACGGAATGACACATATTTTAATTCGATAGTAAATATCTCATTCGGTATATCGCATGTTACCGTAGTGGGGGATCAATCCCGATTTTCGTCGCTAAGCGTAGGGTCCAGATTCTCTATCAATTCAGAGGTAGATTTTGGAATAAAAACAACACTGCCCATATTGTATTGGACTGGGCTATCTGCGGAGAGCTATATTTATTTATAATAACTGTGCTCACTAGGTTCTTTTATTTACAATTGCACACTACTATATACTATTTTCGTTTCGGACAAGTTATGTGGACGCTTATTAGGCACAAGGTAAAAGCGTATTCTTCCAAATATTCGAAGCCAGATGCTCTGTGCACGTGCCAGAAGTATACAATTTTTAATTCGATAGTATATGTCTCATTCGGTATATCGCATGTTACCAGAGAGGGGTCGATAGGATCGATTCCCTAATAATTCATTCATTACAACATTCTCCGAAGCCTATCTTATGTGTTTTATGGTTCCGATTACGGTACCGTCTCTAACAAAGTGTATTCTCTGAATATATATAGGTATAATAACGAGCTTTTCTCGTAAAAGTACCATACTAACAAGTGACATCTTTAGTGACATTTATCCGCAACTTATATAACTGAACTAAGACCACAATAAATCAATGATATAAAACTATGTACATATAATGAAGCATCTGAAAAGTTGGAAACTCAACATCAGTCTTAGAGCGTGTTTTGACCGGGAAAAAAATCTATGTCCATACTGTCTTGTTCTAAAACACTCGAGAAATAATCATCTGTGTTTGAATCATCACTTAAGTGATTATTGTTGTAACTGGCTGAACCTAAGTCAGCTATCTCAGAGTCTGTACTAAGTTTGTCAAAGTCATGAGATGGTGCTTGTCCGGAGTGATCTAAAGCTGTAGTGCCTCCTGAACTACTTCCGCTTAAATGTTCATTTTCGCGCTTTATCTGTCTGTTTCGAGCCTTGCGTTTTGGTCAGAGACCACCAATTCCAAAAAAGTACAGGGAACTTACTGGGAATGAGGTAAGAGTATACCTGGGAATAAGGTAACGTCTGTGCGTTCTGATTGGTCAGTCATGTAAACAAACCCAGGAAGTGATTATTTTTTCAAAATTGATATTTTTTCACTGCATTTACAGTATTTTATTATACATTTTGACAAAATTTGCTACATTTTATGTGTATTGAAAAAAAGTTTTATCAAACTAATTTCTCCCGCCATGTCAATGATGTAAACAGGGGGTCATCTCAATCACACGAAAATTACTTAAATAAAGTATCACTATTCATATGTTTTTCGTTCGATATTTTGGTAGAACTAAGATAGTTCTTGAAAAACTTGTAATTAGATCTACATGTTTCGATGTATGGAAGGCCGTACACGCCATAATGTTACAATGTAAGTCTATGGGAAAACAATTGGTGGTCTCTAACCTATAATACAGCTAAAACATGACTTTCGTAGGAAATTATCACAGGTAATGTAAATGACCACAAATCTGTTGTAAATGATGTAGAAAGACGTTTTCGTGCAAAAATAAGCGTGAAATTTGATTTTTTAAAAAAAATGTTGGCCTCTTTTGTTAACAGGTGTGCCCATTTTTATCTGAGCTTTTTGGCCAAAAAGGATCATTTTTATCTCTGTAATGTTACAGAATGATAAAAATTAATAGACCTTTTTTCTATTTTTTACGGAATGAATCGTATTTCAGCTTCCAAGTCAAATCAAAAGCAGACAACTGAGATTTTCACGAAAATTTGCAATCTGATGACGACAGGGACTGAGTCTGGGCATATAAATCGACAGGGGGTGACCTCAGTAAACTGTCCATATCTTTCTTAAAACTGAACATTTCTTGATGAAACTTTGTAAGACATTTGGTATTGGATCATGTTTCACAATATCACTGTAAAATTGGAAAATGTGATACGAAACATTCATCTATAGGTCAGAGACCACCAATTCCAAAAAAGTACAGGGAACTTACTGGGAATGAGGTAAGTGTATACCTGGGAATAAGGTAACGTCTGTGTGTTCTGATTGGTCAGTCATGTAAACAAACCCAGGAAGTGATTATTTTTTCAAAATTGATATTTTTCACTGCATTTACATTTTTTTATTATACATTTGGACAAAATTTGCTACATTTTATGTGTATTGAAAAAAAGTTTTATCAAACTAATTTCTCCCGCCATGTCAATGATGTAAACAGGGGGTCATCTCATTCACACGAAAATTACTTAAATAAAGTATCACTATTCATATGTTTTTCGTCCGATATTTTGGTAGAACTAAGATAGTTCTTGAAAAACTTGTAATAAGATATACATGTTTCGATGTATGGAAGGCCGTACACGCCATAGTGTTACAATGTAAGTCTATGGGAAAACAATTGGTGGTCTCTAACCTTTTGAAAGTTCCAACAAAGGAATGTCATCTTCTCTAGATGAACCTGACCTATGTTTACGTTGCATTTTAACTAGTTTAGCCAGGGGTTTCGTGTCGTTTTTGTGTTTTCATGTTATCATATATTTTGTCTAATCCCATGTGACCAAATTCATAGTGTCCTTTAATCATCATAAGTACCAAGTGCTCGGGTAGGTAGAGGCGTAATTTGAGTGTTCCATCTGCATCAGAAATAAAATAAAGTATGTTATCTATAACTATCAATGATTTTCAAAAGAATTGTTTAATTTGCCTGTCCCTAAATTCTGTTTTGATGAGACAATATTTTCATCTTTATTTTGTTCCGCTTGGGTGCATAGGTCTTCCTCAAGGTCATTTGGAGGTAGCTCATAATTGATATTTTTAGAAGGATCGGGATTATTTGAATCTATGACATTGATCATTTGACTCAACATGTCTGCGATAATGTTTTGTTTACCCGGAAGATATTCAATGTCAATGCTTTACGAAGCTATTGTCATCTGTCAAGATGCATTTTTTCTGTTCTTAATATGGCTGTTTAACAGATATTTCAATGGTATGTGGTCCGTTTTGACCCTTATATCGCCCCCTTAATGCAAAAAGGTACCAAGTGTCTTCTTTATTTATATGCTCATGGTACCTTTTTTGCATTAAGGGGACGATATGTGAGCAGCTTATCCAGTGATGGAGCCGCTCGAGTCTGTGTTGTATGGCATAGCATTCCTTCTCTATAACGGACCAGTTAATCTGACTTTTATTCAATATATATAAGTTTTTTTATGTACAAAATGTTGTTTTATTCTAATAAAATTGAAATAACCCAAATTAAGTTGAGATAATGTGCCTTACTTTTTTTTCTTTTTATACTACTTTGACATTTTGTGGCAAGGTTTGGTTGATGCCCTCTTCGCTCGTTGTGATCGTTTACATAATTTGCACTCGTCTGTGTTGTATCGGAGTACCAAGTTGATTTTTTTCTTCGTTTATTTTTCACGAAACAAATGTGTCCTTCACAATTTAATTTTTGCTTATTTATAATGTTTGTACTTCTCGTTGTGTCCGCGACAATGTACCAGTGACCTATCCTGGGCTTAAAGCACCAAAATAACTGGTATGTAACCCTTTTTGGAATTAAAAATCTCAAACAGTTTTTCTACAGTCTACATTTTTATTTTATTATTATTTATTTCTATTTTATTCTGACCCTAACAATAACCGTCGTGGATAAATTGTTCTTGAATTGAATAAAATAGACCTCCACAATTTCCTTTAATAAATGTTTAACAATAATTTTAATAGAAACGCCGCACAGAAAATATTCCGCCAAGACCAACATTTCTTAAAGTTAGTGCGCGATGTCGAAGTCTGACGATTGAAAATAAGTAAAACTGGTAAGCTCCCTTTTATTAGTGTCCAAGACCACTTTGGCGAGATTGACAGGTACGTAGATATCCTGTTCAATCATAACACTTTAACATATCAGGTGCCTTTTTACAGATCTCTCTATGGTGGAAATTTTCTGACGTGGCCTTTAAGTTTGGATACACCCTAAAAAAAAACAATTAACCTAATTACAAAATGTCGTATGATGACCTAAGACATAATCATCTCTTCGAGAAGATGTGGTTAAACATTTTTGTAACTAGCTGAAGGGAGTGGAATGTTAATTAAAAGAATGGTCGGTCCTCATCAAAACAATAGAGCTATTATGAATTTTATAAGATGAGTAACTACTGACCGCCCTTTCAATTAACCCATTGTAGATATATATTCAAAATGATGGTAAGGATGGTCTAAAGTGACCATTAATAACAAGTAAGTACATTCACGCGCAAATCTTTAAATTTTACCTTTTCCACTGCAACATTTCCCTCCCTTTCCTCTAGCACACGCACAAACCCACGCGAGCCCACAAATCTTTAAATTGAACTTCCTCCTCCTGATCTGCAGCTTTACGGAGCTCTTGTTTCACTTATGTAATGTATTTGCAGTTATTTGCAATTATTTGCAGCTGTTTCCCAGAACGTGAGCTATAATATCTGCAATAAGCATTCCTTTATATTAGTTATAATGCATTAATCAAATGTTACGCAAGTAAATGTACTTGTTGATGGCCATTTGACGCAACCCGTCTACCGTATTTTTCCACTCGATCTATTTGTGGTCGGTCTACTTTGCGATGTGCACCCTTGGCTCTGTTTGCTGTGCTCAACGCCTCTTGCCTTTTAATAGTCTATTACATTATGTAAAATGGCATGAAAAAGTAATTGTTGTTGTCGAATTTGTCCAAAATATTTTTGCAAATATAAATGTTGCCTAACAGGAATAATGTGGTGTACGAGTGTCCTGCAAAAAATTCTGTCACTAATGGGTTTCAGTAGTTTAACCCATGTATTTTTTAAAACGCTTCAATGCACTTGAGTGGTATGTCCAATAGCTAACGATATCCGTTTATTTCCTGCAAATTGCTTTTTAAATGAACGAGTTATTTAAAAATGAAATACATGCAGTCATATACACTGACCAATTTACTTGTCACATTGTAAAATGGACGAAAAGACTGAATTTCGTAGGCATATTAAATGCCGCATTAGGCTTGAAATAGATACAAAGTAGGTATTTGCTAAATTCTGTGGTATATATGGACCTCAGGCCATTTAATGCGCAAAGTTTGTAGGTTCAATGCGCATAGATTTTAGGTGGGTTAAAGCTTTTGAAGCTGGTATATTATCTGTCGAAGATAATACACATTCTAATAGGCCTAAAAACGCTGTTACCAAGGCAAGCATCGCTGCTGTAAAAGCTGTGGTCGGACAGGATGTGCGATTGTCGGTGAAAGATATAGCCAATTGTACTGGCATATCAGAAGGCAGTGTGCAAACAATTATGAAAAGGCGTTTGGACCTGAGAGAGATTTGCACTAGATGGGTACCTCATTTGCTCACTGTGGAGAAAAAGAAACAACGCCTTAAAGGTGCCGAGGAACTTTTGAAAACATACAAAGGTTGTGATAGTCGGGTTATTTCTAACTTGCTAACAGAAACCTGGGTGCACATGTTTGAGCAACAGAGAAGGGCTGATAATAAGCAATGGAAGCAAAAAGATCAAAAACGCCCCTGTATTGCCAAGAGAAGCGTAAGTTGAAAAAGATGTTGTACGCACTTTTCTGCAATTCTAGTGGGCCAGTCGTTCAAGTGCCTTGTCCATCTGGTCAAATTCTACAATAACTCTGTACTGAAGAAAGTGAAAAAGTTTTACAATAAGAAACGTCCAAGCAAAGGATGGTCAGGAGTCCATCTTATACACGAAAACGCCTTCTGCCAAAAGTGCGATGTTGTTAAGCCTTTTTTTGGCTTCTGAAAAGGTGAAATTGTAAACCATCCGTCTTATTTACCTGGCCTGACTCCCTGTGACTTTTTTTCCAAGGCTTAAAAAATGCTTTCTGTAAAGAAATATAAGTCCAGATGTTCTCTTGGCAGCGCTATTCATCAGTGTCGCAAACAGATACCGAAAGAACACTATTTATCTGCTTTTTGCAACTGGGTAAAAAGGTTACAAAAATATGTGTTTTGGTGAAGGTAGAATACTTTGAAAGTTTGTAATAAAAATATTTTTTATAAAAATTAGCACTTAAGAAATCCGAACCCAATGACAGAACTTTTTGCAGGACCCTCGTATTGTCCATTGGAAATATTTAGGCAGCAACAAAATTTTATGAGTTGAAAGGTTGTTTTTTTTTTTGTTTTGGACATGAATGATAGGAGAGATTTTCCTCGATTTAGCTCATTTAAGGGAGACAATCCAGTGAATTATACCCGACATTTCGTAAATAAAACTTGTCGAAAAAAAGCATAAACATACAGTTAAGAAACTTATCAGGAGAGATTAGAGCGAATGAAGTGTATAACAATAATTTCAATTAGATCTGCATCGAATGGCATTTTCAGCCTTTTACAATAAAAACCAGTAAAATATTGGTTTTAGGACACTTTCGAGGAAAACATGTCCCAAATTGAACACCAAGTGAGACATGACCCGTATTATCTTCAAATGACGATATGAAATGTATTTATAATTCTATAGCACGAGACTACACATATACAATGGTTTGGGAAAGTATATCCAAACTGTTCACATTTTTCTGAAATTTGAGCTGAATCGCCGTTTCCGTTCTGTCTGACTTTCGATACCTCAGCATTCATTTAATTTTCACAATAATTACTCATTCTTCGAAATCCTGAGTTCTAAAAACATGCTTAATAACCCGATGAACATGAATGCGTTTAATAATTAGCCTGCTGGCGGCAAGTGATTTTGCCTTTGCGACCAGGCAGACCAAGATCAGCCTGCCCAAATTCAATGATGGACTAGTCCATTTTAGAAACGTAGTTTTAGTACACGAGTCGCAATACGTAACTGCTTCTTGCTGCGACACCAAACAATTTTTCCCATGAAATGGACAGAGAGGGTAATCATCGGAGACAATCGGAGAAATACTAATTCTGTCTGTGATAAAAATATCATTTTAGTGGACGTATTACATAGAACCAAATAAAATATAAAATACAGTGATTGAAACTGTAGAAATTAAAATTCATTTCTTTTTAACAGAATTCTGCAAATATTTAGATATATTTAGATATATATCAGTATTATCAATATATTGGCTTCATAACGGCATCGTCTTCGAAACGACTTTGTTATTTTAAAAAAGGCAAAACCATAGGTTAATCTCGCATCCATTTGAATGTATTTGGAGTTGTTCAATTCTACTTTATATTCTGTAGTGATCTGAATTGCTGTCATTTTTTAACTGATTAAAACCATTTTACAGCATTAGAAAAAAATCTCTCGCTTAAGTGAATATCAAAATGACAAAAATATGATGATTGAGCTCGTATTAATTCATTTAACAGAGTTACAATCAATAGAACTTGTGTCATAATGAGGGTTTCATGTCCCTTATGGCCATAAGATACGGTGGTCGAGTCTTTTAATTTGTTAAAAGGTGTCAGAACGCCGTCAGTAATTGAATTTATTTCTCACATTATCGCCGAGATGACAACGCTTTTTCGGGAATCCTCTCGCGATAAATGTATTTAGGCAATACCCATGGGACGGAAGTTAACTTGAGCGCGCCAATTTAGGTATTTAGCTTGTTTTTTCGGCGACGCCGTCTAAATTCGTTTTCGTTTCCTATGCCACGTGACTTCAGTTTGCAAATCAAACTACTTGATAACGCATTGTAGATAATTTATCAAAATGGAAGATTTATGCAACACTCTGCCTGATTGGACGAGAGTGTCAATTTCTTTCACTCTGTTGATTGTGCTACGCTGAGTGAAATGTAGACAAAGCGTTTATCCTAAACGACGCTGTTCACAGTTTTAAAGCTAACTTTGGCTCATTATATTTAGCAAGAATATTGATATATCTCAAAATGATAAGTAAGTTTAATAAATATGATAAAAACCTGTTCAAATACCAACATATATCAAATTAAAGAAAGAGCTGAATACGGTCTGCGTATCACATGAATAAGGGTGTGATAAGAGTCTTTTATGTAGAGAAGTGCTTTTTAAAAGATTTTCCATGTTACAATTGTCGTCTGTATATGAAAAGTTTTCTTGCTTTTGTGACTTATTCAGATTGCATATTAAAATGAGTACTTGTTTGCTTTGATATATGTTACACAGAATTACACAGCCTCGTTTCTGGCTTCAGGCATAACAATGACAGTTTCCGGTATAGTACTGATTGTAAAATCATTCTGTCGGAAAAGAGACATATCTGTACATCAGTCCTAAACTATAATTTATATTCCATCATCAGCTACTTCGCAATAAACATCAGTAATATGGTTATTTATTTTACTGAGTTTGGAATTGAACTGAGGCAACAATACATGTTTCTTAACCTTTAGCCTGCTAAATTTTTTGAAATGGACTGGTCCGTCATTCTACTTGGGCAATACCATTTATCATTCCAAGGGGTGTTCACTGAAGATTTACTGACTGAATAGCGATCTTGGTCTGCACTGGTCTCAAAGGCAGACTTACTTGCCGCCAGCAGACTAAAGGTTAAAGACATTCAATGGCTGCTATTTTAGTATCACGTAAATGCTTTTCTAATGTTGAACAGGTTTTGACCGAGGAATTACTCTCAGTAAGTCAATGGTTAGGCAAAACTGAGTCCATTGTCTTTAATTCGAAACACAAACTAAGGTCAAAGTCCAGTCTTGATATATCTTGAAATGGCATTGCAACTGAATCAATTAAAGCAGTCAAATATCTTGGTGTTACCTTAGATCAACATTTATCATCGATTAAAGTTCCTTTACCGTAAGAAAGAGTGTCTTACACAATATACTAAAAAGCTGCTTGTTATGTTCTTCATCCAATGTCACTTTGATTATGCTTGTTCAGTATGGTACAATGGCTTAACTCAGGTTTTGAAAAATAAGTTACAAATTACTCAAAATAAAATAGTTAGATTTGTATTTAATCTTGATTCCAGAACTCATATTGGTTATGAACAGTTTAAATATCTTAGTTGGTTACCAGTTGAGAAAAGTGTTCATCATGTGATGTTGTGTCATGTTTTCAAGCTCAGAAACAATATGGCCCCTGGGTATATGGATAAATATTTTGTAGCTTATGAATACAACGCTAGGCTTAAAAACAAAGGAGGTTATGGTCTTCCTAAGGTAAAAGGGTCGGGCTCAAGGTCATTTTGCTTTATAGGTTCAAAACTATGGAATGGGTTACCATCAGATATAACAAAAATAGAAAAGTTGCATCATTTAAAGGTTGCCATCAAAAGTCACTTAACGAACAGTTTTTAGTTGATGTCTACTGCATTTTTATCAAACTATTTTGTAAGTGTCGCTGTTCGCTTCGGCTTAGGTATGTCTTAATATTTTACTAATATCTTAATTTAAAGCATTTAATTCCATAGAATGCTTACAGTGCGATTCACAGGTGGTGCCTTCTCAAAACTTGGTATTATTTAACCGGTATTATTGTGATTAAGTATTTATGTGATATTTTTTGTTTGTTTCATTTATCCACTAGATTTTTGTCTCTACAAATTCAATTAGCTGTGATAATTACATTTCCAAGTTCACCTGTGATATGCAAATTAATTGTGATGTTATCAAAGTTTTATTTCAGTGTCTTTTAAGTTTGCCTCTCTAAAGCTTGCCACATAACTAAAAGAACCTCAATGGAAATGAGCGCTGGTGCTTTATTGTGTTATCCTTGGTATTGGAAGCATGTTATGGTTTAATTTTTTTTTCTCAACTGAAACTTACATTTATTCTATTTTAGTACTGCCGTTATTTTATTATATATGTTTGTTAACCATTGTATGTTTCCTATGCCGAAATAAATCTATCTATCTATCTAATTGCTATCTTTAACAAAGATATTTTGAATTTAGATAATTACTTCATATGTAGAAATCTTCACCAGATATGTGTAACTTTACAAAATATATCAATTAGTTGTGTATATAAGGCTGTATTCATAACTAAATGTTATGCAGAAACAGTTAACTGTTTAAAAAAACTTCCAGTTTTTTAGTGGCAATACACAGCTATACTGTGTTCAGCTAACATATAGCTGGTACTAACTAACCTAATGCATAGTACTTTTAATACACATTAACATGGTTATTTTATGTTTATATATAGTATTTGTTCATGTTTTCAAATATGAGCCGTGCCATGGGAAAACCAACATAGTGGCTTTGCGACCAGCATGGATCCAGACCAGCCTGCGCATCCGCGCAGTCTGGTCAGGATCCATGCTGTTCGCTTTCAAAGACTATTATTATTAGAGAAACCATTAGCGAACAGCATGGATCCTGACCAGACTGTGCGGATGCGCAGGCTAGTCTGGATCCATGCTGGTCGCAAAGCCACTATGTTGGTTTTCTCATGGCACGGCTCAATTATGAAGTTTACGTCTAGTATTGTACTATTCAGCTTTTATTGCTGGACGAACGAAAGGGATTCTGGTTTTATTGCTAGGTTTCATGCTAGCACCAAATAAAATGATTTGCAGGGTATGTTCAACCTTAATTTTTGCCCATCGTGGTATTAAAGCAAAACCGAAAACATAAATTTTGCCGTCCCGTATTCAGAATAGATAAACTGTTTTATTTTAAAACTTAGGCCATTGTCGACTCTAAAAGTTCCGACGACTTCAGGTAGTATGGCTAATATAATGTCATACTTTGAATGGTTCATCGTTAGGTCACCTTAGAAGGACGCTTATATAATCCTCATTAATTTATTTTTTAACTCGACTGATGTCACAAATGACGTCACGTACCCGATTACGAAATGGAAAATACTGACGTTAAATAAATAGAGTTGAAAAGGGAATGTAGTGCTGCCAATTAAATTATTTGAGGAACCGTTATACGTTAACTGTTTTTATTAATAATAACTTTATTTACAAGGAAGAAGCCAGGAACATAGGAACATGCATTACAAAGATTTTAAAATTCAATTTACAATATAGATCTAATCAGGCGCGTAGCGTGGCATACTCACTCTGCTGGGTAATATTTGTAATTAAAGCCTTAAAAATAAAAGTAAAAAAAAACTGAAACCTCGAAAGAAGCAATAAAAAAGGTCTGGAGATTGTACGAGGGTAGATTGATCAATGTTTACACATATAAGTAAACTGTTGTTGTTGTTTTTTTCTCTCTCTCTTTTTTGTCTTGTAAATTTTAGAAGAATTAGCATGGCCGTAGGTAACTTGGCTGATTTCAAGTATTTGATGTATGATGTCGGTATTTGCAGACTGTAAAGAATGTTGATATATAATGCCGTTAGATATCTTGGTAATAATCACTCTTGTTATTGTTGATATCCATGAAATATGTTCATAATATATTGCATGTTGCTACATTTTCATGTTTAGAGGTCATTACAGGATTACTTCATACTTAATAAATGTTATGTTTGGTCTTAAACACCGCATACTTACACTTAAGAATCTGTTTATAACACTGAAGGCTATCTGTTATAAGTGATTGCGCAAATGGTTTAGAAAGCATCTATTTTGGTCTCCGGCGTACTTTGACATACGGGGTGTGTTTAATTAATTACCGGGAAAGTGCTGTCATTTCTTCATGTATCATTAAAAATCAATGAAACTGTTACATAATGTGGATTAGGGAATACTAAGTTGACATGTTAAAATCATATTTTCTGTGAACAAACGTGAATAATTCTATAACATATAACCGCCCATCGTGCATAAATAGTGATAAAACAGTCGTTTGCTATAAATTATTTCTTAAGTAAATGCTAGTCCCCATGGCAACATCATGTGATGTAATCCGGCGCAATTTTATGTCCTTTTCTATTTTGCGTTCGCTAAAACATTACTTGCCATTTACCTATTTTCAAAATCGGGTGATTTCACGTGAATATTAACGTGAAATGTAAGCATTACCCTAATAACGTTAAATTATAAATGTGACATCATTAAAATGTTTGGCAGGTATTTTTTTTTTTTTTGTTGATCATCGCTTGAAAATAGTGTTGAACGGAGACATGAGGTAACAGTTTGTGTTTGGAATAAAAACAAATCTGCTATAAGTGCAGTTAGTGATAAAACATATTTGTTGCATACGCATATTTGAAACTTTAGGACATATGGTCAAAATATATGCACATGTAGGCCTATATGGATTTCATATCAGCCTAACGCAGATTTTTGTAACATGATCAGGTCTCTTTCACAATTGTCATTTATAAGCTTCTGCAGACGCCAACAAAATTTCGAGGGGTTAGAGCCAGAAGGTCCTTAGTACATATAAATTAAGAAGGCAATTATTACCTGGCACTAACACCTCGAAATATTTATCAGGCAATATAACATGCTCAAGTGCGGATGATGTCCTGCTGGTTTATATCACCGTAAATAAATGTTTTTACAACTATTACAACAAGAGCTCGTAGAACACGAAATGCCCCCTTGATGTATTCAGTAACTGCCAAGGAATAGAACTTATTTGGTCACTGTACACTAGACGTTTGACGTACTGACCTCAAATCAATAATTATGGTCATTTACCAGTCATAAGTGATCTCCGTATCAAATGTGATCTGCTGGTCATGATCAACCTTCCTATTAAGTTTCGTAATCCTAGGCCCAAGCGTTCTCAAGTTATTGTCCGGAAACCGTTTAACTGTTCCGGGTCACTGTGACCTTGACCTTTGACCTACTTATATCAAAATCAATAGTGGTCATCTGCTGGTCATGAGCAACCTCCCTATTAACTTTCATGATCCTAGGCCCAAGCGTCCGGAAACCGATTGGTCTACGGACAGACCAACCGACAGAGAGACCGACTGACAAACCGACATCAGCAAAACAATATAATCTCCCTATTAAGTTTCGTGATCCTAGGCCCAAATGTTCTCAATTATTGTTCGGAAACAGTTAAACTGTTCGGAGTCACTGACCTTGACCTTAGATTTGCTAATCTCAAAATCAATAGGGGCTATCTGCTGGTCATGATCAACCTTGCTATTAAGTTTCGTGATCCTAGTCCCAAGCGTTCTAAAGTTATCGTCCGGAAACCTTTTAACTGTTCCGGGTCACTGTGACACTGGCCTTTAACCTACTGATCTCAAAATCAATAGGGGTCATCCGCTGATCATGACCAAAATCCCTATCAACGTTTATGTTCCTAGGCCAAAGTGTTTTTGAGTTATCATCCGGAAACCGATTGGTCTACGGACCGACCAACCGACAAACAGACCGACCGAACTACATCAGAAAAACAATATACCCCCTTTATCAACCTCCCTATTAAAGACGCTCGCGGCACTTTCGTCATTTTTTTTCGCAATAATAGATTTTGATGAAATGTTCTGTATTACAATATTATGTTATGATGTATTGAAAAATGAAATAAAAATACTAGGTCACCAGCACTGTTTCAGTTTTATTTGTCCTCTGATGTGATGCTATTTTGAACATTTTTTAAATTTTCCATATTCCTACAATGTGTTTCAGTAAAGTACAATAACTAGTATAAATTTGAAATCTAAGCATTTTTATAACAGAAAACAATATTTCTAGTGGAGACATGCACAGAGAAATCAAAAGAAACTGATTTTGTAAAAAAGAACAGTAGTTGTTCAGCAATTTTTATTATTTTGTTTATAGTATTTTTGTTAACCTGCTATTATGAACATAAAAAAAATCCTACAAAGTTTTGACAGGCTCAAGAGCATTTTTATCAGAAATAACAAAAACACATCGTAAACATTACTAAATATTTTACTTCATTTCCAGTTGTAACATATTATATAACAGAGTGCCTAGGGACATTTTTCACAAAACATATTACATGGCAATACAACATCTTCTAAGTAGAAGGGCAACATACTAACAATGTATATAAATCAGAACTATATATCATAAAATTCATGAAGACGTTATGAACTTTGGAAATGACTTGAAATCTATAATTGGAGAATGCTTTCCAATGCTATCTGTATTTTAAAGATTTAATGTGGTTTTATTTTTAAATTGGTAACTTACAGGAAAAATAAATAAATAAATAAAAATGTAATGAAATAATAAGGAAAAATGTTACATAAGCAAGATCAAACAAGAGCAACAAAAATATCAATACAGTAAAAATTTATTAATCATAATATATGTAACATAATCATATTTGTTTTATTTCACTGCAAAGAAGGAAAACATGCATCATTTACCAGTTTTATATCTTTTGATCAAATTGTTCTAGAAATAAGGTGGCAACAATATCTTTCATTCTTTGTGAAATTTAAATTTAGAAAAACCGTTCTTATTCATTTTTGTAAACTTGATTTTTTTACATATACATGTATTATATCCGTTATGCCTTGATAAATCATATACGCTTTGTACTGATAGAGTGCTTATAATAAATTTGTTGTAAAACACATTTACAATAACAATACTCTTATACGTTTGGCTATAAAAGGAAATATTTAAGTGCAAAAGACTAAACTCATACTGAGCACTATACTAGCTACTAGACTGATAATAAAGACTGTTTAAGCTCTGTAGGACCACATTCGTAACAGATCGCATTTGTAACAGATTTCGTACGTATGCGATCGCATTCGTAACAGGTAAAATGTGTTACGAATGTGTTTGTCCAACATGGGGGTTGACATGAGAAGCACATGCGTATCATGTTGAGTTTTATGCTGCAAATGTTCAGTTGTTGTCATCGCAACATCATTAAATGACTGCCATAAGCACCATCACAAGTTAGCGTCGTCGTCGTCGACGTCAAAAACGTCATAAAATTATTTGAGCCGCATCATGAGAAAATGGGCCTTCGAAAATCTTCGAGGCTTTGCAACCAGTTTGGTCCAGATCCCGCTGTGCATCCGCGCAGTCTGATCATAGCCCACACCGTTCGCTGTTATTTCAAAGAAGGCTTATTCTACCTGAATATGAAGTTTTCTGACCCTAATTCAGATGCATAAATGCCAGGTCAGCCTTAATATAGAGTTTCCGGAAATTCACAAAAATGTCCGAATGCCAATTTTCCAGTGACCTGGCTCAATTTCTATTATCATTTCAACATCCACTGCCACTACCACTATAATATGATTACAACTTCAGCTACTTCTACTGTTACCTCGACTAGCTGAAATGTAGACCCACATGCCCAGGTCACTGGTTCGAACCCGGTGGCGACATACATTAGGCCTTCGTGTATTATAATCCCGCCGTGAAATAGCGGAGCTTGTGCGTTCCTGCAGTTATATATAGGTTCTTGTCCTTGGTATAACTTGCCCATGCATTGTCAGATTTTCAAATTATTTGGTACAAATGATCAGCACGGATAGAAGGTTTGTTGCGATCATGATCCATGTTGCTATATCCAAGATCATGGTCACAGCTTTGAACTTATATTTGTTTTGTTATTTTGCTGTAATATATACGTTTCTGTCCGGATCATAACTCGCGCTTTAGTCAGATTTCTCTCGGCGATATATGACCGTTTTGTGTCGGTTCGCCGTAAAACCCAACTCACCTAGTCAAATTTCCAAATACCTTGGTACAAATAACCACCATTTATTGACAATCTGTAGTGATCATATTACACCTATTACTGCAAACGACTCAAATTTTGGCACCCTGTAGAATGGTTTTGATGAATATTATGTTTGTTTGTTGGATTCAGAGCGCATGTTTTCAATCAGTATTTAGGTAATACAGTTTAGGGCAGTTAATCTTACCATTGATCCTACAACGGACCAGTCCAAGATAATTATGATGATTATGATGATGATGATGATGATAAAAATGTCAAAAATATCAAAATCAGTGCAACAGTATCTTTATGTTAGTAAGAGACAACTTCCCAGCTTGAAACAGCAACGACAGGCGAAACTGGCAAACAGATACGTGTAGTTATCACCCTTTCTCGAACGTGTCTGCATTCGTAAAATGTGGTCTCTATCGCGTTCACAAGGCTAAAATCAGTAATTACTGCCATCTCTGGGCCAATAACTCCAAGACGAATAAGGTGGTATGGCTGGTTTTTTAAAGGAACCGAGATATCATAGATATATACACGTTCTTTGCAAGTTTTGTCAAAATCAAATAATAAATGTTGTCTCTATCGTATTCACAAGAAAAATGTGAACGGACGGACGGTCGTACGACGGACGACATACAAAGGATGATCACAATAGCTCACTTTGTCACTTCGTATAAGTGAGCTAAAACATGTTACAAATGTGTTTCAGATGTAAAAGTGCACTTTTTTGTTCATTTTTCCGATTGAAAATGACATGTGACAAATGTGATCAGATGTCACATCAAAAATAGGCATCGATCACATTTGTCTCAAAAAGAGTTACAAATGCGCTTGATTTCTGTTACATATGCGATCTCATTTGTAACGCCTGTTACATATGTGATCGCATTTGTAACACCTGTTACAAATGCGATCTGTTACGAATGTGGTCCTACATGTGTTCAGCCGACTAAGTTCCATTCGGTTTTGTTTCAGATATTCAGAATACTGCGTGAACAAATCTATCTCATTATTTAGTTCTTTATATTTATACAGGAATCTTTTAAAAACATTGGGTACCATGTGAAGAACTTTTTAATATTGAACGCTGCATTCTTCGTGCGTAAGAAAAATATTTCAGGTATCCCAACCTATTGAAACATTTTCACTAGACCCTAAATGTTTTTATATGTGGAGATTTTTTTTCAACTTTTTAATAAAAAGTTTCAAAACGCACATTCTATTGCTTTAAAAATGGTCAGTGATGTTAGATATTATCCGTATTCATTTTTTTTTTGGACACAAAAATAATTTCCACAAAGTCTCACTTAATAAAAATAACTTAAAAAAATCACTACCCATCTATTTTTAGGCATGTTACCGAACACAAAGAATTTTAGGCCTTGGGAATGCACATGTGAAACAAAAACTCTTTTTGTGGTTGTAAAGTAAGCAAAGTATGGATTGCCGGCACTGTGGAAGTAAAACTACAGAAAAACAATAAAGAAAACACAACTTTTTAAGCTCGCGAAGAATTCCTTTCTTAAAACTTTTTGGACAAAACGTGATTATTATAGAGCCATTATGATAACGATACAAAATTACAGAAACTAATTAGAAGGCTCTTCCTTGCAATAGAAAAACAACGCTATCTATAAAGACTTCCTGCGTAAATGTTTACAAACAATAAAGACGTTTTTGCAACCAGAAAGAATACACAGACTGTCACAGTCTTAACTTCTAAAATGTAAGTTGATATCGACATGATATCATTCGTAACTATATTAGCCTTCCGTCCGTAAGTTTCCGGTTGTTTCCGTGCAATCGGAATCGGCTGTTTCCGTGGTTTGGGCCGGGTTTTATTATAACCGAATGAAATGTACTCTTCAGTCTCCGAGAAATGTCAACAAAATGACGATTTTTAGTGTCTATATTATTAACAAAGCTGGAGGCTTAATTTATCAATATGACCACAGTACACCACGTCCAGAAGTAGAAAAAACATTTAGCTTTCCACTGGAGTTGACAAATAAAGTTTTTGTTGAGAATATAGTTGTGGCATTTGGTGAAAGAGATGGTATAAAAGGTATTGAGTCCCCAGATAAGGCCAGTTCTTGAATACGGATCATGTGTTTGGTCTCCATACTTAAAGAAGCATATAAAGAAATTAGAAGACATTCAGAGAAGGGCGACTAAGCTCGTTAGATCATTGCAAAATTTACAATATGAACAGAGGCTAAGAAAACTTGGTCTTGTGACTCTGGAATATCAAAGGGATCGTGCCGATATGGTCCAGATTTTTAAATCAGTTCATAATATTGATGATTTGAAGTGGGACAGTTTGTTTTCATTGGCTCAGGATGTTTGCGTGGACATTATCTGAAGTTTAAAAGCAAAAAGTGTAAACACAATATGAGATTAAATTCCTTCGGTCAAAGATCAATTTCTTTTTGGAATAATTTATCAGAAGAAACAATTTCTGCAACTAATCTAAATCAGTACTAAGAAATTCAAGAGTAGTTGTTACTAAGCGCAGTATGAGAACATTGATTTAAAAATACTTATTTAGAGAAGAGGATTGTATAATGAGGAACTTGACAAGAGGGGCCATTAAAGCTTAGGCTAATACTACGGCCCTGGACACAGGTAGATCACAGGTAGGTAGGTAGTAGTCAAAACCATTCCCCATTTTGTTCAAACGTCCCCCATTTGGTTGGACCATCCCCTCCCCTCCAAAGACAGTTCCTCTTAAAACAAATACCCCGGGCGCCAGGGGTGTAAAATTCCACTCGCCCGCTCGCATTGGCGAGTTAAAGTCTAAGTAGGACGAGTGGACCTCGCTGTATACTCGACCGATCGGGCGAGTGGTTTTTTACGTCCTTACTTTACAAAAGTTCAGAAATTACATCTCCAAAACGTCAACAAACTTTGAGATGGTTCAGTCGCTACCTGGATTGACTGGAATGTACCCGCGAATCGTAAAGATATCAAAACGTCATGCCGGTATTTTTCCATTCCACAAGCACGTGCGACCTATCGTAATATCTAATTTACATTGACACGTACACAAAAACCGTGCGTAGTGCATTCATTTTTTAACATTTTCGCTTCAATTTTTCAACACCCCTTGGAAAATAATACAATTTGAATTCTATAATGATTTTAATAAGATATCGACAGAAATGTAGGCAAAATTCTATAAAAACGGTCGAATTTTCATAATATTATTATTATAATCATTTGTAAAATTTCAAACAGCGCGATCTTAGTTACTTATTTCTTTCTAAAAGTAAATAAATGATGAATACTCTGGGCATAAAATTCAGACTTTTGACCAGAAAGTACAAAAAAACAGAATAAAAAAATCTTGAATAATAAAAAAGCAGCAGCAATTACAATACATGGAGTAAAACGATTTTTGGCAAATAGATTTCTGTTAGTGCGGCAGAATAGGCTACGTGACCTCGTGAACGTAAATAGAAATGCGATTTTAAAATAAAGCAATGTGATGTCATTGCGGTTTTTAATAAGTTTTAGATGAATCTTTGTACATGTATTTTTTGACACGACAGTTTAAAAGTTTTTCTTGTCAAACAATAATGTAAATTCCTTTAGGGCAATTAGGTCACAGAGGTAGGATATCCACTACTATCGTTTGAGACATTTACCTTTTATATGGGATATAGCACATTCGCTTTTGATAACAAATTAAAGAAGAAACTTTTTATTGATTTCTATTTCTCAGCAATTTTAAGAACCGAGGCGGTACAATCAGACAGTGATGTGTCACATGGCGTGAAAACATGACGTAATGCCATGACAATCTCGAGCAAAAATACCGCTTTGATCTCCACTTCAGATGTCAAGATACCGACACACTTCTTTTAGCTCTTTGAGGGGGTCAGTTACTTAGTTTATCAACTGAATAATAACCAATAAGCGTTAACGTTTTTTAGGTCGACTTTTCGAAGAATAGGGGAGCTATCCTACTCGCGTCGGCGTGAGCGTGAGCGTTAGCGTGGGCGTCACACAAATGTTAAAGTTTGCGTACCACCCCAAATATTTTCAAAGTCCATTGAGATATTGCTTTCATATTTTGCATACTTGTTAACCATCATGACCCCAGTCGGTAAAAAGGAGGAGGCAACTCTATCAAGCATTTTGACTGAATTATGGCCCCTTTTCGACTTAGAATAAATGTTAAAGTTTGCGTACCACCCCAAATATTTTCAAAGTCCATTGAGATATTGCTTTCATATTTTGCATACTTGTTAACCATCATGACCCCAGTCTGAAAAAAGGAGGAGGCAACTCTATCAAGCATTTTGACTGAATTATGGCCCCTTTTTGACTTAGAATAAATGTTAAAGTTTGCATACCACCCCAAATATTTTCAAAGTCCATTGAGATATTGCTTTCATATTTTGCATACTTGTTAACCATCATGACCCCAGTCTGTAAAAAGGAGGAGGCAACTCTATCAAGCAATTTGACTGAATTATGGCCCCTTTTCGACTTAGAATAAAT
Organism: Mercenaria mercenaria; assembly: GCF_021730395.1. Lineage (NCBI taxonomy): Eukaryota > Metazoa > Mollusca > Bivalvia > Venerida > Veneridae > Mercenaria > Mercenaria mercenaria. The sequence goes on along the minus strand of NC_069371.1, from coordinate 34,776,040 downwards.
GTTAAAGTTTGCGTACCACCCCAAATATTTTCAAAGTCCATTGAGATATTGCTTTCATATTTTGCATACTTGTTTATCATCATGACCACAGTCTGTAAAAAGGAGGAGGCAACTCTATCGAGCATTTTGACTGAATTATGGCCCCTTTTCAACTTAGAATAAATGTTAAAGTTTGCATACCACCCCAAATATTTTCAAAGTCCATTGAGGTATTGCTTTCATATTTTGCATACTTGCTTACCATCATGACCCCAGTTTGTAAAAAGGAGGAGGCAACTCTATCAAGCATTTTGAATGAATTATGGCCCCTTTTTGACTTAGAATATGCTTATTGTAATGTTAAAGTTATACTCATTGCTTATATTATACTGGGTGGGTGGACAGATAGCTCAGTGGTTTGCACACTGGCTTTCCAATCCTGAGGTCGAAGTTCGATCCCCGGCAGGTACTCGGGAATTTTCAGAAACGCTTTTCAGTGTTGGTCAGGAACCCAGGCAATCCTTGCGTGTATCAGTGCTATACACTGGGCACGTTAAAGAACCAGGCTGTCTATTCGAAACGAGCTAGGCTAAGTTAGCCGGACAAGCCTCTATCTGATTTCTGATCTCTCTGTCGTGGGGGTTTTGTCTCACTCTGTCCCTCTGGTCAGATCGCTCTGTGTCTGTACTAGTAGAGGATGAATTATGCACCCTATGTGGCTGCATTTGAGCTATGTAAAGCGCCTTTGAACGTGCAATTGATTATGAAAAGGGCGCTATATAAATCTGGTATAATAATAATAATACTATCAAGCACTGAGAATAGTCGAGGGCGCTGTCCACTGACAGCTCTTGTTTTTCTCTCTTTCAACACGGGTGGGTGGACGATGATTATTGTGTCCAATTTTTTTAGACACTTTTCAAAATAAATATTTTTCGGGAAATAATACTATTGTACATAATACTCCTTCCATAAAAGTGACAGTATTAAAAGTATCAATTATTAGGGCGAGTGGCTGTTCACTGTGGGCGAGTAGATATTACTGGCTACTAGTCCTGCATAGCGAGTGGTGTGAAAATTTTTTAGCAAATCTCGCCAAAATAAACGTGACAATTGAATGAGATCTCGTTTACCGGAAGTGACGCGTTCTCCACGTGCCATTTTGTATGCGAAAGAAATTATTCATCGGTAAATTAATTATCACTGTATGACCACGCTTCTTTTGATGGTAAGAAACGTGTACTTTGTGTCTTAAGACTATTTCACATTAAACAATGTTGTTTTAGAAGCTAACATGTATTTCAAATGTAGTTTTAAAGGTACAAATTGTAACTCTTGAATCGAATTGAATCGGTTACTGCGAAAATTGGAGAAGAGATTAACATTAAACCATCTAAATGTGTAAGGAATCTTGGTGCTTTTCTAGACTCCAAAATGAGCATGGAAAAACATATTAACACAGTTTGTAGATCAGGGTACGGACAGCTACGTCAAATAGGCCACATCAGGAAATATCTAAATACAGATGCTACAAAATCTCTAGTAAATTCACTCGTCACTTCATGCCTTGATTATTGCAATGCACTCTTGTATGGTGTTCCAAAGGTCTTGCTGAATAGACTTCAAAGTCTTCAGAACACTGCAGCTAAAATTATAACGAGAATATCGCGTTATGGTCACATTACGCCGGTATTAAAAGAACTGCATTGGATACCAGTTACTCATAGAGTGGACTTTAAGATTCTAGTTCACACATACAAAGCATTACATGACCAATCACCGATCTATGTTAAAGACTTGCTGGAACTCTATCATCCAGCAAGAAATTTGAGATCCAAGAACAACTCAAAACAACTAGTTGTTCCAAAAAGCAAAACTGTGAGGTACGGTGATTGTAGTTTTTCATCAGCTGCATCGAAGTTATGGAATGCTCTTCCGGCTACCATTAGAGATGCTAAAAGCTTGGATGCTTTCAAACGATCGTTGAAAACACACTTTTTCTTCAAGGTCTATTGAAACTCACTTTGCACTGGAAAACAAGCTTTGCAATGGAAATTATTTCCTATTGTTTATTGTTCTTTAAAATATCTAGTTCAATTAAAATGTAGAGTAAAACCTGATTCAGGCTAAATACCTTTTACTGTTGATACATTTTTTGTGTTGTATTGTATGTCCATATCATTCTGTGATATGTAGTTTGTACAGCGCTTTTATAGAATCTGATTCTAGTACATATAGCTGTACCCAAAGAAGTATAAAATACATAGAATGGCAACTGGCTGTAATCTCGCGTGATATTGTGAATCGGCGTTATCATAGTAAAAACAAACATCGGCGAGCATGGAGTTATTATTATTATTATTATTTACCAGATTTTTATAGCGCTCTTTTCGTCAGATGCATACCACAGTACTATTACTGTTAAAGGTTTTCTAGGGGTATGGACCTCTGTTCTTTCCAGAGATTAAGGGTTATTTACTTTTTTTATTATTTATTTTCATTTTATTTATTTGCCCGCAACTGTGCTAATGAAGATGGAAAACATAGTCCAGGGCATGTTTTGAAGGTTTGAATACTATGTAAGGTATTGACTTCATACTTTACATATAAAGACATCCCAAATTTTTCCAAATGCCAAAAGGGTATTTTTGCATTCCGAAGTGCGAGATTATATGCAAATAAAAAGGATAGGGTCGTGTGCTTGATTTTTTGCTAGACTGATTTGAAAACTTTGGACCTCGCGCAATTTTTCATTATGGGAGTCTATGGCAAAATCATAACTTTCATAACATTTTCGCGAATAGAATTTTTTCTACAATGTAGATTTTGATGAAACTTCTCACAGTTGTAAATAAACATATGGCCTATAATTTGGTGAAATAACATGTATAGGTTTGTGTGCTTATTTTTAAGATAGTTGACTATGATTTTATATACCATTTAAATTAATTCAGTACAATGCAATTCAAGATGGACATACAAAACTGTCTTTAAATAGAGCGGTAGGAATAGCCACCTGCGGGCTATTTCACTATTCTTACGGGAGAGCTGTAGGAATGAATAGCCTGTGAGGCTATTCTTATGGGATCGTAGGAATAGCCACTTCCTTTGAATTATCTCCCTTTTTTGAAAACTTAGTCTGGGGCATACCTTGAATACTATGTAAGGTATTGACTTCATACTTTACATATTCATAGAGATAACGAGAGGGAGTGCGATGTTAAAGAACCACAACTCTTGCTGACCACATTTCTCCTTAACACAACCTCCGTGACTGAAAAGCCCCTTATGCTACATTAACTTCGGGGAGCATCCATTGGTGTTACCGATCGCCTTGTTTAACAGATGTATTACATGGCATACAAAGGTTCGGGGTTGCTAGCAATACTTGTACTTGTATTCATATCAAAGTGTCAAATGTTCAAAACCTGATTTTTTGACATTGTCATGTTTCTTGCACTTTGCTTTTATTTAAGTTAAAAAAATATTGTACCTTTTTACTTGGCCACTTGCCCTTGCATTAGAGTAAGAGTGAACAGAACGTCCAATTATCAGAACATGAACAAAAAGAACAAAGTTGCAATATTTTAAATGAATTAAAATTACATTTATGATTAGCAAGATTATGCAAGGTAAGACCAGCCCAATCCTTTTGCAGAATCCTGAATTTTTGATTGGCAATATTTGTAAACTGTATGATATTAATAGAGGATATTACATGAGTGTCTTTTCATATTGAATTTATTGAAAGTGTTGAATAAAATAATAAAAGACGAGGCTCTGTCGAGCATTTTATCAGTTTTATTCAACGAGTTTAATAAATTCAATGTGAAAAGTCACAAATGTAATATTCTTTTTATCATATGTTAGCCTTAAATCCTGCCGAAACATCAAATATTCTACTGTCTTTTACTATATAAACAAGTCAATTTGACCAACGTCTCCTATACTATAAAGGATGTCGACGTCAAAGCTTTATTACTCTAGTGTATTATCATTTTTAGCTCATCTGATTTTTTGAAAAAAAAGATGAGTTATTGTCATTACTTGATCGGTGTCGGCGTCTGCGTCGGCCTTGCCTGGTTAAGTTTTATGTTTAGGTCAGCTTTTCTCCTAAACTATCAAAGCTATTGCTTTGAAACTTGGAACACTTGTTCACCATCATAAGCTGACCCTGTACAACAAGAAACGTTACTCCATCCTGTTTTTTTCAAGATTTATGGCCCCTTTTGTACTTAGAAAATATCAGATTTCTTGGTTAAGTTTTATGTTTAGATCAACTTGTCTCCTAAACTATCAAAGCTATTGCTTTGAAACTTGCAACACGTGTTCACCATCATAAGCTGACCCTGTACAGCAAGAAACATAACTCCATCCTGCTTTTTGCAAGAATTATTGCCCCTTTTGGACTTAGAAAATTAGTTTATTGGTCAGCTTTTTTACTAAACTATCAAAACTATTGCTTTAAAACTTGCAACACTTGTTCACCATCATAAGCTGACCCTGTACAGCAAGAAACATAACTCCATCCTGCTTTTTGCAAGAATTATTGCCCCTTTTGGACTTAGAAAATCAGTTTTCTTGGTTAAGTTTTATGTTTAGGACAACCTTTTTCCTAAACTATCAAAGCTATTGCTTTAAAACTTGCAACACTTGTTCACCATCATAAGCTGACCCTGTACAGCAAGAAACATAACTCCATCCTGCTTTTTGCAATATTTATGGCCCCTTTTGGACTTAGAAAATATCAGATTTCTTGGTTAAGTTTTACGTTTAGGTCAACTTTTTCTCTTAAACTATCAAAGCTATTGCTTTGAAATTTGCAACACTTGTTCTCCATCATAAGCTGACCCTGTACATCAAGAAATATAACTCCATCCTGAAATTATGACCCCCCCCCCCCCCCCCTCTGAGGGAGACATATTGTTTTTGCCCTGTCCGTCCGTCCGTACGTCACACTTCATTTCCGTGCAATAATTGGAGAGCCGTTTGACCTAGAACTTTCAAACTTCATAGGGTTTGTAGGGCTGCTGGAGTAGACGACCCCTATTGTTTTTGGGGTCACTCTGTCAAAGGTCAAGGTCACAGGGGCCTGAGCATTGAAAACCATTTCCGATCAATAACTAGAGAACCACTTGACCCAGAATGTTGAAACTTAATAGGATGATTGGTCATATAAAGTAGATGACCCTTATAGTTTTTGGGGTCACTCCATCAAAGGTCAAGGTCATAGGGGCCTGAACATTGAAAACCATTTCCAATCAATAACTTGAGTACCACTTGAACCAGAATGTTGAAACTTAATAGGATGATTGTTCATGAAGAGTTGATGACCCCTATTGATTTTGGGTTCACTCCATCAAAGGTCAAGGTCACAGGGGCCTGAACATTGAAAACCATTTCCGATCAATATCTAGAGAACCACTTGACCCAGAATGTTGAAACTTAATAGGATGATTGGTCATATAAAGTAGATGACCCTTATAGTTTTTGGGGTCACTCCATCAAAGGTCAAGGTCATAGGGGCCTGAACATTGAAAACCATTTCCAATCAATAACTTGAGTACCACTTTAACCAGAATGTTGAAACTTCTAAGGATGATTGTACATGCAAAGTAGATGACTCCTATTGATTTTTGAGTCCCTCCGTTAAAGGTCAAGGTCACAGGGGCCTGAACATTGAAAACCATTTCCGGTCAGTAACTTGAGAACCACTCGACCCAGAATGTTGAAACTTCATAGGATGATTGTTCATGCAGAATAAATGACCCCTATTGTTTTTGGGGTCACTCCATCAAAAGTCAAGGTCACAGGGGCCTGAACATTGATAACCATTTCCGATCAATAACTTCAGAACCTCTTGATCCAGAATGTTAAAACTTTATAGGATGATTGAACATGCAGAGTAGATGACCCCTATTGATTTTGGGATCACTCTGTTAAAGGTCAAGGTCACAGGAGCCTGAATATTGAAAACATTTTCCGATCAATAACTTGAGAACCAGTTGACCCAGAATGTTGAAACTTCATAGGATGATTGAACATGCAGAGTAGATGACCCCTATTGATTTTGGGGTCAGCCTATTAAAGGTCAAGGTCACAGGGGCCTGGTCACGTCTTCTTCTTCTTCTTCTTGTCGTTCGCGTCTACACTGTCAGACCAGTAGCCTCGATGAAACTTGTGGTTTGCCGAAGATCCTCAATGCCTCCATACAGTTTCTGGTGGATTGAGGTATCTATCGGCCAAGTCGCAGCTCGCTCCTGGTCATGCCTTTTACATCTCCGAAGTATATGCTCCGCAGTCTGATCTTCTTCACCACATGGACAAGCTGGCGATGATGTCAGTCGGTATTTCTTGTACATGTGAGCATTGAGCTTGTTGTGCCCTGAGCGGAGCCTGACCATCATCACTTGTTCAGACCGATCAAGGAGATGAAAAGCATCTTCCTCCATCCTTGGTCTCGTTAGTGCCTTGATGATGGTGACTTTCTCCTTGTAACTCACAGGTTCTGTTGGTTGTTCTGACTGAGCCTGGTCATGTAAAATCATTTCTGGAAAATAACTTGAGAACCACTTGACCTAGAATGTTGAAACTTAATAGGATGATTGGACATGCAGAGTAGATGACCCCTATTTATTTTGAGGTCACTTGATCAAAGGTCAAGGTCACAGGAGCCTCAACAGTGACTTGAGAACCACTAGGCCAATAGTGTTGAAATTTAACAGGATGACTGGACATGCCAAGTAGATGATCCCTATTGCAGCCAACCATCAGTGTCTCTTTGACTTTTGCTCCTGACCCCTATTGACTTCTTGCTTATTGGACTTTGCATTGGGGGACACATGTGCTTTTTTACAAAAGCAATTTCTAGTTATTGCCCCTTTTGGACTTAGAAAATCAGTTTTCTTGGTTGAGTATTATATTTAAGTCAGCTTTTCTCATAAACTATCAAAGCTATTGCTTTAAAACTTGCAACAGTTTTTCACCATCATAAGCGGACACTGTACATCAAGAAACATAACTCTATCCTGCTTTTTGCAAGAATGATGGCCCTTTTTAGACTTAGAAAATCATGGGTAGGACAATATTTCTATTATACAAAAAAAAATCAGATGAGCGTCAGCACCCGCAAGGCGGTGCTCTTGTTATTTAATGGTTTTATTACACTCCCGCGACGTCAAACATGTGATAATATGCTGTATTATATGCTTCCTGGAAAGCTGAATGATGGCCTGTTTTAAGTTATAAAAGTTTAAACTGTTTGTCATTTTATTACAGTTGGCCATACACTTCTCTCTGTAAATATAATTCCAGCCGAGGGAAAAATCTCCAAGATGGGCGTGATATACTTGAAGTTCTTTCTGCGGATGAAAACTTTCCAATCAATATAAAATTTGGTAGACCCAAGTTAACAACCAATGAGAGAATTATGTTAGCCAGCATGTTTCATTGGTAAGTACTCAGTTTTATTTACTTCCTGTATGACTAGAAAATAATGTAGAAATGTAATGTCTGAAAACATTTAAAAAATTTCCACAGAATGTAAAATCTTTTGTCTGGTTAATTTGTATTCTAACATGCCTGTTAAACAAAGATCAAACTATGAACATTTAAGTTTGATAAACAATGGTCAACTAGTTTTATGACAAGAAGTATCAATATAGGCCTACCCAGTAATGCATTTCCAGACATGCACTTTCATGTCAGAGAGTGAATCTTTTTTTTTTACAAGGTTTTAGTTGGGAATTTTGGCTCCAAAGATGGAAATTACACTGTAACTGTTTGTCATTGGGATTGGGCCAAACTTAGCCCCACTTTGACCACTAAAATCCCACTGGATTAGGACAAGATTTAAGTTGATCAGTACACCTAGGCTTGTTTTAATAACAAATCTGACTTCAGTACTTTGACAATGAGAATTGATGTCAGCCTTTTTTCAGTCAATGGTTATGTAACTTTATATAAATTTTATGATAATTTGAAAGTTATCTGTAATTATTTTACTTAGAAACCTGGGATTTCTCAGTTAAAATTTTGTTTCAGACCACTCTTCTTAAGCACTATACTTGTTTACTAATATCATCACGAGTTTAGCAAAAAGTCCAAGAACCATAACTTCCTGATGCTTTTAGTCAGAATTATGTCCCTTCCTGTACTAAACTCAGTATATTTTTGATATTGTAATACTGTAAAAACTGTAGCTTTCAATCTTTATACATTTTTTTGTTGTCAGATGAGTAAAGTAGGTAAAAATTTATAACCCTTTTATGCATTTGTGTGAAATTTGGCCCTTTCCTTACTTACCTGTACTGTTATATGAAAAGAACCATTTGATCATGATGAACACTAATAAAGTTTGCAGTTTGAAATGGTTTGTGGTTTGAAAAGTCTGATTTTCATAGACTATCCACATTTGTTGTCCTCTTTCCAGACTATTTGCAATTGGATCCCAGCTTTCTCCAGAGCAAATGTCATCTGGTATAGAAACTTTGGAAACAGATACATTTAAACTCCATTGTATGCAGACTATGACAGGTACAGTGTTTAGTTTAGAAGTCCTTTTGCTGTTTCAGTTGTCCAATAAGAAAAAATAAGAATCATCCAAATGAAGAATTGCCATTATTGAAGTGTCTGGAAAGCATTCTATAATTATATTCTATACATCAAAGCTTTGTGTTAGACTTTGTTCAAAGTTAATATGGTTTCATGGCTGCTTTTCATCTAAATTATAACAGTTTTTGGTCCATACATTTTAGATGATCAAAATTATGAGATAAATCTTTCGTAGTTCCTCTACTTGTTGAAAAACAGTATTTCAGACTAGAGTTAGGCTTATCTGTCTGTCATTCTGTTTGTCCATCATTCTTTGTCTATCCTTTTCGTGTATGGTCCGTAACTGTCTTCAAGGGATTTTGATATTACTGGACACAAATGTTCTCTGTAGTGAATACATGTGTCATGCAGAACTTCCAGACCACAAGATGAATGGTCAAGGTCACACTTTGAGGCCAAATGTAAACATAGTATTAACAGGGTCTGGTTTGTGTCTGGACCATAATTGTGCCATCAGTCAGTTGATTATACTATTGCTCAACAACATACCATGCACAGCTTAAAGGAAATGGTCTCACTTGACAGCTTGGTGTCAACAGGGTTTGCTCTGTAAGTCAAGCATCCATCATGGGATTTTAATATTACTTGGCACAAAAATTAATGTTCCCCATTATGAGTTTACATGTCATGGCTACACCACAACCCCTGGCTTAAAGGTCAAGACCACTATATCATAAGTCAAGTTTCAAAAGTTTTTATGCCCCCAGCATCTACTGATGCGGGAGGCATATAGTGATTGTCCTGTCCGTCCATCCGTACGAGGTTAACCAAATGGGACCGTTTCGTCTAGCATCAATACCCCTTACTAGAATGACTTGATACTAATGCAGATGTAACCTGTGACCATTCCTCATCTTCAGACATCAAAACCTGACCTCAGTTTGACCTTGACCTCATTTTGGACTTAGGTTGCTTTATATGGGCCATCTCTTGGTTAACCAAATGGGACCGTTTCGTCTAGCATCAGTACCCCTTACAAGAATGAATTGATACTAATACAGATGTAAACTTTGACTATTCCTCATCTTCAAACATCACCTGACCTTAGTTTGACCTTGACCTCGTTTTGGACTTAGGTGCAAATTCTATCGACAAAGATGCCACTGGGGGCATCAGGCGTTTATTGAACGCAGCTCCTTGTTTTTTCTTGTAGGGTCCTCATTTCAGCTACTCATCAAGGAACTCTGATATTACTTGGGATAGATGTCCCCAATAATGAGATGACATGTCATGAGCAAAACCCAAATTACTGTCTCAGAGGTCTAGGTCCCACTTTGAGGTCAAATCTAAATAGTCTTTTTTTCCTGTCTGGTCATTAACGTGTCCATAAATATCATTTGGTACAAATATTCCCCATTTATAATGAAATGATTTATTTTGTGCAACTTCCAGACCCTTATCTGAATGGCCAATGTCACACTTGGAGGCCAACTCTGAACAGAACTTTTTATGTGTATCCTCCCATCTGCATCAGAGGATTTTAATATTACTTGGTATGAATCTTTCCCATAATAAGTTGAAATCTCATGTGTAAAACCAATAGCTCTAGCTCAAATGACCAGAGGTTAACTCCAAAATTGTGCAGTCCATCAAGGGATTTTAATAATACATAGCACAAATGCTCCCTATAATGAGATTATGCATCACATGCAGGACTGATAGCTTCAAGGTCAATGTCACACTTAGAAGTCGAAGCAATTTTCTTGTCCAGACGGTAATATTGAAAGAGCTTGGCATAAACATTCGACATAACAAGCTGATGTGTTATATATGGACCCACTTTAAAAAAATGTTTGTGTGTTCTCTTCAGAATCACTCTCCTTTAATAATATACTTAAACGTAAAAGAAACTGGGCACTTTTCTTGTTTTGATAACTTTAATTCTACAGAGTGTACAGTTGTAAAATTTGGCAAGTAAGAATCTTGGTCATTAAGTTTTGTAAACACAACAATATGCCGCTCAAACTATAGCTAGGTCCTATGTAATAGCCCGAATAGCAATTTCACATGATTTCCACGTGCAGCATGTATACATAGGCACAGGTGGTAAAATTTGTTTTCTTTACATTCATTTGCACATGTACAAATGTGAATATAACTTTAGGTTTGGAAATATTCAAGCAGCAAATATGCCACGACTTTGAAACATCAGCGTATTGACGCTTTGATAATGCTGGGTAGGGGCAATTCTATCAAAGCAGTTTCACGGGCAATTAATTTCCATAGAAACACTATAATAAGTTGAGAGATAGATTTGTGCAAACGGGTACTATTGCCGACCGTCCTCAATTCGGTAGACTACGTGTGACTGGTGTCACATTGAGTTGACGCACATGCGACGTCAGTACCAAACCGCCACTGCTACTGCAAGGCAATATTGTATAAGTTGTTAGACAGAATGGCGGGCACACATGATATTAATGCAAAATTTTCATCACTTTTGATCGAACTACATTAAATGAACACAAGAAAACATTCTCTCGGCTATTTGTGTATATTTGATTTTGACCTCTACTAAATGTAGACGCGTCATATGTTAATAAAATCACGTTAGTTGAAAAGATAAATGTTTATCCTTTAAAATGATACCAAACATGACAACAATCTTCCATCACTGAATTCTGAGAAAGTCTGAAAATATAAAACGCACAGTTTCTTTTGCGTTTAAGTATATAATGAAGTGTTTCATTACTTATTTTCTCCGTTTTCCCATCAATTTAAAAATATCTGTTATGAGAATTATTACTGTAACAGTGGACTCTGTATTGAATGGCAATACTTCATTCACTTGTTTCATATAACAATTTGAACAAAAATAATCTAAAATAAAAAAAAGAATAATCTCCTCATTCACTTCAAGTACAGGTTAGAGCATAATGTTGAGAAAGATGGAAGGAGGAAAAAAATGTATAAGTGGAAATGCTTGCGGGTTAAAAAGATATATTTCACGAGCAGAAATATTCGCGAATCACCAAAAAATGAAGTGCCAAAGCTAAGTTTGTTTATCTTAATTTACTTTACTTTATTGACCTGTCTTGGTGAAGATGGAAATTTACGCTGGCTGATATTTGTGCGTATTTCTTGAATTTGCGAACTTTTCCACCATGCAAACTTTTCCATACAGTATGTTAAAGTACATATTTTGTATGTCCTGCTGAAAAATTTTGTTAGGGTTCATTCCAAATAAAGTATAAGCAAGAGTAATCAACACAAGATTTTCTCTCTTACCATCTCTGTAATACTTAATAGTAACTGTCATTGTTTTCTTCAGGATTAAAATTTATTGTGATAGCTGACCCACGTCAGGCAGCAGTAGACATACTGTTGAAAAAATTGTACGAAGTGTATGCAGACTTTGCCCTGAAGAATCCATTCTACTCATTAGATATACCAATAAGGTAAGTTTACTTTTACCTTTACCCTGCTAAATTTCTGAAATGGACTAGTCCATTATTCAATTTTGGCAATACCACTTATTATTCAAAGGGGTGTTCACTGAAAATTTACTGACTGAATAGGGAACAGTGCAGACCATGATCAGACTGTGCAGGCTGATCTTGGTCTGCACTGGTCGCAAAGGCAGAATCGCTTGCTGCCAGCAGGCTAAAGGTTAAACAGCTCAACTTCAGGAGGACTGTTGTTTTTCAATTGGGAATATTTCGGCTGTGTATCCACTTTAAATAAAGGAAACGAAAATAGTTTTGTTAAGATACATATTCTTTCGGATCAGGTTTCAGCTTCTTTGAGATTCCAAACTCGATGTTATGCATTTTTAGCTCATCTGTCACATAGTGACAAGGTGAGCTTTTGTGATCACCCTTCGTCCGTCGTCAATCCGTCCGTGCATCCGTCAACAATTTCTTGTCTGCACGATAGTGGTTTCATTTATGATTTTATTTTAACCAAACTTGCACACAACATGTATCACCATAAGATCTTGGTTCTTTTCTTAAACTGGCCAGATTCCATCACGGGTTCCAGAGTTATGGCCCTTGAAAGGGCCATAATTAGCTATTTTGACCTTGTCTGCACAATAGCAGCTTCATTTATGATTTGAATTTAATCAAACTTGCACAAAACTTGTGTCACCATAAGATCTTGATTCCTTAGTTGAACCGGCCAGATCCCTTAATGGGTTCCAGAGATATGGTCCCTGAAAGGGCCAGAATTAGCTATTTTGACCTTGTCTGCACAATAGCAGCTTCATTTATGATTCGATTTTAACCAAACTTGCACACAACTTGTATCACCACAAGATCTTGGTTCCTTTCTTGAACTGGCCAGATTTCTTCATGGGTTCCAGAGTTATGGCCCCTTAAAGGTCCAAAATTGGCTATTTATGGTTTTATATGATACAAACTTCCAAAATAACTTCAACAACAATAATTCTTGGATTCTATGACAAATCAGATCCAAGCGTAGGTTCAGAGTTATTTTATATCTGATTACCTCCCCTGATTGTAATCAAAATGGATTTATTTCAGTAAGTTCTTATAGGACTTATTTGAAATTTCATTATTGTCATTAGCTGGACTGAGCCAATCAGGGTAGATAACTATGGACGAATTTTATGTCAAATTACCTCCCTTTATTTCAAATTAAAATGGGTATATCTCCGTAACTTATGAAGATACTAATCTGAAATTTCATTTATGTCAACAGATTTATTTGGCAGATCCTTCTTTTGTTCACTTACAATATTTTTTTTAATTACTTTCCGTTTACGTTACTATAAATAGCTTATATTTAGTAACCTTTTTTATTATTGGCCGTAGGGAAAAACCGAGACCACTTTTCCTGTGGTACAACATGGATGGTACCTCCAATTTTTAGGTGTATTTTGACATATCTGTACCTTGTAAGAATTTTTTTTCTTTTTGGTTAAATTTCTTCCCTTTGTTGTTACGGTCCTTTGGACTTAGATATTTTTTCTGAGGACCTTCTTGTCCTCAAGTGCAATGATATCAGGTGAGCGATATAGGGCCATCATGGCCCTCTTGTTATTAGGATTATTTCCCACTGGAATATTTTGAAAAATATTTCATGCCTCACAAAATTATTGAATAGAGTAATGTAATATGTTGCCACTGGTAAACAGTTACATTACTCTTTACACAAGGTGGTCAGTAATTTACTATTCTATATTATACCTGTTGCTAGCTCACCTGAGTATTCACAAAGTATTTAAGTTGATTTTTTCCCGAACACCCTCTGTCTGTTGTCCGTCATTAAATTGCTTTAAATTTATTTATGTCTCCTCTTAAACAAGTTAGCTATTTCAACCAAACTTGGTCTTCTTTCAAACTTTTTTCAAAGAAATCCATTCTAAACAGAATGCTGGTTGCCATGACAACAGAACAAATCTTTCCACAGACTTCTATAGCTAACAGATTTCACAAACAACCTGAGCATGGAGTCTGAAATTTCAGTAAGGTCTAACCTGCCAGAAATAAATTTTAAAGAAAATTTTCTGCATATGAATCCTTTATAATTCTGCAATGTTCTATTTTTCAGGTGTGACTTGTTTGATACTAATCTTCAGTCGTCTATAGAACAGGCAGAAAGACTGGGAATCAGTAATGTGTGAATGGTGTAACTTTACGAGTACTAGTTATAATCCCTGACACATCATAAGAAAAGTGTGTAAAAGTCGTGATTTTAGAGAACAGTGGACTAATTATTTATAATTAATACATACTTTTGTTTGGAAATTTATTTTATATGAAGTTGTGATTGTCTTTGAAAATTGTAGCTTAACTGCAGAAGTGAAAGGTTAGAAAAATACGAGTGTTACTGAAGCAGATGAGAGATGAAACGAGCATTGCAGGACAAATTAAGAAAGAAAATTATGAAGAAAAAAGAAATAGTTTAAGTTAAACTGTAATGCACTTGTAAACATTGCTTGAATGTCAGTGCAGGTCATTTGAGTAGAGCATACAATATTATTTTACCTTCAGCCCCAATATGGGTAATAGTTTATGAATTTATTATCATTATTGTGTAAAAAATGGTTGAATACAATGTACATGTAATGTTTTGGCCATCAAGGACAGTGATTCAAGAGAATTCTTTATGCATGACAGTGCAGCTGTGCCACTGTGTACTATCTCACTACTTTGAATGAAAAAAAATAATTGTATTACATTGAGTGATAGTTTTGTTATTGAATCATGCATTGGGGACCATATAGGACTTTAAATGTTAATCACTTTAGGAGAGTCTTGCTGGATTTTGAGCGGATTTAAGCTACAGGATGGCCAACCCGCATGACTTGGATACCGTACACACAGAAAAAAAAACATCTTGAATCAAGTGACATTTAAAAAATTTTGCCGATATTTTCCTTATTAGTTGACAGATTTTTATAAAATTCAGTGTGTCAGCAAAATAAGTGCTTTCCTCTGCACAAAGCATCTGCCATTAGTTCTCAGACAGGTACTGAAAACTGATTGCAGACGTTTTGTGAAGAGGAAAGCACACTTTTTCCTGTCTTCCACGTTCTTTTATCTTATGAAAATCCGTCAAGTACCGTAAAAAGGAAAATATAGGCAAAATTCTACCTGAATTGGGACATTTTCTCCATGTGTGGGATATCCAAAAGTCTGGTATGTTGGCCACCCTGAACTGTATTACATTTGTAAAGCATACTTAATTTTGGTTAAAGGCACTCGCTACAGTTTTTCAGGACGGGTCGATATTTACCCCAACACCGTGCCAATTTGGTTTCGATGTAGCTCACTACAGTGTTGGTGCGGTCTTCTGCGCATGTCCGGAAGTGATTATTTAATGTCGCGTACGGCTAAAATTCGCAAATTATTGTATGTTCGCATGAATTTAATGTACAAAATGTATAATATACTGACTAAAGGTTAGGGTAAGTATCACCATGGTTACAAAATATATACATTTAAAGTACTTTTAGTTCAAATTGCTTCAATCCGACATATACTGGAGTCTGTTATTTATACCAACGCTCCAACTCTGCATTGAGTCACAGCTGTTTCTAATCCCGTACCGTACATTTGTAAACTACAGGTTTTGTTAAAAAACGGGGGAAACTTTCATTGTTCTATGCCATCAAAATGCTTCAGAAACACCTTAAAATCCGATTATTAAGAAACCTGCCGTTTGATAATTTTATATATACATTTCTAAGTCATTTGCTCAAACACTGAAAGAGTATTTCGTGCCAACCTGCGTTGTATAAATGCCCGCCACACCCCACCTCATTGTAATTTGATTTAAGCGAAATCTAATATGGTGACCTATCAATTTTCTTTTTGTTTAAGATTAGGTAGACATAACCGAAGGTATGTGCAGAGTTTGATTAAATTCTATTATGTGAAACTAGATAAAATAGCAGAAGTACCAACTTAAAACTGACAAAAATATGCAAAAATAGCCCTTGGGTCTGCTTAACAAGTATTCTTTTCTTTACAAAATCATGTTATTTTGATTTCTCGGAGCATGTTTCAAATAGATATATTGTTTTCCATTACAAAAATGCTTAGATAATCAAATTTATGCTGATTATTTTACTTTACTGAAATAAATTTTAGGATTACAGAAATTTTGAAAAATGTTTAAAATAGCACCATATCTAGGGGCAAATTAAATTGAAACAAAGCTGGTGATCTAGTATTTTTATTTCATTTTTCAATACATCATAACATGATCTTTTACCACAAAACATTTCATCAAAATCTATTATTGAGAAAAAAACTATGAAACTGTAGCGAGCGTCTTTAAGTAAAGGTGAGAATAGTTGAAAGCTTATATCATATTAGCCCAAAATTCAGCATATATCCACTACGCTGTTAATATGTATTTTGCAAAAATGTGCAATATTTAATAAAACATTGAAATATGTTTTAGTTATGCCATGTTGTGTTCTCCTTCAAGATATATAGTTTTCTAAGGAATATCCAAGACTCTGAAATTTAATTTTCAGCAGTTCCAATAGTTATATATTTCCCAATATTGATACCCCAAGATGTTAAGTATATGGGGGCTATACTGGATTTACGCATGAATGCTTCATATCTTCTTATCCGCTGGGAAGATTTTCATAAAATGTCATCGATTGTTCACCTCATCAAGACTGTGAGTAGAGTGCACTGCCCAGGTCATTATATCCAAGCATAAGGTAACACTTGGAGGTCAAAGGTCAGATAGCTTAAATTCCTGTCCTCTCCATCAATTCTTCACCTCATCAAGACAACATGCACAGCGCACAACCCAGGTCACTGTGTCAAAGGTCAAGGTCAGGCATCTTAAAGGTTAAATTACAGTAAACAGCCATTAAAACAACAGGAATGACTTTCGTGACCAGTTGGCTGTGTCCACAGTAAATAGGCCTTAAAACAGCAGGAAACAACTTCCTGATTATTCACCTATGGCCAGAGTAAATAGACATTCAAACAGTAAAAAAAACCTAAAATAGTAAAATAGACAGTGGCAAAGACTACCCTGAACAGTCGTGTATGACCACAGTAAATAGACCATAAAACAACAGGAAAGACTTTCCTGACCAGTTGACTATGTTCACAGTAAATAGACATTAAAACAGCAGGAAAGAGTTTCCTGATAATTCACCTATGGCCACAGTAAGTAGACATTCAAACAGTAGAAAAGACCTACCTGACCAGTCGGTAGTAATCACAGTAAATAGAACTTAAAACAGTGCCAAACACCTTCCTGTAAGTCAACTACGCCACAGTAAATAGACCATAAAACAGTAGCGGTGAATTAAAATAATATTCTAGCAAATTTGAAATATAGGGTATTTCGAACATATCGTGATGTTTTCAGGTCATTCTATCATTTAATTTGAAACTTACAGCCTTCTTCCTATGACAGGTGTATACAGAATCTGACCAAACTGCAGCCGCAGAATTGTGTGAAATTCCAAAACTAGAATTGCTATATTTTTTTGATTTCTTGGAATTTTTTCATCAAATAAAAAAAGATTTGTTCAGTTTATAAATGTCTATCTGAAAATGTATTCAAATTGCACCAGAAGTCAGTAGTTTAAAAGTTTTTTTTATTATTTTTTAAAGACTGATTCTGGTATGCAAGGTATGTGGCCTATGGTCTGCATATTGGCGGTAAGAGCCAATATACAAGACTGGACAATTGATAGACTTGCTTCTGTTTATCATAATAAGCTACTGTATAGCTACTGTGCAGTAAATAAATTGCAGGTGATATTTCTCACCTTTATAGCAAATCAGTTCTCACCTTTATAACGAGTTTAGAAAGCTTGATTGAATTAGGGCTAAATAAACTAAGTGATAAGATACAACAGTGTTTTTATCATATTTTTAATAAATCAAGTTTTCTAACAATTACATCTCATCATTGCTGTTTTTTATCAAAAATAAAAAAAATGCATTCAGACACATACCTTTTAGAAATAATAAATTATGTGCATTTTGAACAATGATATATCTTTATTGCTGGATTTATTATACATAAAAGAAACATTATTTAGACAACACAAGGGGGATTATGCATTTCATATATGAAGTCCTTCTGTCCATATTCCTTTTTTATCTATTAAAAATGCAACTGAACGTACGCTTCTTTAAATAATTTCTAATAAAATCCAGCATTTATCTTTTTTCTGGTTTTATTTTGTTACTTTTGATAAAAATATCATAATCATTGAATAAACAAACTTGTAATTTCTGTTTAAATAAATATCAAGTTTTAAATAATTTTTTATTTATAATTGCCCCAGAAGTCAGTAGTTTATTTATTTATTTTTTTTTTTTTAATTTTAAGAGTTTTTTTCTTTTTTTTAAATATCTTAAATTAAAAAAAAAAAATAACAAAAATTCTGAACCTGTCAAATTTTTACTTTTCTTAAAGGCTATAATTTAACAAACAAAATGATAGGTAATTTACAACTTTGTGACCTGTGGTTCCAAAGATATCTTATGCTAAAATGTGCCACTGTCTGGTCCAGCCTCTGGCAGGCTTGTATATTGTCCAATACACAACATTCCAGTAGAGACAAGCTTGACTTCTGTGTCACTTCTGTGCATCCAGGAATTTCTGGGGTTGTTGACAGGCATTTTCCGCATTCTTTGAATGCCAAGTTTAATATAAATAGGTATCAAATTTTTGGTAATCCTCAGAAAAGCACTTACTTTTATACAATTCACTTCAACTGCATAACTATGAAAGGAAACCGCAATAGAAAGTCTCCTAGATTTTCTCCTGGCAGCATCCCATGGAACAAAGGTCTACAGCTGAGTAGCATGAACTGTGGAGACACTGAACAGAAGCCCTCTGCCTCAAGGATGACTGCAGAAGAATTCTCTCTAGTGGCTAGACCTACTGCTGATGGAGGGGAAACCTCTGGAATTGTCCGGGTGCTACAACCAAAAGTGACTGAGACGTCAGCCCTGAAAAAAGAAGATACAACATCATGTTCAGGCATGCGACTTGTAGACTGTGAAAATATGTCTGAAGCCTTCAATGAGGCCTTCCAGATTCACCAACAAGAGGAGTTAGACTGCGAACAGGCCAATATCATAGTGGCCGAGGAGAGAAAAGTTGGCATTTGTTGGAAGTTCTCCCTAAAATGTACAAACTGTAATTATGTTACACCACTGAAGAAGCTATATCAAGAGGCACCATCTCCGAGGCAAGAAAATCAAAATTGTGTCTGAAAAGAAATTCAAAACAAGAACTTTTTAAAAAGTTATCAATCAGAGATTTACACAGAGAAAAACACTGACCACAGAAATTCTCGAAACCTTATGTTTATTTTGCCAAACTGCTTACATCTATCTTTTTTTAAAGGTTTATACTTATCATCTCTTTAGAGTAGGGGTAGAATATAAGTTCTCGTTTGTACAGCAACATTTTTTTTTCTAAATGTAGATCTAAAACACTGGTCAGTGATTTCTAATAATTTGTGGATACAATATATATTAATGGACAGCGTAGAAACAGGTGCTTTTCAAACATTTCATGCCCGATAATTTCGAACCCCTCTTTTTATAGTTTGATGAATATTCTATTCAGACTACTGTATGTATGAAGTGGATCCACATTGAAATCGGACACCAAAACAAAACCGTTTTCGAAACAAGATTATTGTGATAATATTTTCAAAATTCATGTTAAATTCATTAGAAAAAAGATAAAACAGGTGAAATTAGAAAAAAGGTACAAAAATGTATATGCTTTTAGTCGGGTTCGATGTTTCGAAGTTTAGTATTAGAAAGAGCATTGAAACTCGACGGTAAACGATTTGTACGAGGTGGCGTAGCCCCCGAGTATAAATCGTTTACCCGAGAGTTTCAATGTTCTTTCTGTTTTGTATCATAGCCATCCATATATGGTAGTATTGCCATATACAGCAGTTCAGCGAGTACTTAAAATCCTTGCTTTACAATGTGTAAAGCCTAGGTAAAATAAACCAATCCTAGTAGTAGAGCAGCAAAACCCCAGTTTTAGCATTTAACCTGGCCACCAAAAGTTACAAAATATGTCATATACCAAAATGTATGGGAGAGTCTGAAGTTTATTGGACTACCGGCATAAATTGCAAATTTTTGGTGCGGACCGAGAAATCCAAGATGGCGTCCAAGATGGCCGCCATTTTAAGTTCTTATACGTAGATTTGAAAATAAGGCTAGTAAATATTTATGAAGAAAACACAAGTAACTTAACTACATAAAAGTATCTAAACTAAGAAAGTGTTAAATAATTGTTATATTCTAGAGGTCACTCAAGGTCATTTCAAGGTCATACGAAAGGTCAAAAGGTCAAAAACGGTCTAAAATCACTGTTTCAGCTACAATTATTTTTATTGTCTCCAAACTGAATGGCATAATTTGTCATTTTTCATATCAGAGTAGATCTGTGTGTATGACAATTTAATTTGCACTATTTTAGAGGAGTACATTTGGTTACCATGGTTACCATAGTTGAACTAAATGCGTTTCAATATAGCCGCTATTTCAAATATATTTTGTGGATTCATATACAAGCTTTTAAACTGTCTTTGAAAAGAACAAATGTTACAAACTTACTTCTATTGAGTGTAGTAAGAAGAAGTGTTATAATTTTGAGACTGGTCAATGTCATTTCAAGGTCAAGGTCAAGGTCAAAATAGGGCAAAAGTACTTTTTCACTTACAAATTGTTTCCTTTTTTAGAAATTATACCACTGACATCAGAATAGACCTAGGTCTTTGACATATTCATCAGCAATTTACATGAAGATAGATCTGGTAACTGTAGTAACACCTAAATGTTCTTTACTATGGCCGGCATTTAATCTCTATTAGGCAGATTTAGATATACTTATGAAGAAAACGCATGTAACAGAAAACCTGTTTTTTTCTGAAACAAACATGGTATTCTGGTTCATGGTAAATGTCTTTGCAGTGTTTTACGATGGTCGCCATTTTTTGTCCTTATAGTTCGAGTTAAGAATAAGGCTATTAAATATTAATGAAGAAAACAAATGTGACCTAAAGGCATACAAGTATTCGAACTAAAAATGTTTAAAATAAATGTTATGTTTTTGAAGTCACTCAAGGTCATTTCAGGCTCATACCAAGGTCAAAAACGGTCTAAAATTACCGTTTCAGCTGCACATATTTTCATTCTGAGACTCCAAAATGAATATCATAACTTATTTTTCATCAGACTAGGCTTGTGTGTATGACAATTTCATTTCCAATATTTTAGGGTAGAAAAATGTTCTTACCATAGTTACCATGTAGAAACCAAATGCGTTTCAATATAGCCTCTAGTTTAGATCTAGTTAGTGGAAACAAATAAAAGTATGTGAATTGTCTTTGAAGAGTACACATGTACAACCGCACTTTGTAGTAAGAATGTTTTTAAAAAATGTTATATTTTTGGGACTGGTCAAGGCCATTTTTAAGGTCATATTCAAGGTCAAAAGGTGAAAATAGCCTAAAACCACCTAAACCCTATACACATTTTCAATATTATAAACTGCATGAATTTTCATATTAAAGATTGTACATTTATTTAAACATATAAAATGATACATATTTTGCTCGTTTGGCTGTGTAGAAGTTACAATTGTAGACATCAAGATTACGAAGTTAATATATGGTTTCGATGTGCCTTCTGGCCATTATGACCTGGATGCCATTGTGAAACTAGATGTACCATTAGTAAAAAAACTAATTTATTTCAGTTTGATTATGATGAGAGCTTAAAGCCTATTTAAACCACTCTCGAGTCCGTCTCCTGGAAAAATTAGTACCGGTGCCATATGAGTTTGCATGGTCATGACCCCAGTAGGGCTCGAACTCAGAGACCCGTGTTTAGCGGATGACACCTTAACAATTAGACCAATCCCATTTAGAGAAGAACGCACACCTAAGTCGTTTATTGACAATATCATGTTATCAACAAATGTACCAAAAGTAGCTGAGCAAGTCAAAAGTTTTTTTTTTACTTTTTACGTAAATTTGGAACTATTTATACTAATTATACATGTATAATACGTTTTAACACCACAGTTGCCATTAGTGATTTGAAATTTACAAGAGTTAACAACAATATTGACAGACGTTCCATTTTAAAGTTGAAAATAGTATGTAATAATAGAAATTACATAATTACTTTAGTGACTTACGCAACTTTTGATTTTGTAATTGGTATGGTAAATAATTTACGTCCGATTATTATTGTTATCATGTCTTCTTCAAACATATTAATCATAAAATCATATTACAACATATTACGGAATTTTTATTATAACGTTAAAAAAAACAAGTGTAGAGTTTAAAAAGTTGTTAAGTATATCATTATGTTGTAAAAATAATTTTGAAGTAAATACATGAAACGAAAGAACCTGTAAGTGTTTTCAGAAACAACAGTTTGGGACAAAGACCGCGTTTTTTTTCAAGGTCACTTTCAAGGTCAATGAAAAAAATACTTTTTCATTAAAATTCTTTTCTTTTTGTTTTGTTTAGTTTTATTCTTAAAATGCATTGATCCACTTGGTTAGTTTAACTATTACAATGTTTTGCAATGGCATTTAAAAATAATTGAAATTAAAGAATAAAATGCACGTTATAAACAAAGAATGTAGTAGATCTCGAGCATTACCATTTATTGATGTTTCCCTGATATAATAAATCAGAGTATCAATGATAGATGTATTTATTGCACTCAAGACTAGTTGTTAATAATGTGTACATCATACGTGATTAATTTATAAGCAACTATATATATCATTTCTTCCTTAATTAAGCATTTCTAACCACATATATATATAAAAAAACGTTTCCAATCAAAAGGAAGTATTTCTTTGTACAGTTAGTCAATATCTAATCTCAGAATAAACATTATTTTCAAATGTCTTTGATATCTACCAATTTCTGTCGGCTTCAACATCTACATTGTAAAATGGTTCTATGAATTCAGATCAACATCTTTTGTGGTAACTGATGTCACCAACACGATATTTTTTTAAAGTCAAGGGAAAATGACACTGCTAATAGCTTTTTCACCTTCAAATTGCCACGTTTCCGATATAGACTTAATTATATTTATAGTTAAACTCTAGTAGATATTTACATCAAATTTAAATTTGCAGTTTCAGGAACCATGAAATCAAACAATAAAGCAAATTTATTACCAAGTTTCAATCTGTACTGGCCAACAAATCACCACAATCTTTCAAACAAGAAAAGGTTTTCAAAAACAGAGGGTCTATATCTTTCAATTGTAACATTGCCAGTATCCCAATATTTCTTAAATCCTAATCGATTGAATTGCATGGTCTCAAAGTGCTCGCTAACCTTAAGCCAGACAAAGCTTCAGGATAAGACTATATTCACCCAGTTGCGCTTCGGGTAGAAATTGTTGATGTTCTGGTAATAATCTTCCAAACCTATCTCTTTTGGTCACAGTCCCGCTGCTCAAAGAGGGAGACCCAAGTAGCTTAGCAGACTATTGGCTTATACCATAAACTTGTATGTTTTGGTAAAGTGTTGTATTCAATGTTTTTGCTCACCTTATGAAACACAACATTCTTCAAGACCTCCAACATGGCTTTAGTTACAAAATCCTGTCTGACTCAACTGATAGTATTAACAGATGAAAGGACTAGAAACATTACCAGTTGTAAACACACTAACTTGATCTTGCTCGACCAAAGTTTAGTTTTTGAGAAGGTAAACCACTCAAACTTCTTCTAAAGGTGTTTGCCTGCAATTCCTCGAGTGGCCTGTGGCATTCCTACTCAATAGAAGTCAGTATGTAGCCATGGAGGTGAGGTACCTGTGACATCTGATGTTCCACAAGACTCTGTCCTTTATTATATATATATATATAAACAATCTTCCATCTCTATCAAGTAACAAATCTGACACATTGTTGTTGATATTGTAATCAAACTTACACAGTCTTTCTTAACAAGTTTAAATGGGTAAATGAGTGGGACATGGAGTCAAATCCTTCCACAGGCAACACCACAAAAACAACAAGAGCTGACAGCGCGCTAGACTATTCGAAAAATTTATGGAAGTATGGGGTCAAAATATTACAAGAGATTTTCAGACAAAAGAATAAAAATAGATATGACTATTTGTGGATTTGGATGAGTTTTGCACTATATGGCAATGTGATTATGATGGTAAGTAAGTGTTCAAAGTTTCAAAGCCATATATTAAACAGTTTAGACAAAATATGGAATGGCATGCAAAAGTTAACTTATTTCTGTATCAAAGAAGGGCCATTACTGAGGTACAGTACTTGTTATAGTTATGTGGTCTTGCCTACATTTGTAAACAATGATGGTAAACATGTGGTCAAAGCTTCAAAGACATATGACAAACATGTTTGACAAAATATGGACTGGTATGAAAAGTTTAACTCATTTCCAAGTCCATAAAGGGCCATAATTCAGCCAAAGTAGTTGGACTATTGCCTAAAGATGGAAATCATGATGATAAGCAAGTGGTCGAAGTTTCAAAGCCACATGTCAAATACATGTAGTTTCGACAAGACATGTGCGGAAACTGAACCAATATCAAAGTCCAACAAGGGGAATAATTCAGCCAAAGTATGTAACAAAGTTAAGTACTCTTGCCTACAGATAGAGACTAATATAATAAACAAGTGTTCAAAGTTTCAAAGCCACATGTCAAATAGCTGTTGCAAAACATGGACTTGAACGAAATCTGAACCAATTTCCAAGACCAAAATGGACCATAATTCAGCCAAAATACTTAACAGAGTTATGTACTTTTGCTTACTGGTAGATACTGTTATATTAAACAAGTGTTCAAAGTTTAAAAGACACATGCCAAATAGCTTTTACAAAACCTGCACTTGTACGAAATCTGAAAAAAATTTGAAGTCCAAAAGAGCCATAATTCAGCCAAATTACTTGACAGAGTTATGTACTCTTGCCAACAGGTAGAGACTAATATATACAAAGAAGTCTTCAAAGTTTTAAAGCCATATGTCAAGTAGTTGTTAGAAAACATGGACGAATCATTAGAATAGCTTCAAATGCAAATTTAACTTAGGCTTCATAAAACGAAACATCACAACAACCAACAAAAATGTCAAAACCCTACCATATGAAACTCTTGTCCACCCATACATGACATAGCTGGAATATACACCTAGCATCTGCACCCATACACTCAAGTTAAAACGCACAAGATTGAAATGGCTCCACATACCCATTTGGTGAATTTTCCTACTATATTTTCTTTCAGAAGCCACATGTTGATTTAAAAAAACAGAAAAATGAAATTAAAAAACAAACCACTGCGTTGTAAGCAATGTTTTTATCTTTTAATCGTACTTATTTCCAAATTACAAACATTCCATTAACAGATTTATTTTTTTTATCTTATTGCGCATTCTCACTTTATCTGATGTTGGACCCATAACTAATAAGTCTGAAAGGGGCTTTGGCATTACCAAAGAGATAGAAAAATTAGCGTAGAAATATATTTCAGAGTTATGTTACAAAACAGCCTTATTTCTTTATATCTGCGTATAAACCCAGTCCTTGGTTAGCTTATTTTCTGTCTCGCTACATGCAGTAGTTTTTCAAATTTAGAAAAAGAAAAATGTTTACGTCAATTTTAAGCGTTGGAACTTAGATATAGCTTCAAAATGAAACATGCAGCGACTGTAATTCAAGATGTTTATGCAAGTGCTGCTTAAGTATTTTCATACTACAAAACAAAAATGATTTAAATACAGGTATTAATATTGATCTTATAACTGAATTCATATTAGTCTTAGTTTATTTGTTAATGTAGGAAATAAATACGAATATGTCCTTTTGGAAACGAAACAATTAAATAGTTAAAAATTTGATATAAATGTCATTTTGTATAGCTGAAAAATGATATAATGGTCACTTTCACACTTTAACCTTACTTATGAATTAGCATTTATCTTGATTTACCTAAAATGTGACATATTTTAAACATTTGAGTGTAACTATATGCAAATATATCTCAATTAAAATTGCAAATGAAATTGTCAAACACATAGGTTTATTCTGAAATGAAAATTCGTACAATTTAAAAAAGAATGAAACGCGTACATTGTCTATTAAAAAGTGTTTTTGGTGGTCTTTTTATTTTGCCATTTTGACCAACTGACCTTGAATACATCCTTAAAAATGACCTTGATCACTTCCAACAATATAAAATTTAAAACAAATCTTTTACTACAAACAATTAAAGGGAGTTTGTAAAATGTGTTTTACACACATGTATGTGAATCCACCAACTAGATCTTTTAACAGATATATTAGAACCAGATTTTTTTTCACCATGGTAACTATGTTAGCCAAATGTACTCCTCTAAAAATATTGCAAATGAAATTGTCATGCATACAAACCTGTTCTAATATGAAAAATGACCAGTTATGTCACAGAATTTGGAGAGAATGTAAAAAGATTGTTGAAAAAATAGTAATTTTAGACCATTTTTGAACTTTTGACCTTGCCCACGGCCTGTAAATGACCTTGAGTGACCTCAAAAATATAATATGTTTTTACATATTGTTAGTTTAAATACTTGCAAACAATTAAGTTACAGTGTTTTTCTTCATAAATTATTTACATCCTTATTTTTAAATTTACCTATAAAATCCTAAAGTGGCGGCCATCTTGGACGCCATCTTGGATTTCTCGGTCCGCACCAAAAATTTGCAATTTATGCCGGCAGTCCGATAAACTTCAGATCCTGCCAAACAATTTGGTATATGACATGTTTTGTAACTTTTTGTGGCTAGGTTACTCATTAACTAAGCCATTTATTAGGTTTTGCTGCTCTGCTATAGAGCAGAAAATCTATAAAGTACACTCCGTTGTCTACTGTTATACCTCCCTATCCAATTAAATACGTGCACACTTTTAGTTACCGCACCCTGTACTCAGTGTATACGAATTACCTGCACCAAATTTGTTACGAAAAAACACCGAGCTATGATACAATTCCATATAACTCTCAGTTTGTACATATACAAAAACATGAGACAATACATTTATATAACTAAGACATAATACAGTACATGATACATGGAGGGCAACGATAAAACTTTATCCAAAATATGAATGCGATTATGGTAACTATAGTTACTTAGGTGATACACTAACTAAAGACTTAAACTGGTCTGAACATATTAATACTATTTCCTCTAAAGCAAACTAACTCTCTTAAATTCATCAAAAGAAATGTTCAGACAACAAACAAAAAGGTCAAAGAGAAAGCCTATAACACCTATGTCCGTCCACAACTCGAGTATTGCTCATCCATCTGGCACCCCTGGCAAAAGTCTCTCTCATACAAAGTCGAAAAAGTGCAAAGATCAGCTGCACGGTTTATCTTTAACGACTATAAGTATACAAGCAGTGTAACCCAGATGATTAACACCCTAAACTCACAGGTGGCAGTAACGTACCTAGGATACAGTATGGGTCCATGAGCCATATGCACTTAAATTTATTACAATTATAATGTTTTCTTAGGAAAAAAATGACAAAAAGCCATTTGAAAAAATTTTTGCTCCTGTGACAATGAGCCATGAGAAAGGTGATCAAGAACAGTTTGACATGTGCATTGCTTCCAGGTCCGTATTTTTTTTTTTCAAAACAATATTTCCTTATCAATGGTTGGCCGCCTTTTCGGCAAAAGATTAATCTTTCAGAAAAACCTTCCTTCAAAACCCAGTTCCAAACCGTTTACGCATCACAAGCGAGCAACGGCATACGAAACGATAGTGATTTCTCCACCCGAATAAATCCCACACATTTTTCGCATCGAAGTCTCCCCCCTAAAACACATCAAGCACACAGTGCGAGTTTAAAATAACGTTATAACCGTTCATAACAACACTAAACACAAACTAACAAGACCGAAAACTAGGTTCAATCCTACTTTGTTACTTACAAATTCGCTATTTATAATTTTCGCTTTCGGAAATTATCTTCGCCTGCCATGATTACCGTTGACAAGACGGTGGTTGTAAAGAACGTTTTCATTGGCGGAGACAGTTTACGTATTTCAAACGTAGCGATAAATCAAAGATTATCCGAATATAAACAAGCAGCGATGGCTCACGAGGATTATTTACCAAATTCAAATAAATAACAACTGGTAAGTAATTAAGTAGAATTGAACCTTATTTTTAGTCTTGTTAGTTTACATTTAGCCTATTCTGACTGCTTGCAGTGCTATTTTTAACTGACATGGTGTACTTGATTTGTTTTACGGGGGAGACTTCGGAGCGAAAAATGTATGGGATTTATTCGGGTGGAGAAATCACTATCGTTTTGTATGCCGTTGCTCGCTCGTGATGCGTAAACGGTTTGGAACTGGGTTTTGAAGGAAGGTTTTTCTGAAAGATTAATCTTTTGCCAAAAAGGCGGCCAACCATTGATAAGGAAATATTGTTTTGAAAAAAAAACACGGACCTGGAAGCAATGCACATGTCAAACTGTTCTTGATCACCTTTCTCATGGCTCATTGTCACAGGAGCAAAATTTTTTTCAAAATGGCTTTTTGTCATTTTTTTCCTAAGAAAACATTATAATTGTAGTAAATTTAAGTGCATATGGCTCATGGATCCATACTGTATCCTAGGTACGTTACTGCCACCTGTGCCTAAACTGGCAAACTTTAGAACAACGGCGCATACAATCTTCTCTCATCTATTTTTACAAACATCCGAACGAATCATGTATGCGTCGACCATAACCACAAAACTCCGACCAGAAACCTTAACTACCTAATTCCGTACTCAATACCACATGAACTCCTTCTTCCCTCGTACAATCAGACTATGGAATGGCCTTCCTCACTATGTACAGTCCAGCCCCAGCCTCAATATATTTGCTGAGCGGCTGGCTACTGTACATCTGCAGTAACTTTCTTCACTATGTTTTTAACTAAGCACCTGTAGTAATTTTTATTCTTTGCACCTAATGAGTTTTCTCATTTTTTAATTATGTTTTTTAGGCAGACAAGCGCCTTCCAGTCATAATCGCTAATGATAGTTGGAAGTAACATGTAGATGTAGATGTAGTTGTACGCTATGACATTATGGATGCTGCGGTCTTTTTTGGTCATAATTAATAGTCCTATCTGTAGAAAGGTTAAATATAGATCGTGTTTTGTGACATAATATTACCTAAACGAAGCGTGTGTAGGCCTACCGGTTCTAGGCGCATGGCTTTAATTGACCAATTTAGCGTAACAAAATACCACGTGCAAGTTCCTATTCATGAAATAATTAGTGATTTACTATTTTTTGCCGAAATTGTAATAAGGAAATATGAAAATGAGTTAAATTTCCGCTCACGGAATGATTCTTCTTTGGATATGGATGTAAACTGATTTTTTGTGTGTTTATTTTGTGAGTTTTTCAACAGTGTTATAACCTCTCAAACTATAGCATTGTGTCAATATGGAATTTTAATTCTTTGGATATGGATGTGAATTATTTATACTATTCAACCATTTATTTTGTGCCTGTTTTGCGGAAGTGTTAAGCCTGGAACTTATCTACAGCTAGTCTAAATAATGAGACCTCGGGTAGACCGATTTTTACGTTGTCTACCTAGAGAGGCGGATAAGTAAAAAAATATAACGATATTCAACTTACGAGTACAATTATTTGGACTAATCTACAGCAAGTCCACTACAGCACTTTGTCAGCAAAGCGTGAGTATTTCATTATTTAAATAATAATAAAAAAAAACCGTACCAATTTTACTGTAGCTAATATACTTTACATTACAATGAATGAAATGTCAAAGAAATGGTGTTTCCACGCCATGTACCCGGATAATCCTAACTGTTCAGCGACCCTAACTCAGTGCCAACATGGCTGACAGAAAGACGATGTATGTAGTTAATTTCCTGGTCTTTTTTCGTGTTTTTATGTGAGTATGCAATGTTGGCGTAAAACTTTTGATAGTCATAATATCTTGTATTGATAACATGTTTTGTGTACTAAATATTTCAATCGAAATGTCACATTATGTGGCAGGAATTCATTAAAATTTACTCAAAAAAGTCTTCAAAATGAACATGTTTTATGTTTCTAACTGTTTTAAAGTACCAGAAATTGCAGTAAGACCTTACTTATTAAATGTATTAGTTCCATAAATTTCTCTTTGACAATGTTTAACAGTATCAAAGTTTGAAATTGATTTTTATAGCTTAAAAATTGTATTGATTATGAGGTGGGTTTAAATTTGCGGATAATTCCTGACTGGTATAGGAAACAGTTCTGGATAAATATGAAATTAGAATGTATAAACACCTAACCAAACAAAAATGGCTGTTCGTCTGTGCTTTTTTATGGACTGTTGATGCTCGAAGTTCTTTGATCTACCCACCCCTGCAAGGATGTGGGGTCCCTATGTCCAACTCGTGATTTTTTGCCGGCGGACAAGTGCATTTTTCATTCTGTGTGTCCGCGGACAAGCATACTTTTTCAGGTATAAAATGAGAAAACATAAAATATCATTTAGATTGTGTGTTGCTTCAAGTGTATGGAGGTGATAAAAATAATGGGTTCTTTGACTAGGTCTCGCGCACACTGTAACTCGGTGACTATGATAAAATATCAGAAAAGATTTAGATACAAGCAGATTTATTTAACGTCGGAAAAGTATAAACATATAACACTAGCTTAAAGCTATTTTCCGACAAACACATGTAAATAAGCTCAACATAAGTAAAACAACTGTAATAAAATGCAAATATATATATATATGACTGTTAAAGCACATTAAAGCAAATAAAGCATCTGGCTCTAAGTAGATAAGAATTATCACATACATGTTACAGCACATTAAAACAAAATAGCACATAGGTACTAGCAAATAAAAGGAAAAAGTAATTTACCATATACAGATTTAGCACATTTAAAGCAACTTAAAAGAATTAGCTGACACTACACAAAAATAAGAAGAGTCACATTTTACAACATGCATTTAAAAAAAAAAACATAAAAGAAGAAATCATATACATGCTAAAGGGAACATAAGAACTACTTAAAGTAGCTGAAGAAAAATATTTGCTTCGTTAGCATATAGCATTCTGTAACTAAAACTAAAAAAGGAAAACAAGGGTTACACACAGAGAACTAAAAGGACATTTAAAGACATCAGAAACGTAAACAACTGTAAAAAAATATTATGACAAGTTTGTAAGTAGAATTCCAACTGCTGAGACAATAAGTCACTGTCAAAGGAAATATTTGACCCAGTAGTCAGCCAAATTAAAATCAAAAGCACACAGAGATCGTAAGAATGACTAAAACAAGTCGGAACGTTTTAAGAGTCTTTCTCTGAATTCATCTGGCTTTGCACCGTTGCGTGGGCGGTGTTTCGGACATGACCTCAAAAGATCCCGAACACTGCTTAAGCGATTTCAGACTTTTATAAACGTTAAAAGGCGAATATTTCAACAGCTTATTTTTTACCACAATTACTGTGATATGCTTTTCTTTTCATTGTCCTAAATAAAGAACTCGATCTCCAGTCTATTTGCGCTTTCATGAAGGTTTAATATTACAAATCAAAGCAAGTGAAATTTGACTATGGACAAGTGGATTTTTAAGTGTCCGTGGACAAGTAAAAAAATGTAAGGATACCCACACCCCTGTCCCGTCAGTCCATGCATCACTCCTCCCCCCCTCCCACCACACACACATACTTTTCTTCCCTATTTACCGTCTGAAAATTATCATATTTAATAATTAATCATAAATCTAATCCCATTTAAACAATATCAAAAATATTCCATTAACACCTCTATAAAAATATCTTACACTATACGATATACAAGATTTGAAACAAACACAATTCTTCTGAAACTCTGTGTGTGTGTGTGTGTGTGTGTGTGTGTGTGAGAGAGAGAGAGAGAGGGTTTGGGACTACAGAACTTCAAACATCGGTGGTATTAAATAATTTCTTATATAAATATAATAATTTTGACTTTTATACTGAGTTATTTTTTAGGGTTTATCCAGATTTTTCCAAACATTGCTATTTGCATAATATTAAAATTATGAAAAAATATTTGACTGTAGTGGGCATACATATAACATCTTGTAAAATTAATGATAAAGTTTGAAGACAAGCTTATAAAGTAATGTTTACAATAATCAGACCATGTACATGTCAACTCATTCATTTTTATAGAATACTAGTCAGTTAGGTGTTTATCCGACACGCAATTTCGTGTAAGTTAGGTTTTTATCCATTCCTCATGTAAACTGAGTTCGGTTTTCATCAAATCAAAGTTAGGTTTTTATCCCTTTTCTCGCTGTCAGTACATTTGAACATGTATTGTGTCAACATGTAGTGGAATAACAACATAGTGTAAAAGGGCCAATACAGTAGTATATCTTTGCTTTTAAACAACAAAATAGTCGAGGCATCAAAGGTATAGAAGTATTTTTAAAGATTTTTTGTACAAGTTTTCATTGAAAAAGTTGCCTTGTTCGTCGTTTTTCCACCTGAAAACACAAGGGTTGATATATTTAACATGATACATTTTGAAATAAATATACACTTGATCGATGGAGATAGATTTAACAACAGAAACATTCCTTTATACATCGTAATTACACAGAAAACAAAGTTGTAGCGGCTTTACATCCGCCGTGTTGGCACTGAGTTACGGTCGCTGAACAGAGTTAAGATTATCTGGGTACATGGCGTGGTTTCTACAATATTGAGCAGGCTGGTAAACATTCAAACTTGGTCCATTACATATAATGCTTATCAAGATAGAAATAACTTTGTTGCCTTCAGTTTAGTTAGAATTACTTCCCTTTTTCAGATTTTTATGATGCATAATTTTTGAAGTTCAAAAATATTATGTTTTAATGCAATGTTTAAAACAGAAAAGGGTTCAATGGCTTATTGCTCCAAACTTGTGCGCCAATACCTTTATTCTATTTATTTAGGGTAAATACTTTGTTTCTAGATAGTGCAGATGTATGAGCAATTTTTTAACTAACATTTCTCTATAATGTTGTAAGTGAAAGCAGAGTAAAATGTTTACATTCATGTACTAGCACAATAATTTAGAGCATTAGAAAGCCATTTAACCCTTTTTTGTTTTAAACTTAGCATTAGAACATTGTTTTTAGCTCACCTGTCACAAAGTGACAAGGTGAGCTTTTGTGATCGCGCGGTGTCCGTCGTCCGTCGTCTGTCCGTCCGTCCGTGCGTCCGTCCGTAAACTTTTGCTTGTGACCACTCTAGAGGTCACATTTTTCATGGGATCTTTATGAAAGTGGTCAGAATGTTCATCTTGATAATATCTAGGTCAAGTTCGAAACTGGGTCACGTGCCGTCAAAAACTAGGTCAGTAGGTCTAAAAATAGAAAAACCTTGTGACCTCTCTAGAGGCCATAATTTTCAATGGATCTTCATGAAAATTGGTCAGAATGTTCATCTTGGTGATATCTAGGTCAAGTTAGAAACTGGGTCACGTGCGGTCAAAAACTAGGTCAGTAGGTCTAAAAATAGAAAAACCTTGTGACCTCTCTAGAGGCCATATATTTCACAAGATCTTCATGAAAGTTGGTCAGAACGTTCACCTTGATAATATCTAGGTCAAGTTCGAAACTGGGTCACGTGCCTTCAAAAACTAGGTCAGTAGGTCAAATAATAGAAAAACCTTGTGACCTCTTTAAAGGCCATATTTTTCATGGGATCTGTATGAAAGTTGGTCTGAATGTTCATCTTGATGATTTCTAGGTCAAGTTCGAAACTGGGTCACGTGCCATCAGAAACTAGGTCAGTAGGTCTAAAAATAGAAAATCCTTGTGACCTAACTAGAGGCCATATATTTCACAAGATCTTCATGAAAATTGGTCAGAACGTTCACCTTGATGATATTAGGTCAAGTTCGAAACTGGGTCACGTGCCATCAAAAACTAGGTCAGTAGGTCAAATAATAGAAAAACCTTGTGACCTCTCTAAAGGCCATATTTTTCATGGGATCTGTGTGAAAGTTGGTCTGAATGGTCATCTTGATGATATCTAGGTCATGTTCGAAACTGGGTCACGTGCGGTTAAAAACTAGGTCAGTAGGTCTAAAAATAGAAAAACCTTGTGACCTCTCTAGAGGCCATATATTTCATGAAATCTTCATGAAAATTTGTCAGAATGTTCACCTTGATGGAAGTCAAGTGATGGAAGTCAAGTTCGAAAGTGGGTCACGTGCCATCAAAAACTAGGTCAGTAGGTCAAATAATAGAGAAACCTTGTGACCTAACTAGAGGCCATATTTTCCATGGGATCTGTATGAAAGTTGGTCTAAATGTTCATCTTGATGATATCTAGGTCAGATTTGAAAGTGGGTCACGTGCCGTCAAAAACTAGGTCAGTAGGTCAAATAATAGAAAAACCTTGTGACCTTTTTAAAGGCCATATTTTTCAATGGATCTTCATGAAAGTTGGTCTGAATGTTCATCTTGATGATATCTAGGTCATATTCGAAACAGGGTCATGTGCGGTCAAAAACTAGGTCAGTAGGTCTAAAAATAGAAAAACCTTGTGACCTCTCTAGAGGCCATACTTGTGAATGGATATTCATAAAAATTGGTCAGAATGTTCACCTTGATGATATCTAAGTCAAGTTCGAAAGTGGGTCACGTGCCTTCAAAAAGTAGGTCAGTAGGTCAAATAATGAAAAAACGTTGTGACCTCTCTAAAGGCCATATTTTTCATGGGATCTGTATGAAAGTTGGTCTGAATGTTTATCTTGATGATATCTAGGTCAAGTTTGAAACTGGGTCAACTGCGATCAAAAACTAGGTCAGTAGGTCTTGAAATAGAAAAACCTTGTGACCTCTCTAGAGGCCATACCCTTGAATGGATCTTCATGAAAATTGGTCAGAATGTTCACCTTGATGATATCTAGGTCAAGTTTGAAACCAGGTCACGTGCCTTAAAAAACTAGGTCAATAGGTCAAATAATAGAAAAACCTTGTGACCTCTCTAGAGACCATATTTTTCAATGGATCTTCATGAAAATTGGTCAGAATTTTTATCTTTATAATATCTAGGTCAAGTTCAAAACTGGGTCACATGAGCTCAAAAACTAGGTCACTATGTCAAATAATAGAAAAAACGACGTCATACTCAAAACTGGATCATGTGGGAAGAGGTGAGCGATTCAGGACCATCATGGTCCTCTTGTTTATGCTTCGTAAAAATCTGAAAAGGGGAAATAATTCTAAAAAACCTGAAGGCAACCAAGTTATTTTTATTCTAATTTGTATCATTTGTTATACTTTATAAATGGACCAAGATTGAAAGAAATATCTTCATTATTTTTCAAGAAATATTACTTTTTGTGTCATAAGCCCGATCAGGCAATGTTACCAGCCTGATGAATCAGACCTGTTAATAGTTTTAGGCTGTTTTATTTTTGATATTTGATTATCTTTTTAATTATTAATTTATTTTTAATTTTGATCTGTTGGTATACAGTACAGTACAGTGCTTTAGGGTATAGCGGATAGCTAACTAATTTTTCCTGCATTCCAATTAAAAAAAATGAACTTTTGTAGTTTTTATTCAGTATATCAGACAGAAAACATCTATTCTTCTTAAAACAGTCCGCTTTTCATAGAAATTTATATGTTTTTTCTCTCCACGCCGTTGTTTACATATGAGCTGATTTAGGGTGTACAGGATAGCTTTGGTCATTTTTTAATTCCCCGCCGTGGCGGAGGGATTATAGGAATGGTCTGTGACCGTCCGTCCGTCCTTCCGTCCATAACAAAATCGTGTCCGGTCCA
The DNA here is from genome assembly GCF_021730395.1 of Mercenaria mercenaria. Taxonomy (NCBI): domain Eukaryota; kingdom Metazoa; phylum Mollusca; class Bivalvia; order Venerida; family Veneridae; genus Mercenaria; species Mercenaria mercenaria. The sequence continues at coordinate 34,740,127 of NC_069371.1, read as the reverse complement.
TATCTCCTAAACCCCTTGAAGGATTTTCATGAAACTTGGGTCAAATGATCACCTCATCAAGACGATGTGCAGAACCCATGAGTCAGCCTTGTCGGTTCAAGGTCAAGGTCACAACTCAAGGTCAAAGGTTTGAGCCTGCCATTTTGTGTCCGCTCTATATCTCCTAAACCCCTTGAAGGAATGTTATAAAACTTGGGCAGAATTTTTTTCTGGTAGCCCAGCATTTTTTTGTAGTTGCCGAAAAATTTAAACCCCGATAGTATAAAATTGCTCCATCCGAAACCGACTTACTGAGATGTGAGAATCAAAGAGGTCTGAAACAATGAGCCCCGCCATGAGAAAACCAACACAGTGGGTTTGCGACCAGCGTGGATGCACACCAGACTTCGCGGCCGGTCTCTGATAACAATATTTAATGAAAACGCGACTAATGTCATGACTATCAATTTAAGAGAATCATTTCAGAAACGAGCAGGATATTATTATTGTTGTTCTTACCATCAGTGTGCCAGCAGGGTGCTATTATATCGCCTCCACCAGTCGGTCATCTCCTCCACCAGTCGGTCAGCAGGCCAGCCAGTCCGTCTTCTCCCTCGGTCAGCAGGCCAGCCAGTCCGTCTTCTCCCTCGGTCAGCAGGCCAGCCAGTCCATTTTACGGCGATGCAAGTCCTATTCGCTGACAGCATCTGAAAGGTTCAAAAAAGTCTACAAAAGAACTTGAGCAAAGGATGGGCCGCGACCAGGAAAGGATGGCTGGCCTGACCGAGGAAACCGAGGTTGGGGTGGCCGTGGACCGGACAGCGGACTGCTGCTCTGCGATGTGGGAGATAAATTAATCCCTTTGTGTGCAGCGATGTAAGCACCTAATATTCTGGTATCTTGGTTACCTGAAAAGAGGGCATAACAGGAGGGGGGGGGCTTAGGATTCGCGCTTTTAATATGTTTCAGAGAAGCCGGAAGTCTGGTGTGCATCCACGCTGGTCGCAAACCCACTATGTTGGTTTTCTCATGGCGGGGCTCATCTCTTTATGTTGGTTTTCTTTCGTCGTTTCTAAGCTATTTCTTAACCATTTTAAGAAAAGAGCCGTGCCACGAGAAAACCCAAAAGAATGAGCGCCATGAGAAAACCATAGTGGTTTGCGCCAGCGGATCCAGCCAGCTGCGATCTGCTCATTCTTTATGTAGACCTTTGAACTTAATGCTGTCAGCGAAAGGATTGCATCGCCGTAAAATGGACTGGCGCTGCTGACCGAGGAGAAGACGGACTGGCTGGCCTGCTGACGGGGAGAAACGGCTGGCTGGCCTGCTGACGGGGAAACGGACTGGCTGGCCTGCTGACCGATGGTGGAGGAGATAATAGCACCTGCTGGCCACTGATGAGAAAACAATAATAATACCTGCTCATTCTTAGTAATTCTCTAATTGAAGTCTAACATTAGTCGCGTTTCATTAAATATTGTTATCAGGACAGGCCGCGAAGTCTGGTGTGCATCCCGCTGGTGCAAACCCACATGTTGGTTTTCAGCGGCTCATCTCTATTTGGTTTTCGGCAAGCTCTTCTTAAGCTTTAATACCGCACGAAAACCGCATAAAGAAATGAGCCCCATGAAAACCAACTGTGGTTTGCACCGTGAAACCACCTCATCCTGCTCAGTTCTTTATGGACTATTTGACTCAGATCTTCAGCGATAGGACTGCATCGCCTAAAATGGACGCGCCGCGCCGAGGGAGACGGACTGGCTGCTGACGAGGGAGAAGAGGAGGCTGGCCTGCGCCGGGGGAAGACGGACTGGCTGCCGCTGCCGATGTAGGAATAATATACACTGCGCCTGAGTAACAACATAAATACTTCATTCAATATCTCTTAAATTGATAGTCATATAGTCGCTTCATAATATTGTTCAAACAGCCGCGAATTGTGTGCTCCACCTGTGCAACCCATGTTGGTTTAGGCGGTCATTCTTTATGTGGTTTCGGCAAGCCATTCTTACCATTTTAAGAAATGACCTGCCACGAAAACGGCTAGAAAGAGCCGCCATAGAAACCACATAGTGGTGCACCACGTGATCCACAGCCTCGCACGCTCAAGTCTTTATGTAGATCATTTACTTTCATGCTGTCACGATAGGACTCATCCCGTAAATGGACGCTGCTCGACGAGAGAGACGATGCTGGCCGTGCGGGAAAGACGGACTGTGGCTGCTGAGGGGAAGACGATGGGCCTGTGACCGCTGGAGGGATAATAATGCCTGCTGGCACAGTGGTAAGAACAACATAATAATACCGCCATTTTAAGTAATTTCTTATGTAGTATAACTAGTCGCGTTCATAAATTTATCGGACGCGCGAAGTGGTGTGCATCCACGCTGTCGAAACCTAGTTGGTTTCATGGCGGGCTCACTCTTGTGGTTTTCTGTGCAGCTCTTTCTTAGCCATTTTAGAATGAGCGGCCACGAGAAAACCGCTAAAGAAATGGCCCATGAGAACACAAGTGTTTAAGCCATTTTAAGAAATGAGCCGTCCACGAGAAAACCGGCATAAAGAATGAGCCCGCCATGAGAAAACCACATAGTGGTTTGCGACCAGCGTGATCCAGACCAGCTGCGCACCTGCTCAAGTTCTTATGTACTCATTTGACCTTTCAGATGCTGTCAGCGATAGGACTTGATCGCCGTAAAATGGACTGGCTGGCCTGCTGACCGAGGGAGAAGACGGACTGGCTGGCCTGCTGACCGAGGGAGAAGACGGACTGGCTGGCCTGCTGACCGGGGGAGAAGACGACTGCTGGCTGTGACGCTGGTGGAGGAGATAAAATCACCTGCTGGCACATGATGGTAGAACACATAATATACTGCTCATTTCTTAGTAATTCTCTTAATTGATAGTCATAACTTAGTCGCGTTTTCATTAAATATTGTATCAGAGACAGGCCGCGAAGTCTGGTGTGCATCCACGCTGGTCGCAAACCCACTGTGTTGGTTTTCTCATGGCGGGGCTCATCTCTTTATGTTGGTTTTCTCGTGGCAAGGCTCATTTCTTAAGCCATTTTAAGAATGAGCGTGCCACGAGAAAACCGCATAAAGAATGAGCCCGCCATGAGAAACCAACATAGTGGGTTGGACCAGCGGGATCCAGCCAGCTGGCATCCGTCAGTTCTTATTAGACTCATTTGAACCTTTCAGATTGTCACATAGGACTGCATCGCGAAAGATGGCGGCTGCTGACCGGGGGAAGACGGACGCTGGCCTCTGACCGGGAGAAGAGACTGGCTGGCGCTGACCGGGGAGAAGACGGACTGCTGGCCTGCTGACCGACGTGGAGGAATATAATAGCCCCTGCTGCACATGATGTAAGACACAATAATATATCCTGCTCTTTCTTAAGAATTCTCTTAATTGATAGCATAACTTATCGCGTTTTCATAATATTGTTATCAGAGACGGCCGGAAGTCTGTGTGCATCACGCTGGTCGAAACCCCTTGTTGGTTTTCCATGGCGGGGCTCATCTCTTTATGTTGGTTTTCTCGTGGCAAGGCTCATTTCTTAAGCCATTTTAAGAAATGAGCCGTGCCACGAGAAAACCGGCATAAAGAAATGAGCCCCGCCATGAGAAAACCAACATTAGTGGGTTTTGCGGCAGCGTGGATCCAGACCAGCCTGCGCATCCTGCTCAAGTTCTTTATTTAGACTAATTTTGAACCGAGGGGGGTGGGACACCGGGGGGGGGGGGGGGGGGGGGGGGGGGGGGCACCTTTCAGATGCTGTCACGAATAGGACTTGCATCGCCGTAAAATGGACTGGCTGGCCTGCTGACCGAGGGAGAAGACGGACTGGCTGGCCTGCTGACCGAGGGAGAAGACGGACTGGCTGGCCTGCTGACCGGGGGAGAAGACGGACTGGCTGGCCTGCTGACCGGGGGAGAAGACGGACTGGCTGGCCTGCTGACCGACTGGTGGAGGAGATGATAATAGCACCCTGCTGGCACACTGATGGTAAGAACAACAATAATGATATCCTGCTCATTTCTTAAGTAACTTCTCTTTGAATTGAAGTCCCATAACATAGTCCGCGTTTTCATTAAATATTGTTATCAGATGACAGGCCGCAAAGTCTGGTGTCACCACGCTGCGCAAACCCCACTATGATGGTTCTTGCTCATGCGGGGCACATCTCTTTATGTTGGTTTCTCGTGGCAAGGCTCATTTCTAAGCCATTTTAAGAAATGAGCCCGTGCACAGAAAACCACATAAAGAAAAGAGCCCCGCCATGAAAAACCAACACAGTGGGTTTGCGACCAGCGTGGATCCAGACCAGCACCAGCCTGCGCATCCTGCTCAAGTTCTTTATGTAGACTAATTTGACCCTTTCAGATTGCTGTCAGCGAATAGGACTATGGCATCGCCGTAAAATTGGCTGGCAGGCCTCTGAACGAGGGAGAAGACGGACTGGCTTGCCTTGGCTGACCGAGGAAAGACGTACTGGCTGGCCTGCTGACCGGGGGATAAGACGGACTGGCAGGCCTTGCCTGACCGGGGGAGAAGACGGACTGGCTGGCCTTCTGACCGACCGGTGGAGGAGATGATAATAGCACCCTGCTGGCACACTGATGGTAAGAACAACAATAATGATATCCTGCTCATTTCTATAAGTAAACCTCTTGAAATGATTAGTCATAACTTAGTCTCTTTTCAATTAAATAGTGTTATCAGTAGACAGGCCGCGAAGTCTGGTGTGCATCCACGCAGGTTCCGCAAACCACTATGTTGGTTTTCTCAATGCTGGGCCATCTCTTTTTATTTTGGTTTTCTCGTGTCAAGGCTCATTTCCTTAAGCCATTTTAAGAAATGAGACGTGCCACGAGAAAACCAGCATAAAGAGAATGAGCCCCGCCATGAGAAAAACCAACATAGTGGGTTTGCACCAGTCGGGATCCAGACCAGCCTGCGCAATCCTCACAAGTTCTTATGTAGACTAGATTGAACCTTTCAATGCTGTCAGCGAATATGACTTGCATCGCCGTAAAATGGACTGGCTGGCATGCCTGAACGAGGGAGAAGCGAACTGGCTGCCAGCTGACTCGGGGAGAAGACGACTGGCTGGACTGCTGACCGGGGGAGAAGACGGACTGGCTGGCCTGCTGACCGACTGGTGGAGGAGATGATAATAGCACCCTGCTGGCACACAGCTGGTAAGAACAACAATAATGATATCCTGCTTCATTTCTTAAGTAATTTCTCTAGATTGATAGTCATAACTAGTCCTCGTTTTCAATAAATATTGTTATCAGCAGACCAGCACGCGAAGTCTGTGGTTTGCCATCCACGCTCGGTCGCAAAACCCACTATGTTGGTTTTTCCTCATGCGGGCTCATCTCTTTAAGTTGTTTTCTCGTGTCAGAGCTCATTTCTTAATCCATTTTTAAGAAATGCCGGTGCCACGAGAAAACCAGCATAAAGAAAGAGCCCCGCCATGAGAAAACCAACATAGGTGGGTTTGCGACCAGCGTGGATCCAGACCACCTGCGCATCCGCTCAAGTTCTTTATGTAGACTAATTTGAAACCTTTCAAGGTGTCAGTCAGCGAATAGGACTTGCATCGCCGTAAAATGGACTGGCTGGCCTGCTGACCGAGGGAGAAGACGGACTGGCTGGCCTGCTGACCGAGGGAGAAGACGGACTGGCTGGCCTGCTGACCGGGGGAGAAGACGGGACAGGCTGTCCTGCTGACCGACTGGTGGAGGAGATGATAATAGCACCCTGCTGGCAACTCTGATGTAAGAACACACAATCATGATCTCCTGCTCATTTTCTTAAGTAATCTCTTGACTTGATAGTCATAACAATTAGTCGCGTTTTCAATATAATATTGTTATCTAGAGACAGGCCGGAGGACCGGCTAAGTCTGGTGTGCATCCACGCTGGTCGCAGCAAACTCCACTATGTTGTTTTCCTCATGGCGGCTCATCTCTTTAAGTTGTTTTCTCGTGGAAAGGCACATTTCTTAAGCCATTTTTAAAGATATGAGCCGTGCCACGAGAAAACCAGCATAAAGAAATGAGCCCCGCCTGAGAAACCACATAGAGGGTTTTTGCGACCAGCGTGGATCCAGACCAGCCCTCGCATCCTGCTCAAGTTCTTATGTAGACTAATTTGAAACCTTTCAGATGCTGTCAGCGAATAGGACATTGCATCGCCGTAAAATGACCTGGCGGGCCCGCTGACCGAGGGAGAAGACGACTGGCTGGCCTGCTGACCGGGGAGAAGACTGACTGGCTGGCCTGCTGACCGGGGGAAGAAGACATGACTGGGCTTGCCTGCTGACCGACTGGTGAGGAGATGATAATAGCACCCTGCTGGCAACACTGATGGTAAGAACAACCAATAAAGATAACCTGCTTCATTTCTAAATAAATACTCTTGAATTGATAGTCGTAACATTATCCGTTTCATTAAATATTGTTATCATAGACAGGCCGCGAAGCTGGTGTGCAGCCACGCTGGTCGCACACCCACATTTTTGGTTTTTTCCTCATGGCGGGCTCATCCTCTTTATAGTGTTTCTCGTGGCAAGGCTCATTCTTAAGCCATTTACAAATGAGACGTGCCACGAGAAAAACCAGCATAAAGAAATGATCCACCGCCATGAGAAAACCAACATAGGGGTTTTCGACCAGCCGGGATCCAAGACCAGCCTGCGCATCCTGCTCATGTCGTTATGTAACTAATTTAACTTTCGATGCTGTCACGAATAGGACTTCATCGCCGTAAAATGTACGCTGGCAGCTGCCGAGGGAGAAGACGGACTGGCTGGGGCCTGCTTACCGGGGGAGAAGACGGACATGGACGGCCTGCTGACCGGGGGAGAAGACGGACTGGCTGGCCTGCTGACCGACTGGTGGAGGAGATGATAATAGCACCCTGCTGGCACACTGATGGTAAGAACAACAATAATGATATCCTGCTCATTTCTTAAGTAATTCTCTTGAATTGATAGTCATAACATTAGTCGCGTTTTCATTAAATATTGTTATCAGAGACAGGCCGCGAAGTCTGGTGTGCATCCACGGCTGGTCCGCAAACACTAATGTTGGTTTACTCATGCGGGGCTCATCTCTTTATGTTGGTTTCTCGTGAGCAAGGCCATTCTTAAGCCTTTTAAGAAATGAGCCGTGCCACGAGAAAACCAGCATAAAGAAAATGGAGCCCGCCATGAGAAAACCAACAAGTGAGGTTTTGCGACCAGCGGTGGATCCAGACCAGGCCTGCGCATCCTGCACCAGTCTATGTAGACTAATTTGAACCTTTCAGATGCTGTCAGCGAATAGGACTTGCATCGCCGTAAAATGGACTGGCTGGCCTGCTGACCGGGGGAGAAGACGGACTGGCTGGCCTGCTGACCGGGGGAGAAGACGGACTGGCTGGCCTGCTGACCGGGGGAGAAGACGGACTGGCTGGCCTGCTGACCGACTGGTGGAGGAGATGATAATAGCACCCTGCTGGCACACTGATGGTAAGAACAAAAATAATGATATCCTGCTCATTTCTTAAGTAATTCTCTTGAATTGATAGTCATAACATTAGTCGCGTTTTCATTAAATATTGTTATCAGAGACAGGCCGCGAAGTCTGGTGTGCATCCACGCTGGTCGCAAACCCACTATGTTGGTTTTCTCATGGCGGGGCTCATCTCTTTATGTTGGTTTTCCTCCTCGTGCCAAAAGGCTCCATTTCTAAAGCCATTTTAAGAAATGAGCCGTGCCACGAGAAACCACATACAGAAATGAGTCCCCCATGAGACAACCACATAGTGGGTTTGCGACCAGCGTGATCCAGACCACCTGCGCATCCTGCTCAAGTTCTTTATGTAAACTAATTTTAAAACCTTTCCAGATGGCTTGTTCAGTGCGAATAGGACTTGCATCGCCGTAAACTGGACTGGCTGGCCTGCTGACCGAGGGAGAAGACGGACTGGCTGGCCTGCTGACCGAGGGAGAAGACGGACTGGCTGACCGGCTGACCGAGGGAGAAGACGGACTGGCTGGCCTGCTGACCGGGGGAGAAGACGACTGGCTGCCTGCTGACCGACTGGTTGGTGGCAGATAATACACCCTGCAGGCACACTGATGGTAAGAACAAACAATAATGATATCCTGCTCTTTCTTAATAATCACTTTATATTTATAGCTTAACATTAGTCGCGTTTTCATTAAATATTGTTATCAGAGACAGGCCGCGAAGTCTGGTGTGCATCCACGCTGGTCGCAAACCCACTATGTTGGTTTTCTCATGGCGGGGCATCATCTCTTTAAGTTGGTTTTCCTCGTGGCAAGTCTTCATTTCTTTTCTTAAGCCTTTAAAGAATTGACGCCGTGCCACGAGAAAACCAGCATAAAGAAATGAACCCCGCCATGAGAAAACCAACATAGTGGGTTTGCGACCAGCGTGTATCCAGACCAGCCTGCGCATCCTGCTCAAGTTCTTTATGTAGACTAATTTGAACCTTTCAGATGCTGTCAGCGAATAGGACTTGCATCGCCGTAAAATGGACTGGCTGGCCTGCTGACCGAGGGAGAAGACGGACTGGCTGGCCTGCTGACCGGGGGAGAAGACGGACTGGCTGGCCTGCTGACCCGAGGGAGAAGACGGACCGGCTGGCCTGCTGACCCGAGGGAGAAGACGGACTGGCTGGCCTGCTGACCGACGGGTGGAGGAGATGAATAAGACACCATCCCTGCTGCAACACTGATGGTAAGAACAACAATAATAACCTGCTCATTTCTTAAGTAATTTCTCTTAAATTGATAGTCATCACATTAGTCGCGTTTTCATTAAATATTGTTATCAGAGACAGGCCGCGAAGTCTGGTGTGCATCCACGCTGTTCGCAAACCCACCTAGGTTGGTTTTCTCCATGGCGGGGCTCATCTCTTTATGTTGTTTTCCGCGTGGCAAGGCTCAGTTCTTAGCCATTTTAAAAATGAGCCATGCCAACGAGAAAACCAGCATAAAGAAATGAGCCCCGCCATGGAAAACCAACTAGTGGGTTTGCGACCAGCGTAGATCCAGACCAGCCTGCGCAACCTGCTCAAGTACTTTATGTAGACTAATTCTGAATCCTTTCAGATGCTGTCAGCGAATAGAAACTTGCATCGCACGTAAAAAAGGACTGGCTGGCCTGCTGAACGAGGGAGAAAGAGACGGACTGGCTGGCCTGCTGACCGAGGGAGAAGACGGACTGGCTGGCCTGCTGACCGGGGGAGAAGACGGACTGGCTGGCCTGCTGACCGGGGGAGAAGACGGACTGGCTGGCCTGCTGACCGACTGGTGGAGGAGATGATAATAGCACCCTGCTGGCACACTGGATGGTAAGAACAAGCAAAAATGATATCCAGCTCATTTCTTAAGTAATACTCTTGAATTGATAGTCCATAACATTAGGTCCGCGTTTTCAGTAAATATTGTTAACATGAGACAGCCGCAATCTGGTGTGCATCCACGCTGGTCGTCAAACGCCACCGAATGTTGGTTTTCTCATCGGGGCTCATCTCTTTATGTTGTTTTCCCCTCGTGGCAAGGCTCATTTCTTAATCCATTTTAAGAAAATGAGCCGTGCCACGAGAAAACCAGCATAAAGAAAATTGAGCCCAGCCAATTAGAAACCAACAATAAGTGGGTTTTGCGACCAGCGTGGATCCAGACCAAGCCCTGCGCATCCTGCTCCAGGTCTTTATGTATGACTAATTTGAACCTTTTCAGATGCTGTCAGCGCAGAGGACTTGCATCGCCGTAAAATGACTGTGCTGGCCTGCAGACCGAGGGAGAAGACGGACCTGGCAGGCCTGCTGACCGAGGGAGAAGACGGACTGCTGGCCTGCTGTCCGGGGAGAAGACGGACTGGCTGGCTTAGCTGACCGGGAGAAACGGAACTGGCTGGCCTGCTTTGACCGACTGGTGGAGGAGATGATAATACACCCTGCGGGCCACACTGATGTAAGAACAACAATAATGATAACCTGCTCATTTCTTATGTAATTCTCTTGATTGATAGTCATAACATTAGTCGCTTTATCCATTAAATATAGATATCAAGACAGCCGCGAAGTCTTGTGTGGCAACCACGCTGGTTCGCCAACCCACTATGTTGGTTTTCTCATGGCCGGGGCTCATCCTTTATTTGGTTTCCCCTCGTGGCAAGCTCATTTCTAAGGCCATTTTGAGAAATGACACAAAAAAGCCATGCCACGAGAAAACCAGCATAAAGAAAAGAGCCCCGCCATGAGAAAACAACATAGGGGTTTGCGACCAGTCGTGTATCCAGACCACCTGCGCAACTGCTCAAGTTCCTTTAAGTAGACTAATTTTTGAACCTTTCAGATGGCTGTCAGCGAATAGGACTTGCATCGCCGTAAAATGACTGGCTGCCTGCTGACCCGAGGGAGAAGACGGACTGGCTGGCTTGCTGACCGAGGGAGAAGACGACTGGCTGGCCTGGCCTGAACTCGTGGAAAAGAAGGACTGGCTGGCCTGCTGACCGGGGAGAAGACGTACTGGCTGGCCTGCTGACCGACAGGTGAGGAGATGATAAATAGCAACCCTGCTGGCACACTGATGGTAAGAACAACAATAATGATATCCTGCTCATTTCTTAAGTAATTCTCTTGAATTGATAGTCATAACATGAGTCTGCGTTTTCATTAAATATGTTAATCAGAGACAGGCCGCGAAGTCTGTGTGCATCCACGCAGGTCGCAAACCCACTATGGGTGGTTTTTCTCATGGCGGGGCCTCATGCTCTTTTTATTTGTTTTTCTCGTGGCACAGGCTCATTAAATCTTAAGCCATTTTTAAGAAATGTCCTGTGCCATGAGAAAACCATCATAAAGAAATAGCCCCGCCATGAGAAAACCAACATAGTGGGTTTGCTGGATTTCTCAAAGGCGGGCTCATTCCTTTAATGTTGGTTTTTCTACGTGGTACGGGCTCATTTCTTAAGCCCTTTTAAAATAGCCGAGCCACCAGACGACCAGCATAAAGAAATGAGCCCCGCCACGAGAAAACCAACAATAACTAGAAAATGCTTTTGTAAAAAAGCGCATGGCTCCCCCAATGCAAAGTCCTATAGGCAAGAAGTAAATAGGGGTCAGGAGCAACACTCAAAGAGACCCTGATGTTTGGCTGCAATAGGGATCATCTACTTGCATGTCCAGGTCATCCCTCTAAATTTCAACACCTCTTGGCCTAGTGGTTCCCAGTCAACTGTTCAGGCTCCTGTGACCTTGCCCTTGATCAAGTGACCTCAAAATAAATAGGGGCAGCTACTCTGTGTCATGTCCAATCATCCTAGTAAGTTTCAACATTGTAGGTCAATGGTTCTCAATTTATTTCCAATAATATGATTTTACATGAACATGCCACGGTGACCTTGACCTTTAATAGACTGACCCCAAAATCAATAGGGGTCATCTACTCTGCATGTTCAATCATCCTATGAAGTTTCAACATTCTGGGTCAAGTGGTTCTCAAGTTATTGATCAGAACTGGTTATCAATGTTCAGGCCCCTGTGACCTTGACCTTTAATGGAGTGGCCCCAAAAACAATAGGGGTCATTTACTCTGCATGAACAGTCATCCTATGAAGTTTCAACATTCTGGGTCGAGAGGTTCTCAGGTTATTGATTGGAAATGGTTTTCCATATTCAGGCCCCTGTGGCCTTGACCTTTAACAGAGTGACCCTAAAATCGTTAGGGGTCATCTACTCAGCATGACCAATCATCCTATGAAGTTTCATCATTCTGGGTCAAGTGGTTGTCAACTTACTGACCGGAAATGGTTTTCAATATTCGGGCCCCTGTGACCTTGACCTTTCACAGAGTGACCCCATAATCGTTAGGGGTCATCTACTCTGCATGACCAATCATCCTATTAAGTTTCAACATTCTGGGTCAAGTGGTTCTCTAGTTATTGATCGGAAATGGTTTTCAATGTTCAGGCCCCTGTGACCTTGACCTTTGACGGAGTGACCCCAAAATCAATAGGGGTCATCTACTCTTCATGACCAATCATCCTATGAAGTTTTAACATTCTGGGTCAAGTGGTTCTCTAGTTATTGATCGGAAATGGTTTTCAATGTTCAGGCCCCTGTGACCTTGACCTTTGACGGAGTGACCCCAAAATCAATAGGGGTCATCTACTCTTCATGACCAATCATCCTATGAAGTTTCAACATTCTGGGTCAGGTGGTTCTCAAGTTATTGATCAGAACTGTTTATCAATTTTCAGGCCCCTGTGACCTTGACCTTTAACGGAGTAACCCCAAAAACAATAGGGGTCATTTACTCTGCATGAACAATCATCCTATGAAGTTTCAACATTCTGGGTTGAGAGGTTCTCAAGTTATTGATTGGAAATGGTTTTCCATGTTCAGGCCCCTGTGGCCTTGACCTTTAACAGAGTGACCCTAAAATCGTTAGGGGTCATCTACTCAGCATGACCAATCATCCTATGAAGTTTCATCATTCTGGGTCAAGTGGTTCTCAACTTACTGACCGGAAATGGTTTTCAATGTTCGGGCCCCTGTGACCATGACCTTTAACAGAGTGACCCTAAAATCGTTAGGGGTCATCTACTCAGCATGTCCAGTCATCCTATGATGTTTCATCATTCTGGGTCAAGTGGTTCTCAAGTTATTGACCGGAAATGGTTTTCAATGTTCAGGCCCCTGTGTCCTTGACCTTTAATGGAGTGACCCCAATATCAATAGGGGTCATCTACTTTGCATGTACAATCATCCTATGAAGTTTCAACATTCTGGGTCAAGTGGTTCTCTAGTTATTGATCGGAAATGGTTTTCAATATTCAGGCCCCTGTGACCTTGACCTTTGACGGAGTGACCCCAAAATCAATAGGGGTCATCTACTCTTCATGACCAATCATCCTATGAAGTTTCAACATTCTGGGTCAAGTGGTTCTCTAGTTATTGATCGGAAATGGTTTTCAATGTTCAGGCCCCTGTGACCTTGTCCTTTGACGGAGTGACCCCAAAATTAATAGGGGTCATCTACTCTTCATGACCAATCATCCTATGAAGTTTCAACATTCTGGGTCAAATGGTTCTCTAGTTATTGATCAGAAATGGTTTTCAATGTTCAGGCCCCTGTGACCTTGACCTTTGACGGAGTGACCCCAAAAACATTAAGGGTCGTCTACTCAAGCAGCCCTACAACTTTATGAAGTTTGAAGGTTCTAGGTCAAATGGTTCTCCAGTTATTGCTCGGAAATGAAGTGTGACGTACGGACGGACGTACGGACGGAAGGACGGACGGACGGACAGGGCAAAAACAATATGTCTCCTGGGGGAGACATAATAATATCCTGCTCATTTCTTAAGTAATGGAAATTATTTTAGAATTAAAATAATTTAATTTATTTTTTCTCAAATTGTTGCTCGTTAATTACCGTCTGCTAGTTTATTAAATTGTCGTCTGTTTTCGTAGATAAACGTGTCATCGATATTGTTACACTTGGCTGATCTGAACTGGTTCTTATTGATACTGGTACCCAGTCGATATAATATAAATACCAATAATCTCGTGCAGTTCTCTCACATTTTGCTAGCTACACCGTCGGTAACGTCAAAACTATTTACATGTTTTGATTTATCATTGCAATGCCTCGTGGTCAAAGGCGGGAACTGATATTCAGTAGGGGAAACTTCCCGTTTGGGAAATCATTTATGGGTTTTTCCCTACTTCCTGAACGGGAAACTTGTTACTTTTTATAGTAACATGCTTCCCGTTCGGGAAGCAATATCGCAAGTTTTAGACCCATTTCATTTAAAATAGCCGGTGCATAAGAATATACACAAGATCTGCAAATTAATATGCCACATTAAACTTAAAGATATATAAAAATTTTTCTACCGTTCACTTTTTTTTTTAAATGTCTTATTTGAATTTTTTATTTGACAGTGAAATTGACCATTTTCTTCAAAAATTTGTTTAAAATCAGGTTTCCCGAATTGGAACCAACTTCCTGATCGGGAAACCTAGCGTTTAAGTTACTTCACAATCAGGAAATTGAAAGCGACTTCAGAAAATTTTTCTTTTATTTTGTTATAAAAAGCAATTATTTCAAATTTCAGTTTTCGGGAGTTGTGATCCCGTAATTGATGTGCCCTAGTGACCCCAGGATTTAACAGACTCTATGAGTTTGGGTTAAAAGGCAGTGGATAAATTATGTGAATTTTTACTTTAGACACTTTCCCAAGATTTTTGTGTTGTGTGACTCCAGCTAATTTCTGATGTAAATTATTTTTTTTCCTTTTAGTTCGTCTGTTTTTTTTGTTGTTTTTGTTTTTTTTTATCATGAGGTATTGTCGTCACTTGATCGTTGGCATTGGTGTCGGCATTTGTTAAAAATTGTTTAGGTCCCCATTTTCTCAAACATTGAAAGGGTTACAGTTTTAAAACTTTGCACATTAGGGACTATGTATGGCCTAAACCACAACTCTGATATGCATTTGATAAAATAATTGCCCTTTATTGTACTTGGAAAATTTTATTTTTCTTGGTTAAATTTTTTGTTTAGTCAAAAACTATAAGAGCTACATTTTGAAACTTTGCCACTTGTTTATCACCGATATTGGGGACTATAAAGTAAAATTTAAAGAACCATAACTCTAATCTGCATTTTGTCAGAATTAGGCCATTTTTGTAGTTTTAGAAAATCCAACCTATATCTTTTTAAGATCTCTTGTATGTGTTACACATAATACACTGTTATTTCTTTACTTTTCTGGTTGTTCAGTTTTTATCATTTTCAGTACTATCAGGAAATTGCATTCAACAAATGCGGATCTCTGCTCTTCAAAAATAATCTTCTTTGCTGAAAAAATTGTACAAATATTCATAATGTGGGTCATAAATTGAATCTTAATCTGGCCTTTTTGTTTTACACCTTGTTTTTCACACATACTGATGTTCTGATTAAAACCTACTGATATTCTAAATTCAAATCTACTGCAACAAAATGATGTTACAACTTATGTATTAACTTTGGTATCAGTTTAATTGACCATGTTTTTCCAACTATTTGATCATTGTCAAAGGCCCTTTTCATTTAGACAAAAGAAATTTCGTTGCAAAATTTCCCTGTGATGTCAGCCACTTCATTAAGGTAAGATAGCAACAGATGAATTACAGAGCTGTCCATAAGACAGCATTGCTCAACTTTTGTCATGCTTGCTCTGAATTAGAGTTTTGCAAGAACAAATTTTAACAGTCAAAATTCAAATCAGGGGTTAAAAGGATTGTTTTCCAGCGATGACTTTGATAGTAAAAAACTATTTTATTTTCAATCAAATCTTTGTAGTAACGAGTTTATTTGACTCATCAACAACTTTTACCAAAAAAAATTTCTAAGTTAAAAAGGGGATAACCTATCAAATTCAATCAGTTGTTATGGGGATTGTTCTCCTGGTGTAGACTTTAATAGCAAAAAAAAACTGTTTAATCTTTGTTTATTAACAGAGATATCGACTTATAAAAAACTTTTACACAACAAAATCAAAGTTAAAAGGGCCTAACTCTGGCAAATTTCAATTTTTGAGGATTGTTTCCGGGTTTGTAGACTTTGACAGTAAATACATTTTGGGTAAGTTTTCAAGTCAAACCTTACAAGTATTTGACTTTTCAAAACTTTAAAGTTACAAGGAGAATAACTATATCATAAGTCAAATCAGATTATGTGGATTGGTGTAGACTTTGATAGTAATAACTTTTTGAAAACTGATGTCATATTTTTTTTACTTTCTCTTTTTAGGTTTAAAACAGTCTGAAAGAGCATTTGCCCGCCTTTGCATTTGGGTGTGCAAAAAAGGAAGTATATCAAGAGATTTATAATTCTATTCAGTTATAAATAAGACACAGAATCCTTGATTAACTTGGGTTTGATAAAATTAAAAGTGAAAGAAACAAAGTAGTTATACTTTTCTTGAAGGTATCACATCTGACACAGTCAAAACACAAAATACTGTAAGAGCATGTGCTGCATTTAAACAGATTTTCAGTTTCAGGTAGATGCATCTTTTGGCCCTAGTTTTCTTTATTTTAATGTTTTACAATATCAAGCACCACAAGGTTAATTGTTGTCAGTTTTGGGTTCTAATTTTTTTAGCTCGATTTTTAAAAGAAAAAGGTAGAGCGGGCGATGTATCCCCCTGATTAAAGTTTTTTAAAAGTCAATACTCTGTTCTTATCAAAGCATAAACTAGTTTTCCCAAACCCATGAGCTTAAGGGACTTGTCACTGCAAATATTTCTATGTCTTTATAAGGAAACCCCTTTCATATTTTATCTTTATGTTTTGTAATACAAGTACATGTACTGTTATTATTACATGTATAATAAGTAAGCTAAAGAACAGACTTTAATTTAAAAATATTTTTGGTTCTGCATTTTGACAGTATATAGTATGTCATACTGTTTCCTTGTCATTTGCCTTAAAGCTACTTTTTCGAATTCTTAAGTTTGTTCAAAAATTTTTCAATTTAAAAAAAACATTTTGTATCACCTTGAAAATTTGTTTTTTTTTTTTGGGTAAAATTTCAGGTGAAGAATACCAAACAATCTGGAAAAGCATTATGTATCCCTCGGAACAAAATCAGAATTTTTACATTGAAAAACATCTCACATCGAATATCGTCCTCTTTTGGTTATTTCAAATACACATGTATCATTTTGTATCAAACTAATACT
The DNA here is from genome assembly GCF_021730395.1 of Mercenaria mercenaria. Taxonomy (NCBI): domain Eukaryota; kingdom Metazoa; phylum Mollusca; class Bivalvia; order Venerida; family Veneridae; genus Mercenaria; species Mercenaria mercenaria. The sequence goes on along the minus strand of NC_069371.1, from coordinate 34,723,376 downwards.
GTGAATTTATTAGTAAAAGAAAAATTTAGCATCAATTAAGGTAAAAATGTACCTGTACACGTACTTTGTTCAATGTATCGGTCTGTGTTGTTGATCTACTTTCTTTGCTTTCTGTATAATAGTTTTAAAGTTTTCAATGTAGGAGCACAGCCTTTGAAATATGACACTAGTTTTGTGATTTTCTATTTTATGTAGTATAAAGTGTTTTTCAGATCTCCCTTTGACATGTTTCTTCTGGTTCTTTTGGACTTTGTCTGTCTTGATATTCCATTTAGTATGATAAAAAGATGTACCACGCAAATTAAGAAGATTTCCTGATCGGGAAGTTTGGTTTCCCAAATCGGGAAACTCTGCTTTTTTGCAGTTCATTCGGAAAAAGGGCAGATTCCAATGTGAAATTAAAAAATACTGGGACATTTAAAAAAATTCTAAACGGTAGAAATCAGATATGTCTTTTAAGTTCAATATGGCTATTCAATTTCGAGATCTAATGTATAGTCTTATGAAACCGGCATTTTTAATGAACCTCCCTAAAATATAGTGGTTTATTTCCCCAAACGGGAAGCATGTTACTATAATAAGTAACAAGTTTCCTGTTCGGGAAGTAGGGAAAAACCCATAAATAATTTCCCGATCGGGAAGTTTCCCCTACTGATATTTCGGAGGAATCCTTGCAAGAGAAATATTCCGCAGTATGCTCCTCAGGACAATGGCAAGAGGGATGCTAGGTGCAGATGCTTTAGAAGAGAATGTTGTTGACGGTGTTACCAATCTTCTGCCGGTATGTCGAAAAATAATATCACAGATTTAGTAGATTGTTTGTTGTTCAAACATAGAGCCTTGGGTTTTTTTTTCATAATATTCACGATGGGGTGTGGCGACGAAATATATATCTACGCACGCGTCTACAGGCTATCCTTTGACTCTATTTGGCAACAATACAGTAAACTCGGTTCCACGGTTATTCAAATTTTACTGTGTATGTAACTTTTGATGACATAAGGCAACATGTACTACACTTAGCTCGCAAAATCAAAGGTGTTTTGTATCCCCAAATGTATAATTTGTTTTAATAGTCGCTATTTTTGACAGGCGTCTCTGTTCATAGTCATGATTTCCATGCTTTTCAGTGTAAATTTTAAGGTTATAAGGTAGAACTGGAGCAGGTGTCTAACAACAGTTCGTTTTGTAAACATCATGTTTTTTAAAAATTAGATTTAGTTTTTGTATCCTAGCTACGATTTTCATATTTGATATTTATAAGAATTTTTCATGTAGAGAAATATTTGTTTTGAAAAACTTGTGGTACGAATGACCTAGTAATTGAACTGTATTTGACATTTCTTTTCAAACTTTACGGCTCGACAAAGTTTACTTAGCATTCAGGGTCAGCTTTAATTAAATGTTAAGGCGAGTAGATAAATTAGGTATTACAACCGAAATGCACAATCAAAATTTGTATTTTGCAAGGGTTTTGGGAGTTATCTGAATAGTTATTTGCGCATTGAATGTACAGAAAATAAATTTTTTTTTGGAAATCTACTAATGAATTCATCACTTACATTTCAGTGTACCAGGTATTCTTACAAAATTGATGAGATTTTTGCATTATTTTGTATAACTTCAAAGATCGCGCATTGCGTTAGAAAACTTATTCATTTACGAGTTATGACGATCAATTTCTTTTACGTCAAAGCACTTCAGCCCATGGTCTAAGTCAAACATAATTTATGGGCCATTACATGCAGGTTTAAATCAGTTAACATCAGTTTTTATGCATATGTATTATGACTGTAATTCTGTTTAAACGGGACGTGGTTTATTCGCAAATTTTCTTTAAAAATGTAAAGTGTACAAATTTCAACGCGCATATAAAGTCTTTAAGTAATCAAAATTGTCGTCTTTTTGTTCGAGCTTTCCCTTTCATAAAGGATCACTTTCAGATTCTGTCGTTTAGGAAACATAACAGTTGGAACATTTTATCTCTTGCAAAAAACCGTCTTCTAATTTCATTGAATTTCTATGGGTTTACTTTAAGAGTAATAGTTAAATACGTTTCATTGAATTCAGAATAATCAATTCGCAAATTTAAAATAATATTGAAACTGACCGAGTAGCCCGGGCCCACTGGCTAAATTTCAAGATTTCATAAAATGTTTCATTTCACAAAAATATTTCAGGTGAATATAGAGGAACTCACCATTTATCATACAATGAACGATCTTATTAACGGTTAAAATAATTGGGTTCAATAATTAGGTCACTTCGGATCTCAGGTTTACCTCATTCATGCGCCAGGTTCAAATTTAACCATTTATAAATAGTTTACGTTATGTAGCATAGAAGTATGTCAAAACATTAAATTCACAGCGAACACAAATTAAAACTTATTCGTAGATACACGAGGACGTTGACATATCAATTAAAGTCGCTTTCATTTTTAACTTAACCAGGTACATAACATTTGAATAGTTTGCTAGATTTTAGAATCGCATAAATCAAAATTGAACACTAATAAATTGTCACATTTCTAAGATTGTACCGGTTGTCAAAATGGACAATTTTTACCGGTCAAACTTACTCGCCGTTTTTTGGTCTGACAAAACTATATCATCATACAGAATTAGGATATTTAACAAAGTTATGATTTTTACAAAAAAAAAAAAAAAAATCAGTTGGATTTCAGTTTTTTCTGTTACAAAATAAGATTTATTTAATTTTGTCTTGGATAGACCCGGTGAATATTCCCATTTTGGTTATTTATTTTCACCGTCACAAATGACTTTTTATGATACAGACTTGGATTTACAGCAAACATAACCTTGACGGAATTGTTCCCAATCTTAGTGGCGGTTGTGGTTTGGGGGGTCAGACTTATTAAACAACTGCTGAATAATAATAATAAATCTAAAACTCTTTTGCCTCAATAGGCAGTTATAAGTATCTTGTACAAACTATCATGTAGTTGTCAGATTTTATTTGCTTTCCTATATACGCTGAACATGTACCAGGGCGTCACGATGACATTTTGGTTTAAGTTATTCAGATTAAGATAAGCAGCTCCTGATGTAGATCCATAGAGTTCGAACATTGTTACAATCTTAAATAAAAGTAGCACTTATACCTCGGTTACATACAACACAGCTATTAAATCATTATAAAAAAAAAATAAATAAATGAAAAAAAAAATCACTTACCGTTTACCTTAACAATGACCGTATCACCCATCAAAATTATTTTCTTATAGTGTATGTGTTTTGTGAAAGACGAATTTAACTTACATTACAGGCTTTAAAAAACCTACCGCTGCTATTCAATTAATTCTGTTGTGTGTATGCAACCATGATTATAATGGCACGTACTACCTGTTGCACGCAAAATAATGGTATTTCATATAGAATTATATATAAAATAGACTCTATTTTGACAGGTGTCACTGTTCATAGTCGGGATTTTCTGCTTTTTTAGTTACGATTCAGGTTAAATGTAGGACGGAGCAGGGCTTTAAATTAATTTCACAAATGGGACGGGTTTTTCATTTACATACGGGTTTCGTCCATAATAAACTGTTAGACGGCTGTCGAAATATTGTGCTAAAACCCCAGACAAGCGGGCTCTATCGACAAAGTTTTTAATAAAGGTCAAAGCGACTGCTCCCATGCACGATATACGAGGAATACGAGTTGGGAAAATATGTCAGACTTTGGTTTTTTGTATCATACTTTGGTTTGTTTATGTGAGAAAACGATTAACATACAAATTGTTCAAGTTTCATACTTGTCCGTAGTTGAGAACAAATATGCGTATATAAAATTTCAAAACAATGAAATATGTATCTATCAAAAACCCGTAGGTCACATAAATTTTTCTATAGGCGCAGACAAAATGTCTTCTGTATATGCATTAATAATCTCAATTTTTTCTTTTTTCTGCCGTTTCAGCCATATCTTTTAAAAAGGGGGGCTTGTACTGTCTAATTGGTTGATGCAATTATTCAAAATCATAACTTTGGAAGTTGTAAGATTTGATTTAGTAAAATATGGCCTACCGCAAGTTAGTTTATTCAGGTGGCAAATTCATTATAATTAGGCTCGATATTGATGCTATGCCCCATTTTGTTCGGTCAGATGGAATACAGTATAAGAAAGTAGGACTACAATGTTTGGGTGATTACATAAAAGATGCGATTTTTAAAGAATAGTTTGAAAGGCCGTAGAATTTTGGCGGATAAATTATAAATTTATTGTGGCGGTAAAATTTTGGGCGGCCGTGAGGTGAGCGGATACGGTGTCTGTATGTTTGCATTCAAGTTGCGTACTTTGGGGTATCATATGTTTACCAGTTTGTGTTAACTGGATAGTAAAAGGTTTTGCCCTAGTACTTGGCAATTCCTAGTGTTGCGTGTGTTGCGGGATGTTGCGTTGCTCTCAGTGTGCACTTTGCCTTGCCTTGCCTTGCCTTTCATTGAATCGTGTTGCGGTTTCGCTCATTCTCGGTTTAACCCGAAATGGGGGGAATGGTAGCTCGACGTTCCCCAAATTTAAAATTTTTGTGTGTTTGATTTGAGTGATTTCCTGTTATAAAGTGCAAAGTGTCTTGTGTTGGGTTTTCCTTTGAGTGCACCTGTTACAAAGTACAAAGTGTCTTGCGTTACTTTGCGTTGTTTGAGTGATACCTGTTACAAAGTACAAGGTCATGCATTGCTTTTCCTTTGGTCCGTTGTGTTATATTTCCTTTCCTTTACATTGGCTAGGGTGTGCCTTTGACCGCATCCCGGTGACACCCGGGGTGGGTTGGATTCACAATTCGAAGTTCGATGGATTGCGCAGTTGCATTGTTTTGCAAGCCTTGGTTGGTGGTCTGTTCTCCTCTCGGTCGACGGATTTTGCTGTGGGTTTTAACGACCCCTTTCACGGGAGACCCTTGTTGAGTCATGACGGCCGATCAACTCCCAATATGTCAATATACTTTTACTGAATTTAATTAAATTATTACAAATGTTCAGTGTAGTTTAAATATCGTTGTAAGTATCAATGCATATTCTTCATGAATAAAGAGTGTTGTATGAGATAATTGGTTTTTATTTTGAGTAATAAAATAATTCTCTTAAATTAATAGTCATAACATTAGTCGAGTTTTCATTAAATATTGTTATCAGAGACAGGCCGCGAAGTCTGGTGTGGATCCACGCTGGTCGCAAACCCACTATGTTGGTTTTGTCATGGCGGGGCTCATTTCTTTATGCTGGTTTTCTCGTGGCAAGGCTCATTTCTTAAGCCATTTTAAGAAATGAGCCGTGCCACGAGAAAACCAGCATAAAGAAATGAGCCCCGCCCTGAGAAAACCAACATAGTGGGTTTGCTGGTTTTCTCATGGTGGGGCTCATTTCTTTATGTTGGTTTTCTCGTGGCACGGCTCATTTCTTAAGCCGCCACGAGAAAACCAACATGTGGGTTTGCGACCAGGATGGATCCGACCAGCCTGCACATCCTGCTCAAGTTTTTTATGTAGACTAATTTGGAACCTTTCAGATGCCTCAGCGAATAGGACTTGCAAACGCAGGGAAGACCGAGGGAATGGACTGGCTGGCCTGCTGACCGAGGGAATGGACTGGCTGGCCTGCTGACCGAGGGAATGGACTGCTGGCCTGCTGACCCGGGTGGTGGTGGGGATAATAATAGCAGTCTGCTGGCACCCCTGATGGTAATAACAACAATAATAATATCCTGCTCATTTCTTAAGTAAATTTTCCTTAAAATTTATAGTCTAACATTAGTAGAGTTTTCATAATATTGTTATCAGAGACAGGCCGCGAAGTCTGGTTGGATCCACGCTGGTCGCAAAACCACTATGTTGGTTTTCTCATGGCGGGGCTCATTTCTTTATGTTGGTTTTCCAGCTCCTCCACCAGTCCATCAGCTCCACCAGTCCGTCAGCTCCACCAGTCCGTCAGCCAGTCGGTCCTTTCCCCCGGTTGAAGTCCTCCGTCCTTTTTACGGCGATGCAAGTCCTATTCGCTGACGCCATCTGAAAGGTTCAAATTAGTCTACATAAAGAACTTGAGCAGTTTCTCGTGGCACGGCTCATTTCTTAAGCCATTTTAAGAAATGAGCCGTGCCACAAGAAAACCAGCATAAGGAAATGAGCCCCGCCAAGAGAAATCCACATAGTGGGTTTGCGACCAATGGGGATCCAGCCCAGCCTGCGCATCCTGCTCGTTTCGAAATAATTCTCTTAAGTTAATATCATAAGATTAGTAGAGTTCCATTAAATTTGTTTTTAGAGACCGGCTGCGAAATCTGTGTGGACCAAGCGGTCGCAAACCCACTATGTTGGTTTTCTCATGGCGGGCTCATCTCTTTATGTTGGGTTTTTTTTGTGGCACGGCTGATTTCTTAAGCCATTTTAAGAAATGAGCCATGCCACGAGAAAACCAGCATAAAGAAATGAGCCCCACTATGAGTAAACCAACATAGTGGGTTTGCGACCAGGATGGATGCAGACCAGCCTGCGCATCCTGCTCAAGTTCTTTATGTAGACTAATTTGAACCTTTCAGATGGCGACAGCGAATAGGACTTGCATCCAAGGAAAGGACTTAGGACACTTTCATCGAAGGAAAGGACTGACTGGTGGAGGAGATAATAATAACATGATGCTGACACACTGATGGTAATAACAATAGTAATTATATCCTGCTCATTTCTTAAATAATTTTCTTAAATTAATAGTCATAACATTAGTAGAGTTTTCATTAAATATTGTTATTAGAGACAGGCAGCGAAGTCTGGTGTGGATCCATGCTGGTCGCAAGCCCCTAGGTCAAATGGTTCTCCAGTTATTGCTCGGAAATGAAGTGTGACGGACAGACGGACGGACGGACAGGGCAAAAACAATTTTATTTGGTAACAAAAAACTATGCATGTGGTCCAAATTTGAAGCCTGTACTTTTAAAAATGTGAAAGTAGGTCACTAGGTCAATAACAAGGTCAGTTTTTTTCGGTACACAAACCTGTGCATGTGGTCCAAATTTGAAGGCTGTAGCTACAGAAATGAGAAAGTAGGTCACTAGGTCAACATCAAGGTCAACTCATGTCAAGGTTCATCTTGCCACTCAAAACTATACATGTCGTCCAAATTCGAATGATGTAAGATATGGACATGAAGATTCTAGGTTTTTCCCTATATAAGTCAATATGAACCATATGACCCCTGCGACGGGGCCATATTTGACCCTAGAGGGATGATTTGAACAAACTTGGTAGAGAACCACTAAATGATGCTACATTACAAAATATCAAAGCCACAGTCTTTGTGGTTTGGACAAGAAGATTTTCAAAGTTTTTCGCTATATAAGTCTATGTAAACCATGTGACCCCAAGGGCGGAGCCATAATTGACCCTAGAGGAATAATTTGAACAATCTTAGTAGAGGACCACTAGATGATGTCATAAACAAAATATATAAGCCCTAGGCCCTGTGGTTTTGGACAAGAGGTTTTTCAATGCTTTTTTCCTATATAAGTCTATATAAACCATGTGACCCCCAGGGTGGGGCCATATCTGACCCCAGGGAAATAATCTGAACAATCTTGATAGAGGACCACTAGATTTTGCTACAATTACCAGATATCAAAGCCCTATGCCCTATGGTTTTGGATAAGAAGATCAGAAACCGTTTAACTGTTCCTGGCCAATGCGACCTTGACCTTTGACCTCAAAATCAATAGGTGTCATCTGCTGGTCATGGCCAACCTAACTATCAATTTTCCTGACACTAGGCCCAAGCGTTCTTGAGTTATTGCCTGGAAACCATTTTACTGTTCCTGGTCACTGTGACCTTGACCTTTGACATACTGACCTCAAAATCAATAGGGGTCATCTGCTGGTCATGAACAACCTCCCTATCAACTTTCGTGACCCTAGGCCTAAGCATTCTTGATTTTATCATCCGGAAACTATTTTACTGTTCAGGGTCACTGTGACCTTGACCTTTAATATACTGACCTCAAAATCAATAGGGGTCATCTGCTGGTCATTACCAAACTCCCTATCAACTTTCATGATCCTAGGCCCAAGGGTTCTTGAGTTATCATCTGGAAACTGTTTTACTATTCAGGGTCACTGTGACCTTGACCTTTGACATACAGACCTCAAAATCAATAGGGGTCATCTGCTGGTGATGACCAACCTCCCTATCAACTTTCATGATCCTAGGCCCAAGCGTTCTTGAGTTATCATCCGGAAACGGATTGGTCTACATTCCGACCAACTGACCGACCGACATCTGCAAAACAATATACTTCTCCTTCTTCGAAGGGGGGTGGGGGCATTAATATTGTCTGGACTTAATTACAACTATGGCTGATTTTTGGCTTGAAAATGTTGTATAATACGCATGCAATTTAAATTCTAAAAATTTTGATATGTCAGTTTAACACCATTTCATATATCAATGCAGCGGATTGCAATTGCTTGCCATATACATTATTCATTCACTTCCTTTTTCAATACACATGGACAATGAAGTTAGGGAAAAACTCGTTAATTCTCGGCTTGGAATATTTAACATATATAATATGAAAAAAAAAAGATTATCAAAATTAACTAAATTGTTGGAAAACATGTGAATAAATTCTGTTTGTTTTTTGTGACATGGTTACCTGTCAGTACTGTATAGATACACTTAACATATAATGCATGCATAAAATTGTTCTTATTTTTGTCGATATTTTTTACTATTACTGTAACGAATTCATGTATTTTAGATTTTATACTTCTATCACTTTAATAAATAATCATACAATTGGACTTCTCTCCATAATTTAGCGGTACAATAATGGGAGTAAACTAGGCCTAGAGTAAAGACTTCAGTGTGTGTAGAACGGTTCTACCAGTGATGCCAACGTACATGACTATATATGGAAACCTGGAGCACCATGTTATTTGTCAATTGCTAAATATCAGATAACAATGCTAAATGCCAAACACCTTATGCAAAATGTCTTGAAAATGAAAGGACATTTATTACTTGTACTATGGAAGGCTATGAAAAGCCAGTGTACCATGCTAATTGCCAAATACTAAATGACAAACAGTTACTGCAAAATGCTATTTGCTATATGCCTAATGTCAAATATTACCTATAAAAATGGTACATTTGTAATTGTCAAACAATAAATGATAATTGTTAATTGCAAATACGAAGCAATCAATGCCAAATGCTTATTGGTAAGTACTTATTCAGATAAAGAACTGAATATATCAGTGTATAAATGCATCCTGTAAATAGTCATTGGCCTTTGTAACATAACTTTGTCTCTGTTAAAAATATTTCTTAATATTTTAGAGTGAACAGTTTCGATCATGTCATCTCATAATAGTGCGATCAATTCGTAACAGAAAATGTCAAAATACTTAAGAAAATGTGAAAAGCACCAAAATTGGCACAGCTATTTATTAAAGCATTAAAAACATTTTTTTCATGGGACCCATTTGATATCTGTTAAGATGTCCGATATGGCGGCCATTTTCCAAAAATGGCCGCCAAAACTCAATATTTACCTTAGAAGATTCTAATGAAAGGTCATTATATTTACATTCACCCCCAAAATGCACTAAATATAAATGTATATAATAAAATAAATCCTAAATTTGCATCAAATGCAAAAATAACAATTCAAATGATGTTAGTTTCTTTCTGTTTCCATGGTAACGGCAGAAATCTAACCTTTAAAACTTAGTTTAATATTATCATTGTGCAGTTTTCATATTTTAAAGAATATTTTGTTTTAATATATGTAATCTATATTATTTCACTTGAATTCCCTCCACAGCAGCATATTGAAACATTGTTGTTATTCCCTTACCAGTATTTAGCCAGATGGGGCTTATGGGTTGCCCCTGTATGCATGTCAATACGTCAGCCATGCAGAGTGGGATACTGCAATAACTTTGAAACTACAGCAGAATTTTTCATGATACTTGGTACATGGATAGATGGCAATGCAGAGAATGCCAATGTCATTTAAATTTGTTCCTGTGGCAACAAATGTTGTTGCTATGGCAACAAATAGTGCACGAATATGACACAAAGTGTCATCCTGCATTTCTTCAAAACCAGGAGAGATTGTTTCTTGAGAAATTTTACATAGACAGAGGGACAAATTGAGAACATGCTTGTTATCTTATTTTCTCCCATTGTACATAATTTTGTCCGTCTGTATGTCGTCCATCATTTGCAAATGGCGGATTCTTCAATAACTTCAAAATTGCAAATTCTAAAGACTTCTTTATGAAACCTTGTTTAAAGATGGTAAGTAATATGGAGAATGTGAAGGTCAATTAACTTAGTTGCTATATAAAATTGTAGTTTCTTTGACACCAAGTACGACAACTACCCCTTTCAGTTTGGGACTTCGAAATGCAAGAATAGATTATAGCGACAGGCCAGTAGGATCAAATGAAACAATGTTCCTTATTATGCACCCGCAGTCACAATGTCTGCGTAATAAATTGCTAACTGTGTAACAAAGAAGAGTAAGGCTGAAAATATAAAAGTTGCTTTCATGGACAACACTTAGTAACTATTCTGTGAAATATATTACTCTGAACAGTGAGCTGAAATCTGAAATAAGGTACATGTCAGATACTCTTGTCAGTACACACAAGCACGAGATTGTCGACAACTTTAGTTAACTTGCATAAGGCAGTGCAGAGCATTTCAGCACGTTTGACAAATTACGTCTTCGACAGACTTTATCGAGGTTGCAAATGCACTTGAGGAGCTATTGGTACGAGACTCGGGTACTTGAGACAAAAACTATTGGAAAGGTTCCAATATATCAAAGATCTCTCTGGTCAGCCTTATTTATCTTGACTAGGAATTTTAGGAAAGTGTTAGAACACCCAACACCCATATGTGCCCGACCTAATGGGCAACCTTTTTTAGTATGTTCAAGAGGTGTAGCAGACGATGCAGGAATGCACATTATAGCCCTAATCTATATGTGAACAGATGGTTGATCAAGCTACTTGACATGTTTTGCTGTAAAGAAGAGCATCAAAAGCCTCCATTTATACCCCAGAAATATAATACGAACAGTTTGCTTGTAGGAAGATGTAGAAAATGCATTTAAAAGCTTGATTCACCGGTAAGCGCGAGCTGTACTGGTTAGTTTTGTTTGACAAGACAGTGTTATTCTTACACTGGACTATTTAACTGGAAGTACAAATGGTAAATAAATAATATTTGTCATCTTAAAACTAGTAACTTAAATTGGTATTAAAATTGTGTTTCGAATGTACCTGTGCTCATTAGAAAAATCCTCAAGTACTCACATTTAATTTAATTTTTATTTCAGTAAAATGTCCAGAAATAGATATAAGAGCACATTTTTCTTGTAGAAATGATAGATTCTGCTCTTAATCTATACCCCCGTTACACTCAGCCACGTTCCCCCTACGTCGTAAAAACTAGCAGGACGCAGTAAGAACTTGTACAATGTAGAAGAAATACAGTAGACTCCGATAAGAACATGATAATTAATAATTATGGTCTATATGCGTGTAGAGAACGCGGTCGAATTTTGGACATGTTCAAAACAAATGTAGTGAGAACGCGGTCTAATCAGGAAGCAGGAAGGACGTAGTAATGATTAACTAAAACCTAGTAGGACATAGTACAAGCGTGGTGCGGACGGAAAAGGCTGCACAGCGTGCTCACTGCGCTGGCATTGGGTTATCATTGCGTTTTTGCTACGTCAATGGAGTTCTTACTACAACTTATCTACGCTTGTGTGCTATGACCATGCTACGTGCATGCCACATTGTAGTATACCGCATAAAGTTTTTAATACGTTCATTCGGTTCTTAGCACATCTATGTCACGTTTGCAGCAGGTTCTCGCAATGATTGGTTAAGATTCTGAAAATTAAGTATGAATACTGGATCCAATTCCCAACCACTTCGTTTTCAATCAGCAATGGGTATCGAACATCATCAGGAATTGCCACATAATCATGGACTCAGCAGCACTGGCAGCTTGTAGTGGACTTTTGGATCTCCGTATATCCTTCACACTGCTTTTGCTTATTCCACCGCAGTCTCTCTATAAGACTGCTCTTTTTTCTTCATTGGGGCGTTGGGGTGGGGTGGGGGTCGTCGTTTATTGTAATTTATAGTTGTTGAGTGTAGATGCGGACACAATTATGTCAATATAACTTGCAGAAGGAATGGAAAAAAAGAGGCGCATGGCGTAGTATTTACAAGTAGCCGACAAATGCAGTGAAAAGGTGATAAGCACATGGTTAAAGCATGGTAAGCGAGAGGTGCAATCTGACTGGTCGTACTAAGAATGTAGTAAGAACACACTGGACGTGAAGAAGCGCGTGGTAAGAAAATTAGTGTGAACGTGTTAGACCCCGTGAGAACCTGGCAAGGATGTTAAAAGCGCGCAGTATGAACTTTAGAAGTGCACATTTTTCGAGTTTGATCCCCGTCCCCACCGCGTCAAAATTTTCAGGAAGCAGTATGATCTTCATGGTCTTTGAGAGTGATCAGGGCATTAGTGACTGTACATTATATGCTTATGACATTAAACTATAAAACCATTGTTATGGCACAATGTGCTACAATTTGACAAAAACAGAATATTACAGGGACATGCAAATGTAAATTTGATTACGCTGATCAACCGGCAATGACTTTTTCCCAAAGAAATCTTGATGATCTGACAGGCCAGGGATGTTCACATGGTCTATCACACTAACATAATTTATGAATTATATAGTTTTATTAAGTGTCATTAGTTCTCTTAGTGTAAATAAATTGAAATGAATACAGCAACACTTACAAATTCTGAGTCACGAAAACTAATGACAAAGTGAAACACATGTCATTTATTCCACTAATACACATTACAGATTAAAAACTTTCTTGCTCAAACTCTGATAATTCGAACACCATTCTTCAATTAATCTATCGCCAGGTCCCAAACAAATTCCTTTATAATATATTTTTCGATCACTCATACTACCGATAATTCGAAAAAAATTTAGTCGATCCTGATGGGTTCCAGTTACCGAAGTTCGAATGTATTTATAATTAATTAATTTACAATTGTTGTAAAGTTCTGCACAGGACTGTTGCCATTTTAAACATTCTTGATATGCCAATTACCATTATATACTATATTTTGATTCATATAAATGCATTATGACTTTTCTTCTGCTTAATAGCACATTTTATCCAAGGGAGACAACTTTTTTCATTTTTGTTGGAAGAGCGGTATTTTTGTTAATATAATATGTTTGGATTTATTCAGGCAGATGATTCTAGCTTATAATACTGATGACTGTAAGTGTCAGTAGAAATTTAATATATAATATTATGTATTTTTGAAAATATATACATATATGGCGGCCATCTTGGATTTTTCGGCCATATTGGATTTTTCGGAGTGGGTCTCATGCTCATTTTTAGTATTTTGCCCTAAAGTAGTTATGTACCAAGTTTCATGCTTTTCCCATTTTCTGAAGTATTTTTACACCATTTTACTGTACTATAACACTATGAACATGTTATTGCTTCAAATCAGGCTGATAGAACTTCATATGTTTTCACGTGATTAAAAGTAACAGTCATTAGTGTAAGGGATACAGATTATTAACTCACAAAGTTAAAGCATTTGATGAGTAGTATTTGTCATTTGGCAATAATTATAGGCAATTCGCAACTGCATTGTCAGACCAGTAGCCTTGACGAAACTTCTGGTTTGTCGCAGATATGACCTCAATGCCCCAATACAGTTTCTGGTGCGCTGAGGTATCTATCGGCCAAGTCGCACCTCGCTCACGGTAATGCCTTTTTACATCTCCGAAGTATATGCTCCGCAGTCTAATCCTCCTCACCATATGAACAAGTTGGCGATGGGCCAGTCTGTATTTCTTGTACATGTGCATGCATTGAGCTTGATGTGCCCCGAGTGAAGCCTGACCAACATCACTTGTTCAAGGAGATGAAAATCTTCTTTCTCTATCCTTGGTCTCGTTAGTGCCTTGATGATAGTGACTTTCTTCTTGCAACTCACAGGTTTTGTTGGTTGTTCTGACTGAGCTTCTACCTTCGCCAGTTGGTCTGCCTCTTCATTGCCGGCAAGTCCACAATGGATGTAATCCACTGAAGTGCTATTCTGCAGGTTATACTCAGGCTTTGCATTCTCCAGGCTAGTGCGAAGCTTTATTTTTGATCAGAACTTCCATAACAGACAGTGCATATGTGAGAAAGACGACTGAGGAGCTTTCTTCTGCCGAGTCTTCAACCACTGAGACGGCCTTTATGAGTGCTTCAGTCTCTGCCTTGTAATTGCTGCACTGTTTTCCTGTGGCTGCATGTAGAGTTTTTATGACATTTAGCATCTTGTATACGGCATTTAGCAATCTGACTAAGGTACTTGATCTTCTAAATGAAGATCTGAGAACGACCCATTCACATTTGTCTTCTGTATATTTTGGATTTCCAATATTGCTATTTTGATTTTCGCAAATCTATTTTGATTTGAACCGATCAGACTTGTTCGAATGTCAAAGTGTAAGAAAATTGCAGCCAATCCAGGGCTCGAACCCGGGTCTCCGTTACAGAGCAATGCCCTCCGCGACTAACGTGCCTTTTTCACATAAAAATTGTAGATATAAAAACCCAGGTTTTTTTAAAGCTTGCGAATTTGTAATTAGCTTTTGTTGGCGGGAAAGGGGTCGTTAGAAAAAGGCTTAATAGCTCTTGTCAGTCCTATGCGTAGGTAAAAAATATGTCTTTAGTCAACTGCGCATTTATATTTTGTATGAGCATTTAGTTTAAATAGGAATTTAAATATTAAGCTATTGACATTTGCTTTAACAACTTCTTATTTAGCACGGGCATTAGATAGCGCATGGGTCCTCAGACTGGCAGGGACAATGAACCCCTGTTATGAAAGAGAAGTTCACCAAGCATGTAAGATGATGTTATTATCTGTTACTGAAATTAAAAAGTAGTTCCTGTTGTTGTGGATCTTGTATAGGGTTCATATATGATGTGAAGTATAGTTTTGGGTTTACGTATTCTTTATTGATTGAAAAATCTAGATTACTTTCATTGTGATTTTCTGCACATGTATACGGTTTCCTAAATGACAAAATTTCATGGAAGTTTTTCAGATGGGAGTTTTTCAGACAAATAATTTTTTTTTAATATATGAAACCTAACATCTCAATATATTTTTTTTTCATTTTGGGAGAAGACATTTTAATTTTTTTTTTTAAAATACTATTTATAGTGTTTTTTATATCACGGAAACGCAAAAAAGCACTGAAAGAGGTCTCAAAAATTTAACTGACAAAATGAAAAAGAAATGTAACCTTTCCTTTTTTTGGTATTTTTCCCTTTAAAGAAAATTTGATTCAATTATGTGAAATTTTGGAATCCGGAAACATCGAAAAAGTTGCAATAAAGAATAAATCCGCATGGATGTCTAGGATTTATTATTACCAATTTGAGTAAGGGGTTAGGTGCAGGGGGGGTGGGGTCAGGGGATTGGCCTCCGCAGTTATTAAAATTAACACAAAAATTCGCCTTCACTATCCTAATACTTTTTATTTTTTTTTTAAAAACAAGATTAGGGTATTGTATTTTTTCAATGTTTAGATTTTTAATATAATCTAAAAGTAGATCCCTGGAAGCACCGAGAACTTTGCAAAGTAAAAATTGCAGACTCGGTTTGAGGGGTCTGTTCATGAGCAGTAATGGAAATGAAACCCTGCCCACCCCCCCTGCAGGGGCTTTAACAGTATCAATCCGAATTAAAGATTGAAAATAAATATCCCGAAGGACCAAAAAAGTAAAAACACTGAGATGAAGTCGGGGCATTTTTTAGGGTCATCTGAAAAACGTCTTTGGATTTCTTTTTTTTTAAATTTGTCAATGAACTGTAAACTGTTTTGTTTTTAAAAATAATAGAAATATTGACTTATGAAGCAACAAGCGGAATGAAAATGTATAAAGATAACATGCAACTTCACTTTAACATTGTTTTTTTCTTTGTAAAGCTCAGAGAGTTATTGCTACTACAAACAATTACATGAAAAAAAACGAAACTTTAAAAAACATTGTTTTTTTCATTTTAATTTCCATCCGGTCTTATACAAAATTATAGTACTTGATAACATACCGTTTGTGTTGTATCCCCCGGAAAGTGTTTTGATAATACAGTTTTAACAGAGTTAAAAATAACGACCCACCCCAAAAACAAAAATACGTAAAACATTTTTTTTTCGCATTTTAAAAACATCGACATTCTTTCTACATGAACATTGCACACTCGGTAGTGAGAACCGCTCTACACACACGGGGGGCCTTTACTCAAGGGCCCAGTTTACTCCCTAATGGTTTTCCCCTGAAATTTTGGGGGGAGAAACCGGGGAAAATGGTTGTTATTAAAAAAATAGAAGTGTCAAAAATAAAATCTTCATTTCGTAACACCGCCTGTACCCATAACTTAAAATTGTTAAGCGACCCACCGTGCCAACTGGTGGATGTAAAACCAAACAACTTTTTTTTCTGTGTAATTACATGTATAAAGGATGTTCTGTTGTTTTTCTTCTCCATTGATCAAGTTAATTTTTTTCAAAATGTTTCATGGTTTTAAAAATATCAACCCCCGTGTTTTTAGGTGGAAAAACCGAACAAGGCAACTTTTTCAATGAAAACTTTTTCAAAAAACTTTAAAAATACTCTATGCTTTTTAGCCTCGACCCATTTTGGTTTGAAAAGCAAAGAATACTACTTAAAAGCCCTTTTTTCCTAGTTTTAACCCCCCTACATTGACACAATACTTTCAAAAGTACTGACGGAGAAAAAAGATAAAAACCAAAATTTGTTTTGAAAAAACCCAAACCGTTTACATAGGAAAAAAAAAAACCCAATTTACACGAAATTGCGGTCGGATAAACACCCAACGACTAGTATTTTTAGAAAAGAAAGATTGCATGTCATGGCTAATTATTGTAAACTTCTTTATAAGCTTTTCTTCAAACTTTGTCATTTTTGTACAAGAGTTTAGTTGCCCCCTGTACAGCAAATATTTTTTCATAATTTTGATTTATGCAAATGCAATGTTTGGAAAATTGGATAAACCTAAAAAAAAAACCGTATAAAAGTCAAAAAAATTAATCAACAACACCACACACGCCACACACACACCACACGTTTCAGAAGAATTGTGTTTTGTTTTAAACTTGTATAAAATTTTAAAGGGAAGATATGTTTAAATGGGGTTAGATTTATGATTAATTATGAAAAAGCTATTTTTCAGATGGTAAATAGGGGAAAAAAAGTGGTGTGGGGGTGTGGGGGGGGGGGGAGTGAGCATGGACACGACGGGGTCGGGTATCCCTACTTTTTTTACTTGTCCCCGGACACTTAAAAATCCACTTGTCCATACTAGTCAAATTTCACTTAGATACAGATGCTTTATTTGCTTTAATGTGCTTTAACATACATGTATTTGCATTTCATTACAGCTGTTTTACCTTTGTTGAGCTTATTTACATGTGTTTGTCAGAAAATAGCTTTAAGCTAGTGTTATATGTTTATACTTTTCGGACGTTAAATAAATCTGCTTGTATCTAAATCTTCTCTGATATTTTAAACGCATCCTTACTATATCTTATGGGACTAAATATTTCCCAATTTGGAAAATTTACGCATCAAAATTTTCAATTTTGGGGTCATAGGCTATGTTCGCAAAATAGCTAGAAAAAACCCTGAACTGAATGCACGTACTTATTACTAAAATTGCAGGTGCTGACGACAATTAAGAAATTAAGCAAGATATTTAGAATATAATCACTGCAAACAATAGGTATTCATAACTTAAAGAAAATTTGAACAAGACCGCCGCCAAGCGGGGCAATATATGCCCAAAGGGTTACATCAGAGGATGGGAGTAAAATTTCAAGAACTTGACTGTTGAAACCCAAAGGACAAGAACAACAAAAAGAAAAAATTCCAAAAATAAAAATTCTAAGTCCAAAAAGAAAATTCTTACCAGGTAAAGTTATGTCAAAATACATCTAAAAATTGGATGTACCATCCATGCTGTACCACAGAAAAGTGGTCTCGTTTTTTCCCTACGGCCAATAATAAAAAAGTTTCAAAATAAGCTATTTATAGTAACAAACAAGAGTGCCAGAATGTCACAATATACGCCCGTCACAGCAAATTTCTTTACTCTAGCACCTGTATTTGCAAATGGAATCTTAATTTTGTGGTTGTTTAGTAATCATTGTAGGTCATTTGTTTTTCTAAGTCCACAAAAAAAACTCCTTACCAGGTAGAGATACCTTAAAATACATCTAAAATTTGAAAGTAACATCTATGTTGTACCACAGAAAAGTGGTCTTGTTTTTTCCCTAAGGTCAATTATAAAAAAGTTACAATATAAGTTATTTATAGTAACAACTAAGGGAAGTTAATCTTTACTGGTCGGGGCCACCAACCGGACACTTTTAGAGGTTTTTCGCCATTTTCTCTTTCATTTCCTTCATTACAACTGTGAAATTTCACATGAACATAGTTAGGTGCACCCTCAAGAAGAAGACTTACGGTAATTTGTTTACCCCTAACGAATGATTAATGCCCTTTCCAGGGCCGAATGTAGGGTCAACTAAACTACTTACTTTCACTGCTTGGCAGTACCATATATCGGGACATTTTTTTTACAACTTATGGGAACCTCTGTACTGATGAGATTTTGCTATGTGATGTGAAAACGAGTCAAAGTATTCATTATTGGCCTGAAAGATATAAAATTTATTCAGATTTTTTTTGTGTGGAAAACTGCTATATGATAGTAAGAAATGCAGTGCGGATTTCCAAATCCCCCATGATAGTTTATTGCTTTAGTATGAATGACGAAATCAAAAAATGAAGTTTCCTCCTCAATAAGTTATTTTTGTCAGATATAATTCCACATCATTGTTAAAAAATCAGATGTGTGTTTGACTTAAATTGCTAAAATTACAGCAAAATTTAGCAGCTATGAAACTGTCCGGTTTGGTGGTCGTCCGGATTTGGTGGTCCTCAACCAGTAAAGAGAAAAAAAAAAAAAAAAAAAAATTACAAGTCCACACAAAAATAAGGGAAGATAATCTTAAAAAAAAAAAAAAAAAAAAAAAATCAAAAAAAAAAAAAGTCCACACAAAAATCTTTACCAGGTAGAGATTGGTCAAAATACACCTCATAATTGGATGTAGCATGCATGTTGTACTACAGAAAAGTGGTCTCGATTTTTCCCTACGACTAGTAATGAAAAAGTTACAATATAAGCTATTTATAGTAACAACAAAGGGAAGTAATTCTAAAGAAGGGAACTGCGCATGACACTTCGTCTCATGATGGTGTATAATTGTGCCAAGTTACATCAAAATCCCTCCATGCATGAAGAAGAAATGCTTCGGACAAAGTCATTCTTGTATCTGACCTTTGGCCTCTAAGTGTGACCTTGGCCTTTGACCTAGGGACCTGATTCTTGCGCATGACACTCCGCCTAGTGGTGGTGAACATTTGTGCAAAGTTATATCAAAATCCCTCTTATAATGCATGAAAAAGAAATGCTCCGGACAAGGTTTTCATTCTTGTATCCTTTGACCTCTAAGTGTGACCTTGACCTGAGACCTAGGGACCTGGTTCTTGCGCATGACACTCCGCCTCCTGGTGGTGAACATTTGTGCCAAGTTATATCAAAATCCCTCCATGCATGAAGAAGATACGCTCCGGACAAAGTCATTCTTGAATTTGACCTTTGACCTCTAAGTGTGACCTTGACCTTAGAGCTAGGGACCTGATTTTTGCGCATGACACTCCGTCTCATGATGGTGAACAACTGTGCCAAGTGTCATCAAAATCCCTTCATGCATGTAGAAAATATGCTCCGGACAAAGTCTGTGGACGCCGCTCGCCCGCCCGACAGGGGCGTTCCCATAATACGTCCCGTTTTTCAAACGGGCGTATAAAAAAACCTTGAAGCAAGTCATCCAAAACATGCGCTATGCACGTCGCTTCAGTGTGGTGAACATTTGTGCCAAGTTTCTTTGAAATCCTTCAAGCAGTTCAAGAGTTACAGAGCGGACACAGCAAAGCCATATATGACCTTTCACTCCAAAGTGTGACCTTGACCTTGAAGCTAGTTATCCGAAACAAGCACTCTGCACCTCGTCTCAGTGTGGTGAACATAAGTGCCAAGTTTCTTTGAAATCCTTCAAGCAGTTCAAGAGTTACAGAGCGGACACGAAACACACTGATATGACCTTTGACCCCTAAGTGTGACCTTGACCTTGAAATGAGACATCCAAAACATGCGCTCTGCACGTCATCTCAGTGTGGTGAACATTTGTGTCAAGTTTCCTTGAAATCCTTCAAGGGGTTCAAGAGTTACAGAGCGGACACGAAATTGCAGACGGATGGACGGACGGACAGACAGACGGACGGACACCGAGACCATAACATAATAAGTCCCTTCGGGCGTATAAAAAATCAAGTTTCTAATACTAGATATAAAGTAACTTTGGATAAATTCGACGGTCGTGTATATTCGACACCTTGAATTAATATCCGTGTGGAAAAACCCATAATGTTCTAGAATAATTCTTCTTAGGTAATTTATATGACGTCATATTTATGTATGACATCATGAGAACATTTTGATCACACAGGTGCTCTTTCCTTTTCCGATACGCTCATCGGGTAACTTCGACAGTCAAATTCATTTTGAACGAAAACCGCAGTTACAGTTTTCTGTAAGAATGGTCAGCGAACCAGTAAGGTATGTAAAACTATTCTTACAACTGCATTTTGACTTTATTTAATCGAAATATAAACAGAACTATATTTGATGTTGATGTTTAGAAACAAATAGTATCCCATGTTTTCAAGCATGACCTTGGCTAGGGCCGGTGACGAATTTGCAAGACAAGATATAACATTGTCGTGCAAATTCGTCATACTATTAAAAATTATTCGATTATATCTCCTTTAAAGGATATTTACGGTACTCAAGTGGTTTATGCGTTTTTTTACCAATCCGAGCTTTCCTAATTTTGTCCACACAGATTCTTAGAGTATGTAACCTGAGCTGACGTCGCTAATTACGTCATTAAAGCGCACCTGTACATTTAATTAGCGTGCACATAATTACACCTGGGACCAATATGAATATATGACAATTAATTATCAATAGACAATAAAAATTCATGCAAAGTGTAATATATTGATTAGCATACAATAAGAACATATCATCGATCGTTATTTAAAACAATCATAGCCGAGTACTCCACATATTTTAGTAACAAAAACCCTTCTATCAGATTAAAATGTCGGGACAAATTCATGCAAAATGTTGCAGCTACTCTCAGTCAAAACTTGCTTCCGCCGTTCAGATGGTAGAAAATGGTACCATGTCAAAAAAGAAGGCAGCAGCGAATAAATAAATAAACATCATTAATGAGGCTATATCTTATATTGTTTCCCGAAAGCGTTTGTATAATCTACTGAACAATAAAGATTATTGTTTGTTTTACTTTTTATAGCTCGAGTTATGAAATCTGAAAAATCAGAGCCTACTCGTCAGCATAAAACCATGTGTTATGTCTGTTGTGAAATTAGCTGTTTTTAATATAGTTCTACAAAAATGATTAATGTTCAACTTGTATATATAATAAGTTTTAAAATTCATCAGGGTGCTGAATTTGCCTGAAAGATGTCGAACTTACATGACGACAACAATCAGAATAAAATCCATCATATTGACGATGTAGATGCAAACACTCGGGGCAGCATTTTATACTGAAGACGCAGAAAAGGTCTACTTTCGTTTTCACAAAATGTTCACACCGGTCATTCTGCAACGAAAATTGCTTCACCATTTTTATGCTTTAAAGGTGTCGAATATACCCGAAGTTACTCTATATCTAATACCTTTTGAAATATGACAAAAGGAAGTTTTTTGAGTTTCTGCAATTACCAGCTTCTGTAGCCGTTTCCATGGTTATGGCACACCGCTAGATTTCTACGAACGATCTAAAAAGTCAGTTCTTACTTTACTTAATTGTTTTATCATAGTAAAAATGTTTTATATGATGGGTAAATTTAAGTATGGCATATATTTTGAAAGATTCTTCGTATATATCCCCTATAGACTAAATTGGTGTATATGTGAAAATTGTCAGTGAATGAAAAGTATTTGATAGAAATTTAAAAAGCTGAATGTTTTTGAAAAGAGAATACATTATTATTCTGATTTATATTAAAGAAATCTTGGAAAGTTTGTTAAGATGTGGATTTAAACTTATAATGTACAAGGTAGTCTGAAAGACAGCTAAATCCCCCGCCACTGCTATGGATAGTGAAAGGGTAAACCTTTGATTTTAGCTGTGACCTTGACCTTGAACTGACATAGCTGACTCATAAATTCTGCACAACGTCTTGATGAGGTGATCATTTGACCAAAGCTTCATGAAAATCCTTCAAGGGGTTTAGGAGATACAGAGCTGAAACCTTTGACCTTCAGTTGTGACCTTGACCTTGAGCCGACATGGCTGACTCATAAGTTCTGCACATCGCTTTGATGAGGTGATCGTTTGACCCAAGTTTGATGAAAATCCTTCAAGGGTTTTAGGAGATATAGAGCAGACACAAAATGGAAGGCTCAAACCTTTGACCCTAAGTTGTGACCTTGACCTTGAGCCAGCATGACTGACTCATGGGTTCTGCACATCGTCTTGGTGAGGTGATCATTTGACCCAAGTTTTATAAAATTCCTTCAAGGGGTTTAAGAGATATAGAGCGGACACAAAATGGAAGGCTCAAACCTTTGACCTTGAGTTGTGACCTTGACCTTGAGCCGGCATGGCTGATTCATGGGTTCTGCACATCGTCTTGATGAGGTGATCATTTGACCCAACAGTGTCCGACAAATCCATTGCCCGGAGCCCGCGGGCTACCAGAAATTTTCGTCGGGCTACCAAAAAAATCCCGACGTAAGCCCGCCTGGCAACCATAAATTTAAAGCTTTAGTAGCCCAGTCATTGTATATTTTACAAAATTAACATCTGGTTGTTTCCTCGAGTATAGCTTGCAATAAACAACAACTGGCCATAAATCCCAACTTATATCCAATTTTGATTGTTTGTTCGCTAATGAAATCCAAAAAAATACTGAAAATAAACCAACTCGTTTCTATTTTTAGCAACATTACGGTCTGCACCTTGGCAAAAATTAAATACATGATTCTGCCAGAAAACTGTATTTTTTGTACGTAAAAACATCTCAAAACACATAAATACATTACCATTTATTGAATAAAGCAACGAAAGCGTGTTGACAGATAGTTTTTACGTCATTAAAATCAAATGTCACATATTTTCGCAACTCGATTTTTCCCATTCAGTGCACACAGTCACTCTACTGTTTGGAAAATGAAGTTGTTATTGGCGTGGAAACTTACTGAGTGTAAACAAAAGTTTTAACAGGACAAAGTAGTAGTTATTTTTTGCAAGGTCTGTCTAGAACCAGCAACTTGGAAAAAAAATTCTCTAAATTTCAACTCGGGATACTTAAGATTTGTTATTATGCATCTGAATGCTTACCATAAAACTGGAAAATAAAGTTTTAAACTAATATGATTAATTTTGACAATTCACCATGTGAAAAAATTCTAAAATTGACCAGGAGCCCTTTTCCAAAAAAACCTAGACTAATATGACAGGAATGTGTCTGCGGAACTGGAAACAAACAAACAGGTTTATTTTGATGTTTTTAAATTTTTAACCAAACATTGTTTCAGACCCCTTTGATTCTCACATCTCAGTAAGTCGGTTTCGGATGGAGCAATTTTATACTTTCGGGGTTTAAATTTTTCGGCAACTACAAAAAAATGCTGGGCTACCAGAAAAAAATTCTGCCCAAGTTTTATAAAATTCCTTCGAGGGGTTTAGGAGATATAGAGCTGACACAAAATGGCAGGCTCAAACCTTTGACCTTGAGTTGTGACCTTGACCTTGAACCGACAAGGCTGACTCATGGGTTCTGCACATCGTCTTGATGAGGTGATCATTTGACCGAAGTTTCATGAAAATCCTTCAAGGGGTTTAGGAGATATGGACCGGACATGATTTTGTTATGGACGGAAGGACGGACGGACGGACACAGACCATTCCTATAATCCACCCGCCACGGCGGGGAATTAAAAAATGACCAAAGCTATCCTGTACACCCTAAATCAGCTCATATGTAAACAACGGCGTGGAGAGAAAAAACATATAAATTTCTATGAAAAGCGACTGTTTTAAGAAGAATAGATGTTTTCTGTCTGATATACTGAATAAAAACTACAAAAGTTCATTTTTAGCTCACCTGAGCACGAAGTGCTCAAAGGTGAGCTTTAGTGATCACCCTGTGTCCGGCGTCCGTCGTCGTCCGTCGTCCGTCCGTCCGTCCGTCCGTCCGTCGTCAACAATTTGACTGTTAACACTCTAGAGGTCACATTTTTGACCCAATCTTAATGAAACTTGGTCAGAATGTTACCCTCAATAAAATCTTGGTCGAGTTCGATATTGGGTCATCTGGGATCAAAAACTAGGTCATCAGGTCAAATCAAAGGAAAAGCTTGTTAACACTCTAGAGGTCACATTTTTGGCCCAATCTTAATGAAACTTGGTCAGAATGTTACCCTCAATAAAATCTTGGATGAGTTCGATATTAAGTCATCTGGGTCAAAAACTAGGTCATCAGGTCAAATCAAGAAAAGCTTGTTAACATTCTAGAGGTCACAATTTTGGCCCAATCTTAATGAAACTTGGTCAGGATGTTACGCTCAATAAAATCTTGGACGAGTTCGATATTGGGTCATCTAGGGTCAAAAACTAGGTCACCAGGTCAAATCAAAGAAAAAGCTTGTTAACACTCTAGAGGTCACATTTTTGGCCCAATCTTAATGAAACTTGGTCAGAATGTTACCCTTAATAAAATCTTGGACGAGTTCGATATTTGGTTATCTGGGATCATAAACTAGGTCACCAGGTCAAATCAAAGGAAAAGCTTGTTAACACTGTTGAAGCCGCATTTATGACTGTATCTTCATGAAACTTGGTCAGATTGTTAATATTGATGATCTTAAGGTCCAGTTTGAATCTGGGTCATGTAGGATAAAAAACTAGGTCACCAAGCCAAATCAAATGAAAAGCTAGTTTACACTAGAGGCCACATTTATGACCATACCTTAATGAAACTTGGTCAAATCTTGATGATCTATAGCTCAAGTTCAAATCTGGGTTAGGTGGGGTCAAAAACTAGGTCACTAGGTCATATCAAAGGAAAAGCTTGTTAACACTCTAGAGGCCACATTTATGACTATATCTTCATGAAACTTAGTCAGAATGTTAAACTTGATGATCTTTAGGGCAATTTTGAATCTGGGTCATGTCGGGTCAAAAACTAGGTCACCGGGTCAAATCAAAGGAAAAGCTAATTAACACTGTAGAGGCCACGTTTATGACCATATCTTAATGAAACTTGGTCAGAATGTTAATCTTGATAATCTTTAGGTCAAGTTTAAATCTGGGTCAGATGGAGTCAAAAACTAGGTCACTAGGTCATATCAAAGGAAAAGCTTGTTAACACTCTAGAGGCCACATTTTTGACTATATCTTCATGAAACTTAGTCAGAATGTTAAACTTGATGGTCTTTAGGTCAAGTTCGAATCTGGGTCATGTCTGGTCAAAAACTAGGTCACGGGGGTCAAATAAAAGGAATAGTTAGTTATTACTTTAGAGGCCACATTTATGACCATATCTTAATGAAACTTGGTCAGAATGTTAATCTTGATGATCTATAGGTCAAGTTTAAATCTGGGTCAGGTGTGTTAAAAAACTAGGTCACTAGGTCAAATCAAAGGAAAAGCTTGTTAAGACTCTAGAGGCCAGATTTATGACTGTATCTTCATGAAACTTAATCAGAATGTTAATCTTGATGATCTTTAGGTCAAGTTCGAATCTGGGTCATGTGGGGGCAAAAACTAGGTCACCGGGTCAAATCAAAGGAAAAGCTAGTTAACACTTTAGAGGCTACATTTATGACCATATCTTAATGAAACTTGGTCAGAATGTTGATCTTGATGATCTTTAGGTCAATAGGTCAGGTGAGCGATACAGGGCCTTCATGGCCCTCTTGTTTTGAATTGGAATGCAGGAAAAATTAGTTAGCTATCCGCTATACCCTAAAGCACTGTACTGTTCTGTATACCAACAGATCAAAATTAAAAATAAATTAATAATTAAAAAGATAATCAAATATCAAAAATAAAACAGCCTAAAACTATTAACAGGTCTGATTCATCAGGCTGGTAACATTGCCTGATCGGGCTTATGACACAAAAAGTAATATTTCTTGAAAAATAATGAAGATATTTCTTTCAAACTTGGTCCATTTATAAAGTATAACAAATGATACAAATTAGAATAAAAATAACTTGGTTGCCTTCAGGTTTGGTAGAATTATTTCCCCTTTTCAGATTTTTATGACGCATAAAAAACAATGTTCTAATGCTAAGTTTAAAACTAAAAAGGGTTAAATGGCTTTCTAATGCTCTAAATTATTGCGCTAGTACATGAATGTAAACATTTTACTCTGCTTTCACTTACAACATTATAGAGAAATGTTAGTTAAAAAATTGCTCATACATCTGCACTATCTAGAAACAAAGTATTTACCCTAAATAAATAGAATAAAGGTATTGGCGCACAAGTTTGGAGCAATAAGCCATTGAACCCTTTTCTGTTTTAAACATTGCATTAAAACATAATATTTTTGAACTTCAAAAATTATGCATCATAAAAATCTGAAAAAGGGAAGTAATTCTAACTAAACTGAAGGCAACAAAGTTATTTCTATCTTGATAAGCATTATATGTAATGGACCAAGTTTGAATGTTTACCAGCCTGCTCAATATTGTAGAAACCACGCCATGTACCCGGATAATCTTAACTCTGTTCAGCGACCCTAACTCAGTGCCAACACGGCGGATGTAAAGCCGATACAACCTTGTTTTCTGTGTAATTACGATGTATAAAGGAATGTTTCTGTTGTTAAATCTATCTCCATCGATCAAGTGTATATTTATTTCAAAATGTATCATGTTAAATATATCAACCCTTGTGTTTTCAGGTGGAAAAACGACGAACAAGGCAACTTTTTCAATGAAAACTTTTACAAAAAATCTTTAAAAATACTTCTATGCTTTTGATGCCTCGACTATTTTGTTGTTTAAAAGCAAAGATATACTACTTTATTGGCCCTTTTACACTATGTTGTTAACCCAATACATGTTGACACAATACATGTTCAAATGTACTGACAGGGAGAAAAGGGATAAAAACCTAACTTTGATTTGATGAAAACCGAACTCAGTTTACATGAGGAATGGATAAAAACCTAACTTACACAAAATTGCGTGTCGGATAAACACCTAACTGACTAGTATTCTATAGAAATGAATGAGTTGACATGTACATGGTCTGATTATTGTAAACATTACTTTATAAGCTTGTCTTCAAACTTTATCATTAATTTTACAAGATGTTATATGTATGCCCACTACAGTCAAATATTTTTTCATAATTTTAATATTATGCAAATAGCAATGTTTGGAAAAATCTGGATAAACCCTAAAAAATAACTCAGTATAAAAGTCAAAATTATTATATTTATATAAGAAATTATTAAATACCACCGATGTTCGAAGTTCTGTAGTCCCAAACCCTCTCTCTCACACACACACACACACACAGAGTTTCAGAAGAATTGTGTTTGTTTCAAATCTTGTATATCGTATAGTGTAAGATATTTTTATAGAGGTGTTAATGGAATATTTTTGATATTGTTTAAATGGGATTAGATTTATGATTAATTATTAAATATATTTTTCAGATGGTAAATAGGGAAGAAAAGTATGTGTGTGTGGTGGGGTGGGGGGAGTGATGCATGGACTGACGGGACAGGGGTGTGGGTATCCTTACATTTTTTTACTTGTCCACAGACACTTAAAAATCCACTTGTCCATAGTCAAATTTCACTTGCTCTAATTTGTAATATTAAACCTTCATGAAAGCGCAGATAGACTGGAGATCGAGTTCTTTATTTAGGACAATGAAAAGAAAAGCATATCACAGTAATTGTAGTAAAAAATAAGCTGTTGAAATATTCGCCTTTTAACGTTTATAAAAGTATGAAATCGCGTAAGCAGTGTTCGGGATCTTTTGAGGTCATGTCCGAAACACTGCCCACGCAATGGTGCAAAGCCAGATGAATTCAGAGAAAGACTCTTAAAACGTTCCGACTTGTTTTAGTCATTCTTACGATCTCTGTGTGCTTTTGATTTTAATTTGGCTGACTACTGGGTCAAATATTTCCTTTGACAGTGACTTATTGTCTCAGCAGTTGGAATTCTACTTACAAACTTGTCATAATATTTTTTTAAAGTTGTTTACGTTTCTGATGTCTTCAAATGTCCTTTTAGTTCTCTGTGTGTAACCCTTGTTTTCCTTTTTTAGTTTTAGTTACAGAATGCTATATGCTAACGAAGCAAATATTTTTCTTCAGCTACTTTAAGTAGTTCTTATGTTCCCTTTAGCATGTATATGATTTCTTCTTTTATGTTTTTTTTTTTTAAATGCATGTTGTAAAATGTGACTCTTCTTATTTTTGTGTAGTGTCAGCTAATTCTTTTATGTTGCTTTAAATGTGCTAAATCTGTATGTGGTAAATTACTTTTTCCTTTTATTTGCTAGTACCTATGTGCTATTTTGTTTTAATGCGCTGTAACATGTATGTGATAATTCTTATCTACTTAGAGCCAGATGCTTTATTTGCTTTAATGTGCTTTAACAGTCATATTTGCATTTTATTACAGTTGTTTTACTTATGTTGAGCTTATTTACATGTGTTTGTCGGAAAATAGCTTCAAGCTAGTGTTATATGTTTATACTTTTCCGACGTTTAATAAATCTGCTTGTATCTAAATCTTTTCTGATATTTCATCATAGTCACCGAGTTACAGTGTGCGCGAGACCTAGTCAAAGAGCCCATTATTTTTGTCACCTCCATACACTTGAAGCAACACACAATCTAAATGATATTTTATGTTTTCTCATTTTATACCTGAAAAAGTATGCTTGTCCGCGGACACACAGAATGAAAAATGCACTTGTCCGCCAGCAAAAAATCACGAGTTGGACATAGGAACCCCACATCCCTGCAGGGGTGGGTAGATCAAAGAACTTCGAGCATCAACAGTCCATAAAAAAGCACAGACGAACAGCCGTTTTCGTTTGGTTAGGTGTTTATCCATTCTAAGTTCATATTTATCCAGCACTGTTTCCTATACCAGTTAGGAATTATTGCAAATTTAAACCCGCCTCATAATCAATACAATTTTTAAGCTATAAAAATCAATTTCAAACTTTGATACTGTTAAACATTGTCAAAGAGATATTTATGGAACTAATACATTTAATAAGTAAGGTCTTACTGCAATTTCTGGTACTTTAAAACAGTTAGAAACATAAAACATGTTCATTTTGAAGACTTTTTTGAGTAAATTTTAATGAATTCCTGCCACATAATGTGACATTTCGATTGAAATATTTAGTACACAAAACATGTTATCAATACAGGATATTATGACTATCAAAAGTTTTACGCCAACATTGCATACTCATATAAAAACACGAAAAAAGACCAGAAAATTAACTACATACATAGTCTTTCTGTCAGCCATGTTGGCACTGAGTTAAGGTCGCTGAACAGTTAGGATTATCTGGGTACATAACGTGGAAACACCATTTCTTTGACATTTCATTCATTGTAATGTAAAGTATATTAGCTACAGTAAAATTGGTACGTTTTTTTTTTTATTTAAATAATGAAATACTCACGCTTTGCTGACAAAGTGCTGTAGTGGACTTGCTGTAGATTAGTCCAAATAATTGTACTCGTGAGTTGAATATCGTTATATTTTTTTGACTTGTCGATATCCGCCTCTCTAGGTAGACAACGTAAAATATCAAAATGTAAAATTGGTCTACCCGAGGTCTCATTATTTAGACTAGCTGTAGATAAGTTCCAGGCTTAACACTTCCGCAAAACAGGCACAAAATAAATGGTTGAATAGTATGCAAAATAAATAATTCACATCCATATCCAAAGAATTAAAATTCCATATTGACACAATGATATAGTTTGAGAGGTTAACACTGTTGAAAAACTCACAAAATAAACACACAAAAAATCAGTTTACATCCATATCCAAAGAAGAATCATTCCGTGAGCAGAAATTTAACTCATTTTCATATTTCCTTATTACAATTTCGGCAAAAAAATAAAAAAATCACTAATTATTTCATGAATAGGAACTTGCACGTGGCATTTTGTTACGCTAAATTGGTCAATTAAAGCCATGCGCCTAGAACCGGTAGGCCTACACACGCTTCTTTTAGGTAATATTATGTCACTAAACACGATCTGTATTTAACCTTTCTACAGATAGGACTATTAATTATGACCAAAAAAGACTGCAGCATCAATAATGTCATAGCGTACAACTACATCTACATCTACATGTTACTTCCAACAATTATTAGCGATTATGACTGGAAGGCGCTAGTCTGCCTAAAAAAAAAATTAAAAAATGAGAAAACTCATTAGGTGCAAAGAATAAAAATTACTACAGGTGCTAAGTTAAAAACATAGTGAAGGAAGTTACTGCAGATGTACAGTAGCCAGCCGCTCAGCAAATATGTTGAGGCTGGGGCTGGACTGTACATAGTGAGGAAGGCCATTCCATAGTCTGATTGTACGAGGGAAGAAGGAGTTCATGTGGTATTGAGTACGGGACTGTGTAATTAGGTAGTTAAGGTTTCTGGTCGGAGTTAGGTGGTTATGGTCGACGCATACAGGATTCGTTCGGATTTTTGTAAAAATAGATGAGAGAAGATTGTATGCGCCGTTGTTCTAAAGTTTGCCAGTTTAGAGTGTTAATCATCTGGGTTACACTGCTTGTATAATTATAGTCGTTAAAGATAAACTGTGCAGCTGATCTTTGCACTTTTTCGACTTTGTATGAGAGGGACTTTTGCCAGGGGTGCCAGATGGATGAGCAATACTCGAGTTGTGGACGGACATAGGTGTTATAGGCTTTCTCTTTGACCTTTTTGTTTGTTGTCTGAACATTTCTTTTGATGAATTTAAGAGAGTTAGTTTGCTTTAGAGGAAATAGTATTAATATGTTCAGACCAGTTTAAGTCTTTAGTTAGTGTAACACCTAAGTAAGTAACTAACTATAGTTACCATAATCGCATTCATATTTTGGATAAAGTTTTATCGTTGCCCTCCATGTATCATGTACTGTATTATGTCTTAGTTATATAAATGTATTGTCTCATGTTTTTAGCTCGACTATTCGAAGAATAAGTAGAGCTATCCTACTCACCACAGCGTCGGCGTCGGTGTCGGCGTCGGCGTCACACCTTGGTTAAGTTTTTCGTACCAGTCCACATTTTGACAAAGTCTTTTGAGATAAAGCTTTGAAACTTTCAACACTTGTTTACCATCATCATGGCCAGTTATAGGCAAGAGCACATAACTCCATCAAGGATTTTGGCTGAATTATGGCCCCTTATGACTTAGAAATCATGGTTAAGTTTTTCGTACCAGTTCATATTTTGACAAAGTCTTTTAAGATAAAGCTTTGAAACTTTCAACACTTGTTTGCCATCACCATGGCCAGTTATAGGCAAGAGTATATAACTCCATCAGGGATTTTGGCTGAATTATGGCCCCTTTCGACTTAGAAATCTTGGTTAAGTTTTTCGTACCAGTTCATATTTAGACAAAGTCTTTTAAGATAAGCTTTGAAACTTCAACACTTGTTTACCATCACCATGGCCAGTTATAGGCAAGAGTACGTAACTCCATCAAGGATTTTGGCTGAATTTATGGCCCCTTTCGACTTAGAAATCTTGGTTAAGTTTTTCGTACCAGTTCATATTTAGACAAAGTCTTTTGAGATAAGCTTTGAAACTTTCAACACTTGTTTACCATCACCATGTCCAGTTATACGCAAGAGCACATAACTCCATCAAGGATTTTGGCTGAATTATGGCCCCTTTGACTTAGAAATCTGGGTTAATATTTCGTACCAGTTCATATTTTGACAAAGTCTTTTGAGATAAAGCTTTGAAACTTTCAACACCTGTTTACCATCACCATGTTCAGTTATAGGCAAGAGTACATAACTCCATCAAAGATTTTGGCTGAATTATGGCCTCTTTTGACTTAGAAATCTTGGTTAAGTTTTTCGTACCAGTTCATATTTTTTGTAAAGTGTTTGACATATGGCTTTTAAACTTTTATCACTTGTTTAGTATAATAGTCTCTATCTGTAGGAAAGAGAACATAACTCTGTAATCTATTTTGGCTGAATTATGGCCCTTTTTGGACTTTGAAATTGGTTCTGTTTTCATACAAGTCCATGTTTTGTCAAAACTATTTGACATATGGCTTTTAAACTTTGAACACTTGTTTATCATTATGATTTCCATCTGTAGGTAAGAGTACATAACTATTTTGGCTGAATTATGGCCCTTTTTGGACTTTGAAATTGGCTCATATATTCCCATTTAGTGCAAGACTTATCGAAATCAAAGTAATACAGGAACATTGTTTGTCTAATCTATTTATTTCTTTTGTCTGAATATTCGTGGAAATATTTTGACCCCATTCTTCAATCAGTTCTTCGAATAGTCGAGCGCGCTGTCATCAGACAGCTCTTGTTGTATATGTACAAACTGAGAGTTATATGGAATTGTATCATAGCTCGGTGTTTTTTCGTAACAAATTTGGTGCAGGTAATTCGTATTATATACACTGAGTACAGGGTGCGGTAACTAAAAGTGTGCACATATTTAATTGGATAGGGAGGTATAACAGTAGACAACGGAGTGTACTTTATTGATTTTCTGCTCTAGGATTGGTTTATTTTACCTGGGCTTTACACATTGTAAAGCAAGGATTTTAAGTACTCACTGAACTGCTGTATATGGCAATACTTCCATATATGGATGGCTATGATACAAAACAGAAAGAACATTGAAACTCTCGGGTAAACGATTTATACTCAGGGGCTAAGCCACCTCGTACAAATCGTTTACCCTCGAGTTTCAATGCTCTTTCTAATACTAAACTTTGAAACATCGAACCCGACTGAAAGCATATACATTTTTGTACTTTTTTTTCTAATTTCACCTGTTTTATCTTTTTTCTAATGAATTTAACATGAATTTTGAAAATATTGTCACAATAATCTTGTTTCGAAAACGGTTCTGTTTTGGTGTCCGATTTCAATGTGGATCAACTTCATACATACAGTAGTCTGAATAGAATATTCATCAAACTATAAAAAGAGGGTTTCGAAATTATCGGGCATGAAATGTTTGAAAAGCACCTGTTTCTACGCTGTCCATTAACATATATTGTATCCACAAATTATTAGAAATCACTGACCAGTGTTTTAGATCTACATTTAGAAAAAAAAATGTTGCTGTACAAACGAGAACTTATATTCTACCCCTACTCTAAAGAGGTGATAAGTATAAACCTTTAAAAAAAAGCCATAGATGTAAGCAGTTTGGCAAAATAAACATAAGGTTTCGAGAATTTCTATGGTCAGTGTTTTTCTCTGTGTAAATCTCTGATTAATAACTTTTTAAAAAGTTCGATCTTGTTTTGAATTTCTTTTCAGACACAATTTTGATTTTCTTCACAGGAGTATCTAACTCTAGTTAGCAGTTGCTCAGGCGTTATTTCTATTGTTTGATGCAAGTACAAAACAAAATGTGCGCATTATAAAGGTTATATAACAGCAAACTAATACACAAAAAATACGTCATCTTGAATATTGCGCACGTTTTTTGGTCCAAGTTTCAGCTACATTTTATCTGTATTAAACTTAAAAGGCACTAAATACTATTACATATGGAATTTTCACGACTTTACATGAGATCGATGATGGATCTGTCATGTTCACCAGATTAGCCTGCAACATATTTGTTAGTTTTATTTTGTTCTTTTGGAATACTTTTACATTTCAACAATATTTCGGCTATTTTCACAGAAAGACGGTTTACTGAAACATCATACATGGAAAAGACCAGTGCTAATCCATGTAATCTCCAGTCTTCCGTCTATCAGAGATGTTAATGTATAGTTAAAAATCAGTGACCTTAAAAATCATGAAAATGCAAAATGTAGATTTTACTCGTTGCCTGGCCCTTTTATGAAAAATATATTTTACGCTTTAGACATGTGCGGATCCAGTCTATTTTGTCAGAGGGGTTCTACTACCACCTTACTATGAGCAGGAAGGTCTAATACATATCTGTCGTTACAGCTAGTTACTGTTAAAACTTAGAACAACGATCGAATTTCATAGTTCAATCGAATTAAGTTTATCAAACGTTAACCTGGGTTCACAGGCTTAAACTATGGTTTACACCCTTTATGTTTTCATTCGAAAATATATAGAGGATATTACATGAGTGTATTTTCATATTGAATTTATTAAACAAGTTGAATAAAATAATAAAATGCGAAGCTCTGTCGAGCATTTTATCAATTTTATTCAATGAGTTTAATAAATTCAATGCGGAAAGTCACAAATGTAATATTCTTTTTATCACATTTTAACGTTTCTTGTCAAAACATCAAAAATTCTACTTTCTTTCACTATATAAACAAGTCAATTTGACCACGTCTCCTACACTATAAATGACGTCGACGTCAAAGCTTTATTACACTATAGTGTATTATCATTTTTGGTTGCAGGTTGCGGGTTTATCCCGCTACCAAAGTTAAGTGTATTTCTGACAATCATGTAGCATCTTTATTTGATTCCAAATCACATCCAAAAGAATTTGTTAATGTGCTACACAAAGTAGTCCCATTCATGAACAATGCGGATGAATTATCAATGATCAAGCAGTTCTTATTCATCCTCTATCCATTCACACTGGCCATTTAGATTATATAAGGTCTGTCAATGATTAGGTATTCCAGCCCATGGTTACATCACTGATTTCCAGCTGTTCATGTAAGGTCAGGCAGAGTTTATCTTAGATATGAGGCACAATGCTCAAATCGTCCCTACGCCCCTGATTTATAGATTGGCATTTAAAATGAAAATAACTCTAGCAAAACCCCCAACCACCAGACATCTCAAGGCTTTGATTATTTAATGGCTTAAATTTATTTCACTCCCGCGACGTCAAACATGTGATAAACGTTAGAATTCGAAAAACCAGGTTCTATGTTAGTAAAACATAGTTTACCGATTGTTAATCCTAGTTTTTCGGCCGTGAACCTGGTACACGTTATTATTAGACATTTGGCGTGCCATATACATATTTCTTGCACACCGGACTGGCGTTTCCAGTGATTTTACCCATGCCGGCAAAACCCATCTGGCACCCCCATGCAAGATGACTCTCATGCTGTTAATGACAACTAGTCGTTCATGCACCGATAATACATTACATGTTTATGAAAAAAAATACGAAAAAAGCATATATATCGATATCGTGACATGCATTCTAAAGCCTACATAAAAGTTGTGAGATCAAAAAGTACTACAGATTACACAAGTTGTCGGCGGATGTTCAGGATACCAATGGCATCCTTGCTTTTTTTTTAAAAGATTTTTGAAAAGTACCATTGCGAAATCCACTGAAACAAGCTCGCTAATCAAGTAAATATCGGGTTAACATATTAATAAAATTGTCACTGAATGAGAAAATCCAATACACGCTGCATTTTTATAAATCAAAGTACGGACGTATTAGAACGCATGTTGCGTGATTGAAATAGATGCGTTAATTTGTGTATATTTAACTAATATTTAAATGGATGATTTTAACTAACATTTAGACTTATCATTTCTTTTTGCCCATATCTGTCGACAATGTATGAAATTATGCGTATTGTACAATGAATTAGCGTTACTTTAACTATTACGGATATATTTTTATGAAAATCATGTCACATTTTCTCCGTGAAATACTATTTCGCTACATTTTTATTGTGTGTAAAGAATGAATGACTACTTCAATGACCGTTCAAAGTAGAAAGTGTAATGTGCAATAATTTCTGAATATTTAGGTTTTTGTACTTTAACATGTAATTTTCTGTAGGGTCCGTTTACGTTTTTGTCAATGCTGTTTCAAAAAATGTAAAAGCTGTTTTAAATGTCTGGTGGTTGCGGGTTTTTGGTAGATTTATTTCTGTTTAAATGCCAGTCTATAAATATACATGAATGATAAACAAATACAAATTAAATGTGCCTGACATATCTAAGATACACTTTTTGCCTGACCCAGCTTGTGCTGTAACCATCGGCTGTAATACTTATATTGTATTGTTCAGGTAACTTCCGCCTCTTGTATAGGCGCACCCTCTGGAGAGGTAGTTTTTTCCTTTATATATGAACTGTGATCACTATTAAAGTGCTATTATTTACAAGTGCACACTATGTGTATATGTACAAGTGTCTGACAGGTGCAGACTTGTTGAAGAGACAGATATTCAGATACAAGGGAATCCGGGTACCAGACCCTAGCTCTTTTTGAATAAACCCCTTGGTTCTTTAACGTACCCGGTGTATTATAAACACCGATACATGCAAGGATTGCCTGAGTTTCTTACCAGTACACCTTTAGTTGGGTGGGAAACACTGAAAAGCGTTTCTGAAAATTCCTGAGGCATCTGTTGGGGATCGAACCCAGGACCTCTGGATTGGAAAGCCAGCGTGCAAACCACTGAGCTAATCCATCCACCCTTATCATTGATAGATCTTATAATCTAAATGGTCAGTGCAAGTG
This sequence comes from Mercenaria mercenaria, assembly GCF_021730395.1. Lineage (NCBI taxonomy): Eukaryota > Metazoa > Mollusca > Bivalvia > Venerida > Veneridae > Mercenaria > Mercenaria mercenaria. The sequence goes on along the minus strand of NC_069371.1, from coordinate 34,686,365 downwards.
GATACAGGTTGAATAGGAATTAACTGCTTGTTCATTGATAATTCATCTGCATTGTTCATGAATGGGACTATTTTGTGTCACTCCGGGCATTGAATTTTTCATGCATTGAACTGGCTTGAGGAAGGTCAATAGTTGTACCCAGGTGCTTTGATGAAATAATGCATGGAGGGGTACCTAGGGTCTCTCTCCACCATCAATGTGGAAAGTAGCCGATATGACCTATAACTGTGTCAGTGGGCTGTTAAACAAAACAAGACAAACCTTGGCAGACCCCTTTTTTGTAGAATTACTATTTCTTATAGTATTACTTCCCTTTGTTGTTACTATAATCGGCTTATTTTCTAACTTTTTATTAGGCCGTAGAGAACTGTGGTACAACATGGATACTTCAGGTTTTTAGGTGTATTCTGACATATAACTGTACCTGGTAAGAATTTTTGGGGGACTTTGAATTTTTTGTGGCCTTATAGATATATCTTTTAGATTTTTTTGCCTTAATTATCAGTGTTCCATGAAGATAATTTGATGCAACATCTTTGTGAAGATTTTATGTGCTGTTATACCCCACATTCTGTATATTAAACTTTAAAGTACTTAAAAACTTTCGTCATTTGACATTGTTCATGTTCATCAGCTTCCAAAGCCAAATCAGACAGGCACATTGTGTATCAAAGTCAGCAAATACAACAAGAGCTGTCACTTTTGGTGACAAATGCCCCCGTAGTAGGCCCAAGAATGCCACAGTTGTATTCACAAACAAGAAGCTGCATTCAATAAACACTTGATGCCCCCAGTGGCATCCTTGTCGATAGAAAGCAACCTAAGTCCAAAACGAGGTCAAGTTCAAGGTCAAACTGAGGTCAGGTGATGTCTGAAGATGAGGAATGGTCACAGGTTACATCTGCATTAGTATCAAGTCATTCTAGTAAGGGGTATTGATGCTAGACGAAACGGTCCCATTTGGTTAACCAAGAGGTGGCCCATATAAAACAACCTAAGTCCAAAATGAGGTCAAGGTCAAGGTCAAACTGAGGTCAGGTGATGTCTGAAGATGAGGAATGGTCACAGGTTACATCTGCATTAGTATCAAGTCATTCTAGTAAGGGACATTGATGCTAGACGAAACGGTCCCATTTGGTTAACCTCGTACGGACGGACTGACAGACAGGATGATCACTATATGCCTCCCACATCAGTAGATGCCAGGGGCATAAAAATCACATATCATTTTGTGACCTTGACCTAAGAGACCTTGGTCATGTCTGAAGATGAGGAATGGTCACAGGTTACATCTGCATTAGTATCAAGTCATACTAGTAAGGGACATTGATGCTAGACGAAACGGTCCCATTTGGTTAACCTCGGACGGACGGACGGACAGACAGGATGATCACTATATGCCTCCCACATCAGTAGATGCCAGGGGCATAAAAATCACATATCATTTTGTGACCTTGACCTAAGAGACCTCGGTCATAAGTGTGACACATCTTCTCAATATGGTTAACATTTGTGTAAAATTATTTTCAAATCCCTTGATAAATGGCAGAGTTATGGACCAGACAAGAAACACCTTTGACTTCTAAGTGTGACCTTGACCTTGGAGCTAGGGGTCTGGGTCTTGCAAGTGACGCCTCATCTCATTATAAGGAACATTTATGCCAAGTAATTTCAAAATCCCTTCATCAGTGGCAGAGGTATGGGCCAGACAAGAAACAGACCATTTTAACCTTTGACCTCTAAGTGTGACCTTGACCTTGGAGCTAGGGGTCTGGGTCTTGCTCATGACACATCTCATTATGGTGAACATTTATGCCAAGTAATTTAAAAATCCCTTAATGAATGGCAGAGTTATGCACCGGACACGAAACATAACCTTTGACTTTAAGTGTGACCTTGATCTTGGAGCTAGGGGTCATGGTCTTGCGCATGACATGTCGTCTCATTATGGTAAACATTTATGCCATGTTCTTTCAAAATCCCTTCATGAATGGCAGAGTTATGGACAGGACACAGGAAACAGACCATGCTAACTTTTGACCTCTAAGTGTAACTTGACCTTAGAACTAGGGGTCTGTGTCTTGCGCATGACACTTCGTCTCATTATGGTGAACATTAATTTAATGCAAAGTTGTTTCAAAATACCTTTATGGATGGAAGAGTTATAGCCCGGACAAGAATTTACCAGACACACACACGCGCAGACACATGTACGCACGGACAGACGGAGAGTGTGATTTTAATGTGCCCACCTTCATGGGCAAAAAAACTCAACTCTGAACAATTTCAGGTGTGAAAAAATTACTTCCTGTATCCTGACATACCCTTAATGTTTGGTGGGACCCTAAATGTTTTTATGGCCTAAGAAATTTTTTTTTTCAAAACTGCAAAGTCAAATATCTCTGTAACTTTCAAAGCTTTTGACTTGAAACTTAAGACAGTTATTTACTATCAAAATCTACACCAGAAAAACAATCCTGATAACTCTGATTTGAATTTTGACAGAGTTGTGCTCCTTCTAAAGTTAGAATTTGATAAAATTTTATAAAGTGCTCCTGGCAAAGCTCTCATTCAGAGTGATGTGCTGAGAAAAGTCAAGCGCGCTGTTTTGCGAAGAGCTCTTGTTATCCTTTAAAAATGGTCACTGATTAAATCAACTTACTGATAATTTAAAGGAAATAATCCCCTTATTTGTATTCATTTTTTTACATGAAAATGACGTTAAAAAAATTACATACCAATCTAACTACCCAAATGTTTTGAGCATGTTACCAGAAACCAACAATTATTTATGCCTTAGGTACTAAAAAATGTTGGTAAAATTTCAGAATATAGGAATTTCCTTACAAAATATAGGAAACTAGAGCTGCTTTTGAGAAATGGGCAAGTCTCCCACGGCTGTCTCATAAATCTTCTAGATTTGCATTTTTTCTCCATTATGTATCTGAGTCATCCTTTCTACCAAGACCTGTATGACTGGCAACAGTATTTCGGTAATTCAAGGGCAATAACTATACCCAAATTAGACACTTAAAACTGATAAAAACAGTGCTCTTTTTCTGACTTGTGATATGAAATTTACTAATCTTCAAAAATCCGGGTTAAATTTTTGCTTCTTGAAATAGGAATGAAACTTTGTTAGCTTTATTATAATTACCTTTTTACATAAAATTTTGCCTTTGAATTGAATGCTAGCTGTTATGAAATAGGCAAACAGACAATAAAGTTTCCTTTTTAATTTTTACAGAGCATGAAGATCTTTCAAGCATCTGTACATCAGGGTAATACCCGTTTTATTGGATGTGGCCGGCATTTCATGATGTTCTTTTTCAGTGTTTTAAAGGAGATAGTGTTGGCATTTGTTTAAAGATGGGCATTTATTATGGGTTTTATGGTAGCTACTTTTGGTGTGTTTTTTTTTCTTTACGGTATTACTAATACAATTGCAGTGTCTTTCCATTGAAGTATGTCAGTTTGCACGGTAGTCATCACAAGATATTTTTATTTTTTTCTTTGACATCTGCTGTGAAAACTTGTTTAATTTCACTAAAAAGAGACTGCAATTATTGTTATAATTTAAAAACAAACTCATTTGGTTGCAGTTCATACTTTTTGATATTTACAAAATAGCATTTTATTACAGAATATACAGTAACAACAAGTTTCAGGTAAAGATGTCTGTACAACACAGTGATTGCTGAAGATATATATTTATTTATTTATTTATCCAAATCCCACATAAGATTTTTTCTTTCTAGTCTATTTTTCTCCAACACAAGGGAGATAACTAGAGGTGTCACTGTGAATAGCTATGGTCAGCAGAGTTTCCTGCCCTTGATGTTGAAGGCACTGGGTCTAGCTGTCCCTTGCAGTTTTCTGACCTTGAAGGTTTTGCTGCCTGGTATTTTAGGTGATCTTTTAGCTGCCGCCCCTTGGATAGTAACCTCCTTTTCACTTTTTCAGGTTGCTTTGCATACTTCTTCTGGTATTCCTCTTCCACCTGTCTTCTGCATGCCACTTTTTGAGGGTGGAGGGATGTCGAGGTTAATGCCAGTAGGTATCTACATCTGGTGTTCCCAAGTGGAGTGTCTTGCAGGCCAGCTGCCAGTCCAAGATTTGGTGCAGCTGGGTTCGGTCCTCGCCTCGGAGATGGTGCCTCTTGATATAGCTTCTTCAGTGTTGTAACATAATTACAGTTTGTATATTTTAGGGAGAACTTCCAACAAATGCCAACTTTTCTCTCCTCGGCCACTATGATATTGGCCTGTTCGCAGTCTAACTCCTCTTGTTTGTGAATCTGGAAGGCCTCATTGAAGGCTTCAGACATCTTTTCACAGTCTACAAGTCGCATGCCTGAACATGATGTTGTATCTTCTTTTTTCAGGGCTGACGTCTCAGTCACTTTTGGTTGTAGCACCCAGACATTTCCAGAGGTTTCCCCTCCATCAGCAGTAGGTCTAGCCACTAGAGAGAATTCTTCTGCAGTCATCCTTGAGGTAGAGGGCTTCTGTTCAGTGTCTCCACAGTTCATGCTACTCAGCTGTAGACCTTTGTTCCATGGGATGCTGCCAGGAGAAAATCTAGAAGACTTTCTATTGCAGTCTCCTTTCATAGTTGTGCAGTTGAAGTGAATTGTATAAAAGTAAGTGCTTTTCTGAGGATTACCAAAAAATTGATACCTATTTATATTAAACTTGGCATTCAAAGAATGCGGAAAATGCCTGTCAACAACCCCAGAAATTCCTGGATTCACAGAAGTGACACAGAAGTCAAGCTTGTCTCTACTGGAATGTTGTGTATTGGACAATATACAAGCCTGCCAGAGGCTGGACCAGACAGTGGCACATTTTAGCATGAGATATCTTTGGAACCACAGGTCATAAAATTGTAAAATTACCTATCATTTTGTTTGTTAAATTATAGCCTTTTAGAAAAGTAAAAATTTGACAGGTTCAGAATTTTTAATTTTTTTTTTTTTTTAATTTAAGATATTTAAAAAAGAAAGAAAAAAAAGTCTTAAGAAATTAAAAAAAAAAAAATTAACTACTGACTTCTGATGCAATTTGAATACATTTTCAGATAGACAATTATAAACTGAACAAAATTTTGTTCATTTGATGAAAAAATTCCAAGAAATGAAAAAAATATAGCAATTCTAGTTTTGGAATTTCACACAATTCTGCGGCTGCAGTTTGGTCAGAGTTCTGTATACACCTGTCATAGGAAAAAGGCTTTAAGTTTCAAATTAAATGATAGAATGACCTGAAAACATCAGGATTTGTTTGAAATACCCTATATTTTAATTTGCTAGAATATTATTTGAATTCACCGACAAATCTGTACTAACTGATATAGCTTGAAATGGAGAGGGTGACCCACATTAAAATTTAATATCTTTTTCAATTTTGCTTGTATTTGGATGAAACTTTCACAGGTGACAGTTATATGATGTAGAAACCTGACATTTTATTGATTTCAAGAAATTCTGATTTTTATTTGTATTATTTAATATTATATAATCATTATTATATTTTAATATGTAATTTTTCCAGAAAATGTGACAGATTCTACTTTCACTTTGAATGTTTGGCTAATTATAGCCCAGATATTTTTAATACACAGTCTACAGCCTCATTTCCATTTCTGGAGTTAAAAATTGAGGCATTTTTTGAAAAATACACTGAAATAATACACATAAAATGTGCATGGCTGTCATATTTGGCAGGGCTGTGTTAAAAAAGAGCCATAGGTTATGGGGTCATAAAGGCCAAGTTTCCAGATGGTGACTGGCATTCTATTCATGCCCACAGGTTGCCGTATATGATCAGTAGTCGCATTCTGTCTCTGGAGCCGGGTTTAGATTATCTCACCTATGTCACGAACCACTCTGCCTCAACCTGGAACACTTGAGCCTTGAACCTCATAGCGTAAATACTGAGAGGCAGAAGTGTGTTAACCGGGACTTCTGTTCGAAGCATGGGCCTTATGCAACTTGTCTTTTACTATAGTGTTAGTATATATTTCCTCCTAGCCTTCTGAGGTCTTGTTGTAACGCCTGCTGCTGTGCTGACGAGATCTGCCGAGCTATTTTGTACTTATCTTGATTGACTAAATTCATGTATTACAGAATGTTAAGACTGGGTATATCTCCAAATTTTCTCTGTTTACATATTGTAATTTTTTGCATACCGTAAAATTCCTAATAAAATAGCCACATAAGTAATTACCGTAAATTTCCAAAAAATGTCCTGGTGAATTTTTTTTATTTAGCACCAGACAGGGATCGGCTATTTTTTTTACTCTAAATGTATAGGAATTAAAGCAGAGCCAGATTTGAATAGCTGATACAGTTTTTTGGTCAGTATTTGTCGTGTCAGTGGTTATTTTTCTTACTATTTTTACTGAAATATTACCGGCATTTCATGATGTTCTTTTTCAATGTTTTAAAGGAGATAGACAGTAAGTGTTGGCATTAATTTTGTTTAAAGATGGGCATTTATTACAGGTTTTATGGTAGCTTTTTTTGGTATGTTTTTTTTTTACGGTATTACTAATACAATTGCAGTGTCTTTCCATTGAAGTACGTCAGTTTGCACGGTAGTCATCACAAGATATTTATATTTTTTTCTGTGACATCTGCCGTGAAAACTTGTTTAATTTCACAAAAAAAGAGACTGCAATTGTCATAATTTAAAAACAAACTCATTTGGTTGCAGTTCATACTTTTTTAATATTTACAAAATAGCATTTTATTACAGAATATACAACAACAACAATAACAACAACAACAGTCATAATTATTTACTAAACAACATATTTAATAAGTTTCAGGTAAAGATGTCTGACAACACAGTGATTGCTGAAGATATTTATTTATTTATTTGTCCATATCCCACATAAGATTTTTTTCTTTCTAGTCTATTTTTCTCCAACACAAGGGAGATAACTAGGTGTCACTGTGAATAGCTATGGTCAGCAGAGTTTCCTGCCCTTGATGTTGAAGGCACTGGGTCTAGCTGTCCCTTGCGGTTTTCTGACCTTAAAGGTTTTACTGCCAAGTATTTTAGGTGATTTTTTAGCTGCAGCCCCTTGGATAGTAACCTCCTTTTCACTTTTTCAGGTTGCTTTGCGTACTTCTTCTGGTATTTCTCTTCCACCTGTCTTCTGCATGCCACTTTTTGAGGGTGGAGGGATGTCGAGGTTTGCCAGTAGGTATCTACATCTGGTGTTCCCAAGTGGAGTGTCTTGCAGGCCAGCTGCCAGTCCAAGATTTGGTGCAGCTGGGTTCGGTCCTTGCCTCGGAGATGGTGCCTCTTGATATAGCTTCTTCAGTGGTGTAGCATAATTACAGTTTGTACATTTTAGGGAGAACTTCCAACAAATGCCAACTTTTCTCTCCTCGGCCACTATGATATTGGCCTGTTCGCAGTCTAACTCCTCTTGTTGGTGAATCTGGAAGGCCTCATTGAAGGCTTCAGACATATTTTCACAGCCTACAAGTCGCATGCCTGAACATGATGTTGTATCTTCTTTTTTCAGGGCTGACGTCTCAGTCAGTTTTGGTTGTAGCACCCGGACAATTCCAGAGGTTTCCCCTCCATCAGCAGTAGGTCTAGCCACTAGAGAGAATTCTTCTGCAGTCATCCTTGAGGCAGAGGGCTTCTGTTCAGTGTCTCCACAGTTCATGCTACTCAGCTGTAGACCTTTGTTCCATGGGATGCTGCCAGGAGAAAATCTAGAAGACTTTCTATTGCAGTCTCCTTTCATAGTTGTGCAGTTGAAGTGAATTGTATAAAAGCAAGTGCTTTTCTGAGGATTACCAAAAAATTGATACCTATTTATATTAAACTTGGCATTCAAAGAATGCGGAAAATGCCTATCAACAACCCCAGAAATTCCTGGATTCACAGAAGTGACACAGAAGTCAAGCTTGTCTCTACTGGAATGTTGTGTATTGGACAATATACAAGCCTGCCAGAGGCTGGACCAGACAGTGGCACATTTTAGCATAAGATATTTTTGAAACCACAGGTCATAAAGTTGTAAATTACATATCATTTTGTTTGTTAAATTATAGCCTTTTAGAAAAGTAAAAATTTGACAGGTTCAGAATTTTTGTTAATTTTTTTTTAATTTAAGATATTTAAAAAAAAAAAGAAAAAAACTCTTAAAATTTAAAAAAAAAAAAAAAAAAAAAATTGAACTACTGACTTTTGGTGCAATTATAAATAAAAAATTATTTAAAACTTAATATTTATTTAAAGAGAAATTACAGGTTTGTTTATTCAATGATTATGATCTTTTTATCAAAAGTAACAAAATAAAACCAGAAAAAAGATAAATGCTGGATTTTATTAGAAATTATTTAAAGAAGCGTTCAGTTGCATTTTTAATAGATAAAAAAGGAATATGGACAGAAGGACTTTATATATTAAAATGCATAATTCCCCTTGTGTTGTCTAAATAATGTTTCTTTTATGTATAATAAATCCAGCAATAAAGATATATCATTGTTCAAAATGCACATAATTTATTATTTCTAAAAGCTATGTGTCTGAATGCATTTTTTTTTTATTTTTGATAAAAAACAGCAATGATGAGATGTAATTGTTAGAAAACTTGATTTATTAAAAATATGATAAAAACACTGTTGTATCTTATCACTTAGTTTATTTAGCCCTAATTCAATCAAGCTTTCTAAACTCGTTATAAAGGTGAGAACTGATTTGCTATAAAGGTGAGAAATATCACCTGCAATTTATTTACTGCACAGTAGCTATACAGTATAGTAGTCGCAACTTGACCGCGATGGTTGACCTTAGGCTGATTATTCATATCGATTATTTCATTGTAGAAATAAGGGGGTGCTTAGGGTAGCCGTATATATTATATGGAATTAGTTTGTATACAGTATACAGTTGTATTTTTTAACTTTCCAATACACTAATTCATATTTACACAAATTTATATTTCCATTTTCTCGTGCAGCTCGTGTTTTTTAAATGCAGAGAGATTAAGTGTTTTACGTACATTCCTTTTTACTAATAAGTTGTACCTCATTATGTATTATAATACAAAGGTCAACCATCGGGGTCAAGTTGCGTCCACTATAGCTTATTATGATAAACAGAAGCAAGTCTATCAATTGTCCAGTCATGTATATTGGCTCTTACCGCCAATATGCAGACCATAGGCCACATACCTTGCATACCAGAATCAGTCTTTAAAAAATAAAAAAAATAAATAAAAACTTTTAAACTACTGACTTCTGGTGCAATTTGAATACATTTTCAGATAGACATTTATAAACTGAACAAATTTTTTTTTATTTGATGAAAAAATTCCAAGAAATCAAAAAAATATAGCAATTCTAGTTTTGGAATTTCACACAATTCTGTGGCTGCAGTTTGGTCAGAGTTCTGTATACACCTGTCATAGGAAAAAGGCTGTAAGTTTCAAATTAAATGATAGAATGACCTGAAAACATCAGGATATGTTCGAAATACCCTATATTTCAAATTTGCTAGAATATTATTTTAATTCACCGCTACTGTTTTATGGTCTATTTACTGTGGCCATAGTTGACTTACAGGAAGGTGTTTGGCACTGTTTTAAGTTCTATTTACTGTGATTACCACCGACTGGTCAGGTAGGTCTTTTCTACTGTTTGAATGTCTACTTACTGTGGCCATAGGTGAATTATCAGGAAACTCTTTCCTGCTGTTTTAATGTCTATTTACTGTGAACATAGTCAACTGGTCAGGAAAGTCTTTCCTGTTGTTTTATGGTCTATTTACTGTGGTCATCCACGACTGTTCAGGGTAGTCTTTGCCACCGTCTATTTTACTATTTTAGGTTTTTTTTTTACTGTTTGAAGGTCTATTTACTCTGGCCATAGGTGAATAATCAGGAAATTGTTTCCTGCTGTTTTAAGGTCTATTTACTGTGGACACAGTCAACTGGTCATGAAAGTCATTCCTGTTGTTTTAATGGCTGTTTACTGTAATTTAACCTTTAAAATGCCTGACCTTGACCTTTGACTCAATGACCTGGGTTGTGCGCTGTGCATGTTGTCTTGATGAGGTGAAGAATTGATGCTAGTTTTATGAAAGTCTTCTGAGTGGTATAGACAACATGGAGAGGACAGGAATTTAAGCTATCTGACCTTTGACCTCCAAGTGTTACCCTATGCTTGGATATAATGACCTGGGCAGTGCACTCTACTCACAGTCTTGATGAGGTGAACAATCGATGACATTTTATGAAAATCTTTCCAGCTGATAAGAAGATATGAAGCATTCATGCATAAATCCAGTATAGCCCCCATATACTTAACATCTTGGGGTATCAATATTGAGAAGTATATAACTATTGGAACTGCTGAAAATTAAATTTCAGAGTCTTGGATATTCCTTAGAAAACTATATATCTTGAAGGAGAACACAACATGGCATAACTAAAACGTATTTCAATGTTTTATTAAATATTGCACATTTTTGCAAAATACATATTAACAGTGTAGTGGATATATGCTGAATTTTGGGCTAATATGATATAAGCTTTCAACTATTCTCACCTTTACTTAAAGACGCTTGCTACAGTTTCATAATTTTTTTCTAAATAATAGATTTTGATGAAATGTTTTGTGGTAAAAGATCATGTTATGATGTATTGAAAAATGAAATAAAAATACTAGATCACCAGCTTTGTTTCAATTTAATTTGCTCCTAGATATGGTGCTATTTTAAACATTTTTCAAAATTTCTGTAATCCTAAAATATATTTCAGTAAAGTAAAATAATCAGCATAAATTTGATTATCTAAGCATTTTTGTAATGGAAAACAATATATCTATTTGAAACATGCTCCGAGAAATCAAAAGAACATGATTTTGTAAAGAAAAGAATACTTGTTAAGCAGACCCAAGGGCTATTTTTGCATATTTTTGTCAGTTTTAAGTTGGTACTTCTACTATTTTATCTAGTTTCACATAATAGAATTTAATCAAACTCTGCACATACCTTTGGTTATGTCTACCTAATCTAAAACAAAAAGAAAATTGATAGGGTACCGTATTAGATTTCGCTTAAATCAAATTACAATGAGGTGGGGTGTTGCGGGCATTTATACAACGCAGGTTGGCACGAAATACTCTTTCAGTGTTTGAGCAAATGACTTAGAAATGTATATATAAAATTATCAAACGGCAGGTTTCTTAATAATCGGATTTTAAGGTGTTTCTGAAGCATTTTGATGGCATAGAACAATGAAAGTTTCCCCGTTATTTTTTAACAAAACCTGTAGTTTACAAATGTACGGTACGGGATTAGAAACAGCTGTGACTCAATGCAGAGTTGGAGCGTTGGTATAAATAACAGACTCCAGTATATGTCGGATTGAAGCAATTTGAACTAAAAGTACTTTAAATGTATATATTTTGTAACCATGGTGATACTTACCCTAACCTTTAGTCAGTATATTATACATTTTGTACATTAAATGCATGCGAACATACAATAATTTGCGAATTTTTGCCATACACGACATTAGATAATCACTTCCGGGCATGCGCAGAAGACCGCACCAACTACTGTGTAGTGAGCTACATCGAAACCAAATTGGCACGGTGTTGGGGTAAATATCGACCCGTCCGGAAAAACTGTAGCGAGTGCCTTTAACCAAAATTATGCTTTACAAATGTAATACAGTTCAGGGTGGCCAACATACCAGACTTTTGGATATCCCACACATGGAGAAAATGTCCCAATTCAGGTAGAATTTTGCCTATATTTTCCTTTTTACGGTACTTGACGGATTTTCATAAGATAAAAGAACGTGGAAGACAGGAAAAAGTGTGCTTTCCTCTTCACAAAACGTCTGCAATCAGTTTTCAGTACCTGTCTCAAAACTAATGGCAGATGCTTTGTGCAGAGGAAAGCACTTATTTTGCTGACACACTGAATTTTATAAAAATCTGTCAACTAATAAGGAAAATATCGGCAAAAATTTTTAAATGTCACTTGATTCAAGATGTTTTTTTTTTCTGTGTGTACGGTATCCAAGTCATGCGGGTTGGCCATCATGTAGCTTAAATCCGCTAAAAATCCAGCAAGATTCTCCTAAAGTGATTAACATTTAAAGTCCTATATGGTCCCCAATGCATGATTCAATAACAAAACTATCTCTCAATGTAATACAATTATTTTTTTTCATTCAAAGTAGTGAGATAGTACACAGTGGCACAGCTGCACTGTGCTGCACCAAGAAAATTGCATAGGGCCCAAACATCAAGTTTATGCCTCATATTTCTGTCTGTCTCTCTGATGCACTTATGAAAGCACTAGAACTGAACTGCTTACGATACCCTAGTTTCTTTTCATCTTAAATAATACAATTTTGTGTACTTCATATTCATTAATTTACACCATAATACAGGTAAAACATACAAGCAGAATACTAAAATTTACAGACATTGTATTCAAGTTGAAGAAGTTATCTCATGCATAAAGAATTCTCTTGAATCACTGTCCTTGATGGCCTTGCACTAGTAATGGAACTCATGTGTAAGTACAAAACATTACATGTATTCAACCATTTTTTACACAATAATGATAATAAATTCATAAACTATTACCCATATTGGGGCTGAAGGTAAAATAATACTGTATGCTCTACTCAAATGACCTGCACTGACATTTAAGCAATGTTTACAAGTGCATTACAGTTTAAATTAAACTATTTCTTTTTTCTTCATAATTTTCTTTCTTAATTTGTCCTGCAATGCTCAGTTCATCTCTCATCTGCTTCAGTAACACTCGTATTTTTCTAACCTTTCACTTCTGCAGTTAAGCTACAATTTTCAAAGACAATCACAACTTCTTATAAAATAAATTTCCAAACAAAAGTATGTATTAATTATAAATAATTAGTCCACTGAACTCTAAAATCACGACTTTTACACACTTTTCTTATGATGTGTCAGGGATTATAACTAGTACTTGTAAAGTTACACCATTCAAACATTACTGATTCCCAGTCTTTCTGCCTGTTCTATAGACGACTGAAGATTAGTATCAAACAAGTCACACCTGAAAAATAGAACATTGCAGAATTATAAAGGATTCATATGCAGAAAATTTTCTTTAAAATTTATTTCTGGCAGGTTAGACCTTACTGAAATTTCAGACTTCATGCTCAGGTTGTCTGTGAAGTCTGTTAGCTATAGAAGTCTGTGGAAAGATTTGTTCTGTTGTCATGGCAACCAGCATTCTGTTTAGAATGGATTTCTTTGAAAAAAGTTTGAAAGAAGACCACCTAAGGAAGATTCCTGTGAAGTTTGGTTGAAATAGCTAACTTGTTTAAGAGACATAAATAAATTTAAAGCAATTTAATGACGGACTACAGACAGAGGGTGTTGGGGAAAACCTCAACTTAAATACTTTGTGATTACTCAGGTGAGCTAGCAACAGGTATAAAATAGAATAGTAAATTACTAACCACCTTGTGTAAAGAGTAATGTAACTGTTTACCAGTGGCAACATATTACATTACTCTATTCAATAATTTTGTGAGGCATGAAATATTTTTCAAAATATTCCAGTGGGAAATAATCCTAATAACAAGAGGGCCATGATGGCCCTATATCGCTCACCTGTTATCATTGCACTTGAGGACAAGAAGGTCCTCAGAAAAAATATCTAAGTCCAAAGGACCGTAACAACAAAGGGAAGAAATTTAACCAAAAAGAAAAAAAAATCTTACAAGGTACAGATATGTCAAAATACACCTGAAAATTGGAGGTACCATCCATGTTGTACCACAGAAAAGTGCTTTATAGTAACGTAAACAGAAAGTAATTAAAAAAAAAAATTATTGTAAGTGAACAAAAGAAGGATCTGCCAAATAAATCTGTTGACATAAATGAAATTTCAGATCAGTATCTTCATTAGTTACGGAGATATACCCATTTTAATTTAAAATAAAGGGAGGTAATTTGACATAAAATCAGTCCATAGTTATCTACCCTGATTGGCTCAGTCCAACTAATGACAATAATGAAATTTCAAATAAGTCCCATCAGAACTTACTGAAATAAATCCATTTTGATTACAATCAGGGGAGGTAATCAGATATAAAATAACTCTGAACCTACGCTTGGATCTGATTTGTCATAAAATCCAAGAATTATTGTTGTTGAAGTTATTTTGGAAGTTTGTATTAAATAAAACCATAAACAGCCAATTTTGGACCTTTAAGGGGCCATAACTCTGGAACCCATGAAGAAATCTGGCCAGTTCAAGAAAGGTACCAAGATCTTGTGGTGATAGAAGTTGAGTGCAAGTTTGGTTAAAATCGAATCATAAATGAAGCTGCTATTGTGCAGACAAGGTCAAAATAGCTAATTCTGGCCCTTTCAGGGGCCATAACTCTGGAACCCATAATGGAATCTCGCCAGTTCAAGACAGGAACCAAGATCTTATTGTGATACAAGCTGTGTGCAAGTTAGGTTAAAATCAAGTCATAAATGAAGCTGCTATTGTGCAGACAAGGTCAAAATAGCTAATTCTGGCCCTTTCAAGGGCCATAACTATGGAACCCGTAATGGAATCTGGCCAGTTCAAGAAAGGAACCAAGATCTTATAGTGATACAAGTTGTGTGCCAGTTTGGTAAAAATCAAATCATAAATAAAGCTGCTATTGTGCAAACAAGGTCAAAATAGCTAATTTTGGCCCTTTCAGGGGCTATAACTCTGGAACCCATAATGGGATCTGGCCAGTTCAAGAAAGGAACCGAGATCTTATGGTGATACATGTTGTGTGCAAGTTTGGTTAAAATAAAATCATAAATGAAACCACTATCGTGCAGACAAGAAATTGTTGACGGACGCACGGACGGACTGACGATGGACGAAGGGTGATCACAAAAGCTCATCTTGTCACTATGTGACAGGTGAGTTAAAAATGCATAACATCGAGTTTGGAATCTCAAAGAATCTGAAACCTGATTCGAAAGAATATGTATCTTAACAAAACTATTTTTGTTTCATTTATTTAAAGTGGATACACAGCCGAAATATTCCCAATTGAAAAACAACAGTCCTCCTGAAGTTGAGCTGTTTAACCTTTAGCCTGCTGGCAGCAAGCGATTCTGCCTTTGCGACCAGTGCAGACCAAGATCAGCCTGCAGTCTGATCATGGTCTGCACTGTTCCCTATTCAGTCAGTAAATTTTCAGTGAACACCCCTTTGAATAATAAGTGGTATTGCCAAAATTGAATAATGGACCAGTCCATTTCAGAAATTTAGCAGGGTAAAGGTAAAAGTAAACTTACCTTATTGGCATATCTAATAGTAGAATGGATTCTTCAGGGCAAAGCCTGCATACACTTCGTAAAATTTTTTCAACAATACGTCTACTGCTGCCTGACGTGGGTCAGCTATCACAATAAACTTTAATCCTGAAGAAAACAGTGACAGTTACTATTAAGTATTACAGAGATGGTAACCCTTACAGAAGAAAAAGGCCTGCTGCGTACTCTTGCTGTGTACATACAGCGTATATGATGCGTACATGATGTGTACTGAAATCAAGAGCTTTAAATAGTACGCAGGATATACACCGCACATACACCGATAGTACGTTTGTAGTACACTTTTGACATGCAAATGAGCTCTGCCGCGTACTACTTGCTGCGTACATGCTGTGGACTACATAGTACACAGGATGTACGCTGGAGGAATTTAGTATGCGGGAAATAGTACGCAGCATGTACGTGGCACATACACTTTTCACATGCAAATGAGCCTGCGGTGTACTACCCCTGCGGCGTACATGCTGTGTACTCCTGTGGCGTACATGCTGTGTACTCCTGCGGCGTACATTCTGTGTACTCCTGGCCCGAGTCCTGCGGCGTACATGCTGTGTACTCCTGCGGCGTACATTCTGTGTACTCCTGGCCCGAGTCCTGCGGCGTACATGCTGTGTACTCCTGCTGCATACATGCTGTGTACTCTTGTGGCGAAACTGCTGTGATAATGTAAATTCCTTACCCCACCAACTTTCTTATGCAAATGCTGATCATTTGGACAGAAAAAAACAGAAAAAAGATAAGTGACATGCATCAATAAGTATTTACCCTTACCAAAATAATGTAGATTGATGTTATCAAATAAATTAGTATACTTTTCTTCATCCACTTTTCAATGAAATAAACCATTTTTTGTAGCATGTAATTTGGTAAACATCTGAAGAAAATGGCGTAACTGCATCAAGGGGAAACAACTTTAATGCAACTAAATATAAGTGTTATAAATTTCGAAGTATCTGCGGTGTACATGCAGTGTACTATTTTCTTGTACAAGTCCCTCCTGCGTACATGCAGTGTACTCCTTAAATTTTCAGAGTCTGTGCTGCGTACTTGAAGTGTACTAGTGACCTCCTGCGTACATGCTGTGTACTCGTCGAAATAGTACACGGCATGTACGCGGCATGCGGTGTATGTAAAATGTACTCCTCTGGCGTACTACTGTGTTCGCGGCATATACATAGCAAATACGCAGCATGTACGCCACAGAGGCTTGCTTCTGTAAGGGAAGAGAGAAAATCTTGTGTTGATTACTCTTGCTTATACTTTATTTGGAATGAACCCTAACAAAATTTTTCAGCAGGACATACAAAATATGTACTTTAACATACTGTATGGAAAAGTTTGCATGGTGGAAATGTTCGCAAATTCAAGAAATACGCGCAAATATCAGCCAGCGTAAATTTCCATCTTCACCAAGACAGGTCAATAAAGTAAAGTAAATTAAGATAAACAAACTTAGCTTTGGCACTTCATTTTTTGGTGATTAGCGAATATTTCTGCTCGTGAAATATAACTTTTTAACCCGCAAGCATATCCACTTATACATTTTTTTCCTCCTTCCATCTTTCTCAACATTATGCTCTAACCTGTACTTGAAGTGACTGAGGAGATTATTCTTTTTTTATTTTAGATTATTTTTGTTCAAACTGTTATATGAAACAAGTAAATGAAGTATTGCCATTCAATACAGAGTCCACTGTTACAGTAATAATTCTCATAACAGATATTTTTAAATTGATGGGAAAACGGAGAAAAATAAGTAATGAAACACTTCATTATATACTTAAATGCAAAAGAAACTGTGCATTTTATATTTTCAGACTTTCTCAGAATTCAGTGATGGAATATTGTTGTCATGTTTGGTATCATTTTAAAGGATAAACATTTATCTTTTCAACTAACGTGATTTTATTAACATATGACGCGTCTACATTTAGTAGAGGTCAAAATCAAATATACACAAATAGCCGAGAGAATGTTTTCTTGTGTTCATTTAATGTAGTTCGATCAAAAGTGATGAAAATTTTGCATTAATATCATGTGTGCCCGCCATTCTGTCTAACAACTTATACAATATTGCCTTGCAGTAGCAGTGGCGGTTTGGTACTGACGTCGCATGTGCGTCAACTCAATGTGACAGTCCAGTCTGACACCAGTCACACGTAGTCTACCGAATTGAGGACAGCCGGCAACAGTACCCGTTTGCACAAATCTATCTCTCAACTTATTATAGTGTTTCTATGGAAATTAATTGCCCGTGAAACTGCTATGATAGAATTGCCCCTACCCAGCATTATCAAAGCGTCAATACGCTGATGTTTCAAAGTCGTGGCATATTTGCTGCTTGAATATTTCCAAACCTAAAGTTATATTCACATTTGTACATGTGCAAATGAATGTAAAGAAAACAAATTTTACCACCTGTGCCTATGTATACATGCTGCACGTGGAAATCATGTGAAATTGCTATTCGGGCTATTACATAGGACCTAGCCATAGTTTGACCGACATATTGTTGTGTTTACAAAACTTAATGACCATAAGATTCTTACTTGCCAAATTTTACAACTGTACACTCTGTAGAATTAAAGTTATCAAAACAAGAAAAGTGCCCAGTTTCTTTTACATTTAAGTATAATATTAAAGGAGAGTGATTCTGAAGAGAACACACAAACATTTTTTTAAAGTGGGTCCATATATAACACATCAGCTTGTTATGTCGAATGTTTGTGCCAAGCTCTTTCAATATTCATGCATCGGTCATAATAGATGAAAAAGTTACTGTCTGGACAAGAAAATTGCTCAAAACTCTTGACTTCTAAGTGTGACATTGACCTTGAAGCTATCAGTCCTGCATGTGATGCATAATCTCATAGGGAGCATTTGTGCTATGTATTATTAAAATCCCTTGATGGACTGCACAATTTTGGAGTGGACGAAAAACAGACACTGTTAACCTCTGGTCATTTGAGCTAGAGCTATTGGTTTTACACATGAGATTTCAACTTATTATGGGGAAGATTCATACCAAGTAATATTAAAATCCTCTGATGGCATGGGCGTAGGAGCGAGTTTAACTTTGGGGGGGGCCAAACCTTTTCGACCGGCGGCAGTGATGGGGGGGTGGGGGGGAGGACGGGGGTGCGGCAAGGTATCCTCGGTGCATTATTCATGACAAAGCCTCAAAGCCTTGAACAGGGGCCAAATGGGCCATAGGCCCCCTCAAGCCTCTATGTTTTAACAATCATTGAGTTATTCTGATGATACTACTAGGCACTGAACTGTCTTAATCAGTCATATTATGTATTGTTCTAATTAAGTGTGCCATTTTTAGCTCATCTGATTTTTTGAAAAAAAAATGATGAGTTATTGTCATCACTTGAGCGGTTGTCGGCGTCGGCGTCGGCGTCGGCGTTGCCTGGTTAAGTTTTATGTTTAGGTCAGCTTTTCTCCTAAACTATCAAAGCTATTGCTTTGAAACTTGGAATACTTGTTCACCATCATAAGCTGACCCTGTATAGCAAGAAACATAACTCCATCTTGCTTTTTGCAAGATTTATGGCCCCTTTTGTACTTAGAAAATATCAGATTTCTTGGTTAAGTTTTATGTTTAGGTCAACTTTTCTCCTAAACTATCAAAGCTTTTGCTTTGAAACTTGGAATACTTGTTCACCATCATAAGCAGACCATGTACATCAAGAAACATAACTCCATCTTGCTTTTTGCAAGAATTATTGCCCCTTTTTGACTTAGAAAATCAGTTTTCTTGGTTAAGTTTTATGTTTAGGTCAGCTTTTATCCTAAACTATCAAAGCTATTCCTTTAAAACTTGCAACACTTGTTCACCATCATAAGCTGACCCTGTACAGCAAGAAACATAACTCCATCCTGCTTTTTGCAAGATTTATGGCCCCTTTTGGACTTAGAAAATATCAGATTTCTTGGTTAAGTTTTATGTTTAGGTCAACTTTTTCTCTTAAACTATCAAAGCTATTGCTTTAAAACTTGCAACTCTTGTTCACCATCATAAGCTGACCCTGTACAGCAAGCAACATAACTCCATCCTGCTTTTTGCAATAATTATTGCCCCTTTTGGACTTAGAAAAATCATTTTCTTGGTTGAATATTATGTTTAAGTCAACTTTTCTCATAAACTATCAAAGCTATTGCTTTAAAACTTGCAGCAGTTTTTCACCATCATAAGTGGACACTGTACATCAAGAAACATAACTCTATCCTGCTTTTTGCAAGAGTGATGGCCCTTTTTAGACTTAGAAAATCGTGGGTAGGACAATATTTCTATTATACAAAAAAAATCAGATGAGCGTCAGCACCCGCAAGGCGGTGCTCTTGTTTTACATTCTTCTGTCGAAGCCTTGGACATACAATCAATTAGCGCTGCATTTGTCTAATTTTGATATAAAGTTGTGGAAATATCATTTCCCTTTATTGGACAATGAAAAACAAAAAAATACATAACGTTTGTAAACATGCATAAACAGGCTTAATAGTTACACAGATTTTTCAGACGCTCAAACCGGAACTGTAGTTATTGCGCTCAATGATATATTATTTTTATAAAATGTAATCAAAAAATCCTTGGCGTGGCGCGTACAGATTTCGGTACTCACACTACGGAAAGAGACAAGTCAGAATACAAGGGAAGGCCAAATGCAAATCAGAAATCAGGTTGAAAAGAATTATATGATGCTAAGCAAATGTTATATTAGACTCTCTTTTCCAAAATATTGGGGGGGGGGGGGGGGGGCAATCTATAGTTTGGCCCCCCCTCTCCTAGCTTTGGGGGGGCCTGGCCCCCGCTGGCCCCCCCTGCTCCTACGCCTATGTCAGATGGGAGGATACACATAAAAAGTTCTGTTCAGAGTTGGCCTCCAAGTGTGACATTGGCCAATCAGATAGGGGTCTGGAAGTTGCACAAAATAAATCATTTCATTATAAATGGGGAATATTTGTACCAAATGATATTTATGGACACGTTAATGACCAGACAGGAAAAAAAGGCTATTTAGATTTGACCTCAAAGTGGGACCTAGACCTCTGAGACAGTAATTTGGGTTTTGCTCATGACATGTCATCTCATTATTGGGAACATCTATCCCAAGTAATATCAGAGTTCCTTGATGAGTAGCTGAAATGAGGACCCTACAAGAAAAAACAAGGAGCTGCGTTCAATAAACGCCTGATGCCCCCAGTGGCATCTTTGTCGATAGATTTTGCACCTAAGTCCAAAACGAGGTGCAGGTCAAACTAAGGTCAGGTGATGTTTGAAGATGAGGAATAGTCAAAGTTTACATCTGTATTAGTATCAATTCATTCTTGTAAGGAGTACTGATGCTAGACGAAACGGTCCCATTTGGTTAACCAAGAGATGGCCCATATAAAGCAACCTAAGTCCAAAATGAGGTCAAGGTCAAACTGAGGTCAGGTTTTGATGTCTGAAGATGAGGAATGGTCACAGGTTACATCTGCATTAGTATCAAGTCATTCTAGTAAGGGGTATTGATTCTAGACGAAACGGTCCCATTTGGTTAACCTCGTACGGATGGACGGACAGGACAATCACTATATGCCTCCCGCATCAGTAGATGCTGGGGGCATAAAAACTTTTGAAACTTGACTTATGATATAGTGGTCTTGACCTTTAAGCCAGGGGTTGTGGTGTAGCCATGACATGTAAACTCATAATGGGGAACATTAATTTTTGTGCCAAGTAATATTAAAATCCCATGATGGATGCTTGACTTACAGAGCAAACCCTGTTGACACCAAGCTGTCAAGTGAGACCATTTCCTTTAAGCTGTGCATGGTATGTTGTTGAGCAATAGTATAATCAACTGACTGATGGCACAATTATGGTCCAGACACAAACCAGACCCTGTTAATACTATGTTTACATTTGGCCTCAAAGTGTGACCTTGACCATTCATCTTGTGGTCTGGAAGTTCTGCATGACACATGTATTCACTACAGAGAACATTTGTGTCCAGTAATATCAAAATCCCTTGAAGACAGTTACGGACCATACACGAAAAGGATAGACAAAGAATGATGGACAAACAGAATGACAGACAGATAAGCCTAACTCCAGTCTGCAAAACTGTTTTTCAACAAATAGAGGAACTACGAAAGATTTATCTCATAATTTTGATCATCTAAAATGTATGGACCAAAAACTGTTATAATTTAGATGAAAAGCAGCCATGAAACCATATTAACTTTTAACAAAGTCTAACACAAAGCTTTGATGTATAGAATATAATTATAGAATGCTTTCCAGACACTTCAATAATGGCAATTCTTCATTTGGATGATTCTTATTTTTTCTTATTGGACAACTGAAACAGCAAAAGGACTTCTAAACTAAACACTGTACCTGTCATAGTCTGCATACAATGGAGTTTAAATGTATCTGTTTCCAAAGTTTCTATACCAGATGACCTTTGCTCTGGAGAAAGCTGGGAACCAGTTGCAAATAGTCTGGAAAGAGGACAAGAAATGTGGATAGTCTATGAAAATCAGATTTTTCAAACCACAAACCATTTCAAACTGCAAAATTTATTAGTGTTCATCATGATCAAATAGTTCTTTTCATATAACAGTACAGGTAAGTAAGGAAAGGGCCAAATTTCACACAAATGCATAAAAGGGTTATAAATTTTTACCTACTTTACTCATCTGACAACAAAAAATTGTATAAAGATTTAAAGCTACAGTTTTTACAGTATTACAATATCAAAAAAATACTGAGTTTAGTACAGGAAGGGACATAATTCTGACTAAAAGCATCAGGAAGTTATGGTTCTTGGACTTTTTGCTAAACTCGTGATGATATAGTAAACAAGTATAGTGCTTAAGAAGAGTGGTCTGAAACAAAATTTTAACTGAGAAATCCCAGGTTTCTAAGTAAAGCAATTACAGATAACTTTCAAATTATCCCAAAATTTATATAAAGTTACATAACCATTGACTGAAAAAAGGCTGACATCAATTCTCATTGTCAAAATACTGAAGTCAGATTTGTTATTAAAACAAGCCTAGGTGTACTGATCAACTTAAATCTTGTCCTAATCCAGTGGAATTTTAGTGGTCAAAGTGGGGCTAAGTTTGGCCCAATCCCAATGACAAACAGTTACAGTGTAATTTCCATCTTTGGAGCCAAAATTCCCAACTAAAACCTTGTAAAAAAAAAAAGATTCACTCTCTGACATGAAAGTGCATGTCTGGAAATGCATTACTGGGTAGGCCTATATTGATACTTCTTGTCATAAAACTAGTTGACCATTGTTTATCAGACTCAAATGTTCATAGTTTGACCTTTGTTTAACAGGCATGTTAGAATACAAATTAACCAGACAAAAAGTTTTTACATTCTGTGGAAATGCTTTAAATGTTTTCAGACATTACATTTCTACATTATTTTCTAGTCATGCAGGAAGTAAATAAAACTGAGTACTTACGAATGAAACATGCTGGCTAACATAATTCTCTCTTTGGTTGTTAACTTGGGTCTACCAAATTTTATATTGATTGGAAAGTTTTCATCCGTAGAAAGAACTTCTAGTATATCACGCCCATCTTGGAGATTTTTTCCCTCGGCTGGAATTCCATTTACAGAGAGAAGTGTATGGCCAACTGTAATAAATTGACAAACAGTTTAAACTTTTATAACTTAAAACAGGCCATCATTCAGCTTTCCAGGAAGCATATAATACAGCATATTGTCACGTTTGACGTCGCGGGAGTGTAATAAAACCATTAAATAACAAGAGCACCACCTTGCTTGCTCATCTGATTTTTTTTGTATAATAGAAATATTGTCCTACCCATGATTTTCTAAGTCTAAAAAGGGCCATCATTCTTGCAAAAAGCAGGATAGAGTTATGTTGCTTGATGTACAGTGTCCGCTTATGATGACGAAAAACTGTTGCAAGTTTTAAAGCAATAGCTTTGATAGTTTATGAGAAAAGCTGACTTAAACATAATACTCAACCAAGAAAACTGATTTTCTAAGTCCAAAAGGGGCAATAACTAGAAATTGCTTTTGTAAAAAAGCACATGTCTCCCCCAATGCAAAGTCCTATAGGCAAGAAGTCAATAGGGGTCAGGAGCAAAAGTCAAAGAGACACTGATGTTTGGCTGCAATAGGGATCATCTACATGGCATGTCCAGTCATCCTGCTAAATTTCAACACTATTGGCCTTGTGGTTCTCAAGTCACTGTTCAGGCTCCTGTGACCTTGACCTTTGATCAAGTGACCTCAAAATAAATAGGGGTCATCTACTCTGCATGTCCAATCATCCTATTAAGTTTCAACATTCTAGGTCAAGTGGTTCTCAAGTTATTTTCCAGAAATGATTTTACATGACCAGGCTCAGTCAGAACAACCAACAGAACCTGTGAGTTACAAGGAGAAAGTCACCATCATCAAGGCACTAACGAGACCAAGGATGGAGGAAGATGCTTTTCATCTCCTTGATCGGTCTGAACAAGTGATGATGGTCAGGCTCCGCTCAGGGCACAACAAGCTCAATGCTCACATGTACAAGAAATACAGACTGACATCATTGCTAGATTGTCCATGTGGTGAAGAAGATCAGACTGCGGAGCATATACTTCGGAGATGTAAAAGGCATGACCAGGAGCGAGCTGCGACTTGGCCGATAGATACCTCAATCCACCAGAAACTGTATGGAGGCATTGAGGATCTTCGGCAAACCACAAGTTTCATCGAGGCTACTAGTCTGACAGTGTAGACGCGAACGACAAGAAGAAAAAGAACACATGACCAGGCCCCTGTGACCTTGACCTTTAATAGACTGACCCCAAAATCAATAGGGGTCATCTACTCTGCATGTTCAATCATCCTATGAAGTTTCAACATTCTGGGTCAACTGGTTCTCAAGTTATTGATCGGAAAATGTTTTCCATGTTCAGGCTCCTGTGACCTTGACCTTTAACAGAGTGACCCCAAAATCGATACGGGTCATTTACTCTGCATGTGCAATCATTCTATAAAGTTTTAACATTCTGGATCAAGAGGTTCTGAAGTTATTGATCGGAAATGGTTATCAATGTTCAGGCCCCTGTGACCGTGACCTTTGATGGAGTGACCCCAAAAACAATAGGGGTCATTTATTCTGCATAAACAATCATCCTATGAAGTTTCAACATTCTGGGTCGAGTGGTTCTCAAGTTCCTGACCGGAAATGGTTTTCAATGTATAGGCCCCTGTGACCTCGACCTTTAATGGAGGGACTCCAAAATCAATAGGGATCATCTACTTTGCATGTACAATCATCCTATGAAGTTTCAACATTCTGGGTCGAGTGGTACTCAAGTTATTGATTGGAAATGGTTTTCAATGTTCAGGCCCCTATGACCTTGACCTTTGATGGAGTGACCCCAAAAACTATAAGGGTCATCTACTCTACATGACCAATCATCCTATTAAGTTTCAACATTCTGGGTCAAGTGGTTCTCTAGGTATTGATTGGAAATGGTTTTCAATGTTCAGACCCCTGTGACCTTGACCTTTGACAGAGTGACCCCAAAATCAATATGGGTCATCAACTCTTCATGATCAATCATCCTATTAAGTTTCAACATTCTGGGTCAAGTGGTTCTCTAGATATTGATTGGAAATGGTTTTCAATGTTCAGGCCCCTGTGACCTTGACCTTTGATGGAGTGAACCCAAAATCAATAGGGGTCATTAACTCTTCATGACCAATCATCCTATTAAGTTTCAACATTCTGGGTCAAGTGGTTCTCTAGTTATTGATCGGAAATGGTTTTCAATGTTCAGGCCCCTGTGACCTCGACCTTTGACAGAGTGACCCCAAAAACAATAGGGGTCGTCTACTCCAGCAGCCCTACAACCCTATGAAGTTTGAAGGTTCTAGGTCAAATGGTTCTCCAATTATTGCTCGGAAATGAAGTGTGACGTACTGACGGACGGACAGGGCAAAAACAATATGTCTCCCTCAGAGGGGGGGGGGGGGGGGGGGGGGGGGAGACATAATTATTGCAAAAAGCAGAATGGAGTTATATTTCTTGATGTACAGGGTCAGCTTATGATGGAGAACAGGTGTTGCAAATTTCAAAGCAATAGCTTTGATAGTTTAAGAGAAAAAGTTGACCTAAACATAAAACTTAACCAAGAAATCTGATATTTTCCAAGTCCAAAAGGGGCCATAAATATTGCAAAAAGCAGGATGGAGTTATGTTTCTTGCTGTACAGGGTCAGCTTATGATGATGAACAAGTGTTGCAAGTTTTAAAGCAATAGCTTTGATAGTTTAGGAAAAAGGTTGACCTAAACATAAAACTTAACCAAGAAAACTGATTTTCTAAGTCCAAAAGGGGCAATAATTCTTGCAAAAAGCAGGATGGAGTTATGTTTCTTGCTGTACAGGGTCAGCTTATGATGGTGAACAAGTGTTGCAAGTTTTAAAGCAATAGCTTTAATAGTTTAGTAAAAAAACTGACCAATAAAAATGATTTTCTAAGTCCAAAAGGGGCAATAATTCTTGCAAAAAGCAGGATGGAGTTATGTTTCTTGCTGTACAGGGTCTGCTTATGATGGTGAACACGTGTTGCAAGTTTCAAAGCAATAGCTTTGATAGTTTAGGAGAAAAATTGATCTAAACATAAAACTTAACCAAGAAATCTGATATTTTCTAAGTACAAAAGGGGCCATAAATCTTGAAAAAAGCAGGATGGAGTAACGTTTCTTGTTGTACAGGGTCAGCTTATGATGGTGAACAAGTGTTCCAAGTTTCAAGCAATAGCTTTGATTGTTTAGGAGAAAAGCTGACCTAAACATAAAACTTAACCAGGCAACGCTGACGCAGACGCCGACACCGATCAAGTGATGACAATAACTCATCTTTTTTTTCAAAAAATCAGATGAGCTAAAAATGATAATACACTAGTGTAATAAAGCTTTGACGTCGACATCCTTTATAGTATAGGAGATGTTGGTCAAATAGACTTGTTTATATAGTAAAAGACAGTAGAATTTTTGATGTTTCGACAGGATTTAAGGCTAACATATGATAAAAAGAATATTACATTTGTGACTTTTCACATTGAATTTATTAAACTTGTTGAATAAAACTGATAAAATGCTCGGCAGAGATCGTCTTTTATTATTTTATTCAACACGTTCAATAAATTCAATATGAAAAGACACTCATGTAATATCCTCTATTAATATTATACAGTTTACAAATTTAATATTGCAAATCAAAAATTCAGGATTCTGCAAAAGGATTGGGCTGGTCTTACCTTGCATAATCTTGCTAATCATAAATGTAATTTTAATTCATTTAAAATATTGCAACTTTGTTCTTTTTGTTCATGTTGTGACAATTGGACGTTCTGTTCACTCTTACTCTAATGCAAGGGCAAGTGGCCAAGTAAAAAGGTACAATACTTTTTTAACTTAAATAAAAACAAAGTGCAAGAAACATGACAATGTCAAAAAAAATCAGGTTTTGAACATTTGACACTTTGATATG
Organism: Mercenaria mercenaria; assembly: GCF_021730395.1. Taxonomy (NCBI): domain Eukaryota; kingdom Metazoa; phylum Mollusca; class Bivalvia; order Venerida; family Veneridae; genus Mercenaria; species Mercenaria mercenaria. The sequence goes on along the minus strand of NC_069371.1, from coordinate 34,659,457 downwards.
AATACAAGTACAAGTATTTATTTTATGCTAACTAATGAAATACTGTATTTTATCAGTTAAATATTTTCATATCTCATCGCTCACACTGTGAAAATATGAAATCTATATTTTCACACTGTGAGAGATACGACCTCCGCCCCCTCATACATTGTGTATGAATTTTAAATTATTTGCTTAAAACAGGATGAAAATTATAGTCGCGCTTTGTTCTTTATAATATATTTCTCGATTCAAATTATTTTACTTAAAGAGAATTTCATACCGTTATGCAGCAAAATATAAAACAAAATGGAACTTAATGTTGCATGCATCTTAATAACGTCATAGCACGTCTGACGTCATGTCTGTTTACGCGCATCTGTTTCCCACGCTGAGATTAAAACAGTTGCAAAATGCATTTCTCAACATAATTGAGCATAAAATAAAAAGAAAATTTGTTTGTTTTTCGTGAATATGGAATATATCTCACCTCGAAGTGAGAAAATTTTCACATTTTCACTCGCACTACGCGCTCATGAAAATATTTGAAATTTTCTCACTTCTCAGTGAGAAATATTCCATATTCACGAAAAACAAACAAATATCCTCTATTGCTAGCAACCCCGAACCTTTGCATGCCATGTAATACATCTGTTAAACAAGGCGATCGGTAACACCAATGAATGCTCCCCGAAGTTAATGTAGCATAAGGGGCTTTTCAGTCACGGAGGTTGTGTTAAGGAGAAATGTGGTCAGCAAGAGTTGTGGTTCTTTAACATCGCACTCCCTCTCGTTATCTCTATGAATATGTAAAGTATGAAGTCAATACCTTACATAGTATTCAAGGTATGCCCCAGACTAAGTTTTCAAAAAAGGGAGATAATTCAAAACTGGGACCATCTAGAGTTACAGTTCCTCGTTGCTGCACTTTCTCTCACTGACCTCTATGATATGTAAAGTATCAAGTCAATACCTTAAATAATATTTGAGTTAAGCCACCGACAAGGTTGTCAAAAAAAGGGAGATAATTCAAAAATGGGATAAATGAGGTATGGTTTTTTTTTGTCACTGCACTTTCTCTCACTGACCTCTGTCTCTATCATATTGCATGTAATTTATCTTCTTTTTTTTTTTATTAGGAGTGCTAAAGAGATGTTTTACACTTTACATTTGTTTTTAGTACCTATGTATGTATCAAAAGCTTTTGTTAAGTAAACCATGAATGTAAATTTATACAGCAGTATTAAATCTGATTATCTCCCACTTGAACACCTCAATCTCGCACTTCTGAATGCAAAAACACCCTTTTGGCATTCAGAAAAAGTTGGGATGTCTTTATATGTAAAGTATGAAGTCAATACCTTACATAGTATTCAAAACATGCCCTGGACTATGTTTTCCATCTTCATTAGCACAGTTGCGGGCAAATAAATAAAATGAAAATAAATAATAAAAAAAGTAAATAACCCTTAATCTCTGAAAAGAACAGAGGTCCATACCCCTAGAAAACCTTTAACAGTAATAGTACTGTGGTATGCATCTGACGAAAAGAGCGCTATAAAAATCTGGTAAATAATAATAATAATAATAACTCCATGCTCGCCGATGTTTGTTTTTACTATGATAACGCCGATTCACAAGATCACGCGAGATTACAGCCAGTTGCCATTCTATGTATTTTATACTTCTTTGGGTACAGCTATGTACTAGAATCAGATTCTATAAAAGCACTGTACAAACTACATATCACAGAATGATATGGATTTACAATACAACACAAAAAATGTATCAACAATAAAAGGTATTTAGCCTGAATCAGGTTTTACTCTACATTTTAATTGAACTAGATATTTTAAAGAACAATAAACAATAGGAAATAAGCCCACCCACTTAGCTCAGTAGGTAAGAGCGTTGGTCTACGGATCGCGGGGTCGCAAGTTCGATCCTCGGGCGGGGCGTATGTTCTCCGTGACTATTTGATAAACGACATTGTGTCTGAAATCATTAGTCCTCCACCTCTGATAATTCATGTGGGAAAGTTGGCAGCTACTTGCGGAGAACAGGTTTGTACTGGTACAGAATCCAGGAACACTGGTTAGGTTAACTGCCCGCCGTTACATGACTGAAATACTGTTGAACAACGGCGTTAAAACCAAAACAATCAAGCAAATTCGATGAATTGGAATCCCCCGCCGAAAGGGCCTGAGGTGAGGAACAGCAAAAAAATATATCCAGCAAAAAGTTAAGAAAGTTACCAAGAAGCAAATAATTTCATTAGTCCAAATCAAATTAAAAGAAAATGAATGGTTTGTTTGGGTGGGGAGGGGTGAGGATACAACAGTTTACATGTTGATTATAAATATTGATAGAAAACGAAAAATGAAAAAAAAAAAAAAAAAATGGGTGGGGGGGGGGGGGGGGTGACCAAGGTAAGGTAGCAACCAGGTGTAGGTACACAACATCACACGTTTATAATAAATGTTCATGGAAAAGAATGAAAGAAGTTTAATGAAATTCTTCCAATTGGTTGGTTTGTTATGTACAGATCTGTGGATTTTTAAACAATTAAAGGGCAATAACTATATGGAAAATTGATCAATCGAAAAAAACTTGAAGGGCATCATTGCGGTATCTTGGTTCATGTCCATTTCAAGTTTGATGAAATTCTACCTGCTAGTTACTGAGAAATGGCTGCAGACGGACATTTTTCATTAAATCAAGGGCAATAACTCTGAGGGAAATTGATCTATCAAAAAAATAACTTGACGGGCATCAGCGCAGTATCTTGGTTCATGTCTATTTCAAATTTGATGAAATTCTACCTGTTAGTTACTGAGAAATGGCTGCAGACAGACATTTTTATCAAATCAAGGGCAATAACTCTGAGGGAAATTGACCAATCAAAAAAAAACTAGACGGGCATCATCGCAGTATGTTGGTTCATGTTTATTTCAAGTTTCATGAAATTTTACCAAGTAGTTACTGAGAAATGGCTGCGGACGGACGGAAGGACGTTCCTACATATGGATACTTATGTGGCTACTCTTTTGTTCTCTCTATTGTTCTTTTAGCCACGTAAGAGAAAAATAGCCACATAAAAGCCTTACGGAATGAATGCCATCAAAGAAAAAGTACAGTTACCTATTGTACCTATAGCCACCTAAGTATGCAAATGTGAGCTCGGACGGACTGACGGACGGACAATGCCATTTCAATACCCCCCTCCCGATTTCATCGGCGGGGGATAAAAAAAACAATAGGAAATAATTTCCATTGCAAAGCTTGTTTTCCAGTGCAAAGTGAGTTTCAATAGACCTTGAAGAAAAAGTGTGTTTTCAATGATCGTTTGAAAGCATCCAAGCTTTTAGCATCTCTAATGGTAGCTGGAAGAGCATTCCATAACTTCGGTGCAGCTGATGAAAAACTACGATCACCGTACCTCACAGTTTTGCTTTTTGGTACAACTAGTTGTTTTGAGTTGTTCTTGGATCTCAAATTTCTTGCTGGCTGATAGAGTTCCAGCAAGTCTTTAACATAGATCGGTGATTGGTCATGTAATGCTTTGTATGTGTGAACTAGAATCTTAAAGTCCACTCTATGAGTAACTCAGGTATCCAATGCAGTTCTTTTAATACCGGCGTAATGTGATCATAACGCGATATTCTCGTTATAATTTTAGCTGCAGTGTTCTGAAGACTTTGAAGTCTATTCAGCAAGACCTTTGGAACACCATACAAGAGTGCATTGCAATAATCAAGGCATGAAGTGACGAGTGAAATTACTAGAGATTTTGTAGCATCTGTATTTAGATATTTCCTGATGTGGCCTATTTGACGTAGCTGTCAGTACCCTGATCTACAAACTGAGTTAATATGTTTTTCCATGCTCATTTTGGAGTCTAGAAAAGCACCAAGATTCCTTACACATTTAGATGGTTTAATGTTAATCTCTTCTCCAATTTTCGCAGTAACCGATTCAATTCGATTCAAGAGTACAATTTGTACCTTTAAAACTACATTTGAAATACATGTTAGCTTCTAAATCAACATTGTTTAATGTGAAATAGTCTTAAGACACAAAGCACACGTTTCTTACCATCAAAAGAAGCGTGGTCATACAGTGATTATTAATTTACAGATGAATAATTTCTTTCGCATACAAAATGGCACGTGGAGAACGTGTCACTTCCGGTAAACGAGATCTCATTCAATTGTCATGTTTTTTTGGCAAGATTTGCTAAAAATTTTCACACCACTCGCCATGCAGGACTAGTAGCCAGTAATATCTACTCGCCCACAGTGAACAGCCACTCGCCCTAATACCCTAATAATTGACACTTTTAATACTGTCACTTTTATGAAAGGAGTATTATGTACAATAGTATTATTTCCCGAAAAATATTTATTTTGAAAAGTGTCTAAAAAAATTGGACACAATAATCATCGTCCATCCACTCGTGTTGAAAGAGAGAAAAACAAGAGCTGTCAGTGGACAGTGCCCTCGACTATTCTCAGTGCTTGACAGTATTATTATTATTATACCAGATTTATATAGCGCCCTTTTCATGATCAATTTCACGTTCAAAGGCGCTTTACATAGCTCAAATGCAGCCACATAGGGTGCATAATTCATCCTCTACTAGTACAGACACTGAGCGATCTGACCAGAGGGACAGAGTGAGACAAAGCCCCACGACAGAGAGATCAGAAATCAGATAGAGGCTTGTCCAGTTAACTTAGCCTAGCTCGTTTCGAATAGACAGCCTGGTTCTTTAACGTGCCCAGTGTATAGCACTGATACACGCAAGGATTGCCTGGGTTCCTGACCAGTACACCTCTAGTTGGGTGGGAAACACTGAAAAGCATTTCTGAAAATTCCCGAGTACCTGCCGGGGATCGAACCCCCGATCTCAGGATTGGAAAGCCAGTGTGCAAACCACTGAGCTATCTGTCCACCCACCCAGTATAATATAAGCAATGAGTAAAACTTTAACATTACAATAAGCATATTCTAAGTCAAAAAGGGGCCATAATTCAGTCAAAATGCTTGATAGAGTTGCCTCCTCATTTTTACAGACTGGGGTCATGATGGTAAGCAAGTATGCAAGACATGAAAGCAATACCTCAATGGACTTTGAAAATATTTGGGGTGGTACGCAAACTTTAACATTTATTCTAAGTTGAAAAGGGGCCATAATTCAGTCATAATGCTTGATAGAGTTGCCTCCTCCTTTTTACAGACTGGGGTCATGATGGTAAACAAGTATGCAAAATATGAAAGCAATATCTCAATGGACTTTGAAAATATTTGGGGTGGTACGCAAACTTTAACATTTATTCTAAATCGAAAAGGGGCCATAATTCAGTCAAAATGCTTGATAGAGTTGCCTCCTCCTTTTTACAGACTGGGGTCATGATGGTAAACAAGTATGCAAAATATGAAAGCAATATCTCAATGGACTTTGAAAATATTTGGGGTGGTACGCAAACTTTAACATTTGTGTGACGCTCACGCTCACGCCGACGCCAGTAGGATAGCTCCCCTATTCTTCGAATAGTCAACCTAAAAAACGTTAACGCTTATTGGTAATTATTCAGTTGATAAACTAAGTAATTGACCCCCTCAAAGAGCTAAAAGAAGTGTGTCGGTATCTTGACATCTGAAGTGGAGATCAAAGCGGTATTTTTGTTCAAGATTGTCATGGCATTACGTAATGTTTTCGAGCCATGTGACACATCACTGTCTGATTGTACCGCCTCGGTTCTTAAAATTGCTGAGAAATAGAAATCAATAAAATGTTTCTTCTTTAATTTGTTATCAAATGCGAATGTGCTATATCCCATATAAAAGGTAAATGTCTCAAACGATAGTAGTGGATATCCTACCTCTGTGACCTAATTGCCCTAAAAAAATTTACATTATTGTTTGACAAGAAAAACTTTTAAACTGTCGTGTCAAAAAATACATGTACAAAGATTCATTTACAACTTATTAAAAACGGCAATGACATCACATTGCTTTATTTTAAAAATCGCATTTCTATTTACGTTCACGAGGTCACGTATATAGCCTATTCTGCCGCACTAACAGAAATATGTTTGCCAAAAATCGTTTTACTCCATGTATTGCTGCTTTTTTATTATTCAAGATTTTTGTATTCTGTTTTTTTGTACTTTCTGGTCAAAAGTCTGAATTTTATGCCCAGAGTATTCATCATTTATTTACTTTTAGAAAGAAAAAAGTAACTAAGATCGCGCTGTTTGAAATTTTACAAATGATTATAAATATAATATTATGAAAATTCGACCGTTTTTATTGAATTTTGCCTACATTTCTGTCGATATCTTATTAAAATCATTATAGAATTCAAATTGTATTATTTTCCAAGGGGTGTTGAAAAACTGAAGCGAAAATGTTAAAAAATGAATGCACTACGCACGGTTTTTGTGTACGTGTCAATGTAAATTAGATATTCTATGGGGGTCGAAATACTTCATTACACCGGACCTGGTGTCAAGCTGAAGTTTTGCTGAGAAAATAAGGTTATTAAAATATACATTTTCAGAAAAAATCAGCTCCGGCTCATATTAAATTTCCACTTTTTTCGCAATTTTTAGCCCCACTTTTCTTTGAAATAACAGGATAACGTGCTTCTCTCTAAGCAACCGAGCATCAAACAGATACGCGGAGTTTTTTTTCTAATCATGAAACTGATAGTCAAGAGTTGTTTTATAAAAAAATTAAATGTTTAGAGCCAAGTTTAATGCAAAAGTGAAAGTAGATCTAGACATTTTAATGATCAGTTACATGTTTTAGATCTACATGAACTGTATTTCGGCATTATATGCAAGTTGATTTTGTTTAAGTGGCATTTTAAAAGAAATAATAACGTGTAATTAAAGTTGTTTAAAAAGAAATTTTTTATTGTTTACATAAATGTTATAGAGACAAGAAAGATAACTCATGCACACCGCAACTAGTAGACACATGTAGACATTGTGTACACTACGGTAGCGCTTTCATACTGTCGCACGAAATGTGTGACGTCACGCTCTATGTATAGAATGCACATGTAGATAATTCTTTTATGTAAAAATGATGACGTATTTTGTACAGAAGTATCTGTGACGCAACCGGTACGCACGGTTGAAAGGAAATTTTATGCCTGGTGTTGGTGGTATGCGAGATCGATTCCCAACAAATCCTGTAAGACTTTTTTTTCTGTCAAAAACTACAGCTGTACGTAGAAAGTACTATTCTTTGATGGTGAGTTGCAAACCATATTTAGATTTTATATTTTTAGCCGCGAGTTAAAATATTTTAAACCATTTAACCGCGTTATTTCTATAATTAGTCAATAATTCTTTTACTGTATGTCTGTGATAAAGTTATAAACGTGTTTTTATACTTCTTTTTTATGACGTATGAAAAATAGTAAGTCAACAACTCAGAATTGTTTCATCAATTTGAAATATTCCGCTTCATCGCCATACGATGTTTCATAAATAAATGTATGTTAAGTAATTAATGTCACTGACATGTCATTTCCGGTGTGAAATATTTTATTTTACAATTGAAAGATAAAATCCCTATGTAACCATTTTTTTTAAACACAGTAGCTAAGCTATATTCGTGTTTAAAAGATATCTAAAACACCAAAAGACGCATCATCTTATTATTGTTTTTAATAATTTATTATAGGTTGATTGTGTTTTGTTTTGTTTTGCGTTTTAACGCTGTTTTCGCAACAGTAACTGACAATGAACTCAACCAGAGTTCCTGGATTTCGTACCAGTAAAAACCTGATCTCCGCATGTAGTTGTCAACTTCCCCACTTAATTATGAGATGGAGGACGAATGATTATAGTCACTTTACCCCCTATCAAATCGTCATGGAGAAGAAAAGCCTCGCCCGGGGATCGCACTTGCGATCCTGCGATCCACAAATCTGCGGTGTCCTTATTTAGCTTGTGATGCAAATTCTACAACTTATATATATAGCGTTATATAACTTATATAAATCAATAAATCCCCCCCCCCCCCCCCCCCCCCCCACCACCCCCCCCTGTAGTTGAAGCGGGCCTGCTGGACTAGCTAGGCTCTCTGCACTGTTAATGAATACGCTTTTGAAATGAAGGCACACATACAGGTGTTGCGTTTTTTCTCTTTCTTTTCTAGAATAACAGTAATGATTTAAAAAAGAACGAGGAATGTCTATACATGTAGTTAAGGTATCACAGAGGGGGGCATGGATGTTTTTGTCATACTAAAACGTGCGCACGTATTAGTTACTTCGTGCTCACATAATATCTATTACTTGCGTACGTAATAAGAATTACGTTACGTGTTATGTGCGCACGTAATAGTATCAAACATCTGCACACGTATTAGTGTAAAAATACCTCTGCGCACATATCTGTGACCGTCGGTTCGGCAGCTCCAAATAGTTGTGGGGGGAAATTATGCTCAAGTGGTAACTGACCACCGAAGACCGATCAGTCAACAGATATTTTGGACTGGGGTCATTGCCCCTGTATGGTTGCACAAATGATAAACTCCATGTTTCAGTTCAGTAATTAATTCTTTTATTTTATGATGGACACCAATGTGTAGTTTATGTAATGTTATTTCAATATTTTAGTATAGTCCAGTATTCCAAATGTTATCAAAGTTCTATGTTCAAAATACAGTTAAAGATAAACACATCCAAGACAAGCACCGAAATTGTATTCTATACTGTCAATTTAGTTTAGCGATGTTGCTTGTTCGAAATTACAAAGAAGACTGATTTTTAGTTGGAAAACAAATTATATGTTTCCAAGGACAATCTCCAGGGTAACCATATTAGCCAATAAAAATTTAAAAGTAATTTTATATTTAAACCAATGAAAATTATTGTAACAAAAAGGTGAAATCATTTACTTAAGAATTTAGAAGTTTACTTAAGAACATGCCTGGGCTTCACACTTAATCAGCCAAGGAAGCCAAGGTGTTTGTTAACAAAAGCACCTAATGCAAAGTGCTAAAAGCAAAATCTGTTTTATAATCAAAAGTGTTTAGAAAGTGATAAAGTAAAAATTTCTGACATGTTTAAGCAGGAAAATAATAAGTTAAGTAACACATGTCCAAGCAAATAATGTACAAAATAGAAAAATCAATTTTGAATAATTTTTACTTAAATTCACAAGATTTGAAATTAAAATAATAAATTTTAATTTATCATTAAAATTTTATGAAAGAATTTGGCTGATTTTATAGCCTGGTTACACATTACCCCTTCTTGAAAAAAATGATTGTCCTCAATCATAAAACTTACAACATAACAAATGTAACAATAACAAATTTGCATACAAATATGAATAAAGACAATAATAAACATACAATTCATTTATACAGTGGCAACACACACACGTATCTTCAGGATTTACACAGCGACTGGCCAGTCTTAATTTGCACATTCATTCATCCGTATGTATATTATTTTTATATAAAGTGTTTGTTTTTCTTTTTTTTTTTTGTTTTTTAGATTACATGCATTAATATCATAAAATAGAGCTCTTTAATTGAAGGTAAGTATGGTATGCACATGAAGGAAAACAAGTTAACTTCAATTTTCTATAAAATGACTTGTATCATGGTGATAACTAGTGATATATTATAGAAAATGTTGCAATTGTCGAAAGGACAACAGTAAAATGCAAAAATATTGAAGTTAAAAAGTAAAACAACAATAATGTTTATTGTAGCCTCCATATACACAGAATTGTCTATAGATAGTGGCTTTATCGCAAATATGGCATAAAACTTGACACTGAATAGCCATGTGATTTTGGAATCACTAAAGTAACATTGTAACATTAATTCAGTTACGTTGTATGATTGCTTTTGCAACTTGTCTAGTTGTGGATAGATTCTAAGTATAATAAGTAACATTAAATAATAATCTACCACTGAAGTATGGTTATCTGCTCATTGGCAGTCATATATAATGTTTCAATTTTGTGTAGTATGCACATTGGCATTATAATGTTGGTTTTGTAACTTCATGTTGTGGACTGATGCAAGTATATCATGGAACAGTAATTGTTCAGCCACAGTTAGTATAGATGAGTGCGAGTTTATCCGTTAACAAAGTTAAAAGTGTACCCCTGAAATCATATTTCTTTTTAAGTCCTATTGTTTCCCCAAAGGAGAGATTGTGCATCACTCTATAAAAATGTATGAATTGAATATAGGATATTCCTTTGAAAAATACCGGAAAACAAAGTTGCATTAAACTGCATGAAAAATACGAGTTCTCTTTATCCAGGCGACAAAAAACCGCCACATACAAAGCAACTGGAAGCTCTCCAACTTTAAGAAATATAAGGCATTTTATATATAAAACAGGCGACAAGAAACTAGAGCCAAAGAAAAGAGTTAGAGCCATAAAGTTGACCACCTACTAGGATGGTGAAGGTTGTTATAAAATATATATGAACTAATCTTTTCTGTATCCAAAGCAAGGATGATTCTCAAGACGGCGGTTGGTTTAATCGCATCATGGGACTAGGGATCACGATTTTCATTGGCTCTAATTAATTATCTGACCGCATCGCTACACTAGCTACTGTCTGAGTCATAAACGTAATGACTGATGAATCGTAAAATCTTTGATAAAAAAAAAAAACCTTTTATATACATATATAAAATTTATTCATATTTATTAATTCATAGCGTTATTCATAATAGCCCGGTTATATTAATAGAAATAATGTCAGAACCTTAAGGTATTGGACCCGTAATAGAGTACCTCCTTTTTGAAGAGTATTCAATTCCTACCATAAACCTACTTTGACTGCAATTTTCAGGGGGCGTAGGTTCAAGCCCCACTGGGACCAAAATTTTTTTCTCCATATTTTCCTTTTTTTCGTGTAAGTGTTTACTTCTCTCAAAACCTATTATGGATGTATTGTACAAAAGTGGAAAATTTTCATCTTATAAGCGATTTCTTGCTGTTCAAAGTGAATTTACCTCTGAATCAGGAGGGGTAGAGTTAAATATCTTTAAAAGTACCGAGTTACATGCGGTAGAAGTTCTCTGTTTTGCCTTCATTCTTTAGATTACATATTGTGGAAGAAATGAAGTGAGCAAAATTCAAAACAGACCCACATGATTCGACCTTAATTTTTCAATGTTGGAGTTAGAATTCTGTCTCATTAAATCTGTTTACTTGAGGCACCCTGGAAAAAAATGATATTTACAGTCTTATTTTGTGTTTTATAATTGTTTAACAATAGTTTAATGTTTCTTTTAAAAAAATTAATGCTATAACGAATTCTCTGCAAACGTTTTAGATAGTGGCCATCACATTGAAATTTGTCTCTACTTGAGCTTGAGGATATACCATAATTATACAAGGCACGGTAAAAGTTGTTTTAATTTGCAGCACAGTGCGAAACATGGTCAACTTTAAGAATATACCAAGCAAATGCCATTTTTTAAACATTACTATTAGGGGCCCAATACCAAAACCTATTCCAGCATAAAGTTTTATTGATGATTTATAATCCTTAGCTACTTATGCAATACAAAAAAAGTCCTCAAAAGAAATGCAATCCAAACTCTGAAAATTAGGTGATATTTAAGGGCAGCTTCCATTAGATTTAAATTAAATAAAGTCTTGCAAATTTATCTAAAATGAAATCAGTTAAACAGAATATTACATGTAGCATCATTTCTTCATTCATAGGCAACTCGTAGTTCAACAAGCATTTTATAAATAATTGCTGTAACTGTTAAAATGTTGGAATTTTAACCCCGAATATTTCACAGTGAAGTTTTGTTTTTGATTTGTATGCAAACTGCTATTTGTTACAAAATAATGCCATAAAACAGAAAATAAATCTACAAAAACCCGCCCCCACGCTTTAATTCTTTGCTGATGGTTAAAAGTCGCACCAACATAATTTATGTCATATAGCGACTTTTCAGACTTTTGGTGGTGGAGGAAGACCTCTGGTGCTCCTGATCATGGACGAGTTCCGCAAACATTCAGTATGCCAGCTAGATGACCTGCTGACATTAAGAATTCAACACCCTATGTGCATCGGTGAGGGACTGCGAAACTGCGTTCCTTTTCATCACTTACTATTTAACAACTAACATTCTACAAGTAAACGCGGTCCTAACCTCGGGCACGTGTAACCATCTGTGCATCGGCACAAGAATATGTACCAGATATTATTTAGCGCCCGCCTGTATTAAATTTCCACTTGCCTTAAACAGCCTGAAAGAGGACTTTTCAATTTGACTTTCTTTCTGTTTTCAACTTGTCTTAAGCATCCTCATTCAATACCTCAGAAGTGGCACTATTGCAACACCTTCAAGCTGTATACTCACAGACTCTGCCTTTACCTTCTGTAAATAGTAACTTATATTTATTTTTTGGTTTAACGTTGCACCGACACAATTATATGTCATATGGCGACTTTCCAGCTTTGATGGTGGATGAAGTCCCCAGGTGCTACTCCGTGCATTAATTCATCACGAGCGGGTACTGCAGACCTTCCGTAAGCCAGCTGGATGGCTTTCTCACATAAAAAATTCAACGCCCCGAGTGAGGCTCGAACCCACACCAATGAAGGGCAAGCGATTTGAAGTCAGCGACCTTAATCACTCGTCCAGGATGTCCCCGTAAATAGTAACATCCCGAATAGAATACCTCAGCTATATTATATAAACTTTAATGCCAAGTGTAATATTATCTAAATTCTAATGTCATTGGAACGAAATGAGGCAAGTACCAGTATGTATCACCGTGCATATTTAACCTGAATTAAGCGTTGCAATTCAAATTATATCTTCATTGAAATAAATTTGCATCGTCTTTACACAACTCAAAACATTACACTAGATACAGAGGTTCCTAAAGTTAGAACAAGCAGGAGTTGTGAATGTTAAAGAAACTATACCTGTCCTACACGGCCAGTAAGGATGAGGAAGGAACGAAGACGGGAGTGGTGGAAGGGGAATTGGGTCGGCATAACATCTTATAAACTCTACCAATATAGTACTACCTTCTTCTTTGCTTTCAAATGAAAAACATAGTCATGTTAATCAGATGCGAAACAAGTCGTCCGATACAAAACCTATAAAATGTGTCTGCACATTTCCTTACAAACGTCGTGCACTTAATCTGTAATTCGTGCAGTACCTGGATGAAGCCAGATCATTTCAAAAATTGTTAAGATGTTAAGGCTTTAAGGCTTTGAGCAGCTATAAAATGAACCAACGTATCACATAAAATACCGCATTATCTCACATCGTTTGTCTCACATGCACAGACTTGTTTATTTCACTGTATACAGAACAGAAGCTTGAGCTAGATAGATAGATTTATTTCAGTAAAATTCTACATAAAACAAAGCATTATGTATAAGATGCATGTGCTAAAACAAATAACAAACACAATGACAAGTCAAAATTGCGCTGATTAAAGAGTGTGACCCAGTCAATATCCTTGGTGTAATAGGCGTTGTAGATATAGTCACCTTATGCGAAATAAAACTTATCGTAAAGACTGCGTACATTTAGCGTACGCTTCTTCCCACTGACCTTGCAATTTCTTCACAAGACAGATGCTGAACCAAAACAGCTCGAAGATATTTGACTTTATCGGTAGCTTGGATACTTGTCCCATTGCACGTGGTTTTCAAAAATGAATTAGGCCTTAACCTAGGTTTAGTTCCAAAAGAATGATTCTGTCTTGCCAAGATGTGGAGAATGTTTATTGTCAACAAGCCACTCACCTACCCGATTTAGCTCTTAGGATAACATAGATTCAATAAACGATCCACTCCTTCCAAAAACGAGGATACTAGAATTTAGAATTATCAGCATACAATAAAAGTTTGTTATTAATCACTGCACTCATGTCATTCATGTATACATACATATAATACATGCGTGTTTAAAACGTGTTTGATATTCTCTTTTACTACACCTGTCAGGAACATCATACCTGATTGGAATTTCGAAATAAATCATCATCAAGGCGCCGATATATTTAAAATGAAACTAAATACTTAATGGTATTTTAGTTTAAAATCTTAAATATTTTCTGCTTAAAAGCTACTTACTGAAAAAATAAAATCTTATTACTTTCTATTCATTCAATCATATACAATATTTTAAAAGAATACCTCTTCCGCGGTGCATCCTAGCTCATACGAAATACCCATTCCAGCACTGATAAGGCTCACAAAGCAAACCTTTAAAAGGGAAACATTTGCATTTGTACAGAAATGTTTAAGAACGAGCAATCCATGAATCCATGTTAACTAGCAATATTATGATTGTCATACTTATGTTATCCGCCCGCTTAGCTCAGTAGAGAGAGCGCAGATCTATCGACCATGGGGTCGTGAATTCGATCCCGGGCGCCCCGTGTCGATTTGATAAAGTACATTGTGTCTGAAATCATTTGTCCTCCACCTCTGATTCATGGCGGGAAGTTGGCAGTTACTTGCGGAAAACAAGTACTGGTACCGAATCCAGGAACACTGTTTAGGTTAACTGCCCGCCGTTACATAACCGAAATACTGTTGAAAAACGGCGTAAAACCCAAACAACAACAAAAATAAGCAAATTTTTATCACTAAAGTAAAATAGGTCCATGCTAGTAAATTCTAAATTCAAGTCACTTAATTAAGCGAACAAGTTTCGTGACAAATACGCATACATAAAGAGAAACGAGCGGATAAGCAGACAAACACTAGAGATCGCATGTCTCTCACAACTGCCTAATCATCTGAATAGTAAGTCTGTCTTTATACATTGTTTACATGTTGGAGTAAGCGGCCTACAGGTAATTCACGTGTTGGAGTAAGCGGTCTATTGATAATTCAAGGGCCATAATTCCCAAGTGCCTTGGCCGATTTGGCTAGTTATCAAACTTGGCTGAGGCCTTATTAGCAAGCACATTTTGTTCAAATGATGAAAATCGGATGAGAAATGTTCGACTTAAAGTGCGGACAAGTTTTGTGACACACACACACATACATGCATACACAGACTGGAGAAAATCAATATGTCTCCCACACCACTGTGGTGGGAGACATAATAACTATTTATCAATGTACAAATAACAAGTGGATGGGATGAAATAAAAGGAAAATAGTACAATGTATTTTAGACCACGATTACTACTTTTCCTAATGCAGAAGGTGTTATGTGACATTTAAACTAGCAAATCTCATTAAAATACACACTTTCACCATTTATGACACCTTGCAAGAATTTCAAGTGTTACATTATTATTATTTACAAGCATTTTACAACATTTATACTCACTTCATCAGGCTGACAAGTAGATATTGTGTTACAGTCGTCTACAATCTAGCCAATACTACAGGGAACATTAAGTTCTGCATTTACGGGACTTTTAGTTACTCAACCAACAACATTTTTCTATTTTGTTCTTCTCTTGAGAAGAACACTTGAATTGGTAAGTCACTGTGTAAATACAAGGTAGCCAGTCAAACTCCGTCACGTTAGAATACCTCTGACGTTAAAGTATTCTTTCCTGTTTGAGGCAACTCTCTAGATGATCGCGCTTCGCGGATTACATATACTAACTTGAGGATGGAAAGTGCGTTGTTGAAACATGCCAACATACGTCGTTACCTTCGAATGCATAGAACAATATATGAACAAACCCATGCGACCTCATGTGCGCAACAATTCACGCTTCGATGACGGATGTCACATCAGATTAGGAGATTAATTGCAAGAATTACTGATCATGACACAATGTTTGTTGTGTGCGAGGACGTAGACAATCACTACATTAGGATGTTAAACAGATTAAAAGCGAGTATATATGTCAACAAGATAGAATGATCTTGCCCTTGCGTCCAATCCTCGGGTTCCACACACTGATGACCAATATTTAAAACAGACATTGCAACCAAAATTTTACAAGATGATCAATATATATTTATATAGATGTGCCCTAGAAAGAACTTTTGCTATGCTTTAACTTGTTGGAGTTTTAGCTTTTTTTACCACTAACAGATTAGTGTTGATGCAATGCTCGCGTGATATGAGTCTTTTTGGCAGTATATGTCTCATTAAAAACGTACCTGTTTTCATTATGTACACGTTTCAGTATATCAGAACATGTATTGATTGTTTACATTTGATAAAATCCAATTGTTGTCTCTTGCAAAGCAATGTTTTAAGAGAATACACTCTTTAGATCCATGAAAATTTACTGGTTTTGATTGCGTCATGTAAACACAATCGTAGTTGAGTTAATTTAAAAGAAAAAAAATAGTGTTTCAGTTCTTGTTTACTGTGATCCAGTACGGTCCACAGGCAATCGGCGTGTGACTTTGACCCCTAATGAATGATGGACCCCCCACCCTGTTCTCTACAACCCAGATCCCCAACATAATAACAGAAAAACACATTTCCAAAAAAAAAAAAATGCTATAGGTCTATATAAAAAAATAAAGGTATGGTACTTTACGGCCAAACATTAAGGAAAAAATGGAATGGCCTCAGTAACGATCTCACTGCGTACACAATTTTCGGTCGATTTTTGAAAATCTGGTCTTAATCAACGCATAAAGCATAAATCTTAACGGTAAACATGCACTTTGGTCTCAAGGCTGCATCATTTTGATGCAGCGAGACGCTATTCTTTGACAAAATCATCTCGTACACGATGTGACCTAACCCGTATATTTCTCGGGCCAATAGACAAGTCAATGACAGCCACCTATTCCCTTCGTTATTTCCAAGCACAGTCGTGGCCATCCTTTAGAAACATAAGTAATTAGTCGCTTACCTATAATACTTCGTCCAGTTTCCGTCAGTAACGATGCATCCAGCGTTGGGAAATTTCTCTCAAAACATCAGCTGCCATGTTTATACGGCGACCCGGAACTGGTTTTTACTACGTAGCCTTTTTGCGATTGGTCGATTCTGGAGGTGTGTTCTCCACGTGACCCATACAAAACAGGCATTAAGTTTACAAAACTTAAAATTTTTCATTTTTTCTAAAGAGTTTACCAGTGTTTGTTAAAGACTAATTTGAACCTTTCAGATGCTGTCAGCGAATAGGACTTGCATCGCCGTAAAGGACCGAGGGAATGGACTGGCTGGCCTGCTGACCGAGGGAATGGACTGGCTGGCCTGCTGACCGACTGGTGGAGGAGATAATAATAGCATTCTGCTGGCACACTGATGGTAATAACAACAATAATAATATCCTGCTCATTTCTTAAGTAATTCTCTTAAATTGATAGTCATAACATTAGTAGAGTTTTCATTAAATATTGTTATCAGAGACAGGCCGTGAAGTCTGGTGTGGATCCACGCTGGTCGCAAACCCACAATGTTGGTTTTCTCATGGCGGGGCTCATTTCTTTATGTTGGTTTTCTCGTGGCAAGGCTCATTTCTTAAGCCATTTTAAGAAATGAGCCATGCCACGAGAAAACCAGCATAAAGAAATGAGCGCCGCCATGCGAAAACCAACATAGTGGGTTTGCTGGATTTCTCATCGCGGGGCTCTTTCCTTTATGTTGCTTTTCTCGTGGCCGGCTCATTTCTTAAGCCATTTTAAGAAATGAGCCGTGCCACGAGAAAACCAGCATAAAGAAATGAGCCCCACCATGAGAAAACCAACAATAATAATATCATGCTCATTTCTTAAGTAATTCTCTTAAATTGATAGTCATAACATTAGTCGAGTTTTCATTATATATTGTTATCAGAGACAGGCCGCGAAGTCTGGTGTGGATCCACGCTGGTTGCAAACCCACTATGTTGGTTTTCTCATGGCGGGGCTCATTTCTTTATATTGGTTTTCTCGTGGCAAGGCTCATTTCTTCAGCCATTTTAAGAAATGAGCCGTGCCACGAGAAAGCCAGCATAAAGAAATGAGCCCCACCATGCGAAAACCAACATAGTGGGTTTGCTGGATTTCTCATGGCGGGGCTGATTCCCTTATGTTTGTTTTCTCGTGGCACGACTCATTTCTTAAGCCATTTTAAGAAATGAGCCGTGCCACGAGAAAACCAGCATAAAGAAATGAGCTCCGCCACGAGAAAACCAACAATAATAATATCCTGCTCATTTCTTAAGTAATTCTCTTAAATTGATAGTCATAACATTAGTCGAGTTTTCATTAAATATTGTTATCAGAGACAGGCCGCGAAGTCTGGTGTGGATCCACGCTGGTCGCAAACCCACTATGTTGGTTTTCTCATGGCGGGGCTCATTTCTTTATGTTGGTTTTCTCGTGGCAAGTGTCATTTCTTAAGCCTTTTAAGAAATGAGCCGTGCCACGAGAAAACCAGCATAAAGAAATGAGCCCCCGCCACGAGAAAACCAACATGGTGGGTTTGCTGGTTTTCCCATGGCGGGGCTCATTTCTTTATGCTGGTTTTCTCGTGGCAAGGCTCATTTCTTAAGCCATTTTAAGAAATGAGCCGTGCCACGAGAAAACCAGCATAAAGAAATGAGCCCCCGCCACGAGAAAACCAACATGGTGGGTTTGCTGGTTTTCCCATGGCGGGGCTCATTTCTTTATGTTGGTTTTCTCGTGGCAAGGCTCATTTCTTAAGCCATTTTAAGAAATGAGCCGTGCCACGAGAAAACCAGCATAAAGAAATGAGCCCCGCCACGAGAAAACCAACATGGTGGGTTTGCTGGTTTTCCCATGGCGGGGCTCATTTCTTTATGTTGGTTTTCTCGTGGCACGGCTCATTTCTTAAGCCGCCACGAGAAAACCAACATAGAGGGTTTGCGACCAGGATGGATCCAGACCAGCCTGCGCATCCTGCTCAAGACAGTTCTTTATGTAGACTAATTTGAACCTTTCAGATGCTGTCAGCGAATAGGACTTGCATCGCCGTAAACTGGACCGAGGGAATGGACTGGCTGGCCTGCTGACCGAGGGAATGGACTGGCTGGCCTGCTGACCGACTGGTGGAGGAGATAATAATAGCACACCTGCTGGCACACTGATGGTAAGAACAACAATAATAATATCCTGCTCATTTCTTAAGTAATTCTCTTAAATTGATAGTCATAACATTAGTCGCGTTTTCATTAAATATTGTTATCAGAGACAGGCCGCGAAGTCTGGTGTGCATCCACGCTGGTCGCAAACCCACTATGTTGGTTTTCTCATGGCGGGGCTCATCTCTTTATGTTGGTTTTCTCGTGGCAAGGCTCATTTCTTAAGCCATTTTAAGAAATGAGCCGTGCCACGAGAAAACCAGCATAAAGAAATGAGCCCCGCCATGAGAAAACCAACAATAATAATATCCTGCTCATTTCTTAAGTAATTCTCTTAAATTGATAGTCATAGCATTAGTAGAGTTTTCATTAAATATTGTTATCGGAGACAGGCCGCGAAGTCTGGTGTGGATCCACGCTGGTCGCAAACCCACTATGTTGGTTTTCTCATGGCGGGGCTCATTCCTTTATGTTGGTTTTCTCATGGCACGACTCATTTCTTAAGCCATTTTAAGAAATGAGCCGTGCCACGAGAAAACCAGCATAAAGAAATGAGCCCCGCCACGAGAAAACCAACAATAATAATATCCTGCTCATTTCTTAAGTAATTCTCTTAAATTGATAGTCATAACATTAGTAGAGTTTTCATTAAATATTGTTATCAGAGACAGGCCGCGAAGTCTGGTGTGGATCCACGCTGGTCGCAAACCCACTGTGTTGGTTTTCTCATGGCGGGGCTCATTTCTTTATGTTGGTTTTCTCGTGGCAAGGCTCATTTCTTAGGCCATTTTAAGTTGTCCCATAAAAAACTTAAATTTTTTCATTTTTCCTTGTGTATTGACCCATACAAAACAGTCATAAAGTTTACAAAACTTAAAATTTTTCATTTTTTCTAAAGAGTTTACCAGTGTTTGTTGTCCCATAAAAAACTTAAAATTTTTCATTTTTTTCTTGTGTATTGACCCATACAAAACAGTCATAAAGTTTACAAAACTTAAAATTTTTCATTTTTTCTAAAGAGTTTACCAGTGTTTGTTGTCCAATAAAAACTTAAATCTTTTCTTTTTTTCTTGTGTATTGACCCATACAAAACAGTCATAAAGTTTACAAAACTTAAAATTTTTCATTTTTTCTAAAGAGTTTACCAGTGTTTGTTGTCCCATAAAAAACTTAAAATTTTTCATTTTTTTTTGTGTGTATTGACCCATACAAAACAGTCATAAAGTTTACGAAACATAAAATTTTTCATTTTTTGGTGTGTGTTGTCCGATACAAAAAATAAAGTGTTTCGTGTTATGCGTTTGCGCTTATTCAAACTGTTTCATATTTCTTGTGTGTTGCCCCCATAAATGTTAAAGAGTTTACCGGTGTATGTTGTCCCATACAAAACACTTAAAATTAAAATTTTTCATTTTTTGTAAGGAGTTTACCAGTGTTTGTTGTCCCATAAAAAACTTAAAATTTTTCATTTTTTGGTGTGTGTTGTCCGATACAAAAAATAAAGTGTTTCGTGTTATGCGTTTGCGCTTATTCAAACTGTTTCGTATTTCTTGTGTGTTGCCCCCATAAATGTTAGAGTTTACCGGTGTATGTAAAATGTCCCATACAAAACACTTAAAATTAAAATTTTTCATTTTTTGTAAGGAGTTTACCAGTGTTTGTTGTCCCATAAAAAACTTAAAATTTTTCATTTTTTTCTTGTGTATTGACCCATACAAAACAGTCATAAAGTTTACAAAACATAAAATTTTTCATTTTTTGTGTGTGTGTTGTCCGATACAAAAAATAAAGTGTTTCGTGTTATGCGTTTGCGCTTATTCAAACTGTTTCATATTTCTTGTGTGTTGCCCCCATAAATGTTAAAGAGTTTACCGGTGTATGTTGTCCCATACAAAACATAAAATTTTTCATTTTCTTTTGTGTGTGTTGCCCCCATAAAATACTATAGAGTTTTCGAGTGTGTGTTGTCAATATCATGAATCTGATATCTATTTCAGGACAAGCAACCAGTATCCCTTCCCTAAGCAAGCTCCACACACCAGCTGTAAATCAACCAATGACAACACTACCTCCAGCATGCCTCCTCCAACATGCAGGGGATCAACCAATTACAGCACAGCAAGGCAGAGGACAACTGAATATATCGATATGGAGGTCATGAAACTTGTCAACGAGAACAACAGATTCCGGCCAGCACCTTCCAGCCGTTGCCTTGGCCATTCTTTCTTTGTCACACAGCAATGCTGATCCAGAGAGGTGCTTGTCGGTTGTGAGAAAATACAGACTGACCAGAGAGGAAATCTGTCAAACAGAACTTTGAACTCTTTATTTACAGTGAAATTAAACAGTGACGAAGAGTATTTTAGGTTGAACATTTCAAAAGGATTGGTGAAATCAGCCAAGAAGGCATGCTTGACATACCAGGAAAGTGACAAGTTAAGTTATATAATAACTATGTGTGTTCTAGTGAGACTAATGATGGACAATATGTTTTGCTGTTCAAATGTATATGAAACAAATATTATGAAATAATATATTGATTAAAGTGGTATAAATAATTAAATAAAGTGCAGAATTAACTTTAATTGTGTTTGTTCATTGCAATTGAAGTGTTTTTATGTACTCGTTTTGCTCCGTACAATATCTCCTACTTTTCCATCCCAATCTTTCACTTTTGAAAGGCCAATCTCCCACTTTGCCATCCAGAAAGGTTCACATGTAAGTTTTTATGTGTCATATGAAATTACAGCACAAACAACTCATGGTACGCGTGTCCACTTTTTTTTTTCAAAGATTTTTTATTTTTCTTGTGTGTTGCCCAATACAATATTAAAGAGTTTTCCAGTGTGTGTTGCCCCATACAAAACTTGAAAAAAATAATTATTTTGTGCGTTGACCCATACAAACCTTAAGGTCATGCACCATTAAAAAATAATTACAATCACATGCATCTCACTCTGTGGCAGAGAGAAATCAGTTTGATAATAAGCATGATTAGATAATAATCTATAGATTGCTTATGATAATGAAAATACAATTCTTTAATACGAGTTTGCAATAGAGAATTCTTTGTTTTGTATAGATAAGTAAAAGTAGAAAAAAACTCTTCTTTTTAAAAACTATTTTATTTTCCACTTTTAAAATAATAAAAATTAATAACAAAAGGTATGAATTTGAAACAAAGTCTTATCTACTATAGAAGTGATTTATAAAGATATTTTTACTATAAAAAAATTGTTAAAATTAAGAAACAGATACAGCAAAACCGCATTTATTATACACGATGAGCGGTTATATGTCGGGCGTAATAATTCATTTCGAACTACATATAACCGTCCAAGCGTTAAAGGGTGCAGTTTTCCTATTACTGAACTATTTTTTCAGAAACTATTTCAAAATCTTCTGGGATTAGGGGTATCCTCCTAACACATGTCATAACGTTTTGAATAATTTCTTGATACCCTAGCTCTTAATTGTACTTTGCTGCTATGATATTTGATCAAAATACACAAGTTTTATTTATCTTTCTATCCTAGATAATCAAATTAAAGACACAGGCCTTGACTGCATGACAGCAAAAAAAAAAAAAAAAGAGAGAAAAAATAGGTATCTTGAAACTTATGCTATTGTTCTTAAAGCAGCATGCCTCCAGATTTGGCTAAAAAAATCTTTCTTTCAAATTGAAGTTTGATCATACTATGAACATTAGAATATGAATTTTTGTGTCTAACATATTTTAAAAGTTCCAAATCAAGAAAAAAGATGACCGCGTCGGGAATCGAACCCCGGACATTTTAAAGACATCTTCCCGTCGTCGTAACCAATAGCGCTATAGCTGAAGTAGTGAATAATGACTCCAAAATATAGATATTTATAATCGAGACAGTTTACCTGGAGTAAAAGCGTGACAAAACACTTTTCAATTTTCATCGTAAAAAGTAATAAAAACAGCAAATTCTCAAATGTTTCCGTAACAAAAAGCAGGGGCGTCGGAAGTGGGGCCGCAGGGGCCGCGACTGCGGCCCCAATAATTTGCCCAAAAATTTTTTTGTAAATTCATAAGTTGGAGTCGCAGGTCCGCGGACCCAATATTTTGTATAGTATATTAAATTTTGCTTCGTGTTAAACAATACACGCTGTCCAGATTAGTGTGTTACCGTGGTGACGGTGACACGATCGGGGGTGTTAATTGGAGTCATACACACGTGTCCGTGATTGGACTTAATTACGCATGAACAAATCAGCATGTTTTTTTTTTTTTTTTTTATAACAAGTTTATTATTAAATTCTCAGTATGTACATAATGTAACATAAACATGAGATTCACATTTCAATAATAATAATAATCATAATAAAAACACGTGATCAGTAGAGGACAACTTTTATTTAAAAAGGTGAAGGAATCGGCGTTTAAGTTTCATCTTGTTCAGAATCTATTCATCGTAACCTAGTCTATAATTAGAAAATTTTATTACCTCACTCAGTATCTAAGTTTTTGATTGGTTAGGATATTTGCACGCGCTTCTGTGTAAAATTATAATGACCGTAAATATGTTACTAGGTCAGACATATAAGTTAATGTGTCATAATCATTGACCGTGTGATTTTTGAGAAAAAGCATGCTTAATTCACTTTTAATGTCCCTCACACGTGGTCTACCAGTAAAACAGTGTTCCGTGATTAAGAGGGGCCAAATTCAGTGTTACAAAATGGTGTTAATGTGGATAGAGATATTAATAAATAGAATTCTCAGCAATTGTGTCATTTTGTGGAATTTAAATTTAAAATCTTGAAAAGAAAAGCAATCTCAATTTCGCAGTTGGAATTTTGCCGTCAGCTTGCGATTTAACTATCAAGAAGGGGTAAGTGACGTACTTTATCTAAGTTGGCAGTTGCATGCTAGTAAAAAAATATAGAAAATCTATCTATTCTGATGTCAAGTACAGATGATCTACCCTTGACCGAAAACGAAACCACAAGGGCAAATCTGACTTGATTTGTCGGTAGAATTACCAGATGTTATGAAAATTCTTCTGTTCTAAGAAGAATTCAAATAAATATTTATAGTTGTAAACTAACAATTAGTATCAACAGTAGCAATACATAGTAGTCAATAGATAAATAGGGAAAGAGGTCTTTTTGGGAAATGACTTTTAGCTAAATAGTAAAATTTAGAGTTGGAATCTACTGTACTTCCTTCAGATTTCTAAATAACTGTTGTCCTGTTTAAAACAAGTACAGTATACATATATGTCATAGGAGTAGACACTGTTGTGTTAACAAACTATTCATGTTAACTTAAAAATAAATGTGTAACGTTAAATTAACATGTTTAATTGGCATGTCTTAAGTCAATGGAACGTTTAAGCTATACCCAGCCGCAAAGATCTAAGGTATTAACTTATAAAAATCAGAAAAAATAATTATCATGTTTTTGTTTAATGAAAGAGGTAAGTGTTAAGATTTATCACACCGCTAAGATGTAAGGAATTAATTACATAAATTGTTTTTACTCAAAAAAGGATATTTCAAACAAAAATAAGAAATGAATGTAACATGAATGATAATTGTTCAATACATTAAGTACAAAAAACATACATGCATTCTTTGTATTGCGTTATACATTATTAATTCTGATAAGAGTTTATTAAACTTTATTTTGCTTATAGTCATGTAAATAGTAAGAAAATACTGGAGACTTGAGATGCGATTCAGTACCCTTAAAATGCACCAGAACTCGCCATTATGATCCTGTTTTAAAAAAAAAATTCAGGGGGAGGTCCCCCTTACCCCCCTTACGGGAGGGGGATGCTCACTCCCGTACCTATCCCCTCCTCGCGGCCCCAATATCAAACACCTTCCGACGCCCCTGAAAAGTTTGTCAGTAAGTTTTAAAGCTTTCTTAAGAAATATAGCATTTATCTCAAGATATCTAAAAAAACATTTTTGTTGTTGTCGAACGATCTGGAGGCATGCTGCTTTATGAATGCTTTGAAACTTTATAACGGACAAACTAAATGTTTTGAAAACATATGAGAATTAGTTGTTTTACTGAGTTTTACAATGAACGCTTTATAGATAACCTGCCTTGATAATAAATATCTATATTTAAGAGTTGTTAAATAAATTATCCTCGATGTCGGTTACTAAGAGGTAACGAAAGCGGATTTATTTATTTTGCGGCAGTCCTGGTTCGAATCCCGATTTGGCATCTTTATCTCTTCATTTGGCATTTTTGAGATAGTTTAGAAACATAAGCTCATATTCTAATGTCCATAGTATGACCAAACTTCAATTTTAAAGAAAGATAATTTTTAGCCAAAGTCTGGGGATCAGTGCCTTTAAAATGAAAATTATATCGGGTGAAAAATTAAGACGACTGTGATAAAATAAAACTATCTTGTCACTTTGCAACAATTTAAGATGTGCTTTTAAGGTCAAAATTATTTATATAAAAAAAGTTTAGGTCATGTTTTAATATAAAGTCTAATCTTTTTCATCTCGCTGATTGCGGTTGTTGGTACATATACAGAATGAAAGGCAGCAAGCGGGCATGTTTCTGTACAAACAATATGAAAACATGAAATTAATAAGTCTAGTTGCAGTTGTGCTGACTTTATGAATAAGATGATTGCGAGAAATCATATGCCCTCAGTAAGAACCTAATTAACACCTAGGTGTGAGAAGGAAAGACATTTTGTAGTATTTTTGATTTCTCTGGGCATATTCCATGGACTGGAAATATTATTCGATGCTCATGGCTATATACCAATAAAAGAAATTGTTCTTTGTTTCATATAAAATTCAGCTACTTCAGAAAAAAAAACTATACATTTCTAGATCTTCACCCGTCTAACCTTTTTCTACAATTATCCATCATTGTTTCAAAAAAAAGGGATGTTGGAATGTATCAGTTCATTATGTCAACTAAAGTCAGTACCCTCATATTGCGCATTTCAAAAAAGGGTCCCGAAAAAACCACCCATTTTTTCGTTTCAAATAATTTAAAACATGCATTAGCCGGAATGTTTTACTTATGAAAAATACTTTCCCGAGTGAATGATGCCCTTTTTGGCCCCCCGGAAACACGAAAATGCGCAAAAATTTGGGGAATTTTGGGATCTATTTTTGGGGACTTCTTTCCACTACACCAGGGAACCACTTTTTGCCGAATTACGCTATGGGTTTTTGTAGTTATTGGGTCAAAAAATTTTTTCTTGTTGGGATGGGGTATTAATCACATAAAAGGGAAAGTGTATGAATTATATATACGGGAAAATCAAGACACAATAAACAGATGATAATTCAATCCCAATTTCTTTTCCCCATTTTTGCTTTTTAAAAGTGCACATCCTATTTATATGAAATTGTGATATTTTAATTAAAACACTTTTTTTAATGTTGAACAATAAAAATTTAAAAGATTTTTATAATCATAAGAATTCAATCACCCGATATTTAAAAAAAATAAGTATTCAATTTGCTAATTTGGGCATCAATAGAAAACCTTTGTTTAAAAATTTTTTTAAGACTTTATTCAAAAATTTTTAATTTATTATTAAAATTATTTGCTAACTTTGCTATTGTAATACTAAACGGCACAATCACAATCAATACCATTGATGACTTACAAGCTTTTTTTACCCCATTTTCTATGAAAAGAATGCCATTAAGAAAACACAATTAGCGAACAAGAGATAATGACAATTGTTTAAATAAATTGACTGCCCGACCTTTTTAAACCGTCTAAAAGGGGTCACACTAGAGACTTAAACCTGTCCTGTCACTTATTTAAATACCCCCCCATTTTAACCAAACGGGTTTTTAAACGTGTTTTGTAGAAAACAAAGTTTTCTATTTATCAGTCATGGTTCTATTCTTTGTTGGGGTTTACATCTTAATTCATAATAAGGCGACTATACACTTCAATGGCGGGGGAAGATCCGTTCCCTCGTACATTATTTCAGTACAGCGGCGTTTTGTTTTTATTTAACATATTTTCCCTTAAAAATTGCCTGCTAGTCTCTTTCCCCTGCCCACATTATCCTCCTTTCTCCACCCCCCTCAAAAAACCCCGCCCATCTACTCTTAAAAAAATGTAAATATTTTTCTATTAATTGTCGGGGTATTTTGTTTTTAGATTCTTTTTCATCTTTCCCCCCTCTCAAAAAATCGGGAAACAATTTGCAAAACAGTTCTTTTTCATCCTCCAAACTGTTCCAAAACCACCCTTTTTCCCCCTCACCAAACACTCAAAAGGAACCTCCGTCGATTTACAATCCTCATTGTCAAAATCCGTCCCAAATTTCAACACCATACAACTGTCATTTACCTACTCCCTCCACACACCCCAACGTATACTTTTTTTTTTCTGCCTTTTTTTCAAACTGATTTTTTTTCTCCTTCTCTCTTAATTTGCCAACCCCCCCTTCACTTCTCTCATGTTCTTTTTTCTGCCTCTTCGCCGTTCCATCCCCAGTTCTATCTCTTTCTGTCTCTTCTTGATCTTTCTCTATCTCCGCTTCTTTTTTCCTTTTTCCTGCGCCTTACGTCCTTTTTTCCCTTTCCTAAAACAAATTAATTCAGACTATTCGTATTTTATGCATACGCGGTCATTTGGATTTTTCCTTTGTGCAGTGCTCACAGATAGAATGTACACACTGTTAAATTAAGACAGAAAGAATTTTTTGAATGAAACCGGATAATGCTTTTTTTCGACTACCATACGGTGTGTCCTCCATTTTACATTGCTTTGCTTTTAAAGGTAAATCTTTCCTTATGTTTTATATTGCATTCTTTTCTGCTGACATTGTACTAGCCGCAATAAATTTTGTGTTCGAATTTTTGGGCTGTAAAAAGTTACGGACTTACATAACAATCAGAATGCGTACTGTTATTTAAACTTCTTTTTGAATTACATTTTTAAGGATTACCTTCAACCTTTCAGCTTTTCATCTCCCGAAATAAAATCTTCCGAAGCACAACTTTTCGTTTTTTTTTCTCTGTCGGGGTTTCACAGGAGGCGGCACCAGAATTTCGGCCAGAGATGGTGGAATCATCCCCTTTTCACAAGTGGATTCACCTAAAATTGTCCACATTTTTCACTTCGTACTAATTTGTAGAGCTTTCCCACCTTTGGGCATCACTCCCGCAAAAATTGGTGGGACACTGGGCCCCCTGGATAACTCCGGATTGACTGGCATTATACCGAAAGAAAAAACTTCACAATAGTTTTGGTTTTTTTCTAAATATCAATATTTTTTGGGATTTTAGTAGAAAATGCAAATTCATTCGATCCGCGTATTTTCAATTTTTGCATTCTATTTTAGTATTTGATTTTCACCCTCTTCACAGCGAACTCATAATTAAGCTTTGTTTTTTAACTTGTTTTAACTGAGAAACTCAGAAAATGATTTTTTTTTAAAAATAAAGTTTTTCCCAAAAACCAGCCAACCGGGAAAGCCGCTTTACGTTGAAAGGGGGGGTTTCATCAATGGGAAACACCTAGAACGGAAAACCGCCACTTTCCTATAGAATGTGGGGGTTTTGAAAACCCAAAACCCTACCCAGACTGGTCACCTTTTTCTTTCACTGGCCAAAATGTCACACTACGGCTGCAATAGTGTGAAAGGGAAATCCAACTTAATCCTGCGTAACATAATTGAGGGAACTGTTAAAGTCGCTTTTTTCCAAGGTGTTCTTTAACGAACCCGCTTATTGATAAAATCAAAAAAAAACAAAACTTTCTTTTTTTCTTCGCTGGGCATTTTTTTATTATTATAGACGGGGAATATATTGAATACTGTTGGTGGGAGCTGCACTCTGTTAAATTTTTTTATTGATATTTGCTAGCTAGTGGATGCATGTGTAAATGGAAACGTTTTTGGGTACTAGGGGTTATCACAGACCCCGGCGAGTTTTTCAGATTTTAAAGTGAAAACCCTTACTCGTTTTTGTTGTTTTCTAACGATGGAGGAACGGAAATTTTTTTGAAGAGATTCATTTGAATATGCACAATATTTAAAAGTTAAAAAATATACATTAAAAAAAAGACTTATATAGCTGTACCTCCTTCTCTCGCTTTTTCCACTAAGGGCAGTGAAAGTGCGGTCCTGATTACCATCACAATACAACCGAACGGGCCCGACCCCAATTCGGGAAAAAATATTCCTAAAACCACTGAAAAACTTCTGGGCCATGTGCCTGATCGATTTCTGAACACCATAGCCTGAAACAAAAAAAAAGCTGTGATTTTTAAAAAAGCTTAAAATCGCTATTGGGGATAAATTTTTATTATTTATTTTTCTACTATCATCTCATCTTCTTTGAATTTATTTTCTTCAAAAAACTTAAACAAAAAAACAAAAACAAAAAAAAACAAAAAAAAAAAAAAAACCAAAACAAAAACAAAAAAAAAGCCGTCTAAAAAATTTTTAACAAAAAGGGGCATTCATAAAAAAATTTTCGGATACCTGGCACGCCCCTCCCCCTTTTTTTGCATCGGCAAACTACCCTTAAAAAATGATATCCGGGAAAAAATCGTTCCGTCTGCCGAAACACACAATGGGGAGTCATGTGGCTGCATCGATGGCTTCTGCTGATCAAAAACCGTCCTAGGCCCTAAAAACCCTTTTTTTTTCCCACCCGACTCCTTTCCCCGCCACCCTCCATCGCAGTTGAAAAGCTGAAAATAGGGTACCTAATAAATTTTAAATAAAATGTTTTAGTATTAAGTGTAAGCCCTTTTATAATCTGTAAACTATCCGGCGCTTTCCAACCCCCCACATTAGAAAAAACCCATGGATTTAACTTTCAAAACCTTCCGCTTCTAAGGGGATGCGGATCGCTATGATATACTAAAGGCAAACAACCGGTTACTATAAAAAACCTATACAAAATAATTAAAAATAAGAATAGAACTTACCTGTGACGTTTTTCTAACAGGGAGTCTTCTCCAATATATCTCTCCAAACTGGAAAAAAACACCACCACCTTTTTGTTTGACAGGGGGGGCCTCTCCCCCGTCCTTGCTCGGGGGTTTTGGAAAACAAACTGTGGGTAATTTTCTTTTATTTGCATAAACCCTTTGTCGCTTGGTCCTTTGTCTAAATTAAAAAGATTGTGCGCCCCTGCAATGAAAAATTTTCCCTTTGAATTTAGTTCTTTTAACAATTTTAAAAAAGATAACAAAAACGTTTTATTATTATCAAAAAAAAAAACCCCAAAGGGTGTAAGTTCTAAAAAAACGTTTGCTGGGTGCTTGTTCGCCTAAACTGAAGGGCCCCGGATTCGCCCCCACTCCGCCACATTAGATACTTCCCTCGGGAAATGGGAAAAACTTAATATAAGCAAAATGGGAAAATAAAGAAATTATTTTAAACAAGGCCACAACAAACCCTTCATTTTGACTGACGAAAAGAATAGACCGGGCATTGCGCTTTTTGTTCCCTTAACCTTTGAATTGCTCTGTGCTGTTTTTTTGTTTTTGATGTTCTCTAGAGTTTTTATATAATACTTTGTGCGGGAAAGGCCGACCGGCGACAAACCATCAAAAAAAATAAAAACCCCCCTTTAAATTTTTACAAATTTATTTACAAAAGATGATTTTTAACAATGAATAGATATAAAGAAAAAAAAACTGATTATAAAAAAAAAAAAAAAAAAAGAAATTCAGTATCTCTGTACAAAAGTTCTTTTTCCCTTCTAACTGAGTGACCCCAGGTCTTTAATGAAATTTGAATTTTTAAAGAGACAAAAAAAACTATCTCAAAATCCGCCCCTTTAAAAACCGGGGAAATACGTTTTCCCGTTTTGGCTCCCTATGGTGGTGGGTGATTGCACCCCTAGCGACTTCAGAGATAAAAAACCGTCTTTGGGGTTTACGCACAACCCCGGGGAGAAACCTGCGCGGGAAATCACATCCAGGCAGTGAAAGAAAAGTGAACCTGGGATTGTATTTCCCGGGTTATGACTCACCAGGTAAATCGTCTGGGGGAAGAAGCTAAAATATATCAATGGTAAGCCCCATAGAAACAAAATCAGGGCAAAAAACTGCCCCTTTGGGGGTCACCATCCCTCCGTAGGCCCCCATAAATAAACGTGCTACTTTACAAAAAATATTGCTACTAGTTCAAACGTACATGATTAAAATCTCACTTTTACTTCCTATTACAAAGATTACTTACTTAAAAGACAAAAGTTAAATTTGGAAAATGATATAAAAAAGTATATGATGAAACATTATGATCGGACATGATAACTGCAGCTTTATTTACAACTACAAAATTAAAAAATTCCTTAAAAAAACGTTTTATATAGTTGGCATCCCTATAATATCTAATCCTTCCCTAAAAGGGGCATTTATTGTATGCATAGACTGCACACAATTTCATATTCATAATTATTGGTACTAACTTTCCTATAAATTTACAAAAAATAAATGCAGTTGGCGTTTCCTAAAAACAAATGTTTTTCATAATTTTTGAAACAAAATACTTTTAATACATGTTACAAATTTAGTACAAATTTAACTTTTAAATGAAAAAAATTTTGTTCCTCTTTTCGAAAAATTTACAAAGTCTGAAAAATTTATAATCATCCGAATACCCAAACTAGCTAAAAAATCTGCCCAAAAATAAATTTAAGAATTCTGTAAATGAACAAAATTTTCCCAAAAAAAAAACGTAATGCAAAAAACATCAAAAAACTAACAAAAAAATTTCTTACCTCGATCGAGCATAAATTTTTAGCAAAAATAATTCAACATGATTCGTCTATAAAATCGTAAGGTGGTGTGCCAAGGGATATCTAGTCCTCTATTTAAAGGGGGGAAAGTCCCGCCAAAAACTAATTTTATGGGGTTCACGGCAAGCCCTGGACCCCATATTTCATTTTCAGGGATTCACGTATGCCGGGGAATCTAACTACTTTGGCGCGAATTTAAATTGACAATTTGTAGGCCCATTATCTGGGTTTTGGGGGATACAAACATAAATTAACTGAAGTTTATAAAATTATCAACCTTTCTTATTACTGAACAGAATTTATTGAACTGTACATGGAATTTAAGTTTATGAATACAGAAAAACATGAGAGGTATTTCCTTCGTGAAATCTGACATTTACCTCAATACCGCAAATTTACAACAAGCGATGGCATGAACCTGCATTTACAATACATATAAAATAAGGCCCGTTGTCAAGTTGTGACAGCACGTCCCCCTTAAAAAAAAAATGCAGATTTTCTTTATTGAACAAATGACATACTTAACATAGCAAACACAAAAGAAACCCACAACTGTTCCATCTGTACACCATAATAATATATCCATCCTGTCTACACTCTACTCAAATATCTGCGCCACATTTTCTTCTCTACCAGGATTGCTCTAATACTGATCCGATATTGGCTGCATGCCAATGCCCATCTCATCAGCCTGGAATTGCTAGTTTCGCTTTTTATTCAAATAAGTGAGGCGGCTGATGATTTTCTCTATACCAAAGGGTCTTTACCGAACAAATACCGTGAAACTTAGCTACTGCCCATACTAAGCGCTAACACTCCTTCCTCTCACTGAGTTACTTTTTGCTCCCTAGTAGGCAATTTCTAACTAGCATACGCTACAAGTAATTTTCTCTCCATCATTTCCTGAATCATACTGAGCAACAAATCTGAAGCACTACTCTCAATATAAAAGTCTGAATCTAAATCTGGCAACTTCAAAATAGGCTGACCATTAAGCTGCCTTCAAAGTCTTAAAGCTTTTCTTGACTTTCACCTCCCACTCTACACAAGATTTGGCTGACCCTTTTTCGTCACATCTGGTGAGTGGAACTGCAATGTGCTGCAAAATTTGGGATAACTTTCTGTAAAATCCAACTACACCGAAGAATGAACGTAGGCCTTCTTTGTTTTCGGTCTTTCGGCATCCTTATACCTGTCTTATTTGGAACTGGGATCAAAGTGGCGACATCTCGCCTATCATTGCCTAAACATTCTAACTTCTGAAAACCTAGAAAACACTTATCGGTTTTGCTGTTACTTACCTCTTCTTATTCTGGTTACAACTCAGTAAAGGGCTACTAACATGTTTCTGGGCCATGTGATTGTATACACCCTGCTATCACTATAGGCTATCTGAGTCCCTAGGTCCTTCAAAACCTTCCGCATACCGTCCTCACAAATCGTTGGCTGGTGCGTTAACTAATCCAAGGGCATCCTACGGAACTGGAACAAACCTTTCGGGGTTTAAAATCCAGTCATGGGTTTTTGCCTTTTCAACAAAGGAACCTGCATAAACCTTTGCTCAATTCTAGTTTAGAAAAATATCTATACTTAGATCGCTTTTGAAACATTTCTCCATGTTGGCATAGGTTCAGCATCGAAAACCGTCAGTTTTGTTGACCTGGCGACCAATCTATACAGAACGCTTATACTGTTACATTTTTCCTTATGAGGACGATAGGGGAGGAAAATGAGCATTGGATTGGTTCGATTACTCCCAATCCAACATTTTAATCGGGACTTCCTCCTTTCACTACTGTGGCTGGAATGAAAGGAATAGGATACCCCTTTACTCTTATCGGATCGTAGGTTACAACTTAATATCATGTTCAACTACGTTAGTTTCCAGAATATCTCTGTCAGTACATCTGAGACATTTTGCTAACAAATCTACTACTAGTCCTGCTTACCTTCTACTGGTAACTCTGGATTTCCCTCTACATCTTTGTAGTTGCTGTACCTGCTTAATAGGACAAAAACTATATCCTTTTCTACTCTAACTTACTCGAAACTCATCACTACTTTCAATTCGGATCTAATCGGTCATAATCTCTCGATCACGAAACTTATTTTGAAAATATTTCTGAAATGTCTATGTCTGCAGCTCTCAAATACGGTTATATCTTACATCTAAGGCATATACTAACACTCGTAGACAACATCAAAAATGACATTTTGAGCGATTTGATGAAGTTTCCAAATTATCAATGTAGAGCGGGTGTGGGTATTTCCGAACAGTTAAGCAATAATGTTGAATGTTCGGAAATACCCACTTATATTGCCATTTAAAAACAACTTGTTTATAGAGTGATTCCAGCTGATTTAGCGTGTATAATTCCGAACTATATCAGTATACAGATATTGTCAGTATAGTGTATTGAGGATATTACCTATTGGACGTTTATTTCCGAACAGAGCGGGTAATTCCGAACAACAGAGGGGCTAATTCCGAACAGTTCCAACTTCTTAAGAACAGAACGTTTGTTTGTTTACAATGATAAACACAGACATTCTTTACAGTAGTATACTTAGATTTTTAACAAAGGAACTTTATAAAACGAAACATATAACTGGAACTTACAGAGCATCTGTATCTAAACCTAAATTTGCAGAAGCACAGCACAACATCTGTGACAACTTTCTACATGATTAATGTCCGAAACATTGAATATGGTATTAACACCCTTATACATGATGCAGTTTGCAATGTTAAAAATGTCTTATAATCTGTGTTTAAATTAACAGTATTTGCAATCAAACAGAAGTTTGTCTGTATAGCCCATTAATTCATCTGCCACACATTTAGGGTGAAATCTGTATCCACAATTGGTGCATGTAGGGTTTTTCACATGCATAGCAGTAACGTGGACCTTGTCTTGCAGGGTTGTCTTGGCACCCAAAATTTGCTTGCAACTCTTGACAAGCTCATGCTATTGCTACATGAGTCGCCGCCTCCTCTACCAGAGTCGGATCATATTGCACATGTTTAAAACGAGCCAATATGAATGAAAGGAAGTTGAACTCATTTTACAAAGTAGTAGATTTATTTATTTGTTACTGTATCTTTATATATATATATATATATATTTATTTATCTACTTTTTTATTTATTTATAATCTAACTCTAGTTATTTGCTTCAAATATATTATAAGTCTTTATATATACTTATTTTGGATAAACTGTTCCTCATACATTGATTGTTTGGAATTAGCCACACATTAATTAACAAGTGTGTCTAATTCCGAACGGCTTCTTTGATCTTTCAACGTTTTCCATAATGAGAAATGCAGTTAACTCCCTTCCCACGTGACACTTGTGATGCAAGAATTCCATCAAAACATGGTCAGCGGTAAAAATCAATACTTTTAGATCCTTACATACTACTTGCATCAAAACACGAAAACCGATAAGAACGACATGCATGCAAGCGGTCGTATAAATTCTTGTCTGTTATTTTGAAAAGGTGCGCGACAAAACTTTGCATTCATTGCAATATGATATGGAATTCGTTGTTATCCTGTATGTGACGCCGTGGATTAGATTGGTGCCTTTCAAGAATACAAAAATGTCATTGGAAAAATGTGTTCGGAATTACCCCCCTGTTCGGGATTACCCACACCCGCTCTACGATTGGTCCGTTGCGGACCCCTGTGGGATTAGTGTTTATCCAGAGCATCTTTTTTTTCATAGATTAAAAGCTGACATGCTGTACTAAAGCCCAGGTAATATTAATTCGTAATAAAGTGCTGAAAATTGGCTCCCCAATAGCAAAAAAAAAAAAAAAAAAAAAAAAAAAAAAAAAGAAGTCCACGCGCATCTTTAGAGGGGGGTGCCCCTGCGGTCCCCCTGACTTTTCTACGAATCAAAATGCGGTTTCGTTTTCAATTTTTGCATTTTTTTATTTTTTTTTTATTCCGGAAATGCTGGGGTCGAGTGACGTCATCAAAAAGTACTTATTTGGGAGGTTGCATGATATGTGCGGCCCCCCTAAATGACCATGGTTTTGTAGAAAATTTAAATGTGTGTCATTCAGGTAGTCGTTGTAAATATTATGTTCAGTGTACCGGTCCTGCGGCAAGAATTTTTTAACTATGTCAATGCAATCTGCAGCCCTCGCTTAGCTCCGAGTAGGTAAGGCTTTGGGTTTACGGATCGTTAGGGTCGCGAGTTCGATCCTCGGGGGGGGGGTATGTTCTCCGTGACTTTTTTGTAAACGACATTGTGTCTGAAATAAATGTCCTCCCCTCTGATGATTCATGTGGGGTAGTTGGCAGTTACTTGTGGAGAAAGGTTTGTACTGGTCAGAATCCAGGAAACTGGTTAGGTTAACTCCCCGCGTTCTGATGAAATATTTTGAAAAATGAACAAACAAACTTTGTTCTGAAAAGTAGTTTTAACTTGCATGTAAAATTTTAAAACCAGGATCTTCCAAGTCCAAAAGGAGGTATTTACCCCAAAATAATGTAAAAAGTTATGGGACTTGACCGTCGTTTGGTAATTGATCTAAAAAAATATAAACATTTATGCACCTTCCCAATGTTAAACTAGTGCCCCCCCCCCACCCTTAAATTTTCTAGATACGGGCTGGAAAGTCCCTCTTAGAAACGAGACTTGTGACTTTTAAATGCATTTTTTTGCTTGCAAGCACGTGTTGTATATATCGCGTCATTTTGTTCGATGTTTCTGTGATGTAAAATCTGTAAATGCAGATCGATACCCAAAAATATTTTCTTAATCAGATAAAAAAGCAAATTTTATTTTTTGCTTTTTTTTTTTCCCCAACTCCCCTTTTACTTAGAACAGTAGTTCACTTTCACTCAATTGTATTTAACATGTCATTTACTTTTTTTTATCTTTTCAGAGTTCGAAAATTGAACATACATTTTTTTTTTCCTATGAATCTCCAATCCCCAAATAGTAAGTATAAATTTCCAGAGTTGGATGTTTTTCAAATTCATTGATCATAAAAATATTATTTATGTAACAATTTTCCTGAGCGTGTATTAGTCCGTAGAAATATCAGATAGTTGATGCACTTGATGTAATTATGTAGGGGGCTCGTTTGAAATTTCATTTTTGAATTCATTTTTAAATGGAAAAAAATTGGTTGTCATGAAACAAATGTGTTCGGAATCTTTACAATATACAATAGTTTTTGAAAGTACGTAACAGTGGGGAGTACAATGTTACAGCTGAATGGATCAAAAAACGTATTTTAACAAAGATATACAATTGTAGCGGGTTTTTTTTTTTTTTTTTTTTTTTTTGCAAAAAAATAGTTTAAAATTGCTATAATAACAGTGTCAAACATAAATATAACAAATTTAAAAAAACCCATTTTGTATGTCACAACGAAGGATACATTTGGGAACTCAGTTTGAGAACTTACAAATAAAAATAAATTTTTAAATACCACTAAAAAGTATTTTTTAACGGCATAGAGACTGCTATTAGACGAAAATATTTGTTCTTCTTTTATCGCTGGCAATACTTCAGAAAAATTAAATTGGTATCAAGTATATGTTTATTTAAGGAAACATACAAACGTATTTAATTTTCCATTTGACACGCCGTGCATAAAATGAGATAATATTTTTGTGAAATCGTCATCAAGTGTAGAAATTATCCATATACCCCTATAGAAAATTTGTATCTTTTAGCGTCAACGGTTTGTATCTTTTAGTGAGCCTAAAAATGTTGTATCATTTAGCGTTCCCACAGGGGGGATTGTAACCACGCATGCAGATGATGATTATAAAGAAATAGTTTTAATTTCAAGTCTTATCTTTTAAAGTACCAAAGATTTATCTATAAACAAAGCTTTCAAAAAATAACATTAAAATAATTTAAAAGTTATAACAACTTTGTGATCTTGACCTTGGGTATAATGGGCCCCAGGTCCTGCACATACTTTCTTTGTATGTTGGACAATGTTTATGTGAACTCGCAGTAAGATAAAAGCAATAGTAACAAAGATAGACAGGGAAACAAAGATAGGGAAAATTTTAAAACCTTAAAATAACTCAAGTAAAATACCTTGGTGCCCTTGACCTTGGATATAATAGCCCAGCCCTTGCAAATACTTTGTAAGCTTGACAATGTTATGTAAAAGTTACAGAAAGATATAAGCCATATTTAACAAAGATAAGACAGAAAAACAAAGGTTGCCGAAAAAATTTAACCTTAAAAATAACCAAGTATAACACCTTGGTGACCTACTGCGCGTGCTTTCTTTGTATGCTGAAAAATGTTTATGTGAAGTTTAGTAAGATTTTAAAGCAATAGTAACAAAGATGTGACAGAAAAACAAAGTTTGCCTAAAAACTTTAACCTTACAGATAATACTTTGTTTATATGCTGGACAATGTTTATGTGAGGTTACGGTAAGATTATGCAAAAGTAACGAAGATATGACAGAAAAACAAAGCTTGCTGAAAAAACTTTGAGCAAGAAAGGTCCTGTCGATGCCGACGCGGACGCCAGGGCGAGTACAATAGCCCCCCCCCCCCCCCCCCCCCCCCCCCCCCCCCCACACACACACACACCTACACACACACACACACACACACACACCCCTAAACCCCTCCCTTCCCCGGACGAATAGTGGAGGTTAAAATAGCTTTGAACGCATTTTTTTCCTTTTGCTGTAACCAGCAACCTGTGTTGAAGCTAAGACCAGTTAATAGCCGAAGGCCGAGTGTTTGAAACTTGTCAGAGTTTCAAGCACAGTCCTTTGTTGGACAAGACTACATTTTAGAAGACTACATTTTAGATCACAAGTTTTAAATTTAAATATGTAATAACTTACCTGCTCAATGAACATGCTGCTATCAAGCCGTCGCGGTTTTCTCACTGTTTCTTCTACATCATTTTCAAATCAGTGAGTCAGCTACTTTTCCGCTCGCCAAACTAATGTCCGACTTTTTGACATGTGAGCGATATCTCACATAAAGTGAAGATCGTTAAATAAAGAATTTGTATTTAGATTTTCCCCATTTTAAACACGTAAGAGAAGAAAGACTGCCTTAGGGTCGAAGGATTTTGGCAGTAAATAAAAAGAACAGACCAATGTATTTTCTTTCTCTCATTCTATCTCTCATTCAAACATGTAAGACAACAAGACGATTGGCAAACATGACGAAGTGTTCACAAAACTTTTCGGACAAAACTGATGAATTGTCTCGGGAACTTCCTTTAAATATCCGTGATTTTTCGTACATTACCGAGAAGCCCTATTAAATTTTAAAAAGCAGACGATACAACATAATAAAAACCTGACGGACACTATGGGAAAAAT
Organism: Mercenaria mercenaria; assembly: GCF_021730395.1. Taxonomy (NCBI): domain Eukaryota; kingdom Metazoa; phylum Mollusca; class Bivalvia; order Venerida; family Veneridae; genus Mercenaria; species Mercenaria mercenaria. The sequence continues at coordinate 34,620,385 of NC_069371.1, read as the reverse complement.
TTGACGCATTGCGCGAGAAATTAAGTATTTTTTTCCCCGCTTGGAAAAGACTTAATGCACGGGGGCACGTTACTATTGGTAAGGATAAAACAGTCTAAAAATACGACCGTGACATATATATCACAGGATAACCCATAAAGTGTTTCTGTTTATTTCCTATGGGGTCCTTAAAACGTTTAATAGCATAGTTGTTAATGTTATCTTAAGAAAATTCGCGCTGCATAAATTTTTCCGTGTGCAACTTTTATAGTTTGAATTTCCTTATCTTTTTGTTGTACTAAAGTTATATCCAGAAAGCGAAGATTGTCAAAAAAAAAAAAAAACACATTAAGTATGAAAGGGGCACAATTCTGTCATAAATACGTAAGTGTTTAAGGGGATTGTAACCACGCATGCAGATTGATGATTATGAAAAAACTAGTTTTAATTTCAAGTCATTATCTTTTAAAGTATCAAAGATATGTCTATAAACAAAGCTTTCAAAAAATAACTTTAAAAATTAATTTTCAAGTGTAACAACTTTGTGATCTTGACCTTGGGTATAATGGGCCCAGGCCCTGCACATACTTTCTTTGTATTTTGGGAAAATGTTTATGTAAAACTCACAGTAAGTTAAATGCAATAGTAACAAAGACATGAAGGGAAACAAAGACAGCGGAAAAACTTTAACCTTAAAAATAACTCAAGTATAATACCTTGGTGACCTTGACCTTGGGTTAAGGGGCCCAGCCCCTGCAAATACTTTGTTTGTAGCTTGACAATGTTATGTGAAGTTACAGTAAGATATAAGCCATAGTAATATACCGGCTCTAGTTAGACGGGCCCTCGAAACCTCAGCTAGCGAATATATCTTTATATAAAATTATGGTGATCGTATGTGGTAGAACAGATTTATAATGGCCGATATATTTTGGGGAATTTCTCTAAACTACAATGAAGAAAAGAGTCAACAACTTAGTGCTACAATTTTATGTATAGAATTAATCTAGGCTATATAAATCTATATTTATTCAGAATTTATTTAAATCTAAATAAACAAAGAAACTTAAAGAATCAAAGTAGAATTTTAATTATTAATCTAAAGAGAAGAGAAATCTAATTCAATTTTTTAAATTTTTAGAGATTTGCTATTTTACCGTGTCCCAACGTTTTACGTCGCATTTATGGTAGGTATACGCTGCTACATGGTATATTGGCTCCATTACCGGTATTTCCTGTTGATTTTGTCAACATCCCGTATAGTGAGGTAAGAAAAAACTACTTATTTTCATTAAAGTTCAACGTGTTCAAAGAAGCGATATATTCAGTACGAGCTGCAGATCATTCAAGCTCCCCATGGTAATGTGATTTTGGTCAGTAATTTTTTAGTTTCTTCAAACATTAGAGTAAACTGACGTGTGAAGTCGGTTTTGAACTCGGATGTTCACTTTCAGTTTCATTTCCTGTCTCTTAAAATCATTTTGTTGACTTTTCATCGGTTTAACGCGAGAAAAGTATCACAAGCTAAAATTTTGAAATATATATCACGGCGTAAATTCATGTTTAAAGGAAGCTTTATGCCAAAATTAGCGATGTCCGCCCTAAAAAAACGGCGCGTTACAGAAGTACGCCACATGAAAGGGCGTTATCTTTGGCACGCGGATTGCACAATAAATCCAAAAACCCTACGTTCTCAGGTGGAACCTAGGTTCTCACCAAAAAATAGGTTCTCACCCCCAGATCACTAGTTTTTTCCAGAGAACCTAGGTTTTTGACTTGAAAATGTACAATTTCTTGGAACGTAGGTTCTAGGCCGAGAACTGATGTTTTCTTTTCAGAACACAAGTTTTTTTCTTTCCAGAAAGCAAATCAATCCAACCTGAGATCCTAGGTTTTTATTGGATAATAATTCCCCGCTCACGGGTTTTCATTGGTAAACGTTTATTCTGTTATTACTCTCCAATGCAGTCGGGATTTTCAATCGCCGAAGCATTAATATTGTTATCAGAATATAGATTGAATATGTTTTTTTTTTTTTTTTAAACATAACTGTGTTTCATGCAGAGCAGTTTCTGGTTACGGTTCGAAACATGTTGTCGGGTTTGGCAACGACTATTCTAGAATCGTGCAAGTGGTATTTAAGGTTTAACTTTTAAAGTTGGGAGGAAGCAAACTTTTAGAAGTATTTGCTGATAAAAGCCGGGAGGACAGAATAAAAGAAGAAGGAAAATAAAGTATTGAACTTGACTACATATTACAACTGGATCAAAATAGAATGAAATGAAACTTAGATAATTAACATGTTTATTTAGGATACTGCATGCACTCAAATTTATACAAATGACACCTGCTGGACAATTAAGATGTATCAATGATAAACTTAACCAGTTAAGCTTAAGTAATTTGTTTGGCAATTTTAATACAAACATGTATGTGTTTTAAATCTAGCTATTTTCCGTCCGTATAAAGAATAAGGGATTAGTATGTGAAAAAATGGCAAATGACCATAAATGCTACACCTAACTCAAATATGTAAACCAGAATACTTTTGAATTTGAAAGTTATTTGTGTAAGATTTAGTAATGTAAGAAATCAAAATACAACAAAACAATGTAATTTCACTCTATATGAGAACCTAATGAGAACCTTTACATGTTCAAAATTTAATTCAAAATTTGGGCATGAAGTAGCTGATCTCATTTTGAAATAAAATACACACCTTTTTTTAACAATTCGATGTTGAAAATTAAGCCATTTATTATTTTAAATTTTTAGAAGAGCAGTTTTCTTTTAGTTTCAGTTTTTAAAACTTCTCAAAAAATCCTAAAGATGAATACTTATTTTGTAGTTTCTGTTTAAATAAGTTCTGTTAGACATTCTGCACATCTGCCTAGACTACAAGTAAAATGAACACTGTTGAATAATTAAGATGAAACACTGATGCAACGTAATTAAGCATACACAGAAAGACTCGAAATTATATGTTCGTTGGATATCTCATGTATTTTTAGAATTAAATTAGTTACAAATCTTTTGTTTATCGAAACAATAAAGGTAAAATTTATTTAAAGTTTTGGGAAAAGCTTTCAACGTAATAAACTCATTCTGGATACAAATTTTGATATCGTCTTTCTTTAATTTCATTATTTCTCCGTTTATAGTTTAGGCCCGAAATAATTTTATGCGGAACAGTATATATTAAGCCAGCGTAAATTCCCGCTCAATACTAGTAATTCGGTTTCGGAATTTTAGGACTGGTCTTCCAGTTGGCTTATATAATTTTATTTAAAGATTTTTCAGATTAAAGTACTTATAATTATCGATTAAATGTGTTTAGCGCACTTTTTTCAGAAAGGGTATTTGTAATAAGGAATTCTTTCTGTGTTCAAATGTGCATTTACTTCAACTGACCGGCCGTGTGACATTCTGTATAGTATCATTGCTTTTGGATGGTCACATTAAAGTATATAAAACAAGATTCCTTGCTGTTACAGTTCAAAATTATGATAATCATCTATATATCATAAAAGTGCTAATGAGCCCCTTTAAAGATGTTTGTGTAAATTCCACATGTAATCACTATCAGCTGCAATCATTACCTTTCCATTTAAATGATTCGGTGATAATCGACGAAAAGGAATTAATTAAGTGCAATATAATGATGCATTTATATTTCTTACCCTTTTGAGTGATTCTTTAAAATGAAAATTACTACTTATGACTTAAAAAATGACGAAAATAATGAACAGTATTTTCAATAAAAATGCAACATTTTTTTCTAAGTAATTGCAATGCCTTTTTAAAATTTCAGTATATTTTTAAGTATTGTAAACTGAAATAGAGCTCGTTGATAGCTTGAGAAAGTCGTACAAGAACTCGTGTTTGTAAAAACAACAGTATGACAGTTACATAAGAATATTGTATAAAATTGTTTTAATCGATGGATTATCAGAGTTGTTGGAGGAGGGGCTTTTAGTTTTTTTTTTACAAATTAACAAAATCTGCATCTTAATATGTTGGCCTTTGCAATAAAGATATGTAGACACTAAATATGAAAATGGCGCGTCGTATAATGGCAGATTCAAAAAGTTACCATACTATTTGCATTCCACTTACTGAAATCATATTACAAGGCTTTGTGGACATTTTTGGGGCATTTTCATCCTTCAGTGATGAAAAGAAATTCGGATGAAACTGGAAATCCGATTTGAAGGTTCCAATTAAGGTTAAGCATTTTTGATCGATGTAAATCCGTTGCATTTTCATTTATTGGATTGGGATGGGGAAGTTGGGTCGAGAATACCAAAACTATAAGCAATACAGTGGTCAGATGTAAACATTCAGCCAAATTATTTTATCATTGATTTTTGGTGTAAATTAATTAACAAGGAAAATTTCCGCTGTTAAAACCTAATTCTGTGTCAAAACGTAAACGTTTTACACCCTTTAAACGATCATAAAAAAAAAACATTCTAATAATAATTATGATTGTCTCTGGGGAAAACGTGATGGTACCCATGATGAAATCGCGATCGTGCGATGGTACGATTGTGAAATGTCGATGTAATATCGCGTTTTCATCATCGTACAAACGCATTTTCATCATGTACAATCGCGTTTTTCACCATCGTGTCATCGCGTTTTCATCATCGTACCAAACGCATTTTCCCATCGTACCATCAACCCTTCCCAGTGTCATGCGCAGTGGTACAGTATATGGGGTCAGTAAAATACAGGCCTGATACAATTCATTTTCACATTGCACTATGTACTTTCTACATTCTAACAAGAATAAGCTGAGTTTGAATAATACCCTGTGACTATTACACCCAGCTTTTTATTTACTTTCATGCATACATAAAATACAAAGGACGTGGCCTTGACGATTTTACAGTTTTAATGAATAAGCACGGAACATTTTTTAAAACATTTTTGCAAAACAGCAGAGTCTAAATGGTTAATTACGTCTAACAAAATACATTAAGATACATTCATCTATTGTTGACAAAAATACAACTGTACGAGACTACGCATTTTATCCGGAAGGCGATGGTAAAATGGTGAAAACGCCGTGGGACGTGGTGAAACCCCGATGGTACGATGGTGATAACGCGTTGCACGATGGTTGAAAACGCGATGGTACGATAGTGTAAACGCGACGGCACGATGGTAAAACCGCGATGGTACGATGGTGAAACCCCGATGGTACGATGATTTATAAAGCGATGGCACGATGGTGGAAAAAAGCGATGGTACGATAGTGAAAACGCGATGGTACGATGATAACGCGATTGGCACGATGGTGAAAACGCGATGGCACGATGGTGAAACCGCGATAGTACGATGATGATAACGCGATGTCACGATGGTGAAAACGCGATGGCACGATGGTGAAACCGCGATGGTACGATGATGATAACGCGATGGCACGATGGTGAAAACGCGATGGCGCGATGGCACAATGGTAAAAACGCGATTGCACGATGGTAAAAACGCGATGAGTATTTTTTTTGATATTCAAACAATTAAACATCAACTTGTAGTTCATAAAAGGAGTGGCTATAACTACTAGTATTTTCTGATATATTCTTTTCATTTAAACTCGGAGGGCCAAACAAAATCTGTTTTTTGTTTAGCCTAGTAAAATATGGCCCAAGATTTTGTCAGCATTTGACCGTTTTTCATATTTAACATCAGATAAAACTTCTACCGTTTGTATCAATATATGTATTATTATTATTTTTATATTATTATTAAAGTGTTGTTTTAAAACAGACTCTGGACGGTCATGTTTCGGGGACCCCGGATCTAAACTTTTGTGCTAGGCTATTTGGAATTTGGAAAACGGCACCGATCTTTCATATTTCATTACTCCCGTTTAATTCATATACCTGGTTTTGTTTCCAGCTAAACAAATAAAAAAAAAATACAACCATATCTTTTAACACAGGAAAAAACAACAAAAAAAATTGGGTCTGCTTACAAACCCGTCTATATAGATTCTAACCAGAAGGTACTCTCCGCAAGATATTGACAACTTTCCCACTTCTTGGAGCGCTGTGTAGCTAGTCGGGCTCGAACTGACATCTCCGGATTCCGGGAAAAGTGTATTTAATTTTTCACGAAACAGTTGAATGGGCAATAACGCAACACACTTTTGAATAAATGCTTCAAATAAAACTACAAAACAGACAATGTGAACTTGGTTGAAAAACACTGGAAGAAGACGTACATTTTAACTGTGCTTAAACTTCCCAATTTTCATAGCACCCGGTAGTCAAGGAATTTTATATCTTATTTTATTAAAAAATATTTAAGGAACATTTTCAGACTTTTAAAACAAAAATCTATGAGGACAGAACGAGCAGTTAAATGCTTGATAAGAAGTATCTTTTTTTCATTACGCTTTTTTGTGTGTAACATGCAATACAAAATTAGAATACGCCTAGAATGAAATTAATGTTGTTGAAAACTTTTTTTGTGATTAACTTATTTTTCCCTAAAATACAAACAGATGTTTGTGAAATTTTGGTGCACAAAATCTGCGCGTGAAAACAAGGGAAATTTAAGACAATACCGAATGTTTTCGTCATTTTGCAGTAAAATAATTTATAGGATAATTTAAGATTTTATTTAAAGAAAATCTATAGAACAACAGTTTTGTAGAAAGCTTTTGGCTTGATTTTCGCATAAAAACCCTTTCCCTAAATTACTGTTGAACAAAATAACCCGTAAAAACGGTCGTTAAAACTCGGGCAGTTATGACACGAGTGTGTCATTACGACAAGAAGACACAACCAAAGCCAGACAGGATTTTCCTGTGTTTTTGCAGGTGCTGAAAAAAACTCCATACGCTACTAAAGTAAAATAGTGCTTTCAAGAAAAACATCTGTTTTATCTTATTTCTTCCAGCAATTGAAGAATTCGGTATACAAGAAAAATAATATGTCACTAGTTGAAGGTGCGGATGGCAATATCTGGTTCGAGAGTAACTGTTTTGCGGTAACTCGTCAGAGCCTCGTTACAGCCTGAACAGTTACCCTCAAGCCAAATAAGATACAGTGCATTCGCGATGCTACGAATCGCAATTTAACGAAATACCGGTATACTACGAAAAGGTGTTGTGGTCCCGGCTGCTTTCCTTCTTATTTCTATGTAACAAAGTCGCGGTTTTACGAAAACGCAATTTTACGAAAAATGCGCTCCTACGAATGTATTGTTATCCCCTTAAAGTCTGTTTTCAACTTGTTTTAGTTGCGATTTTACGAATGTATCGTCTAAGTTTTCGCACCTTCCATAACGGCGTGAAGACGCTTTAGAGTGGAAAGTGTCACTATCATTTAGCTGGGCGTAAACAGTGATTAAAGTGTGAAAACTTCGTAATTAAATTCAAAACACACGCTGTACACTATGGCACAAGTCAGTGGTTATTTTTTTCTCCTATAACTGTCCGATCGGATGGCATACAAGACACACTTGCTACGATATCTATACGTCTCAAAGAATCACTGCATATAGAAAATAAAACAATATTTAATGCCTGATCGTCTGTATATTGTTGTTTTATTATACCAAACAATTCGGTAAAGGGTAGCTGAGGGTATCGGAATATGCAACAGCGATTTTTTTTCTCGTGCAACAATGTACCCTGTATATGTTTTATGTACAGTGAATAAAAAAAGTGAAGAAAAAAAAACAACCCGTTCTACATTCTACATACCATCTGAGTTTAGATTCGGATAAGATTTGTAGTAAAGATAGAAATGAATTCTTCAGTTGTGATCGCTAGCATTAGCATAAGGTCCTCTCCCAATGTTTTTCAAATGCTTAACTTCTTTTAGGAGCCGCTAGATTTTTAAGATCATAGAAATACGTTTAAACTACTTCTTCTCAAGAACCCCTTGATGGATCTTCATTAAATTTGATCTGTAGCATCAATATAAGATCCTTTCCAATTTGTTTTCAAATGTGTGTGTGGGGGTGGGGGAGGCGGGTACTAGGTCCCTTGTATGGGGCCGCTAGACCTAAAGATAGAAAGTTTTATATATTTAAACAAACTCTCTTCATTAACATCTTCATGGAGCTTAATCAAACTTTGTATGTAGCATTACTGTAAGGTCTTCTCTCGATTTAAATCAAGTTAGGACACTTTTATGTGCAATTAGAGCTTAAAATGGAAATACCATTAAACATCTTCTCATGAGCCGCTTGATGAATTTTCATCAAACTTTGTCTGTTGCATTTTAATAAGATCCTCTCCGATCCTTGTTTCAAAAGTGGGTGCTTGGCCAATTTTAGGGGCCGCTATAGCTACAGATGGAAATAAATTTAGAAAAAACTTCTTCAGGTTTGATCTGTAGCATTATTATCAGGTCCTCTCTAATATTTATACAACTGAGGGAGCTTAACATTAAACGACTTCTTCTTATGAACCGCTAAATGGATCAGTCTCGGTCTGTAGCGCCATAGTTTGGCCCTTGTCCAAATTTGTTTAAAATGCTTGGCCCCTTTTAAGGGCTACTAGACCTAACATAGAAACTGCTTTAAACGACTTCTTCTCATGATCCGCTTCATGGATCTTCATCAAACTTGGCATGTAACATTATAAAAAGGTTCTCTCCTAATTTTATTTAAATAGTGGCATCGGTCCCTTTTACGGGCAGCAAGAGCTAAAATATAAATATCTTTAAATAACTTCTCTTCGTGAATCGCTTGATGCCGGATTTTCATCACATTTGGACTGTAGTATCAAAATAAGGTCCTCTTTGTTTAAATGAGGCACTTGGTCACTTTAAGGGGCCTTTAAAGTGAAATGTAGGATTGTCACAAAACTTGTTAAAATAAACCAATATTGTGCTTTAAAATATCACACGGAAGCTTCAAAAATATTACATCATATTTAAGGTACTATGCGCCACCTAACGATTTTCATAAAGGACTGTTATGAAATTTTGCTAAATTAAAGCTGACGATATTTCCGATGTTTAAGAATTGAAGCTGTAACTACAAATACAAAATCAGCGTAAGCCAGGTGAATACGACTTTTGGCTATAATGCACTGTACCCCGGAACGCGTTTCCTGTTTCAATAAAAGGACTGTTTTGTTTTTCTATGTCATGTATAGGAGAGCATTTTCTCGAAATCATTCCTTTATTTCAAGAATTTCATGAAATAATATCTACGTTTTATCATTATTGGATTCAATATCATTATATCCACAAATATAAACAGAAACTGAATTTAAATTAATGGATGTTTACGAAATAAATATAAAAACATTGTCATTTTAACTGGGGGTAGGGTAAGCGCCACGGTAAATAGAGCGAAATCTAAAACGGCGACCCCAATTTTTCTTTTACGGAATCGATAGCGATTGAAATTTTGCACGCTTGTTCAAATTTATTAGAAAAACTATCTGGCAGTTTCTTAAATATGGGCGTCTTTACGCAAAAGTTTGGGCGAAGCTCGTCGTCAGTTTTGCGTGTTTTGCGTTCATAAATCGTTTGCCTCCGATGTGACGTCGAAATAAACTTGACAAATTATATATCATTGGAGAGATCATTTTGATACAAACTTGAAAATAAAGAATTTTTGCCGTATTTTTGTTGTATATAAAAAATCTTCTTAAAAACCTGTCAGGTACATCATTTTGCGCTTTGCTGAAAAATGACATTAGTGGTCATGTTTGAAGATTTACAGCTGCAAAACTGATAATTATAGAAAACTGAAAAGAATACCAGTCAATCGGAAATATTGTCAGCTTTATTGCTTTATTTTAGCATAATTCCACATTTTATTTTAAATAATAAAACTTCCAACAAAAACTCTCTCCCCACCCCCAGCCCCGTCGCCACCGATGTGTCTTTATTACACTTCCAGACAAATCATATAACTCCCATCATTCAATAAATCGATACTTGGTCAGCTAATCTAAACTCCGTCTCTCATAAAAATTAGCCAATTGAAACCAGGGCACCGAGAACGCGTCACGCCCTATCAGCCAATAAAAACCTATGCGCTCGGTTTAATTACAACAGCGCCAGAACGTCGGTTAATCAAAAACTTATGATCTGAGGCTGAAATTAAAACCTATGATCCCGACTGAAAACAGGTTTTGGCCATTTGCACAAATATTCTGAGAACCTAGGTTCTCTGAAAAACTTGTGATCTGAAGTGAGAACCTAGGTTCTCGGCCGAGAACCTAGGTTCCGAGAACCTAGGTTCTCACCTGAGAACATAGGTTTTTGGATTTATTGTGCATTCCGCGTGCCATACGCTATCGCTTTTTGCTCACAAGGGGAGAAAACGCTAATAGCGAAATTGACTTAATCGTAGTATTTGCACACTTCCTTCCCCTGATAAGTGAGGAACATTTCTCAGTATGGTTGCCATCAGAAAAAACTATTTTCAGTCTTATTCAATAGCTGTTCGAGTCATTTTGCTTCCCCACATTGAGAAAATTGTCAGTTTCCAATATATTTGTTTTCCCAAAATTCTGATCTTTGTTTTGAATGTTTTTTTTTTATTTTTATTTTGTAGGTTATTATCTGATTGCTGATGAATACAGATTGGAAGTTGAAAATTTATTTTGGGGATTTTCGAAACTGCCTTCTGGACGATTACTGAAGTCGCAAATTTGTCACATCACCTGAACGGCGAACTGTCACACAATTCACTATATATCTAGCACTTCAGAGACACTGTTCCTTATATACATTGATAATCGGTTCAATACCACGACGTCTGTGATAAATGAGTGGTTTCCGACAGTGCCTAATCCATTCCTCTTACGGAATTTGAATTTATGTCATCGAGTCAGCTTTTGGACTAATTTCTCTATAATAATAGATCTACGAAGAACCCGAAATAGGGCTATTTTTGCTGGTATACACTGTATTGATTATGATTTATTTCCAAAACTACATGTATCTCGTTTGCAGTGGCAACGAATGCTTTAAACATGTTGATTTTCTTTATATAGTTTGAAGACCCGTCACAACGTATTGTCCTACTTCCGCCCCACCCCGTTCCTACTCTGATAATACAGGAATATTACAGCTGTACTACAAGATGGTGGACAATTTAGGCCCATCCTGGATTAATGAACAATCAATCCCTTTTCAGTATAATTTTAAAGACAAAGATATATAACAATCTTAAACTGTAGAAACAAAGTGTTTTTGTTTGTTTTGGGTTTAACGCCGTTTTCAACAGCTTTTCAGTTAAGTAACGTCGGGCATTTAATCTTACCAGTGTTCCTGGATTCTGTACCAGTACAAACCCGTTCTCTGCAAGTAACTGCCAACTTCCCCATATGAATCAAAAGCGGAGGACGAATGATTTCAGACACGATGTACTTTATTAAACTGGTACAGAGAACATACACCCTTCCCAAATATCGAACTCACGACCCCGCGATCCAGCCTCGACAAAAATAAACACTTCTTCATTAATTTAAGGATTGTATCAGAAATAAAAAGATAAGAATAGAGATGAAGGAGCTTATATACGAGAAAGACTAGTTGTCGCAGCGACAGTGCAGAAGCGAACAATTCAGTAGGCGTGAAAGTATAGACAATTTGTTTACATGAGAGTTCATAACACCGAACAAGATAAACACAAAATAATAGCTATTTCTTAATATCTTAAGTTCACTATATACTATGATTTGATATTTAAAGGAAAGGAGAAATGTTTTGATATGTAACGGAACACTATATTCGTCGGTGTTGTTTGTATAATGATTTGAAACTGAAAGTGGGTATTCGAACAAATGCAGAAACTTCACAGAGTTTTCTTGTCATAACAATACTCTGTACAGAAGACTAAGGATACGTCGGTACTCGGACTCTAATTATAAAAAAAGTAGATATTACAACGCCGACGGATTTTGTGGACGCCGGCGGCATACGTTCAGAAAAGGCCTTATTACGAAAATTGAACATGTTTTGATGCCTAGTTACTGCAGTATTCTGCACCGAAAACAATAAAACTGCAGTGGAAATAAAACGTCTGAAAACGTTTTTAAAAAAATGTAATTTTGGTTATTTTTCATTTAAAAGAAAGGAGGCTCGAATCCTTCTTACTGCTGTACTTCACAACATTCTGGAAGGCTTGAGAATGCATTGAACCATGTCGATATATTGCCGGTATGTTTGTTCAATAAATAGTACATTTTTGTACATATTTCCTTGCCGACAGGATGCCGACGTCATACGTCAAAAGAAGGCCACATTACAAAATTGGAACATGTTTTGTTGCTTAGATAAGTTGTATTATTTACCGAAACGATGGACACGAGTCAAGATTTGGTCACCTAAGGTCATCGTTGGAGTCAATATAAGATACAATATTAAATCCGTTTTAGCCTTTTTTGTTGCATCACGAGCAGACGAAAAACAGTTAATCTGATAAAAAAAAACGTAATTTTGAACATTACATTTCCAGGCGTCCGAAAACGGGATCGAATGCATTATACTGCTATAATTCACAGGGTTCAGTAGGGCTCGAGGATGCTATGAGCAATTTGGATATATTGCTGGTATGTATGCCCAAAAAGTAGTAGATATTAAAGTGCCGACTGATATTTAGGATGTCGACGTCATTCGTCCAAATAAGGCCACACTACGAAATTGGAGTATGTTTTTGTGCTTAGATACTGCTGTATTCTGCACCGAAACGATGCAAAAACTCCAGCAAAGATTCAGTCAGCTGAGGTAATCGTTAGTCTTAATGAGATAAAATATCGAGCAAACTTTAGCAATTTCTGCACTATTATATTATGCCGACGAAGGACTCATTCAGTCTGTGACTCACTCCAGACCTGGAGCGCCTGTATAAACTACAGACTCCAGTATATATCGACTTTAAGCAATTTGAATAAAAAAGTATCTTAAATGTATATATTTTGTAACCATGGTAATCCTAACCCTAACCTTTAGTCAGTATATTATACACTAAATGCGTGCGGAGATGCAATAATATTTGCGTATTTTTGCCGTGCGCTGAAATTGATAATAACTTCCAGACATGCGCAGAAGACCGCTCCAAGTCCGCAATGAGCAAGATTGTTATGAAATTGGAACATGTTTTGGTGCTTATAGATACTGCTGTCATCTGAACAGAAACGATAAATTCGACTTAAAATCTATTAAGCAACATGTGCATTATGTGCCGATGAAAAACTGCGAAATATATTGAAATTAATAATTTTTAGTTATAGGGCCCTACACGGACTAAGATCCACCATTTGAACAAATTTCAGATGTCCATGCAATGACTTTACTGTAATTCTGACCAGTAGTTTCAGAGATGTTGACATTGAGGCAGGCTGATGTTTGACAGATGCAAGATCACAACTGTACTTTTCTTAACTTAGGAATCTCAATAAATTTAATTGTGTGGTAATAATTATAGATTGAGATAACTTACCAACTTATCCAGTTAACAGGTTAAAAGCATGTTTTACTTTTTTACATTACCAAGTTTATTCGCCCTTGCGACTAACTTGAATAAACAAGATGGTCATGATGACCCTGGATCGCTTACCTGAGTAATATGAGCTACATGTTTCAAATGTCAAACTGATGATAAAATATTAAGAAAGTCAGTAGGTCACATTCATGGTCAATGAAATTCAGTTTTACGATTTGAGTGCAAAACTGTGTATGTCATCAAAATTTCAAGACTGTATCTTAAAACAAAAAAAAAGTAGGTCAGTAGGTCAAGGTCACAGTCAAGTGACATCATATTACTTAAGGTCATAAGGTAATTATAATTAAACAGTCTTGGAAATAGGATCAGATGATTTTTTAAGTATTTTTTCCTATATAACTCACATAATAACTAAGTGACCCCAGGGCAGGGCCTCTTTTAACCCCAGGGGCATAATTTGAACAATTTTGGTAGAGGACTACTAGACAATGCATCATACCAAATATCAAAAGCGAAGGTCGTATGGTTTCAGACAAGAAGATTTTTTAAAGCTTTTTCCTATATAAGTCTATATAAAACTTGGGACCCCCAGGGCAGGGCCTCTTTTCACCAAAGGGGTACAATTTGAACAATTTTGGTTAAGGACCATAAGACAATGCTACAAACCAAATATCAAAGGTCTAAGTGTTGTGGTTTCAGGCAAGAAGATTTTTAAAGTTTTTTCCTATATAAGTCTTTGTAAAACTTGGGACCCCCGGGGCGGGCCATATTTGACCCTAGGGGAATAATTTGAACAATCTTGGTAGAGGACCACTACATACCAAATATCAAAGCCCTAGGCCATGTGGTTTTGTACAAGAAGATTTTCAAAGTTTTCCCTATATAAGTCTATATAAACCATGTGACCCCTGGGGCGGGGCCATATTTGACCCTAGGGGGATAATTTGAAAATTCTTGGTAGAGGACCATTTGATGATGCTACATACCAAATATCAAAGCCCTAGGTTATGTGGTTTTTGTACAAGAACATTTTCAAAGTTTTCCCTATATAAGTCCCTAGGGGGATAATTTGAACAATTTTGGTAGAGGTCCAATAGATGATGCTACATACCAGATATCAAAGTCCTAGGCCCTGTGGTTTTGGACAAAAAGATTTTTAAAGTTTTTCTTTCAGTTGCCATGGCAACCAGAGTTCTGCATGGAATTCAATTCTTTGAACAATTTTGAAAGGGGGCCGCCCAAGGATCGTTCCTGTGAAGTTTGGTGTAATTCTGCCCAGTGGTTTTTAAGAAGAAGATTTTATTAGAAATTGTTGACGGACTACGCACAATGCACGACGGACGACAGACATTAAGCGGCCACAATAGCTCAACTTGTTACTTTGTGACAGGTGAGCTAAAAAGTAGAGATCTGGAAGATCTAAAGGTGCATATGTTTGTTGGTGATAGCAAAACGTTCCACATGCTGATTTTCTATGTCACATACTGATTCTTTTTTCTTTTTTAAGCACAATGCATGATCAAATTAAGCTACTTATTCAAGTGCTAAAAAAACTACTGTTGTTACCAAGCAAATGCACAATCAAAACCAAAGCTGCACAACTTCACTTGCTGTTTAGCATTTCATGAAGTTTCAGGTCTCTATGGACTTATCAACTTGGTTTGAACAAGAGCTGTCAGTGGACAGCGTGCTGAACTATTCTCAGTGCTTGATAGTATAATATAAGCTATGAGTAAAACTTTAACATTACAATAAGCATATTCTAAGTCAAAAAGGGGCCATAATTCAGTCAAAATGCTTGATAGATTTGCCTCCTCGTTTTAACAGACTGGGGTCATGATGGTAAACAAGTATGCAAAATATCAAAGCAATATCTCAATGGACTTTGAAAATATTTGGGGTGGTACATTTGTACGACGCTCACGCTCACGCCGGGGCAAGTAGGATAGCTCCCCAATCCTTTGAATAGTCGAGCTAAAAACTGATAAATTCTTATGTAAGAGGTATCTTGGTTTGTAATGTCACCTTTGACCACTACAATGGAATAATCAATCATATAATAATTGACAACTGTAGACTAAAACCGTCTCCACTTATCGTCTGGAAACCATTACATGTCTGAAAGTCACTTTGACCTTGACCTTTTATTAATTCACAAAATCTGTTGACCATAGCCAATCACCTTTTGAAGTTTAGCTGTTGTAGGCCAAAGTATTCTCTACAGTATATGTAGATGATATTGATCAGAAACCAAATGGTCTATCAACAGACATACCAACCAAAACACCATTCTATCAAGTTAGCAGAATTGTGAATAAAATATTGATTCAAGGACCATAACTAAGCCCGCCCGCTTAGCTCAGTAGGTAGAGCGTCGGTCTACGGATCGCGGGGTCGTGAGTTCGATCCTCGGGCGGGGCATATGTTCTCCGTGACTATTTGATAAACGACATTGTGTCTGAAATCATTAGTCCTCCACCTCTGATTCATGTGGGGAAGTTGGCAGTTACTTGCGGAGAACAGGTTTGTACTGGTACAGAATCCAGGAACACTGGTTAGGTTAACTGCCCGCCGTTACATGACTGAAATACTGTTGAAAAACGGCGTTAAACCCAAAACAAAACAAGGACCATAACTGTTTTGTTAGTGGGTCAAATTATACACAGAACACCAGAAAACAAAATCAGGTGCTGACACACTTGTCTCTTGGTCATATTCTAGTTAAGTAGGGCTGTACGGTTATATGCAGGTGTGGGCTTTCCAATTTCACCTCCATCATTTTGTTTTTGTAATCGACTAGATGACATATTTCTGGGCTCCATCTTTATTCTGTCAAATATAATCTGGATAATGGTGATTGGTTTTCAAGATTTCATTAAAAACTTAACATTCGCCTTCCAACTTTTATTCTGTAACTGACAGAAATCACATACATTTGAAGCACTTTTAATTCATCTTAAAACAACAACATTCTTAAGAATCTTAAGAAATTACAAGCATACTATGTGATCAGTCTCTTCGCAGTGCTCTCCCCTTTCAGAAAAGAGACCTCTACCATCACAAAACATTCAAGCAGAATTTTGATTTGTTTGTTTGTTTAACGCCATTTTTCAACAGTATTTCAGTTATGTAACGTCAGGCAGTTAACCTTACCAGTGTTCCTGGATTCTGTACCAGTAAAAACATGTTCTTCGCAAATAACTGCCAACTTCCCCACATGCATCAGAGGTGGAGGTCAAAAATTTTGAAATCATAGTTTGATTTAAGATTTCAGTTACTGACGTTCGTTCCAGTTACATTAAATAAAATGATTATACTTATAGATTATAAGCTTTGTCTCGGGAAATATGCACAAGTTCTGCAGCTGAAATATTGTGTGACTTAGGAGCGCAAAATTCTTCCGCTAAAGAACGAGTGCATATTTTCCGTTGCAAAGACAATAAACTTTTTATTACATATTTATCTAAATGTGTAAATATAATGTAAATATTATGAATTTGTTCAATAGCCTGAATAAGATTGACAATTATTATACTGAACTAAATAAAAGAGTTAATGCAAGACACACATAAGATTATGTCACGCACCCGATATGAAATTCAGGCTTTAGTGTATGGAAAAATATTGATGTGTCTGGTACCATTGTAACTCAACTGAGAATAGAAACGAATATATGTAATAATTGAATTTTATTGAAATAGTCATGTAATTTTCATCGCTGATATATTTGTAATGGCAGTGATTTATGTACTGCTAGGGGAGGTAATCAATGCAACAAGACTGACTATGTGATATGTACAGAAAAAGAAAATGAAAAAAAAGAATAACATCAACAGTGTATGACACAGGCACCCTGAAAATGTTTGATAGAATAAAATATTATATCAAGAAAAGGGTGAACTCCAAAATATATCCGACATGAAAGTCCAAATGATATGTGCTCGTCTACTTCTTGCTGATGTTCGAATTGGATAGAAACTGTAGGAAGAGTCAAGTAATCGAGAAGTTAAAACAAGAGGGTCATGATGACCCTGGATCGCTCACCTGAGTAATATAAGCTACATGTTTCAAATGTCAAACTGATGATTTTTAGAAATTTTTGGGAAGATTTTCCGATGTACAATAAAGTAACCCCTGGGGCGTGGCCAATTTTACCCCGGGGGTCATGATTTGAATAAAGTTTGTAGAAGTCTACTAGGCAATGTTACATATCAAATATCTAAGATCTAGGCCTTCTGGTTTATTTTTAGCAAATTTATGAAGATTTCCCTATGTACAATCAAGTAACACCTGGGGCTGTGTCAGTTTGACCCTTGGGGGTCAAGATTGAACAGATTTTGTAGAGGTCCACTAGGCAATGCTACATGTCAAATATCTAAGCTCTAGGCCTTCTGGTTTATTTTTAGAAAATTTTGAAGATTTTCTATGTACAACCAAGTAACCCCATGGGGCAGGGTCAATTTGACCCCTGGGGTCATGATCTGAACAAATTTTGTAGAAGTCTACTAGGCAATGCTACATGTCAAATATCTAAGCTCTAGGCCTTCTGGTTTATTTTTAGAAAAATTTTGAAGATTTTCCTATGTTAAATCAAGTGACCCCTGGGGCGGGGTCAAGATTTGAACAAAGTTTGTAGAGGTCCACTAGGCAATGCTACATGTCAAATATCTAAGCTCTAGGCCTTCTGGTTTATTTTTTTTTTAAAAATTGAAGATTTTCCTATAGAAATCTATGTAAAATCAAGTGACCCCTGGGACGGGGTCAATTTTGACACCGGGGTCATGATTTGAACAACTTTAGTAGAGGTCCACTAGTCAATGCTACATGTCAAATATCTAAGCTCTAGGCCTTCTGGTTTTTGAGAAGAAGATTTTTTAAGATTTTCCTATGTAGAATCAAGTGACCCCTGGGGCGGGGTCAATTTTGACCCCGGGGTCATGATTTGAACAAACTTGGTAGAGGTCCACTAGGTAATGCTTCACACCAAATATCTAATAATATCTCTAGGGCTTCTGGTTTTAAATTTCATATCTTTTAAGCTGTGTAAGTCTTTGATATCGAGAACAATTGTAAATAATTCTTATGTTAGAAATGAAATAACAAGAGCTGTCGGATGACAGCGCGCTCGACTATTTGAAAAATTGATTGAAGAATGGGGTCAAAATATTTCCATAGATTTTCAGACTAAACAAAAAATAGATTAAACAAAAAATGTTCCTTTATTTGTGGATTTCGATTAGTCTTGCACTAAATGGCAATGTGTGACCATGATGGCAAATATGTTAAGTTATATGTTAGGCAAAACATGGATTTATATGAAAAATTTAACTAATTTCCAAGTCCAAAAAGGGCCATAATTCAGTCAAAATAGTTGACAGAGTTATGTACTCTTGCCTACAGATGGAAATCATGTTGATAAACTAGTGTTAAAAGTTTCAAAGCCACAGTTCAAATAGTTTTGACAAAATGCTGACTTGTAAAAAAAACTGAACAAATTTGAAAGTCCAAAAAGGGCTATAATTCAGTCAAAATAGTTGTCAGAGTTATGTACTCTTGCCTAGAGATGGAAATCATAATGATAAACAAGTGTTTAAAGTTTAAAAGACATATGTCAAATAGTCTTGACAAAACATTGACATATACAAAACAGAACCAGTTTCCAAGTTCAAAAAGGGCCATAATTCAGCCAAAAAAGACGAGAGAGTTACGTACTCTTGCCTATTGATGGAGACTATTATACTGAAATAGATATAAAAGTTTCAAAGCCATATGTCAAACACTTTACACAAAATATAAACTGGTACGAAAAATTTAACCAAGATTTCTAAGTCAAAAGGGGCCATAATTCAGTCAAAATGCTTGATGGAGTTATGTACTCTTGCCTACAACTGGATATTGTGATGGTAAACAAGTGTTGAAAGTTTCAAAGCTTTATCTCAAAAGACTTTGTCAAAATGTGGACTGGTACGAAAAACTTAACCAAGATTTCTAAGTCAAAAAGGGGCCATAATTCAACCAAAATGCTTGATGGAGTTATGTACTCTTGCCTACAACTGGACATGGTGATGGTAAACAAGTGTTGAAAGTTTCAAAGCTTTATCTCAAAAGACTTTGTCAAAATGTGGACTGGTACGAAAAACTTAACCAGGGTGTGACGCCGACGCCGTGGTGAGTAGGATAGCTCTACTTATTTTTCGAATAGTCGATGAAACATGAAACAAGCATTGAGGTAGAGACTGCTGCTAAACTTAACATAAATAACAGAAACAACAGTTTTCCTAAATATATTATCTTCAAATTTCACTTATGACAAATATTCTCTGATATTTTACAACACACATTCAGAAAAGCAGAAAAAAAATCATATCACGACAAAGTTTTATACTTTATTAACTTTCACAACAGCAACCTTTTAAGTGCTGTGTGACTGCCATAACATGTCTCTTCAAATCTGGATGCAGTATTGTTCTATTTTCTGGTCCATTGGGATCATGGGATACATTCATCATCTACGAAATAAAACATTTCAAAACTTCTCATGAACAGACTCAGTCTGCTATAATTTTTCTTGGTTGCATTCTTAAAGGATCTTCTCATAGATTTTATCATACTCTTCCCCATACCATTCTTAAGTAAACACCCATTTCCAAGGTAAATGCTTTAAAGTAAACTAATTTCCTACAGTATTCTTAATTAGTAAGTAAAACTTTTCCCAAGAGTAGTTTCAAGTAAAGCACTTCTTTCTATGATATTCTTACTATGATATTCTAAAGAAGATATATTCATAAACAAGAGGGTCATGATGACCCTGGATCGCTCACCAGAGTAATATGTTTCAAATGTCAAACTGATGATTTTTAGAAATTTTTTGGAAAATTTTCCAATGTACAATCAAGTAACCCCTGGGGCGGGGCCAATTTTACCCCGGGGGTCATGATTTGAATAAAGTTTGTAGAAGTCGACTAGGCAATATTACACATCGAATATCTAAGATCTAGGCCTTCTGGTTTATTTTAAGCAAATTTATGAAGATTTCCCAATGTACAATAAAGTAAACCCTGGGGCTGGGTCAATTTGACCCTGGGGGGTCAAGATTTGAACAAATTTTGTAGAGGTCCACTAGGCAATGCTACATGTCGAATATCTAAGCTCTAGGCCTTCTGGTTTATTTTTAGAAAATATTGAAGATTTTTCTATGTACAATCAAGTAACCCCATGGGGCGAGGCCAATTTGACCCTGGGGGTCATGATTTGAAGAAATTTTGTAGAGGTCCACTAGGCAATGCTACATGTCAAATATCTAAGACCTAGGCCTTTTGGTTTATTTTTAGAAATTTTTTGAAGATTTTCCTATGTAAAATCAAGTGACCCCTGGGGCGGGGTCAATTTTGACCCTGGGGTCATGATTTGAATAAATGTTGTAGAGGTCCACTAGGCAATGCTACATGTGAAATATCTAAGCTCTAGGCCTTCTGGTTTATTTTAAGAAAATTTTTGAAGATTTTCCTATGTAAAATCAAGCGACCCCTAGGGCGGGGTCAATTTTGACCCGGGGGTCATGATTTGAACAACTTTAGTAGAGGTCCACTAGGCAATGCTACATGTCAAATATCTAAGCTCTTGGGCTTCTGCTTTTTGAGAAGAAGATTTTTTAAGGTTTTCCTATGTAAAATCAAGTGACCCTGGGGCGGGGTCAATTTTGACCCCGGGGGTCTGATCTGAACAAATTTTGTAGAGGTCCACTAGGCAATGCTACATGTGAAATATCTAAGACCTAGGCCTTCTGCTTTATTTTTAGAAATTTTTTGAAGATTTTCCTATGTAAAATCAAGTGACCCCTGGGGCGGGGTCAATTTTGACCCCGGGGTCATGATTTGAACAACTTTAGTAGAGGTCCATTAGGCAATGCTACATGTCAAATATCTAAGGTCTAGGGCTTCTGGTTTTCGAGAAGAAGATTTTTTAAGATTTTTCTATGTAAAATCAAGTGACCCCTGGGGCGGGGTCAATTTTGACCCCGGGGTCATGATTTGAACAAACTTGGTAGAGGTCCACTAGGCAATGCTTCACACCAAATATCTAAGCTCTAGGGCTTCTGGTTTTTGAGAAGAAGATTTTAAAGTTTTTCCTTTCGGTTGCCATGGCAACCAGAGTTCTGCATGGAATTCAATTCTTTGAACAATTTTTAGAGAAGACCATCCAAGGAACATCCCTGTGAAGTTTCATCAAAATTGGCCTGTTGGTTTAGGAGGAGATGTTGTTTAAAGGAAAGTGTGGACGGACGGACGGACGACGGACGGACGGACGACGGACGGACGGACGGACGGACGGACGGACGCCGGACGGTGAGCGATCACAATAGCTCACCCTGAGCACTTTGTGCTCTGGTGAGCTAAAAACTCCTTTACTCGCAATACAACTTCAGTAATTTGTAAAAACTATTTACCTCCATTTAAAAGAGACAGTCCACATTAACCTCCATAAAAAAGCTTTTTTCAGAAAGAAATAGGTGGAACAACATTCTTGACAAAATATCAAATGAAATCAATATGTACAGTAATTTCTTGCACCTAGAGGTAATGTAGATGGTATTTGTTGATATGATATGACCATATATGCCACAGAAGTAACTACCTTAGATATTCAAATTTTTGTCTGTATCATGCCATTTACAATGCCATGGATTTAATATTTAATATAATATATGAGGGACATTCAAGCTGAATAGTGGATGATAAATAACAAAATTCCAAATCTTTTAAAACAAAGTTATTTTTTTGAAGAAACATACATGTTTGTATTCAATTATTTCAAACATAAAAAGCTAACATTTGTGACAGCTTAGACGTAAAATAATATTTGTGCTCAAGAATTAAACAAGAGCTGTCTCCATAAGATGACACATGCCCCCGATGGCACTTTGAATGAATAGTTATGGCTGATGTTAGAGTTTAGGACCTTTGAGCTACGGACCTGGGTCTTGCATGCGACACGTCCTCTTACTGCGGTACACATTCATGCCAAGTTATTTGAAAATCCATCCATGGATGACAAAGATATGGACCGGACACGAATGCACTATCATGAAAAATGACCTTTAACGTCTAAGTGTGACCTTGACCTTTGAGCTACGGACCTGGGTCTTGCACCCGACACGTCGTCTTACTGTGGTTCACATTCATGCCAAGTTATTTGAAAATCCATCCATGGATGACAAAGATATGGACCGGACACGAATGCACTATCATAAAAAATGACCTTTAACGTCTAAGTGTGACCTTGACCTTTGAGCTACGGACCTGGGTCTTGCGCGCGACACGTCCTCTTACTGTGGTACACATTCATGCCAAGTTATTTGAAAATCCATCCATCGATGACAAAGATATGGACCGGACACGAAAATTGCGGACAGACTGACAGACCGACAGACGGTTCAAAAACTATATGCCTCCCTTCGGGGGCATAAAAAGAGTACATCATTTACTGTATATATCTCTTTAAAGAAACTCAACAGAGAACAGAAGTGGACCTCTCTAGAAAACTGACCCCAGATAACCCAAAATTCTGAATCTGCCAATGTATAAAACTGTTGGACATGACAAAAATCTAATGACACATGCAGTACTTGAATTAAAAGACAACTAGGACCACAAAATGTCAACATTTCTAAAATTTCTAATCATAAATCTATAACATTTTTTACATGATTATGCATGGTGAAATCAAGAACACATGACTGATATTGTTCAACTAAATCTGCCATTATATCTAACTGACACTTTGTTCAACAAAGTAAACTGAAAGACTGTAATTACCTAATGTACATTTGAGCCGCACTATGAGAAAATCAACATAGTGCGTTTGCGACCAGCACGGATCCAGACCAGCCTGCGCATCCACGCAGTCTTGTCAGGATCCATGCTGGTTGCTTACAGTTTCTCTAATTGCAATAGGGTTGACTGCACAGGCTGGTCTGAATCCATGCTGTTCCCCAACCCACATTGTTGATTTTCTCATGGCGCAGCTCATATAAACTCATAAATATGATTATATCATTCATATATTTATATAGATTATTAGATCTGTATCAAGAAATGTGCAAGAGTTCTGTAGCGGAGATAACTGTGTGACTTTAGGAGGGCAATATTACTCCATGACAGATTGCACACACTCAAAAACTCCTCATCTATATAAGATATTTATTTCATTCTTGCAAAATGTATTCGATCATTTTTATATTCATTGATAATTTTTCATTAAATCTGATCTGCTAAGTTGGTTTCTTTTGTGATACTTTAAAACGTGACTGTTGGTCACCTGTGCATGTGTGGCTAATGCTGTAATTCATGTAAGATGAAATTCACAGCTGGCAATTAAAAAATTATATGTTACTGCATTACAAACTCATGAACAACATTTTCATAAAAAATTCTCAAACTTTATCTAACTAAAGATCTTTTTATAAAAGTCATTATTGACTTTTAGATAGTTTCTCAAGATCTTTTATCTAAATGCTATAGAGTGAAAATATCAAACACAAACCAGTTATATTGGCATGGGAGAGTCGCCAAAATTATACTAGACAAGCTGCAGCTCTAGAGTTCTGTATTTGACACCACCATGTGAACTTTTTAAATTACGTCAATGTCACTTTCTTTGGAGTGTTGCAGTGTAGGAATCTATTTATCCTTCTATTATTGAACGAACTGATCAGTTTGTTAACCAGTCTTAACAGTGTAAAGATATATTCTTTTATGAACTTTTCCAAACACATAGATGGGGCATACTTTAAGTCCTTGAGTGTATTTCTTGATACAAAACTAATAATTTTTTCAATACTTCCACATTTACAATTAATTTATTAATGGTACACAACTTGTATGAAACTTTACATGTTGATATATAGAAATATTATGTCTCCACTCTTCACATACAAGGATACTGAAAAATGTGTATGTAATATGGTTGGTATGTATTTATGTTTTTAACTCAAATGTATATACAATGAAGTTGAAATAAGCTTAGCATACACAGGCTTACATATAATTAGCATATGTACATGTTGGTTCACAAAATGTAATTGGTTCATCTAAATAATAATAATAATAAATTATGTAAACACTCTTGTACACAATGGCTGAGAAATAAGCCCCTTTACAACTATCAGTACCTTTAACAAGCAATTTTAGCATAAACAATTTCTTTATGTATGTAAATATCTAAAACACGTGCTAATAATGTGCAACAAATACAAAAAAAATTAAAAAACAAAAAATTATGTGACTAAAACATGTAATAAGGGCTTTTAAAGGGGCACACCTCCAGATGAACAGAACAGACATCAGTATATTTGTTATATTAAAGTCCTGTTATGAAACATCACATTTCTACTACTTTAATGACACTTGAAAGAGCTTTTCTACATTTTTTACAGTCCAAATTCATGTTTTATATTATGAATACTACCTAGGACTCCTCCAAACTTTTGTTTTATATACCGCCTACAACTAAACCAGTGTATACTGCCTCTAACTAAACTTGTTTTTTTTCACAACTACTGCCTTGAACTGATCCAAAATATACTTCAGGTTGAAAGTTCCAGAGGCAGTAGAAGTTGATTACATAAAGTAGTGTGACAAATGATAAAGTTCAAACACAATAATTTATTATGCTTCTTAGGTCTTTGCATTTGGGTGGAAAAATACACACAAAACTGGAGCAGACCATGTGAGGTTTGGAAGGTCCTTCTATAATGTAATACTTGCATCCAAGGGTTCAAGAGAATTTGTTAAAGGTGTTTCTGTATTTCATTCTAGTGACACCCTCCCCCTTATAACAAATTTGGGAGAGGACTTTATAATGATGCTACAGACCAAAATTGATGAATGTTTATCAAGCGGTTCATGAAAAGACATTAATTAAAGACATTTCTACTTCTAGGTTTAGTGGCCCTAAAACAGGCCAAGCATCCCCATTTGAACAAAATTGGGAGAGGACCTAACAATGATGCTAAAAACAAGTTTGATGGAAACTCATCAAGCAGCACCTGTGAGTAAAAAATACTGCATAAAACTCAACTAAACTCGTGTTTTATAAATAAATACTGCCTAGAAATCGTACAAATTCATGTTTTACACATAGATATTGCCTGGAACTCATCCAAACTCATACCGGTACTTCATAGAACTAACTCATTCAAACTCAGTTTTATATATTTAAATTCTGCCAAGAACTCATCCCAACTCGTGTTTTTATATATTTAAATTCTGCCAAGAACTCATCCTAACTCGTGTTTTTATATATTTTAATTCTGCCAAGAACTCAATCCAACTCGTGTTTTATATATAAATAATGCCAAGAACTAACCAAAACATGTTTTATATAAAATTATAAATAATACCTAAAATCATCCAAACACGTGTAATATATACATAATGCCTAAAATTCGCCAAAACACGTGTTTTTGTATATATTATGCCTACAAATCATAGATCCACTTTATTTTCACTTTTTAATTACAATTATTAGCTACAGAAAGCATTTTCTAAGTTGATATAAATCTAGAGGTGTGTCCCTTTAACAGAAAACTATCTTATACAAATAAATGATTTCAACAGAGCCGTTGGTACATAGCTATTTCAATCATTTCATTTGGAATAACTGTACATACAAATCTAATACTCTACATGCGATGCATTCTTTTTACTAAAACACAAAACATCACTGACACAACAACCTGTTACTGTATATGACACAGCCATGTAGAATGTGAAAAAAAAAATGTTCACAAAAGTCATCAAATCAGCGTAAATAGTGACTGACAGTTAACCACTTTTTGCACTGTAACGTGTATGTTAAATGCTCTATCTTGAATAAGTTAAATAAATGTTCACACATGTATGTTGATAGATATATACGAGACATCTTGACCTCAGACAACCTAAAACAACTAGAGCTATCACTAAAGGTGATGAATGTACCCCCCGCATGCACTGACACAGTACATTGCAATTTGACACACACAAGACTGCATAATTATGTGGACTGTATGTATATAGACTGTATGTATACAGTATAGTAACAAAAAACAAAGTCCCATAACTATGCAGAATATTTATCTAAAAGAATGTAACATGCCCCATGCACAACTAGGGTTGGTACTGATCACTTGTGTGAAGTTTCATTAAATTGTGTGCAAGGGTTTGGTAGATTAGGCACGCACAAGATTGCATATGAAGACTGTATGTACATAGTATGTTAACAAGAAACAAAGTTCCATAACTCTGCAATTTTTGTCGCTGAAAGAAACTAACATGCCCCATGCACAACTATTGTTGTTACTGATCACTTGTGTGAAGTTTCATTAAATTGTGTCAAGGGGATGAGGAGAGATGGTGCGCACAAGATTGTGTCTATGTCTATAGTATAGTAACAAAAAAACAAAGTCCCATAACTCTGCAAATTTTTTTTCTGAAAGAACCTAACATGCCCCATGCACAACTACTGTTGTTACTGATCACTTGTGTGAAGTTTCATTAAATTGTGTCAAGGGGATGAGGAGAGATGGTGCGCACAAGATTGTGTCTATGTATATATTATAGTAACAAAAAAACAAAGTCCCATAACTCTGCAAATTTTTTTTCTGAAAGAACCTAACATGCCCCATGCACAACTACTGTTGGTACTGATCACTTGTGTGAAGTTTCATTAAATTGTGTCCAGGGAATGAGGAGAGATGGTGCGCACAAGATTGTGTCTATGTATATAGTATAGTAACAAAAAAAACAAAGTCCCATAACTCTGTAAATTTTTTTTCTAAAAGAACCTAACATGCCCCATGCACAACTACTGTTGGAACTGATCACTTGTGTGAAGTTTCATTAAATTCTGTCAAGGGGATAAGGAGAGATGGTGCGCACAAGATTGCGTCTACGGACAGACGACCAGACGGACAGACAGACAGACAGACGGACGGACAGACAGACAGACAGACAGACAGACAGACAACCTGAAACCAGTATACCCCCCCTTACAACTTTGTTGTCGGGGGGTACAATAAATAAATTTCCACATAAATAATCTAGCTATGAATTCTTGAGTTCAGTCTAGCTAGATCTATATGTATTCTTTAGTTTAATATGTACACAGTCTATTTTGCTCTACCGTACCACTGTCTAGTAATAACTCTATTAAGCCATTTCATTCTACTTGCAATAAAAAACTAAAAATGATCTTTTCTCATCCTAAAATAATTTCACTCCAATTATTTCCATCATCTTAAATATAATGTTCTATATAGTACTTTTTCTGATTACAAATTATACAGTAAACCTCGCTTATAAGGAACAGCTTAGGACCTCTAAAAATTGTTCCTTATAACCGAGGTTCCTTATATCCGTATAGCGAACTAATTCTTTGTAACCGAAGTTTGTATAACGAACACAAGCTTATTCCCTTCAGAAAATCCAAGACCGGATTGTGATTTCTCGTTTGTGAACATAATTCGTCTAATATTCTTTCTAATCAAAAGGACTTTAGGGAATCAACAACAAACAACACCTTTAGGCGTTTACTGATCGTTTAATTTGAGTAATTATCAATAATCATTTATTTTCTACCAAGTGTCGTGGCCTGTTAATTTTATCGACTAATTGTCGCATTCTGCATAATGCCCATTAGGCATAATGTCTTTTCGTTCATTTGTCTGTTCGACCAAACGTGTTTCGATGAAATGTCGTGCACCCAACGGCGCCATACATACGGACTAAAGTGTAACTTATACATATAGTCTTGCTATTGTCCATTTTAGCACCTGCTATAATTTTTACAATTGAAAGTTTGGTAAACTGGACTGTTTGCCATTTTTTAATCACGCTTAATTAACACATATGACATAACCGTGTCCACGACTGATTTTCATTTGTTCACTATTGTTAACATGAAATACCTAATACATGTAGCTCTCAAACATAATCTCGAGTAAATATAAGTAAATAATGATATTATTTATTTTCTTTTTATCATATCCGTGAAATATCGAACTAAAGATCATAAAAATGAAATAATATGTGTTTATTCATGTGCATAAAAGCGCGTGAAAGTGACGACGTTACACTGACGTCATCAGCAATTTTCCTGTTTATTTCCATTTTTCAATAATATTTATTCTTTATGTGTGTTCGCTATAAGCGAGGGGTTTTCCATTGATTTTCGTACTTTGGGTCTAGAAAAAGTGTTCCTTATAACCGAGTTCCCTATAACCGAGGATTTTTACATTGAATAAAGAAGAAATTAGATCGGGGAATTGAAACCTGTTCCTTATAACCGAGTGTTCCTTATATCCGAGTTCCTTATAAGTGAGGTTTACTGTATTTTCATTTTTTAATTCCTTCTGGCCTAAATATAACTATTTCCATTTTGATTTTAACCATCAGTGTTCATTTGAGCAGAAGTTTTAACAGACCATACTGAAAGTTCCAAATGAAATTCCCCTCTACCATCCAGTCTGACTCTTGTCTCAAAATCGAAAATGAGAAAGCCTGAGGCAAGAGTCCACATTTGTCATAAACATTCCGCCCTCCCAAATAATGGCTGTAAATTTTCTGTTTTTATTTCCTATTCCAGCAGCCAAGAGATGGAAGCAAAATCGTAAGAGAGCTGCAGATAAGCTAAAAACTGTGTCTGCTGCTTGACTAATATTGTCACATAGACTTTTCTTCTTAAAATACAGACAGCAGAAGTTACTCTGTGTGCATGAAATGTTGTGTTTTTTGCAAAAAACATGAATTTGCAGGTATATAATTTCGCTATTTCAACTTCTAAAGATAAAAAGAAAGGGAATTTCATCTGTTAATTGCAATTTTTATGAACTGATGTAACTGCAAAATACATGAAATGTAGCCTTCCCACTTATATCAATTACTTTACAGCAGATAAAATAAATACTATCAATCACATTGTTAGCCAAGCACTGAAAATTTGATGTTAAACAGAAGGAATAATTATTAGCAAAGAAAACTCAGACTTAAGATTGATTTCTTGACCTTCTATGAATATTGATATCTATTTTAAGATTTTGATATTCCTGTGTACAAATAGATGAAACATGCTTTGTTATATATATATCAGAACAAAAAGATGTAAATATTTTAGCAATGCTGGAAAGTCAATATCACTCCTCAAGAAAACATAATTTTGTACAAATGTTGTCTTTATGCCATTGCCTTTGATATGAATTATTCATTCCTCAAAATTTCATGTCTTTCAACTGTTCCTGTACAACAATTCTATTTTAATAACCTGCAACCAGGTATCCAAGGTCACAGGAAAATACCAAGTATAAGCAGTATCCCCTTTTCAGTGAGGTGCAAGATGATGAAACATTTTAAACTATCACTATATAGTTTTTACTTTTACTTTTGATAAAATAAATCTCTTATTACTCTTATATTAATATTTGAGTGGTGGAACTATTTTCTCTTGGCGGATGAAGCACTCCCTTTGGTTGATGGACTATTTCCTGACCCATGTCCAACAGATTTACGATT
Organism: Mercenaria mercenaria; assembly: GCF_021730395.1. Classification (NCBI taxonomy): domain Eukaryota; kingdom Metazoa; phylum Mollusca; class Bivalvia; order Venerida; family Veneridae; genus Mercenaria; species Mercenaria mercenaria. The sequence continues at coordinate 34,590,425 of NC_069371.1, read as the reverse complement.
CATCAAATGAGCAGCACTTTTTCTAGACCCTCGTCGTTTCTTATCCATAATGAGTTTATCGTGTCTAACAAACAGTCCATGCCGTGGCCTACAGCGGAAATAAGGTATTCCATTTACAGATCCATTGTTTTTCCCTGGAAAAGGAGAAATAGATTCATCAATCTCTTTACTATAGAAAACATAACATTTTATTTTTCAAAATTGTGCTAAATTAGAGGTATCAGCATTTAACAGACTTTCTGACAAAGGAAGTATGTTTTTAGCGAGCTAAAAATATTTCTGCATAATTCTCTAAATAAAAAGAAAAGACTTGTAAAAACTTTTAAACATTGACTGTATTAACTGAAACGGAAGTCAAATTAAGCATAAAGACAAAGTCCATTCTGAGGTCACAGGAGTGACGTATAATACCCCCACAATACGGCCATGTCACTGAAGTATGGCAAAATTTAAGTTGGAAAGGGGCCATAACTACGTCAAACAATTGGTGGTTTGTAGCCAAAGTCGAACTTGACCTGTATTTTATGATGTTACACCTGTGTACCAAAAATTATTTAAATATGTCAAGCCTTTCATAAGTTATTGTCCAGAAACCAGTAGTTTGGCAATTTTTAAGTTAACCAGAAAAACCTGCATATTCTCCAGATAACCTGCCATCTGCAGGACAGATAACCTACCATCTCTAGGACAGATAACCTACCATCTGTAGGACTGGTTTCACAGAAGTTCTAGAACTTTGAAAGTTAACAAAAGATCTAACTTTTGTGACTGACAGATTGACAGACAGATGGAAAAATGGACAGAATAATGGACAAAATAAAATGATCTGTATATTCCACATACTGCCTTTTACTTACTTACGAGACTTTACGAAAAAATCTCATGTAGTTTTTAAGTTATGACAACATCCACCATTTGTGAATGACTGAAGGACAGACAGGTGGATAAACTAATTAACAAATGGAGAAAATGAAATAAATTGCGTGTTTTCAACATTAACTTTAAATTTCATTTAAAAAATCTCTTGTACTTTTAAACTTATCGCAGAATCCACTTTTTGTCACACTTTTTACTATTAGTTGCCACTGCAACCACATTTTTTGCCATAGAAATAAAACAAAAGGGGCAAGATGGCCCTAGTTTGCTCACCTGAAGAACACACCATAACTTTGTAAACATGTTTTACCTAGTGATTTCATGGAGACAAATATTCTGACCAATTCTGATTAAGATTGGACCAAAGAAACGTAGCCTCTCGAGTGTAAACAAGCATTTTCTTTGATCTAGTTTTTTTACTCCACATGACCCAGATTCGAACTTGTCCAACATTTCATGAAAACAAACATTCTGACAAAGTTTCAGGAAGATTTGAGCAAAAATGTGGCCTCTAGAGTGTATACAAGCTTTTCCTATGATTTGACCTAGTGACCTAATTTTTGACCCAACATGACCCAGATTTGAAATCATCCAAGACTTCATGATAACAAACATTCTGATCAAGTTATATGAAGATAGAATCAAAAATGCCCCCTAGGGTGTGAACAAACTTATTCTTTGATTTGACCAGGTGAACTAGTTTTTGACACCACATGACCCAGATAAAATTCATTTGATATTTCATGCAGACAAATATTCTGGCCAATTTTCATGTGCATCAAATGAACAAGAGTGTTAAGAAGCTTTTCCTTTGATTTGACCGGTTGACCTAGTTTTTGACCCCATATAAACCGGTTTTGAACTTGGCCTGGGAATCATTAAGATAAACATTCTGACCAAGTTCCATTAAGATAGGATCATAAATGTGGCCTCAAGAGTGATAACAAGCCTTTCCTTAGATTTGAGTGGTGACCTAGTTTTTGATCCCATATGACACAGTTTCGAATTTGGCCTAGAAATCATCAAGATAAACATTCTGACCAAGTTTCATGAAGACAGGGTCATAAATGTCACCTCTAAGCTGTTAACAAGCTTTTCCTTTGTTTTGACCTAATGACCTAGTTTTTGACCCTACATGAACCAGTTTCGATCCAGGTCTAGAGATCATCAAGATAATCATTCTTTGCAAGTTTGTATCAAATCAAAACATAAATGAAACCTCTATATGGCTGAAAGGGCCATAATAGAAAATTTTTCCCCTTTCAGGAGCAGTAACTCTAGAACCCATGAAGGAATCTAGCCAGTTTTCGAAAGGAACCAAAATCTTATTGTGACTTTAGTGTAAGTGTGGTTAAAATCAAATATAAAATGTCAATTCTTTCGTATTCACAAAGTAAAAATTAACAAATTTTGGCTCTTTCAGGGTCAATCAGGGGCTGTAACACCAAAACCTATAATTGGATCTGACTGATTCATCACGGAATCCAAGATTTATTGTTGTTGAAGATATTTTGCAAGTTTGTATTAAATCAAACCATAAATGAAGTCTCTATATGGCTGCAAAAGCCAGTATAGCAAATTCTGGCACTTTAAGGGGCCATAACTCTGGAACCAATGATGGGATCTGGCCAGTTTTCAGAAAGAACCGAGATATTATGCCAATACAAGTTGTGTGCAAGTTTGATTAAAGTCGATTGCAAAATGTGGTCTTTATCATGTTCATAAGCCAAAAATAGCAAATTTTGGCCCTTTAATGGGACGTAACTCTGGAACCCATGATGAGATCTGGCCAGTTTTCGAAGGGAACCAAGATATTACGCCAATACAAGTCAGGGGTCTCGCCAGGCTATTATTGCCTGTCGCGTGAGACATGCCTTCAGACTCTGAGTTGTATATTCGACATCCCTTTTTTCCGCCGTCATCCCTTAATTGCCGAAGCGACATGTCATAAAATCATCCAAATAAACACCCCGATTAATCCAATAGTGTATTTGAAAAGCTTCCACGTGCTTACCCAATAGTTTAGGTAAAGCGATGCCAGTTAAGATAACCGATAAACCAATGACAGCTTCCTATATGTGGAACGTGTGACGTAAATTTCATCGTAGCTTCGCCTTTAAATCCTTTGACAGGTGGTATCTTGTGATGTGTACATGAAAGTGACTGTTTTCGCCAGCTTTAAGATTATACATGCCATTAGATATAATGACAGATGATTCAACAATTATCGTCCGAATGTTTTTCGCAGTCAAGGAAAGACAATGTAAGGAATTAAGTCAAAAATTGTGCAACACGGTAAAATGCTTTTGAACAATTATCGCCGTAATATCAATGTTTTTCACATGTATGAGATGTGTTTTCACGGCAAGAATTGATGTTTTCTGTCGTCACTTTCAAAACAGAACTTGTAGACAAAATTTTGAAATACCCTTCGTGCATTATTTCATCACGAACGGACACTTTGGTTGAACCACCGACCTTCCGTAAGCCAGCTGGATGGCTTCCTCACATGATGAACCTCACATGAAGAATTCAACGCCCTGAGTGAGGCTAGGTGAGGGGCAAGTGATTTGAGCCGGCGACCTTAACCACTTGGTCACGGTCACAATTTCAGAATCCTTCCCAGCCACGCCAAATGGCCAAAGGAAATCGGACAATGATCCAAAATGGAAACTTAGTTTCCCTGGATGACAGTCTCTGATTGTGTTGTTTTACATGTATGTACAACAAATAGTTGACATTTTCAAAAACTTAAAATGGATAAGTTTTCAGCGAATGAACTCCTCAGGAATAGAAGACATAAACTTTAAAATACAAATAGATCTGTAAGCAGTGCTAAAATTGTGTTGTTTTATGTACAATAAATAGTAAATGAACTTTTTTAGCAACTTAAAATTGATGAACTTTTAATTGTCACTCAGCAAATAAACTCCATAGGATTTTTATGACCTAATATCTTTTCTTGTTGTACATGTAAATGATGCTTATTAATCACTGAAAATACCACTATGTTTTTTTCACTCTGAAATGCACCAAAATGAGTTGTAGTAACACAGAATTTTCTGGGGTAATCCCCATACCCCTCATACAGGAGGGGACACCCCTCCCGCACCCACCCCTTTGCTCGTCACAAAATATCCTTCTGCAACATGCCTTCAGAAAATCCTGGCTAGAACCCTGCAAGTTGTGTGCAAGTTTGATTAAAATTGTTGCAAAATGTGGTCTTTATCGTGTTCACAAGAAATTGTGGACGGACGACCACAAAAGCTCACCCTGTCACTATGTGACAGGTGAGCTTATAAAAGGATATGCATTTTCTCCATACTGCCATCTATCATTGTGCCAAGTTTCATGTAAAAATATCTTGTACTTTAAAATTTATTACAGGATCCCAGATTATGTCACTAATTGACAGACAGAAGGGGTGAGGTGACAAGGTATGCTCATTTTGCTATATAGACGTTCAAACAAATACATGTATTTACAAACCTTCTGGTAAATCCAGCTCAACCCCAACCCAAGGACCACTGGCGAATTCAACATTTCCAACAAACTGTACCACACCAGTCATCCTAGAGGCTGATTTTGATGTTGTCACCATAACACTTTCACCAGCTTGAATCCAAGATGGCACTGGTACCTCTGATAATCTATCCAGATCTGCCCGGGAACCAAATGAACACACACTCATAGAGTCTTCTGCAATAAACAGATACACACTTTCAGAAAATTTATCATAATGGAAACTCATAAGAAATCTTTATTATTTATGAGGAACTAATTTTTGTGGATTCTGTGATCAAGTCACAAAATCTTGTCCAAAAACTTTCCTTTAGATATATCTTTTTAGTCTTTAGAATCCACAAATTTACATCCTCACATTTTTTGTTTGTTTTGTTTTTAGTTGGTTTTTGTCATACCAACACAATTTTAAGCTGTGTGGCAACTTTTCAAGCTTTTGATGATAAACCAAGACTGCCCCTCGAGCTACTGTTTCAGGCATAAGTAGGCACCTCTGTAGAACCACCGACCTTTCACAGGCTTTCTCAAATGAAGAATTCTACAACAAAGCATGGTTTCAATCAACCAGAAGAGAGGGGCAAGTGGTTTGAAGCCACCAACTTTACCCAATCAGCTGCACAGGCCCCTGCCAAAAAAATTGTATGATTTTAAATTATAACTAAATCTGCTTGAGAGATGGCATCTCTTAAGAGACAACACTTGCATAAAGAGGTTATTTTTTGTGTTGTTAGAGAAAAATTTATATGGTATTAAGAAACCATTTGTGCGGAGACCACTTTCGCCTTCCTCTTGAGTAATCTTGTAATGCAAGTTGCACTGCAACATGTAACGCTTCCTTTTTTGTCACTTTTTATCATAATTCATGAACAACCAATATAAATTTTGCCGCTACTTGAAAAACATAATGAAAAGAGATCAATTTGCAAGAGGAAAAGCATTTAGTATCCTTCACTTTATTTCATCTTTACAACTACTTTAAAACACAATTTCATACTACCGGTATAATCAAAATTTAATTCAGGATAAGATAGACTATAGTATCTTATCAAAAGAAGACTGATGCATACTAAAAAAGTTTATCACAGCAAGTCAAACTTAAACTTTATAACATGGATACCAGTGTCCTTAAATGCATTAACCACCCAGTGTTGTTAGTTACTTTCCTTGCCAAAGTAAAAGCCATGACTTATTACCACAATCAACGTACTGGCACAGCTTACCTGACAAATGCTCATCTGAGAAATCTAGACTGTTCCTTTTACTCTTCTCCTGTAGAGATGTTTCCAGTAAATCATTATCGGACATGACAATGCAAGACACTGGTCTTTGTTTTGGCTCAGACTTTATTCCAGACAGTCTCCCTTCCCTTTTAATTGGTGTACTTTGATTTTCTGGCTTCATATTCAAACCACTTTTTAGTATCAAGCTATCATCTAACCCCTTTCCTGTTTTAGGTCCAGCTTGATCAGAATGACTTATCTTTTCTTCGCTTTTTTCTTTTATACTATCAGTTGTTTCGTTCATTGAGACAAATTCTGAATTATCAGGGCCAAATTCATCACCTAACTTTTCCAGTTCTTCCATTGCCTCAAGACTATATGGATCTACACTATCAGAATAAAGAGCTCCTCTTGATGCATTGGAAGAACTATCACTGCCTTTGGTTGATCTTGAACTATTTCTAACTTGGTTTTGGTTTTCTATTTCATATTTATCACATTTATCTCCATCAAAGTTATCTACGAAGTTTCCACTCTTTTCATCTTTAACATCCACTTTCCCCTCTTTATCTATATTTTGCACTTCATTTTTACATTGCACATTATCTTGACTTAGATTTGTTGCATTTCCATCAGCAAGTTCTCCTTTATTGGCAGCACTCAGATCTTCTTCACTTATGTGAAGTTGAACAGATCCTTTGTCCTCATCCTCTTCCTCTGTGAGATCAGATTTCAGTGAACTTTTATCAAAATTTTCTGCAGCATTTACACTCGATATCTCCTCCACCTTTTCATCTTTCATACTGTTAGTAATCTCTTCAACACTATTAGTGTCTACATTAAGATTTTCTAAAGTTTCATTACTTGAACATTCATTCAAGCCATAAACTTGTCCTTCAACCTCCTCTATGACCTCTGACCTTATTGCACTAGAGTGACCTTGAGCTGAATCATCTCCATCACTGTCGCCGCTACTGCAATGCTCAATTCCAGGACGTTTTGACATTCTATGCAAATCTGAATCCTCATTACTCCTTAAACTCAACGAATCCTCTGACGACAAGGTCAAGGTTGAAACAGCTTGTGACCCATAACCACTGGAGGTCATGCTTGGTGTGTAACCTTTTCCATGACTCTCAGCAATGCTATCACAAGTTCCAGAATGAGAAATTAATGATACCTTTCCACCCTCGCCTATGTTCTCACCATCAACACCTTCTGACTGGTTACAAGAATCTAATTGTTTTGAACTTTGTTGACTCTCGTAAGATTCAAAATCTTGAAAATCATCTGATGATGCACTTGCTGGGTCAGGTTCTATTAAACTTTTCTTTAATTTTTTCAATTCTTCTTTCAAACTTAGCAAATCTTGTGTATTTTTAAGAAGTTCTTGTTTTGAAGCACTGTTACTTAAGGAGGTTTTGGAGTCGTTTAGATTTTGCTCTGAACAATTAAAATCAGGTTGTTTTGGTCTGGTTTTCACAGGGCTGTCTTCATCATCCTTAAAGGAAACAAAATTCATTTGATTTCAAGCTATTTTTTCAAACATCATGCTGAAGTTTTAAAATTCAATCTAAATTGAGATTAGTTAATTTCTCTGAAAGCAGCTAATTAAAGGAATTGCTCTAAACCTGGAATTCAATCAATGTAAAATAAATGACATTTCTTGAAATGATCTTACGGGCGCTTAATTTTCATTGATTCAAATGGAAATTTTAATTAGTATTAAAATGTCAATGTACATGTACATTAAGTTACATCAGTCATACCCATCTAAAGCAGTGTTGTTAACATCTTAGGTAGATGTTTTAATACAACACCAGTAAGATTATTTATATGTAAACATCTTGACCTTACAAAGTCACGGTCTTTTAAATTGTGCATATGAATAAAGTAGCATTTTTCATAGAAAAATGAAAATGTTAATCAATAAACATTAGAGATATAGACCCATAAAGTAGCATTTTTAATACAAACCTTAGAGAATCTATTTATACACATCTAAAGTAGCATTTTTAATGTAGAACCAACAGTGTCCATCAATAACCCTAAAAGTAGCACTTTTAATTCAACCATAGAAAATCTATTTTAACACATCTAAAGTTGCATTCTGAATACAGACCCTATGGAATCTATTGATACACCACTAAAGTAAGATTTTGAATACAGATCCTACAAGGTCTATTTACACACATCTAAAGTAGACACTACTGAATCTATTACTTATACACATCTAAAGTAGACCAACCAGGTTCTGTTTATACACAGCTAAAGTAGCACTTGGAATACAGATCCTACATGGTCAATTTCTACACACCTAAAGTAACATTTAGAATATAGACCCTACATGGTCAATTAATACATACCTAAAGTAGCATATTTAGATTTCAGACTCTACAAGGTCTGTATGTACACATTTAAAGCAGCATTATTGAATGCAAACCCTACCAGGTCTACACTTTTAAATACAATCACCACAAGGTCCATTTATACATATCTAAGTAGCATATTAAATATTGATCCTACAAGACCCATTTATACATATTTTAAGAAACATTTTAAATACAGACCCTACAGGGTCTATCTATATACATCTAAAGTAGCATTTTTGGATACAGACCCTGTTAGTGTCTATTTATACACATCTAAAGAAGCATTTTGAATACAAACTCTACAAGTGTCTATTTATACACATCTAAAGTAGTATTGTAGAATACAGACTCTACAAGATCTATTTATACACATCTAAGAAGCCTTTTTGAATACAGATCCTACAAGATCTATTTATACACATCTAAAGTAGCCTTTTTGAATACAGATCCTATAGGTTCTATCTATACACATCTAAAGTAGCATTTTGAATACAAACTCTACAAGTGTCTATTTATACACATCTAAAGTAGTATTGTAGAATACAGACTCTACAAGATCTATTTATACACATCTAAGAAGCCTTTTTGAATACAGATCCTACAAGATCTATTTATACACATCTAAAGTAGCCTTTTTGAATACAGATCCTATAGGTTCTATCTATACACATCTAAAGTAGCATTTTGAATACAAACTCTACAAGTGTCTATTTATACACATCTAAAGTAGTATTGTAGAATACAGACTCTACAAGATCTATTTATACACATCTAAGAAGCCTTTTTGAATACAGATCCTACAAGATCTATTTATACACATCTAAAGTAGCCTTTTTGAATACAGACTCTACAAGATCTATTTATACACATCTTAAGTAGCCTTTTTGAATACAGATCCTACAGGGTCTATCTATACACATCTAAAGTAGCCTTTTTGAACACAAATCCTACAGGATCTATTTATAAACATCTAAAGTAGTACTGCTGAATACAGACTCTACAAGATCTATTTATACACATCTAAAGTAGCCTTTTTGAAAACAGACCCTACAGGGTCTATTAATACACATCTAAAGTAGCATTTTGAATACAGACCCTACCTCGTCAGTGTCCAGGAGTGGTTTTTGTTCACGTTGATGTTCCTCTCTGAGTGTCTGTAAAGGTTTCATGCCACCACTCAATTTTGCTGTCAAAGGGCTTAGGGCTAACTTGGGGGTCACTGAAAATTGAAAGTTTTTTTTTTCCTTCATTGGAATAGTGAATTTTCTGTGTCAAAAGAAATGTGTTACATATTTTTTGTGCTAGTGATTACAGAATTCTAACTAGCTGTGTATTCATACATTTCAGAAAGTAACAATTTTACAAGACTACATAATAGATATAGTTAAAGGGAATTAATGTTAATTGCATTAAATAGTGAAATCTCATTTATATATTGTAAACTAATAAAATATATATCTTTTTCTGCCCAGTATTTTCAGTATCTGTAAATTATGTCAAACAATCTGATCTACTTCACTTTCTAACACTAAGAAAACAAGAGTTCAATACACAGAAAAATCCAGTGTCAAAAATAACAACTCATGCTTTCTATCTAAAGAATAGCACTGTCCATCATTTTACAATGTTCTCTAGCCTGAGAATTTTTTTACACTGTAAAAAGTTAGTAAGGGTAAATAAGTTTATCAACTGATCTAATAACTTTTGTCCTTGAAACAAAACGAGTGTAACATTCATTTTGGAACACTGTACTGCTGCCTTTAAAGATATTATGAAAGTAGGAGGTGAACTTGGCACATGCCCTTCCTGAGTAGAAATTCATCTAGAAACAGAATTTATTTCTAACATATCTGTACTTCAAGATACATTCAAGCACACAGAAAATGTTTGACTCATTGTAAAATGGACTTTTTGTATTTCACTTTACTTAATTTGCAGCTGGTGTTATTACATCTTGGTTGCTGGTACGTCAATCAGAGAAAGAGGGGCCATTTTGCATTAATGCTATTTGTCACAATTAGATTAAGCGATGACAGACATGTACCAGTCTTAACATGTTCTCCACAAGCAACTGACAACTTCCCCAACACATCAGAGATGGAGGACTAATGACTTAAGACATAACGTCCTCTGTCAACCAGTCAACCAGTCATGAGGAACATTCACCATGTCCGAGAATTTAATAACTCTATTTTAACTGGAGTAAAACCTGTGTTAAGCAGCCAGCTAAGGCAGTGACACAACATAGTTACTTAAGGCAAGTGACTGCTTGAGACAAGTTGAAATTAGAACAAAAAGTCAACCTGGGAAGTTAGCTGACTGACTGTTCAAGGCAAGTTGTTGCTTAATACAGGTTACTGTTTAGGCAGGTAAAATTGTACATAAAGGAACACCTGCCTCCACCCCCAACCTAAATTTCAAGATGCAAAGTGAGTATTTACACACTCCTTGACACCACTTACAACTTCCTACAATTTACAATACGTTTTTGCTCTATCTTACAATGAGTCTTTCCACATTAAAGCTAACATTTCTTTTTATAACATGGGTCAAACCTGTGTTTAACATAATACAGTCACACTATTGTTAGAAAGGCTTCTTTTTTATCACACATTATGCTGTCTTTCACAAGGAGAGCAAAGTTTATTGGATGAAAATGGTTGGAGAGAGAAAACAGGTCTCATGTTTCCTCCTGAGAATTAGAGACAAGAATTTCCATGTATTTCTGAATGGAAGACATGGAAAGGATACTTTCAACATTTTTAACAGGAAACAATATACTTTTTTTAACATTATTGAATCGAAAATGTGGAGCGAAACTTTCAGACCAAGAGTTCATAGTTAATATTTCACAACTGAAGTGTTATACATTATAACACAGGTTTGACAGTAAGTTTCAAAATATCTATCTAGCACAGCAACACACCCAAATTTCTGCAAAACAAATGAAAAAATTATAGTAAAACAGAAAATTATAAAAGTGTCTCTTTAAAACGATCCTTGACAAAATTAACAAGAGGACCATGATGGTCCTGAATCGCTCACCTCTTCCCACATGACCCAGTTTTGAGTATGACGTCGTTTTTTCTATTATTTGACATAGTGACCTAGTTTTTGAGCTCATGTGACCCAGTTCTGAACTTGACCTAGATATTATCAAGATAAAAATTCTGACCAATTTTCATGAAGATCCATTGAAAAATATGGTCTCTAGAGAGGTCACAAGGTTTTTCTATTATTTGACCTATTGACCTAGTTTTCGAAAGTACGTCACCCTGTTTTGAACTTTACCTAGATATCATCAAAGTGAACATTCTCACTAATTTTCATGAAGATCTCATGAAAAATATGGCCTCTAGACAGGTCACAAGGTTTTTCTATTTTTATACCTACTGGCCTAGTTTTTGACCGCACGTGACCCAGTTTCGAAACTGACCTAGATATCATCAAGGTGAACATTCAGATCAATTTTCATGAAGATCCATTGAAAAATATGGCATCTATAGAGCTCAAAAGATTTTAATAATTTTAGACCTACTGACCTAGTTTTTGACCGCAGTTGACCCAGTTTCAAACCTGACCTAGATATCATCAAGATGAACACTTAGACCAACTTTCATACAGATCCCATGAAAAGTATGGCCTCTAGAGAGGTCACAAGGTTTTTTTATTATTTGACCTACTGACATAGTTTTTTAAGACACGTGACCCAGTTTCAAACCTGACCTAGATATCATCAAGGTGAACATTCTCACCAATTTTTATGGAGATCCATTCACAAGTATGGCCTCTAGAGAGGTCACAAGGTTTTTCTATTTTTAGACCTACTGACCTAGTTTTTGACCGCAATGACCCTGTTTCGAACTTGACCTAGATATCATCAAGATGAACACTCAGACCAATTTTCATACAGATCCCATGAAAAATATGGCCTTTAGAGAGGTCACAAGGTTTTTCTATTATTTGACCTACTGACCTAGTTTTTGATGGCATGTGACCCACTTTCGAACTTCATCTAGATATCATCAAGATGAACATTCAGACCAACTTTCATACAGATCCCATGAAAAAAATGGCCTATAGAGAGGTCACAAGGTTTTTCTATTATTTGACCTACTGACCTAGTTTTTGATGGCACATGACCCACTTTCAAACCTGACCTAGATATCATCAAGGTGAACATTCTGACTAATCTTCATGAAGATCTCATGAAATATATGGCCTCTAGAGAGGTCACAAGGTTTTTCTATTTTTAGATCTACTGACCTAGTTTTTGACCGTACGTGACCCAGTTTCGAACTAGATCTAGATATCATCAAGATGAACATTCAGACCAACTTTCATACAGATCCCATGAAAAATATGGCCTCTAGAGAGGTCACAAGGTTTTTCTATTATTTGACCTACTGACCTAGTTTTTGAAGGCATGTGACCCAGTTTCGAACTTGACCTAGATATCATCAAGATGAACGTTCTGACCAATTTTCATGAAGATCTTGAGAAATATATGGCCTCTAGAGAGGTCACAAGGTTTTTCTATTTTTAGACCTACTGACCTAGTTTTTGACGGCACGTGACCCAGTTTCGAACTTGACCTAGATATCATCAAGGTGAACATTCTGACCAATTTTCATGAAGATCTTGTGAAATATATAGCTTCTAGAGAAGTCACAAGGTTTTTCTATTTTTAGACCTACTGACCTAGTTTTTGAAGGCACGTGACCCAGTTTCGAACTTGACCTAGATATCATCAAGATGAACATTCTGACCAATTTTCATAAAGATCCCACGAAAAATGTGACCTCTAGAGTGGTCACAAGCAAAAGTTTAAAGACGAAGCACGAACAGACGACGGTTGCTGCGTGATCACAAAAGCTCACCTTGTCACTATGTGACAGGTGAGCTAAAAACTGCACATAAAGCATAGTAGAAAGGGTGAAGGCACAGGCTTAGAAATTAGTATATGTTTACCATTGAGGGAGGGCAGTTTCAAATCTAGAAAGCTTGGACGAGCTGTAAAATCAGGAGAAACCATTAGAAAGTAATGACCACTAGTAAGTATGTTTGAACTGATAACTATTTTTATTTTAAACAATCATTTAACTTATTGCTACAAGTTATTCAATGCCCATATATACCAGCACTTTGATTAAATTTCTGTATTCCTTATCAGAAAATGAAATTATATCAACATTTTGTTCATGATAATATTGTGTTCCCTAAAACTGTTCATAAACATTTTCAATAACTCTTGCCAATCGAGTACTTTTCTGAAAAAAAGTAATATCTTTAATTCCATTGTTGCATATACTGCCTACCAAAAATGTGGTTATCATGTGTTAAGGATGTGTATGTAATGGGTACAATGAAGTTAGAATTGTGCTAAGGCATATACTACACTGTGTAAAACATTTAACTACTCTTTAACTTACTGACCCCAAATACAACATGGGTCATTCACTGACCACAGCCATCATCCTATGAAATAGTTTTTGAGCTGTAACTGTTCTAAGACTCAAGGACATTGTGACCTTGACCTTTGATCTACTACTCTCCAAAGCAATAGAGTCATCTACTGTACACAGGTTATCATCCCATCTATGCAGGTTGACACTGTTGGCCAAAGTGTTTTCAGTTATTGAGCGGAAACTGTTTTCAGTCTCGGGGTTATCATTACCTTGACCTTTGACCTACAGACCCCCAAAACAAAATAAGTCATCTACTGATAAAATGTAATCAACTGATGAAGTCTGACAACTATGACCCAAGTGTTCTTTACTTACTAAGAGGAAAATGTGTTCAGTCTCAAGGTCACTGTGTCCTTGAACTCTGACCTATTATATCCCAAAACAATAGGGGTCATCTACAGACCACGGGCAATCATCCTATAAAGGCTTTTTTTGGGGCAAAAGCTTCATTTAGTTATTGAACAGAAACTGTTTTCAGTCTCAAGGTTACTGTGACCTTGAACATGACATCTTGTAAAGTAACATGGAAATTTAACCAAATTTGCCCAGTCATGACTAATTTGCAGTAGTTTGTTTGTTTGTTTGTTTTGGGTTTAACGCCGTTTTTCAACAGTATTTCAGTCATGTAACAGTGGACAGTTAACCTAACCAGTGTTCCTGGATTCTGTACCAGTACAAACCTGTTCTCCGCAAGTAACTGCCAACTTCCCCACATGAATCAGAGGTGGAGGACTAATGATTTCAGACACAATGTCGTTTATCAAATAGTCACGGAGAACATACGCCCCGCCCGAGGATCAAACTCACAACCCCGGGATCCGTAGACCAACGCTCTTACCTACTGAGCTAAGCGGGCAGGTTCAATTTGTAGTAGTAGAGATTATAAAGCATCAAGCTTAATTTATCAAAAAGTATTTTTACCATTTCACACAATAAGAATTTTTTTTTTAAATCATGATTTCATAGAATAGTATCTTGTGTGCTTCTACCATGCTCACAGTTTTAATTACTGGTGTATTTTTGCAAGGAAATCTATATATACAACAAGAGCTGTCTCCATAGGATGACACATGCCCCCGATGGCACTTTGAATGAATAGTTATGGCCGATGTTAGAGTTTAGGACCTTTGACCTACGGACCTGGGTCTTGAGCGCGACACGTCGTCTTACTGTGCCATACATTCATGCGTAGTTATTTTAAAATCCATGCATGAATGACAAAGATATGGACCGGACATGCCCATCATTGCACTCCCTTACAGAAGCAAGCCTCTGTGGCGTACATGCTGCGTATTTGCTGTGTATATGCCGCGAACACAGTAGTACGCCAGAGGAGTACATTTTACATACACCGCATGCCGCGTACATGCCGTGTACTATTTCGACGAGTACACAGCATGTACGCAGGAGGTCACTAGTACACTTCAAGTACGCAGCACAGACTCTGAAAATTTAAGGAGTACACTGCATGTACGCAGGAGGGACTTGTACAAGAAAATAGTACACTGCATGTACACCGCAGATACTTTGAAATTTGTGCAGTACACTTCATATACACGGGAAAGACTTGTACAATTTCTTTTGGCATTTATACTTAGTTTTTTTTTTATAAGTTAAAGTCTGAAGTAAACTTCATATACGCGGGAGGGACTTCATGCAGGAAGGATTTGTACATTTTTTTTTTTTTTGGAAGCAAGAACTTGATGTCCGAGTAACTTTTATCTTAATAGCGTAGAATAGTTCAGATTACCGGTATTCTGAACAATAAAAATTTGCCAAACTATTTGCAATGTTCATTTGTGAAGCTTACATCTTAGTGATTTCTGAGCTGCACCTTGCATGCAGTGTAAAAATATATTCTTTTTCATTTTGAATTAATCCTGGAGCTTTCTAACTTGGATATTGAAAAGCCTTATTTGAACTTCGTTGCATTACATTTTGTAATACATGAAATAATTACCAAGATAATGCCTCAACAGCACCCGAATGAGAAGAATTAATAGCTCTCACTGTTATTTGAATTTCTTAAGCAAAACACCACTCTATCATATTTTATAAAGGCTTTAATGCTCATTATGTTAACTCATTAAGGCCTCGCCAAATTAAAAAGTTGTTCATCGGATTTGCCGCTCGTATATTTTCAGAACGTTTTTGGCTAATTTTGCGCTTGCCCATTGGAAAAAATCAATCCAAAATTTATTGGTGCGCTACTTTTTACGGACGAAAAAGTGTATAAATGCTTATATAATTCCAGTCCTAGATTGTTCTCAGATGGATTTTAATCAAAATAAATACATACTACGAAACCACATCGTCTATAATAAATCATAACACTTATATTTAGTTTGCATTAAAGTTGTTTCCCTTGATGCAGTTACGCCATTTTCTTCAAATGTTTTACCAAATTACATGCTACAAAAATTGATTTATTTCATTGATAAGTGGATGGAGAAAAGCATACTAATTTATTTTGATAACAATCATCTACATCATTTTTGGTAAGGGTAAATACTTATTGATGCATGTCACTTATCTTTGTTATGTTTTTTTTCTGTCCAAATGATCAGCATTTTGCATACGAAAGTTGGTGGGGTAGGAATTTACATTATCAACCAGCAGTTTCGCCACAAGAGTACCCAGCTGTATGCAGCAGGAGTACACAGCATGTACGCCGCAGGGACTCGGGCCAGGAGTACACAGCATGTACGCCGCAGGAGTACACAGCATGTACGCCGCAGGGGTAGTACACCGCAGGCTCATTTGCATGTGAAAAGTGTATGTGCCGCGTACATGCTGCGTACTATTTCTCGCATACTAAATTCCTCCAGCGTACATCCTGTGTACTATGTAGTCCACAGCATGTACGCAGCAAGTAGTACGCGGCAGAGCTCATTTGCATGTCAAAAGTGTACTACAAACGTACTATCGGTGTATGTGCGGTGTATATCCTGCGTACTATTGATTTCAGTACACATCATGTACGCATCATATACGCTGTATGTACACAGCAAGAGTACGCAGCAGGCCTTTTTCTTCTGTAAGGGCTATCATGAAATATGACCTTTAACGTCTAAGTGTGACCTTGACTTTTGAGCTACGGACCTGGGTCTTGCGCGCGACAAGTCATCTTACTGTGGTACACATTCATGCCCAATAATTTTAGAATCCATGCATGAATGACAAAGATATGGACCGGACACGCCCATCAATGCACTATCATGAAATATGACCTTTAACGTCTAAGTGTGACCTTGACCTTTGAGCTACGGATCTGGGTCTTGCGCGCGACAGGTTGTCTTACTGTGGTACACATTCATGCCCAATAATTTTAAAATCCATGCATGAATGACAAAGATTTATATTTATTTATACTTATGCTAAAACTTTTAATTGGCTGGGCAACCAGGACAGAAAAATCTTATCTTAAAAATACCTCTTGTGAAAATCTAACATGCTTTCAGCACTTACAGATCATAAATAAGTGTAAGTGATCAGACCTTTAAGTTTCGAATGAGCCCGTAACTTGATAAAAATCTTTCAATCTTTTATGTTACAGAATAAGTATGGATAGAAAATATAATTGAAGATTTACTTAAACTCTTAGCGCAGCGTTCCTATATTCTAAAATGCTAAGCAATCTACATACCCTCTCCTCTAAATCTTGGTGGTGTAGTCATGAACTGTGGAAATAGAATACAAACAGAGCGTCATTAGCCATATACAAAGCTATCCTTTCTATCCTACAATTGAGCTCTACCATGAGAAAACCAACATAGTGGGTTTGCGACCAGCATGGATCCAGACCAGCCTGCGCATCCGCGCAGTCTGGTCAGGATCCATGCTGTTCGCTTACAGTTTCTCCAATGCCAGATGTGCAGGCTGGTCTAGACCCATGCTGGTCGCAAACCCACTATGTTGGTTTTCTCATGGCACAGCTCATATGCAAACTGCACAATAAAGCAGTAACTTTCATGACACAAATTCACGTTAAGAGATATGGAGTTTGTCCGTCTGGTTTTCAATTGCACTTCTTAGAAAAAGGAGGAGCTGAAGTTTTCAGAAGGTTGGAAGAAAGTAGACTTTAAAGCAAAAGAAATTTGAGACATTTTAAAATTTCCTAAAAGTACTTGCAAAAATTAGTAATTAGATGAAACAGAAAGAGCTGCCAGAAGGACAGTTTGCTTGACTAATCGAAAAAGTTTGCAAAGAGAGACTTCAAGTGAAAATGAGAGATAAAAGAAAATGCAATAGAATTACTGTACTACTGTTTTAGATACAGAGAAATTTATAATGTGTGACACAAAACTGTCCAGCACTGTTACAAAATCTGACCCCAGTGACCTTGACTTTTTGGGTACCAAACATCAAATGATGTCTGTCCCTTGCAAACACCAATCCTTACGCGAGATTTAAGGATAATAGGGCAGTAGTTAAGAAGATATAGTGAAAATGACAAACTTGCCATAAAACCTCAACCGGAAGATCACTGATGTTGGAGCAAGTAAAATAACCCTCTTTATTCTTTGAGAAGTTTAGCTAAAAATAGGCAATTTCAAATATACTTTCTGAGCAGTCCATGCTGTCTGCTTTCAAAGCCTGTTGCAATTAGAGAAACCATTAGCGAACAGCATGGATCCTGACCAGACTGCACAGATGCGCAGGCTGGTCTGGATCCATGCTGGTCGCAAAGCCATTATGTTGGTTTTCTCATGGCGCATCTCAATTTAGTCTGGTCCAAGCACTTTTCAATGAGTGCCTTATTAAGTATAATAGTATGTAGAGAGTCTTTCAGAACATTTTAAATAAGAAGCGATATGTTTATTCACAAACTTAGATTGAGAAGCAAAAGATGAAAGCAGTAAACATTCTGTAGCCTGAAGGTCACAAAAGTGAAAATTATACGAGACCTGCCACAGTAAAATCTACCATCAACTTGATATTTTTCACTGGTCCAAAACAAATTTTTCATTTGACTTCTTTTACTATTTTAATCATTAAGTTTACTACTTTAGCAGCAAAAAGCAGTGAATTAAAAATTATTAAATCTATATTAACCTGACCTAGCTAATGGTTTGTGAAAATCCCTTTCTCTAAAGTTAATGTATATACATTATTTGAGCGAATTTAAAGGGCTCACTGACTCTCTACCTTGCCATTTAAAACAACTTTTTTCAAAGCAACCTCAAAAACAACAGGGTGCATTGGGATTCATGAATTACTGAAGATGAAATGCTATTTCTCGAACATGGTACTTTTTACAATGAGAAAATCACCAATAGCATTCTAAAAAGCATGAAGAAAAGACAAACAGGTAGAAATACCTGACTGCATAGTGTGATAGTAATTTTCTGTATTAGCACATCACAGTGAAATTCAAGATTTTAAAATCACACTTCAAACCAAAAGTTAATTTTTCACACTTCATTTTCAAACTGTGACTGATTATACATATTTGTGACTGTATTATGATCAATTTAAGTGAGCTAACTTTTCACAGCACTTCTCACAAGAAGACTAGCCTCAATTAATACATTGAGAAATCTTACCTCTGTTTTTCGTAACCATGGATACTGAATAAGACAATCCATACTTTTGTGTTTTGTAACATTCACTTTATATGAATGCTTTCTGAGTGAAGTACAATTAAATCCCCTGTCCTCTATATACCCTTCTCTGTTCATTGTAACATTAGTGGACAAAATCACCTCATTATGGTTTTACAAATATCATGAAATTTCAAAGTTCAATAAATTATTAAGTTAACAACTGGTGAACTATAAAATAAGTTATTATGCACGGAATACAAAATTCAAAAAGGTGATTTTGTCTACCTATATCACAATGAGTAGAAAAGGGTTTTTCTCCTATACTTAGCTTATAAAGCATTCAAGCGGAAAAAGCCCCCATCAAGTAACATTTTACTAACATTTAGTACACTAACAAGCACATTTGAGCCGTGCCATGAGAAAATCAACAAAATGCATTTGCGACCAGCATGGATCCAGACCAGCCTGCGCATCCGCGCAGTCTGGTCAGGATCCACGCTGTTCGCTAACGGATTCTCTTACTCCAATAGGCTTTGAAAGCAAACAGCAAGGATCCTGACCAGACTGCGTGGATGCGCAGGCTGGTCTGGATCCATGCTGGTCGCAAATGCATTATGTTGGTTTTCTCATGGCATGGCTCATTCGTTGTTTCAACTGACAGCTCTATCAGAGATCCTGTGTCATATACTGTAAAGAAGCAACTTTATGAATGCAGACAATTGGTCTCAATTTTTAATTTCTGAAATACTGCTTCAGTAAAAAGGTATTTGAGCCGCACTATGAGAAAACCAACAGTGCCTTTGCGACCAGCATGGATCCAGCAGTCTGGTCAGGATCCATGCTGTAAGCTTTCAAAGCCTTTTGGAATTGGAGAAACTGACAGCGAACAGCATGGATCCTGTGCAGGCTGGTCTTGATCCATGCTGGTCACAAAGCTACTATATTGGTTTTCTCATGGCGCCGCTCATATATTTTTTTCGACAACCTAGAGAAAGCCCTAAAAGTCTAAGTTTCCCTCCCTTCTTTCTCCTAAGATAAGCTGCATATTCAGATTTTAACTTTTTGTTTATTTTTTAAATATTACACCCAAAACAGCTTTTTACAAATTTTATACCTGGTGTATATTTGGAACACTTGTGGTTTTACGGAGTGACTGCCCTTGCTTGGCCATTAATTCTTTCACAGCTACCTCCTGAAAAATGAAAGATGATCAAATTTATTAAGTAGCGGGGTATGCATGCCTCACTTTGGAATAGTTATTTGTTGCTTTCTACACTTGCTTTCAATTTGCATTGAAGAAAGAATTATGTCGGTTTTTTTCAACACATAGCTTCTTGTCTACTTTTTTCTACTAGAAATACATTCTGCGAGCCCAAGGGCAGAACGTGAGCCCGCCAGCACCTTCGGCCTCTAAATGTGACCTTGACCTTAGACCTAGGGACCTGGTTCTTGTGCATGACACTCTCATTTCATAATAGTGAATCTTCATGCCAAGTTACATCAAAATCCAACCATGCATGAAGAAGAAATGGCTGGACAAACTTCAATATGACCTTTGACCTCCAACTGTGACCCTGACCTTTGAGATAGGAACATGGAGTTTGTGCAAGACACTCCTTCCCATTGAGGTTAAAATTCATGCCAAATATAAACAAGATTGGCCTATGCATGTCAAAGTTATGGTCCTGACAAACTTCAGTTTGACCTTTAACCTCCAACTGTGACCTTGACCTTTGAAATAGGAACATGGGGTTAGCACACAACACGCCTTCTCATTGAGGTACATTCATGCCAAATATAAACAAGATTGGTCAAAGTTATGGTCTGGACAAAATCTGACAGACGCACATACACCAACCCGCCAAAAGTGATGACTATATCGAGTCCACCGCAAGTGGGCTCGACAAAAATGTTTTACAAACTATCTAAAATGTTTTCTTCATCCAACAATATGTCTGAATGAAAATAGTTTCAGGAGATATTCAGATTTTTTCGATTAGACAGATCCATGATGTATTTACATTATTTTGAACTTAAGAAAACAGAAAGAGGTTGTTTTTATTGAATTAAATTTAGCTAAAATAACACTGTATGATTACAGACTAGACCGTACGAGTGACCCCTCTAACCCCTTGAATTTGTGATTACAGACTAGGCCATATGGGTGACACCCTCCACCCCACTCCCTCAGATATAACTAGAGCTATCACTAAAGGTGATGAATGTACCCCCCGCATGCACTGACACAGTACATTGCAATTTGACGCACACAAGATTGCAGAATTATGTGGACTGTATGCATATAGACTGTATGTATACAGTATAGTAAAATAAACAAAGTCCCATAACTATGCAGAATATTTATCTAAAAGAATGTAACATGCACCATGCACAACTAGGGTTGGTACTGATCACTTGTGTGAAGTTTCATTAAATTGTGTGTAAGGGTTTGGTAGATTAGGCACACACAAGATTGCATATGCAGACTGTATGTACATAGTATGTTAACAAGAAACAAAGTCCCATAACTCTGCAATTTTTTGTTGCTGAAAGAACCTAAACATGCCCCATGCACAACTACTGTTTTTTACTGATCACTTGTGTGAAGTTTCGTTAAATTGTGTCAAGGGGATGAGAGAATGGTGCGCACAAGATTGTGTCTATGTATATAGTATAGTAACACAAAAAACAAGTCCCATAAGTCTGCAAAATTTTTTTCTGAAAGAACCTAACATGCCCCATGCACAACTACTGTTGTTACTGATCACTTGTGTGAAGTTTCATTAAATTGTGTCAAGGGAATGAGGAGAGATGGTGCGCACAAGACTGTGTCTATGTATATAGTATAGTAACAAAAAAACAAAGTCCCATAACTCTGCAAATTTTTTTTCTAAAAGAACCTAACATGCCCCATGCACAACTACTGTTGGTACTGATCACTTGTGTGAAGTTTCATTAAATTCTGTCAAGGGGATAAGGAAAGATGGTGTGCACAAGATTGCGTCTAAGGACAGACGGACAGACAGACAGACAACCTGAAACCAGTATACCCCCCTTACAACTTTGTTGTCGGGGGGTACAAAAAGACTCTCAGACTTAAACAACCATGATTCATTACAGCCAAAGCAATTTCCTATAAAAAATATCTTGAATTAAATGACTCCACGTCTGACACAGAAAGCAGGGCTCTCGTTCGCTTTTTGGGACTTGGGCCAGGGTCCATGCAAGGGGGGAATTTCGCATGATTTTTCAAAAAAATTCTTTTAAGGGGGAATTTCAAACGCGAAAAGAACTGCAAACAAATATAAACATTCTTTTCAACTTAACTGACCCAAACCTTAATTCTGTCGGGCAGGCGGGCGGCGGCGTCAAACTGGTGTTTCCGGTCAATAACTTTTGTTTTGGTAAAGATATTTGAATAAAACTTGGTATGTATGTAGCTTATATCAAGACAAAGGCTGGGATTGATTTTGGGGTTTCTGGGGTCAAGGTCACTGTTACTTTAAATAGAAAAAGGGTTTCCGGTCAATAACTTTTGTTTCAGTAAAGATATTTGAATAAAACTTGGTATGTATGTAGCTTATATCAAGACAAAGGCTGGGATTGATTTTGGGGTTTCTGGGGTCAAGGTCAAGGTCACTGTTACTTAAAATAGAAAAAGGGTTTCCGGTCAATAATTTTAACTTAGGAATGAGCTATCATGATGAAACTTGGTGTATAGAAAACTTATATAAAGTTGTAGCTTGGGATTGATTTTGGGGTTTCTGGGATCAAGGTCAAGGTCATTGTTACTAAAAATAGGGTTAGGGTTAGCATATCTTCTACATGCATGGAGGGATTTCGATGAAAGTTGGCACAATTGTTCACCATCATGAGACGGAGTGTCATGCGCAAGAACCAGGTCCCTAGGTCTAAGGTCAAGGTCACACTTAGAGGTCAAAGGATACAAGAATGAAAACTTTGTCTGGAGCATATCTTCTTCATGCATAGAAGGATTTTGATGTAACTTGGCACAATTATACACCATCATGAGACAAAGTGTCTTGCGCAGTTCCCTTCTTTAGAATTACTTCCCTTTGTTGTTACTATAAATAGCTTATAATGTAACTTTTTCATTACTAGACGTAGGGAAAAATCGAGACCACTTTTCTGTAGTACAACATGCATGTTACATCCAATTTTGAGGTGTATTTTGACCAATCTCTACCTGGTAAGGATTTCTGTGTGGACTTTTTTTATTCTAAGATTAACTTCCCTTAGTTGTTACTATAAATAACTTATATTGTAACTTTTTTTATTATTGACCGTTGGGAAAAACCAAGACCACTTTTCTGTGGTACAACATAGTTGTTACTTTCTAATTTTAGGTGTATTTTAAGGTATCTCTACCTGGTAAGGAGTTTTTTTGTGGACTTAGAAAAACAAAAGAATTACAATGATTACTAAACAACCACAAAATTAAAATTACATCTGCAAATACAGGTGCTAGAGTAAGAAATTTGCTGTGACGGGCGTATATTGTTACATTCTGGCACTCTTGTTTATTCTTATGAAAAGTGTTGAAAACCTGGTTTCGTGGCATTGCCGCGTTTCTTGTATATAATTTATCTGCCCTGACAGTGTAGCTGCAACAACTCTTTTTCAAGCTACCGAGATAAATTATAAGTTGATTCCTTGATGTGTGGATACAAAACGACTTCATTGTAATTCATCTTCTTATCTATACCCTAGCACAGGTGTGCTTTGACTGGTGCTATTAATGGAACTTGTTTCTGGTTGGTCCAAATTCAAACATATTTTACATTGAATACACGAGTACTTGATCTAACAAATATTTGGTTCTCTTTTACTATATGATTGTATTTAACATAATGTGTGATGCTGAGATCAAGCTATGACTGTTATTAACCCAAGTCATTCAAAGGTTATAACAAACTAAATAGCTGTTCGTCTTTATACTATACAAAATTGACATATTTTTCCAATGGCTGCAGCACACATCAGGACGAATTTAGAATGTCTGTAACTTACATTTTCTTGAAGAATATTATCAGTGCGGAATAAATATCAAAAGAAAAGTGGGGGTTATGTTTGATGCAAGAAAAATAGTTTTAGTCAAACACACAAATTGCAAAATCAGCTGAAAATGAGACCCCTGATTGCAGTGGTGGTGTATGATATAAGTTTCCATGGCAAATTCTGTCATGTTATTATTTCTTTTTGAAAATGCTACCTACATGTCAAGCATAGATCTTTCATGTCATTTCAGAAAATAAATGCAAAATCTAAGGAAAATAGCTCTACAGAGCAAAAAAAAGGGGGCAGAAAAAGGCTTGAGGACTTTTTGAATCTACCATATTTTTCGTGCCCCATTTTCCTTTTTAATGAAAAAGAAAATTAACTGAAAACACCTTTTCCTCAAAACCATGATTATCAGATTGGAAATGATCTTACTAAGAAAGAAAAGTACCCATCCTCATATATTTTGTTAATAAATAAGGAAGTTATCGCTGCTTTACGACAATTTCTACTGCTGAATGACTCGGCAGTTTTATCTGTATACTTCACTATTGCCCCGTATTGAACCTGCTGGCAGTATGTTATTCATCTTAGGTCAACTGCATTCTGTTACTAACAATAACTAGCTTATTATATGTAAAAGCAATGATATGAGACAATTTGACATAAAATCGACTACAATTCTGGTTTAAATGTCGTTTTATGGCGGCCATATTGGATTTAGGACGCCATTTTGTTTTCTTCTAAATTTCTAATTAATTTACATTTTGCACAATATAGTATTATAATGTAGTGCCAAAGTTGGACCTCCTTAGATGCATAAATCTGTTGTTATGAGCCGATTCCAGAAATCCACAGTTTCATTAATATTTTAAACATTTTAACCCCAAAAATAGACATTTTGCATCATGATACTTTTCTATACTTTTTATATGTTGTTGCATACATCTTGTATAATACTTACACAAAAAATCAATTCTTTGCGAGTTTTTTCCTTTATTTGGCATTTTGGTCATAAATGGCCTTTACTAATTATAAACTCTGCTGTATGAATTCTGCCAAATATAAACAACCTTATTTAGACATCACACTTCGTATTTTTTCTCTGAGCCACTGAATTTTTGGCAACAAAATTTTAAGGCCAACAAATCAGCTGCAAAACGCTTAGCGCTAATGTTCTTGGACTTGAGGGGGGAATTTTTTTGAAATGGGGGGAAAAAAACATACCATTTTGAGGGGGGAATGGGGCCAATATATTCTGCCCTAAATTTTGCCAAACGAGAGCCCTGGAAAGTTATTGTACTTTTCCTGTCTGGAAGTAATACTGTCTGTCGGTATTGAATGACTTTTGAGCCGGTCCCTTCGCCATATAATATTATTCTGAAGATCCTTTTGTTAAGGGAAATAACTAAGTTTGACTATCATCATATTTCTTGCTAGCTGTTTTTCGATAAATATGATGGGGACAATATGGGAATGATTGTTATATCTCTGCAAGAGTATATTCAGTACAAAGAGAAGCTTGATCAAAGCATTCCCCGATAACTAAATATCTATACTGATATTTAGTACCAGTCTGTAATAACATATGTCACCTCTTGCTGACATTACAGAACAATATATATTAATGTCTTTGACCCCTTTTTTGTACTTGGCACCTTCACAGTTGACAGCAAACAGAGGATATTGATTATTTTTATATATCATTTCAAAATATTAACTCAAATTATCAGTTGTTCTTTTTTTATCATGGTTTAACATTCTACATGTAAAATATGCAGGTATGCTTTATATAAATGTGAAGCTATTCATATTTTGAGACTGTCTTTCAAGAGTCTGTGACATATGTGAACTTTTTTCAATGTTCCAAACTTTTTTCAAAGTTCCAGCTAAAGGTCACATATAACTGTCTTGACTGCATAGGTGAAGTGGCGACAACATGTGACAAATCATTCAGTCAAGAATCTGACCGCCAAACTCATATTATTTCACTCTGTGTGTCGTAAAATATACAAAGTTGAAAAAAAGAAGTAGAATATGGTATTTTGTGTGTTCGGGTTTAACGTCTTTTTCAACAATTTTTCAGTCATATAAATGACGGTGTCTACTTATAGCAGTGAGCACAATGCCCAACTTTATAGTGCTGCCTCACTGGAATATCACGCCGTAGACACATGGCATGATACCCCACCCAGTCACATTATACTGACACTGGGCTGACCAGTCCTAACACTATCCCCTTAATGCTGAGCAACAAGCGAGGAAGCTGCTAGTACCATTTTTTTACGTCTCTGGTACGATGCAGCCGTGGATCGAACCCACGCCTCCTGCACTCGAAGCGGGTGCACTACCACTAGGCTACCGAGGCGGTTGAATATGGTATTTTACTTTCTGGAGTATCCTAACCCGACATATACAAGTTAGGTAAGTAAACTCATAAAAATTGTGTACGCATGATGTCAAAGTAAGAAATAATCTTAATTATTGCGGAACGTATCGTATGTCAACATAACGCTAAACTTCATTCATCTGAGTAGTAATGAACTGAAATAATTATATGGCTCTCTGACATCTTAACTGATATCATAATGTTTCCTCACTGGTACATGCATCATCTGTTGTTTAAAGCAGAATATACATTCTTGCATACCAGACAAGAATTTAGGACAGTTCTAAAAAGAAAGCTACTCGATTGATTTTATTATTATTATTACTATTTCTTGAATGTGGTATGCAAGAAAAAGATTCTATTACTGAAGTAGCTGCAGACGGAAATATCTTGTTTATGTGGTAACTAGGCAGAGCCTCGTTACTGCCTGGACAGTTGACCTCGGGGCCAGGAAATTCAACTTGTGAAAGAATCTTATAATGTTTGACTTCTACCTTTGTTTCACTGGCATAAAATTTTTATGACCTTCGACCCAATCATTAAGGTCAAAAGTTTTACGACCTTTGACTCAATCCTGAAGATTACTGACCTGTCTCAGCCTATCCAGAGTGAGTATACTCTCTACTGCAGACACGCCCTTGATGTACTTCTCTATATACGTCTCCCTGTCAGCGGCACTCACTTCATTCTGTGATGCGGCCATCTGTGCAAGCCTTTCCATGTGCTCCAAGTCTTCAGATGCCTGGAAATAATTTGCATGCAAATTTGGTTTAACAATTCGCAGTATTCTATCAACAGTTTGATTCAAATATACCGAATACTAAGTACTGCCAATCAACTTACTTGTCAAATTTTGTTCATTTGAACTAAATTAATTTCAACACCACCCTTCTCTTAAATTCATTGTCTGGTCCCGTCCAAATCCCTATACAATGTACTTTTGTTTGATGGCTCGTACCAAAAATTTAGTTTAGTTTGAGCGAATGAAGTCTGACTGTATCTAGTACAAAATTGGTTTCAAACTTCCCATTTTAAAGATGGATTTAGAAATAGCTCTAATGACTTACTGTATATTTCAACAGCTAAGGCAGTGGGTTAGTAAAGTTTGAAGCCATTACACTAAAAATATTGTTTCCTCCAAACTTTGTCATTATCAGTTTTTAACTATCTCAAGTCTGGTCTTAATTAATATACATGTCTGACTACATTTAAATATAGTCATTACTGGTGTTACATTTCTGAAATATATCTTTCAGGTTTATGAATATATGTATGTATATAAACCTCCATTATAGGCTGATTGCTACCAAATCAAATGTAAGCCTATGCTGGTCACAAGTAGGCCAAAAATAAATAGTCCTAATCTTTCTTCCTTTCCTTGTGCCCGTCCTCAGTAGTAACTGTGTTTCAGCATGTATTTGTAGCATGCTATCAAACTTGGAATGTTCCTATTGCATGCTAGATAAAAAATGGCAGCATAGGAACTTAAGTCTAAGAAAGAGACATTGAAAGAAATGGGAAGGAGCAAATCCAGTGAGTTGTATTTAACAAATTGTAGCTTTCTTATATAAAATTAACACCCCTTTTCTTTTTCTACCTTTGGGATATAGTTCTTAACTGGAATACAAGTCTCTAATATCTGATATACTAGAAAATGTCCAAAAAATGTTACTTAGTAAGTGGATTTTATATGAAATAAAGAACAGTTGTATTTAGTGGTGTTCAGCCAATAATCACAAAAACTTTTAAGATATTAAACATATCATAGACTTACCCCGCCATACCACATCTTTTTCTTCAGTTTGTCTGTCAGACTCATGTTACGATGTTTTACATTCACACAGATACGTTTACGCAGCACAACTTCCATGTAAGCAGGGTGACTTAGTCGCAACACCACCTTAAGTATCAAATACACACGATTATCTGCTCCAGTTATACGATTCAGGTTCGCCGATCATGGATTGAAGAATCCCAAGATGCAATGGCACACACCTGAAATTAATAAAAAGTTGTTTTTTTATATATAGTTGTATACACATCAGGTTTTCTGCCAATTTTTATCAATCAAAGACATGCATGATATCTTAGTAAATTCAGCAGGAAGGACAGTCTAACCTTTTTACAGCTGTCATCAAAGGGACTAAGCTAAGAAATGAACACTACAAACAGTTGATTACTATGTGAAGGTTCTGGATTAAGGGCAACACTCGTGCTATAAATACCATTGATAGGAATACCATGTGTATATTCAAGTACATAGTAGATGAACATTTTGATCTACACAGCTCAATTAATCATCATAATCTTGATTCAAACTGACCTTGACCTTGAAACAGCTGTATGATTCTCAATAGCATTTTACATCACATAGGCTAGAAATAATTTCAGTTGGAAACAGAATCAAACTCAGAAACCTGGTTGTGTAGCCTTCTGGACTTTATGACGATTTAATATGACCTGGCTAGGCTTCATAGTTACACTTTAAAACTCTTTGTAATAAGTGACCTTGACCTTTGTGGTGCTTACGTAAAAATGTGTACTTAAGGCTGCAAGATAGCATATAACTCAAATAAAACACAATAACTTTTGTACTTATCACAAAATCAGACAAAAGTAATGGAATTCCTGGGCTACATACCCTTACAGAAGAAAAAGGCCTGCTGCGTACTCTTGCTGTGTACATACAGCGTATATGATGCGTACATGATGTGTACTGAAATCAATAGTACGCAGGATATACACCGCACATACACCGATAGTACGTTTGTAGTACACTTTTGACATGCAAATGAGCTCTGCCGCGTACTACTTGCTGCGTACATGCTGTGGACTACATAGTACACAGGATGTACGCTGGAGGAATTTAGTATGCGAGAAATAGTACGCAGCATGTACGCGGCACATACACTTTTCACATGCAAATGAGCCTGCGGTGTACTACCCCTGCGGCGTACATGCTGTGTACTCCTGCGGCGTACATGCTGTGTACTCCTGGCCCGAGTCCTGCGGCGTACATGCTGTGTACTCCTGCTGCATACATGCTGTGTACTCTTGTGGCGAAACTGCTGTGATAATGTTAATTCCTTACCCCACCAACTTTCGTATGCAAATGCTGATCATTTGGACAGAAAAAAACATAACAAAGATAAGTGACATGCATCAATAAGTATTTACCCTTACCAAAATGATGTAGATTGATGTTATCAAATAAATTAGTATGCTTTTCTCCATCCACTTATCAATGAAATAAATCAATTTTTGTAGCATGTAATTTGGTAAACATTTGAAGAAAATGGCGTAACTGCATCAAGGGGAAACAACTTTAATGCAACTAAATATAAGTGTTATGATTTATTATAGACGATGTGTGCGTAGTATGTATTTATTTTGATTAAAATCCATCTGAGAACAATCTAGGACTGGAATTATATAAGCATTTATACACTTTTACGTCCGTAAAAAGTAGCGCACCAATAAATTTTGGATTGATTTTTTCCAATGGGGCAAGCGCAATTAGCCAAAAACGTTCTGAAAATATACGAGCGGCAAATCCGATGAACAACTTTTTAATTTGGCGAGGCCTTAATGAGTTAACATAATGAGCATTAAAGCCTTTATAAAACATGATAGAGTGGTGTTTTGCTTAAGAGAATTCAAATAACAGTGAGAGCTATTAATTCTTCTCATTCGGGTGCTGTTGAGGCATTATCTTGGTAATTATTTCATGTATTACAAAATGTAATGCAACGAAGTTCAAATAAGGCTTTTCAATTATCCAAGTTAGAAAGCTCCAGGATTAATTCAAAATGAAAAAGAATATATTTTTACACTGCATGCAAGGTGCAGCTCAGAAATCACTAAGATGTAAGCTTCACAAATGAACATTGCAAATAGTTTGGCAAATTTTTATTGTTCAGAATACCGGTAATCTGAACTATTCTACGCTATTAAGATAAAAGTTACTCGGACATCAAGTTCTTGCTTCCAAAAAAAAAAAAAAAATGTACAAATCCTTCCTGCATGAAGTCCCTCCCGCGTATATGAAGTTTACTTCAGACTTTAACTTATAAAAAAAAACTAAGTATAAATGCCAAAAGAAATTGTACAAGTCTTTCCCGTGTATATGAAGTGTACTGCACAAATTTCAAAGTATCTGCGGTGTACATGCAGTGTACTATTTTCTTGTACAAGTCCCTCCTGCGTACATGCAGTGTACTCCTTAAATTTTCAGAGTCTGTGCTGCGTACTTGAAGTGTACTAGTGACCTCCTGCGTACATGCTGTGTACTCGTCGAAATAGTACACGGCATGTACGCGGCATGCGGTGTATGTAAAATGTACTCCTCTGGCGTACTACTGTGTTCGCGGCATATACACAGCAAATACGCAGCATGTACGCCACAGAGGCTTGCTTCTGTAAGGGTAGACAACTCAATTTGTTCCGGTGTATTTCTCCAACAACTTTCTTGAATAAAAATATTTTATAAATCTCTAAGCCAGACATAATTAAATCCTGATTTAGACTTCATTAGTTTGAACAACATGACTGACTCACTTCTTTATAAAGTGTTATCATTTCTGAAAAACCTGACATTTTATTTACTGACAAAATATTTAGAGGCCATTTCCGTGATTTTATTGACACCAAAGGCCTACTTTTATATCTGTTTTGCCTCTAAGCAGATAATACAATGACATTTATAAGACATGAGGAATTACTAGACAAGAAAACAAATTTATGTAACCATAAGCAATTTTTCATCTAACAGACTCTTTAATTTTCTAGACACAACAAAATGAATCAAACTACAAGAAACTCAAGTGATTCAAGTCGTACTGTGAAATCATTAATATTTGTGAGGGACTACTTTTTGGGATTTTGCTATCAGCCTATGCAGGTCTCAATGAAATAAATAAATAAATAAATAAATAAATAAATAAATAAATAAATAAATAAAAAAACAACCCTGATATCTTCTTTTTCAATAGAGCTATAAAGGGAAATTCTGGCAGTCAAAAGCCTAAAATCAGGACCTGTCCTGAATAATGGCCTTCCCACAAAACGTTACCTAAATTAACAAATAAAATTCCCAATTTATGTATTTTTTCACATTTAAGACCCATAAATGTCATGTCCAAATAAAATAGCCACATCTGCCAAAACCTCACATTTTAAATAACACCAAGTTAAATGACTTTACAGTATCTGTGTCCTCAAGCTTAAAGGGATCATCTGGTTACATATTCCTAAATTCTAGGGATGGGAACGAATGTTCGAATATTCGAAAATCGGTCGAATATTTGAATATGAAAATCAAATTCGAATATTCGTAAATTATTGTATATTTTTTTTTTCAAAATAAGTATCATTGATTTTGGGCAATATGAGCATGCTAATTCTACAGAATAAACCCGTGTCATGTTGGTTTATCACGTATCAAAAGATGTCTAATTAACAAGAAAATAGCAATGCATAATTGGCAGGGGCCATCGTTACTTATTAACAGTTTGCAACAGGCGTCAATGTGTCAGATGCATGTCAAAAGATGTCCAATTAACAAGAAAATTGCTATGCATAATTACCTGGGGTCATCGCTACGGATTAACAGTTTGTATTAGGTGTAAATGTGATATCTTTTTATCTTTTGTTCATTTTTACTGGTGCCTGTTTTATGTAACAAGTTGTAGAATTTTTTTTTTTAAAACAATACCAAACTTGTAGATATTGTCGATCTTTTCACAATATTTTGTACGACGTTTCAGACCATCCGCAGAATCGGTTTTCATCCGCAATCGGCCGTATTCGAATTAAATTTTGAAGTAATTAATAATAAAATCAAGAAAAACGTATGACTGATGCACAAGTTCATGTTGAAGGAGGTTTAAGTCTGCCTTACTTGCATTTTACACGACAATTTTAACACGCCGTTTGAAATTTTTCAAAATGGCGGCGGTAATACAACAGCGCGTCACGTACGTGTTTAAATGGGACGACCTGCTATTTTTAGATAAAATTGCGACGGTCAAAATTATAATCGTTTTGACTTTTTGTATCATTTTGAAGCTAAAACACTGAATTAGTTAAATATGCTCATGATTATACTGACAGAATCGTGAAATAAAACGCTAGGATCGGCAGGTTTCGCTATGTAGGATCGGGTTACCCGAAACAAACATTTTTTCGGCCTTATTTACGATGATCCACGCTTTAAACAAATGAATACATTGTGTATATGCCAATCACTTAATAAGAATTTAAAGCTTCCATTAAAACTAACCGAATATTCGAATATATTCGAATATGGCAAACCAAATATTCGAATATTGATTTCAGTATTCGTTCCCATCCCTACTAAATTCAGATATTTTATCATACCATAGAATCCTGGTAAGTGTGGCCTATTTCAACTTTTTACAAGGATTTGTCCGCTTACTTTGATGTACTATTATGAGTATAAGGAAACAAAATCAGCTTAGTGTAAGTTATTTATCAAGATAAAAGGTTTTGGAAAAATATTCTTGGTCAAAGCCACTTTTAAAGGTCCAATACTAAGGAAAGTGAACATTTTAATTTCTTTTAAAAAGCACAGAAACTATTTCATTTTATTGGAAAATGAAAGTTGGTATGTAGAAATTTAAAATATATAGCAGTATATGTACAATTATTTTTCTATGAAGTATGAAGAAAGTTAAAAAGACCTGGGGGGTCATTCTGTCGATTCATTGAAATTTCAACATAATACACATACATTTCTTTGAGATCCAAAGACCTTCTGTAAATTTTGACCTGCCAATCTTCATTATTTAGTGTCTTGCAGAAGTCTATGCACTGGCTATGAAAAAAATTGCCAACTCACTTTCTCTTAGTAATGGACCTTTAAGCTTCAGCCACTGAAGAGAAGACAAAACGTGATCTTAAACACCAAGTTCTGCTCAACCTGGGGCTTGATGGCATGAACGGTAGCATATGCATTTCCACAACCATCCATGAACAAGCTCAGTCAAAAAGAGCCTGCAACATTTTCACTTTTGTTGAGAGCCACCTTTGCAGTTTCCCTATTTTTCTATTTCATTTCAGACCTTGACAAAATTTTACAATAACACTGACCACACGTCATCTGTTTTTTTTTCAGGCCAACACACTTGTATTCTGTCTATAGAGCATGTTGAATGTTGGAGACTTCTTTGCCAATACTGCAGGAATCATTGGCATATTTCCGAGACCAGATTATTTTTAAATCTGGTTTATAACTGAGATTTTAGGGCATTTTCTTTTTATGACTACATTAATCTTATTTGAGATGGAGTAAAGAAAACAAAAGAGCTGCAGAAGCTGATGTTGCAAAAAATTGAGCGTTACCTTTCAGCAAAATATTTTATGCAAAATGGTCATATTTAAAGCCATAACAAATAAACTGCTATTAAAACAGAACCAATGGAAGACAAGGTGACAACACGTAACACACTGGGTAAATTGAATAGTGTATTAATTAAAATCACTGGTTTTGGACTAGCTAGATAATTATTATCCACTTTTTTTTATTTTCTATGTCCTACATAACTGTCAACTTGATTTTCATGTTTTATTGTCTGTTTATTTTAATGACATATAATTATGTTTGTCGACTAGAAACATTTGTTTACAACTTACGTTATCAGTTTCCGTGTAAGCTTTGAGTATTGGTAAAGCGACATAGTTATTGGATTGTTCTTTTGGCAGTATAGAGTTGATACCAGCAGCTTGTGTTCCTTCTTTGGCATTTGGGGTCGTCATATCATCAGCTGTAATAATAGCATAACATAAGCATAACTTGTGATATTTTTAGACATGCATGATACTTTGCCTTATCCACTACCTCTACTGAATAGCTAAAATATGCTTCCACTGAATGGTGAGAATCCACCCTTACTAAATGGTGAAAAATTGAACTACAGTAATTTTATCTTTGATTAGCAGCTTGAACTGAAGTTCACTTGGTAAGGTGTCACCAGCTCAACAATGGTTAAAACCTTGAAGAGCTATTAGTGCACACACAGTTTCTCTTGTTGGCTCTGGAAGCATTACAGCTGCTTGCCTTAAGGTTTGTCATTTTTCTTTTTCTATATTCTGCTTTATTATTCTGAATATTCCATAGCATTATTTTTTGTTCTGAAAACTAAAAATTTTCTGACACTAATCCCAACGCTAGGTCCTTTAAGCTCTCATTAAAATAGAGCTTTAACAGATTATAAGGATTTTAGTTCAAAGCATGCAGGGCTTAATTAGATATTACATTTCTCTGCCTATCGATTCCATTAAAATTTTCTTTCAAGAACCTGATGTCATTGAACTAGTTGGCTCCTCATAGGAACTGAGTAACAATTACCTTGAAATCTTAAAAATAATGTTGAAAGAAAAATATTAAAATTGTAAGATTGAATCAGACAATACGTACAATTTAAATCCAAAAAGAGCACTGGTCGATGTTGTTCCATGTCAGGCGGAGCTTCCCTGAAAAATAAAGTATAAATTTCAGCTCCACTGTGTGAAAACCAATGTAAGGGCTTAGTGACCAGCAAGGATTTGTCTAGTGCACATGTTTTTTTATCCCTATAGCCATACTGTTTGTTTACCCACACATCCATACTGTTTGTTTACCCACACATCCATACTGTTTGTTTATCCCCACATCCATACTGTTTGTTTATCCCCACATCCATACTGTTCATTTATCCACACATCCATACTGTTTGTTTATCCCCACATCCATACTGTTTGTTTATCCCCACATCCATACTGTTTGTTTATCCCCACATCCATACTGTTTGTTTATCCCCACATCCATACTGTTTGTTTATCCACACATCCATACTGTTTGTTTATCCACACATCCATACTGTTTGTTTATCCACACATACATACTGTTTGTTTATCCCCACATCCATACTGTTTGTTTACCCACACATCCATACTGTTTGTTTACCCACACATCCATACTGTTTGTTTATCCCCACATCCATACTGTTTGTTTATCCCCACATCCATACTGTTCATTTATCCACACATCCATACTGTTTGTTTATCCACACATCCATACTGTTTGTTTATCCACACATCCATACTGTTTCATCCATACAGTTTGTTTATCCACACATCCATACTGTTTGTTTACCCACCCATCCATACTGTTTGTTTATTCCCACATCCATACTGTTTGTTTATCCACACATCCATACTGTTTATTTATCCCCACATCCATACTGTTTATTTATCCACACTGTCTGTTTATCCACACCGTTTGTTTATCAGCACATCCATACTATTTGCTTATCCACACATCCATACTGTTTGTTTATCCATACAACCATACTGCTTGTTTAGCCACACATCCATACTGTTCATTTATCCACACATCCATACTGTTTGTTTATCCACACATCCATACTATTTGCTTATCCACACATCCACACCATTTGTTTATCCACACATCCATACTATTTGCTTATCCACACATCCATACTGTTTGTTTATCCATACAACCATACTGCTTGTTTAGCCACACATCAATACTGTTCATTTATCCACACATCCATACTCTTATTTTTCCACACATCCATACTGTTTGTTTATCCACACATTCATACTGTTCATTCATTTATCCTCGCATCTATGCATTTTGTATCTGGTCTGGATCCTTACAGGTTGCAAAGCGCAAATGACAAATTTCACATATTAAAACCCATTTGTTTGGGTTGTTTCTGAACACTGAGTTCCAATAATATATCAGGTATGTGAAGCTAAGGTGATCTAGCCATTATCAGCAATTCTACTAAGGAAGTAAACTCTCATTTTCCTGATCAACTTCTCAACATTAGACAGAGGGTGAGAAATGATTTAGATGGAGAGTGTTATTTATTTAATAACTCATGCCTGAGATAAAATTCAATCCTTAGATTCATAGTCAGACAGCAACCAAAAAAAAGCTGACAAAGCACTCTGTAAATTAAAATGTGCATATATTGACCAATATTTACAAAAAATTCCATTTTCCCAATAACTGCAACAAGCAAAACTCAACCAATTAAAACAGCCGTGAAGGAGTGCATGTTGCTCAATATACAAATTCTTACCAATAAAAATATCTCAAGAATGTGACACAAAAGATATCTACTCTTTCAGTGTCATGTAACTTTATTCTTGTTAAATGAAGATTTTAATTTCTTCCTATCCTAGATGTATAATTCAATAATGGGTCGCCACAAAAATAGTTCCTGGCGTTGTTCAGGGAAATTATAACCAGAGAAAAGAAAATGACACAGATATTGCTCTGGTAAGAACAAGTCCCTAGAGTCTGTGGGCCGCTGCAAATACAGCATCATTACATCAAGACTGAATCTAAAGGAAAGATTTCTGTTAGCTGGCAATAAAAAACAAAACAGTGAACAAATTTTAAGGACAACTAGGTTTATCTGAATAAAGGAAAGCAGCAAATTGAGAGGCAAAACTGATGGAACCAATTTCATTTGTGGCGATTTATTTTTTTGGAATGTGCATCACTTATCAGAGGATATGCCATAGAATGGAAATTATAGCTCCATAATAATAATAGGTATTCTTTAACAATTAATTGTTATGTAGCCCAATTTCTCCAGAAAAAAGCATCAATTTTTTCCCCCCCAAAAAATCTTTTTTTTTAATACAGGGGTTACACAAAAGCATTTCAGTTCTGCTTCAATTGCTGCTTAAACCTAATTAACACTTAACATGATGGACGGATTGACTTGGCCTTTGCGACCAGTGTAGATCACGATCGCCTGCCCATCTGTGCAGTCTGATCATGATCTGCCCTGTTTGCTATTCAGTCAAAATCTTTTTGTTTTGATAAGCACCCCTTTGAACAGTAAATGGTACTGTCCAAATTGAAAGACAACAAGTTCATTATAGAAATTTAGCAGGGTAAGGGTGAACCTCCTGCACAATTCTGAACACAAGCTTCTTCTGTAAGAAGATATAAACACAACCAAGCAAAGTGATAGCACACTTTGTTAACATGTAAATGGGAGGTAACTCCATTATAGTGAAACCCCATTTTCCCAAAAGGACCAGAAATAAAAGTTCAATTAGAGCACAAATTTTGTCAGAAAGCCTCCCAAAATAAATCAGAGAGGAAGAAAAAATGACTACAGGTGTACTGCTTTCTGTGATACTGTCAAAGAGGAAAAATCTGGGATGACAGCCCTTGAGGATTTTATCTGGCTATTGATAAACAGGACCTTTAGACTAGCAGTCTCCTTTTCTCACACTACGATATTAACTCAAAAATCATTACCAGTCTGCTGGTGCCCCTGGAATTTCACTGCCTGCTACGGGAACCATCACAGCATTTCTTTCCTCAGTCAGTGATACCCACTGGTCTATTAATGCGCTTTCTCTATCACAGTCTGCTTCAGTTTTATCTGAAAATGTATAAATCAGTGAACTAGTCTAGAATAATTATAAACCAGTTCAAAACAGAATTTAATCTGAATACCAGGCACGCACATTCTCTATCATAGTTTTTTCCAGGTCATAAATCAATGAACCAGTCAAAACTAGAGCTATCACTAAAGGTGATGAATGTACCCCCCGCATGCACTGACACAGTACATTGCAATTTGACGCACACAAGATTGCATAATTATGTGGACTGTATGTATATAGACTGTATGTATACAGTATAGTAACAAAAAACAAAGTCCCATAACTATGCAGAATATTTATCTAAAAGAATGTAACATGCACCATGCACAACTAGGGTTGGTACTGATCACTTGTGTGAAGTTTCATTAAACTGTGTGCAAAGGTTTGGTAAATTAGGCACGCACAAGATTGCATATGCAGACTGTATGTACATAGTATGTTAACAAGAAACAAAGTCCCATAACTCTGCAATTTTTGTCGCTGAAAGAACCTAACACGCCCCATGCACAACTACTGTTGGTACTGATCACTTGTGTGAAGTTTCATTAAATTGTGTCAAGTGGATGAGGAGATGGTGCACACAAGATTGTGTCTATGTATATAGTATAGTAACAAAAAAACAAAGTCCCATAACTCTGCAAATTTTTTTCCTGAAAGAACCTAACATGCCCCATGCACAACTACTGTTGTTACTGATCACTTGTGTGAAGTTTCATTAAACTGTGTCAAGGGGATGAGGAGAGATGGTGCGCACAAGATTGTGTCTATGTATATAGTATAGTAACAAAAAAACAAAGTCCCATAACTCTGCAAATTTTTTTCCTGAAAGAACCTAACATGCCCCATGCACAACTACTGTTGTTACTGATCACTTGTGTGAAGTTTCATTAAACTGTGTCAAGGGGATGAGGAGAGATGGTGCGCACAAGATTGTGTCTATGTATGTAGTACAGTAACAAAAAAAACAAAGTCCCATAACTCTGCAATTTTTTTTTCTAAAAGAACCTAACATGCCCCATGCACAACTACTGTTGGTACTGATCACTTGTGTGAAGTTTCATTAAATTGTGTCAAGGGGATGAGGAGAGATGGTGTGCACAATTTGTGTCTATGTATATAGTATAGTAACAAAAAAACAAGTCCCATAACTCTGCAAATTTTTTTTCTAAAAGAACCTAACATGCCCCATGCACAACTACTGTTGTTACTGATCACTTGTGTGAAGTTTCATTAAATTAAGTCAAGGGGATGAGGAGAGATGGTGTGCACAAGATTGTGTCTATGTATATTAAGTATAGTAACAAAAAAACAAAGTCCCATAACTCTGCAATTTTTTTTCTAAAAGAACCTAACATGCCCCATGCACAACTAGGGTTGGTACTGACCACTTGTGTGAAGTTTCATTAAATTGTGTCTATGTATATAGTATAGTAACAAAAAAAACAAAGAAGTTTTGCACTTAGCCCTTGACCTAGATCTTCCTCTTGGTAACTGTCCAAGCCTTTCTGTATCTTGGAGCGAGCACAAATACAACCAATGGCAAGCGAGCTTATACTATCACAGATTAATGGAAGAGTGCCTGAGTCACCCCGGGACTTTATACGAGTGAGTATACGTCTGGCATGGCCCTGTAAGTATTGAAGTTGTATTTATACAAACATCATTAAAATGAAAATCAGTAATGTATGTGTACAGTATGGTAAAAATGCTCTATAGAAAACCTCTCCGAATGTTTGCCCTTCAGAGAACAATAACTTAAAGCACTCTTTATTTCATTCATTTAAGATACCTTTGTCTTTTTAAAAAGGTTTTTATCCATTATAGCTGTACCAACAAAGATTTCAAAGTTTAAAAAAAAAATATTTTACCATTTATCAACATTTTTAGCCAAACATCTTAAAACATTTTAAGCTTCGGGATGACGTAGTGTCTGCAGTAAATGCTCAGCATACTACCACTGTCTTCACTAACCTATTGGATACTCAAGTATTAATATAGCAATATCCATTTAAGACTTTTCACTATTACAATGTGACCTCAGTGAGTAATCTCAATTCAAAAGTTGTCTAAATGCCGAGTTCAACTGTAGGTGTACAATTGTAACAATTTACTAATTACTAATAGATATTGCAAACAGAATGAAGAATTAAGGTATCGGACATATAGTGAAACACAGCAATTTCTGTGCTATCACACATTCTGGTCCGGCGTTCTTTGGGCGAAAGTACCTCAATGCGCGCAAGGCTTTCTGTAAAAACCTGAGAATGCCGAAACTGCCTGTGGAGAATATGTTACTTGCCAACTGTCATAATGGGTCCGCTACGTTAAATAGTATTTATTTTACATGTGCATAAATTTCAATTTACCTGTCTTAGCTGAAATACTCCGGCAGCTGGGACGTCAGCCTGAGGTTTGACCTCTACAGGGGCATATTCACCTTGGTCATTAACTTCATGTATCTCAATCCACAGTTCTATTTTCCTGGTTACTTCATGCCATCTGAAAGTTAAACATGCTTTCATCAGATGTATCTGTCAGTAATTGTCAGCCATTTTCAAATTTGAATTCCCATGCTCGGGTTAAGGTATTATTTACAGTTATTAGTTAGAGTTTCTTATTATGGTATCTTGCAGGTTCTATAAGATGTTTATTAACTCACCATGCTTGCAACATCATGTATACCTGGCTTAATTTTTTCATCTATGCATATTGTAATAACTTAAAAGCATAAATAATAGGTAAAATCTTGTCATATATAATCATTAATGCAGTAGTTATTCACTTCAGTACATCAAATTTTCAATTTTAGAATGATATATGAAGTACTTTAATGGGTAAGATTGTGTAATTTATGACATACTGCAACTTTAGCTTTCAACGGTGGAGGAAGACCCCTCCCCTACGAGCATCATTCCAGATATGGGTGGGAACTTTGTTAAAACCACCCATTATCAGTGTGCTAGCTGGAGGAATTCCTTACATGAAATAACTGAACATCCTTGTGGTGCACTCAGG
This sequence comes from Mercenaria mercenaria, assembly GCF_021730395.1. Taxonomy (NCBI): domain Eukaryota; kingdom Metazoa; phylum Mollusca; class Bivalvia; order Venerida; family Veneridae; genus Mercenaria; species Mercenaria mercenaria. The sequence goes on along the minus strand of NC_069371.1, from coordinate 34,549,556 downwards.
GCAGTGATGAGTAAGTGATTTAAGCAAGGTATTTATTATCATTATACCTGTCAACAAGAGAGTTGGATCTAGCCACACTGTCTTCCTGGGAGTTCTGCTGACCAAACCCAACAACTTTATGTCCCCAGACCTCGATAGATAATGCCCCTTCCTGGGCATGCTCAATGAACTCTTCTGACATGTACACTTTAAAATCCTGCAAAAGAAGTTTGAGCATATTTTTTTAAGCAAAAAATTGTCTTAGATTTTCAGAATATTTTTTGCAAATATGTTGAAAGTAGAACTACAATAGAAAACTACACTTTCATGATAAAATATCTGATATTTATATGCAAGGATTCCATGCATGATTTTGCAGTTGTAAATTTAAAATGGAAAATCTTATGATATATCTCAATTGCAGATGGCACAGTTTAGTGGGGTTCTACAATAATATCAGTAATGCCCTAGCCCAAAGATTGTTCTTGATATATTAGTGACCAGTCGTCTTGCTCTAACATTGCTAACTTAAAACATTCTATGTGCTTACCCTTTCATGGTTAATCTTGATACATTTGGTGTCCTTTTTACTAGTGTCTGGGTGTAACTCTGGTGGGACAGAGATGGGGTCATCATGACCCCAGAAAGAGTACTGGCAGAACACAAAATTTGATAGATCCTTTCGCAGGCCTTTTGCTTCACAAATCTTTACCTATAAAGGACATATTAAAACAAACATTAACAGTTAAACTTAGAAAATGTTTGACAAATATCAATCATATTACTTTCTGTGTATAAATTGAAACTAATCACAATAGCTTTTCGAGTATTAAAATGTTCTGTTGCTGTTTAAATTGTTGCTTCACCTCAATGACACACCAATTAGCGCAGATTATTGAAAATTTGGCAAGAAGAAAAAAGCATTTATTTTACTCTGATTATAAGCGGTGCTTCTACTGACATTGATTGATCAGCATCATCTTCATTGCCTTCCTCATCGTCACTATCATCATTTATGTCTGCATAACGATCCATGATCCCGCTGCCCAGCTTAGATATCTCCATATGTAGTTTGCCGGCAACCTGTATATATATACATGACTTTTAATGACATTTATGTTACTAATTGGTTGTATTTAAGGTCTACCAAATATATTTTATGTCGGTATTCTTTACAAACTATGTTAAATATATTCATGTATGTGTGCATTCTGAACTAAGAACTTTCTTCCACCATCATTTAGCCAAAGGCAGCCTATTTTTTGTTGTGTGTTTTTTTAAAATACGTAACGCTGAGTACTGTGGTGGAAGGCAAAAACAGACAAGCTTTCAACAGAATCAACACCTGGTCCATGACTCCTTTTTGAGTTTTCAAACAGGCATTTGTATTGACTTAAAGTGCATTCATCAAGTATAAACTGTAATTCAATTAAGCTCCTTAATGGCTTTAAATCAGACTTTCAGCCACTGAATCTGACACTCCATTGCCGGACTTTAAAAAATAAATAAATAGAGTATTATAATATAAAACAGCCTACCTCTCCCTGCTGACTGATGATTGGTACTTGATGGTCCAGTTTAACATCATAAAAAAGTTAGTCCAGAAACACATTAGCTACCCCAATCAGATTGTGGTTCTCATATGATTCATAGAATGGGTCTCCTTTCTGAGGTGGTCCGTCATCCTGAAAGAGATAAAATATTTAACATGTCCGATGAGAAATTAAGTTTCTTGTACATTTCACCTTGACTGTTTCTCTCGATGCACAGCTGCTTTTAATAATTGATAAAAATATGCTAAAGACATGCAACATTTCATAACACTAGAATAATTTTGAGTCCTTTTTAAATAGTCCCGGTCATTCTGTTATAAAGATATTGTTAATAACTGAAAACATTCACTGAAGCAAACATTTGCCTATAACTGGTGTAAGGTTATACGACAACAACCCAGACTGCTGGAAGGATAAGCCTAGAAACCAAAGAACGTTCTAGAACCCAGCTGGGTGACTTCCTCAAATGAAAGAATTCTACTTCCCGATCAGTGCACACACCTGAAGCACTAAGGGGCAAGAGTTTCATAGTTAGTCATCTTAACCATTAGGCACTGGAGGTCCAACAAGGGCCTTGGACCTGTCAATCTGCCGCAGAAACAAAGTCTTAAAACTGCTAATATACCCAGCATGCACTTTAACACAACTCAGCAACTCAAACTCATTACTATTATAAGAAGATTGAAATTCCATGAAAAACTGACATTTCTAACCAAAGGTATTTCTGAATTTGATAACCAGGTTTTGAAAAAGATTCTACCTAACTAATGCCTTAAATACGCAGTTTAGTACAACTTTACAGAAGGCTGTACCTAACTAATGCCTTAAATACGCAGTTTAGTACAACTTTACAGAAGGCTGTTTCTGTTATGTTTGGGATCTGGGTTGTAGAGAACAGGGTGGGGGGTCCATCATTTATAAGGGGTCAAAGTCACACGCCGATTGCCTGTGATTGGCCCGAGAAATATACAGGTTAGGTCACATCGTGTACGAGATGATTTTGTCAAAGAATAGCGTCTCGCTGCATCAAAATGATGCAGCCTTGAGACCAAAGTGCATGTTTACCGTTAAGATTTATGCTTTATGCGTTGATTAAGACCAGATTTTCAAAAATCGACCGAAAATTGTGTACGCAGTGGGATCGTTACTGAGGCCATTCCATTTTTTCCTTAATGTTTGGCCGTAAAGTACCATACCTTTATTTTTTTTATATATAGCATTTTTTTTTTTTTTGGAAATGTGTTTTTCTGTTATTATGTTTGGGATCTGGGTTGTAGAGAACAGGGTGGGGGGTCCATCATTCATAAGGGGTCAAAGTCACACGCCGATTGCCTGTGTTTTGAAGGAAATATGGAAAAAATGCATACGACATCGGGAGTAATAAGACTCGTGAACGGACATTATAAACTTTCTTTTACTTTCAATATTCATTAAAATTTGTGCATTTTCTAGTTGAAATTACAGTAGAATCAAACTGCATTGATATATACTTGTTATCATACTAAACAACGGTCTAGGCTAATTTAAATTTTGCACAAAAAAATCTAGGGCACTTTTCACGTGCTCGGTAATCAGCTGGCCGCTTACAAGCGCCTTTCTGACATTACACAGGATCCATACTCTTTATCAATTAGTTTTAACACTATATTGATTCTCGTTACCTGTGTGCATTTGCCGTGACGTAATTTGCTGATCAAAAAATCGTCGAGGCATGTCAACAGGGAAATTGGCGGGATTTAGCAGAAGATCAAAGGCAAGAGGGCACATTTTAAGGGCAGCGTGGCGGCAGTAAAAAAGGGCAGGGCGTGGCGCCCCGTTGTGTCGCTCTAGACATAACACTAACCAGAAAATAAATCATTTGGAATATTATTTACTTGAAATCTAACATTATCTGCATTGACCCTTACATCAGAAACATTATGATTACGACTTTGAATATTTCTGTCGAAGTTAAACTCCCAAGTAAGCAAAGAATGATCAGGAATTCCCATTAATCCCTGTACACCAGCTTTTTGTACTAGTTCTCTAGACCTTATTACTGTGAAATTACTGTAAAGGTGCAAAGATTCATGGCTCACCAGGCAATAATCCACAACAGAACATCCCTGTGGGCGTATGCAGGTAAAGTCATTTTTCAAGCAGTTTCTACCATTTAACATTACAAAATTTACATCAATCAAAAAGTTTAAAAGTAACTCTCCATAACTATTGGATGTATAATCAATAACTTCTCTTGAAGGCAAATCATAAATTCCTTCTATAAAATCTGGTAATTCACCACAGCGACCATTAAAATCGCCAAAAATACAGATTTCACCTTTATTTTGAAACTCATATATACTAGTAAGTAAATTATCAAAATACATCTTAGCATCAATTAATCGTGTTGAAGATTTTGGCGGCAAATAACAAACACAGCAGTATAAACAACTATTTGCATATTTATGACTAAGGCATACCCATAAGATGCCTTCAAATGAACATTCTACAATTGAAACATAGTATTCTTCCAATATTTCAGTTTTAATCAACAGTCCCACCCCTCCTGAACCTGTCCAGGCATTTACATGTATATCATTTCTATTGTTTCCATACCATTTATAGCCATTTAAATCAATGTTGGCAAAAAGCCGGTCAATATGAGTATTGACCGGGCCGGCGGTCAATACTGGTTAAAACCGGTCAATACTGGTCGATTCAATACTTTGGTCACTCTTGGGTGGTCAATACTGGTTAATTCAACACTTTTACATAATGCACATTCACAGATTAGAACAGGCTGTAACAGTAATGTAAAAATAATAATGCAATTTGAATGATATAAAATTTTGTTCATAAAAAAGTATAGTGGTCAATACTGGCCGATTCAGTTTTGGTCCTTGGCAATGTGTTCTGGTCAGGCTCAGTTCTGGACAATATACTTAGACTGGTCAGTGGTCAAATCTGGTTTATTCAATGCTTTTATCTTCTTACACATGTTACAGTAGCCTTTATTTTGAATTAATTAAAAAAATATTACTATAAGTTACACTCACTGAAATGGACAGTACTGGTCAATTCAAATTTTGGTCATACACAGTATCCCTGATCTACACATATAGTGGTCAATACTGGTCATTTGAATACTTTGATTGCATAAGTAATTTTTGTATTAAGATAAAGTTACCATGTTCAAGCACAGGTCTCATTAATACAGTGGGATTATTGATCATCACAGCTAATTAGTGACTAGATAGACAGGCCTGCAAAATATAATCTATTGTATATTGTAAGACATGGTGTCAATTAGGCGATGTGACACCCCTTACAGAAGCAAGCCTCTGTGGCGTACATGCTGCGTATTTGCTGTGTATATGCCGCGAACACAGTAGTACGCCAGAGGAGTACATTTTACATACACCGCATGCCGCGTACATGCCGTGTACAATTTCGACTAGTACACAGCATGTACGCAGGAGGTCACTAGTACACTTCAAGTACGCAGCACAGACTCTGAAAATTTGTGCAGTACACTTAATATCCGCGGGAAAGACTTGTACAGTTTTTTTTGGCATTTATATTAAATTTTTTTTTATAAGTTAAAGTCTGAAGTAAACTTCATATACGCGGGAGGGACTTCATGCAGGAAGGATTTGTACATTTTTTTTTTTGGAAGCAAGAACTTTATTTCCGAGTAACTTTTATCTTAATAGCATAGAATAGTTCAGATTACCGGTATTCTGAACAATAAAAATTTGCCAAACTATTTACAATGTTCATTTGTGAAGCTTACATCTTAGTGATTTCTGAGCTGCATCTTGCATGCAGTGTAAAAATATATTCTTTTTCATTTTGAATTAATCCTGGAGCTTTCTAACTTGGATAATTGAAAAGCCTTATTTGAACTTCGTTGCATTACATTTTGTTATACATGAAATAATCACCAAGATAATGCCGCAACAGCGCCCGAATGAGAAGAATTAATAGCTCTCACTGTTATTTGAATACTCTTAAGCAAAACACCACTCTATCATGTTTTATAAAGGCTTTAATGCTCATTATGTTAACTCATTAAGGCCTCACCAAATTAAAAAGTTGTTCATCGGATTTGCCGCTCGTATATTTTCAGAACGTTTTTGGCTAATTGCGCTTGCCCCATTGGAAAAAATCAATCCAAAATTTTTTGGTGCGCTACTTTTTACGGACGTAAAAGTGTATAAATGCTTATATAATTCCAGTCCTAGATTGTTCTCAGATGGATTTTAATCAAAATAAATACATACTACGCACACATCGTCTATAATAAATCATAACACTTATATTAAGTTGCATTAAAGTTGTTTCCCTTGATGCAGTTACGCCATTTTCTTCAAATGTTTACCAAATTACATGCTACAAAAATTGATTTATTTCATTGAAAAGTGGATGGAGAAAAGCATACTAATTTATTTGATAACATCAATCTACATTATTTTGGTAAGGGTAAATACTTATTGATGCATGTCACTTATCTTTTTTCTGTTTTTTTCTGTCCAAATGATCAGCATTTGCATACGAAATTTGGTGGGGTAAGGAATTTACATTATCACAGCAGTTTCGCCACAAGAGTACACAGCATGTATGCAGCAGAAGTACACAGCATGTACGCCGCAGGACTCGGGCCAGGAGTACACAGCATGTACGCCGCAGGAGTACACAGCATGTACACCGCAGGAGTACACAGCATGTACGCCGCAGGGGTAGTACACCGCAGGCTCATTTGCATGTGAAAAGTGTATGTGCCGTGTACATGCTGCGTACTATTTCTCGCATACTAAATTCCTCCAGCGTACATCCTGTGTACTATGTAGTCCACAGCATGTACGCAGCAAGTAGTACGCGGCAGAGCTCATTTGCATGTCAAAAGTGTACTACAAACGTACTATCGGTGTATGTGCGGTGTATATCCTGCGTACTATTGATTTCAGTACACATCATGTACGCATCATATACGCTGTATGTACACAGCAAGAGTACGCAGCAGGCCTTTTTCTTCTGTAAGGGACTTGCTATCAAAACACAATTAAACCACTTTCATCAAGGGTCCAGTTGTTCGCACCAATTTTTCATTGAATTTTATTCCAGTGACTGTGAAAATAATTAGATTTAACACTAAGTCTTGTGAATCAAACACTTAACTGCCACAGTTTATGAAATACTTTCTACGAATGAAGTTCAGTTAAATTAGCAGTTTAATGACCAGTATCAACCAGTACTGACAAATCAACCACTTTTGACAAATTTGGGGGTATTGATTTGGTTGCTTTAAATAAATATAATGCATGCAAACACCTTCATCAAGCCCGAAATGCTCTTAACAGTCATTATTGAAATTGTTCATAAACTCTGCAGAATATTTTAACAGTCAGTATTGACTAATTGACCAGTACTGACCAATCGACCAGTATTGACCGGTATTGACCACTTCATGGAGTACTGACCGGGGCAGTTTTAACCGGTTAAAACCGCTGGTTAAAACCGGGGGCGGTTTTAACCGCCCAACATTGATTTAAATCAATGTTTTCACCAGCTTTCAAGTGGGTTTCAGCAACCCCTATAATATCAAGTTCTAAAATATACTGACGAGATAAAGAAACGCCTCATTGAAATTTGGCGTTATTTTTTTCCTAACGCTTTTAATTGTTGTGAAATGTAATAAATCTACATGTACTCTGACCGACAAACACAGTGAACAAAAACTCGCGCGATTTCATTCAGCCATTTGTTCACTTCTTGTACCTGGTCATGATTTCCTCGTGCAGTCCGTGCATGTAAACCATGTGGTTTGATTGAACGATTTTTGCACATGTACATGTGTAATACGACACACAACCATATTTTCAGCTATTCTCTGAAAAAAAAACATTAGTTTTCGTAATGCCGAGGCTGAATTCTGAAGAGAGGGCTCAGGTTTTGGCTATGCTTGAATGTGGGCGAACGCAGGAACAAGTTGCTAGACGTTTTAACGTCTCTCGTTCGACAATTGTGCGTCTTATTCGACGTGTTAGAGACACGGGAACGTCTATCGATAGACCACGTTCAGGTAGACCGCGTGTAACGTCAATACGACAGGATAATTATATACGTCAACGTCATTTACGTGACAGATTTGTGACGGCGCAATTCAGTCACGTATAGTTGTAGGTAACCGTGGACGTCCAATAAGTTGACATACAGTGAGAAATCGACTCAGGGAACGCGGAATTACCTGTCGTAGGCCCTACCGCGGTCTAATTCTAACGTTACGCCACCGTCACCAACGTCTTATTTGGGCCCGCAACCATCGCGGCCAGCGTTGGCAGAACGTAGTGTTCAGTGACGAGTCGCGTTTCAACTTGTGGAACGCCGACGGACGTATCCGTGTCTATAGACGACGCCATGAACGCTACGCAAACAATTGCGTTTTGGAGCACAATCGTTACGGTGGAGATGGAGTAATGGTGTGGGCAGCAATCAACCATAGGTTTAAGTCCCAACTCGTCGTTTACCAAGGTAATCTCACAGCCAGGCGTTACATCGACCAGATATTACGTCATGTAGTTGTCCCTTTATTCCGTCAACGTCAAGGATTAGTCTATCAGCACGACAACGCGCGACCTCACGTTGCACGCGTCACCAGGGTAGAAGGCTAGAAACATTAATGTTTTACCTTGGCCGGCATGTTCACCGGACTGCAATCCGATTGAACACGCGTGGGATTATCTCGGACGGCGGTTACGCCAACGTTAACCCTAGCCAGCAAACGTCCGGGAACTGGTAGCAGCGCTGCACCAGGAGTGGGCCAGAATCCCACGGTATCTGTTACGCAACTGGTGCGGCTCTATGAGGCGTCGCCATGCTGCTGTGGTTGCTAGCAGAGGTGGCCACACACGCTACTGATTTTTCTAATGCAATTTCTCCGACCGGGCTATTAAAATTCAAGATTTAAGCTTAATGCGACAATGAAATGATTTCTTATTGACCATAAATTCTTGTAAAGCATCTAATTTGCGAATGGAATTGTTCTTTTCTAATTTTGAATCACGGTTAACGAAAAATTGTATACCGAGTTTGAATGAGGCGTTTCTTTATCTCGTCAGTGTACCAATACATGCCTCCCTAACTTTAAAATTGTCAGAATTAAAATTTTTATTAAAACAATTAACGTTCCAAAATCCTGACTTAAATCAGAAATTTCCGTATCTGCCACGACCTTGTCCTCTAGTGCCACGACTGTTGCCACGACTGTTTCCCCGGTTTGTTCCACCAAACGACCATGCTCCGCGTCCACCATGGGCACCACGAAAGTTACCATTTACCCTAGAAAATTTATCTTTATTTTCACTATCGTTAGAAATGTTATGTTGATTACCACCATTTACACGATCACTATGATTTTCACAAGAGTTATTATAGTCACCGGCATCTGAGCCTTTCATAGATTGTTCATTTGTAGACTGCTCCTTCAATACTCCATCTACTACACGGGTACCCCGAACTTTCAAATTTGTCTGGCCTTTGTTGATGGCATTCACCAGCATCCTCATATTAGACACAAGGCGTCTTTCCTCCTTTGTCTGGTCACTGTGTATGAATACTTTTTTTGTAGAAAAGGGTCCTTACAGAAGAAAAAGGCCTGCTGCGTACTCTTGCTGTGTACATACAGCGTATATGATGCGTACATGATGTGTACTGAAATCAAGGGCTTTAAATAGTACGCAGGATATACACCGCACATACACCGATAGTACGTTTGTAGTACACTTTTGACATGCAAATGAGCTCTGCCGCGTACTACTTGCTGCGTACATGCTGTGGACTACATAGTACACAGGATGTACGCTGGAGGAATTTAGTATGCGGGAAATAGTACGCAGCATGTACGCGGCACATACACTTTTCACATGCAAATGAGCCTGCGGTGTACTACCCCTGCGGCGTACATGCAGTGTACTCCTGCGGCGTACATGCTGTGTACTCCTGGCCCGAGTCCTGCGGCGTACATGCTGTGTACTCCTGCTGCATACATGCTGTGTACTCTTGTGGCGAAACTGCTGTGATAATGTAAATTCCTTACCCCACCAACTTTCGTATGCAAATGCTGATCATTTGGACAGAAAAAAACAGAAAAAAGATAAGTGACATGTATCAATAATTATTTACCCTTACCAAAATAATGTAGATTGATGTTATCAAATAAATTAGTATGCTTTTCTTCATCCACTTTTCAATGAAATAAATCAATTTTTGTAGCATGTAATTTGGTAAACATTTGAAGAAAATGGCGTAACTGCATCAAGGGGAAACAACTTTAATGCAACTAAATGTAAGTGTTATGATTTATTATAGATGATGTGTGCGTAGTATGTATTTATTTTGATTAGAATCCATCTGAGAACAATCTAGGACTGGAATTATATAAGCATTTATACACTTTTACGTCCGTAAAAAGTAGCGCACCAAAAAATTTTGGATTGATTTTTTCCAATGGGGCGAGCGCAATTAGCCAAAAACGTTCTGAAAATATACGATGAACAACTTTTTAATTTGGTGAGGCCTTAATGAGTTAACATAATGAGCATTAAAGCCTTTATAAAACATGATAGAATGGTGTTTTGCTTAAGAGTATTCAAATAACAGTGAGAGCTATTAATTCTTCTCATTCGGGCTCTGTTGAGGCATTATCTTGGTAATTATTTCATGTATTACAAAATGTAATGCAACGAAGTTCAAATAAGGCTTTTCAATTATCCAAGTTAGAAAGCTCCAGGATTAATTCAAAATGAAAAAGAATATATTTTTACACTGCATGCAAGGTGCAGCTCAGAAATCACTAAGATGTAAGCTTCACAAATGAACATTGCAAATAGTTTGGCAAATTTTCATTGTTCAGAATACCGGTAATCTGAATTATTCTATGCTATTAAGATAAAAGTTACTCGGAAATCAAGTTCTTGCTTCCAAAAAAAAAAAAAATGTACAAATCCTTCCTGCATGAAGTGTACTTCAGACTTTTACCTAAAAAAATTCAAAGTATAAACACCAAAAGAAAAGAACAAGTCCCTCCCGCGTATATGAAGTTTACTTCAGACTTTAACTTATAAAAAAAAAACTAAGTATAAATGCCAAAAGAAATTGTACAAGTCTTTCCCACGTATATGAAGTGTACTGCACAAATTTCAAAGTATCTGCGGTGTACATGCAGTGTACTATTTTCTTGTACAAGTCCCTCCTGCGTACATGCAGTGTACTCCTTAAATTTTCAGAGTCTGTGCTGCGTACTTGAAGTGTACTAGTGACCTCCTGCGTACATGCTGTGTACTCGTCGAAATAGTTCGCGGCATGTACGCGGCATGCGGTGTATGTAAAATGTACTCCTCTGGCGTACTACTGTGTTCGCGGCATATACACAGCAAATACGCAGCATGTACGCCACAGAGGCTTGCTTCTGTAAGGGGGTTTTCCCTAACTTGCTTTTTGCTGCTAGAATCTTATTTTTGTCTTCAGTATTTCTTTTTTATAAAAAAGAAGTATATTTAATGCTAAAAATATAAATATGTTTTTGTTTGTTTAAAAAAAATGCGTCAAAAACGATCAATTGAACCAGAGGATTTTCTGGATTTTTTTTATGTTTTTTTATTATTATTATTATTATATTTTTTATTATGTAAGTCTGCAGGATTAATTTTTAATATTCGTATTTTTTTCTGCTTAATTTCCATCTTTTGAATAAGATTAATTTCCTAAATATAATCAACTATTAGCACATTTTATTCCGTCAATCAACACCTTCTGATGCAATTAAATACCATTAACACCTTCCAATCAAGACTTTTAATGTGATTAATATCCTTCTTTTATTATAACCAGTTAACTGACTAATATTTTCAGTACAGTTTTTTTTTTTTTTTTTTTTTTTGCAAGTATGCGAAAACAGTTGATTTTTTAATGTTCGTATTTTTAATATAAGACTACACCTTTTTTATAACAAATAATTTCCTCCGTCCGTCTAATTAACTTTTACCGCGTTTCATTCAGTTAATCAACAACTTCTCAAGCAGTTAATCAGCATTAACACCTTCCAATCAGCGTATTTTAACAACTTTTAATGTGATTATTATCAGCTAAAGCTTTTCGCATACATTTGTATACCAAGTTATGGCTAATAATATAACAAAATATAAAATAATATAGTAAAAACTAGAGCTATCACTAAAGGTGATGAATGTACCCCCTCATGCACTGACACAGTACATTGCAATTTGACGCACACAAGATTGCATAGTTATGTGGACTGTATGTATATAGACTGTATGTATACAGTATAGTAACAAAAAACAAAGTCCCATAACTATGCAGAATATTTATCTAAAAGAATGTAACATGCACCATGCACAACTAGGGTTGGTACTGATCACTTGTGTGAAGTTTCATTAAATTGTGTGAAAGGGTTTGGTAGATTAGGCACGCACAAGATTGCATATGCAGACTGTATGTACATAGTATGTTAACAAGAAACAAAGTCCCATAACTCTGCAATTTTTGTCGCTGAAAGAACCTAACATGCCCCATGCACAACTACTGTTGTTACTGATCACTTGTGTGAAGTTTCATTAAATTGTGTCAAGGGGATGAGGAGAGATGGTGCGCACAAGATTGTGTCTATGTATATAGTATAGTAAAAAAAAAAACAAAGTCCCATAACTCTGCAAATTTTTTTTCTGAAATAATCTAACATGCCCCATGCACAACTAGTGTTGTTACTGATCACTTGTGTGAAGTTTCATTAAATTTTGTCAAGGGGATGAGGAGAGATGGTGCGCACAAGATTGTGTCTATGTATATAGTATAGTAACAAAAAAACAAAGTCCCATAACTCTACAAATTTTTTTTCTAAAAGAACCTAACATGCCCCATGCTCAACTACTGTTGGTACTGATCACTTGTGTGAAGTTTCATTAAATTGTGTCAAGGGGATGAGGAGAGATGGTGCGCACAAGACTGTGTCTATGTATATAGTATAGTAACAAAAAAACAAAGTTCCATAACTCTGCAAATTTTTTTTCTAAAAGAACCTAACATGCCCCATGCACAACTACTGTTGGTACTGATCACTTGTGTGAAGTTTCATTAAATTCTGTCAAGGGGATAAGGAGAGATGGTGCGCACAAGATTGCGTCTACGGACAGACAGACAGACAACCTGAAACCAGTATACCCCCCCTTACAACTTTGTTGTCGGGGGGTACTATAAAGAAACTAGACTAGTGTTTGTTTAATTTATTTCATTGAAATAGATAATGTACACATGTATAACATGCAATAAATAGTAATTGGATTCACAACTATATGTATTCATCAATGTTAATGTTTTATTTCGTAACACTTTGAATGTCTGTACTACACACTTCACATAACATTTATTAATTAGCACTTGTAATCTGGTACACATGTATAACATGCAATAACTGTAATATAAATTATGAAATAGTATTTGAATTCATAACTATGTGTTCATCAATGTTCATGATTTATGTCCGTTACACTTTGAATGTCTGTTCTACATGCACACTTCACATAGCATTTAGCTTGTTATCGGGTGTCTGTACACTAAAGACATTTCTTTCAGAAGTCTAGTCGTCGAAAGGTTCTCGTTTGTGTACCTGTAAAACATAATTAAAAAGATCATAAATATACAGTTTTCAGTGATTTATTATTAAAACACGGACCATGATGTGACAGGCCATGTGGATGACTGTAGCCAAGTGTGATGGATGTACTTCAGTAACGGCTTCAGGTGGTCTGCTGAGTTGAGATCACACAGGGCGTAGAACGTTGGTTGGATATGCTCTGGTGGGAGGAACGGTAAGCATAACAGTTTTCGGATGTAGCAGTATGTCCCTACGTCCTGCGTGTATTGTGTGGAAAGGCCTAGATTCTGAAATGAATGATTTGTTGATGGCAATGTATGATACAGTATCTGTATTAAAAATGTTATAAAGAATATAACGATCTTACATGTTTTTTATCCAGTACCATGTATTACTTAGAGCACTTAATATACCTAGTCATATAAATAATCTCTCCGCATAAATATCATGAGAATGATTTGTAAATCTGAAGCTACATCATATCATTATTTGTAAGTGACGTACCACCACGTTTCCAAACTGCCTGTCCCCAGTGGAACGCGCAACCACGGATGTCGGCCCCCTCAAAGACGTACTGCCTTCCATAAAGCCTGTTCATAATCCACCACGAATCCCTCGACAACGCACTGGCCTTTCAACATTCGACCCACAGCCTGAAGAATACAAAATAAATGTTGTTTTTTTTTACTCACTTACCTCTACCATTTTCATAATTTATCTGTAAGCACGTAGAGTTAAAAAACAATTACTGAAAGATAACTGTTTTAACAGATGAGCCATATCATGGTTATATATTTTTCTGGAAAAAAAAATGCCATTGTTGATTTCCAAACATCTTACCTGAAGAACCTTGACGTAGTCAGCTGTTGATCTTCTTGACATGAATATGTAGACCAATGGGACCTGTTTGCTGCAATCACCAGGGCGCACGAACGCATGAATAGACAGTAGCTGTGTGAATGGTTCACGTACCACCTGAAAAGTAATCATTCTGAGCATGCCGGTAAACCATGGAAATATTATTTTCATTTTGATAGTGATGCTGTTTTTTTTGGCAGTCATATATCCCCAGTTATGAAATGAAACCGACGTATATAAATACAAGTATTCAATAAATGCAAGTATTCAATTACCTTAAACGTGCCGTCAATGTACCAGCGTTTGGCCTGACGAAGAAGATCGAGTTGCTGATCTGACGCGAATATCAAGTGACGTTTTGCACCAACACGGATGTCACCCCTGAGGAATGCTGGCGGTAAGTCGTTCTCGTTCAACTGAAAATGCAAGAAAACAAAAAAACGTTGCAGAGTACTGAAAGTCGATACACATTTAACAACACATCGCAATTCATGACATGCCAATTGAGAATGTAAATATTTAAAATAACACAAAATTACCTCAAAGTCCAGGTTTTTTGGATCTTCTGGTCGTAAATCTTTCCGGTACCGCTTATTGAATGGTTCAACATTTGTGATTCCCGTCACCCCATCCGACACCTCCTCCGTAATCGTGCGCGCCGATTTAAACATATCCTTGGAAGCCAAATCTTTCACCTGAAAAGAAGTAACTTTGCAATGTTTCGACATGCTTAGAACGAACAGACTGTTCAGTACAATTCTTCATTGAATAACATTAGCTGAAGTGTATTTCGGATATTTTTATGTCCTTTTTTTCATTACTGCAATAATAATAATAATTTTTTCATATTTCTTGCTTTTGTTACCTTATTTGTGACCTTGGCTGTGACACAACGCGCTGGGTCCGGTTCGTGTATATGGTCAGATCCACTACCTTTAAACTGTCCCTCCCGCTCTATGACCCCTGATGGACACTTCATGGAACCATTACACACAGCACACCGCCACTTCCGTGTGCGCCCTCAAACCTCCTACAGTGGAAAATGTGCATATTAATAAAGGATATTACATGAGTGTTTTTTCATATTGAATGTATCAAACGAGTTGAATAAAATACTAAATTTTATTCAACGAGTTAAATAATTTCAATGCGGAAAGACGCTCATGTAATCTTATTTTATTTTTATAATAATATAATGTATATTCAATTTTAAAACGAAGTATTTTGTTTCTCATTATAGTAATCGTGATTATAATAGTAATAGTGACTTATGCATTTTTTTTATTCAATTACCTTCACATTGTACGAGTATCCTCTGGAATCAACCAGCAAGTCCTTCCCCCTCTGCGTACCGCCAGGAATCAGTTCGAATTCAACCGGTCTATCATCGATCAAGGTGGCTGTTGGAGGTGGATCGAGAATAGATCTGTAACAAACAAATTTCGTTCTTTGCCTGTCTGTTCGGAAAGAATAAACAGTCAAAAGTTACGTACGAGCTTTACCGCTCGTACTATATGACGATAAATAAAGATTCCCGTTAGAATGTATAAACTCTAATATGAACCTATGAGAAACCATGTAATTCACTTAATGAAGAACGAATCATATTTAAACCTGCTTAGGATCGGTGAAATTTCTTTTTTGTTAACGGCTATTAACACTTACCTTTCGACAATCACGTTAGGCTCAGCAAAAGAAACGTCGATTCTCACTGACTCATTATTCACTGCCATAGATTCCTGCATCTCGACATCGTCTGTATTTGTTGATCTCTCCAGGTTGTCTGTAGAACGTGTGTGCTGTTCGGAATCCTTTAAAAAAGAAAAGTACAATCTATCCTCACATGCATAACGTCTGCATGCAAAACTTTTTTTATTTGCATTTAAGGCAACGGGCCCATACACAATAATATTTAGTTTACCCTTACAGAAGCAAGCCTCTGTGGCGTACATGCTGCGTATTTGCTGTGTATATGCCGCGAACACAGTAGTACGCCAGAGGAGTACATTTTACATACACCGCATGCCGCGTACATGCCGTGTACTATTTCGACGAGTACACAGCATGTACGCAGGAGGTCACTAGTACACTTCAAGTACGCAGCACAGACTCTGAAAATTTAAGGAGTACACTGCATGTACGCAGGAGGGACTTGTACAAGAAAATAGTACACTGCATGTACACCGCAGATACTTTGAAATTTGTGCAGTACACTTCATATACACGGGAAAGACTTGTACAATTTCTTTTGGCATTTATACTTAGTTTTTTTTTTATAAGTTAAAGTCTGAAGTAAACTTCATATACGCGGGAGGGACTTCATGCAGGAAGGATTTGTACATTTTTTTTTTTTTTTGGAAGCAAGAACTTGATGTCCGAGTAACTTTTATCTTAATAGCGTAGAATAGTTCAGATTACCGGTATTCTGAACAATAAAAATTTGCCAAACTATTTGCAATGTTCATTTGTGAAGCTTACATCTTAGTGATTTCTGAGCTGCACCTTGCATGCAGTGTAAAAATATATTCTTTTTCATTTTGAATTAATCCTGGAGCTTTGTAACTTGGATAATTGAAAAGCCTTATTTGAACTTCGTTGCATTACATTTTGTAATACATGAAATAATTACCAAGATAATGCCTCAACAGCACCCGAATGAGAAGAATTAATAGCTCTCACTGTTATTTGAATTCTCTTAAGCAAAACACCACTCTATCATGTTTTATAAAGGCTTTAATGCTCATTATGTTAACTCATTAAGGCCTCGCCAAATTAAAAAGTTGTTCATCGGATTTGCCGCTCGTATATTTTCAGAACGTTTTTGGCTAATTGCGCTTGCCCCATTGGAAAAAATCAATCCAAAATTTATTGGTGCGCTACTTTTTACGGACGTAAAAGTGTATAAATGCTTATATAATTCCAGTCCTAGATTGTTCTCAGATGGATTTTAATCAAAATAAATACATACTACGCACACATCGTCTATAATAAATCATAACACTTATATTTAGTTGCATTAAAGTTGTTTCCCCTTGATGCAGTTACGCCATTTTCTTCAAATGTTTACCAAATTACATGCTACAAAAATTGATTTATTTCATTGATAAGTGGATGGAGAAAAGCATACTAATTTATTTGATAACATCAATCTACATCATTTTGGTAAGGGTAAATACTTATTGATGCATGTCACTTATCTTTGTTATGTTTTTTTCTGTCCAAATGATCAGCATTTGCATACGAAAGTTGGTGGGGTAAGGAATTTACATTATCACAGCAGTTTCGCCACAAGAGTACACAGCATGTATGCAGCAGGAGTACACAGCATGTACGCCGCAGGACTCGGGCCAGGAGTACACAGCATGTACGCCGCAGGAGTACACAGCATGTACGCCGCAGGGGTAGTACACCGCAGGCTCATTTGCATGTGAAAAGTGTATGTGCCGCGTACATGCTGCGTACTATTTCTCGCATACTAAATTCCTCCAGCGTACATCCTGTGTACTATGTAGTCCACAGCATGTACGCAGCAAGTAGTACGCGGCAGAGCTCATTTGCATGTCAAAAGTGTACTACAAACGTACTATCGGTGTATGTGCGGTGTATATCCTGCGTACTATTGATTTCAGTACACATCATGTACGCATCATATACGCTGTATGTACACAGCAAGAGTACGCAGCAGGCCTTTTTCTTCTGTAAGGGTATACTAATTTGTTTAGCTCGATTTTGATGAAAGCTTTAAGCTTATTGTAACCACTGTTGAGTCCGCTTCCTGGAAGTTATGGAGTAACAAGCAATTCTTACCAGACATTAAAACCATCTATATGCATTATAATCACATCGGTGAATAAGTGATGTGTGTATGTTATGAGTCAATTATCCTGTGCTGATATGATATTTGCAGAAGTGAAATACAAATAATAGATTTTTAAACATTTATTCTACAATACCTGCTCAAGATCCATTTGAATTTCGTCATCTGTTACGCTATCGTGATCATCGTCTACTGGCGGAATTTTCAGTTCACATGGTGCACATATAAATGCCAAATCTGACCCAGCAGCAACAGCAGCCTTATACTGTTTTACAGTGATACCTGTAAATTAATGAGAAAAAACAATTTTCTTAAAGACGCGGCCCAAACTAAATTTTTTAAAAGAGATTGACCAAATAAGTTTGCACGAAGTTCACGTGGGCAGAAAAGGTAGGTCACTAGATTATGACGAGTCTTTATGATATAATCTATTTCGTTTTGTACTAATTTGTAACATAATTGATACAATTCTATTATTACTCTTACTTATCATTTTCTCGATTTTAAACTGGGTATGAGAAATGTTACGTTGTTCTCATATCAGAACAGCGGATGATGATATGGATCAGGTCCGAAAATTAAAATATATATAACAAGAGCTGTCTCCATAGGATGACATATGCCCCCGATGGCACTTTGAATGAGTAGTTATGGCCGATGTTAGAGTTTAGGACCTTTGACCTACGGAGCTGGGTCTTGCGGGCGACACGTCGTCTTACTGTGCCACACATTCATGCGTAGTTATTTTAAAATCCATGCATGAATGACAAAGATATGGACCGGACACGCCCATCAATGCACTATCATGAAAAATGACCTTTAACGTCTAAGTGTGACCTTGACCTTTGGGCTACGGACCTGGGTCTTGCGCGCGACACGTCGTCTTACTGTGGTACACATTCATGCCAAGTTATTTGAAAATCCATCTATGGTTGACAAAGATATGGACCGGACACGCCCATCAATGCACTATCCTTTAATGTCTAAGTGTGACCTTGACCTTTGAGCTAGGGACCTGGGTCTTGCGCGGGACACGTTGTCATACTGTGGTACACATTCATGCCAAGTTATTTGAAAATCCATCCATCGATGACAAAGATATGGACCGGACACGCCCATCAATGCAATATCCTTCAATGTCTAAGTGTGACCTTGACCTTTGAGCTACGGACCTGGGTCTTGCGCGCGACACGTCGTCTTACTGTGGTACACATTCATGCCAAGTTATTTGAAAATCCATCCATCGATGACAAAGATATGGACCGGACAAGCCCATCAATGCACTCTCCTTTAATGTCTAAGTGTGACCTTGACCTTTGAGCTACGGACCTGGGTCTTGCGCGCGACACGTCGTCTTACTGTGGTACACATTCATGCCATGTTATTTGAAAATCCATCCATCGATGACAAAGATATGGACCGGACACGAAAATTGCGGACAGACTGACAGACTGACAGACCGACAGACTGACAGACGGACAGACGGTTCAAAAACTATATGCCTCCCTTAGGGGGCATAAAAATTCTTACCTGTTGATCCACATTTTCTGTGCTGCCAGTTACCGCACATATCACACGAAATTGCATGATGGTGAGCATGCACTCTCTTGCTGCAAAAGATGCAGAGAGGTGAAGACGACGACATTCTAAGCACTTTATATTAAAGTCAATCAATATTAATCCTATAGATCTTTGCACGTCTAACACAGAATAAAAATCTAAATTTAATACAGAAAATTTATATATCTAATAATCCTTCGTCAAATAACTTTAACACTGTGATAATTAAGCAGAAAGTGATTGCTTACCTCATATAGAAAGTTTATATACATTTGGACGCCGGTAGTTCAAAGACAGTTGCAATCATTAGTCTCTATTATTTTGGTGCTTTGATGTTGTTTTTTCGTACTTTCAACAAATTGTTTTCTTAACTGTCCTCTCTGTTATAATATAATTATCACCTTTACAATGTCGCATTATCACCTATTAATTAAAGTACCGCATATCTTATCTTGTGATTAGAAGTGTGTCAGTATTTAATTGATTGACTACTTACATGGGATTCTATTAATCCTTTAATTTTCATTTGCATTCTAATTATCAATTATCTAATTATCAGTTCTAATTACAACTAGTTATAATTATCGAATAAATTTAAAATTTTAAAGTGCCAACAGATTAAAATGTTTGTTAAGTTTAGCGCCACTAAAAGACTTTAATCTAATTATACTTCCATTACTAATCAATTAATTTATATTCAATTATACCGATTATTGGCTTCTTTTTTCTTGCTATGAATCGTAAAAAGTTAATTATTGTCTTACTTTTCTTTTTATTTCCAAGGGCATTTTATTATTTTTTTTTTATATATATATATTCTATAGTGAACTATAAAAAATAACTCAACTGAAAGTCACAATTTTTAGAAAACGATTTTAACTTAATTTAAGTACAAATTTATGTAAGAAAATAAAAAATCCTCATAATATTTATTGGAATTAAATTACAAAAAGGGTACGAGTTTATCAAAAGGGGGACGAGTTTATCAAAAGGGGGAAATTGACCAAGGGGGGGACGAGTGGACCAAATTTTATCAAGGGGGGGACGAAATGACCAATTTTAGGGGACGAAATGACCAAATCGGATACAAGTTGACTGGGGGACGAGTTGACTTGATACCTGGTGTACTGCCTAGCTGACATCGCCTCCTTACGTTCTACTCGTACATACGAGACTTCTGGCAGTTGAAGAACTTTCTGTGTCAAATCTGTCATTTTCTTATGAATATTTTCAGAAGTGTTAAATGACAAATTACGTACCACAATATTAAGTGCGATATCATCCTGTTTTTTCACATAACTGTCATTACCAGAAATCTCGTTAATCTTCTGGTTCATCTCATCCATATCCGTAGAGAGCTCACTACGCAGGTCACCAATCTTGTTCTCTATCTCTTTTGTCATGTCATTTTTCATGCGTGACACCTCTGAACTTATATGTTTATCAAAAACTTTTGTCATTTTGTCTATTATGCGCTTTTCTGATCCAGAGAACTGTTCTTCCAATGCATCAATCCTTGAACTAAATCTATCTGACAACATTCTCACCTCCTTTGACAACTTTAAAATGAGCTCTTTCATGTCCCTTGAATCATCTATCCTTTCCCCTTCACTAACATCATCCTTTTTTTTTTTTCTTAGTCTGAGCATCACTATTTATATCTGAAGATTCTGAAAAATGTCTTTTCCTGGTTCTCGAAGGTGTTGTTGATACCTTTTCCGCACTGTTCGTGGAAAACACCGATTCTACATATTGAGACGCTTCTGTTTCCATAATCCACCTACTGTCTATCACCACACAACGAAGAATATGCCCAAAACTTGTCTTTCAGAACGTCGCGAAAAATAGGTGACACGATAATTTTAGACAACTTCCTGTCACAGTCACAACTAAGTTTCTTACGACAATGAATCCTCACAAACACTGTCGTCAAACCGGTGTTTATATAAAAACCACTACTGGTACTGATGATAAACCCGGACAGATGATAAAGTCGGCCACCTTAGAAATATTTGATTGCAATCGGTTATTTATAAAATTGAACACACCATCTAATAGTTTTCACTTACAACACCAACTGGTGTAAACAAAAACAAAATTGGTAAATATTCTGTATAAATAAATGACTTACATTTATTTGTATAAAAAATATTTATCCAAAATTACTGGGGAAGAGGGTGTTTTTTGCGCACCCTTACAGAAGAAAAAGGCCTGCTGCGTACTCTTGCTGTGTACATACAGCGTATATGATGCGTACATGATGTGTACTGAAATCAATAGTACGCAGGATATACACCGCACATACACCGATAGTACGTTTGTAGTACACTTTTGACATGCAAATGAGCTCTGCCGCGTACTACTTGCTGCGTACATGCTGTGGACTACATAGTACACAGGATGTACGCTGGAGGAATTTAGTATGCGAGAAATAGTACGCAGCATGTACGCGGCACATACACTTTTCACATGCAAATGAGCCTGCGGTGTACTACCCCTGCGGCGTACATGCTGTGTACTCCTGCGGCGTACATGCTGTGTACTCCTGGCCCGAGTCCTGCGGCGTACATGCTGTGTACTCCTGCTGCATACATGCTGTGTACTCTTGTGGCGAAACTGCTGTGATAATGTAAATTCCTTACCCCACCAACTTTCGTATGCAAATGCTGATCATTTGGACAGAAAAAAACATAACAAGATAAGTGACATGCATCAATAAGTATTTACCCTTACCAAAATGATGTAGATTGATGTTATCAAATAAATTAGTATGCTTTTCTCCATCCACTTATCAATGAAATAAATCAATTTTTGTAGCATGTAATTTGGTAAACATTTGAAGAAAATGGCGTAACTGCATCAAGGGGAAACAACTTTAATGCAACTAAATATAAGTGTTATGATTTATTATAGACGATGTGTGCGTAGTATGTATTTATTTTGATTAAAATCCATCTGAGAACAATCTAGGACTGGAATTATATAAGCATTTATACACTTTTACGTCCGTAAAAAGTAGCGCACCAATAAATTTTGGATTGATTTTTTCCAATGGGGCAAGCGCAATTAGCCAAAAACGTTCTGAAAATATACGAGCGGCAAATCCGATGAACAACTTTTTAATTTGGCGAGGCCTTAATGAGTTAACATAATGAGCATTAAAGCCTTTATAAAACATGATAGAGTGGTGTTTTGCTTAAGAGAATTCAAATAACAGTGAGAGCTATTAATTCTTCTCATTCGGGTGCTGTTGAGGCATTATCTTGGTAATTATTTCATGTATTACAAAATGTAATGCAACGAAGTTCAAATAAGGCTTTTCAATTATCCAAGTTAGAAAGCTCCAGGATTAATTCAAAATGAAAAAGAATATATTTTTACACTGCATGCAAGGTGCAGCTCAGAAATCACTAAGATGTAAGCTTCACAAATGAACATTGCAAATAGTTTGGCAAATTTTTATTGTTCAGAATACCGGTAATCTGAACTATTCTACGCTATTAAGATAAAAGTTACTCGGACATCAAGTTCTTGCTTCCAAAAAAAAAAAAAATGTACAAATCCTTCCTGCATGAAGTCCCTCCCGCGTATATGAAGTTTACTTCAGACTTTAACTTATAAAAAAAAAACTAAGTATAAATGCCAAAAGAAATTGTACAAGTCTTTCCCGTGTATATGAAGTGTACTGCACAAATTTCAAAGTATCTGCGGTGTACATGCAGTGTACTATTTTCTTGTACAAGTCCCTCCTGCGTACATGCAGTGTACTCCTTAAATTTTCAGAGTCTGTGCTGCGTACTTGAAGTGTACTAGTGACCTCCTGCGTACATGCTGTGTACTCGTCGAAATAGTACACGGCATGTACGCGGCATGCGGTGTATGTAAAATGTACTCCTCTGGCGTACTACTGTGTTCGCGGCATATACACAGCAAATACGCAGCATGTACGCCACAGAGGCTTGCTTCTGTAAGGGCATGCTCACTGTCGAACATGAAGGCCTGACATTTGGTAACTTTTCATTACTTGATCAGGAATGACTGTTGCAGCTTTTTGGGGAAAGTTTCAATATAATAATACCAAGAAAATTTTGTAAATGACAAAGTGTTCCAATTTATCATCAGTCAACGTTCATACAGTCCCCATTTTACATACCCCTTTCAGGGCCTCACTTCGCGTGAGTTTTCTTACTAAATATAAATTTGAATTATGTACAGTTTTCAGCAAAGGTTAAGCTTTATTTTGATACCGGACATTGATTACAATTTGCAGAAATAAAAAAGTTACAGGTAAAAAACCTCATTTTCTGTTCGGGTTTATCATCAGTACCAGTATGGAAAAATTGTCCGCCCACCAATTCAAATTCTAAATATCTCCTATGTTTCCTTGTCTTTCATGCAAAATCCGATTTTAACAAATCTATTAAAGTCTAATCCTCCTCTCTACACAGATATTCCACTGAAAGTCTGCCAATATATTTTTTAAGGTTTCGATGGAGGCCTTGAGAAACAAAAATCAAACAACACCAAATCATAGAAAGAAAGAGTTGTTTGACATGAAAATTGAACAGCATGTAAAACATGTATATTACTTTATGAAACAAGTGTCAGTATACTTATCAGGTCTAGGAAAGTGGAATATTTACAGATTATCTGTAAATTTACAGATAATCTATAAATTTACAGATTTTTCAATCTGTAAATTTACAGATTGTGTGTATGAAAATTGATGAAATTAAATTTATCCTCAAAACCGCAGCATGGAATTATTTGGTTTATTTACAGCATGCATAAATTAAGGTTATTTGTGGGTTTCAGCCATTTTTGTTGACTTTGAGTTTTTGGCATTTTAAGAAAAATCAAAGTCAACAGAAATGACTGAAAGTTACAATTGACCTTTATTTATACTGTAATAGGAGCGAAAAAATGTGCAGCCCGATACAGGACTCGAACCTGCGACCTTCTGCTTGCAAGTCAGATGCTCTACCAACTGAGCTAATCGGACAATCGATATCATAGACTAATTATATACATTATATACAAACTGCTACATTCCTCCCTCCTTTTTTCAAAGACAAACTCAGATTCTTTTTGACTAACCAAGCCATTGCTTCACCCTAGCTCTAGGATTCCAAGGCTAGTCACCACACTCACGGCACCAATGTAATAGGAGCGGAAAAATGTGCAGCCCGATACAGGACTCGAACCTGCGACCTTCTGCTTGCAAGTCAGATGCTCTACCAACTGAGCTAATCGGACAATCGATATCATAGACTAATTATATACATTATATACACACTGCTACAATACATACCATAATTAAATCAATTAATTTCAAGCTGCGATTTTGTGTCTAAATATAATTTTAGCAGTTTTCAAACACTTGATCTGTAAATTTACAGATTGAAAAATCTGTAAATTTATAGATTATCTGTAAATTTACAGATAATCTGTAAATACTCCACTTTCCTAGACCTGCTGATATAAACATTGAATTCCGGAAAAGGGCTGCCTAAAGGGGTTCTGTTGATGGTCATTTTTCCAGTGAACTTCCTGTACTGTCTGGAGTTCCCCAGGGGTCTGTTCTTGGGCCATGTCTCTTCCTGGTATATATCAATGACTTACCAGACTCAGTCAAATGTAACGCAAGAATGTTTGCAGATGACACCATAATATACCTTACCATCAACTCCATTTCAGATAGTGTATCTCTGCAACAAGACCTCATTAACTTAGAAACCTGGGAGAAGACATGGTCCATGGAGTTCAACCCGGACAAGTGTGAAGTCCTTAGAATCTTTAGAAAGAAAAATCCCGTGGTCTGCCCCTACAAACTTCACAACATAGAGTTAAAAACTTGTGACGCAGCTAAATACCTAGGCATAACCATTTCCAAAGATCTAAACTGGTCCAAACATATTGACAATATCACTTCCAAAGCAACTTCCACTCTTCGCTTCATACAACGGAATGTGAAAACTGACAATAAAAAGGTCAAAATTGCTGCCTATAACACCTATGTCCGCCCTCAACTTGAGTACTGTTCAAGCGTCTGGCATCCTTGGCAAAAAACCCTCACTAGCAAAGTCGAAAACGTCCAAAGGTCAGCTGCTAGGTACGTCATGTACGACTACAGTTATACCAGTAGTGTTACACAAATGCTGAAAACTTTAGAATGGAATACACTCCAATATAGAAGGTTACACAACTCATTAGTAATGTTTTATAAAATAAGGACCCAGACAGTTGCAGTCCATCAATCTCATCTTATTCCAACTAGAAACCTAAATTACTTAATCCCCATGTCTCACACTCAGTACTTTTCTAACTCCTACTTCCCAAGGACCATCCGTCTCTGGAACTCCCTACCAACTTATGTTAAATCTAGCCCCAGTCTCGGTATCTTTAGAGAGAGGCTGGCGGTGGTCAGTATCATGTAATTCTATTGCCTCTGCCCCATTTTAACTGTAGCATACTGTCTTTCTTAGCTTTTATTATTTTAACATTGTAACATATCATTTCTTTAACAACTGTTTCTCTGACAGCGCCGCCCAGTGATAGTCGGAAATCGACGGTTGGGTGAAAGATGTAGATGTAGATGTAGATGTTCCACACTTTTTCTCAAAGATTACTTAAAATTATCGGAAAAAGTTGTTTCCCTTTGAAAATGAATGCCATTTGTACTTAAAATAATCGGGAACAGTTGTCTCCCTTTGAAAATGAATGTCATTTGTAAAGAAATAAAGATAAACAATTGCTGAAAACTGTGTTCCAACTTGTTATGCGAAATTTCACCACTCGCACGCTATTGCAAATGCATCAAAACGAACATGTGTAACTGTTCTTTGAAAATGGTGAGTTTTTAAAGGCATTTAACTTTCCGGAAGTGGAACCCCTTTAGGCAGCCCTTTTCCGGAATTCAATGTTTATATCAGTATACTGACACTTGTTTCGTAAAGTAATATACATGTTTTACATGCTGTTCAATTTTCATGTCAAACAACTCTTTCTTTCTATGATTTGGTGTTGTTTGATTTTTGTTTCTCAAGGCCTCCATCGAAACCTTAAAACTGTAAATTTTGTCCTGCACGATTTTCAAAACAATGTGCATAGGTCTAACACCACTATACATGCGGGGAAATTCGATCTCAGCGTTCACATAACATACACATTCGGTCCACGGCAGAGTATTCTTAAAATACTGAGGCTGTTTAGCAGAGAATATATGTCGTGGAATTCACTTTGACGCATTGTATTTTATAGAATTCCGTCAAAAAATGAGGAAACATCACAAAGTATCTGCCGTGTATACGGTACCGAAGTCACGTGCGTTAGCTTTTAGACAAGTTACGTACACGGTGTCAATGCCGGCAATTTTATCCCTGCAGGAGAGCAGGAAAAACATCGAAATTTAAACAAAGTAATGATCACACATAACACTGAAACACTGTCTTCATTGTATGGTAACTCGCGGTGACCGGTAACATAGTTTTAATGCATGACATGCTTATTTCTTTACTCTATCACGTTTTACAAAATATGTATTATTGGGAATGCGGTGGGTGGGGTAGCGCCGATGTCACGATTTTCGTTTCGGACCGATTGAGTTATCAAAATTTACGGAGCCCTGGCCATAAGTAAAGATAATTGTTACTACACTGGTATGTCACATCCGTAAAGGCAGAATTTTGTCCAATATTTCCCACTTGTAACTCTTTTTTAATCCTATTCTATAAATCTTAATTCTAGTAAATTCAGACCAATCATCAGGTCGGAGACATCCCCTGGATTGAGAGACATTCTCTCGATCTAAACATTGTCTCTCGTTCGAAAGACAAAATGTCTTTCGTTCGAAAGACTCAAATTAGCTTAAGCAATGAAAATCATTGAAAGAGTAATTAAAACACTCTTTTTAGAATGCGCAAATTTATTTCAAATATAGAAAATTATCTTTCTTTTATCAAATTTTCAAAATCAAAATTATTTTGGGAATTTTGTTAAAGCATTATAATGCTTAAGCAAACTTCTATGACAATGTGTTTCTTGTAAAGTTTACTTGAAATAACAAGTTGTTTCAATGATTAAATAATGCGACTGTAAAGAAATGATTGTTTTAATAATGATTTCATGTTTTTTGAACACTTTAAAAGCTAGTTGTTTAGATCTAGAGACTGTCTCTCAATCCAGGGGAAATCTCCGACCTGATAATTTCTACAAAGCTATATACATAACATTAATTAATGATAAAATTCCATGGCAATTAAACTAATGGCCATTACATAAGACAAGAGATCACAGAGTGATCTTGGCGCCCACCAATGTGCCATTTTTGTGTGTTCCAAATTTCAAGACTTACTGACTAGCTCAAGGTCAAATTTCATTTCCGTACACAACACTGTGCATGTGGTCTAAATTCGAAAGCTGTAGCTTGAGAAATGTGAAAGTAGGTCACTAGATCAATTTCAAGGACAAAGTTCTTTGTATACAAAGCTATGCATGCGCATCAAGTTTGAAGACTGTAGTTTGAGAAATTTTAAAGCAGGTCACTAGGTCAATCTTAAGGTCAAAGTTTATTTCGGTACACAAAACTATGCAAGTGGTCCAGATTTGAAGGCTGTAGCTTGAGAAATGTGAAAGTAGGTCACTAGGTCAAAATCAAGGTCAAATTTCACTTCAGAACACAAATCTATGCATGTGGTCCAAATTTGAAGCCTGTAGCTTGAGAAATGTGAAAGTAGGCCACAAGGTGAATGTCAAGGTTAAAGTTTGTTTGGTACACAATCCTATGCATGTGGTCTAAATTTGAAGCCTGTAGACAGAAATGTGAAAGTAGGTCACTAGGTCAATCTTAAGGTCAAAGTTCATTTTCGGTACACAAAACTATGCAAGTGGTCCAAATTTGAAGGCTGTAGCTTGAGAAATGTGAAAGTAGGTCACTAGGTCAAAATCAAGGTCAAATTTTATTTCGGAATACAAAACTATGCATGTGGTCCAAATTTAAGCCTGTACCTTCAAAAATGTGAAAGTAGGTCACTAGGTCAATATAAAGGTCAAAGTTTGTTTCGGTACACTAAACCACGGTCACACATTAAACCGGAATCCACCAAAAAACCGGAATACACCGGTATACACTTTGCATAACCGGAATACACCTGTATTTTTTAATTAAAAGGTATTTTTGAAGTGTTTTAGATATAATTCAATCATATTTATCATAAATAATTAACATACCAAAGGAAAATAAAATACGTTCACCCAAAATGACTTTATACGAGACTGAAGTTCGGCGACCGCGCCGAAAATTTCCATAACCGAAATACACCCGTATTTCATTAATAAATGGTATTTTATAGGGGCTATTGCAGAAAACATTCGAGTATGATATAAATAATTAGTTTACAAAAGGAAAATGAAATACTTTAACGCAAAACGATTTTATACGAGATTGAAATTCGGCGAGCTTACAGAAATGTTGTACGATTCCGTCGCTATGACTAGATACCGGAATGTTGATTGTTGGAAATTATTTAAAAGTGTCTTCACATTTCATTTAAAAAATGAAAAAAGAAAAAAATGATGATAAAAAATATCGATATTCAATTTATAAATTGATTATAGAGAAAATACGGGTCATGACATAACCGCGCTGATCGGAAAGGGCTTGCCACGTGTTTTTTATTTGAAATTATTAATTGTTTCTTCATATTTTATTTAACAAATAAAAAAAAGAAAATAAATTAGGAATTATAAAATAGTAATTTTCGATTTTTAAATGAATTATAGACAAAATACGAGTGGCATAAACCGCGCTGATCGGAAAGGACATAACATGATCGGAATAGGCATGTCACGCGTTTATTATTGGAAATTATTTAATTATTTCTTCAGATTTCGTATAACAAATAAAAAAGAAAATAAATTGAGGAAAAAAATACCAATATTCGAATTATACACAAAACACATGTCAGTGCATAAACCGCGCTGATCGGAAAGGACCGGCCATACTAGTACGTTTATTATTGTAACTAACTGAATTATTTCCTCAGAATTAATTTGACGATTTAACATGTTTAAGAAGAAAATATATTTTGAAAAATCAGTTTTCAAAAGAATTATATCATGTTTAATATATAAATATAAAAACGTTTATTGCGTTCATTGCCGTAGCACAATTAATATCCTTTGAATATATGCAACGTAACAAACACGTGTCTCTGATTAGTCCTGATAGAGTTTGATTGGATTATCACACCTATTGATTATCAATTAATCAGTATATTTGAAAGCACACACAAGTGACATGTGACAAATAATGTCTAACGAGGGAAGTGCAGTTAAATGTGATAAACTTATATTCAATTTCATTTAATTGTCGATATCATTGCAAATTGAAAAATTGCAGGTACCTATCGCCATAAGTAAAGAACATTGTTACTACCCTGTTTGTCCATAAATGCAGAATTTTGTCCAATATTTCACACTTGTAACTTCTATAAATCTTAATTCCAGTAAATTCAAATCAATCGTTCCTGCAAAGCTATATACATAACATTCATTAACGATAAAATTCCATGGCAAACTAATGGCCATTACATAAAGAAAATGTTACTGATATGTCTCATAAAATTAAAACTTGTGTTAATGACAAATCCTATAGCCATAAGTAAAGAAAATTGTTATTACACTGGTATGTCACATCCATAAATGCAGAATTTTGTCCAATATTTCACACTGTCTTGTAACTCTCTTTAATCCAATTCTACAAATCTTAATTCTAGTAAATTCAGAACAATCATATACATAACATTAATTAACGATAAAATTTCATAGCAAACTAATGGCCATTATGTAAAGAAAAACGTATCACTGATATGTCTCATACAATTAAAACCTGTGTTAAAGTACAAATCCCAGCCAAAAGTAAAGAAAATTCTGTTATTTCACTCATATGTCACCAAGTTTTTCCTTAAACAAACTGACTGACCACAGGATGTCTCAGACATTATTCATTAAGCAATGTGATAGTCTGTGGAAGTCCATTAAACAGAAGTATTCCCTGTTGAATAGATGTGTCTATCAGCTACAGTTAGCAGTCAAAATTACTGCAGGTGTCTATAAAGAGATATATTTTCTTTCTTTCTGTTTGTCCATCTCGCATTTTTCTTTTTTCACTTTTGTTTGTCTGGTGGCGATTTTCTAGGTTTTAATGGCAGAGGAAAAACCCCATGTTGGCATCTCAGAAAGACGTTAAGTGAAAGACAGTACGAAAATTGTAGTCCGAGAGCTCACGGACTTTTATTGCAACAATTGAGGCCAAAAGAAGTTTATACATTTTTGGAAACAATATTTCATATCCTCCATGAAAACCCATTTCTTAAGTGTCAAAGCCGTGCCTATCTATATTTTGTTCACTTATGTTTGTGATAGGGGAGGTAAAACTCACTTGTAAAAATTTAGGGGGTAGGGTAAAGTTTACGTCTACCAGTTTTTTCACTGTTTAATTACAGTAGCTATCTTATTGTCAGTAACTGTATATATGTCAACCAATGTCAGCAAAAAGAAATTCATCAAAAAGGAATGAAGGGCAAACTTGATATTTAAGGTTAAAGGTCAAATTTATGTACAAATCACAAAAAATGGCATATTTGAAATTTATTTTTATTCTTAAAATAGTTTGTTATCATAAGTCACTCAGCTTTATATATGTAATGTGTGTATATCAGTCAAAGTCAGAAATGCAAATCTTATTGCAAATGTCAAGGTCAACTCTGATAATTGAAGGTCAAAGTTCATTTTCATGCAAAAATATGAAAAATGTTACATTTACTTTTTCTAACGTTTTTAATATGTATTCACATTGTTAGTCACTGAAGTTAATTCGTTTTAATGTCTGTATGTCAGGCAAAGTCAGCAGTGCAAAGTTTACCCCAAAACTGCCAAGGGTAAGCTTATATCAAAGATCAAAGGTCAAAATTTTGGGAAAAAACTGCATGAATAGTTTCCTGTTTGAAAATATAACAGCTATTTCTGATCATTATTTGTTAATTGCTCGTAATTTGTTTTTATGTATATATGTCCGACAATGTCAGTAATAAAGATATCGTCTAAAATCAGACAAGTTCAAATGTGATATAAAGGGTCAAAGGTCATTTCCAAGTAAAAGATTGAAAAAATAGCTCTTTAACTTTTCTTCTTGTTAATGATATTTTGTCGATATTAATCAAAAATATCAGTTCATTTTAATGTATAAAAAGTAGGGCGATGTCTGGTATGCACATATTATTTCAAAACATTCAAGGTCAACCATAATTTCAAAGGACAAAGGTCAAAAAAGTGAATAAAATGTTGCAATAATATCACCTGTTTGTAATGATTTTTATTTTTTAAAGTATTTGTTTGTCAATTTAGTAACTGATCGTTTTTTCATTTTACTGTATATATGTCAGACGATGTCATGGAAGAGAAAATAAGTCACGGTCGAACCTGGTATTAAAGGTCAGGGTCATTTTTGTGTAAAAGATCAAAATTGTAGCATACTTACTCATTACTTTGTTAAAAATAATAGCTCTTGTTAGAATTTTCTGTTAGCAATTTATTTTAATGTAGACATGTCAAGCAAGGTCAGGAATGTAGGTCTTATCCATATAAGGCAAAGCCAAACTATTATCAAAGGTCAAAGGTCAACTTTGCGTGAAAATTAGCCAAAAAACCCAGTATTTTTGCAATAATTTTTCTTTATGTTTTGGGGTATTTAAAAACTATTAACTAATTATTATTCATTTTAAGATATATATAACAGATGATATCATTCTTGAAATAATAATGAAAAATTAGTCAAGGTCAAATCTAACATTAAATGTCGAAGGAGAGGGCCTTCAAAAAACTCGCCATTATGAAAAAAAATGGCTGGAACAAGTTGGGGAGTAAATGCAAAGATCCTCTGCAGTCCAAGTACCTGCTTCCAAAACCTGTAAAGATAAACTGGACAAGGTTAAATTTCAGGTCTAAGGATAATCCCGGGGCAATGAAAACAACTCAAATAAAATAAATAGAAAAGACAGCCAACCTGAACCATTAGAGACAAGACGAGAGTACAAAGCTTTTGTCCATGCAGAGAAGGCAAAGAGACTACCATCCCACCCACTCCACTCAAATTTGAGAGCAGAACAAGAACAGACTGAAAAGACAGAGTCTTAACCACATCGTCAAAAAACTGCAAAAAGGGAAAGCAGCAGCACTGGACACAGAGGCAGAGCCGCTCGAGCCAATGAATAGGTTCCCAGACAATGTGCTCCAAAGATCAGATTGGAGGGTGCCAGGAGCAGAAGAAAAGGGAAAGCAACACAGGTTTACCAACAATCTCTTACGCTAGAAATGATCAATAACCGCTATCCAGCACACTCTTGGACCCAAGAATATACCAATGGATCAGTGGGAAAAGGCAGTTCAGAAAGCTTGGGGTGGTGCCTACATCAAATTTTCAGACAGCTCCTCCTTCATACTCTCTCATTCAGTCGGCAAGAGATCCTCCAACTACAGATCCAGATGCAAGCCCTCACATCGGCGACACTCGAACAGTATGAGCGAGGAGGAGAAAGGGATAATATATTCCTAACAGACCCAAGTCAGCTCTTCAGGCTCTCTCAGCAGGTCATCAGTCAACTTAATCAGACAGCTGTTGAAAAACATCAATCTCCTGTCTGAGAACAACAATGTAGCATTTCGATAGATTCCTGCACATGTGGGCATAGCTGGAAATGAAGCTGCGCACAAACTTGCAAAGACAGCAATCAGGCAAAATACAGCCCTAACGTCCAACTTCATACAGAGAAGCCAGACTCTGTGGAAGAACAGCTTTGCGTCAGACTGGAAGAACATAAATGGAGGTTCCTGCCAAATCAGGACTGTCTACACAAGCTAAACAGGCAATTAACTGTCTTCTGTCTGCGCACTGAAGACTGTGGCCTGAGAAAACATATGAAGAAGCTGTGAGTTGCAGAGAAAGCTAAATGTCAGTGCGGATCAGAGGAACAAACACCGTTTCACATTCTGCAGAGCTGTTCCTATCTGGAAGAAGCAAGCCAGAACGTTTAGCCAACAGACATCCCATTTGAGACCAAGCCGTGGAGAGATATCAGCGACCTGCAGATATACGGTGCAGTACATTGCCGCATCTAATCATAAAAAATAAAACGGCCATAAGAAGATGGAAGGCAGTAAGGAAGTAAGTAAGTAAAGGCTAACATTAAATGAATTAACATCAAGTTATAACAAGATATGTTTGAACAAAGAGATAAAATAACAGTGCTATCTTTTGAATTTATTACCCGAAAATGAATTTTAAACTTTAACATCTGGGCTGATCTAGACTCATTTCTTATGATATCTCCATTGTTGACATTGACCCATATATATACATGTATGAAACTTCAAGGAATAACCATAAGATATTAATAATGACAAAATACCTTTAAACAATGAAAAGTATTGCAAAAAATGCTATTTTTGCGATCTTTCACGCAAATTTCATCTTTTACCTTTGATATAAGCTATACCAATCACGGTTTTTGAAATTAGATCTGCATTGCTGACATTGATTTACAAATAAACATAAGACAGAATTATTTTCAATGAACAAAATGACAAGATAATTTGTAACGAAGAAGAAATTAAAAATGCTGTATTATGAATTTTTACATGAAAATGACCTTTGACCTTTAATGTCAGGTTTGACCTTGACCTTTTTTTCATTATTATTTCAACAGTGATATTGTCAGTTGTATGTACTTTAAAATGATCAGTTTTACTAGTAGTGACACAAATAACCTACACAATAAAGAATCAAAGCCTTGAAATGTCTGATGGTTGCAGGTTTTTGGTAGATAGATTTTCTGTTTAAATGCGAGTCTATGAATATACATGAATGAGAAACAAATACAAATTTAATGTGCCTCATATCTAAGATGAACTTTGCCTGACCCAGCTTGTGATGTAACCATGGGCTGGAATACCTTATCATTGATAGATCTTTATAATCTAAATGGTCAGTGTGAGTGGATACAGGTTGAATAAGAACTGCTTGTTCATTGATAATTTTATTCGCACTGTTCATGAATGGGACTATTTTGTGTAGCACATGAACATCTTTTGGATGTGATTCGGAATAAAATAAAGATGCTATGATTGTCAGAATACACTTTAACTTTGGTAGCGGGATAAACCCTCAACCAAGAATCTTTGCATTATTCGTGTTATTTTGCGAATTCTTACACAAATTTGACCTTTGACCTTTGATAATAGGTTTGCCTTTGACTTATAAGGATAAGACCTACATTGCTGACCTTGCTTGATATGTATACATTAAAGTAAATTGCTAACAGTGAATTATAACAACAAGCTATTTTTGATCAAAGTAATGAGTAAGTATGGTAAAGGTTGTGATTTTTTATACAAAAGTGACCCCTTGACCTCCAATACCAGGTTTGACCTTGACTTATTTTCTCTTCCATGACATTGTCTGATTTATATACAGTAAAATGAACAACGATTAGTTATTAAAATGACAAAACAAATACTTTTATACAAAAAAATTATTACAAATAGGTGATATTTTTGAAACATTTTACTCACTTTTTTGAACTTTGACCTTTGATACTATGGTTTTACCTTGGATGTTTTGAAATTATATGTGCCTACTAGACATTGCCTAACATTTTATACATTAAAATGACCTGATATCGTTGACTAATATCGACAAATATACTATCAACAAGAAGAAAAGTGAAAAGAGCAATTTTTTATTTTCTTTACATGAAAATGACCTTTGACCCTTAATATCACATTTGAACTTTTCTAATTACAGACGATATCTTTATTACTGACATTGTGGGACATATATACATTAAAATAAATCACGAGCAATTACTAATAACGATTAGAAATAGCATTTATATTTCAAACAGGAAGCTATTCAGGCAATTTTTCACACAAATTTGACCTTTGACCTTTGATATAAGCTTTACCCTTGGCAGTTTTGGGGTTACATCTGCACTGCTGACTTTGCCTGGCATACAGACATTAAAACAAATTAACTTCAGTGACTAATAATGTGAATACATATTAAACAGATTAAAAAAGTAAATGTAACATTTTTCACATTTTTGATGAAATGAACTTTGACCTTCAATTATCAGGGCTGACTTTGACGTTTTGCAATAAGACTTGCATTTCTGACTTTGGCTGATATATACACATTACATAAGTAAAACTGAGTGACTTATGATAACAAACTAATTTTTAAGAATGAAAATAAATTTCAAATATGCCAATTTTTGTGATTTGTACATGAATTTGACCTTTGACCTTAAATATCAAGTTTGCCCTTCATTCCTTTTTGATGAATTTCTTTTTGCTGACATTGGTTGACATATATACAGTTACTGACAATAAGATAGTTACTGTAATTAAACAGTGAAAAAACTGGTAGACGTAAACTTTACCCTACCCCCTAAATTTTAGCAAGTGAGTTTTACCTCCCCTATCACAAACATAAGTAAACAAAATATAGATAGGCACGGCTTTGACACTTAAGAAATGGGTTTTCATGGAGGATATGAAATATTGTTTCCAAAAAAGTAAAAACTTCTTTTGGCCTCAATTGTTGCAATAAAAGTCCGTGAGCTCTCGGACCATTGGAAAAAGCTGTGCATTTTGTTTCATAGATTTCTAACATTTCTCACTGAAACTGTATCCACACATACTGCAATCTGATATTGTCAAATATATTTTGAGTGAAAATATTTAAGAAACTGTATTTTCGCCAGTTCACAATCGTCTATAATAAAAGGTCGAACGGGTTATTTACAACCATTTTACTTTATCACTGTTGTATCCAAAATTACACAATTAGTTTGCAATCTCTAATGAAAAAGGCTGTTTCTGGCAGTATGACCATTTTCAGCAGTAGATATTTCTAAAAATTGACCAAAATACTGGTTATAAGTAACAGATACAGCCTTATATTATTAATAAAAATGTCATTTTTTGTTCCATAAACTGGGTAATAAAAATATGATTTTGTGTTCAGGTTGTAGCTCTTTCAATGCAGTTTACCAAAATGTATTGGTCATGAAAGGTGGTAAGGTAAAGTTGGGCAACTGGGTAGATTAATGTGGTTTTTTCCCCATGATAATTCAACCCCTGGCAACCAAAACCAACAGCACTGAGAAGCAAGTGTACTCTGCAGCTTACCCACAGGAATCTGTTTAACAGGACTGACAAAATTATAAATCAAAATGGTGTTTGTCTTACCAAATTTGTCCCTATATGTTTATATATACATAATTTCATGTAGCCCATGCTAATAAAGTTCTTGTTCACCACAAGGCAACTTCTGTGCATCTATTATAGTAAAGGTACTGTACGCTTTCAGACATCTAACATCATGACAGATAAGATGTGTCTTGCCCTGGGGATCAAACTGTTACATTCAAAGAGGTCTATAAAACAATAAAGTATTCCCTGCTGAAAATTTGTCTGCCAACTAGATCATTTCATTGTTATTTATCAAGATGTATATCCTTATGACTGTAAACATCAACCTAAACATATTTCTTCAGTTGAAATTTGTAAACTGCAATTTGTGCAAATATAACTAGAGCTATCACTAAAGATGATGATCGAATGTACCCCTCACACTGACACAGTACATTGCAATTTGACGCACACAAGATTGCATAATTATGTGAACTGTATGTATTTAGTATAGTAATAAAAACGAAGTCCCATAACTTGTCTTTTTCTGAAAGAACCTAACATGCAGCATGCACAACTACTGCTGTTACTGATCACTTGTGTAAAGTTTCATTAAATTGTGTCAAGGGGATGAGGGGAGTTGGTGCGCACAAGATTGTGTCTATGGACAGATGCACGGACAGACATACAACCTGAAACCAGTATACCCCCTTACAACAACAAAGTTGTAAGAGAGAGGGGGGTGGGGGGTGGTTCTTGCTTTTGTGACTTATTCAGATTGCATATTAAAATGAGTACTTGTTTGCTTTGATATATTTGAATGTTATAAATTATTTAACTGATTTATTATATATGAATATTTTCTTTAGTATGGTATGCAAATATTGAACTCAGTTAAAATCTGTTTTATTATATATATGCTTATAATGACTGAATCTCATTACACTGAAATGAAGGTACGCTGCATACAGTTTATCTATGTGATATGACTACGGTCAAACTTTGCTTATGAAACAGAAATATTGAAATAATCACAATTGTATGTTTTGCTTGACCTTCATTTTTTTATAGGTGTGACGTCATTGTCCAAAGATTCATGAATAGCGAATATGCTATTTGTTGAAGCGGGATCAGTTGGCCTATTTTAGAAATAAATAAAAATAAAAAATAAAAAAATCCTTTAATTGATTTTTTCTCATGTGTTCTAATCAAACTTGATTTGTAGCATCTTTATTAGGCCCGCAGTCAACTTTGTTCAGCTGGGACATTTGACCCCTTTTAGGGGCTGCTAGAGCTAAAGCTAGAAATGCCTTTATACAGCGTCTCATGAACAGCTTGGTAGATCTTTGTCATACTTGGTCTGGAGCATCATTATAAGGTCCTCTTCCAAATTTATTTATATAGGAACTTGGGCCCTATTAGGGACCACTATAGCTAAAAGTAGATTTTCGCATTAACCACTAAAATGTAATGGATTTTTATCAAACTCGATATGTAACAATATCGTAAGGTCTCCTGCTATTTTGTTACAAATGGAGATAGGGACCAATTTAGCTAAAATTAGAAAAACGTTTAATGACCTCTTCTCATGAACCGCTTCATGAATCATCATCAAACTACTGCTGTAATTATTCGGCTAAGGATAAACGAAACAAAATTGCAACCCTACGAAACCTTTGCGAAAAATTAAAAGAGAACCATTTAAATTGTTAAAGTGCGGTGTTTAGTTTTGCAATTTGAAAAATGTTAGATGAAAGATGAATGTTAGATGAAAAATTCATAAACTTCTTTCCTTATTACAATTCGCCGACCATCATTTTTAAAGATATTTCTTGTTTTGAAATAAAAACGAGTCTTTAGTTTAGAATCACACAAGGCTTCGTCATAAGCTAAAAGGTACAAATCATGTTAAGATTTTCAAAAATAAAACATACTATAGACGACTTACAACGCAGTTGGCTGTCCTATTGTTTAACCGTTACCGGATGTTTGCTTGTAATGCGCATGTGCTCTTTACGATAAGTAAACACACATAAAATCATCATTATATACGATTTGTATGACATTATCTGCCCAATGTGTATATGGCAAAATATCTCATTCACTTAATTTATTGAATTTTCATTATTCATTCTCTTTATATTAATATCACATTTGATTTGTTACCTAACTTGATAATACTCAAACAAATCTAAAAACTTTACATTTTTGGTGCAATGTAAAAAAACAACTTCCTTAATTGTGGTTCAAGACCACACAACGAAAGATCTTCTGTAACCAGTATGCTTTAACTTTGCAGGTGCGCTTATTTGCTTATTTAATATTGAAATATTTAGATTTTGACAAGTTACCAAAATGTTGTCCATACATTGTTCTACTTCTTTTAAATCTTTGTATCATATTATCGTTGGGGAAAAGCAATACCAAAGCATAGTTGTGTGATATAACTCATGTAAAAGGAAAAACATTGTCTTACGTATTTTCGAAAACAATAGGGACTACAATAATTTTCTATAATATAATATAACATGGTCCTAAATATAATAATGTGACATCGGTAGTTTAATTACCAGCTAAATTACTTTGTACTGAAACAGGTTACAGACATCAAAATATAGACAGAAAATGTCCATTTTGTCAATGTAAAGACATCAAAAACGGGTATCATTTTGTGTTAATTTGTCCAATTTATGCTTTATTAAGAGCACACTATATTCCTAGACATACTGAATTACCATAGACATCCAAGTATGCTAAACCTCCCTCACTTGTTAAATGTTCACATGTTAATGTGTTTAATAATTTTGTCTTTGTTTTAAAGAAAAAAAAAACATTTGGATTCAGATCTAATGATATTAGTTATATGTAATAGTTTGATGTAATGTTTTTGTTTGCTTCCATTTGTTATATTTACATTTATACTGTGTGCATGTATTATTTTGTTTGTATGTAACGATGAACTGTAAATGCTCAAGGATGTTTGTTATGTGTCTATTTGTTTAGAGTAACACTTGACTTGCATGATACATGTGGATAAAGATACAAAAATATCCCCTGATATTTTGGCAAAAGTAGGCTTAATAATAAATGGATTGCTTATTACCACAAATAGTAAAGTTAATTTTTATGTCCAGTCATGTGGTGGGGAGGGATTGTAACTGATTGTAGCAGTCTGCACATTGTCTCATCACCACCTGTCTATATTCCAAATTTCAAGTTAATACCTTTAATATTTTTAAGTTATGATCTGGACACGAAATATGATGGGCAGATATGACATTGCTGTGACCTTGACATTTGACCTACAATCCTGATTCACGTATTCTGCACATCGTCTCATAACCATCTACCAGTAACATACATTTCAAGTTTGAAGTCAATGCCTTGAATGGTTTATAAGTTATGCTTCTGACACTAAATATGACGGACCTATTCTACCTTTGAGCTAGATTTGTGACATTGACCTTAAACCTACAGAACAGGTTTATCTTCTCTGCACATTGCCTCATTCCTACGTTTCTACATGGAAAGTTTTAAGTCAACATCTTGAACGGTTAATAAGTTATGCACTTGACACAAAATATGAAGGACAGATTTGACCTTTGAGCTCAATTTGTGACCTTGACCTATGGCCTACAGACCCAGTTCATGTGCTCTGCACATTGTGTCATCGCCAGATACATACATACATAATTCGAAGTCAATATCTTGCATGGTTATTAAGTTATGCTCCAGACACAAAATATGATCAACAGTTTTGACCTTTTAGCTCAATTTGCGACTTTGACCTTCGGCTTACAGAGCCGATTCAAGCGCACTGCACATCGTCTGAAATATATGTGCAGTGTGTGCCATTA
Source organism: Mercenaria mercenaria (assembly GCF_021730395.1). Lineage (NCBI taxonomy): Eukaryota > Metazoa > Mollusca > Bivalvia > Venerida > Veneridae > Mercenaria > Mercenaria mercenaria. Next base: position 34,509,035 of record NC_069371.1, on the reverse strand, counting down.
ATTTGTATTCTATTAAAATCAATATATTTGTCTTCATTCTTTGATGATATGGTATTATTAGTTTTATACCATCACATTCATAACAGATCTGTCGACCGACACCTACGTATTAAATCTTATTCCGGTATTAATATTTGTTTTTATTAGGTTTTGAAAAAATACTTCCCGGTATCCCGTATCATCAACCGAATACACGTACGGAATTATATTTTGATCATTTGACTTTTTACAGTTCGACTCGACGCAATGCTTTGCCGTCACATTTGTACAGACGGCCGTATGAAATAAACATATAATGCAAAAACATAAAATGGTAATTTAATATGCAGAATGTCCCTTAAGACGAGATTTATTTATATATTTATTTTGTTGGGTTTAACGTCGCCCCGACACAATTTTAGATCATATGGCGACTTTCCAGCTTTTATGGTTGAGGAAGACCCCAGGTGCCCCTCCGTGCATTATTTCATCACAAGCGGGCACCTTGGTAGAACCACCGACCTTCCGTAAGCCAGCTGGATGGCTTCCTCACATGAAGAATTCAACGCCCCGAGTGAGGCTCGAACCCACATCGATGAGGGGCAAGTAATCTGAAGTCAGCGACCTAAACCCCTCGGCCACGGAGGCCCCCTTAGACGAGATTTAATCATGGAATGAATATGCATATAATTATTCTGCAAACCCTTTCTTTAAACTTGTCTTCCTGTTTGAAAAAAGAAATTCAAGACAAAGACATTTATCTGATGTTTACGTTAATTGTTATTTCTTTCATTCAAAGTTTCTTCAGTAATGTACAACAGTGGCATTGTTTTGTTTTACAAAAGAATATTTCGTTCTACCTGGGTTTTGAGAATTTTTGAGCATGTTCATAGATTTTCACCGTATAAGAATATTCTATGTAAGTTTGTCAGCATTTTTACATCGAAGTTTCTTTTTACAAATGATTTCGTTCTATCCTTACCTTTAATAAAATGAAACCGAAGCATTAAACAGGAATGTATCGTCTTTACTTTTATATAGGCCAAAAGTTAAACAAAATAAACAAACTCCAAGAATTCACTTGTCAATGATTGATTGCATTTTGCTTTTCAACTTCGTTTAGTATATGTTAAAGCTTCTCGACCACAGTTTGGGTTAAGTTTTTTCAACATGTTTATTTCCACCAAGTTTGACATAGAATGTATATATGACACTGAGAAAAATGATAAAGTGGGTGAAAATAAATGTTAGATATTGGTAAAAATGCAAGAAGAATGTAAATTTTCTGCATTATTTCAAAAGCGTTGCAACGGTTTACTACCTTCTACACACTATATTTGGTGATTTGTAAGAATATCCTGCACACATCTTATGTCAATAAGTTTGTACCATTAGTCTCACTTTTTTATGGATTCTTGAGAGAAATTATTTCTCACCTAAAATGTTTGAGTTAGTCCTTTTATTTTCAGTCACAAAATATATTCATTCCAAGCGTCTATGCATTTTCGATCATCCTTGTAAGAGTACATTCGTGTGTCAAAATGTTTTGGTTTTGCATAATTATAACGATGTAGATGTGTGCTTATGTAATGGGAAGTAGCGAACGAAGTAGGTTCACTAATGTTGACACGAAAAATACAGCTCCGCTTGATTCACCATTTCTTAAAGTCCGACAAGTGCATCTAGAGTCAACCAGTCATTTTATGCCAATTCACCTCAAAAGAGACGAACTTAGTTTAAGGGTTATGTATATTGAATAACCAAGGCCTTCTCGTTACTTATCGTCTGATTTACACGGTTCAGCGTTCAGGACAGACGGAAATGAACCACATGAACATAAGTGGTATATCAAACGAAAACCCACAATAATCATAATGTCCTCTTAACGGTCCGTGCGTCTACCATTGTTTATTGCATGATATACACCACTTTAAGTTCTTCCTTGCTTGACTGACAAAAAATCGAATCACATTAGAATTACTTTCTCAAACTTTCATTTTACTAAATTAAATAGCACAAAGGGAGTTTCACATTTTGACTTTGAAAACAGGGAACATAAGAAATATTTATGCATTTCTCATCTGAGCTCCATTTACTTTTCCGATAAAATTGCAACTGAAAATTATTCAAATTTAATGTTACAACGGTCATAATTTTGATCGTAATAAGTTACATTCGGTTTTATTAACATACTTACTTAGCATGGGATAGGATAAAAACATATTAATAATTAAAATATCTTTGATTCAAACGTTTACAAGTAATGTTCACAGCAAGACAGTAAATCCTTGCTGAGTTACGCTACCACTAACAAAAACAAGCATATCCACTTAAATGCAAATTTTAAATATAATTTCAAAATCTATATAGTAGTTTAATATGTTTAATCATTCAAAACATTTGATTTTACAAGCGTTAAAAGCAATTAATGTATTCGATAAGAAAGATACAAACTACGTGTGAGTTTATTTCAAACTGGCCAACTGGCACAAATATATTTCAGACTTATTCAATGGTTGGGATTAAAATGATATAACTTGGCTGCATTTTTAACTATTTTACACATATTTTTATCACATTATATCTTTACAGAATTTTATGAACGGTGAAATATGTTTTAAAAGAAAAAGTTGTTGCGCAATTGTGTTATTCATTAGACGAAAATGTATATTAAGCTAGAACCAGCATAACCAGTAGTTCTACCACAAACGGAAAATACCTATTTATTGTCAAATGACATTGAAAATTACTAATTCTTGTACATGAAAAGTCTATTTTCATTTCAAAACAATCATTAATTTCTTCCTTTATCCTTAGAGCTAAATGTACATAAACGTTTTCTATGTCCTTTCACTGGCTTAATCAAAAGAGTTAATCAAAAGCATCAAACCCAGTCATTAAGTTATTTCCACCGTGTTTCCACTCACAAGAATTTTCTTAGCATGGTAAGCATGCTTCCCTGACAGTAACAACAGTAACGACAATTTTCACGATTTTTTTTCCGGAAATAATATTAGGTCTAGTTCTTTAGAAAAAAAAAATGCAGTTTGCCTAACAAAGCGAACAGATACAAATGTTTTGTGTGTCATAAATACGGGTATTATTTGTCAATGTTATATAGGAAGGCCCTTTCACCAGGTGACGCGGAACTACATAGCTTCCCATCTATCCCAGGTACCATGTCATAAATAGAGATGGTAAAATTTGAAAATGGATACTTATCCTCAACCTTGATTATAGTATCGGTAGTAAACTGTTTAAAATTGTAATTTGTATTGTCAGTGATTTTCGTGTTTATATGGAAGCCCTGGAGGGACAATTGATTTCTGTACTTTCCCACTTCTGCACTTCTCACTTCCAACTTCTTGACTTCCCACTTCCTACTACTAACTTCCGCACATCTGACTTCTAACTTCCACACTTCTGACTTCCAACTTCCTGACTTTCGACTTCTGATTTCCAACTTCCACATTTCTTACTTCCGACTTCTTGACTTCTTACTTCCTTCTTCTAACTTCCGCACTTCTGACTTCTAACTTCCGCACTTCTGACTTCTAACTTCCGCACTTCTGACGTCTAACTTCCGCACTTCTAACTTCCAACTTCCTGACTTTCGACTTCAGATTTCCAGCTTCCACACTTCTTACTTCCGACTTCTTGACTTCTAACTTCCCTCTTCTAACTTCCGCACTTCTGACTATTAACTTCCTTACTTTCGACTTCTGATTTCCAACTTCCACACTTCTTACTTCCGACTTCTTACTTTCCTCTTCTAACATCCGCACTTCTGACTTCTAACTTCCACACTTCTCACTTTTAACTTCCTACTTCCTACTTCTAACTTCCGCACTTCTGACTTCTTACTTCAACACTTCTGACTTCCAACTTCCTGACTTTCGACTTCTGATTTCCAACTTCCACACTTCTTATTTCCGACTTCTTGACTTCTTACTTCTAACTTCCGCACTTCTGACTTCTAACTTCCGCACTTCTAACTTCCAACTTCTTGACTTTCGACTTCTGATTTCCAACTTCTTGACTTCTTACTTCTTACTTCCGACTTTTTGACTTCTTACTTCCCTCTTCTAAATTCCGCACTTCTGAGTTCTAACTTCCTGACTTTCGACTTCTGATTTCCAACTTCCACACTTCTTACTTCCGACTTCTTACTTCTCTCTTCTAACTTCCGCACTTCTGACTTCTAACTTCCACACTTCCGACTTCCAACTTCCTGACTTCCAACTTCCGCACTTCTGACTTCCACTCTTTGGAAGTCGGAAGTAAGAAGTGTGGAAGTCGGAAGTAAGAAGTCAGAAGTGCACAAGTAAGAAGAAGGAAGTAAGAAGTCAAGAAGTCGGAAGTAAGAAGTGTGGAAGTTGGAAATCAGAAGTCGAAAGTCAGGAAGTTGGAAGTCAGAAGTGTGGAAGTCAGAAGTGCAGAAGTTAGAAGTAGGAAGTCAAGAAGTTGGAAGTGAGAAGTGCAAAAGTTAGAAGTCAGAAGTGGGAAGTACGGAAATCAATGGTCCCTGCAGGGCTTCCATATGTTTAAATGTTTTTTTTCTTGTCAGTTTACATTTGTATGACAGCTACAACCAACAGATTTCTATTTATGCCTGATATTATAGATGATCTTAATATCAAACGGGTAAAATAAAGTAATAAAATGCCAGAGCATTTTGTCACTTTTATTTCACGAGATAAAAAGACTGAAATGCAAGATTTTTGGTTCAAATATTTACTTAAAAACAAACAGATATTTTTTCCTAAATGGGGAACAGGTATAGCAGCGTTCATTACCTCTTATCTGCAGAATTCATAGCCTTATATCATATTTTATTAGATTGTAGCAAGGATGTGAACTTATATCTACATGTAAGACATGACATAAATGATTGTGGCATTAGGGTTTGAATTAATGATATAATAGGATTTGAATGATATTTGAATATAAATACATATAAACGAAGGTTTTGAATGACATACATGTATATATAAATACATAATTTCAAGGAAATTGTCATTTAATCCATTTCTTGTCAATGTTGTCTCATCAAGCAGCTCACACATCTCCTTCCACAAGTATTCCCGCAGTTCATCCTTAGTCTTTTGATTATTCATTGTTGATAAGTCTTATCAACAGTAGCCTAATTAATCGTCTTACGCATACATTCATATCCAATTTAATGAATAACAAATAACAATATCAATTTACTGTTCAAATATTTTATAATTGTATGCGTATTTCCACTTGAATTCCGTTCCTCACTTTTCGTCTCATCGTCCAAAACTCGTCTCATCGTCGGACACTCTTAATACGAATGTAATCCGTACTTGCACTTTATTTTAGCAGCCCAGGTAGCTGTATTAGCTATGGTAGATAATGTCTGAATAGCACTAGTTTCTGTCTGTTCAGGTTTGTCCCCCTTCCAAGTAGAACACGCGACCGCTTGCATTCTAACATTCATTAACTTGAAAAATAACTGACAATTTAATTATATATATGTGTGGGTCCTGACACCGTTTCTATAATTGTGTTATTCGAAAATTTTGTCAGCACAATGCATAAAAATGGTAAAGAATGAAATCTTATCATTGTATGTAACAGGGTATGTAAATCTATGATTTTGGGTGCCTGCGTGGCTGAGTGGTTACAATAGCTATCTTCGAAGCACTTGACCTAACTGATTTGGATTCTAGGTGCGCTTTACTGGGTAATCCATCTGGCCACGTGCTTATCACGACGGTTCATAACATGCCTGAACTGACCCAAACTAAGGAAGCTTTTAACCCTTAGCCTGCTAAATTTCTAAAATTGACTAGCCCATCATTGAATCAGGGCACTACCACTTGTTATTCAATGGGGTGTTCACTGAAATTTACTGACAGAATAGCGAACAGTGCACATCCTTGGTCTGCACTGGTCGCAAAGACAGAATCACTTGTCGCATGCAGGCTAAAGGTTAAATTAAAAGCTTAGCTTAGAGCTCCAATGTGTCCAGGCACGTGTCGATTTAACTTCAAACCAACGTAACAAACTTAAAACAAAAATAAACAAATCAGCTGTGGTGTTTTACTTCAACAATTGAGTCCTTTATGAAAGAAAATTGAGACCATTTTGCAACTTTCACAACAACTATAGCTGCAAATGATGGAAACAGTTTTTGTAAAATATATTTGACTTCTGTCAAAGAAAACTCGAGCAACCTAATTTACTTTCACAGTGTAAACAGATAGAGCTACTCAGTTTTAAACATTTCAACATTTAAGTTCTACATTCATTGTCTTTTCATCGTTTTGTAAATATGACGTCACGGGCGGAGTTATAGAATTTGAAAATGTCTGTGACCAATCAACACCGGCGTTGTTTTGGAAATATGGTAACGCCATGTTTGAAAACTGGGTCATAGGTGAAATATGGTCATTTCCAGAATATGGTGGTGTTCGTGTCTGGATGTGTAAAGCTGTAAAAAAAAAAGAACAAGTCAATTCAAGCTGCTCGTTCATGAGACGTATGCCATGAACGCCACGGGAAGGAATGTTAACTTCGTAACACCCAATCAACGTTTCCAGACACGAATGTAAAATTCGTAACATCTACTCAACCGTTGCTAGACACAAATGAAACGGAAAAGAATAAAAGATTTGTAACACCCTCTCAACGTTACTGTGGGAAGGTATACGACACCAAGGCAACGGGAAGGAATGCAAATTCATGACACGCACACTCTACGTGTCTATCCACGAACGTAACGGAATTGGATACAAAATGTTTGACACCCACTCACTCAGCGGTGCTAGACACGAGCGCAAATGGAAGGAATGTTAACTTTGTAACACCTATTTAACGTTTCCAGACATGAACGCAACGGGAAATAATACAAAATATGCAATACCCGCTCAACGTTGCTTGCCACGAACGGAACTGTAATGAAAACCAAAATCATAACACACACTCAACATTGTTACGGAAAATAATACAAAAACACTCATTCAACGTTTTTAGACATGAACGCAGCGGGAAGGAATGCAAAGTTCGTAACACCCGCTAAACGTTGCTTGACACAGACGCAACGGAAAGGAATACAAAATTTGTAACACACTATTCAGCGTTGCTAGACATACGTGAAGGAATACAAAATTTGTTACACGCACGCAACTTTAAGAGAGAGTCAAATAAATATGTAACACGATTTAACTTTGCTGATTTCGGTACATTACCACAATGGGAAAGCATATATAAAATTCCTTACAAGGACACAACGGACGTTATGTGAAATTCGCGACGCGATCAAGACAAGGCGTGACAAAAGACACAGGGTCGGGTTTCGTGATCTCCGTTTAAGAAGCCAAATTCTATTGAAATGTATCAACATTGTTGTGTACAATAAATAATATTTCAAATTACAATTTACAACAAATGAACTATTTAAATCAATGAATTGAGTTTATAATTATATATTCCATTAAAACACATCGTTTTTTATACTAGTAAATAAACTGCTACAAAATTAAAATAAAACTTACGGTCATGTATCGCAAGATTAGATTATGCGAAAATCATGAAATATTTCTGTAGTAAAAACTGTAAATTCATTGGTAGCTTATACATCAATAGGCTCGCCACTTGACCGAGGACACTTTTGTCTTATGCACAACTCCATATGTAAATTACCCTGTTGCATACTGACATTCTTGTCTATAACTTTCTGTTGTTTTCTCCATTTTGCACGTCTGTTCTGAAACCATACCTGGAGGTAGTGAAAAGTGAACTAAATTTAGCATAAAAATTGAAAATTAATATACAAAAGAATGCACGAGTTTGTTTATAAAGAAATTGCTAACAGCACAGTCACTGGTCTAGTGTGTATTTTTTTCCAAAAATTTTTGACTAACGTATAAACAGTACATTTGTGTGGAAAAAAAAGTTTACACTAGACCAGAACCTATGACATATAATAGTCGTTTGAGGATGCACTTGTCGACCGTTTCACTATGTTAAAGGCACTGGCCTCCGATCGTTCGAAAAAAATGTGTGTTTTTTAGATATCTGGAAATTAATGCTGTATTTATTAAGAATGCTTTGAAACTTAATTACTGATAGACTATATGTTACGGAAACACATGAGAATTAGTCGTTTTTATTACTTTTTACGATGAAAATCGAGAAGTGTTTGTAACGCTTTACGCGAGGTGTATTATCTCGATTATAAATATCTATATTTGAACATTAAATTCTCTATAGCGATAATCGTAACGACAGCGGAAAACTCCTTTATTGCCGCGGCGGTCCGGGGTTCGATTCCTAGCACGGTCATCTTTTTGTTCATGATTTGGCATTTTTAGAATAGTTTAGAAACAAAAACTCATATTCTGATGTTCCTGATATGATCAAACTTCAATTTGAAAGAAAAATCATTTTTAGCCCAAAACTGGAGGTCAATGTCTTTAAGGTGTAAATAAGAGAGTAAATTATTTGTCTTCTGATACAGGTGCTCGTCTTTTGCGGGGGTTTAATTCAAACTGTAATTGCCTTGAGACGCCAATTCAAGTGTGTTGGAATGAAAACGGGTATTGTAACTAATGATCATCAAATTGTTAAATTAACAAGCGTATGACATATAGATTAGAATATGCGATTATAAGGGTATATCTTATGTATACCCAACATCAGTTGCTTAAATAATAACGTTTTTGGATCATGGCACAACTCCAATAGCTTTGTTCAAAATTTTATCGGACTTAAGGTATCCGTGAGGAACCGTAATGTCTGTCGGCGATTTCCGTGCGGGTACGTATATGTATTCGGCATTCTCCGGCTGAGTGCTCGTATCAGCTACTTTGGCAGCTAAAGAGAATGCCGAAATAGCATTCGGAGAATACGTGATCTCACGACAGTTGCCGCCCATAAACTTAACCATGAGTCTAGATTACCTGAACCCTAGCTTCTGTAAGATCTACTTTTATTGCCATTTCTTCGCGCAAGAATACATCGGGATAATGAGTTCTCTGAAATGCTCTTTCAAGCTCGTCTAACTGGTAGCTAGTAAAAGTTGTACGGTAGCGTCTCTGTTTCCTTTTTCCATTTGCCGACGATGTACCTTTAGGCAGAAAGGAAGATATTTATTTATTTACTTACTTGTTTCTTTTTTCCTGTTTCAAATTTTTCATTCAATTTGTTGTTTAATAATAAAATGTCTCCGATAAATTATTCGTGTCTCATTCATTTACTATGAATGATGAAATTCTTGTATACATGTACATAAAGAAACTTTAAAAAATATATGACACTGGAATTTGCAACAAAATTATTTTTTCTTGTTGACGTTTTTCTGAAAGTTTGTTTACCTGAATGCCTTTCACTTTGTAGCTTGCCTGAAGATTCAGTATCACTTTTTGGCTGTTCGTCATCGCGTACTTCCGGTCCGTCGCGCGTTCCACTGGTGACATCATAATTTACATTTGACGTCAACTGAGCCCTGTCCCTGACTTCAGAACTATAATGAACATTGCTGAAAGAATGTGAATACCCGAGTGTGGTATGGAATTTCCTTTGAATAAGATCATCGTTGTACCCTGAAAATATGTACGAATTTTTTTTTCTGAATAGTAACAATATAAAGGTTCGTGAATTTTTGTTTATGTCGCGCTCAAAGAAACATTAAATATCGTTCAAACAAATCAGGAGTCCGGAAAGCAAAAGTGGAAGGAAATGTTTACCGATGCGATAAACTTGAAAAAAAAACTTGAAAAGAATCAACTATTTTTTTATAACTAGAATCTACTGGTTATTTATTTGATTTTTAGTTTTCGCTCCTCGTGTATAGATAAAATGATAATGATACAGGAGAAATTTGTCTGTTTCAGTGTAAGACTGAGTGAACACCAGATGCAATATTTTCTCGAGTGGCACAGTCTTGCACACCGGACTGGCGTTTCCGGTGATTTTACCCATACCGGCAAAACTCATCTGGCACCCCCCATGCCAGATGACTCTCGTGCTGTTAATGACAACTAGTGGTTCATGCACTGATTAATAATATATGTCATGTGTTTACGAATAGGATAGAAATATCCGTCACGAGGGCACCTGCGCATTGGGCGGTAATGAGGCTCGGGGCGGATATTTCTATCCTATTCGTAAACACATGACAGATATTATTATTGCGGTGTTCATGAGTGAAAAATATTTTTGTCTTACATGTCAAACAAACAAATTTTCTTTTTATTTCATGTTTTGACTAAATTTACTTATTTGATAGTTTCTTACCAGTGAAAAATATATATTTGATATTTTTCACTGTCAAAATACCAGATATATTTAGCTCTGATATTTCGATAATTCACTGAATAAACATTGATTTTTAATAAGAATTTCTAAAGAATTATTGCAACAATTCTTTGTTAATAAATAAATTGTTGTTTTAAGGCCACACCAAATTGAAAAGTTGTTCATCGGATTTTTTTCTGAAAAAAATTGAGGTGGCGAGCGAAAAAATAATTAAAATAGTTTTTTTTGTTGAGAAAATCAGGAGCGAGCGAAGAGCGAAGAAATATCTTGTTTTGACTCTCAGTTAACTAACAAAAACCTTGAAATAGAATGCCATTTACATTAAAACTAATTCACCTGAAATTGAGAAAAGATGGGTACATTTTGGTTTGGGTACGTCTTGACCTGCAGGCGCACAACAAAGCGAACTCGTGAAAAAAGGTAATAACATCGGTATACAGTACAGTGTAATCAAATAATGCATGCTTTTGAAAATTCTGTTAGAAAATATGTAATATACAACAATGCATAACCTTAAACCATAATCATGACATAGATATGTAACTTGAATATTTACTGCTATGAAAATGTAGCATTTTAGCTCGATTTTTCCAAGTTTTTGATAAAGTCAAATATCTCTGTAACTGTTTAAGCTTTTGACTTGAAACTTAAAATAGTTATTTACTATCTAAGTCTACACCAGGAGAAACAATCCCCATAACTCTGATTGGATTTTGACAAAGTTACGCCCCTTTTTAACGTTAAATATTTTGGTTAAAGTTTTATATAACGTCCAATATCTCTGTTACTTTCAAAGCTATTGATTATTATGCCCCTTTTACTGGCAAAGCTCTAATTCAGAGTCGAGCACTGAGAAAAGTGGAGCGTGCTGTCTGACGGACAGCTCTTGTTCTAGGATTGGAAAATTTAAAGTTCTAAATTGGTCTGAACACAACTCGTAATGTAAGTTCCTTACCACACCCACTTTCGTATACAAATGCTGATGATTTGGACAGGAAAAACAGAAAATTGAAAAGTGACATGCATCAGTATGTATTTACCCTTACCAAAATAATGTAGTTTGATGTTATCAAATAAATTAGTATGTTTTTTTTTATCCAATTTTCAATGAAATAATCCGATTTTTGTAGCAACTCAGTTTGGGACATTCGAAGAAAATGGCGTAACTGCATAGGGGAAAATAACTTTAATACAACTTAATATAAGTATCATGATATATTATAGACGAATTATTTAAAGTCCATTTTTTTGTGTTTCTGAAAATATACGAGCGGCAAATCCGATGAACAACTTTTTAATTTGGTGAGGCCTAAAAGATAATTTGAAATCACCAGGCTACCCTGTCTCATATTTAACTCGCTTCTTTTTGGTTATTGTGTTTATTATAGTTTCAACTGTGCAAATAAAACTGAAAACTATTCTACATTTTTTTTCTGTAATTCATCCATGTTCCTTATTCTGCAGTCGTCTTAGATTACATAAATTTTTACTATCAATTAATTAATTGTGACTATTTGATTTCATTAATGAGGTAGAACTTAATCAATGTAGGTTTGAAATAGATTTTCTACCTTTTTCAGCAAGAAACTGATTAGAAAGCGGTAATGTTCGAACATCAATTCTTTCGTTGTGGAATTTCATTCAGTTAGCCATTCCAAGTCCATAAAATAGGATGTGCGGGATATCTACAAGTCTAGAGCATGCCTTACTCAAAGGGGTCTAACACATGTGGGTCACCTTAATATGGCATAATAAATAGTCCCAAGCCACTGGGGACAAAAACATGGGTCACCTTAATACAGCATAATAAATAGACCCAAGCCACTGGAAATAAAAACATGGGTCACTGGATATGGCATAATAGATATTTATTATGCCGTATTTATATGACCCACACGTGTCAGACCCCTTTGGCCCTACTCGCTTTTTAAGGGGTGTGTTGTCCGAGGTGGTTAAAGTTTTGTGCAGACGATGAAATTCTGTGGCATTTGTCGTGTACGACTATAGTCGTATACATAAGTTCTGTCGTCTGTATTCAGAGAAAAGATTGAAGACTAACCTTACATGAAGGTAGAAATATTGCTGTCAATCAGCTAATTAATAACAATTCAAGCAGACGCTTGTTTTTAAAATTAACAGGAAATCTTTTTAAGCGATACGGCAGGTACATATCATACTAACAACATTTTTTTATATATATTAAAAAACACTATGATTTATGATATTTAAAAGATTGTGATATTCTGCCTTTATCAGTTGGAGGTGGATCTATCTAAAATATTCTTCTGATTAAACGTGTATTTGCAGTTGTCAAAATATGTAAATTGCTAGGAGTTTTAAATGAACAAACACATGTGAGTTTGAAATTAAGCAAGTGAAGGTTGTTGATACACGTAATAACTATTTAACAGTACGAAAATGCAATTTTTTTTGTACATAATAAAGTTCCGTCTAAACACAGAACATGCTGAGTCAGGCCCGATAGGGGTATCCGTATTCGGAGCTATATAATGTAAAGATCTACATATCATATGGACATTATTACACGTATATCAAATTTATGAATTTTTTGTAACATTTAATTTGACTTACCATATGTTCCGTTAGCCGAAAATTGTAAATTCCAAGACAAAAAAAAATTTACTTGTCACTAAAAAAGTTCATTCAGCTGACGTTTATTTTGTTCCTCTTTATATATTTATACTGATGAAACAAATACGCCGAATAACGCTATCAGTTGTTTTATAAGTACTAGAATATTTCCGTTATTTTGTTAAATAATCAGAATACAGAGCAAGCGTCTATAGGAACAATTATTACATTTTAAATTCAGTTGCTTCTCGGCAAATTCATTAAAATAATATTAATAAAACACTAAATTCTTGCTGATTTTCTGTTGTTGTTTTTAATATTATCATTACATTAAACCTATCCTTTTTGTATTCATGTTCAATGGGGCATTTAAAATTAAATCAATACCACTGATTTTCGGAAAAAAAGTCTCGAAATTGATAATTTTACATTGCTTTCAGCACAAACTCCGAAATAATAACACATACCTATTGCGAAACGTTACAAATAATAAAAATTACCAAGACGAATTGTCCATTCCGAAATTTCTGATACAGCATCCAGCAAATCACATCTTCTAAATCAAATCAAAAGGATTTACGGTCCCGTAAATTGATTGGAAAGCACCGTGAGATAATTCAATTGTTTTATGTCATTTGCAATCAACTAACTTAATTAGTCAGAAGACGGTATTGAAGCTGTCTTCTATACGACGTTCCTAATGTCGTAAAAGTGACACGGAATTTAGTCTCATCCAAGTGAAAATACACTAATTCCATATATTTCCGGGACTTAATCGCGTACGTTCATGGGTTGTTTTTAAATAATTTTGTATGAGGTCATTGAATAAAAAATGCAAATACCTTGTAATTTCTGTCCAAATGCGGCATGTCCCGTTCCAGCGTAGTGTTCGTCGTTTGGCCTGTTTTGGCTGATATCAGTCCCATGTCCTAAGAACCCGCACCTGTCCGTATAAGGACGCCTCAGCGTGCTGGGTCCGCATAGTGGGTGCTCGAACTGTCGACTGAAAAACGTCGTTTGGTCATTTTGCGATTTATCCAAATTCATATTTGATTTACTGTGGAAATTTTATAATTTTTATTAGTAATTTGTTCCGACACTTGAGAAAGAATGATGGAAGTGAAATTGAGCGAACGGCAACATGCTAAATTAATGGGGCTTTATGGGGCTTCTGAAAATGGAACTTAATGATAACAATATCCTAAGTTGAGGCCGTGGAAATCATATGATGTTAATGGCTTGCGATGTTGAAAGTTATGAGACATTTGAAGGGCTTCCCCGGCTACATTAATATGGGTTCCTTACGAGATAGGGAAATAATTTGAAGATGATCCTTGTTTGGAGTATTTTATTTTTCCCGACAAACAGAATATGTCCATATGGTACAACTGAATATCTGTTGTAAATTCTGTCGTTATTGCGTTTTATCTTTAAAGTATTTTTATATTTCAGAATTAAAGTATTCTTCGCGCTAAATACATCTTCCAAATCTTCCAATGCAACTATTAATTTCTTACAAATAGCTTACATGTTACTTGAAATACAGTTTTGAGATTTGGTATTCGTTTAGACAAATATACTGTAACTGTAAAAATGAAATGTCAACAAATTAATTTTAGTCATTTTATGATTTAACCCAGTTTAAGAGCATACCTCATTTTTTTTCAAAAGTCACAAAAACACACAAATCTTTTTTTTTTTTTTTTTTTTTTTTTTTACAGGGAAACAAATCTTAAAAATTAAAAATTACGTAACACTATTATTTTGTCATCGTTAGAACGAAAAGAAAACGTTTTGAATAGGTGTTTGCAAAAGGAATACATCTTTGTGTTCTTCTAATAAAGCTGTGCTCATTTAAAGCTACATTTTGTGCTCGTATTGCTCGTATTTTCATAAATTGTCCGCATATGCATCTCAGACACTAGAAAATAACAACAAAAATGTGAAATATCGTAATTAAAACTAAGGGTTGATTTAGAAGATTTGTAAAGTGTACATTATTATAATGTGTTGTGTCACTGTGACAAATAACAAGAATGTACTTTTCACTGGTAAGAAACTATAAAGTGAGCAAAATTCCATTAAAACATGAAATAAATAGAATATTTAGAATATGAGGTCAAAGTGTTTTGTCTTCTCGTTCGTGCATAAGCATGATACGTCTCTTGTAACAATAGTGCATGTAGTGTTCACTCGGTGAAAGAAATTTTAATCTTACACTGAAACCAAACAAATACCCGGTCCCTCCACTTCAGCAATTATAAATATCAATATTTAATGAGGCAGAAAGGAACCATGTACTTTTCTTGAATAAACTCAGAATTTCTGCACGCAGACTGGTAGATATTAAAAAAAAACGGAAGCCCACGAAGTGAAATATATTGATTGTACTGTTATAATAGAGTAAGAAGACGAAAATCATTTTTTTTTAAATTTTAGATCTAGTTCGTTTTTGTTTCACAAACTTATGAAAGAAATATATTTCAAAAATGTTATTATGAGAGTACGGAAACGCATATTAATCCCCCACCCACCCCTCGTAATATTTAATATATATAAGTATGTCATTTTCAATCGTTACCTATATCTGTTTTTTACATACAGTCTTTGCATGAACAACACACGAGGCATACTAATGCAAATGATAATAAAAATGATATAATAAATGTCCAGTATAGATTATTGAAAAAAATATGACTATTTATATTTTGAACATATAATTTTAGGAATTTCCTTCAATCTTTTGAAGTAGTAATTTGGAGCAAGAGAGTTTTGTAATACTGCTAAATAAATATTTTATTTAAAAAAAAAAATTGGATAATTATTTTATTTTAGAAAAAACTCGTGGAGCATAGACTTCAGATGTGGAAGAACATTGTCACGACACAAACACCAGGAGTAAGAACAACGATTTTGTTGTTTATGCAAATAAGAACTGACGGTAGTATAGCCACAGTATCATACATCACTCACAAACGTCTGAGATGTTTTAAATAAGGCAGTGACTAGAGTTCATGTAACCAGTTTTTGTACCCAGTCACCCCTAAAAAAATTTGTATTTTGAAAAAATTACCCCTTCAACAATTTTTTTTTGTAGTTTGCTGCCAAAAACATTAGTTATAGTAACCAGTATGTTGTGACAGACAGAAGTATACAAAAAATAATTCCCCTTTCATATGAAAATGACTTGAAAATTAAATTCCCTCTCAGAGCCAGACGGACTGGCCCGTTAACCAAATTTGAAGAGAGGGCCCTGGGTATGACTATGACCCTTTTGCAGATAGGGACCTGGATCTCTAAACATTTGTGAAGTTTCAACAGCTACAAAATTATTTCAGTCACTTTAAACTTTCACCGTCAAGTAATTGATAGCCGGTTTGATTGAGGAGTGAGGTCAACTATTATTCCTCTATTTCCTAGCAAAGCCAACAGGCGTCTTTACTCTTTCAATAAAAAAAACATTTGAAATACTGAACAATTTTTGTACACGCGCTTTTGCCAGTGTAAGGTTTCATATGCATAATAATCTAGAACACGATTTTACATAATGAATTATTAATCTACAAAACATTTAACACAAATAAAACCAAATGTGAAATTGCATAAAAATATATATTGAGGAAACAACGTTGAATTTATTTATCTCTTGTATATATTAACGGTCCAGTTGGTGAAGGCTGAAGTTGTAAATAGATATCAAAACTTAGATATGATGAATACATATCGCGGGCTTAGCGCAAAACGGTTGTAACTGATATGAAATAAAGAAGCAGTTACAACCGTTTTGCGCTAAGCCCGCGATATAATCACACAAAACATGTATGCTTTGTAATTTTAAAATAAAATTCCTGATAGAACCTTAATTTTTGTATAACTTTAATAAATATAAAGGGGGTCAATATGCGTTTCCATAAAATACAGCTAGCAACGATATATAGAAGCAACTATATTTTACCATACACTTACGTTAATTGTTCGTAAAACAGTTCTTTTTTTACAATTGGGGAGTTCTAAATATTTTAGAAGTCCTTGTACATTATACGAATTTAGAATCTAACAATAATTAAGCAGAATTATTTGAGATCTTAGTGCATTCATCATTTGTAATTATGATTTCACATTTAAAAACTAAATTGCACGTGAAATACTTTTAATGGCTTAGCCTAATTGAGTCATATATTGAATGATAAATTCTTTGGTACAGTTGAATACGTGCTCGCTATAGACTTTAGCGCTATTCTGTGACACACCTCTACAATCCTGACGATACCATTGGTTTATCGTATCAATATGACCTTGAACTAAATTGCATACATGTGTATTTTTATACATGTATAAACTGACTTAGTTTTATGACGATTTGCTTGCATTAGGACATTTAACGATGAAAATTGATCTACATACGCATATTTTACCAA
The DNA here is from genome assembly GCF_021730395.1 of Mercenaria mercenaria. NCBI lineage: Eukaryota > Metazoa > Mollusca > Bivalvia > Venerida > Veneridae > Mercenaria > Mercenaria mercenaria. The sequence continues at coordinate 34,491,759 of NC_069371.1, read as the reverse complement.
AGGAATGGCCTGATTTAAAACAGGTATTTATAAACGTTTCATACATTTATCGAGACTGATTGATAGTGTTTATCTAGGCCTAACAAAAAATCTGGTAACATGCTCAAAAAAATTAGGGTAGGTAGGTCGGTATTTTTTTTTTTGGGGTGGGGGGGGGGGGGGGGTGGTGTTTTTTGATTAAGTGGGAACCCCTTTTTTTTTTTACGGAAATTATTTTCTGGCAAAAAAAAATACAAATAGAATCAGAGGCCTGATATCGGAAGTTGATTTCTAACAATCCTGAGTTCGCGGACCAGTTTAGCAATGGCAAAGAGAGGGCGGTTTTGCAAACACCTTTTTGTTTAAAAGTTGAAAAAGAATATTCTCCAAGGCCTTAAAAACATTTAGGGTGTGGCCAAATGTACTGGGTCGGGGTACCGGAAACAAACAATTTAGGCTTAGGATATAAATATACAATAGACTATACATGTTATTACACGGTATGCTTCCATTCCATGTAAAAGAACTACTTCTTCTAGATTTGATGATGTCAAGTTTAAAAATGTCAATAATCCGTCAGAATTCCTTTTAATGAACATTAAACTAAGTAGGCCTACATCTTAGCTTTATCCTGTCTTACATGTAACTTAGAGTTCCAACCAGTTGCACATCATTGAAGTCTCTTGCAAGGAAGCCATGCTCCTAACTTGCAGACGCACGGTTCACCATGGCAACCTTGAAAAGTCGAGGATTTTTTTTTTCAGAATCAGCGAATTATCTCATTTAAACTTGCTGACATTTTGTATTCAAAAATATTGCTTATTAAAAGTATATCTCTTCAAGCTTATATCATCATGAGTAATATCTGTGGGCTTTTAGACTCTTCGTTAACCAACTGAAAGAAAAAAGAATTAAAATGTAAACAGTTAAAGCATGTATTAGGTTCAGACGAGAAATTATGAATTTGGGTGGTTAAAGTCAGGGCAAATTATTTGTCCTTTTGAACGCAGAAATTTCCTCCAACCACAAAAGCTGGCAGTTTGTTACAAAATGTATAACTTTAGCTGTACACAATTAATGTTGTCATAGTCTTAATTTAATTTCAGCCCTTTAAAATTTTTTCATATGGTTCGTAAAACATTAGGGCACGGGCTTCATGAATTCATATTATACTTTGACAGTGTCTGCCTTTTTAAAAAGGCTTTTGAATTATATAAATAATTCATTATTGCTAAATAAAGACAGTGTATCGTTACAGGATAAGCGTTTTGAATGCTAAGTCATTAACCCGTGTTCACACTTCATATTCAACAACAAAAAAAAAACGTTTTGTTATACGAGTAAATAATAGAAGTACAGCTGCGAGACTGTGCTTCTTTAAAAGTTCTCATATCATCAGTGTAAAATAAAACAAATATTATTGTTAATTTTTCTAGGAACGGTCGTTTTGTACATTTTTTACATTTATAGTCATCAGATAAGTTGAATTGATTTTTCACAGTCGCGTATATATAATATGTATTTGTTGTGAATGTCGCTGATAAACCATGATATTTATAATTGGCACCATGCTTAAAATAACTGCTTTGACGGGATTGTAGATGCGTGACACATCATCCGCAGAAAAAAAAATGTAGAGTTCATTTTATTAGCTCGTCTCTAGTGTAATTCTATATTTCAAGTCATTCAGACTGTCTAGTTTGCCTCAGGGAAATACGCTTCTAGTATGTCTCTGATACCTAGGCTAGATCGTACTAGAGAGGCTTCAACCCTGACCTCATTGTTGGGGGCACTTTTCCACTTTCTACAGTTTCTACAACTTGCATCAGTTAAAATTGTTATACATTTATTGAATGGCTTGTCGGTCAATAGTGAAAACTATTGCTTGAAGGACCGAAGGCGATAGTATACACGTAGTTTTGACCATTGACTCGTAAGCCATTCAATAAGTATTTTATTACATGATATCACAAAATAATTTTCACAGTTTTATTTTTAACTGTTTGTCTTATTAATAGCCTGAGTATAGACCGGTCATTTGGCATAAGCTTTGGATGGGCGATTTATATCAGGAGCATGTATGATTCTGGATATTGACCTGCAAGCGTTCAGTAAATTACAATGATTTCAGAACTAAACTTACAAATTTTAGCATGACCCAGCAAAATTTCGAGTGTAACTATATACCATCAATAGCACAAACTATGACTGGCTTGTATATTCAGGACTCTTGTAATAATATCCTGTAACAACTAAGTTTTTTTGACATTCTTCAGAGGTATGGGTATGGCGACTGGGTTCAGCTTGATCACAGCTGTGAAGGCAGGTGTGCAGATATGATGAAAGGTGACAAATTCTTCCGGAAGGTTGAACCAAATTGCTGGTTGTTAGAGGATCGAATCTCCGAGATGGACGCAACGAATGTTGATGTACAAGTATTGTCTACCGTTCCAGTTATGTTCAGTTACTGGGTAAGTAGGGGTTTCAAGTTTAATATTTACTGCATTATTATAAGGTGACATAATTATTCAAACTGTTGATAAGGACCTGATGGCTCGGATGTTGATCTACAAGCACTATCAACAGGCCTCCGTGGCCGAGAGGCTATGGCCGCTGGCTTTGGATCACTTCCTATCACCGCTATGGGTTCGATACCTCACTTGTGGTTTAGAAGTATTTTATGAGAGGATACATCCATCAAGCTTACAAAGGCCTATGGTTCTATCTAGATGCCCGCTTGTGCATGAAATAATGCTTGCAGGGGTACCGGGGTTCTTCCTTCACTGTCAAAAGCTGGAAACTCGCTATATTACCTATAACTATTTTGGTGTGACGTAAAACACAAACCAGTGCACGGATGTCACTATAATATGTTTTCACATCTCGCACGCCACTTTCGTTTCCTTATTTTATATACACACAGTTTATGTCAGGATTGTGTAATTTGTCCGCAAGTTTAAACTCATAATGAGCAATTTCAGGCCAAGCCAGAAGATACTTTAGACCTCTGTGAGATTTTGAACAACGACTTAGCAGAGTCTGTAAAGAAATACCCGGCCAGGTTTGCCGGGCTGGGTACTCTCCCCATGCAGGCCCCGGAACTTGCTGTCAAGGAGCTGATCAGGTGTAAACATGAACTAGGTATTGTTTTGATCTCATCACGTGTACACATGAGCTAGATATTCTAAAGCACCAATTGTTTTGAAAAGAGATATCAACTTCTCCCCTTCAGTCTGTGGTGTAACGGCGGATGTCTTCAAAATATTGTCTTTGGTTAAATTATCATAAAAATATACTTCTTTGTTAGGAAACAAAGTCACGATTTGAAATTCCAAATGGGAACTCATGCTGTACGTCTCGCTGCTCAGCTAACCAGACCGGCTATGCGGCCCTGATCTCGGTATATAATTTGAATTTCGTCATGAATAGTTGCAAGCGAGTGAGTAGAGATTTTTGAAAATAGGACGACCAGCATTCATCATTCAGGCAAACCTCTAGGGAGAATAGGGTCTGTTTGACAAAGTAGAGAAATTTAAGGTAACATTTCTTTTTATTTAAGTATAATTTTAATTGATTCTTTGTTTTCAAGGTTTCAATGGAATACAGATTGGATCACATGTCAATGACTGGAACCTTGACGCACAAGAATTGAGACCAATATTCGCGGTAACTGGAATACAATTTTATTATATGCCTGCAATAGTGAATCATTCCATAAAATACAGTCAGTTTTTCAATTATAAATACGAACTTACAATAATCAGAATCCGTACTGAACTAGATTAAAATCCGGTTCCATATCATATCTGTTTCTGAACTACTTCCATTCAGATTCGTGACCCAGAAAAAAAATAGTTCTTTGTTTCAGATGGGTGTATAGTCCTGTTGTGGTTGAGATAATATATTTTAGCATGAATCGCTTCTGTTGAAATGGACATGTGATAATAACAAATAAAATGTTCTAAAACTTGAACATTTGACAGTAATCCTAACCCTTATCATCCTGGGCACGATTGATTCTGCCTTCACGACCAGTGTAGATCATGATCAGCCTGCACATCCGTGCAGTCTGATCATGATCTGCAGTGTTCGCTATTCAGCCAGTATCTTTTAGGCAAGCACCCTTTTTAACAGTTAATGGTACTGTCCAAATTGGAAGATGGACACATTCGTTTAGCAAGGTAAGGGTTAAACAAATGTCAGCTGTACGTTGCTTTCTCTTTCATACGAAAACAGGAGCAGTTTCTTTGCCATGTTAACGTATTGAGAAATTATGAAGTACCAAGACTTACAGAAAATCAGTACTTTAGTATATTTTCTTTTTTTTTACTTGTCAGGCTGCAGAAGAACACAATGTGTCTGTATTTGTACACCCCTGGGATATGGAAATGGGAGGCCGAATGTCGAAATACTGGCTTCCTTGGCTTGTCGGTATGAAATGTTATTTCAGTAAACATCTAGTGAACGTACTAATTGAACGCAGTACTTAACAGAACAAAATTGTTGTTTGTTTCCATCTGTTATGTTTAGATTTTCGTTTCTCTGCAGTTTAAGAAATTGAAATTTCTGCTTAAAGATCCGTATAAATAATTGATAATAATTAAGTTATTTGGTTTTTAAAGAGCGCGCGAGTGAGAGGGCCGGGGGGTTTTAATAGAACATAGGTGTGTATTCTTGTCTTATCTTGATAAGAGTCAGGTCATGACATTGTTCCTGCCTACTATGTTCTGATATCACTGTTTTCTTTGTAGTGTTATATATGCATTTTTGTGTAACTAGATAAATATTCACTACATATCAAATCCGTAAGGTGCAGTGTTCACTTGTTTTCCTCAAACAGAATCAATTGTCTCGTGGTTTTATTTGTATAAACTATGTATTTTGAAGGATCCTATGTGCAAAAACTCTACAATCGTGTCTTCTTCTCTCCCAGGTATGCCCGCTGAGACGAGTGCCGCCATTTGTTGTATGACGATGGGTGGGGTTTTTGAACAATTTCCAAAACTGAAAGTATGCTTTGCACACGGAGGTAAATACTTCTGAAATATTTATCTTTGCACTTAGAAATATGCCTTTCACTATGGGACGTCCGTGGCCGAGGGGTTAAGGTCGCTGACTACAAATCACCTGCCCCCAGATCCATTTGGATTCGAGCCTCCTCGGGCGTTGAATCTTCATGTGAAGCAAGACCACCAGACTGGCTTAACATGGAAGGTCGTAGGTTTCTACCCAGTTGGCCCTCGGCCGTGATGAAATATATGTATGGAGGGGCCGCCTGAGGTCTTCCCTTCCACCATCAAAGCTGGAATGTCGCTATATGACCTATAATTATGTCGGTGCGACGTTAAATCGGTGCGACGTTAAACTTTACAAAATAGATTCATTATGATAATAAAGATCGTTTATTCCATATTTAAGTCAGATTGCTATTTTAAGATATTCTGTATGTTTGATAAACTAGGAGTATCTTGAAATTAAAAATAATTTAATCAGTTACTACTTTTGATCCAAAGATGCTGAACTACCTTAAAAGGCAAATTCTGGCATCATCAAACGCATGCTATAATTACTGACACGGGATTGATTGATCTTACACTGAAGGTGCGTGTTTAAAGAATGGTTTTACAACAGATACATCGAAAAGAAGGCGTGACAGTTGTATGTTTGTACATGATTAGTTATAATTTTCTATGAGTATACTGTGAAGTACTTGTTCTTAAGCAGAATTATTAAAGGCATAAAAATAGCCAGTACGCCTGTATTCTTTATATTTCTTCGAAGGTGGCGCTTTTCCATTCACGGTTGGCCGAGTGGAGCACGGATATAACGTGCGGCCGGATCTGTGTGCCACTAATTGTAAGAAAAGTCCTCGACAGTTCCTTGGTAAATTTTACACAGACGCGTTAGTGCATGACCCTAAAGCACTTCAGCTTCTGGTTGACATCATAGGAGAGGTAATATTTATCAATACATTTTATACTGAAATGATATTTTACTAATTATGGGATTGCTGAGGTCAGTGTCTCGGTCCGTTGTAGACAATTTGGTTTCCGATTGCGTTGGCCTACAGTTGTCATATTTCATAGGGTAATTGTTCGTAGTCAGTAGATGATTATAACAATTTTGTCTAACTTCATTACCAAAGTGGCATGGAAGTTAACAATGGCTTCATATCTGTAATTCAACCTTTAGCCGGCTGGCGGCATGTGATTCTGCCTTTGCGACCAGTGAAGACCAAGATCAGTCTGCTCATGGTCTGCACTGTTCGCTATTCAGTCAGTAAATTTTCAGTGAACACTCCCCTTGGAATAAACTGGTCTACTGCACAAACTGAATAAAGGGCCAGTCCATTGTAGCAATTTTGCCAGCTAAAGTTGAGAACATTTCGGCATATGACGTTAACGTTCAAAGTCGTGAAATTTAGACTGTCAACGATTTCCAGTCAATAACTGATGAACGCTCTCTACAGTGGTCAGTGCTTTTGGGGTTATATTAGGTCAAACGTCAATTGCAAAGTGACCTGAGACTCATTAAAAGCAGCAATGCTGCTTCTGATCAGTAACTGAAGAATGCCATGACCTATGATAGTCAAACTTAATACATGAATGGTGTGGGCAGCAGATGTCCCTTTTTCAATTTAAGGATCGTTAGGTCCATATTACGTCAGTCCCACACCATGAACCGAGAACTGTTAAAACACTACCGCAGAACGCATGGATTATCCTGCTTAAGCTTCAAATAGAATCATTGTCTATGGTGAGTAGAGTACCATGTTTTGATTTGACGGGAAAGTCAAGGCCCACAGTGGCAGTGAGACCAACAACAGTTTTCTGATAGGTAGGAAACACATATTTAATGACTTAGTGTGGTAATAAAAACTTATTTTGCAGGACCGTGTGATATGTGGATCTGACTACCCTTTTCCACTAGGAGAACATCACCCTGGGAAATTGATACAGGAGTCCGACTTTTCTGAGGAAATCAAGGTGTTTTAACATTTTCGTTACACGTATTTACAATTTTAGGGGGTTTCGCCTTTTCTCTTTTATCATTTTTATAATTAATCTATGTTACTTTAATTTATTCCTTGTTTGAAATCCGTAAGGTCCGCTCTTGGGGTATCGAGCTTTAAAATTATCAACTTCTGTTATGTCCGCTAAGTCTAGTTGGACCCGTGAGCTGAAAAAGTTATATCTCATCTCTTTTTTTTTAAATCCGAAGAGATTGAAAACGTGATGTACTTAAGAAATAATAAATCCCAAACAGTGATTTGTCGTTGAATAAAGTCACTGTTTGGAGTTCGGATGCGAAGGACATAACAATACACATCTTAACGATAGGTAATGATATTATTCAAGAGTAAATCACTGTTTGAAATATATTATTTCGATTCTAACACGTTATCAAGGATTATTATGTACATCCTTGACAACATCCACAAAATATTTGCCAGTTTTGACGCTATGACGTGATAATTGTGACATACACAAGATCAAATGTTGCATAAAAACACAATTTTCAGTATTTTTTTGTTTAACAGAAAAACTTATTGGGTCGTGTTACCGTTATTACGTTTCAGCCGTACTGATAGTTTTCACAAACAATCGCTTTATTTTGGCTAACTTGAAACACAGTCAAACCTTTGCTAAAAGACCACCTTCGAATAGAGGAAACTACTATAAACCCTCCTGATAAAGTTCCCACTTAACTTTAAATAGTGTAAATTTACGTGTAACTGGGAACCATCTGTCAACGAAGACCGAATTTTTTTATTTCAAAAGAGTTGTTTTTACAGACCGGTTTGATTTCAGGTATTTTGATTGAGCTGTCATTTTCATAAAGACGGTTAAACTGAAACGTAAATACAGTTAGGCCGAAACACACATGTAACAAAAAAGTGAAGTTAAGAGTCTTTGCAGAAATAGATTGCCGGCTTTTCATTATATGTTATTTTTGGTTTCAGAACAAACTGCTTTCCGACAATGCCTGCGAATTTCTTGGATTGGATAAATCAAACTTTCAAGGAAAAAGTTGAACTTTACACCAGCTGCCGAATGTTTATTTTTACAAAAACTGTCTTTCAGCTAACTGGGTGATAAGCTATGTAATTCTTGCCAGTATGTAGTGATTTATAATGTATTTTAATACATGTATTGAGGTGCTTTAACATTGTGGTGCGTGTATTGTTAAATATCACGTCTTCTTGTCATTTTGTTCACTTTATGTATAAAATAATGGATCTCGTAGTTATAACAAAGGAAGAATGTTATATATTTTCACTTTCGTATTTTGTGTGTTATTACTTTTTGTTAGATATGTGGTATGGTTAAAGCATACAAAGCATGTATATGGTTACATATGATCAGCGCCAAGAAAAAACCAACATAGTGGCTTATGCGACCAGCATGGAGTCCAGACCAGCCTGCGCATCCGCGCCAGTCTGGTCAGGATCCATGCTGTTCCGCTAATGGTTTCTCTAATTGCAATAGGCTTTGAAAGCGAACAACATGGATCTTGGACAAGACTGCGCGGATGCGCAGGCTGACTTGGATCCATGCAGGTCGCAAAAGCCAGTATGTTGGTTTTCTCATGTGTGGCACCTATATATTTTTTTGGGCCGATTAGCAATAGGAGATAAAACCTCCAATCATTAGGCCAACACTTTCCGTCGATTAAACAGTACGTAAAACCCTGAACATATTGTTTATTCTATTAATAATGGCAAAAGTAGACATGTGTCAAATCTGCTACATAAGATGAAAAAGCTATTTTTCGATTTGGCGGAAAACATGATTCCAGTTATTTAGTATTCTAACACAAGGTCCAGAAAAAATAACTGTCACAATTCCATCTACTTATGAGTTCAATTTTACATGCTTAATTTGAAGTTAGTAGAGGCACTTTAAACTTTACATCGGAATTTTGTACACGATGACAAAATTTATCGTGTGTATATTAGATTTGTCTCTCTGCTCCAAACTTCAATTGGTAGTTTCATCGATTGGAGGAAACCGGTTATATTATTGTTTATAACATCTGAAAACAACGTTCAGGTTACTGACCGCATCGATATATTCTGAATACTATAGCATAAAACCCGAACGATGTGTTGTCCACATCTGCGCATTAATACACGGCTTGCATTTAAATGTTGCATTTACTTGTCAGATAAAAGCCGCACCGTGCCATTAATATAATATCGTTCTTATTGTGTTTTAAATTGAAGAATCGATTCATCAGAAACATTGCATTAATGTAGGGTTGGCAACTTTGGTGTTCTTTCTTTCACTTTCGCCAGGAGTGGATTTGAGATATTTTCAGACTTGAGAGTGTTGTGAGAAATATTTGTAACTCGGAGGAAGTGCTGAAAGTAGAAAATGAAGACGACGAATGTATTCCTTTTTTGAGGTATCCAAGGATTATTAGTGATATTTTATAATGATTGATATGTTGTTGTTTTTTTTTTGTTTCTTTCTAAATAAAGATTTAAAAAAATGCCGATACGTTCCTACGTATATATATGTATACGTTGTTCTGCTTTTGTTTCTTTTCAAATAAAGTTTTAAAAAAGGCTCCGCCAAACAAGGTATAATATGCTCCTTTGCAAGAAAAAATGGACAGGGCAGTAAAATAAGGCAAAACGAACTTCAGTAGGGGTAGGTCATGAGAATGTTTTTTGAGCTAGGGTTCTGGGTGTTGCACATGACATGTCATCTCTGTAGAAAACATTCGTAGCAAGAAATATCAAAATTCCTGCATGGGCGACTGAGTTACAAAGTGGACACGAAACAGACTGTGACATTCAGCATAATAAAACGACGCTAGGTCAAAGGTCAAGATTTATTTTTTTGTCCAACGGTTTTAGATGTTTTTTTTGTGTCTGATCTGAATGGATACCCAGTAAGTTGGCGCAAACATTTATCATGCTTATAGGTCAACATCAAGTAAGTTGTCTTTTTTTCTGTTTCTGTCTTTAATTTCAATATTCAAATATTTGACATTACTTAAAGATCATGCTTTTCTTATTTTTGTATATACCCGTCTCTGAAAGAGCGGGAATATTAACTGTAGCACCGACCGTGGCGGCGGCGGGCGGCGGCCGCCGCCAAAGCATGTTCCGCTTCTAAAGTCGAACAGGTTTTCCATCGATCTTCACCAAGCTTGCTGACAATGAATTTGGCCATAATATCTCGGCAAGTACGATAACCAGCCAAATCGTCCCAGGCACCTTGGATTATGGCATAGAATTACTCGAAAACAACGGATTTAGCCTTGTCTGCTCTCTAATCGAACAGTTTTCAATCCGATTTCACCATACAACTTGCTGACAATGTTTGCCTCTTGGGCATAGATATCTCGGCAAGTTCGATAACCACCAAATCGCCCCAGGTACTCTTGATTATGGCCGCTTGAATTTAACTCAAAAAAAAACAGCGAAATTAGCCTTGTCCGCACTTTTAAACGTCGAGAACAGTTCCATCCGAACTTCACCAAACTTGCTGACAATGTTTGTGTGCATAAATATCTCGGCATGTACGGTAGCCACCCAAATCGCCCTGGGCACTCTTGGATTATGTCCCTTGAATTAGGCCAAGTTCGATGACGGGCGTATTTTGTGAGTCTGGCACTCTTTTTTCCCCCTTTCATAACATCCCTTGTCATTCTACATACATTGTTGCTTAATCAGTAGGGACTTGTACTGCCTGGCAAAACTTCTTTCAGATCGGGCACCGGTGGTTTAAACTAGATTCTATCACTAAATGTGATTAGTACCCAAACCCCTGCCGAGAGGAAAGAGGCATAACAAAAAGTATGTCTCGCAAATTTACACATCATTTTGTTACTTATTTATTTTCTCTACAAACAGTTTGAAACTGGTTGCAACAGAACGACACACCGCATAAACCATCCAACCGTACACCACTTAAACTCCATTCTAAAAATGTGCACGTCTACAGTTCATATTGATCATATTTATGAAATTTCTTTCGAAACCCACGGGCCATAGATCCAGTCTTCCTCAAGCAAACCAGTTAAAACTTGCAGGGCCGCCATTCTTTATATCAGATAGCATTTCTACCATGTTTTATTGAAACGAATATTCTGAGATATGACTCCGTACGAAAAAAAAAGTTTAAAAATATTATATATAAAATTGAAAAGGGCAATAAATCTTGTCTTCCTAAACCAATCTTAATGAAACTTGCAGAGTCGTATTGTTCTGTAGCAGTGAACGGGTCTTCCTTGTTTTATTGAAATCCTTCCAACCATGTCACATGGCAACCGACTATGACGGAACAGTAAATGGAACAACCTACAATAATTATGTAAAACCATAATATAAAGGGGGAGAGCCGGGGGGGGGGGTTGAGGCCGAGCAAGGGCCATAATCTCGTTTAACTCTTGCACTGGAGTATCATTTCAGTAAAGCAGTTACCTTTCAACTATGATTTATCTAAATACTCCACACAATGTCATAGATCTGGTTTCGGACGGCCAGAAAAGAAGAAAGTATATCCCTCCGCCTTCGGCTGGGGATAATAATCTTGTTCTGGATTGCAACAGACAAGTTTGATGCCGCCCACCCATTGACACGAGGCGGGAAGATCACGCGGTTCACTATCACTGTAGGCAAAATTACACTTCAACAACAAACATATGGGGGAATGTGTGGTTGTGTGGAAATAAGGAAATAAACAGCCTGAAAAGTTCGTCCATTTATTTGAATACAAGAAATGAATATAACATGAACAATTTCATGAATTATAATAATTATGAAAATATACAAGGTAAGAAAACAGGTACTCGGTAAAATATTTTAATCTTTGGCTATAAAAAAACAAAAAGGGTCACAAATTTCTACATGTTAGTAACAAGCAATATCTCTAAAGCAATATAAACAAAATCTCTCTAAGTAACATGTTACGACTGTAGCAGTTTTTTGGACGTACACCATTTGCAACTACAAAATAAGAGGATCAAATAAATGAAGTTTAAAATTTATTAACAAGTGGCTAATCAAATGTCTGCTCTCTCATCTTACACAACTTTGATGATAACCTGAATAAAGGGTTAAAATCTCTAATACCCATAAGAACAATACATCCTGAAACAAAATTATACTTGTCACAAAACAAAACTTCTGAGTACCAAGATCAGAGTAAAACCATGCTGAAGGTTTTCTCTGAACAATGTACATCATAAAAGGATTTTTCAACCTACTTTGAGACCTAACAAGATAGCCTTTAAAATCATCCTTCCCTGTAAAATGTGTAAGATTATTTAAGGTAATTATCAAGTGGTAAAAACCAAAGTACTTGTACATTCCATAACCCGCAAAAGAGACTAGAATAAAACCTGGTGTCTTGAACACTATAAAACCGTCACTGAGAGAAAGTTACCTGTGGTTTGTAAAAAAGGTGAACCAGAATCGTTTTTCGTCAGGGAATGCTCTCATACTATTAATAAATCCATGTTAAATTATCCTGTACAAACAAATCGGAAACTACCATGCATAACTACCTTAAACATCATAGTTTATCATTCCCGATTTATTAGAATCATTTCAATCAAAATGTACACACCAAAGCATGTATTCTGGTCAATACAACATCAACTTCTAGCACACACATGCAGCAACTTACATTTTCATTTACCTAATATTTGTTAATAACTATGTTAATCATATACAGAAGTCTGTTAAAGTAAATAAAACCAGCTACTTTAATCGGCATACCTCCTGTCCCACTCCATAAAAATTTGTTCAACAGGTCTAGTCTGTGCTTCACATATTTTTGAGTAAAATATAAATAAATTCCAATAAAATGCTGTCATTTTGCAAATAACATGTTCTTATTGCATGACTTACATTTCTTTATAGTATAATGTAATTCTTTCAATATATAAGTTAACTTGCTTCGTCATTACTTTGTATATATTCTTATTTTTATATATTTTCTTAATTCTATTTAGATCATGTTGAATTTCTTTATTCTTATTTGTTAGATTACTTAACTTCTTCGAGATAAAAAACAGCCTTATAATATATTAGTTTACAAATGCAACATACTAAAGTAAATACCATGTAAATGTATACAAGTACATACATAGCTTGCAGACAAAACATACTGTGCCACGCTGAATTTTTACTATTTATTTTATTTTATAAACTTACATTACTAAATTACTTTCACAAAAATGAAACATAAATGACGATGGCTTTCCCCTTAGAAAACCAGGAAAACATTGTTTAAAGAGAGATAAGCTACCAATGAAAGTAATGCATACACATAGCACCAACTTGTGTTCTAATGCTAAAATGACTTCAAAAATCCTTCAATCGTATGATTTTTGCTAAGTATAAATCAGACAAAAATACAACTAAGCATGCACTTCCAAACTTTGTATGAAATCAAAATAAAAGGGTCATGATTTGTCTATAAAAGGCTCACCCGAATATTATCATTTTTCATGATAAGTTCAAGGTCAGGTTAACAGACTATACTCGAACATTTCTATCGTCACCTCTAAAGCAATACACTCTACCATTGGGTGTATTTCCGTATCTGACAGGAGTTGAAGACATGAGTTTTTATTATTTCTATATGCAAAAAAAAAACCAAGCATTTTTTCAGACAAATAGAAAATTGATAAATAGTCTGATCAAGGGCATGTAACTCTGGATAAACCTGTCCTCTCAACAACCTGACTAAGTATTATGGGAATTCGATTTTCATTCTCTACATATAAATTGGGACTGGTGAAGTGAAATACAAGATGTCACAAGTGTAAAAAATAGTAATGTACCACTCTTTTCACATGCTAGTAACTATTTAGACTGGTGCATGCAGTCATCAAAGTGAACGATACGTTTCGCAAAAAATCATAGATCTAGGGACATATAACCTTGAGCTAATTGTTCTCTTTTAGTCCAACAATAAAACTTGATATTCTAACGTGTTATAAAGAAGAAATGTAGAAGTGTGGCATTTCTTGTTATCAAATAAGCCAAAGCCAAACTCTCACATAACAGGCCCATAATTACACCTGACCAAGATCTTATGACCATAATATTATCCATTTTGTTTGTTTCGAGTTTAACACCCTTTTTCAGCAGTATTTCAGTTATGTAACACGGGCGGATAACCTAGCCAGTTTTCCTGGATTCTGTACCAGTACAAACCTGTTCTCCCCAAGTAACTGACAACTTCCCCACATGAATCAGAGGTGTAAGAAGAATGATTTCAGACGCAACGTCTTTTATCAAATCGTCACGAAGAGCATACGCCCTTTCAGGGATGGAACTCATGACCTGGCAGCTCTCCCTATTCAGCTAAGATGGCAGGCTGACCATACCCATAGCTGCAAAGTTTAATTACATCTTGCTTCAGAATCGAGATAAATTAAGTGGACTGTATGATAGAGGGACAACAGAAATCCAATGATCCTAAATGCTTATCATGAGCACTCTGTACTATGCTGAGCTAAAAAAACATCTAAGTAATAAACTGAAAAAAAAAATAATTAAAGATTTAAATACTATTTGTGAACTGTTGAAAGGTGTCTTGGCTCACCCAAAGCCAGCTTACAGAAGTAAAATGCAGTAGCCATTTTTCCTACAATTCCCACATGAAAACTTATCTTACAAACAAGAAGCTGAAATTTTGCACTTGTACAGAACAAGTGCACATAGAATTTGATTGCATATTTCAATAAGGAATCTAAGTGTCGAACTTCAGAACACAGAAATCTACAAAATCATAAAGAAAGCTATTCAAAATATATTTTTATAGTTTAAACCCACAAATATTCAGGTGAGAAACTGAATTAATAATACATATAAGACAGTTTCATATCACTGCATACTCTGTGTAGGAATTTTCTAAATTAATGTTTATAATCTCAATTCTTCGGCACAGTTACCAAACAAAGGACTTTGTTGTCTGATCAATTATATTAAATTTCAATCAAACTTAATATTACATATTACAGCCTATATCTAAGTTTTGCTTAAAATTACACAAGTTACAAGTTTATCATTCTATAGATTTAATGGTAATACAGTCTTGGGTACATACTTTCACTTCCAACAAAGAATCATCTTATCTACAACCAAAATCAATAGCCATCCCAATATGAAAGTATCAGAAAGAAATACATATTATGACTATTGTAACAGAACTTTTTATTATTATTATACCAGATTTATACTTTTGTATCTGTAAAATGGAAAACCAGATTGTCCTATTCAATACCATTATGGAAACCAGCTGAATTTTCAATTGTTCTGCTTGAAAAGATGGCCACATGTAACCCAGCTCTTATAATCCCACTGAATACTTCATATTGCCAAATGTAAAATTCAACACTTGTACTCTACGTAAGGATGGCTTATAACCTCATACAACGACAAAGGACAGAAATACTGGCGACTAAGTTTCTACATCATTCATTCATAGTGCTCTAGGGCCAAAGCAAATATAAAAAGTGTTTTTCTATATTTTTTATATTTTCGAGTTTTTTTATTTATTTTTATTTATTTGTTTTTAATACATCTGTATTCTTATTTTTATTTTTTTGTATAATTTAATTTCATACTTGCTAATGTCACTTCAAAAACAGGACTCATAGCTAAAAAAAAGTTTTTCTTTGCATATATCATACTTAACTTTTTCAATCCCTTTTGGGTTGCTTATCAATTGCACTAAGGAATGATTTTGAAATATAAAGTATGGTGTTCCCTTTTTTCTTAATATATAAATCAAAATTCATAAAAACAGTTGATCATAAGGTCCTTTTTTAAAAAGCAACAACACAAAAACTATGAGACAGTTATTGTTATGCAAGTGAAAAATACTGTTGAACAAAATAATAGAAAGAATTAAACACAAATCATTTCTTGTCAGGAAACTATATAAAATTTTCAATACTTATAAAGATGACAAACAAAAATCTAAATGTAGATATCTGTTAATAAAAATAAACACTATATGCAAGACATTTATACAAAAGAATTGCAGCTGAAGTCCATCAAGTAATTTCAAAAAACAATTTATTTGTATAAGTAAGTACCAATTTCATTACAATTTTAAGTCTTTCTTTTAGTTCTCCAAGCATCAAACAAAACAATTTATCTGTATAATTCATTTGTTACCTCAAACAGCACAATTTAAAACATATTAGAATGAAGAATATATTCACACTTTTTTAACTTTTAGCACACAAAAACTAACACAAAGAAATAAGTCTGCATTCCCTTTCAATTCAACACATGTAACTTCATTTTTTGATATAATACAGTAATTATCACAGAAACAACATGGAAACAGCATAGATAGGAACAGCCAAACTTCATTCCAGCAACTGTTCTTGGTTACTAGAAATGCTTGCTTTCAAGAGTAAGTCATTTATCTGGGAAAGTAACGGTAAGGAATTGTCAATTAATTCTGAGATGGATAATTTGTGTATACAGTATGAATATACAATGAACATTGCTTTCTCGAGCACGGATTGTGCTCAAACACTCCAGCCCACTCAACCAATTTGACTGGTTCCGGGCTGTTTTCATTGCATATTCTATGTTTTAATCACTTGAAACCCGGGGTATCTCAATCAATTCAGTCATCCTGTTGCAAGCTCTACTGATTCTTTTTTTACTGTATGTATTTTCATAGTAGTTCCAGTCTACAGTAAAGTTTGATACCAACCCTTTTTTTTGATATTTCCATTTCAATATTTCCATTTGTCTTGAATAAATATGACAGGACCTATCTTATTGTCCCCCATTTCATTCCCATATAAAAAGTACTACTTTCGAAACATTTAAAAATCTACATTTCACTTTTACTTTCACAACAATATATGCTTCCAACACTGGATGTTTTCTGAACTTGGCTGTATTTCAAAAATGCAAACCTGTACACAGAAAGCACAAAACTGTATCTAATTAGAATTAAACAAGATCTGTCTCCTAGGATGACACAGGCCCCCCCCGCTGTGCACTTTTAATGATAGTTTAAGGCCGATGTTTAAGAGTTTAGGACCTTTGACCTACGGAGCTGGGTCTTGCGCGCGACACATCGACTTACTGTGTTCACACCTTCATGCATAGTTTATTATAAAAAATCCATGCATTGAATGACAAAGATATGGACCGGACAATGCCCATCAAAATGGCACAAACATGAAAATGGACTTTACATACGTCTAAGTGTGCCCTTGACCATTGAGCAACGGACCTGGGTCTTGCGCATGACACGGACGTCATACTGTGGTACACATTTATCGCAATTTATTTAGAACTCCATCCATCGATGACAAAGATATGGACCCGCGGACACCGGCCCATCAATGCACAAGATTCCTTTAACTTCTACGGTGTGACCTTGACCTTGAGCGACGGACCTTGGTCTAGCGGCACTGCACGTCGTCTTACAGTGGTACACATACATGCAAGTTTATTTGAAAATCCATCATCGATGACAAAGATATGACCGGACACACCCATTCACTGCACTAAACCTTTGAAAGTCTAATGTGTGACCTTGACCTTTGAGCTACGACCTGGGACTTGCCCCTGCACGTCGTTCTTACTTGTGGTACACTTTCATGCCAAGTTATTTGGAAAATCCATCCATCCGATGACAAAGATATGGACCGGACACGAAATTGCGGACAGACCGACAGACTGACAGACCGACAGACGGTTCAAAAACTATATGCCTCCCTTCGGGGGCATAAAAAATAACCAATCAATCAATCCTGTTATGGCGACAGTAACAGGACCTGATCATTTCAAAAACTAAGAAAACTTTACATGCAAGAAATATACCAAAGAGGACAAAAATATTTTGATCACAAAACTAACACTGAGCAGATCATTTTGACTACAGGGAAAGGTATGGTGAAAGTCTGCCAATATTTACTGACAATGCTCTTCAAGCATAATTACTTATGGAGGCTTTAACAATGGAAGGGAGAAGGGGGGGGGGTGGGGAGGGTGGGGGGTAAAAAACTGCTTCACTTTTATTATTTAGCTTGCAAAAAAAAAAAATCAACAAATTCATCACTATTGGAAAAACATTTTGACTCATCAAAAATATAAATTGAACTTTATGAAAGAGCTAAAGAAATCATGACATATTCAAACATATTGCGAATTTCTTCAAAACAATATGTAGAAGAAAAAAATATGTTTAACTTAAAACTGTACAACATAAAATTAGACACAAGACAAAATCTTTTCACAAAGCAATTCAGTTATCTCATACAACTTTTCTCAACACACATAACAGAACTATAGTGTAGACTAGTCAGGATTTAAGACTTTTGTTTTGGGTAAAGACAAAATGGGCAAGCACTTAAACATTATAACATATTGCACATGTTTAAGGTATGAAACACATCTCGCTATATAAGTTTGTGTCAAGATATTACCATTAATTTAAAAAATGCAATATACGAAACCACTTACTGTTTGATCCACCCCTTTCTGTAACAATCTTTTTTTAATGGATTTCTCCTTAACCTTTACCCTGCTAAATTTTTAAAATGGACTGGTCCATCATTCAATTTGGGCAGCATCACTTGCTATTCAAAGGGGTGTTCACTGAAAATTAACTGACTGAATAGCGAACAGTGCCTGCACGGATGTACAGTTGTTCGTCTGAGCAACTCTAAACCAATGCCTTCAAAAAGTATATAAGGAGTTGACCACACCAAATTTCTTCACAAAGGCATATTTTGTGAAATTAAGCAAGGGTCATAACTCTATAAAAAACAAGAGCTGTCGGAGGACAGCAACGCTCGACTATTCAACAGCCTTGTCAATTGAATGAATACAAAAGTTGAAAAAGGGGCATAATTTTGTAAAATGCAAAGTAGAGGTATTGAACCTCTGTACTGCATGTCATATCATGACAGTGAACAAGTGTGTGAAGTTTCAGTCCTTTCCAATTTGTGGATACTGAGATACCAGCTTACATACAAAAACTTAACAAAAAACTGCTAAGTCAAAGGGGCATAATTTTGTAAAAATGCCAAGTAGAGTTATGGGACCTTCACAGTGCATGTTAGATCATGACAGTGAACTAGTGTGTGACGTTTCAATCCATTCCAATTAGTGGATACTGAGATATCAGATTACATACAAAAATTTAACCAAAAACTGCTAAGTCGAAAAAGGGGCATAATTTTGAAAAAAAAGAGAGTAGAGTTATGGGACTTGCTTAGTGCATGTCAGATCATGATAGTGAACAAGTATGTGAAGTTTCAATCCATTCCCATTAGTAAGTACTGAGATACCAGCTTACATACAAAACCTTAACCAAAAATTTCTAAGTCGAAAAAGGGGCATAATTTTGTAAAAAAAGCAAACTAGAGTTATGGAACCTGTGCAATGTAGATCAGTTCATCACAGTGAATAAGTGTGTGAAGTTTCAATCCATTCCCACAAGTGGTTACTGAGTTACCAGCTTACATACAAAACCTTAACCAAAAATTTCTAAGTCGAAAAAGGGGCATAATTTTGTAAAAAAGCAAAAAAGAGTTATGGAACCTGTGCAATGTAAGTCAGTTTGTCACAGTGAATAAGTGTGTGATGTTTCAATCCATTCCCACAAGTGGTTACTGAGATACCAGCTTACATACAAAACCTTAACCAAAATCGGGACGCGGACGCGGACGCCGACGCATGGGCGAGTGCAATAGCTCACTATTCTATGAATAGTCGAGCTAATAATTCTAGCCACAAAAAAAGTCCTTTATTTAAGCATATCCTTTCAACACTGTTTTGAGGAGTTGGACACACAAGATTTTTCTCTATATGCTATATAGCAAAACTATCAAAGGGCCTTAACTGCAGTAAATATAGTCACAGCAAAAGTTTCTTCCTTTATTGTCATCTGCACATCAAGCTTGTACATCTGTGAAAGTTTGAAGCAAATCAGGGTAATAGTGTGGGAGGAGTTGGACAAACAAGAACATACAGGTAGACCGACAGGAGCACCGCTATAAGCCCCCCACATAAATGCTACCACCCAAATAATCCTTTAGAATGATTGTACGGTTTTAAGTTCATATCTTGATCTTGATACAGGAAAATAAAGCTGCACATCAAAAAACTGATACAGATTAAATAGATCAAACAGTAAATGGTATCTTGACAACTTTACCAAAATACATCAGTAATTCTAATGTTCTTTTTTTTCTTTAAAAAAAAAGAACAAGAACTACATGAATTTTTATTGTTAAAACTTGCTGCTTGAGAGAAGACATTAACCTTCATCCTACTAAATTTCTACAATGGGACTGGTCCATCATTCAATTTGGGAGGTACCATTTATTATTCGATGGGGTGCTCATTGAAAATTTACTGACTGAATAGTGAACAGCGCAGACCATGATCAGCCTGCATGGCTGATCTTGGTCTGCACTGGTCGCAAAGGCAGAATCACTTCAAAGTCTTGCCGCCACCAGGCTAAAGGTTAAAGACAATTTACAAAGCTTGTTTCATATGGTATGGTTTTAAATGCAATTCACAACAGTATTTAAGTTGAGCAAGAGCTAATTACTTCCAACAGACTCTGTCAGTTCTAACTTGTTC
Organism: Mercenaria mercenaria; assembly: GCF_021730395.1. Lineage (NCBI taxonomy): Eukaryota > Metazoa > Mollusca > Bivalvia > Venerida > Veneridae > Mercenaria > Mercenaria mercenaria. The sequence goes on along the minus strand of NC_069371.1, from coordinate 34,471,178 downwards.
CTTGCGAGTCATCAACTTCTCCACATGACTGATAGGTGGAGGATGAATGGCTCTATCTAATAAGGTGTTTTACACTGTAAAGATTAGACTTCTACATTGCATTCATAGACAGGCTTCTTATTTAAATCTATAGTCATATGTTAACATTAACAATGTTTGAACAGAACAAAATTTCCTTGAAGAATTGCACACTTCATGATGAAACACAACCATGCCACCAAAACACTTTCAGCTTCATTAACTATGTGCTGAGAATTGAGTTCTGGACAGGATTTAATCAACTCCTTATACATTTTTTCAACAATCATGAAATTCAGGCAAAAAGCTGATAATAGATCAGGCACACAAAAAATTTAAGGTGGCAAACAGAAGTTTATTTTTTTCTCATTTTCAAAAGGTGAATGTACAACAGCATATTCCAAATAACGCTTAAAAATATTCAAGAATCTGTACATAGTGGCTTTAAGTGTACATGTGAAAAATAGATGTATGTGTCCAATACAAAACTTGTAGGCCTTCTTTTTCAGTATAACAGGGGCATAATCACCTTAGCATACAGAATAATCAAAATGGAAAAAAGTATTTGACAGGAAATATAAAAGAAAAACTTAGACTTTAAGAGTAATGGGTATCAGGGTGGAAATTAAGACCGACAACACTATCTGACAAGACTACAATTACTCAAACTTAACTGAAGACAAAGTAAGTTAGAACAGAAGCTGATGATTGATATTTCTGTATGTATGTTATAGAGACCGTACCATAGCTCTCCGCATACTTTGATTTTTCAAACTAAAGTGATTTTTACAAGTGCACCGGTTACGATAAAAATGTAAACAACGGACTCTGTCTATGAAACTTTGAAATGAATGGATGACAATCGATCTTAGTCATAATACTGATTGACAGTGAATGCTAATGACTCCATGTGTTGCAGAAAGGTATTTAGTTTGTAACTGTAATTTCCCATTAATTGAAATTCTCCCAAAACTGGTAAAATAATTACTTATATTTGGACAAATCTTATCGTCTTTGCCATTCGGCAGCTGCAAAAAGGGCAAATATAAAATATTCAGTGTAAGTAATATTTCACTGGTACTGCCAGTTAGTAAGTTCATACTCTGAACAACACGTCAGAGAAATTTGGGCAGATTTGACCAATTATGACGTTGGCAGCATTAGATTATATTTTTTCTTTACACAAAAAATGCCGTTAGGAAACAAAGCGAATACGCCGATAATTCGGAGTTCACTGATTATTGTTCCAGTTCACGCAATGTAATCCAGCAATTAAACTGCATAGCTATTAGCTACTGCTGTTATAGGGAAGTGGTGGAGTGTCTGCCTTAGGTGTGAGAGGTCCTGGGTTCGAGTCCCAGTTAGAGCTTAACTATTTAGATTCTGCTAAAGCATAGTTTTTCTGTTAATAGACGGTTCCAGATGTTCTAAATTTTTAGCACACAGTATCATGGATCAGTATTTAGCAATCCAGATCAAAGTTGAATGTTAAATCAAATGCACCTAATTACAAAATATTGACTATATTATGTCCCTTTGATGTTTATGCTCTCCATGTTGAAGAAGAGTTACATGTCCTTGATCACAAAATTTTCGTTATCATGAAAATATTAAATGCTCATAACTCCGCACTTCTGGTTAAAATATTGTCTATATTTCTGTTTTTGAGAAATATATGGACATTTGTCTTCATTTCAAAGCTTTTTAACTTCAAACCTAGATTTGAAAAACTTAGGTACTATCTCTATATGTTATAGATCATTTCATTCTATGTTTCACTACATGTTTGAGCTGCCAAAATTCAGATTATTACAATTGATTTACAATGCACCTGTAAAACCTTCACTTAACAGATTTACATGTAATGAGCAGCTAAATTATACAGTTCAGCAGAAATTTTCCGGCAGGCACTCGTGCACATGTCTTGAAAACTTCAACCTCTGTAAAATCTAAAGTTATAAATGTTCAATTTCCGCAAAGGTACCTGCAAGTTATAACCATATAATCATTTATATATTTACCCATTTCTAACAATAACAGTAAATATAAAGCCCCAAAAACTCACACGAGAACTGCTCAAGAACTGCATAGCATATACTGTAAAATCATTAAATTTCGTGGGCATTAGGTCAAAATGGCAATTTCGTCGGGATATGAATTCGTGGAGTTCAACTTTTGAACTTAAAATGAATAGGAATTTTACTTGTTCATTGGAATTTAATTTCGTGGATTTAGTCAACCACAAAATCCACGAAAATTAGTCCCCCACGAATATTAATGATTTCACAATGTGCAAATAAAGTGCCAAAGTATAGCCATTTACCAACAAAAAAGTACTTAAAAGAACTTAAAAATTTACCAAATAATAGTACTTTATAGATTTCATAATAAAATCACAATCCTAATTTTGCTATAAGTAGCATGATTATGATCATTTTTACAATTTCATCACTGATCTAACTTACCGCTCTTCCAAAAAACAAACATAGTAATACACAGTATCTCCTACTGCTGAGTAAACCTTGGGTACCAATTTAACTTACCTCAACAGTAACAAAAGCTTGCAGACCCTGTCAACTGATAATTTGATTGGCTAATCTCAGTCTATAAATTGGCAAATGACAAAGCTGAATTCCGAGGCTAGTATATTTACATCCATGAAACCTAGAGCAAGTTTTCAATCACACCTTTAAAAGTATAATCATAAAACTTTTGCTAGTAACCCCAAATTAATAAATTTTACATAAAATTGCAAGGATATAACATTGAGTTTTGAAAAGAACCCAACCATAAAGGCTTGCCAATAGTGAATTTCAAGATTTTGCTAAAAAATAACCAATCAAATGCTACGAATATCATATTTAGTCTCCAAACTCCCATTTTATTAAACTGAACAGTTCACTTACTAAAACATACCTAAGACAGGAGATACATATCTATCTTATTGCATGATCACAAGCAATTATTACATCCTTATACATACAAATAATTTGTTATCTGACTAAAACAATCTACAAACTAGAGGTGCTTTTGCGAAAAGCGCATGTCTCCCACGACTGCCTAATCATCTGAATAGTCAGACCGGTCTACATCTGTGTATCAGTAATTATGTGCAAGGGCCATAATTCCAAAGTACCTCGGGCGATTTGGCTCATTATCGAACTTAGCCAAGGAGTTATGGTCAAACACATTTGGTTCATGTTTGGTGAAGAACGGATGAGAACTGTTTGACTTAAGAGTGCGGACAAGATTTTTGACAGACAGGAGTAAATCAATATGTCTCCCACATCACTGTGTGGTAGGAGACATAATAAACTGTCAGCTTTGTACAACAGCACAGAGTACACTAGACTTCACAATATATATTTAAACTATACACTTCCTACAAAACTATATGAATATACAATACTGCTTAAATGCTCTCCTTTTTTTTTTTTTAAATTTTCTACTCCAGTTTTGCTTGATTTAGGCACTTTGTATTAGAAAATAAAAACATTATTTTCTTTCTGCAAACAGTTAATAAATAAAGTAAAATAGCATCACATTTGAGAGAAAGTACACAGCATAAAAGATGGGTGACAGAATGTAAGGAATTTATTATTTCTTGCAAAATTTCCTTAATTTAGTCTTGCAATTAATCATTGAGAAAATAAACACCATACATGTATATGTGCTAAATATTGTAACAATGAGTATTATACATGTAAAAAACAAAGAGCTTCCCCTAACTCAGCATAACACAGCAAGCAGAATGAGACTACACAATATGGAGTTTATTCACTCCTATCTTGAGCAAGGAGTCACATTATTATTATAATCATATAGGTAAGCAAACAATCTGATACTTATAATAAAGATTATATAATATATATTTTCAGGAAGTATGTGACTGGCCCTTATTCTCTATATCTACAAGTTTCATGAATTAAGTCATATCCTAAGATCTGTTCCCTTTAATACTTCTCTTTCTGTAAAGGACAGTATGTTACAGATTTTAACACAAAACTGTCAGAAACTAGTAATAATATGAAATTTATTAATTGAAAGGTCAAATTTAATCCAGTATAAGTGCTGACCTTAAGGTCAAATGGTTTTAAACGAGAGAAAATACAAATTGAATGAGTTTATTTACCTTTTTTGGAAGAACAAAACCTGTTTTTCCCTTCAATTTTGTATTTCCAAAAAAAAGTTAATATGAAAGACACTCCTTTACATTCAATATTTTTGGTCCTGAATCAATTATACATAGGAATCAAGACTTCATAATACTTGCCCCTCTATTCCTTAACCAACATTTTTATGCTTTAATAGTGTCAGAAATAAGGAATGTATACCTTGTTTTTTTTTATACATACAGGTAATACAGTTTCAATAACATTTTGGACAAACTTGTATACTGAAGGGAATTTATCAATTTTCTTAAATATGTCCACTCTTAATTCTGCAGCATGCATACCAAGCACTATCAAAGCTCCATTTAATTCTAAGGGCAACAGACTCCACTGATTGGGCAACAGACACAGGCAGATTGCGAACAAATGACTGCAATATGTAATATCTTTGGTCAATTTATCACAAAGTATCATGTATATTGAGAGATCTGAAAAAGTCATTACTGGCCTGGCCGCACCACTGATATAGACATCATTCTTTTTCTTTTTTTTTCTAATATTACAGATTTGTCTTATTCTTCATTTTCTGATAGATTACTTCTGAGTGGATTATATTAAAACTTCTTTAAACTGGATTTTTATAATACATCATGACAGAGTGAAATGGTAACTGAAGTATGTGGGGAAAAAAAACCACACACACACATACAAAAAACATCAATTAGACCAACCCACGCATATCAAACAGATACTTGAAAAGAAGTTCTTTAATTAAAAGCCTGTCGATATTGCACTGAAACAAACACAGCAAAAAAACTAGAGCTGCTTTTGAGAAAAGCGCATGTCTCCCAAAACTGCCTAATCATCTGAATAGTAGTATATGAGTCAACCACGCACCAAGACCTCAACTGCCTTATCAGACTTTGAGTGCTTTGATTATCAAAAAAAAAATGTTTCAAGGGCCATAGTTCTGAAGTGCCTGGGCCGATTTGGCTAGTTATCGCACTTGGCCAAGGACTTATTGGCAAACACATTTTGTTTAAGTTTGATGAAGATCGGATGAGAAATGTTCGATTTAAAGTGCGGACAAGATTTGTGACAGACACTCAGACAGAAGTAAATCAATACATCTCCCACACCATTATGTAGTGGGAGACATAATTCACACTTAATTCGATATAAGGCGCTGTTTTCATGACATTAGAAACAACCAAAGTTATTTGTACACAATACAAAAACATCTAGTTTTGAAATGCCATTACTCCCATGAAACATGCACTTCATATGACCATAATTTCTATCAAGAAAAACTCTTATATGAGCCGTGCCATGGGAAAACCAACATAGTGGGTATGCGACCAGCATGGATCCAGACCAGCCTGCGCATCCGCGCAGTCTGGTCAGGCTCCATGCTGTTCGCTTTTAAAGCCTATTGGAATTGGAGAAACTATTAGCGAACAGCATGGAGCCTGACCAGACTGCGCGGATGCGCAGGCTGGTCTGGATCCATGCTGGTCGCATACCCACTATGTTGGTTTTCCCGTGGCACGGCTCATATACATATTGATGAAGTGGAGATGAATTTAAATGAGAAATGAATGTTTTCCTTTACTCACTATCCAGTTTATATTGTTTATAGCCGTTCTGTGTTTCAAATTGAGCAAGGAATATATAAAAAGTTCATTAGAAGCAAACTGCATTATGTGATATGGTGTCAGTCAATGTACTTTGTAATAAAGCAGAAAACCCATGGCTCTAAAATTTGTATGGCTACCTTCAGTACTAAACAACTACTTCTACCATTTATGTTTGCACTCTGTGAAAAGAATCAGGCAAAATCTTTGTATATAGAAATGCCGGGAAGGAAGTTGAAAACTTTAAAGGAATACACTTACTCATAAGTTCCCATAATTTTCCTTATGTAAGGGAAATATATTTTCTCATCTTAAATGATAGGCTTTAAAACTACCTTTTATATAAGACCTTATTTTCATCATTTCGGCAATGCCAGCAACACTAGTGGAATTAGGAATATGCTCTCAGATACCATCTTAATAATAATGTACATAAAGATATTTATGTGTGCAATATTTAAATATTTACGTAAGTGAGATTGCATTTTAATATTAGTTCAACAGTGTATTATAACTGTTGTATGTACTTAACCAAAATAAACAAAGCTGAAGAACTATTATAAAACAGCAAAAACCCCAATAGTTAACAATCATTTGGGAATTTTATGCTCAGGATTGGGGGGGGGGGGGGGGGGGGGGACATATACTTTTTTGCTATACGACTGTCTTCTATTATCAGGACATTCCATAACCTAGGCACAAATATAAACTGGATAACAAGTTATGGAACTCGAGTTTGTTCTTTTGTAAATACTTAGGCAATAAAATGGCAACTTTACAGCAGAATAGGTCTAATAGGCACCAGGTCTACTACTTACGAAATATACCTTTACATCTATAAAAAAATTTGACATAAATTCTTGTCAAGCTGCAAAAACTAATGAGGCAGACTTTTTTTTAGAAAAACAGCAGAAAGTAAATCTGTCTGCTTTATATCTATGAATAAAATGAAAATAAACTTCTTCTTTTGAGATATGAAGATCCTTAATGATAAATGATTGTACCTGTAAACTTGTTACCTCCACACTAAACCTATATTTTCTCCTTTGTATAGGTAAAAATGTTTTGCTTTTGTTGTTGAGGCAACAAATTTATGTCATGCTTTTGCGCTGTTAAGTCAATACTATTTTCACATGTACACATATTTTTAAGTTCACTTCTTTTTGATACAAAGACTATAACATATTTATTATCTTATGACTACATCTTTCTTCCTGAACTTTTGACCTTTTCCCAAGGTCATCTTGAAAACTTGTCCTTGACCTCTGATAGCGAAGATGGATGAAATCACAGTAGTATTTTTCCCCGTTCAACCGGATTTTGTATGATTGTGATTAGCGATGTTATTTCCGACATGATTTTGTTCCGGCTCGTCAGACACCGGCTCCTCTGAGGAACTTCGTACATCATCAACCTGCTCAAGAAAATATAAAAAAGTACCTTACGTTTAAGAATCACATGTAAAAATGATTGATGATAATGAGATGATCCAAAACTAATTATTAAAAAAAGTATCAACATGCTAAAATCATTCAAGTTCAAATTGGGGGTTAAAGGCTATTTGGTTGGGACATTAATGTGTGGATTTCAAACCTTAAAGTTACAAAAAACAAGAGCTGTCTCCATAGGATGACACATGCCCCCGATGGCACTTTGAATGAATAGTTATGGCCGATGTTAGAGTTAAGGACCTTGGACCTATGGACCTGGGTCTTGCGCGCGACACGTCGTCTTACTGTGGTACACATTCATGCCCAATAATTTTAAAATCCATGCATGAATGACAAAGATATGGACCGGACACGCCAATCAATGCACTATCATGAAATATGACCTTTAACGTCTAAGTGTGACCTTGACCTTTGAGCTACGGACCTGGGTCTTGCGCATGACAAGTCGTCTTACTGTGGTACACATTCATGCCAAGTTATTTGAAAATCCATCCATGGATGACAAAGATATGGACCGGACACGAATGCACTATCATGAAAAATGACCTTTAACGTCTAAGTGTGACCTTGACCTTTGAGCTACGGACCTGGGTCTTGGGCGGGACACGTCGTCTTACTGTGGTACACATCCATGCCAAGTTATTTGAAAATCCATCCATGGATGACAAAGATATGGACCGGACACGAATGCACTATCATGAAAAATGACCTTTAACGTCTAAGTGTGACCTTGACCTTTGAGCTACGGACCTGGGTCTTGCGCGTGACACATCGTCTTACTGTGGTACACATTCATGCCAAGTTATTTGAAAATCCATCCATCAATGACAAAGATATGGACCGGACACGAAAATTGCAGACAGACTGACAGACCGACAGACAGACCGACAGACTGTTCAAAAACTATATGCCTCCCTTCGGGGGCAATAAATAGGGCAATTGATCTGTTTTATGAGTTTTAATATTGCGGATGTATTTCAGTATGAAATCTATGAAAACTGTCCACCATGAATATCAAGATTAATACATTAATAAATTTAACAAGAAACGCGGCAATGCCACGAAACCAGGTTTTCAACACTTTTCATAAGAATAAACAAGAGTGCCAGAATGTCACAATATACGCCCGTCACAGCAAATTTCTTTACTCTAGCACCTGTATTTGCAAATGGAATTTTAATTTTGTGGTTGTTTAGTAATCATTGTAATTCTTTTGTTTTTCTAAGTCCACAAAAAAACTCCTTACCAGGTAGAGATACCTTAAAATACACCTAAAATTAGAAAGTAACAACTATGTTGTACCACAGAAAAGTGGTCTTGGGTTTTCCCTACGGTCAATTATAAAAAAGTTACAATATAAGTTATTTATAGTAACAACTAAGGGAAGTTAATCTTAAAAAAAAATAAAAAAAAAAAAAATTGTAAGTCCACACAGAATTCCTTACCAGGTAGAGATTGGTCAAAATACACCTCAAAATTGGATGTAGCATTTATAGTAACAACAAAGGGAAGTAATTCTAAAGAAGGGAACTGCGCAAGACACTTCGTCTCATGATGGTGTATAATTGTGCCAAGTTACATCAAAATCCCTCTATGCATGAAGAAGATATGCTCCGGACAAAGTTTTCATTCTTGTATCCTTTGACCTCTAAGTGTGACCTTGACCTTAGACCTAGGGACCTGGTTCTTGCGCACGACACTCCGTCTCATGATGGTGAACAATTGTGCCAACTTTCATCAAAATCCCTCCATGCATGTAGAAGATATGCTAACCCTAACCTAACCCTAACCCTATATTTAGTAACAATGACCTTGACCTTGATCCCAGAAACCCCAAAATCAATCCCAAGCTACAACTTTATATAAGTTTTGTATACACCAAGTTTCATCATGATAGCTCATTCCTAAGTTAAGTTATTGACCGGAAACCTTTTTTCTATTTTAAGTAACAGTGACCTTGACCCCAGAAACCCCAAAATCAATCCCAGCCTTTGTCTTGATATAAGCTACATACATACCAAGTTTTATTCAAATATCTTTACCGAAACAAAAGTTATTGACCGGAAACACCAGTTTGATGCCGCCGCCGCCGCCCGCCCGCCCGACCGACATCTACCCCAATCTAATAACTCAGGTTTTCGTAGAATAATCAGCACTACCAAAGTAATGGTACTCTCTAATGACCTATATTATTTTTTCAGGTTGATATTTAGGAATGGGGGATTTGGGGAAGATTATTTGGGTGAGGGCTTTAAATTAGGAATATACAATAGTTTTTATGGAATGAAGTCAAATATTGTGATATCATTAATGTACATTGAGATTGATTTTAATAGTCTTTATTACAGATTCCCTGCTTGTGTCTTCCTAAGAAATTAAATGTTATATACTATTTGCACATGAGCATAGTCAGAAAGCCGAAACAGGCTTGGAAGTGTTAATAACCACTTAAGGCATGCCGCTGCCTCTGAATAATTTAATATCATTTACTCATATTAAATATCAATGTATACAAACTTTGTCACAAACGTTATGGGTGTAAAATGATGTCAAAAAATGATGTCCTAGATCCATAGCAGTCCAGTAATTGGTTATCATGCCCACTTCCAATTATTCAGAATTAAGCTCAAAACTAGTACCTATGGATTAGCATTCAAATTTTGATTCTGCAACATGAAAAGGTTTTTTTTTGCATGTAGTATTTATGCTAAAAATACACAGGACTTCTCAACATTATTCAAATTAATTGCTTTTTTGTGTTAAAGGCAAATCTGTTTCACCTCTAGACTAAAATAATGGGGTCTGCCTTCAACTAACAACCTTACGACAGTGCCTAAGTAAATACACAGTTTTATATGTCCTTATAAATTGCTCAGCTGAACAGCACACTCATTTCGTAATCTTGTGTGTATATCTACTGAGCCAACTAGGCATGTCCCCATTAAACTTACTGACTTGTTCAGAACAGTATCAAATAACACTCTTCTAATGTGAATGAACCGAGATCTAAAAAAATAACACAAATCTGAAATAACAGTAAGAACATACAGAGCATATCTCCCTAAATCTTGGTGACATTCAAAAATGAATGAGGTACTGTTTATTCAATTTCATGAAAATGCCTTTTATGCTCCTTACTACATAAGCTTCATTGTTCACAGCAGTATCTGATTTCGCAAGAAAATGGTCACTTTGATTCTGTTGTTTTTACATCCGTGGAACGAGGAAGTAAAATGTTCATGTGACAAAAAAATAGCCTAATTACTGTCATCTCAGCAACAATACAGGTATGTTTTCATGAAGTAGCTCCTCAATATATTTGTACAGAGATACTAAATCAAGGTAACAGAATACACATGACACCAAGAGAAGTTTTTTCTTTTTTCAATTTTGTTATCGACAGTCTTAATACAAAAGCCCTTGTAAGACATAGTAATTTTGTTCTAACTAATGTCTGTTATCAAATGCGACAAAATTAGTAATGCTTCTACATCAGAAAAATACTACCTTTTCATCCACAGTTCTACCCAAATCATCCTTAATCAAGTCAAAAGTAAAAAAGTTATAAAACTGACTATGTCAACACAAATTAATCAATACTGAAAACAAAGCATAATTAGCTTTAAAAAAATTTTGCTGACATTATATATATATAATTTATATATATATACACTTGTCAATGACAAGTTGTCATTCAACTGTTTTTTTTATAGATACCAGTAAATGAAACTTGTGAGAGAAAGCGTGTACAGAAATATGAAGTGACAGGAATGAGCCCTGCAGAGAAAATGGGAAGCATTGGTAACAAAGCACATTCTCATTCTATTTTAGGCCTTTATATTCAGCAAAATAATTTCATACTTACTGATAAGGGTAGAGTGTATGATGTGTAAAAGAAGCAAACTTTAAAGCATTTTTTAAAGGAAAAAAAAAGGTTTATGTTTAGTCAGACAGATCCTTCGTATTGATTTAATAGCAAATTATCACAGATAAGGCAAAATTAATGAATTTTTGAACTGTTGAACTTTGTGCAATGGTAAGATTTCTACAGTGCAGAATAAGTGGACAAATCTAAGGTCCTTGACAGATAATCTCTCTTAACTCTTAGATCATCCATAACATTAAATACAGATTACAATGTAATGCAAAAATCATTACATGAGAACGACATCAATACACTCAGCATGAATCACTGTTAATTAAATCTGAACTAAAGAATTTTATGTTATTTTGCAGATACTATAATGAATTTGAAAAATGGAAAACGGTATTATCTCAACTGTACTAATACTTTTTTAATTTCTCACTATCAAAGAGTTAACAAATAACAAAATATTCTCCAGAGATCCAAGATTAATCAATATTTTAAAGCTGTCCTTTAAGATTCCTGCATATTCATTTTATTGCAAGACATACTTGCTTTATGTGAAAAAACAGCTTTAAACACAAGACCAGTAAGATCTTTGGCATTCAAACTTCAACTTTGAATACCCAGTCACATACTGGTGCAACTTTCATTACAAAAATCACTGGAGAGTTTAACAGTTACAGAGGACAAGAAATTAGACAGAAAGAAAAGACAAAAGACACTTTTTAAAACTACTACTCCAGATCCTATTTCTGGGTTTAAACTTGACGACCAGTCTGGAAGCAGCAGCATATGATTGGTTATATTTCAGCACAATTTTGAAATTAACCAATCGTATGGCTGCATTTGGAAACTGGTCTCTTTAATCACCTCTGCAACCTTGGAGCATTGTAATGCGGAAGGGGGAAATGATATTCACTAGCTGCAGTAATCTTCAAACATGATGCCAGTAGTTGTTCAATATCCTAGCTATTGTCCATTTATAACAACCAACAACCTGAGTTAGTATAAATCTTAAGATGTTCACTAAAAAAGGGAAATGGCGCGTTTTTGTTACATATGATCAGGGAAAATGAATTACTAGCAAAACTATACAGAAGATACAAAAGGTTATAAAGCTGAAGAAACATACCCCATCAAACTATTTGTAAAGATGTGTAGAAAGAAAGAATTACTGTGACTGTCAGATTATGCAAAAATGCAATTTATGATAAGTAGAAGCCATGAGTGTCAATAGATAGTTCTTGGAGAACCATCTCTAACTCTGTGAATTTATAACTACTTATAACTACCTCTGAAGAGCCACATCTCCCTGCAAACTGAATTATTTTCTTTTCCATTAAACAAAATCCTCAGTAAATTAACCTCTCTAGACAAACTACCTTTATACAACAAACAGGCTTCATTCTTCCAAGTTCTGTTCACTCTAGAAGGCTACACAGTACTTGCAATGGTTTTATATTCCGTAACATTCGCAATCAATGAGGCTGGCATAACAGGCATGTTATTAACCAGAATTATTTCTTATCAATATACCTAGCCTCAAGTGGTAGATAGTTTCATACTGCAGACAGATTGTTAATTATACTGAATTTTGCAAATCTACAGTTACCTTCAACCAAATTTTTCGATAAGTAATTTTACTACTTATTACAAGCATGGTTCAAATCCTAAGCAGTGATGGGGCATCCCAGCTGAAGCAATGGGACTTTCACTATCAACAAACACCTGACACCTTACCTTAACATGGCTCCTATCCCTGGCATTCATGATACATCTCATTTCAAGTCATTCGACTTTTACCACTTGGCAACAAATAACTGACAACATAACTTTGCTCAAAATCCCCTGCACTGATAAGGCATTGGCCACAAAGAAACAAACACGCGACACCTTAACTCAAAACTGTTAAAATCTCCTGCATGGAGTAGGCATTAGTCACTTAGCAACAAACACCCGACACCTTAACTCAAAATTGTTAAAATCTCCTGCACTGATAAGGTACTGGTCACTTAGCAACAAACATCCAAACATTGCTACTAAACAGTTTTCAAATCCCCTGCACTGATGAAGCACTGTTCACTGGAAACAAACACCCAACACCATTATTCAAATCCTCATCACTCATAAGGCATTAGTAAGGCATTAGCCACATAGCAACAAACCCCTTAATTAAACAGGGTAAAGGATCTAGATCTACGACACCCATGCTAACAAGTGGTGCTATACTACCTCTGATTTCTTGGTGAGGGCGGAGTAGGCGACTCGTACTATCAAGGAGAACCAATACGTATGCAGAATGAGAAGAAGGCATAGCCAGCCATTGAAGAAAATCAGCGACGGCCAGAATCCCATAATTTCATTGCTTTGGTTCCAAGTTGCATTTAAAACCCTGAAACAACACAGAAAACCCTTAAAATGATACATATAAATTTAACATATACATAAAAAATATACACAATTATTGTGGATGATGAAAAGTCCTTTTCCAAGTTAAAAATGTTTTAAATGTAAAAACTTAACCTGGTAAAATTCACTAAAGTTTTAATAATTCGATGTAACTCTCAAGGTCTTCTGTTTTAAAATAAGTAGTTTAGGTGCAAGGTGTACTTACTTGAGTGGGTAACACACCAGTCTGGTAACAAACCAGACAACAGCAAATACAGCGAACAGAATATCACAGAGCCTATGGGCTTTTACATATTTCGCCAACTTTGCACCCTGAAACAAATAAAATATCTTGAATGAAGAGTCTGTATGCTAACACCAGAATAAATAATAATTTTTCCAACAGCACGTTCTAACTGAAGGGCTATGGTGGCCCTAGATAGGTGCAAGTTTCATAGCTCGCTTGAACAATTTTAGTAGATGTCACCCAAGGAAAATATCTGTGGAAATATTCTGATATTGGAACAGTGTTTTCTCACAAGGAATTTTTCCCACAATATACATATAAACATATCTTGACCATTATGCATAAACACTAAATGAAAAAGTGACTACACTCTCTGATGGCCATGTTATTAACAAACCAGAATAACTTAAACAACTTCTGTATAGGGTCACCACAGCCATTATAGGAAATTATTTAAGTACTGGAGTAGCGGTTTATAAGACAAGATATTTGAAGATTCTTCTATGTTAAGCTCTATCAGCTATGTTTTTTGACACACCACAATGACTGGAATGAATATTGTAGGTAATCAAAGTTGCATTTTTAGCAAGAACTTTTGAAATCCAGGCTAGTAGTTTCACAGATTTTTAAAGTACAACATAGCCACACAGAGAAAAGAAGCTATACCCACAGCTACCAAAACTACATCAAAACCTGAAATTTGAAGTAAAAAATGAGTATAATTCATGAAATATTGTTGCCACACTTTGTTTTATTTTTGTTGGGTTGAACGTCGCAGCAACTTTCGTGCTTTGTCGGAGGAAGACCCTAGGTACCCTTTCGTGCATTATTTCATCTGGGGCGGGCACCTTGGTAGTACCAACGACCTTCTGTAAGCCAGATGACTTCCTCACATGCAGAATTCAATGCCCTGATTGCAGCTCAAACCCACATCGGTGACGGGCAAGTGATTCCAAGTCAGCCACCTTGACAACTAGGCCAAAGAGGCCCCCTATGAACATTCTGTCTTTGATGTGGGTGATGATGTTGAACATCTATTTTACGTCTGAATTAAAGCCATCCAGTAATAACAGACACCGAGTGAAAGTGCTTTAAACTTTAACATGAAATTCAAGTAAAATAGGTGGCATAATTAATGAAATACTGGTGCATGAGTTATGGCACTTGAATCATATGACGCAGGGATGAGTAAGTATACTATTTCAAGTTTGAAGCAAATCTATCAAATAATATAGAGATAGTACCTAAGTTTTTCAAATTATAGTTATGAAGTTAAAAAACTGAATGAAGGCAAATGTCCATATATTTTTCAAAAATAGATATACAGACAATATTTTAACCAGAAGCGTAGAGTTATGAGCATTTAACATTTTCATGTAAAAGAAAATTTTGTGATCAAGGAAATGTAACTCTTCTTGAACATTAAGCATGTTGAGAGCAGAAACATCACAGGGACATAATATATCAAATATTTTCTAATTGGGTGCATTTGATTTAACATTCAATTGTGATCTGGATTGCTAAATAATGATCCATGATACTGTGTGCTAAAAATTTAGAATATCTGGAACAGTCTGTTAACAGAAAAAAGATGCTGTAGCAGAATGCAAATATATAAGCTCTAACCGGGACTTGAACCCAGGACCTCTCACACCTAAGGCTGACACTCTACCACTTCCCTATAACAGTAGTAGCTACAGCTACGCAGTTTAACTGCACCAATTACATTACTTGAACTGGAACAATTTTGTTACAATAACATCATTATCGGTGAACTCCGGATTATCGGCATATTCGCTTTGTTACCTAACGGCAAAGAAAAAATATAATCTAATGCTGCCAATGTTTTGATCGGTCAAAACTGCCGTGAATTCTCTGATGTGTTTTTTAGAGTATGAACTTACTAACTGGCAGTACCAGTGAAGTGAAACTTACACTGAATCTTATATATTTGCCCTTTTAGCAGCTGGCAAACTGCAAAGACAGTGATCTTTGTCAAAATATAATCAATTACTACCAGTTTCGAGAGGATTTCAATTGAAAGGAACTTACAGTTACAAACTAAACACCTTTCTGCAACACAATGAGTCATTAGCATTCACCGTCAATCAGTGTTATGACTAAGATCGACTGCCATTCATTCATTCCAATGATTCATAGACAGAGTCCGTTCTTTACATTTTTAATCGTAACCGGTGCACTTGTTAAAACCACTTTGTTTTGAAAAATCGAAGTACGCAAAGAGCTATGATACAGTCTCTAAATAATAATTGCTGTAACAAAAGCTGTGGATGCCGAGGTGGATTCCAGCGTGATTAAGATAGCTCTTCATATACGTTGTACGGCGAAGCTAAAAAGCTGTTGACAAAATTTACTATACACAAAACCGATTAATATATGTCCTATGCCTTACCTCTATCCAGAAGTCAGCACAGTCATGTATACACAACACTAGAGTTCCCACTCGTAAAAAGTTGCCAAGGTATGAAAAACTTAATAATGATACTGTAGCTATGTGATGTATAAACATTTCTACAAAATCCTGAAACAAGAGAATACATTCAGAATATAACAGTGAAAGTACATTTCCAAGCTGAAAGCTTCAGATAAAATGAGCCGCGCCATGAGAAAACCAACATAGTGCGTTTGCGACCAGCATGGATCCAGACCAGCCTGCGCATCCGCGCAGTCTGGTCAGGATCCATGCTGTTCGCTAATGGTTTCTCTAATTGCAATAGGCTTTGAAAGCGAACAGCATGGATCCTGACCAGACTGCGCGGATGCGCAGGCTGGTCTGGATCCATGCTGGTCGCAAACGCACTATGTTGGTTTTCTCATGGCGTGGCTCAAACCAAGTGAGACTTGTATATTTCACATCCTTAATTTTGAATTTTTTTGCAACATAAACACAGTGTTCTGGATGAATAACAGGGGAGATAAGAAGATCTTAGGTACGGCAATGCCTTATTAAGTCAATTCTCCTTTTCCTCTTTACTTCCTTAAGTTTTAGTAAAGATTTTATCAGAACTCAAATTCAACACAATTAGGAAAAGGATTTTCCATTGATTTTATAACTTAAGTCCTATTAAAAGTGACAGTAATTTTCAACCCAGCTCTCTTAATTCAGAGAGATTTTCCATATTAAGCAAGAACTGCTCCATCAATATTTTAAATAGTTTTATAATAATGAAAATATTAATAATGATCATGGTCTGCACTGGACTCAAAGGCAGAATCACTTGCTGCCAGCAGGCTAAAGGTTAATATAGATTTTCTATATATTTCCTCACTATTGTTAGAGTATCTAGACAACAACTTACCTTTCTTTTAACATCTAGAAATTGTGAAAACATAAGTGAGAGGTAAAATCCTAGTTCTATAATGTAGTACCAGTATATTGCTGTGTCTATATTCTGAAATGAAACATAACTTTATCTTAAAGTTAATACAAGGTATTGCTTAACCCTTAACCTGCTATATTTCTATAATGGACTGGTCCATCTTTCAATTTGGACAGTACCACTTATTACTCAAAGGGGTTTTCACTGAAAATTTACTGACTGAATAGCGAACAGTGCAGACCATGATCAGACTGCACGGATGTGCAGGCTGATCTTGGTCTGCACTGGTCGCAAAGGCAGAATCATCTGCCGCCAGCAGGCTAAAGGTTAAAATTAAACATTTACTACAGTACCATGTCTTTTAACAACACATCAATGGTGTCAGTCCAAAACCTCTTAACTGAAATTTGGAATGAAAATGGTTTTCTAATAAACCGCATCTGCAAAATTTCCCGCTCATTTCTACTGTCTCAGTAACCAATCCCATTATTTCAATACAACCATGTGAAAAAGACAAAAACATTGTTTCACTTAGTGATTTTTCACTCTTAACAAAATGGTGTATTTATGGGCTTTTGCAGTTAATGGTTTTATGCAACTTGAAATGTAACCATAATTTAGTCAGCCATAATGTTTCATCATATCAAATACCATTATAGTAACTACAATTGTCATGGTTTGCAGGAGAAGATTTGCATGATACACTTCAGTAAGATCAAAAATACTGTAAATGCGTTTAAGCAATATAATCAAAGTTAATGATTTGATGCTCTGTTGAACAGAAAATTCAAAAGTAGTTCTAAAGACCTAATTGCCCTTGAAAAGTATTTTTTTACAGAGTAGAGTGCTTGACGTATAAGCAACTGAAATAGACAAATGGTAATGTTGCATTCCAATACTTGTCTTCAACTTCGAGCCCCGATTGGTTGTTTCTGCAAAAACATAAAATTCAACAACTGCAGTTTTGTATTCTAAGGCTGATCTCCAAAGGCTAGAATTAACTAGAGCACCGCCTTGCGGGTGCAGACGCTCATCTGATTCTTTTTGTCTCTGTATAACAGAAATATTGTCCTACCCATGATTTTCTAAGTCCAAAAAGGGCCATAATTCTTAAAAAAAGCAAAGTAGAGTTACAGCACTTGCTGTGAAGAGTCAGCTTTAAATGATGAATAACTAAGTTTTAAAGCAATAGCTTTGACCATAAAGGACAAAAGTTGACCTAAACGCAAAACTTAACCAAGAAATCTGATCTTCTATGTCCAAAAGGGGCCATTATTCTTGCAAAAAGTAGGATGGAGCTATGTTTCTTGCAGTACATACTCAGCTTTTGATGGTGAGCAAGTGTTGCAAGTTTTAAAGCAATAGCTTTGATAGTTTAGGTGAAAAACTGACCTAAACACAAAATTTAACCAAGAACTCTGATCTTCTAAGTCCAAAAGAGGCCATTATTCTTGCAAAAAAACAGGATGGAGTTATCTTTCTTGTTGTACAGAGTCAGCTTTTGATGATGAACAAGAGTTGCAAGTTTCAAAGCAATAGCTTTGATAGTTTAGGAGAAAAGTTTACCTATACATAAAACTTAACCAAGAAATCTGATATTTTCTAAGTCCAAAAGGGGCCATAATTCTATCAAAAAGCATGATGGAGTTGTTTCTTGCTGTACAGCGTCAGCTATTGATGGTGAACAAGTGTTGCAAGTTTTAAAACAATAGCTTTGATAGTTTAGGAGAAAAGCTGACCTAAACATAAAACTTAACCAGGCAACGCCGACGCCAACGCTGATCAAGTGATGACAAGAACTCATCATTTTTCTTTTCAAACAAGAGATCACAGAGTGATCTTGGTGCTCACCAATGTACCATTTTTGAGTGTTCCAAATTTCAAGACTTATTGACTAGCTCAAGGTCAAATTTCATTTCCGTACACAACACTGTGCATGTGGTCCATGCATGTGGTCCAAATTTGAAAGCTGTAGCTTGAGAAATGTTAAAGTAGGTCACTAGATCAATTTCAAAGACAAAATTCTTTGTACACAAAACTATGCATATGCATGAAGTTTGAAGGCTGTAGTTTGAGAAATTTGAAAGTAGGTCACTAGGTCAATCTTAAGGTCAAAGTTTATTTCGGTACACAAAACTTTGCAAGTGGTCCAAATTTAAAGGCTGTAGCTTGAGAAATGTGAAAGTAGGTCACTAGGTCAAAATCAAGGTCAAATTTCATTTCAGAACACATATCTATGCATGTGGTCCAAATTTGAAGCTTGTACCTTCAAAAACCTGAAATTATTTGTTTGTTTGTTTTGGGTTTAACGCCGTTTTTCAACAGTATTTCAGTCATGTAACGGCGGGCAGTTAACCTAACCAGTGTTCCTGGATTCTGTACCAGTACAAACCTGTTCTCCCTAAGTAACTGCCAACTTCCCCACATGAATCAGAGGTGGAGGACTATGATTTCAGACACAATGTCGTTTATCAAATAGTCACGGAGAACATACGCCCCGCCCGAGGATCGAACTCACGACCCCGCGATCCGTAGACCGACGCTCTACCTACTGAGCTAAGCGGGAGGGCTCAAAAACCTGAAAGTAGGTCACTAGGTCAATGTCAAGGTCAAAGTTTGTTTAAGTACACAATCCTATGCATGTGGTCTAAATTTGAAGCCTGTAGCTACAGAAATGTGAAAGTAGGTCACTAGGTCAATCTTAAGGTCAAAGTTCATTTTCGATACACGAAACTATGCAAGTGGTCCAAATTTAAAGGCTGTTGCTTGAGAAATGTGAAAGTAGGTCACTAGGTCAAAATCAAGGTCAAATTTCATTTCGGAACACGAAACTATGCATGTGGTCCAAATTTGAAGCCTGTACCTTCAAAAATGTGAAAAGTAAGTTACTAGGTCAATGTCAAGGTCAAAGTTTGTTTCGGTACACAAAACTATGCATGTGGTCCAAATTTGAAGGCTGTAGCTTGAGAAATGTGAAAGTAGGTCACTAGGTCAAAATCAAGGTCAAATTTCATTTCGGAACACGAAACTATGCATGTGGTCCTAATTTGAAACAATCTTAGCAGAAGACCACTAGATGATGTCACATACAAAATATCAAAGCCCTAGGCCCTGTGGTTTTGGACAAGAGATTTTTCAATGTTTTTCCCTATACAAGTCTTTATAAACCATGTGACCCCCTGGGCGGGGCCATACTTGACCCCAGGGAAATAATCTGAACAATCTTGGTAGAGGACCACTAGATGATGCTTCATGCCAAATATCAAAGCCCTAGGCCCTGCTGTTTTGAACAAGAAGATTTTTAAAGTTTTTCCCTATATAAATCTATGTAAATTATAACAAGAGGGCCAAGATGGCCCTAGGTCGCCCACCTAAGAAACACACCATAACAGTGTAAAACATGTTTGACCTAGTAATTTCATGGAAACAAATAATCTGACCAATTTTCATTAAGATTGGACCAAAAAATTGGTCTGTTACGATAAAACAAGCATTTTCTTAGATATGACCTAGTTTTTGACCCTAGATGACCCATGTTCAAACTCGACCTAGATTTTATCAAGGCAATCATTCTGACCAAAATTCATGAAGATCAATTGAAAAATACAGCCTCTATCACATACACAAGTTTTTTCTTTGATTTGACCAAGTGACCTAGTTTTTGACCTCAGATGACCCATATTCAAATTCGACCTACATTTCATTAAGGCAATCATCCTGATCAAATTTCATAAAAATCAATTGAAAAAGAAAGCAGTCTCTATCGCATACACAAGATTTTTCTTTAATTTGACCTAGTGACCTAGTTTTTGACCTCAGATAACCCATATTCAAACTCGACCTAGGTTTCATCAAGGCAATCACTCTGACCAAATTTCATGAAGATCAATTGAAAAATACATCTTCTATTGCAAACACAATGTTTTTCTTCGATTTACTAGTGACCTAATTTTTGATCCCAGATGACCCATTTTCGAACTCGGCCTAGATTTTATCAAGGTAATCATTCTGGCTAAATTTCATGAAGATCAGTTGAAAAATACAGCCTCTATTGCATACACAAGGTTTTTCTTTGATTTGACCTAGTGACCTAGTTTTTGACCCCAGATGACCCATTTTCGAACTCGGCCTAGATTTTATCAAGGTAATTATTCTGACCAAAATTTATGAAGATCAATTCAAAAATACCGCCTCTATCGCATACACAAGGTTTTTCTTTGATTTGACCTAGTGACCTAGTTTTTGACCCGAGATGACCCATTTTCAAACTCGGCCTAGATTTCATCAAGGTTTTCATTCTGACCAATATTCATGAAGAATAATTGAAAAATACAGCCTCTATCGCATACACAAGGTTTTTCTTTGATTTGACCTAGTGACCTAGTTTTTGACCCGAGATGACCCATTTTCGAACTCGTCCTAGATTTCATCAAGGCAATCATTCTGACCAATATTCATGAAGATCAATTGAAAAATACAGCCTCTATCGCATACACAAGGTTTTTCTTTGATTTGACCTAGTGACATAGTTTTTGACCCGAGATGACCCATTTTTCGAACTTGGCCTAGATTTCATCAAGGCAATCATTCTGACCAATATTCTTGAAGATCAATTGAAAAATACAGCATCTATCGCATACACAAGGTTTTTCTTTGATTTGACCTAGTGACATAGTTTTTGACCCCAGATGACCCATTTTCGAACTCGGCCTAGATTTCATCAAGGTTATCATTCTGACCAATATTCATGAAGATTAATTGAAAAATACCGCCTCTATCGCATACACAAGGTTTTTCTTTGATTTGACCTAGTGACCTAGTTTTTGACCCGAGATGACCCATTTTCGAACTCGGCCTAGATTTCATCAAGGTTATCATTCTGACCAACATTCATTAAGATTAATTGAAAAATACAGCCTCTATCGCATACACAAACTAAATGTTGACAGACAGACGACAGACGCCGGACGCCGGACATCGAGCGATCAGAAAAACTCACCTGAGCATTGCTCAGGTGAGCTAAAAATAAACAAAGGGCCATAACTCACTCAAAAACTGTTGAACCAGTCTGATTTTCAGGGGGACACAACTAGGGTACCAATACATCAGTCTGACAAAGTTTTGTCAAAATCCCCTTGGTAGTTTCTGAGGAGATGCGATAACGAGAAATTGTTAACAGACGAAAGGATGGACGACGGACCACAGACCACAGACACAGAGTGATTTGAATAGCCCACCATGATGGTGGGCTAAAAATCAGATGAGCTAAAAAAGACTTTGCTGAGATAGAAAAACCTCTTTCTTAATCTTAATTATAATGATAGATGCATGGCGTTTAAAACTTACATGTTCTGGAAAACCATACCAACAATGTCTGGAGTCCCATAACCATGGTTTCTAAAATATACAAAGCATCTTTAAATATTCTATTACAACAGAAATTTTAACATAATTCAAAGCAATAAAAAGCTGGCATTACAATGTGCATGAGTATGCATAAGTACAGTTAATTTGAGCCTCTAACGTATATGTTTTGCCTACTTCAATTTTGATAACTCACTTATTTATATGCAAGAATCAAATCGGTTATTACTTTGTAAACATAAATTAACGTATTTGAACTTTAGCACATCAAATTTATAAATGATGTCCATCAGTAGTGAAAATTTTGACCTTTTTTTTCTTAACTTGGTATGTCCTTATATGATGACAATTTTTTTTGTACTGGAATGGTTCGTTACAAATCAATGGTATGTTTAAAACATTCAAATTAAGTTTTTCAAAAGATTTATGAACATGTATATATAAATCTGGTTTAAACAGCAATATCAAAGTCTAATTTTTGACACACCACAACCACTTTGACTAAAACATATGAGCCGCGCCATGAGAAAACCAACATAGTGGGTTTGCGACCAGCATGGATCCAGACCAGCCTGCGCATCCGCACAGTCTGGTCAGGATCCATGCTGTTCGCTTTTAAAGCCTATTGGAATTGGAGAAACTGTCAGCGAACAGCATGGATGACCAGACTGCGCAGATGCGCAGGCTGGTCTGGATCCATGCTGGTCGCAAACCCACTATGTTGGTTTCCTCGTGGCGCGGCTCATATAATAAAGTCCTAAATTTATTGCCCAAAATCACTCTCATCATTTTTTTCACCACTTAATACAATTCATATAATTTGAAACCTCCCACGTTTCAGGTTATGCTCCGCAAAAAATGATGAGCAAAAACCAATCTTGCATTCAGTGCAACAAAAAAAAAAAATCTCTACTGGAAGGTAGATTTAACAGATAAATCTTGCAAGTAGATGCACAAGCACTCAACCACTGTCATTATGCAAACAACCGAAAAGCAATCTTAAATTTATATATGATCATTTGTCTGATTCCTACAGATTATAAGTTGAGATTATCTTGACAAATATCAATATACACACTCTCCGTCTTATTTTATAGAAAATTACAATTCTCTTAAAACTTATAAGTATTTGGGTTTTTTTTCCTATTTAAAAGCTTTTTTCTAGAAAGTACTTTACTGAAACTCGGCAAACATGAAGTGGATATAAAGAGCTCCAAGTTTCTAGATACATGCTTCAAGAGCACTGATTTCGAACTTACATTTTTTTTTTACAGTGAAAATTATGAAACAAAATAGTCTGATCATATTAATGAGCAAATTCTTTCGTTGATGACTCTGTGGACTGTATATTCAATTATCAATGCCCCTGGGATGTGTTTCGATTTGGCAAAAGGGAGACATATATTACTGCTTGCCCTTTTTCTACATCAGTTTAGGCCTAAAAAAATAATCTTTGTTTCCGGTAACATGCTCAAAAAATTAGGGTAGGTAGGTCGGAATTTTTTTTTTTTCAAATTCTTTTTTATTAAGGGAGACTTTTCAGAAATTATTTTTGTGTCAAAAAATCAATACAAATAAGGGGGTTATACCTTAAAAGCATTAGTAAGTTGATTTCTAACATCACTGGCCATGTTTAAAGCATAAAATGTGCAGTTTTGCAACTTTTTGTTAAAAAGTTGAAAAAATTATTCTCCAAGGCCATAAAAACATTTAGGGTCGGGCCAAAAATTTAGGGTAGGTCGGGATACCGGAAACAATTTTTTTTACACCTTAATAAAATTAATGTAAACTGTAAATTTAAGTATAATGAATGAAATGAAACAATAACAGCACTACCACAGTGCTAATATTCAGAATTTTTGTGTGTGTGCAAAATAGGGGGGGGGGGGGGGGGGGGGGGGGGGGGAGTCATTTATTAGGGGATAGGTGTATTAAAGAGAATATATGGTAGGAATCTTATCATTCACTGTATGATTTACTCTTGTGGACAAGTATTACCATCCACTAAAATTAATGACTCTAAAATAGTTATGATTTCTTGGTATGCTCAAACATCTGAGTGAAAATCATTTAATAACCCTGCTAAATTTCTTAAATGGACTGGTCCATCATTCAGTTTGGGCAATACCATTTATTATTCGAAGGGGCGTTCACTGAAAATTTACTGACTGAATAGCAAACAGTGCAGACCATGATCAGACTGCACGGATGTGCAGGCTGATCTTGGTCTGCACTGGTCGCAAAGGCAGAATCACTTGCCGCCAGCAGGCTAAAGGTTAATAATACTTTTTAACATATTTAAACATAAATTTCAATTCTGTTAATGCAGGCAGCAGACAATCTTGACATGCCGTTTAAAATTTTGAGAGTCTGCAAATTTTTACCGTGAAAAACAATGGAATGTATGCTTGTTTAAAAGACTCTTGTCACACTTTGGTTTAAACTTGTCTTTACAGATATTATTGCTGGAATGAAATAGTGTAAATTTCTTTGCAGCATTTCTCATTGAACATGCTGAAATTATTGATTAATAATTTACCATTTACAGTAATGATACAGAGTATGAAATAAAAGTAGCACTAATTAAATGGCAGAACCAGCAGGAACTGAGAGCCAGGTAAGAAATCCTTCTAATAACACTAGTTAACTCACACTAAGCATCACTACCATATAATTATCTTTGTTAACGGTTGACCACAGTGTGGTATCAGCATGTTCCAAGATGGCTCGGTATAAATCAAAATTCATTTATTTTTAATAATGTCATATTGAAGATATATATATTTATAAAACAAAACTGATCTTAAACAGAAGTACTAATTTTCCTACTGTGACATCAGTACACAAGACTGCTGAATTACCTACCAGTCATTAATAATTTCAACACTTTTACTGTGGCTCAAAAATAAAAGAAATCTTTTCTACTTACATCCCATAGAACTGTAAGGCCATATATAAATATTCCAAAATAGTATGTAAATCTCCATCTGCAAAGAAGTCAAAAATAAACTAAATGTGTGTGTGTGTGTGTCTTCGGGTTTAACGTCTTTTTCAACAATTTTTCAGTCATATAAACGATGGTGTCTACTTGTAGCAGTGAGCACAATGCCCAACTTTATAGTGCTGCCTCACTGGAATATCACGCCGTAGACACGTGACATGATACCCCACCCAGTCACATTATACTGACACCGGGCTGACCAGTCCTAGCACTACCCTCTTAATGCTGAGCGCCAAGCAAGGAAGCTACTAGTACCATTTTTTACGTCTTTGGTATGACGCAGCCGGGGATCGAACCCACGACCTCCCGCATTCGAAGCAGACGCTCTACCACTAGACTACCGAGGTGGTAATAAACTAAATGACTTACAGGATAATTCACCTGATATTTTCCAGAATCCAAACAAAAGCAAAATCAAATCAATTGTGAAAACATCACTGACGGAAATCTGGGGGGGAAAAGTACCTTATGAACTGCATAAAATCATTAAATATTCTGCACAAAACATAAAACAACAGTTGAAACTTGATATATCGAACCCACTTATCTCAAAATTCCAGCTATCTCAGACATTTTCGTGCATTGTCAAAAAAAAAAAAAACATGCAAAAAAAACATCAATTTAAGTCGAATTTCGGTTATCTCAAAGTAAAATGCTCGATCCCTTGGAATTCGAGATATCGAGTTTAAAATGTACATACTATTTCCTGAACATTGTTAACTTTAGAAGTATTTCAATTCTCAACTACTATTAACAGCACCAACTTGCTCTCCACAAGTAACTTAGTACTTCTTCACATTTATCAGCAGTGGAGGATAATGGACATTGATAAAAATTTGTTATACAGCCACAGGGCATTCCGATCACTCCAAGATTCATAGTCTTGTCCTGGCCCCCAAATTTGAAGGCAGCAAAAGTTAAATCAATAAATAAAACATCTTTCAGAATCTGAACAATAAACACTCTGATCAAAGCAACATTAATCTATACAAGAAGAATTGATCTGAACACACTCTTAACCTCACATCAAAGTCTTCAATTACCATGTAAAATATAGACTAGTGATAGTGTTAATGTTGATCACTCTGTGAGGCTCATTAGAATGCTTTCAGTGGTTGCCTGGATAATGAACATGTATTATGGTAATGTTACAAATGTAACAAAATTAATCTTGAAATGAGTAGGAGCAATTTCAGTGTATTTATTTGTTGTCACTTTGGGTAAAATTCACCATTACCATTTACTAAACAGCTTTTGCCGAACTAGTGCTCACTGGTGCTCTCTAAATATACTGTGAAATCATTTAATTTCGTGGGCATGAAATTTCATGGTTTTGGTCAAAACAGCAATTTTGTGGGGATATGAATTCGTGGATTTCATCTTTTGAACATAAAATGAATGGGAATTTTACTTGTTCGTTGGGATTAAATTTCATGAATTGACTCCACAAAATCCACGAAAATTAGTCTACCACGAATATTAATGATTTCACAGTAGCACCATTTACAGAGGAACAAACTAAAGGAATCATGGCCTCTTTCGGAAATCCTTTCCTTATGTAATACATAAAAACATTAAAGCACTATTCCTGGAAGCCTAGATTCATCCTGATAATGATAAGGAAGATGACAGATAGGAAAATATAATGACAGAAAAAAATCTTCCTCCTAACAGACTTACCCTGTTTCTGTAAATTTTTTCATAATAGTTGGTCTATCTTGATTTCTACGTAATCTGAACCAACGTTCCACCTGCCTTTCTTCCATGTCTGTACGCTTTGCATAGCTCTGTAACAGTTTAAAACAATAATCACGACTTATTTTCCAACTATGTTAGGCTTACAATTGGCTATGGAAATTTTAGCAGTAATGTGGTCAAAATTGGGAAAAAATTCCAAACATGTGAGATATATAACAACTTCAAACTATCCCACAAACCCATATCTTTACAAAGACTTTTTATGATATTTGTTATAAATGGTCTTTGTATGCTTTTGCAGAGATGGATAGATCTTTTGAAGACTTTTTTATGGAGTACAAACTAAAATTCTGCAAAACATGTAAGGACAATGACAAAATGTCATAACTCTGTCTAGCACTTACATGAAGCCTGTTAAATGCCCTTGTATATAGTAACATTAATACTCTATATCTGTGATGTTAAGGAAATGAATAAGAAATTTAAATGGTACATATTAAACTCACATACATGTAATAATAAGCAAACTTAAAGAAACTGGAAAAATCATACATGTAAATTATCTTAAAAGTTTATTTTAAATAGATACGTGTTTGCTTTTCAAAGTTGGCAAAATGTATTATGTACACAACTTAAATACTAAGCTGGCTTACAAAAAATATATAATTTTGAGTTTAAAGTAAAATCAGAGTAAGGTGGCGTAAAGTAATTTCCTGTACTATATACGTATTTTTTTCTTCATTTAAAATGGTCAGCTGAATATGAATACATGAATGTATATGAAGGGTAATACGATATATATATATATATATATATATATATATATATATATATATCAAAGTGATGTTAATAGCATAACCATTTTAAATATACTGATAAATGCTACAGGTGTCGCTTTTGAATCATATATCAGAGGTTTACAAAATCAGATTAACTATGATACCCTTATCTGGTTAAACTTTCACACTGTGTGCAACGTACATGTTTCTAAAGATAACAAAAGTGCATGATTTTACTTTTATTTTCTCACGTTTGATATACATATATCATGACCAAAATGGATATGATCTTAATTACCTTGGTATCTTGGTTTTTCAGTCCAAATCTGGCGAAACTTAATGTTAACCATAAAGACACATCATTTATCATATATTTAAAGATAACATGCTATTACTCATTGTATCCTGTGGTTTGAGAAAAACTTTGTCCCTGAATAGAAGGGATACCAAGATCAAAAGTGCAGTGATCAACAAAAAAATTAAAGCACTGCATGGTGATTCATGTTTCCAGTCTGCATCTTAAAATTGCTTTTTTTTTCTTTATACAGGAAAATAACCCACTTAACCTTTCATTATTTTGTTTTTCAGCTTTTATTAGTGTCGGATCACATGGTCCAAAATCCAAACTTAATGTTTAAGCTTGAACTGTTTCTGGTTAAATAAAAACATGGGAACTGTTAAAAATAATGCTAACATCCTTTAACAATTAATGGCATGTTGCATGGTATGGGATACTTCTGGAAAATCAAACTTTGACAAACAAATTATGTATAAATCAGTTTGTTGTCACATTAACACAACTCATAATTAACCCTTAGCCTGCTGCAGGCGAATTTAACAGCCTTTGCAAACAGCTTGGAACCAGATCAGACGCCGATTAAATCGGCGTCTGATCAGGTTCCAAGCTGTTTGCTACTCTGACAATATTTCTTCCAATTTTGGAGCAAATTGAATGAACTTTACAATTTTAGCAGACGACATTTCCAGCAGACGACAATTTATCTAGCATGCTAAAGGTTAAGGTTACAGATGGTGACTTTCCAGCAACACAGAAGACACCATGACTTGTGCTCTTCTTGGAATCATTTTAGGCACTAGTGACTTTCCTCACGCCATCTGGATGGCTTCCATCAGTAAAGAGAAATTCTGAATTTCTGTTATATCGTTTGAAAGAAAGTAATGCTTGGAGTAGTCTTTTAGTAGATTTTCTATCCTGTAAAACTTCTCATTTCAAAATATTTCCAGCAAATACATTTAATCAGTCTTTAATAGGCTAAATACTTCTGCCGCCTGGGTTGAGTTTATCAGGAAATTCAATGCTATTCCAGAATCTGACTATTAAAACTAATATAAATGTGAAATATGATCAAATTTGATTTATATATTTAGTAAGGCATTAAGGTTAATTATGAATGTTTTAATTTTACCTTTATACTAGCTACTAACTTTCTTCTATTTCTCAAGAAAAGACTAGAATCAAGGGTTTTCAGTAACATAGTGGTCATGGTCGCTGATATTGAATTACTTGCCCATCAGCACTGTTGGTTCAAACAATTTTAGGCGTGAAATATTTCATGTGATATTGTGAGAAAGCCTTCCAGCTGGAAGGTCAGTGGTTCCACCGATGTGCCTGTTTGTACCTCAAATAATAGCTGAAGGGGCACTTGAGGTCTTCGTCCACCACCAAAAGCTGGAAAGTAGCCTATAACTCACTCAGTGTGACATTAGCCAAACAAAAACAAACAAGAGCTGTCACTAATGGTGACAAATGCTCCCGCAGCGCCTTGACCTTTGACCTGGTGACCTTGACCTTTGACTTGGTGACCCCAAAGTCAGTAGGGGTCGTGTACTCAATAAGTACTATCAGCATGTGAAGTTTGAAGGTCCTGGGTGCAGTGGTTCGCGAGTAAAGTGCCTTCATGCAAAAAGTTAACGTTGTGACGAACGAACGGACTGACGGATGCACAGTTGAAAACTAATATGCCACCGGGGGAATAAAAATAATAACAGCATCAATTGGCCAGGTTTGTCAACTATAAATGGAAGGCGGTTTTTGTGTTAATTTTCTTCATGATAATGTAATACAACGATATATTACTGAATGATTTGCAGGTCAACAGTCAAAACTATTGACTAGCTCCAAAGGTCCAAGAGTAAATTATTTTGATTGTTGACTGGAAAGTCATTTGAAGGAAATGTTTGTAACTGTTAAACACAATGTAAGAAATTAGTTTTTGCGTTTTAATCTTACAAAATCCGGCTTAAGCCCAGCAAACTTTAACATGTGTTGAATATAGGTAGGTCATATAGCACGAACTAAGTTCAACACAGTTTTGATATGTTTTAAGTCAAAACTTGAGAAACAAAACTTCAAAACTTAATTTTACTTGTCATATAATAAATGGCCTGCCAGTCATAAGTAAAAACTTTAAGTCCTCATAAACAATTAGCTGCACATGTAATATAAGAAGCGTTCTGCACCAAGCATAGAAACATGTTTAGATTATAACGATAGATTTCCAGCAAAGACAATTGGTGCAAGGCACCTCATTTGTTTTGTACAGGTAAGATTTATACAAGTCTCTTGTACCTGTTTATCTTTGAAATAAACCAGGATGTTATACAGACAGGCCTTCATACAGTTTTGGCTAAAAAATTAATGTAAAGATGTCTCAAAATCTCAATAAATTACTTCAAGCTGATCATGAATTACCCACCCATTTCTCTTTATCCTCTTCATAATTAATCAACCAAAAATTCCTCTCATGGATTAACTCCTTGTTTTTAAAATG
Organism: Mercenaria mercenaria; assembly: GCF_021730395.1. Lineage (NCBI taxonomy): Eukaryota > Metazoa > Mollusca > Bivalvia > Venerida > Veneridae > Mercenaria > Mercenaria mercenaria. The sequence goes on along the minus strand of NC_069371.1, from coordinate 34,440,485 downwards.
AAACATGCAAACGAAACAATTTAATATAGAACTATCTAATTCAACTTGTGGTTTACATGGTGGCCAACCCACATGACTTTTCCATATTGTTTGTTTGTTTGTTTTGGGTTTAACGCCGTTTTTCAACAGTATTTCAGTCATGTAACGGCGGGCAGTTAACCTAACCAGTGTTCCTGGATTCTGTACCAGTACAAACCTGTTCTCCGCAAGTAAATGCCAACTTCCCCACATGAATCAGAGGTGGAGGACTAATGATTTCAGACACAATGTCGTTTATCAAATAGTCACGGAGAACATACGCCCTGCCCGAGGATCGAACTCGCGACCCTGCGACCCGTAGACCAACGCTCTTACCTACTGAGCTAAGCGGGCGGGCCTTTTCCATATTGTACACACAGGAAAATTGTTTACTTATAATTTCCTTATTACTTGACAGATTTTAATAAAATAACAGGAGGGTCATGATGACCCTGGATCGCTCATCTGAGTAATATGAGCTACATGTTTCAAATGTCAAACTGATGCTAAATTATTAAGAAAGTAGGTCAGTAGGTCACACATTCATGGTCACTGAAAGTCAGTTTTATGATCAGTTTGCAAAACTGTATAATTATGTCATTCAAATTTCAAGGCTGTATCTTAAGCAAGAGGGCCATGAAGGCCCTGTATCGCTCACCTGACCTAGGAATCATCAAGATTAACATTCTGACCAAATTTCATTAAGATATGGTCATAAATGTGGCCTCTACAGTGTTAACTAGCTTTTTCTTTGATTTGACTTGGTGACCTAGTTTTTGACCATACATGACCCAGATTCAAACTGGACCTTGAGATCATCAAGATTAAAATTCTGACCAAGTTTCATGAAGATACAGTCATAAATGTGGCCTCTACAGTAATAACAAGCTTTTCCTTTGATTTAACCTCGTGACCTAGTTTTTGACCCCAGATGACCCAATATCAAACTCATCCAAGATTTTATTGAGGTTAACATTCTGACTAAGTTTCATTAAGACTGGGCCAAAATTGTGACCTCTAGAGTGTTAACAAGCTTTTCCTTTGATTTGACCCGGTGACCTAGTTTTTGACCCCATAAGACCCCGATTCGAACTTGACCTAAAGATCATCAAGATTAACATTCTAAGTTTCATGAAGATACAGTCATAAATGTGGCCTCTAGAGTGTTATTAACCAAGCTTTTCCTTTGTTTGACCTAGTGACCTAGTTTTTTACCCCACAGGGCTTTTTCAGCGTGTCCAACGGGACCGAAATTCGGCCCCATTCCCAATGGCAAATATGCATATTTTTTCCCAATAGCTGTTCAAAAATTCCCAATCAAAGCAAAAAAAAAAAAAAAAAAAAAAAAAAAAATTTTTTTTTTTTTTAGACCTATTTTGTTGCAAATTATAGTGGTGCAACCATTGTATTGTAGATTTTATTGAATTTTCAGCTTGAATTTGAATATAAAGCAGTTTCCTTTTATGAATATTAGCAGTAGAAATCACAGAAATATACGTAAGGAAAAAAAAAAAAAAAAAGACTGATTTTCATGGAAATACTTTCCTAATTTGGATGTTTAACCGATACATATATTTCCCTATATGACAGTATTCGCGAGTCATAAATTCCCAAAAAGCACAGGGGCCTTTTTCCCAAAATGGCCAGAAAAAGCCCTGCCCCATCTAAACCCAGATTTGAACCTGACCTATATATCATCAAGGTTAACATTCTGACCAAGTTTCATTAAGATATGGTCATAAATGTGGCCTCTAGAGTGTTAACTAGCTTTTATTTTGATTTGACCTGGTGACCTAGTTTTTGAACCTACATGACCCAGATTCAACCTGGACCTTGAGATCATCAAGATTAACATTCTGACTAAATTGCATGAAGATACAGTCATAAATGTGGCCTCTACAGTGTTGACAAGCTTTTCCTTTGATTTGACCTGGTGACCTGGTTTTTGACCCCAGTCCAAGATTTTATTGAGGGTAACATTCTGACCAAGTTTCATTAAGATTGGGCCAAAATTGTGACCTCTAGAGTGTTAACAAGCTTTTCCTTTGATTTGACCAGGTGACCTAGTTTTTGACCCCAGATGACCCAATATCGAACTCATCCAAGATTTTATTCAGGGTATCATTCTGACCAAGTTTCATTAAGACTGGGCCAAAATTGTGACCTCTAGAGTGTTAACAGTCAAATTGTTGACGACAACGGACGGACGATGGACACAGGGCGATCACAAAAGCTCACCTTGAGCACAAAGTGCTCAGGTGAGCTAAAAACAAGGAAGTAGGTCAGTAGGTCAAGGTCACAGTCAAGTGAACCCTAATTACTTGGGGTGATCAGGTAATTATAATTAAACGGTCTATGAAATATGATCAGATAATTTTTGAAGTATTTTCCCCATATAATTCATATAAAAACAAAGTGACCCTCGGGACGGGCCTCTTTTCACCCCAGGGGCATAATTTGAACAATCTTGTTAGAGAGCAACTAGGCATTGCTACATGCCAATTATCAAAAGCCTAGGCCTTGACTGAACTTTCAGTCAAGAAGATTTTTAAAAGTTTTTTCCTACATGTCTATGTAGAACTTGGAACCCCCAGGGCAGGGCCTCTTTTTACCCTAGAGGCATAATTTGAACATTTTTGGTAGAGGACCACTAGGCAATGCAACATAACAAATATAAAAAAGCCTAGGCCTTGCAGTTTCAGACAAGAAGATTTTTAAAATTTTTTCCTATTTAAGTCTATGTAAAACTTGGGACCTCTTTTCACCACAGGGGCATAATTTGAACAATTAGGATGATTAGGACTATTAGATGAATTCTTAAAAAATGCCGATTTTTCAAAAGAAATTTAAAAAAATAAATAAGCCTCAAAAACTTTTTTAGAATATTTTATGTTTTTTTATTTCTATATTTTATGCTAAATTGATAGGTTTTATCTAAATTTGACTTACAAGCAGTGAAATAGTATAATTTTTCAAATATTTATAACAACCCTCATATTGCCCACTAGTGTGGAATCACCGATGTCACATGCCAAATATCGAGGCTCTAGAACCACAAGAAGATTTCCAAAGTTTTCCCTATACAAGTCTATGTAAACCATGTGACCCCCAGGGCGGAGGTCATATTTGACCCTAGGGAGATAATTTGAACAATCTTGGTAGAGGATCACTAGATGATGCTACGTACCAAATATAAAAGCCCTAGCACCTGTGGTTTTGGACAAGAAGATTTTTAACAGTTTTTCCGTCCGGTTACCATGGCAACCAGAGTTCTGCATGGATTTCAATTTTTTGGGAAATTTTGAAAGGGGGCCGCCAAGGATCATTCCTGTGAAGTTTGGTGTAAATCTGCCCAGTGGTTTTGAGAAGACTTTTTTTTAGAAATTGTTGACACATGACACACAATGGACGACGAACATCAGGCAGTCAAAAAAGCTGATCTTGAGCCTTTGGCTCAGGTGAGCTAAAAAACATCAATGACAGCAGAATGGCGCTTTCCTTACTAAAAGCATTTGCTTATGATGCTTAACAAGTTTTTTTGTATTTGTAGGGTTAAGAGTCAAACCAATTAGGTCATATGGAGATTTTTCCAGGTTTTTGATTGTGGAAGAGGACCCAGAGCTCCAGATAACGGCCATATTTCCCTAAACACGAATCAATTCAAACCCCTTTAAGATTATTTTGAGATCTGGCTGTAAAATAATGAAAAGCGCATGTCTCCCATAACTGCCTAATCATCTAAATAGTAAGTCAATCTTTATACTGTTTACTCACTACAAATATACCTTTGAAGAGTAAAAAGGCTGATATTGGGTAATTCAAGGGCCATAATTTCGAAGTGCCTGGGCCGATTTGGCTAGTTATCAAACTTTGCAGTGGGCTTATGGTCAAACACATTTTGTTCAAGTTTGGTGAAGATTGGATGAGAAATGTTCGACATAGAGCCCGGACAAGAGTAAAAAGGCCTATTTTCGGTAATTCAGGGGCCATAATTCCGAAGTGCCTGTGCTGATTTGGCTGGTTATCGAACCTGGCCAAGGACTTATGGTCAAACACATCTTGTTCAAGTTTGGTGAAGATCGGATAAGAAATGTTAGACTTAGAGCGCGGACATGAGTAAAAAGGCTGATTTTCGGTAATTCAAGGGCCATTATTCCGAAGTGCCTTGGCCGATTTGGCTTGTTATCAAACTGGACCGAGGACTTATGGTCAAACACATTTTGTTCAAGTTTGGTGAAGATTTGATGAGAAATGTTGCGGACAAGAGTAAAAAGGCCGATTTTCGGTAATTCAAGGGCCATAACTCCAAAATACCTATGCCGATTTGGACAGTTATAGAACTTGGCCGAGGACTTAAGGTCAAACACATTTTGTTAAAGTTTGGTGAAGATCGGATGAGAAATGTTCGACTTAAAGAGTGCGGACAAGATTTGTGACAGACACATGGACACACAGACTGGAGTAAATCAATATGTCTCCCACACCACTGTGTGGTGGGAGACATAATAAAAATTTCAGTTAAGAATATATTTATAAATCTGGTCGTATCCAAGGCTTTTTCTATCTTTTCCACAGGGTCAATATCATGCCCCATTTCCACAGCCAATAAGGTTCCAATTTTCCCAATCTGAAGCAAAAATTCCAAATCAAAAGAAAAACTTCCAATTGTTTATAAATCCAAAGAAAATTCTGAATAGAAAACTGTTCATCATTCAACCACAAAAACCCACAGAGATCTCAAATCTGTTCAGCTGGTGTCGCTCTTGGTGTGAGAATTTTTCAAACAAGAGCTTTTTGTAAAAAAAAACATACGCCCACTCCCCTACCCTCCCACCATGATGGATTGTCCCATTTTCAGTCCCGTGATCACTATGACCTTGACCGACTCACACCAAATACATTAGGAGTCATCTACTTCATAAGCCCAATCATGTTATCAAGTCTAAAGATACTAGTTCAAGTGGTTCTGAAGCAATTGGGGGAAACAATTTACAGAGTTCAGCAGGGCTTGACCTTAAGACTGCCCTATAGCCCAGGGTAGGTACAAGTGGAGTACGGACAGGCAAAAATCGCCCATTGGGCAAGTGAAAAATATGACTGCAGTTCAAGGCCATTAATACCATTTAGGTCAATTGCAGATAACTGCAAATAAATATGCTCTTACTGCTAGCCAAATGATGCTGACAAAATAAACAGAAAATTTACCTGTATCTGTGTGTAATCTGGATTCTTTTTATGTCCGTACTCCTTTTCCAAGACATCATTTGTAGGTGCTCTTCTAGGTTTATCATTTTTTAATCCACACAGAAGTCCAAATGGTAATACAACGAACCTGAAAAATCAGAAATCACTCATAAGAAACACATATTCTTTTTTTTGGCTTTCTACAAGGGTCACACATTAAACCGGAATCCACCTAAAAACCGGAATACACCGGAATACACTTTGCATAACCGGAATACACCTGTATTTTTTTATTTAAAGGTATTTTTGAAGTGTTTTTGATATAATTCAATCATATATATCATAAATAATTAACAGAAGAAAGGAAAATAAAATACGTTCACGCAAAATGATTTTATACGAGATTGAAGTTCGGCGACCGCGCGGGAAATTTTCATAACCGAAATACACCCGTATTTTATTAATAAATGGTATTTTTGTAGAGATTTTTTTGCAGAAATCATTCCTGTGTAATATAAATAATAAGTTTACAAAAGGAAAATAAAATATTTTAAGGCAAAACGATTTTATACCAGATTGAAATTTGGCGACCGCTCGGGAAATTACCATAACCGAAATACACCCGTGTTTCATCAACAAATGGTATTTTTGAAGTTGCTTATGACTGAATTCAAACATATATATCATAAATAATTAATTTTCAAAAGGAAATTAAAATACTTTTGCGCATTACGTCTTGTACACGATTGAAAACCAGCGAGCGCAGTGGAAATTCGTGAATGAATTTCTGTGTCCTAAAATTCTCTAATATACACCCGTATTTCTTTAATAAATCGTATTTTATGGTAAATGACAGAATTCAATCATATTTAAAACGAATAATTAATTTAAAAAAGCAAATTAAAACGCGCAAAACGTTTTTATACGAGGTTGAAAATTTGTTGAGCGCACGTGAAATTTGCGCACTCGTGAATGAACTACAATCGTCATTATTTTGTTAGCTTTTAACTTCGGTAGGTAAATTTCTTCAAAATTTTGATTTTTTTGGTTTAAATATTATTTCAAAATTGTCTTTAAATGGTATTATATAATATTACTTTATGAAATATAGTGTAACCATATAAGCAACAACAATTGCAGGAGCGCAGATGTATTTATAATTAAATTTCATATTTCAGGTAACAGGGGAATTATTTTAACGCCAAGAATGAATGCATTTTCAGAAAAAGAAACAGTCTTCATTTTTTATTTAGCAAAATTCTTTTGTGATCATTATTATTTAATAATTTTTGTCTAAGAACCGCAGCCACCTTAAAATGACTCTAGCTATCGACTACACAATGATCAGTTATAACTAATTATAACTAACGACGCGATACAATACGCTTTTATCGTAACGCAGTCCATTTGTGTTTTCAATTTCTTGTATTATAACGACCATGAACAATTCTATATAAATAAACAAATAAAGTGCCAGATGTAATTTTAACAGTTTATGACTTATTCGATGGTAAAGATTTGTCAAAAGTACAATTAGACAATAATAAGCATTTGCCGCTCTCTCAAATGTACAATCAAATTACAATCATACGCCCTTTTGACGGGATGAACATGTTGATTGGATTGCCGGTTGTCACTTGTTATCAATTATTATATCTTATTCTTATCACCGCGATTGTATTGTTGATTGCATTATGTTTGGTAATGACACGTGATCAATACCGATATTCTAACAAATAAACAAGTTTCCTTTCTGTTGTATACGGGTACATTAATATATCTGTTCTGCTATAAGTATCATTTGTAAGACGGTATATTCTTGATCGGTAAAATGTTAATGTGTAATTTGCGCAGGGGCACGTGTAATTTCAGTCCATAATTTTTAAAATGTTATAACTTTTTCTGTACTACACGATTTAATTTTACAAGTAACAGAGAAGTTATTTGGGGGTGTTAATACTCATTTAAGATAACTTTGTAACATATCAAAGACCCGCAGTTTCGTGTGACAAACAGCAGTCGGCAATTCAAAGACTGCCGTGTCAACACTTTTTGATTACAAGACAGCAATTAGCAGCCATGCGTCGGTATTTAAAGAAACACATTTAAGCTTATTATGTCGGTATTTCATCATAGACTTCAAACCAAAAGTTTTTAAATCATATATAAAAAAAGATAATTTGTTTTCAGAAAAATTTAAGGGCATTTATTACAAACTACCAGGTGTCAGTTAATTTGCAAACAACTTTAGCTTTAAAAACTTACTTTATTTATTTACATCCCGGTTGCAATTACTGGTAATTTAGTTGATTGTAACGGATTTGTTTATGACGGACGATTACTTACAATGATCAACTAAAATGATTTAGAATAAAAAAAATCAGTGCATCGAATTTTTCTAAAAAAATGCCGATTTGGAATCGGTCTTGCAGTCAATATGAATGCATGATAACGTTTATTATTTACCTAAAAAGCATTTTGACGGATATTAAAAATCTTTCAGAATAAACCCGAATAGACCAGATGATGATCATAAATAAATAAACTTTATTTCTTGGAGATATCTACTCTAGATTACGGTCATTCTCGTAAGCGTACATTATTTCCGTAAGATCGTAGAGTTATAATCTCGTATACAGAATTAACTTTTAATAAACTTCTCTCAAACATTCATTCATGTTCCCGTGCGCTAGCCGAATTTCAATCTCGTATCAATTCGTTTTGCGTTAATAAAGTAAATAAGTGAATAAAGTATTTTATTTTCCATTTGAAAATTTTTTATTCATAATATATGCGAATGAGTTCTGCATTAAACCCTACAAAATACCATTTATTAATATAATACGTGTGTATTTCGGTTATGATAATATCCCGCGCGATCGCCGCATTTCAATCTCTTATAAGATCGTTTTGCGTTAAAGTATTTTATTTTCCTTTCGTATATTAATTATCTATGATATATTTGATTGAATTATATCAAAAAACATACAGAAATACCATTTATTAATAAAATACAGGTGTATTTCGGTTTTGAAAATTTCCCGCGCGGTCGCCGAACTTCAATCTCGTATAAAATCATTTTGCGTGAACGTATTTTATTTTCCTTTCGTATGTTAATTATTTATGATATGTGTGATTGAATTAAATCAAAAAACATACAGAAATACCATTTATTAATAAAATACAGGTGTATTTCGGTTATGAAAATTTCCCGCGCGGTCGCCGAACTTCAATCTCATATAAAATCATTTTGCGTGAACGTATTTTATTTTCCTTTCGCATGTTAATTATTTATGATATATGTGGTTGAATTAAATCAAAATACCTTCAAAAATACCTTTAATTAAAAAAATACAGGTGTATTCCGGTTATGGAAAGTGTATTCCGGTGTATTCCGGTTTTTAAGTGGATTCCGGTTTAATGTGTGACCGTTCTACAATACAGGTTGTTTACAGGTGTCTGCCGTAGACACGTGGCATGACAGGTTGTTTTTTCGGCCGTTTTTATAGCCGTTATTCGGCTATATTCCCAATGCCAACAAGAGCTGGCCGTAAGACAGCCAAGCTCGACTATTCGAAATATTGTCCCAAAAGCAGGAAAATATTACCCAAAAAGGTTAAATATCAAAAGAGTTTTAAGTTCAAAAGGGGGAATAATTTGACCAAAATGCATATCAGTTATGGGACTTGCAGCTATCAACTAGTTTTATAACCCCGAAGGCACATGTGAAGCTTCAATTCAATATCTGCATTAGTTTTGGAGATAGAAACTTGCATGTAAAAACTTTAACCAGAATTTTCCAAGTCCAAAAGGGGGCATAATTTGCCCAAAATACATGCCAGAGTTGTGGGACTTGACCCAGTGAGGTTGGTAACTGATCTAGAAAAAGAAAAAATAAGTTTCAAATCTATATGCCTTTTAGTAATAGCTGTATGTTCTTGCACGCAAAACTTTAACCAGAATTTGCTAAGTCCAAAAGGGGACATAATTTGGCCAAAACGAAGGTCAGAGTTATGGGACTTGCTGCTATCAACTAGTTTTATAACCCCGAAGACACATGTGAAGTTTCAAATCAATATTTGCATTAGTTTTGGAGATAATAACTTATAGGTAAAACTTTAACCAAAATTTTCTAAGTCTAAAAGGGGGCATAATTTGCTCAAAAAACATGTCAGAGTTAATGGGTCTTGACCCAGTGAGGTTGGTAATTGATCTAGAAAAAGAAAAAATAAGTTTCAAATCTATATGCCTTTTAGAAATAGCTGTATGTACTTGCATGCAAAACTAACCAGAATTTTCTAAGTCAAAAAGGGGGCATAATTTGGCCAAAATGAAAGTCAGAGTTATGGGACTTGCTGCTATCAACTAGTTTTATAACCTCGAAGACACATGTGAAGTTTCAAATCAATATCTGCATTAGTTTTGGAGATAGTAACTTACATGTAAAACTTTAACCAAAGTTTTCTAAGTCCAAAAGGGGGCATAATTTGCTCAAAATACATGTCAGAGTTATGGGACTTGACCCAGAGAGGTTTAGTGTTATTTCTAGGGTTCAAAAAGGGCAGGGTGCTACTAAAAAGGGGCAGGGGGGCATCCGTACCGCGATTAGGAAAGAAGGGCATTTTCTAACATGTTGTTTGAGAGGGCTTTAGAACAATTACACCTGATTATGGTGTTGCTTCCCTTGCATTGAAGTAAGGATTACAATCAAATACAATATTATACAGTTCATTTCTTTAATCAGTTGAATAATTTCATATCTTTTGCAAAATTAGCATTCATATAATGTAATCTAGCAATTCTAATTGTGATGAAATTAGCTGTATCAATTTTGTCTTCAATATTTCAGTGAAAAGTATTCAGATTCGTGTTTGTTGTATAACCAAGGTCTGGTCAATGTCCATGCAGATTCAAAGCCAATCTTGTGTTTAGCTTTCAGCGTTTTCCGTTGTTTTGGTGTTGAAGTTGTTGATACTGGTGGCTGGCATTCTTCTTGACGCACAGGAGCTGGATCGAATACAGCCTCGGTAGCCTGAGTTGTCTCATCACTGAAATAATACAATTAAAACCCTGTAGTACCAAAAAAAAAAAAATATTTTTCCATAATAGATATCCTATGGACAACTTTAACTAAAATGATTTATCTTTAGGTATTTACTTCAAATGTATAAAGGGGAGCGGTGGTCTAGTGGTTAAGGTGTCGGCCGCTCAATCCAGGGGTCATGGGTTCGAGCCCCACTGGGGTCACGACCATGACTTCTCATATGACACCAGTACTGGTTTTTCCAGGAAGCGGACTCGAGAGTGGTTCCAATAAGCTTGAAGCTTTCATCACAATCGAGCTAAAACAAATTAGTATAAACTAAATGTATAAAGTCGTCATCAAATAAACAATATGAAGTAATTGTGCATTTTTTTAAATATGAAATTTAGATTCAATATAGATCTACCTTTATCAAGCAAAAATAAAATGCATGTGAACGCATCTATTGAATGCATCTGCAAACAATAAAATAATTTCTCTAAAAATGTTTGATCTGGTCGGTCAGTGCCTTTAATATTAAAGAATAATCTATTTATTTACCTTGCTCTAGCTCCGAAGAACGATGTCATACAATGATTATTTATTGCAATTTTAGCCCTCTCTTTCTCTAACTGAACCAATTTTCTTTTTACAGAAGGCATGTTCACTTAAACTATGAATTTATGGTTTAACTCGTCAAATTCTGAATTAAGAATGATACAAGAACATATAATTTTAGAATTCAGATTTTTACCTTTTTGTTTTCAGCACCGTAATCCATTGTCTCTTTAATAGCGTTACAAACACGGCAATATTTTGATTCTGATCAATGTTTAATTTTGTTATCACCGATCAAAGTCCTTTTATTTGTATTAATTTATACAATTAGTCGTAATCCCTTGATCCCAATTACAACTTTCAATCAAATCTCCGTACATCATTATAACGCTGACATAATTTAATCATTACACAACATGTGACCTGTAGTGTGTTCACGCTCCGTGACGTAATTATCGCCTATGTATACAACAGGCTGCTGAATCGATACGACACGCGCTTAGGTGATTATGCAAATTTGAGGCTAATGCGAAGTAACGGGGCGGAGCATAGGACCGATTTTAGGGCACTTTGACGGCAGTTGAAAAGGGCAGTAAAGGGGCGGAACATAGGACCGATTTTAGGGCAGCGTGGCGGCAGTTAAAAAGGGTGGGGCGGGGCGCCCCGCTGCGTCGCTCTAGAAATAACACTAAGGTTGGTAATTGACCTAGAAAAAGAAAAAATAAGTTTCAAAGATATATGCCTCTTATTGATGGCTGTATGTACTTGCATGCAAAAACTTAACCAAGGTGTGACGCCGACGCCAGGGTGAGTAGAATAGCTAGACTATCCTTCGAAGAGTCGAGCTAAAAAGTATGCATTTTTCCCAAAATTAGTGCAAAAATTCCCAATCTACATTCTGAAAAAAAAAATCATCAAAATTGCACAAATATTGACCAAATTATGGACAATTTTGTAATGGAAGTATGTTAAAGAGGTTGTACAATGTGAAACAAGTGTATGAGAAAGTGTTTAAACACATCCTTAACTATATCCTATGGGATTAAATATTTCCCAATTTGGAACATTTATGCATCAAAATTCTCAATTCTGGGGGTAAAGGCTATGTTCCCAAATTAGCTAGAAAAAACCTGCATGATACCCCTCCCAGTCACATTATACTGACACCGGGCTGACCAGTCCTAGCACTATCCTCCTAATGCTGAGCGCCAAGCGAGGAAGCTACCAGTACCATTTTTTACGTCTTTGGTATGACGCGGCCGGGGATTGAACCCACGACCTCCTGCACTCAAAGCGGACGCTCTACCCTAGGCTACCGAGGCGGTATGAAAAGAGAAAAGCATGGTTGACTGTAAAATCCACATATGACAGCACAACCCAATTGTAATTATATAAAATAAAAAAAATCTGATGCATCCAAAATGCATACTCTGATTTATTTAGATTGAAATATATAATTCATTCTGTTGCGATGGTTACTATAAATAAAATGTCAAACATAAAAATTACAGCGACGCCAGCCATTTCTTGTCATCGGATGGAAATTGTCCTGACAGTGGTCTTTTTCCCCATGTTTTGCGCTATTCATTTCAAATCAAACAAAAACTAATCATGGCTAATACTAATAGCTATACCTTTCTAACAATATCCAGCCAGAAATAAAATTCACATTTTTACTCAAATTACTGGTTGAAATACATTTCTTATTTTTATAATTTCTCAGCAACTACGGAACGCAGAAAATCTGGCCAAACCTGTGACGTAAAGAGATTATTCTAGTTAACAAACATTTTCACGAACATTTTCATCATAAATGGAAACTTCGCGGAAAGCGATTTGAATAGCATAGGTATCCCTGGAAAGTACCACTACTCTGTCTCCGTCTCGATTCAATACTATTTTTGTCGCTGTGTTGACGTCACGACTGAATACTCTATCGTTTTCTCTGCCGGGATTTTCGCGCATTTATGCGAGTTTGTGGGTTGTTTTTTTTTTAAACTGAATGCGAAAAATCGTGCATTGCGCCCTCCTTCCCCAACCACTATAAAACATCTTTTAAATCTGTCAGGTAACTCCTTTTTTCAGCTTCAGCAAATTGCCTGTGGCAAATAATTCAGACACTCCCATTCAGGACATTCCTATGTCCTGCTGTCATTTTTAAAGAGGCAAACACTAATGAAATCTTTGTGAATATCAGAAAATACTGAATCTTTTTCTACAAAAAATGAGTACTGAATCTGGAAATATGCATTTGTCATAACTCCATGTGGTGGGGTGACAGCAACATGTGATATGACCGTGTGACCTACTTTTCATAGAGCAGCCGAAACACATAGAGCGCTAGTGCTACTCCGACGGCAACCAACAAGTCCTTTGTCTCTGGGAAGTATTTACCACTACCCGGTTTATTTTTCAGTATGTCCCATGTAGTATTTCTTGGAAGCCAAAACCATTCACTCCAAAATATAGCATACAGTCTTTCAAAGAGCCAAACCATTTTGCTGTAAATAATCCGACGCGAGATCGAACGTTCAGCTGGTTTTCTGCTCCATTTGCACATGCAGGGCGTCGGGTACCAAAGTAAATTCGTGGGATGATACCCGAAATATCCGAATAATAAGACTTGATTTTTGCCTTTTTATTGTCAGACAATTGTGGTAATCGAAAAAAGGCAGTGGCTGACCGGACATGTGTGAACCCGGAGTCTAGATGTCCAGTTACCATCCGTACACCCGTTGTAAATGGCTCCTAAAGTCGCGCAATATTTCCGCTGAAGAACTCGTGCATATTTCCCGACACAAAGCTAATAACCTATAAATATTTTATCTTTAAAAACGGGAGATGTTTTCAAAAGTTTGCTCTCATATTTTTCTCGACGTTTTAAATACATTGTAAGCGACAGGAAACAGAAGTATTTATAATTATTTAATCCCGAGAAAAATACGATTGCAAATTGAATTCAATAAGTAATAAATAGCATTTTGTACGCCGTAATTCGTATTACTCTCGGACTGATGAATTAATATGAAATATATTCAGCAGATCGGGGCCGAAAAAATCAAATAACAGCCGCAGCATAGTGCGGTTGGCACGTGACGCTATATCAAACTTCTATTTTTAGTATCTACTTTTACTTACAGTATCCAAAAGCAAATCAGGTTTGTTTATTGTCATATTTGGAATCTGTTATTTTCGACGGCGATTCCTACTCAGGTACAGTAGAACCCCGCTAATGAGACCACCAATGGTTCTTTCAAAAGGTGTTCTTAATAGAGGGGTGGTCTTAATATAGGTGGAAGTCATCCAACACACACATAAGGTCTAACGTGTGTTATGTGTTTTAAGATCATATACACTGTATATTGAATGTTTATATATTTATAATTATTATGATTTTAATATAAGATAGAACAAGCTAAAGCATATCAAAAGTTTCTTCTAGGGCACATCTATAAAAATTTATAATGATCATCTTGTAAAATTTTGGTTGCAATGTCTGTTTTATACTGCCAAAAAATGTCAAGTAGGTATTTACGCTAGTTATTATTTAACATAAATTGTTAAATCCAACAACAAATTAAATCTGTTACCACTTTCAGTTGAGTAAATATGGCAATAAGACATTGACCCGGTCAATCCGTTATGATTCGATGCGTGAATTTGTTACACATAATAAGAGGGTCGCAATGGGGTTTGTTTTCACATATTAACCATGCATTTGGAGATAACGATAATATTTAGTTGTTTACATGTAAATTTGTTTGTACATATGTTATGTTCTTCAAGAATGGAGGAAATAAAAGAATCAGTCAACCATCCTCGGGTTTAGTAATATGTAATCCATGGACGCGTTCAGTCAGAGAGTCGCCTCAATTAGGAAAGAATAGTTTTAACATCAGAGGTTATTTCTAAGGTCACGGAGTTTGACTGGCCAGCTTGTAATGACAACAGCTTTCGATATCAGTAGCTCAGTCAAGTGTGACTAACCAAACTATAATATTCCTTCTCAAGAGAAGGAATAATAAAAGGAAATACAAATGTACTAAAAAATTCATCAAAACAATATCATCTTTATTTTCCAACGTCCATCATAACATTGTCATTACAGCTAATCAGTTACACAAGTAGTGCTGGCAAAGGCTATCAATTATATATTGATATTGATTAAAATCATTACACTCATAACCCTTCATGATTTCCGCCTTGCGTTTGAGGATTTCTGGACCTGAACATGTAATAAATTATATCTATAAATTTTAATCCTGACGTTTTATAACAATATATTATTTTAATTCATATCAGCCTTCATCTGATAGAACATCTCTTTTTAAGCAAAAATTGAAAAAATACTGTTTGCATTAATCAAGGATTTGATTGCAATTTCCAATATCCAGTTATTAAATTATATGATCTTATGCAGTTTTTACCTGAGTTTTCCGATACCAAACATTTCTGCAAACTGACGTTGGCTTTTGCCATTGCTTTTGTTTATGAGCTCAAAACTCTCAACTCTTACAAAATGACATGTATGTCCTTGAACAGTGAGAACAGGACTGGTCCATGGAAGTAAATCTTAATGTGTATGTGGTGTTGCGAAAAACTAGGAAAAATGGTCCATATATGTTCCCATATACCGGTACTCTACATACCACTAAAATAAAAAGCATCGATGTCGCTAGATACCTTGGGGTGAAAATCTTGAAATATCTAAACTAGTCAGCCCATATCAGTCATATTACATTTAAAGCAAATGAGTCTCTCCGTTTCATCTAGAATAAAGGCTTATAACACCTATGTCCTCTCCCAAATAGAATAGTGTTCAGGCGTTTTGCACCCGCGGCAAAATTCCTTAACTAATAAAATTGAAATTATTAAATGGGCAATCAGCCCGCTATGTCTGTAACAAGAATGACTAAACAACCAGTGTTCCCCACATGATAAAATCCCTAAATTGGCAAACCTCAAACAAACACGGCCACCAAACTTCTCAGATTGTCTGTAACCAAATCAAATAAACTTAGTCCATGAATATCAATATCACCTCACCCCTACCGGGAACCTAAACTATCTAACTTTACATTACGCACATATTACTACTGAAAACCGTTCTTTCCGAGACCAATTCGTCTGTAGAATACCCTCCCTTGCAATATACAGTCCAATCCCCGCCTTAGTCTATTTGCCGGCTGTCTAGCTACTGTGACCCCTTTTTAAGTTTTTTTATACAAAACAGTAGTCTTTTTATTTTATAAACTTGCACTTTGAGAGATCTTTCGCACATTTAACAACTATTCACATTACTTGCGCGTTAAACCCGAACACACACACACACTGCCACAGAATCAACCATTACCCGTGCAGAGTATTCTGCAGAAGAAACGCTTCGCGAATCTAGATCAAAATAAAGACATATGAGGCAAGTGTCATAACTCTGGTATGGCTGATCGGAATCATATACAAAACCCCTGGTGCACAACTTGACAAGCGGAATAATAATTCTTTGCTGTTTGATTGCTCCAGGTCGAATACGTTTTAGATATGCACGACACAAATTCGGACGGTATTCACTTATGGATTGACGTATTTTTTAGGTTTTTGCCATAAAAAGTTCAGCATTTATTACTCTCATTTAGGCAGTGGGTTTTCAGATTTGGTACCAGTTAGTTTAGATACTAATCCATACAGAGTCTTGGAATCACCTTTAGCGTTCTCGGTCTTTTCACTGGGTGTGTTTCTCTTTTGACGTTTCATTTCAAAGTTGTATTCGTTTCTTACTCCTTTTTACAACTCAAACTGATCTGTGTTACCATAACTTCTTCGTCTTCTTCCGGATAATGTGCTGGAACCCTCTTGAGCACCGTCGTACAATTGTGACTGTGTACATGCGTGAAGGGAAAATCAGTGCATCTAAAAACAGGATAAAAACATTCTGCTCCAGACTTACATGTGTAGCCTGCCCATCCTGGTCTTGAAGGCATCTATAGGTAACGCCTCAATGTACACATAATCATTCATGTTTGGTATTTACCAGTCTGTTCACGGTCATGAATCTGATCGCCAGTCTTCTATTTCATATAAATCAAAAGCATTAATATGCTTTCATTTTAAATATTTTTGGTAGGCACTAGTTTTTAGCATAAATAGTCAATTTAAATCACAAAACATAATATATTGCTTTAATAAAATAATAATCGCTCATGTTCGGTATTTACCAGTCATGTCCGTGGACATGACTCATGTTCGGTATTTAGCCATACCCAATTTTCATTAAATTATTCATTTGAATTTGCATCAAATATTAGTTGCCTATTTTGGGTGCGAGTTGGCTTAGATCAGAGTTTCTTTCTTTCTTTCTTCCTTTAATGACTTCGATCATTATTGATCATAACGTCATGCGGGAGGTAATTTGTACAGTCAGAAGAGTTGATAAAAACAAACAACTACCCATGTATAATACAGTTAATAGAAAATAAGTAATTTTGATGCCAAAATCGCTCTGACAGTCAAATTATATGTTTTAAAAAGGGTAGCCGACACAACCTGTTAAAACTATGTACAAGGCTATATTACCTTACATTGTCATAATGGCCTTCTTGAAGGAGTCCACTGTACTAATGGAGACAGTTGACTCAGACAGGCCATTCCAGACTGGTATTAACCTAGGAAAGAAGGAGTACGTAAAGCAATCTGTATGTGGGGAAAGTCTGTAGTAGTGGAAGGGCTGACTGTGTCTGGTTCTAAGTGACCTATTTTTAATAGGGGTCAAATACCTATCCTTATCGACACAGACTAGATTGTTATGAATTTTGTAGAAAAAGGTTAACTTGTGATCTCTCTTCTATGCTCTAGACTATCCAAATCTAATTCTGTCAACATGTCACCCACATGACTAGTCCTGCGCCACCTCCTACATGCCCATCTTGCCGCTGTGCGTTGCACCTTTTCAATCCTCTGTACATTCTGTTGGGTGTAAGGATTCCATACTGAGGACGCATACTCAATCTGTGGGGCAAAAGAGAGGTTACGACGTATGAAACCCAGTGTTCTAGTGGCCTTACTAGCCACATTCTCTATGTGTTTGGACCAATCCAGAGTATTGGTGATAGTTACACCAAGATACGTAGCAGAGTCAACTGCCTCTAGGACTTGACCATAGAGCAAATAATTATGTTTAATAAGGTTGGCCTGTTTATGTCTAGAAATTCTCATAACATAGCATTTGGCCACACTGAATTTCATTAACCAAGTTTGCTCCAACTGCTGCAGTTTATTCAAATCATCTTGTAGGGTCAGACAATCTGAGTAGGAATGGATATCGCGATACAACACGCAGTCATCAGCAAAAAGACGCACTGTTGATACGATACCCTCAAGTAGGTCATTAATAAACAAGAGGAATAATACAGGTCCAAGAACTGAGCCTTGGGGAACACCAGATACTACTGAGACTGGGTCAGACTCTGCACCATCAAGGACTACAACCTGAGACCTGTTATTTAACCAAGATTCAATCCATTTAAGGGTGGAACCCCGTATACCATAAAAATTTAACTTGTGCAGGAGTCTCTTATGAGACACCTTATCAAAGGACTTGGCAAAATCCATGATTAATATATCGGTTTGGACATGTTTCTTGGTTTTACTATTATCCAGGTTGTGGGCCAAGTCATGGATGAATTGGACTAGTTGCGTTTCACATGATCTTTTCT
This sequence comes from Mercenaria mercenaria, assembly GCF_021730395.1. NCBI lineage: Eukaryota > Metazoa > Mollusca > Bivalvia > Venerida > Veneridae > Mercenaria > Mercenaria mercenaria. Next base: position 34,421,993 of record NC_069371.1, on the reverse strand, counting down.
CTCGGAAACCGTGTTATAAATTTAATAAAATGTTAGACAATGAAACGTGTTTCATTAAGTTACTAACAATTATGTGTTCAAGGACTTTACATGAAATACATGTAAGGGAAACTGGTCTATAATTGATCGGGTTATACTTGTCACCCTTCTTAAAAATAGGAGCTACTGAGGCATTACGCCAGTCATTAGGGGTCTGTCCTGAGCGCAGGGAAAGGTTAAAGATGATAGACAATATGTCTGCAAGTTCACCAGAACACTCCTTAAGTATACGGGCATTTTTACTATCTGGACCTGACGCTTTATAAAATGTGGGTTGAGTTTATTTAATAATTTAAAGACCCCATTACTCTCAACATGTATGTTTGACATTGATGGGTACATGCTAGGCCCCATATCGGGAATTTGTAAGTTTTCTTCGACAGTTAAGGCAGAATAGAATTGTTTATTCAAAATATCAGCCTTTTCTTTATTGTCTATTTTAAGGATACCATTGTCTCTAAGACATGTAATACCTTTGGAGCCACTTTTAAAGTTATTAACGTATGACCAGAATTTTTATTGTTACATTTATCACCTTCTAGGAAGGGTACCCCTTCTTCAAAAATGTTTATTTTGAATCAGACATTTTTCGTGTTGGTATGCAATATTTTCTACCTTTTTTGAAATTTAAAGGCGCAATGTCTAGTAAGAATCTCCAAAAAAGAAAAAATATCATCTTTCCATATAAATTACATAATCAAGAACTAAAAACCACAGAAAATGCTAAATATCTTGGGATTACTATTAGTGATGATTTTAGTTGGGGAAAAAAAACATATTGAAACTACATCTTCAAAAGCTAATAACACTATCAGATTCATAAAAAGAAATGTACATTGTAATAACCGTAATATCAAAGAAACTGCCTAGAAAACATACGTCCGCCCACAATTAGAATACTGTAACACCATATGGCATCCATGGCAGAAAAACTTAGCATAAGAGATAGAAAAGGTACAAAGAGCTGCAGCCAGATATGTTATGAATGATTACTCATACCAAAGCAGCGTAACATCAATGCTTGAAATACTTAAATGGCAGACATTAGAACAGAGAAGAATACATGCATCTTTAATTATGTTGTATAAAATATCACACAACCTCGTCTCTGTAGATCATAACCACCCGACAGCCTCTAGAAATTTAAACTTTATCATTCAATCTTCAAGAACACAATATCATATGAACTCCTTCCCCCCCCCCCCCCCCGCACAATCAGATACTGGAACGCCTTGCCTTATAACATCAAGGACAGTGTGAACCTTCAGTGCTTCACATCTGACCTAGACTCGCATATTTTTTTTTTTATTTTACAAATTTTATTTATTGTCGGTATGGCAAAACAAATCAACATTAGCTATGAATATCTATTGACCGACTTATTTAACAGATATATAACAATTAATACACAATTTTAGTATGAGTAAAAGCATTTGCACACATATTATTAAAACATCGTAATGTAATAGCACATTTACATATAAAAAGAAAAACTGAGGTACTGATGCTAATCTTGACTGTAGCCTAAAAATGCCTAAGATAACATCGGATAAAAACTGAAGATAAAAGACAGCACAAGTGTGTCTAATTTTATTAAAACACCTATAAAATAGAATTAAAAACAAAATGACCGGATTAGCACCTGCATCTCGATAGTTGCAGCAAAACACAACGTTATATAACGTGCATGCAAACATGAAGCATAACACAAATAATGCAGGTACAATGTACAACAAGCAAAGAAGCAAAGAAAATCCTGTAATAAAATACAATTAGAAATACTATGCTTAGGTAAAAGCAAGCACAACAAAATAAAATCAGCAAAAGCAGAATGAAAATAAGCATGTAACAACTAGGTTAACTCAAAACGGCACATGAAAAGCATCTGCAACTCTGTCCGCTCCAGGCATTGATCAGACTCCGGAACTGGCTCAGGTTTGTTTCCTCACGGAAATGCTGAGGGAGTGAGTTCCAAAGTCTGGGCGCTGCCGAGCGGAAAGAGTTCAGGCCATACCTTGTGGTTCTAACTTGAGGAACCTCTGCAGTGTTGCTGTACCTAAAAGAATATGAATTATTTTTTACTGTAATCAGATCATGAAGATAAACTGGTGCATGTTTGTTTATAATTTTAAATGTTTCTAAGGCAACATTTCTTAATCTTCTAATTTTTAAGGTTGGTAGGTTGGATTTAATTAGGAGAGATGGATAGTTTGATGTATAATCATTGTAGATAAACCGTAAAGCTCTTTCTTGAATTTTCTCTATTTTATTTGCATCTACTTCACCAAAAAAATGCCATGTTAAGGGGCAGAAGTTGAAATTTGACATTATGAAAGAGTAATAAATATTAAGTTTTCCTAATTTACAAAGATTTTTCCCAATACGGTTTAGCACATTTAACTGTCTAGAAGCCTTTTTGCAAATATCTGAAACATGAGTTTTAAAATTTAATCTAAAATCTATTGTAACTCCTAAAAGTTTGACTTCCTCTTCACAAGTAATTGAAGTATCTTTTAAATCTATGGAAAGGTTACTTTTGTTTGATTTTGGTCCTAAAGCTATTGCCTGAAACTTATCAGGATTTGCCTGCATTTTGTTGTCAGTAAACTATTGTATTAAAGAAAGACTGTCCTGTTCTAAAGAGTTTTTTACTTCATTAATGTTGTGGTCCGAATGAGATAGTGTGTTGTCATCTGCGTAATTATACAAGTTACTTTTCTTTACAAAATGGAAAATATCATTGATGAAAATGTTGAGTAAAACAGGCCCAAGGATAGAGCCCTGAGGCACACCCTTGTCTATATATTGAAAGCTACTAGTAAGATGACCGAATTTAATGCATTGCTTTCTGTTACTTAAATAATTTGTAATTAACATTAATGCACTATCACTAACTCCGTAATGTTTTAATTTAAGAATCAGCAAATCATGAGGAAGGCAATCAAAGGCCTTGGACAGGTCCATCAAGACTGCTGCCACATATTTATTTCCATCGAGCGCTTGTTTCCAATCTTCAATGATCCTTAATAATGTTGTCTGACACCCAAATTTTGGCCTAAATGCAGAAAGATATATATTAAAATGCTGATCGAAAAATTCAACGATTTGGGTATTCATTGCACGTTCGAAAATTTTAGACACAATTGGAAGGATGCTGACTGGGCGATAATTGCCTTTCTCAAGATTGCTGTTTTTCTTATGTAAAGGAGTGACTTGTGCCATTTTTAAAGTATCAGGGAAAGCTGAAGTTGTAAAAGACTGGTTAACCATGGAAGTGATGTAATTTGAAATAACAGGTTTAGCCAGCTTAACTAGTTTAGAGGAAATACCATCTGCTCCTGTGGCTTTCTTAATGCATAACTTATCAATTTGCTTATCAATAAAATCAGGGCTTACAGGTTTAAAAGTTAATTCAGTTTTAATTGAAGTGTTTTCTTTGATTTCTACAATACTTGGATGATTTTCATTTACTTCAATTGAGTTGTTACCTATATTTTTTGCTACGTTAATGAAAAATTATTAAACACATTACATACTTCCTGTTGATCTGTTATCAATTTATTATTTTCCAGTAAAATGGTATCTTTATGCTTGATGTTGCCCTTATTGGTAAGAAAAGGTTTTACAGTAGGCCAGAAATCAGCTGATTTACATCCCCCCACACATCTGTCAATAAAATATTTATTCAAAGATTTTCTCCTCAAACTTGTGACTAAGTTTCTTTGTTTCCTGAAATTTTCCCAGTTTTTTGATGTTTTATTTGTTTTGTATTTATTAAACAGCATTCTTTTTTTTATATATGGCATGTTTTAGGGCTTTATTCATAAAAGGGACTGGTCTCTGGAGAACCCTCCTCTTCTTTAAGGGAGCATGTTTGTTTGCAGTCTCAATAAATAATTTACTAAAATCATTATACCTTTTATTAACGTCTGTCTCGCAATTGTCTATAGTTAAAAGAATGTTTGATAAATCCTGGTTAAAATTTTCAGTATTAAAATGCTTAAAGCTCCTATAGATACTGAATCTGTTTTTCAGTTTATCTATTTCCTGCTTAAATTGTATTCCTATGAGATTGTGACAGTCACTTAACCCACAGTCAAAATTTACATGATTGCCAAACAGGTGTTTGCTAGTGGTTAACACAACATCGAATAATTCAGGGCTACTATTAATAGGAAAACATGTAGGATCTTTTATAATATTTTCTAAACCAAAGATATCACAAGTATTTTTAAGTGGCACACACTTTTCCTCAATGAGCATATTAAAATTTAAATCTCCAGTTAGCAACAAACTGTCATATTTATTTAAAGATTTGTCCAAAATAATATCACAATTTTCTTCAAAAATTTTACTGTTCAGAGATGGAGGTTTATATGTTCCAAAAATGATTCACTTTGTTTGATTCAATTTTACCTCGACACAGATGGATTCAATGTCTTTAAACTCCAATTCTGGGCGTCTTTCACCAGCGATGTCCGAGCGTAGATATGCAATGATGCCTCCACCATATGAATTTCTATCAGCCCGCCACATGTGGTAATTGTCAACTGCAAATTGAGAATTTGGAAAAGATTCATCAGGTTTTGTCTCTAAAATAAATAATAAGTCAACAGTATTTTCTATCAAAATTTCCTGAATACTATAAAACTTATTTCGTAAACTATTAATATTTAAGCAGGCACATATAAATCTTCTTGGGTGTTGTTGTCTCATTTTTGTCAGTGTACTAATGTCATTATCCTGTTTTTATTTTTAACAAAGCTGTACATATTACTGCTCTTACTCTCTTAAGACATGTAACATAGCAACATGTTTTTAACAACTGCCCCGACTTCCCAGTTATGATCAGGAATTGATTGTTGCGGAGTATCCCCGTAGATGTAGAAGTCACCGAATGTCAGAACCCATCATAACAATACATGCCCACCGCATTATAATCAAACGCATCTTTGTTAACTTCCTTTTCCGGTTCGCGACCAAAATATATCGCAGGTATGATGTACAGAATGAAAAAAATCAGAGAACAGCGGCCTTTATAAACATTTCTATATAGAAAGTTGTATATCAAATAATTGTACATGCTTTATTTTTCATTAAACTACCTTCATTTTGTTCACAACAAACCGGATTTCATGAATGTTTTGCAAATTGTCCAGTCAATTACTATCCGTTGCATTGGAATAATTCGGTAATGATGTTAGGTTTCAGTCTACGTCACATTATATGTCTGCCTAGTTAAATAACGCCCGTCTTTCTATTCTGTTTGCAGCCATGGGCAAATTTATGAAACCAGGGAAGGTTGTCCTGGTCCTAGGAGGCAGATTCGCTGGCAGAAAGGCAGTTATTGTCAAGGTAAGTAAAGTGAGATTTAATTTTACCTAGTGATTTAAGGGAGATATTTTCATGCATTGCTACAGGACACAAGCAACAACTACAGCATGGTTCATTTGAACTGTTATCAGGTCAAGGATATTGATTGTTCCAACAACATTCTGTAAACAGGCAGGTTACACTTCCCGATTGGGCTGTATAGCTCGATTTAGCTCTGATTTAATGACAGGGCTCTCGCAAGTGGGCGACTTGAGCGAAATAGGCGCTCTAGAACTTTAAACTTCGCTCAAATCCAGGGTTTTTTTTTATACTATAGCAGAGGCCGAATATCGGCCTCGTCCCCCAGCCGATGGATTTCCCCTACCGCAGTCGAAATTCCCCTACGTCCGAAATTCCCCCCTCCAAAATCGTAAACAAAGCAATGGAGATTACTCCCAGCGATTTTCCCGACCGAATATCGGACCCGTTCACAATTGCAGACGGTCTTTCACAATTTTCAATGGGTGTGGAAACCTTTAGAAATAGTAGAAAAATGTTTGAAGAGCGTTCAGTGGACCCGAGGTTCCGGTTTTGACCAGCGAAAATCGATAAAAACTCGTATCTGACCCGCACATAATATGCCGTGGGCGTCTGCTTGTCTCGCGGTAATACTCTTTGATGCGTAACGAGTTCGAAAGCTCTGCCCCTTGTCAATCAAAATCCCAGTGAACTTCATACTGTTTGTCGACACCAGCGTAAGTATGACAGTAGGCGGAGCGTCGTATGTTAATTAGCTACTGACAGATGTCAATCACGCCACGCGCCGACTGACACGTGGTTATCATCAGTATGTAATATAGATGATTGATAAACAATGCAGCGTCAGATTATTGTGTTTGTACCTCTTGTTAATTAGCGGTAACAGCTTATGCTGTATTGTGTAATATGTGTTGTTAGTTTAAAGTAATTATTTTATGTGCTTGATTCGATTAAATAAGCCGGTCGGCCGTTACGCAAATTTATTATCTTTGCCGAGGTATTTTGCTAGAGCAAAATAAAATATAAATGTTTTAAGTAATCAGATATTATAAGTATGGAATAGTTCTGGTGAAAAGATGAAATTTAAAACGGGTATTTTATCAAGAATTTTTAATGTTTGCTTTCGTTTTTTCATATTTGTCACACGTTTTCGCGATCGTGATTTTCGGACTTTTTTATCCTTTCTTACAAGATTTTCTAGTACAATTGAAATAAAAAGCCAACAAAAGTATGCATTTAATAATAATATGATGACTCTTGCAAAAGCAACTCTTATTTTAAAGCATTTTTTGTGAATAAAAGCATGTGACCTTTAAATATTCAATGATTTGAGCATTTCAACTCTCCCCACCCACCTTGTTACAATGATAAGTGAACATTAGTGCAAGTCCATCTATTGCTAAGTGACAGTGTGTATAGTTGCTAAAAGTTGCAAGAATATGTAATAAAAACATAGTTTAAAGTGTTTATTATGCATAATTGTAAATTCCCCCGAGTGAAAAAATTCCCCAAAACTGCTCGTCGCGCGCTATTTTCTTCCCCCAGTGACAGGCTGGGGCCTCTTCCCCCAGTCGTAAAAAAACCCCCTGAAATCTAACCTCAAAGCGAAATGCAAGTCGCCCGATTTTCTTTGATTTCCGCACTCGCTAATTACTGCTACCCGGACTGCTGACAATTTGCACGGTGTCATAAATGAGTGTCGAATACACAAACACACGCCGGTAGCATAATTTAAGCTCCGCCTACCTCAGGTACTTGCGAGATTTTCCCGAGAAGTGTGAAAGCGAATCAAATTATCTGGTACACCAGAGTCTATTGTGTTAAGCCAATCAGTGCCGCGTTTATGTCTTTGACACTTCGCGTTAATTGTCAACATGTTCGAGTGCAAAAAAAACAAACAACACAATGTTTTATTAAAGAAACTGCTGATTAACCATGCGATTAATTGGAATATGGTACACAAATATTTGTTATCTATGATAAAAGAACGACATGTAATGTATTAACTACGTTAAATTGACTTCCATTGATGAATTTATTTGAATTTATGTATTTCTAGTTTACACATTTTACTTTCAGTTTTATAATTCGAGTGAGATACTGACATGCCGCGGTGAATAACTCGGTGCAAAGAGCTATAAAAATAAATACACTTCTACTTCTTTGCTCGGTGTTAATAATGAACACTTCATATAAGATATAACCAAAATTCGGCAGGTTACATTTACAGCATCGGCTTGAATTTTGAAAACTACTTTTTTTCAGAATTTTGTAACGAAAGGATTACCACTGTATGGGAAATGATTTAACTAAGAAAATGAATGGTCACATCAATGTTTTTTATCAAGAAACAAGAAAATTTACAGCCACCTTTCGAATCACTCAACATCATATTGCGGTAGAAAAAGTCTTCCCACTTCTCCCTAAAGTCTCCCCACTTCTCCCTAAATCAGCTTGAGGGAGAAGTGACTTCTCCCAAAAATTTGGACCTAGCTAGACCCCTGAATGAATAGAAATGTAAAATTATTATGAAACAACAACCAATCGGCAGACATTGAATGGATAAAGATAACATACATCTTTATAGTTCGATCCCTCTCTCTATCAGGTCAGAGAGATGGCCTCTTTGCACCAGGCCGGTTTGTTTGAAGTTCCAGGCTAGTTCAATTGACCCAGCGATTTTTTTCCTTCTTTATAAAGTACCCCTAAAAGGACTTTTTCCCAATTGAAAAATGCTGTCTTTTTTTTCCCCAATTATCATCCCAAAAATTCCCCACATGACCAAATTAAGTTTGCATTTTGATGATTTCAGAAGGAAAACTTAGTTACATTGACATTCACCATGATTTAACCATTTAAATAGTTGTTTGATGCTATTTACATGGAATTAAAGGAAGAAGCATTCTAAATGATGTTATCAGTTAACTATAAAAATTCCCAATCTGAGTAAAAACCCCACTATTTTTTCCAGTTTAACCGGTACCGGACCTTTTCCCAAAAGGGCAAAAAAAAATCACTGTGACCCATAGTAAGACGTGTAAACATAGGCCTAATGAACCATAAATCATGAGGACTAACAATCTTTGTGTGGATATTTGCATCATACTAAGGACGTTCTATGGTTTAAATTACATGTACTGAACTTTTACTTATGCAATGCAAATACATTTCAATGAATTTGACACTAACAATAACCTGCGAATTGCTTTGCAAACAAGTACTTATTTTGTACAATTAGGTCACAGGCCTTTTTTTCATCAATTTGGGAATACCACCGACACCGGTGGAATTGGGAAAATGCTCTCGGAAATTGTCTTAATTGGGACAATTTGCAAATTACCAAAATCTACAGTTTTGCTGACAACCAAAATCTGTCTAGCTTCGGCTTTGTCAATAAAACAAGTGCCGAGAAATGGGCCACCGCTGTGCAATAACGTCTCGGGGGATACGGTAAGATCAGCGAACGCTGATGACGAGCAGTGATTTTTTTACTTTTTTTGGCAACAGCCCATGCCTTTTCAATTGGGAATTTTTAGCATGATAAACTTCAAAATTGGGAAAAATGAACAAACCTTAATAAAGAAATCATTTTGAAAAGTTTTATTTTAAGGTAAATTTATTTCATTCAAATATGCACTGAGGTTGAACAGACAGGACAGACAGGTTATTTTCTGATGTCACAGGATCTGATAGCTCAGATAGCTTAGGGTCACCATGAGCTTCTGTTGATTTCTGAGGGTCATTTTGTGGGGACTCAGATTTCTTGGACAGATCACTTTGCTTTTCTGACGTTTGATTTGAATTTAATTTCTCTTTAACTTTACCAAAAGATGTTCAAATGACCAGAGTACCGATTACGTGTTTAAGTTTTATTTTCTTACTATAATATTTGGAATTATGCAACATTCTTCGCTAATTTAGGTAAGTCAGTGTTTGAAATTCACGGTAGTCCGACAGCCCGTGGCTACCAAATTTCAGCTCGGGCTACCGATTTTCCACAGGTACAAGCCCGACTGGGCTACCGAATTTTCCTCATTTGTTTAAAAAAAACATGCTAATTAAACGAGTACTGCATCGTGATTTTCCAGATTAAGAAACACTTATGGAATTATTGGTTTTTGCACTCTCACGTGTTGAGAATCAAACAGTGTCAAAGACGTAACCGCAGCGCTAATTGGCTGAATACAATCACCTCTAGCGTAACGGATAATTTGATTAGCTTTCACACTTCTCGCGAAAATCTCACAAGTACCTGCAGTAGGCAGAGCTTAAATTATGTTATCAGCGTGTGTGTAAATGTGTATTCAGCACTCGGTATTACATCTTACAAATTGTCAACAGTCCGAGTTGCAGTAATTGGCGAGTGCGGATCCTAAAAAATCGGGCATAACAGTTTAGATTTCGTTTTGGCAAGGAGTGTCATGTCCGATGCTTTTGGACTCTGACGATGCTGATCTGGACTGAAGTATTTCGAGTAAAAATTTTTCAAAAACATGGCAAACATGTACTGTATGTCTTTTTTATTACTTCAAACATGCATAGAGATGTCTGTAAAACAAAATGTTATATGGTGCAAAAATTATGTATTTTAAGGTGTTTAAGTTCGGGCTAGTGAAATTGGTGTCGGGCTTGGAAAATTTTTAATCTGGTAGCCCAAACGGGCTATTGGATCCAAATCTGAGTTTCGTACACTGGTAAGTTTCTAACAATTTTTTTTTCCGACTCATTTTGACGCATGAAAAAGCGTTTAGTGACCGTGATGAAAGTCATACTAAATGCCGTACTATGCCGTGACCCGTTCTGTGTAAACAATGCGTTTCGAGTTGGCAACAAAATTCTGCGAATAAACCATAATTAGAGTCGCAATTTTTATGATTATTTGCATCGTTTTAGTTCAACTTTCACAAGAAATCAATCTTACTGGGAAAAATCATCTTGTTTTGGGGAATTTTTAAGCATTTTTTGGGAATTTTGACCATTTTTGTCAGTTGGGAAGACACCGAATTTCGGAGTCAAATCGGCGCAAAAAAAATCACTGACATGTTAAACACATCCTCGGATCATATCGTGATAAAAAACAGTTGATAAAACACTGTACACAAGTGAAGGTTTTACTGACTGTTGAGTGTCTCAGAGTCTCTTCAGAAAAAACGCTGTTTTAATTTTAAACTTGAATGCAGTTACAATTGTCACCTTGCAGATAGGTTATGCATCATTCATGGGAAGAATGCTCAGAACAAACAAATCAACAAATACTCTCGTATATACTCCACTGTATAAAACCTGTACTAGTCGGGTTAACGACAAATATGTCGTAAAGGTACAGAAACAAAATGCAAAACTATGCTATAAAAGCGGTAACGAAAAATAAATAACATAGGGATTTTTCTAGAGAGAGAAAACCGGGCCCAGCACCCTGCACTTTTTTAGCGTCGCCCTTCTGCCCTAATTGCCGCCCTTTTGCCTTTCTTCAGCACCGCCCCTTTGACCCTTCAGCAGTTAATTATATCTAACCAAACTGTCAAATCATGTGTCAAAATATCAGACGTCCCAAGTAACTGTTAATACGCAGTTATGACACTCACCGACTGCACACAGGTGCTTTTTGGACTTGGAAATTGGTTCAGTTTTCGTACAAGTCCATGTTTTGTCAAAACAATTTGACATGTGGCTTTGAAACTTTGAACACTTGTTTATCATCATGATTTCCATCAGTAGGCATGAAAACATGACTGTCAAGTTTTTTGGCTAAATTATGGCCCTTTTTGGATCAAGGTTTTGTCAAAAATATTTGAAATGTGGCTTTGAAACTTTAAACACTTATCGTCATAATTTCCATCTGTAGGCAAGAGTCAACTCTGTCAACTATTTTGGCTGAATTATGGCCCTTTTTGGACTTGGAAACCAGTCCATATTTTGCCTAATCTGTTTGTCATATGACTTTGAAACTTTGACCACTTGTATACCATCATAGTCTACATTATGTAGGCAAGACTACATAACTAGGACAAGGACTTTAGCTCAGTTATGGCCTTTTTATGCCCCCGAAGGAAGGCATATTAGTTTTCAACTGTCCGTCTTAGCTATTTTGATCTTGTCTGCACAATAGCAGCTTCATTTATGGTTTGAATTTAATCAAACTTGCACAAAACGTGTGTCACCATAGGATCTCGGTTCCTTTCTTGAACCGGCCAGATCCCTTAATGGGTTTCAGAGTTATGGCCCCTGAAAGAGCCAAAATTAGTTATTTTGACCTTTTCTGCACAATAACAGTTTCATTTATGATTTGATTTTAACCAAACTTACACACAGCTTGTATCACCATAAGATCTCGATTCCTTACACAATTTTTTTTAATTGCTTCCCTTTTATGTTACTATAAATAGCTTATTTAGTATCTTTTTAGCACACCTGAGCCAAAGGCTCATGGTGAGCTTTTGTGACCGCTCAATGTCCGTCGTGCAGTGTGCGTCCGTCAACAATTTCTAAAAACATCTTCTTGAAAACCACTGGGCAGAATTACACCAAACTTCATAGGAATGATCCTTGGGTGGCCCCCTTTCAGAATTGTTCAAAGAATTGAATTCCATGCAGAACTCTGGTTGCCATGGAACTTTAAAAATCTTCTTGTCCAAAACCACAGGGCTTAGGGCTTTGATATCTGGTGTGTAGCATCATCTAGTGGTCTTCTACCAAAATTATTCAAATTATCCCCCTAGAGTCAAATATGGCCCCGCCCCGGGGGTCACATGGTTTATATAGACTTACATAGGGAAAACTTTGAAAATCCTCTTGTACAAAACCACATGGCCTAGGGCTTTAATATTTGGTATGATACATCATCTAGTGGTCCTCTACCAAGATTGTTAAAATTATCCCCCTAGGGTCAAATATGGCCCTGCCCCGGGGGTCCCAAGTTTTACATAGACATAGGAAAAAAAAGGTTTAAAAATCTTCTTGTCTGAAACCAGAACAGTTAGACCTTTGATATTTGGTTTGTAGCATTGTCTTATGGTCCTCAACCAAAGTTGTTCAAATTGTACCCCTCGGGTGAAAAGAGGCCCTGCCCTGGGGGTCCTAAGTTTTATATAGACTTATCTAGGAAAAAGATTTAAAAATCTTCTTGTATGAAACCATACGACCTAGGCTTTTGATATTTGGTTTGATGCATTGTCTAGTACTGTGGTCCTCTACCAAAATTGTTCAAATTATGCCCCTGAGGTGAAAAGAGCCCTGGGGTCTCTTAGTTATTATATGAGTTATATAGGAAAAATACTTAAAAAATCATCTGATCCTATTTCCAAGACTGTTTAATTATAATTACCTGATGACCCCAAGTATTATGATGTCACTTGACTATGACCTTGACCTACTGACCTACTTTCTTGTTTTTAGCTCACCTGAGCACGAAGTGCTCAAGGTGAGCTATTGTGATTGCCGTGTGTCTGTCGGCGTCTGGCGTCATCAACAATTTGACTGTTAACACTCTAGAGGTCACAATTTAGGTGCAATCTTAATGTAACTTGGTCAGAATGTTACCCTCAATAAAATCTTGGATGAGTTCGATATTGGGTCATCTGGAGTCAGAAACTAGGTTACCAGGTCAAATCAGAGGAAAAGCTTGTTAACACTCCAGAGGTCACATTTTTGGCCCAATCTTAATGAAACTTTGTCAGAATGTTACTCTCAATTAAATCTGGGACAAGTTCGATATTGGGTCATCTGGAATCAAAAACTAGGTCACCAGGTCAAATCAAAGGAAAAGCTTGTTAACACTGTAGAGGCCACATGTATTTAATACTGTATCTTCATGAAACTTGGTCAGAATGCCCCGGCGGTCACAAGTTTTACATAGATATTATATAGTAAAAAACTTCAAAAATCTTGTCTAAAACCACAGGACCTAGACCTTTGATAATTATGTCTCCCACCACACAGTGGTGTGGGAGACATATTGATTTACTCCAGTCTGTGTGTGTGTGTATGTGTCTGGCTGTCTGTCACAAAGCTTGTCCGCACTCTTAAGTCAAACATTTCTCATAATTATGATCTTCACCAAACTTGAACAAAATGTGTTTGACCATGAGACCTCGGCCAAGTTTGATAGCTAGCCAAATCCACCCAGGCACTTTTGAATTATGGCCCTTGAATTACTGATTGGATCCACTCATCACAGCCATCTAGAGAAACTAGACATTTTTCAAGCTTGTCCGCACTCTTTAAGTCGAACATTTCTCATCTGATCTTCACCGAGCTGGAACAAAATGTTTTTGACAGTGAGACCTCGGCCAAGTTCGATACCTAGCCAAATCCTCCCAGGCACTATTGAATAATGGCCCTTGAATTACTGATTGGATCCGCTCATCACAGCCATCGAGAAAAACTAGACATTTTTCAATGGGGTCCATTCATCAAAGCCATCGAGAGAAACTAGACATTTTTCAATGTTGCAGTTGTGGGAGACATGCGCTTTTCTCAAAAGCATCTCTAGTTTGTATATAGCATTGCCTTGTGGTCCTCTACCAGAATTGTTCAAATTATCCTGTGGGGTCTCAAGCTTTACATAGACTTATATAGGAAAAAAACTTTAAAAATCTTAAGATCTTCTTGTCTGAAATTTCAAGGTCTGGACCTTTGATATTTGGTATGTAGCATTCCCTGGTGGATCATAACAAGTTTGTTCAAATTGTGCCCCTGGGGTGAAAAGAGGCCCCGCCCTGAGGGTCACTTGTTATAATTATGAGTTACCAGATCATATTTCCTAGACTGTTTAATTATAATTACCTGATGACCCCAAGCGATTAGGGATCACTTGACTGTGACCTTGACCTACTGACCTACTTTCTTGTTTTTTAAGATACAGCCTTGGAATTTGGATGACATGTACAGTTTTGCACACCGATATTAAAACTGACTTTCAGTTACCATGAATGTGACCTACTGACCTACCTTCTTAATATTTTAACATCAGTTTGCCATTTGAAACATGTGGCTCATATTACTCAGGTGAACGATCCAGGGTCATCATGACCCTCTTGTCTTTTTTTGTCTGAAAATCTCTGGTAATATTTTCACGCCATACTTCCATCAATGCTTTGAATAGTCTAGCGGGCTGTCAACAGACAGCTCTTGTTAAAGAAATTTACCCCACCTCCCTTAGACATTTTACCCCCTCTCACCCTTTCACACCCTGGTTACCTCAAAATACCCCCTTCCCCTACCCCCCTCCCTTCCCTTCCCTTTGCTTCCACACTACACAAACAAAATACATCCCCCTCCTTCCATGTAGACGCCACCCAATTTCATTTATCTGTCAGTGATTTTCAGGGTTCGAATTTAGCCAGATTTTCTACTTGCATTTTTTCGCAAGTGGTATTTTTTTTAACTTGCTAAATGAAAAAACAACTTGCATTTTCCACGACTTGTCACTTTATTATCAAACATTAATTCTAAACCACCAAAATATTAACTAAATTAATAGTGCAATACACTGTTATCATGGCCATTGTAATGTACATGACCCAAAACTTGCTGTGACAGTGAACTCAGGTCAGGCAGTGCCAGATACATGAACTTGCAATAGTTTGGCCTAGAAACTGCATCTCAGTTTCTGGCTCCATATGGCAGAGTATTTGGTCTTTTCTGTCTTTGTCCAGACAACCACCATCTTGTCACAGCAGGTTTTGGGTCATACTCTCTAAGGGCAACATCAGCAACTTTGATTCGCATCAAAGTGTCAAGGACTTCAGCTCCTAGCCTACACCTCCAGTCAGACTTTATTCTCTTCATTGTGGAAAATGCTTTCTCACATGAGGCATTAGCCAATGGCAAGACATTTGTCAGATGTATTATTTTAAGTATATCTTTATAGTCACCCTTATCTTGGTCCATTTGACTAACTAGCTGCCAAACTAAAAGTGGATGTTTGTTGGTATATCTTGCATTTCCAGATACTTCAGATCAGCCCATTGGCTAAGTGCATTGACCAAGTTACAGTCAGCATTGGTTAAAACTGTTTGATAATGCCTGTAGATACCTTGACATCTTTCAACAGATAAATTCCCTCGGGCATACCGTTGTAAAATACGAAAATTTATCAGAGTTTCGCTATTTTTTTTGGCCCCACTTTTATTGACGCTATGGACGCCGCCATGTTAACAGCTGATCCTAACTGTAAGATGTTAAATCCATTTTCATTGCATAACTGAAACGAAATACTAACGTTTGAGTGTCGGCATACTTCTGTTTTATCCGTTATGCATGCAGGTAGTCCATATTTCGGATATTTCTAAGGTAAACATAAATTTTCATGCACGGTATTTCCCTTCTGAAACCTTCGTTCATACCCGTGTAGATTCGTACCCGCTATCGACTCTGAGAAAACATAATCGATTATCGGAATCAGTTGGACTTTTCTAGCCGTCAATTGATTATATCCGCTAATCGGCCCATCACTAACATGTTGACAGGTAGTTCTTACACCATTAGAATTAAATTGTCACATATTTTCACGACCCAGTTTTTACACTCGAAAATACACCCACTTTGCCATTCTACTTTTTGGATAATTTCAGTTACAACTTTGGTGAAAACGAACTGTAAACAAAAATTTTAACATGACAAATGTAGAGTTACTGTATTTTTAGGCAATATTGGAAAACAATCCTGAAAAAAAATTCTCAATTTCACAAGGGGATACTCTCTACCAGCAAAATTTAAACTGAAGATTTAAACTAATATTAATTAAAAACTCACTTAATTTGTCAGTATATTTTCCCAATTTTGACAATTTACCGCGTTAAAAATTCCCAATATGACCAGGGGCCTTTTTCCCAAAACCCCCTGAAAAAGCCCTGCAGGGGCCAACGTTAACTTTTTGCGTGAAGGCACTTTACTCGCGAACCACTGCACCCAGGACCTTCAAACTTCACATGCTGATAGTACTTATTGTGTACACCACCCCTACTGACTTTCGGGTCACCAGGTCAAAGGTCACGGTCACAGGGGCCAATGTTAACTTTTTGCATGAAGGCACTTTACTCACGAACCACTTCACCCAGGACCTTCAAACTTCACATGCTGATAGTACTTATTGAGTACACCACCCCTACTGACTTTGGGGTCACCAGGTCAAAGGTCAAGGTCGCCAGGTCAAAGGTCAAGGTGCTGCGGTTGCATTTGTCACCATTAGTGACAGGTCATGTTTTTTTAAGCTTTGGGGAATGGTGGCGGGGCCTGTAAGGAGGAAAAAACTTGCCAGTAACCACTAAAATAGGGGGAAAATTGTGTTGTGATAAAAGCAGTGTTTTTCATAAATATTTTACAATAAAAAAGAAGTCGTTTAATGCAGCTAATTTATATCTATATAGCAAATTTGGTTTGGTGAGATGAAAGCAGTAGTTTAAGACAGGAAGTCTTGAAATACAGGGGGTTGCTTTATTCAGTTTACATTGTAGTCATATAGCAGCTATTGTAGTCTGATTTTATTTCATTTTATATTTGCAGAATTACGATGATGGTACCTCAGAGAAACCATATGGCCACGCTTTGGTTGCTGGTATTGAAAGATACCCAAGACGAGTGATCAGAGGGATGGGCAAAAAGAAGATGAAGCAGAGGTCAAAGGTCAAGCCATTTGTTAGAGTATACAACTTCAACCATCTTATGCCTACAAGGTACACATTCAAATGTTTTCTGTAGTTTTTAAAGGATTTTGAAAAAAAAAGCAAATTCAAACAGGATTAAATGACCATTACGTCCTTTTATAAAGCTGCACAGTTGCCATTCATTCCCTGAATGAGAAATGAAATCAGGGATACCTTTTCTCAAGAATATCCTTCCGTTATCACCTTTCGTCAGTTTAGTTTATACTAATTTATTTATTCTCGATTGCCAAACAAGTTCTTACAACTTATATTAATGGCTCTCGCGACTCATTCCTGATGGAACCAACCTCTAAGAGCAGAGAGAGAGGCAGTGTGGAATTAGTGTCTTGCCTAAGGACACTACTGCCAAGGCAGTGGTCGGAAATGAACCCGGGACCCTTTGATCTCAAGGCGGACGCGCTACCACTGCGCTACGGCGGCTCCAAGTAGTGGATTTCGTCAGTTTATGTCCATCTATCAAAAACTTTACTGTTTGAATTCACTGTGGAGAACTCGGCTTGACTATTCTCCTGAAAATATATAATGTAGCAACAAGATCTTGGTCATTTTCAATCATGGGTAAAAATGAAATTGCTCCAGTAACATCAAGAATAATTATTGTGGCCCTTGAATTAGTCAAAATGGTCATATTTCACATAACAGGATTCGAATTTGGCCAGATATTCTACTAGCATTTTTATGTAAATATTGTTTTACTGTGTAAATGGAAAAAAAAAACCTGAAAATCCTGTATGAAAAACTCCCAACCAGTTGTTTTTGCTTAATCATAAATAGTGTATTATGGATTTGGTTAAACATGTTAAAATGAAGAAGGGTATGCCCAGCTTCCGAGTATGAGAAAAAAACTGCACTGATTGCAATTTGCAAAAGAAAGAAAGTGATGAGATCTTAATTGAAAATGTGGATTATTCTTTCCAACATTTTCATTCACAAGAAACTGCTAGTATGTCAAATCTCACCGCATAAAATTTTCAATTTTCACCGGCATTTTTCAAGTATGTAAACTTAAATTCGAACCTGGGTAACACATGAAAGGCCAGTGTTTGCTCACCTGAGCCAAAGGCTCATTGTGAGCTTTTGTGACCGCTCAATGTCCATTGTCCGTCAACATTTTCTAAAAAAAATCTCCTAGAAAACCACTGGGCAGAATTACACCAAATTTACAGAATGATCTGGTGGCCCCTTTCAAAATTGTTCAAAGAATTGAATTCCATGCAGAACTCGGTTGCAATGGCAACCGAAAGGAAAAACTTAAAAAATCATCTTGTCCAAATCCTTAAGGCGTAGAGCCTTCATATTTGGCATGTGACATCATCTTTTGGTCCTCTATCAACATTGTTCAAATTTTGCCCCTGGGGTGAAAAGAGGCCCCGCCTCAGGGGTCACAAGTTTTACATAGACATATATAGGAAAAAACTTTAAAAATCTTCTTGTCTAAAACCACAAGACCTAGGCCTTTGATATTTTGTATGTAACATTGCCTTGTGGTCCTCTACCAAATTCTTTCAAATTATGCCCCTTGGTTGAAAAGAGGCCCTGCCCCGGGGGGGGGGGGGGTCTCAAGTTTTACATAGACTTGTATAGGAAAAGTCTTTAAAAATCTTCTTATCTGAAAATGCAAGGTCTTTGCTTTTGATATTTGGTATTTTGCATTGCCTTGTGGTCCTCTACCAAAATTGTTCAAATTATGCCCCTGGGTTGAAAAGAGGCCCTGTCCCGGGGGGTCTCAAGTTTTACATAGACTTATATAGGAAAAAAACTAAAAATCTTCTTGCCTGAAACTGCAAGGCCTAGGCTTTTGATATTTGATATGTTGCCTTTCCTAGTGTTTCTTTACCAAAATTGTTCAAATTATGTCCCTGGGGTGAAAAGAGGCCCTGCCCTGGGGGTACCAAATTTAACATAGACTTGTATAGGGAAAAAAAAAAAGATCTTTTTGTCTGAAAGTTCAAGGCCTAGGCCTTTGATATTTGGTATGTAACATTGCCTAGTGGATCTCTAACAAGATTGCTCAAATTACGCCCCTGGGGTGAAAAGAGGCCCTGCCCTGGGGGTCACTTGTTATATGAGTTATCTAGGAAAAAATACTTCAAAAATTATCAGATCATATTTCCTAGACTGTTTAATTATAATTACCTGATGACCGTAAGCGATTAGGGATCACTTGACTGTGACCTTGACCTACTGACCTACTTTCTTGTTTTTTAAGATACAGCCTTGAAATTTGGATGACATGTACAGTTTTGCACACCAATCTGAAAACTGACTTTCAGTAACCATGAATGTGACCTACTGACCTACTTTCTTGTTTTTAGCTCACCTGTCACAAAGTGACAAGGTGAGCTTTTGTGATCTCGTGGCGTCCGTCGTCCGTGCGTCCGTCCGTAAACTTTTGCTTGTGACCACTCTAGAGGTCACATTTTTCATGGATCTTTATGAAATTGGTCAGAATTTCATCTGATGAATCTAGGTCAAGTTGAACTGGGTCACGTGTCAAAAACTAGGTCAGTAGATCTAAAAATAGAAAAACCTTGTGACCTCTCTAGAGGCCATATTTTTCATGAGATCTTCATGAAATTGGTCAGAATGTTCACCTTGATGATATCTAGGTCAAATATGAAACTGGGTCACGTGGGGTCAAAAACTAGGTCAGTAGGTCTAAAAATAGAAAAACCTTGTGACCTCTCTAGAGGCCATATTTCTCAATGGATCTTCATGAAAATTGGTCAGAATGTTCATCTTGATGATATCTAGGTCAAGTTCAAAACTGGGTCACGTGGGGTCAAAAACTAGGTCAGTAGATCTAAAAATAGAAAAACCTTGTGACCTCTCTAGAGGCTATATTTTTCAAGAGATCTTCATGAATATTGGTCAGAAAGTTCACCTTGATGATATCTAGGTCAAGTTCGAAACTGGGTCACGTGGGGTCAAACACTAGGTCAGTAAGTCTAAAAATAGAAAAACCTTGTGACCTCTCTAGAGGCCATATTTCTCAATGGATCTTCATGAAAATTGGTCAGAATGTTCATCTTGATGATATCTAGGTCAAGTTCAAAACTGGGTCACGTGGGGTCAAAAACTAGGTCATAGATCTAAAATAGAAAAAACCTTGTGACCTCTCTAGAGGTATATTTTCAAGAGATCTTCATGAATATTGGTCAGAATGTTCATCTTGATGATATCTAGGTCAGCTTCGAAACTGGGTCACGTGGGATCAAAAACTAGGTCAGTAGATCTAAAAATAGAAAAACCTTGTGACCTCTCTAGAGGCCATATTTTTCAATGGATCTTCATAAAAATTGGTCAGAATGTTCACCTTGATGATCTCTAGATCAGATTTGAAACTGGGTCACGTGCGGTCAAAAACTAGGTCGGTAGGTCTGAAAATAGAAATAATTTTGTGACCTCTCTAGAGGCTATATTTTTCATGGGATCTTTATGAAAATTGGTCAGAATTTTCATCTTGATGATATCTAGGTCAGGTTCGAAACTGGGTCATGTGCTATCAATAACTAGGTCAGTAGATCTAAAAATAGAAAAACCTTGTGACCTCTTTAGAGGCCATATTTTTCAAGAGATCTTGATGAAAATTGGTCGGAATGTTCACCTTGATGATATCTAGGTCAAGTTCGAAACTGGGTCAAAAACTAGGTCAGTAGGTCTAAAAATAGAAAAACCTTGTGATGTCTCTAGAGGCCATATTTCTCAATGGATCTTCATGAAAATTAATGAGAATGTTCAGCATGATGATATCTAGGTCAAGTTCTTAACTGGGTCATGTGCGGTCAAAAACTAGGTCAGTAGGTCGAAAAATAGAAAAACCTTGTGACCTCTCTAGAGGCCATATTTTTCACGAGATCTTCATGAAAATTGGTGAGATTGTTCACCTTGATGATATCTAGGTCAAGTTTAAAAGTGGGTCACATGCCTTCAAAAACTAGGGCATTAGGTCAAATAATAGAAAAACCTTGTGACCTCTCTAGAGGCCATATTTCTCAATGGATCTTCATGAAAATTGGTCAGAATTTTTTATCTTGATGATATCTAGGTCACATATGCTCAAAAACTAGGTCACTATGTCAAATGATAGAAATAACGACGTCATACTCAGTTCAACACTGGGTCATGTGGGGATAGGTGAGCGATTCAGGACCATCATGGTCCTCTTGTTTAAGATACAGCCTTGAAATTTTTATGACATGTACAGTTTAGCACACCAATCTTAAAACTGACTTTCAGTGACCATGAATTTGACCTACTGACCTACTTTCTTGTTTTTTAAGATACAGCCTTGAAATTTGGATGACATGTACAGTTTTGCACGCCAATCTTAAAACTGACTTTCAGTGACCATAAGTGTGACCTACTGACCTACTTTCTTAATATTTTAGCATCAGTTTGACATCTGAAACATGTAGCTCATATTACTCAGGTGAGGGATCCAGGGTCCTTGTTTCCATATTTCAAGTAAATGATACTTAACATTCCAGATACTCTGTTGATGTTGGATTCGACAAGGCTGCAGTCAACAAAGAGGCTTTTAAGGATCCAGCCAAGAAACGCAAAGCAAAACGTGATGTCAAAGCAAAATTCGAGGAGAGGTAAGATTGAAATAACAGCTGTTATACCAGTGTTAAAATATATATCAAAATCAGTGATAGACAAACAGTTGTTGGTCATTCAAAACTGCTACATAAATTGCTGTGCAAGCAACCTTGATTATAAGATGTATATAAAGTAAAAAAAAAAAATTTAAAATGATACTGTAAAATTGTCCCAAGCAATAGAGTTGAAGTGACAGAAATATGAAAATAGTATTTTACTTGTACATATGTTTGATTTAAATGCATGTTTTGGTATGCATTATATTAATTTGAATTTCATATTTTACCAATTTAATAGCATATTTACGCAAAATTTACTTAGCTCTGCCTGGTACATTTTTGATGACAGAAGAAAATATGAATATACAATACTGATTAAAAGATACGTTGGACCAAACCTCATATATATGTGTAGATTGTGGCTAAATTGTACTTCATATTGCATCATATTTATATTTCAGGTACAAGAGTGGCAAAAACAGATGGTTCTTCCAGAAGTTACGCTTTTAGATGTACAAAGAAAAAAAATATTAAAAATGCCTCTAAGATGAATTTGTTGTTCATTGATACTGTGAAGCTGTTTAAAGTGCTCTTTGATTGAGACAGCTTAAATGTATAGATGACCTGTCCTCGAGTGAATTTTATACTGAAACCTGCATATAGACTTGCATGAATCATTGATATTCACTTGCGGTCAAAACCATCTTTTGACTGGCAAGTCATTGATGATTCTTGGTCTGTTAAATGCTTTATTACAATGGACAGAAATTACAAGTTTTCTTAGCTCACTTGAGCAGGAAGTGCTCAAGATGAGGTATTGTGACTGGTCATTGTCTGGCGTCTGTCAACATTTGCCTTGTGAACACTCTAGAAGTAACAGTTGTGACCCAACCTTTATGAAACTTGGACAGAATGTTTGTCTTGATGATCTCTAGGTCCGGTTCAAAACTGGGTCATGTGGAGTCAAAAACTAGGTTAGTTGGCCAGATCAAAGAAAAATCTTGTTAACACTGTATAGTCCACAGTTTGAAACTTGTGAGAGTTGGTCACACTGGTTGTCTTGATGACCTCTACGTCAGGTTTGAATCTGGGTCATGTGGGGTCAAAAATCTAGGTCACCCGGTCAAATCAAAGGAAAAGCTTGTTAACACTGGAGAGGCCACAGTTGTGACTCAATCTTTATGAAACTTTGTCAGAATGTTTGTCTTGATAATCTTTAGGTTAAATTTGAAACTGGATCATGTGGGATCAAAAACTTGGTCAGTAGGCCAGATCAAAGGAAAATTTTGTGAACACTGGGAGTCCACAGTTGAAGTTTGAAACTCACGAGATTTGGTCTGTCTTGATGACCTCTAGGTCAAGTTTGAATCTTGGTCATGTGGGATAAAAAATTAGGTCACCCGGTCAAATCAAAGGAAAAGCTTGTTAACATGCTAGAGGCCACATGTTTTGTCCAGTCTTCATGAAACTTGGTCAGAATGTCTTGATGATCTCTAGGTCAACTTTCACACTGGGTCATGTGGTCTAAAACTAGGTCAGTAGGCCAGATCAAAGGAAAATCTTGTTAACACTCTAGAGACCACAGTTTAAGTTTGAAACTCATGAGAATTAATCAGAATGACCTCTACGTCAAGTTTGAATTTGGGTCATGTGGGATCAAAAACTTGGTCACAAGGCCAGATTGAAGGAAAATCTTCTTAACACTCTAGAGACCACATTTTAAGTTTGAAACTCGTGATCATGAGAACTTGTCAGAATGTTCGTCTTGATGAGATCTAGGTCAAGTTTGAATATGGGTCATCTGGGGTCAAAAACTTGGTCACCCGGTCAAATAACAAAAAACCTTGTGTATGCAATAGGGGCTGCATTTTTATACGCCCATCTCTGAAAGAGTGGGGCGTATTAATGTGAACACCCGTGGCGGGCGGGCGGTCAGCGTCCAAAAGCATGTCAGCTCTCTCGGTTGAACAGTTTTCATCCGATCTTCACCAAACTTGCTGACGATTTATGTGAGCATAATATCTTGGCCAAGTTCGATAACCACCCAAATCGCCCCAGACACTTGGATTATGGCCCTTGAATTACTAAAAAAAACTGCCAATTTAGCCTTGTCCGCTCTCTTAAGTCGAACAGTTTTCATCCGATCAGTCCTTAGAAAGTGTTGTACTTTTTAGCTCACCTGTCACAAAGTGACAAGGTGAGCTTTTGTGATCGCGCGGTGTCCGTCGTGCGTCCGTAAACTTTTGCTTGTGACCACTCTAGAGGTCACATTTTTCATGGGATCTTTATGAAAGTTGGTCAGAATGTTCATCTTGATGATATCTAGGTCAAGTTCGAAACTGGGTTATGTGCCGTCAAAAACTAGGTCAGTAGTTCTAAAAATAGAAAAACCTTGTGACCTCTCTAGAGGCCATATATTTCACAAGATCTTCATGAAAATTGGTCAGAATGTTTATCTTGATGATATCTAGGTCAAGTCTGAAACTGGGTCACGTGCCTTCAAAAACTAGGTCAGTAGGTCTAAAAATAGAAAAACCTTGTGACCTCTCTAGAGGCCATATTTTTCATGAGATCTTCATGAAAATTGGTCAGAACGTTCATCTTGATGATATCTAGGTCAAGTTCGAAAGTGGGTCAGGTGCAGTCAAAAACTAGGTAAGTAGGTCGAAAAATAGAAAAACCTTGTGACCTCTCTAGAGGCCATATATTTCATGAGATCTTCATGAAAATTGGTCAGAATGTTCATCTTGATGATATCTAGGTCAAGTTCGAAAGTGGGTCACGTGCCATCAAAAACTAGGTCAGTAGGTCAAATAATAGAAAAACCTTGTGACCTCTCTAGAGGCCATATTTTTCATGGGATCTGTATGAAAGTTAGTCTGAATGTTCATCTTGATGATATCTAGGTCAAGTTTGAAAGTGGGTCACGTACCTTCAAAAACTAGGTCAGTAGGTCAAATAATAGAAATACCTTGTGACCTCTCTAAAGGCCATATTGTTGATGGAATCTGTATGAAAATTGGTCTGAATGTTCATCTTGATGATATCTAGGTCAAGTTCGAAATTGTGTCAACTGCGGTCAAAAACTAGGTCAGTAGGTCTAAAAATAGAAAAACCTTGTGACCTCTCTAGAGGCCATACTTGTGAATGGATCTTCATGAAAATTTGTCAGAATGTTCACCTTGATGATATCTAGGTCAGTTTTGAAACTGGGTCACGTGCCTTAAAAAACTAGGTCAGTAGGTCAAATAATAAAAAAACCTTGTGACCTCTCTAGAGGCCATACTTTTCATGGGATCTGTATGAAATTTGGTCTGAATGTTCATCTTGATGATATCTAGGTCAAATTTGAAACTGGGTCAACTGCGGTCATAAACTAGGTCAGTAGGTCTAAAATTATTAAAATCTTTTGACATCTCTAGAGGTCATATTTTTCAATGGATCTTCATGAAAATTGATCTGATGTTCACCTTGATGATATCTAGGTCAGTTTCGAAACTGGGTCACATGCGGTCAAAAACTAGGCCAGTAGGTATAAAAATAGAAAAACCTTGTGACCTCTCTAGAGGCCATATTTTTCATGAGATCTTCATGAAAATTAGTGAGAATGTTCATCTTGATGATATCTAGGTAAAGTTCAAAACAGGGTCACGTACCTTCAAAAACTACGTCAATAGGTCAAATAATAGAAAAACCTTGTGACCTCTCTAGAGACCATATTTTTCAATGGATCTTCATGAAAATTGGTCAGAATTTTTATCTTGATAATACCTAGGTCATGTTCAAAACTAGGTCACTATGTCAAATAATAGAAAAAAACGACGTCATACTCAAAACTGGGTCATGTGGGAAGAGGTGAGCGATTCAGGACCATCATGGTCCTCTTGTTTAATGGACCTACAATGCTTTTTGTCGAGCCCGCTTGCGGAAGCGAAGACATAGTCATCCAAATGGCTGTTCGGTGTATGTGCGTGTGTCAGTGCATGTGCACGTCCGTCTGGATTTGTTTGTCCAGACAATAACTGACATGCATAGAGCAATCTTGTTATACCCCCACAAAACGAAGTTTGGGGGGGTATATAGGAGTGAGCTTGGCGGTCGGTTGGTCTGTCGGTCTGTTGGTTTTGCATGGTTTCCGGATGATAACTCAAGAAAGGATTGACAAATTGAAATAATTTTTGGTACACAGGTGTAACATCAGAAAATACAGGTCAAATTCGAATTTGGGGTCAGTAGGTCAAAGGTCAAGGTCACAGTGACCCTGAACAGTTAAACGGTTTCCGGATGATAACTTGAGAACGCTTGGCCTAGGATCATAAATTTTGGTACACAGGTGTAACATCATGAAATGCAGGTCAAGTTCGACTTAGAGGTATGTAGGTCAATGGTCAAGGTCACAGGGACTCGGAACAGATAAATGGTTTCCGGATGATAACTTGAGTACGCTTAGGCTTAGAATCATAAATTTTGGTACACAGGTGTAACATCATGAAATGCAGGTCAAGTTCGACTTTGAGGTCTGTAGGTCAAAGGTCAAGGTCACAGTGACTCAGAACATTTAAATGGTTTCCGGATGATAACTTGAGAACGCTTGGGCCAAGGATCATAAATTTTGGTACACAGGTGTAACATCATGAAATACAGGTCAAGTTCTACTTTGAGGTCTGTAGGTCAAAGGTCAAGGTCACAGTGACTTGGAACATTTAAACGGTTTCCGGATGATAACTTAAGAATGCTTGGGCCTAGGATCATGAAAATTGATAGGGAGGTTGGTTATGACCAGCAGATGACCCCTAATGATTTTGAGGTCAGTAGGTCACAGGTCAAGGTGACAGTGACCAGGAATATTTAATCAATTTTCGGACAATAACTTGAGAACGCTTGGGCGGAGGATCATGAAACTTCACAGGGATGTTGATCATGACTAGCAGATGACCTCTGTTGATTTTGTGGTCAGTAGGTCAAAGGTCAAGCAAGTTCGGCTTTGACATTGGCTTAGTTCTGTGACAAGGCCATATTGTGGGGGTATAATTCGTCACTCTTGTGACAACTCGAGTTTATATTTGGCATGGCTGTTGACCTCAGTGAGACAGAGTGTCATGCGCAAACCCCAGGTTTCTATCTCAAAGGTCAAGGTCACAGTTGGAGGTCAAAGGTCATGTCAGATATTGTCCAGCCCATTACTTTGACATGCATGTAGCAATTTTGTTTATATTTGGCATGCATGTTGATCTCAGTGTGACGGAGTGTCATGCTCAAACCCCATGTTCCTATCTCAAAGGTCAAGGTCATAGTTGAAGGTCAAAGGTCATGTCAGATCATGTCTGGCCCAAAACTGGCATGCATTGAGGAATCTTGTTTATATTTGGCATGAATGTTTAACTTAATGAGACAGAGTGTTATGTGCAAACCCTAGGTTCCTATCTCAAAGGTCAAGGTCACAGTTAGGGTCAAAGGGCGGGCTCGACATGTTGCCCGTCGGCATCTAGTTAGTGAAGCCGAACAATTGAAATGTTGTCCATTGTCCTGGAGTAGGTGTTCTCCGATTCTTGTGAGGAAAGCACATTTTCTATGACATCACTGTACCTCTAGGTTGGGCACTTGCTGCCCTTTCTTTATATATCCTTCAGGGCTTATTTGTAGTACAACATGAAAAGGGCCTTTAATATGATGCTTGTTCTTTGAAATTGCTAAAATCAGAAGAAGTAATTTTGGAAAATTTCACTCGAAAGGAGTTTCTGTCGAACCAGTTGAGCTGGACAGGAGTTCTTGAAACGGCTGTTGGGTGTGTGTGTGTGTGCATTTGTGCGTCTCTGATTTTGTCCGGACAGTAACTTTGACATAGTGAAGCAGTGTTGGTTTTATTTGTCATAAATCCTTGCATTAATGACAGGGAGTGTCGCACCCTTTCTTGAATGTCTGGGTCACACTTTGGGGTTAAAGATTTTAGAGCTAATTCCAGCAGTAACTGACGTTTTGTGTAGCTCCCTTGCAGTGAGCTGAACATAGATGTCAAAATGACTGGTGTATGTGCATCCGATTTTGTCCAACTTGGACATGCATGGAGCAACCATTATGACCACATTTATTTGGGGGGCATATAGCATTGCTGCTATCTGTATGTCACACTTGACCCAGAATGTTGAAACTTCATAGGATGATTGGACATGCAAAGTAGATGACCCCTATTGATTTTGGGGTCACTCTGTTAAAAGTCGAGGTCACAGGGGCCTGAACCTGGAAAACCATTTCCGGTCAGTAACTTGAGAACTGTTGAAACTTCATATGATGATTGGACATGCAGAGTAGATGACCCCTAATGATTTTGGGGTCACTCTATTAAAGGTCAAGGTCACAGCGAACAGAACATGGAAATCCATTTCCAGTCAGTAACTTGAGAACCACTTGACCCTGAATGTTGAAACTTCGTAGGGTGATAGGACTTACAGAGTAGATGATCTCTATTGTTTTTCGGGTCACTTTAAGGTCAAGGTCGCAGCAGACAGAACATGGAAATCCATTTCTAGTCAATAACTTGAGAACCATTTGACCTAGAACCTTCAAATTTCATAGGGTGATAGGACTTACAGAGTAGATGACCCCTATTGTTTTTGGGGTCACTCCATCAAAGGTCAAGGTCACAGGGGGCTGAACATAGAAAACTCTTTTCAATCAATAACTTGAGAACCACTTGTTCCAGAATGTTGAAACTTCATAAGAGGATATGACATGCAGAGGAGATGACCCCTACTGATTTTGGGGTCACTCAATCAAAGGTCAAGGTCACAGGGGCCTGAACATGGAAAACCATTCCCAATTCAAACTTGAGAACCACTAGGCCCAGAATGTTGAAACTTAATGGGATGACTGGACATGCCAAGTAGATGATCCTGTTGCAGCCAACCATCAGTGTCTTTTTGACTTTTGCTCCTGTCCCCTATTGACTTCTTGCCTATATGACTATGCATTGGGGGAGACATGCGCTTTTCTACAAAAGCATCTTCTAGTTTTTCTAGGATTATGGCCCTTTCTTGATTTCACAAAAATAGGCCATACTGATGAAATTTGGTGTGTTCAATTCCTGCACTTTTTGGAGGAATGGATTCAAAGTTGCTCAGATGCACAACCATATCTGAATACAATTTGCTTCAAACTTTTAGTTGAACATCCTTCATGTTCTAAAACTTTGCTATATAGAAGGTAGGCCGGTTTTATTACTTGAAATAATGTCTGAACCTTTAATTATATTATTCCAATGAAGGGTTTAGGGGCCATCGTCGCCGAGTAGTTAGTGTCGCTAATTTGAATTGCGCCTCACCAGTATGGATTGGAGCCTCACTCAGGACATTGAATTCTTCATGTGAGGAAGCCATCCAGCTGGCTTAAGGAAGACTGTTGGTTCTACGCAGGTGAACTCCCGTGAGGAAATAATGTGCAGAGGAGCACCTAGGCTCATACTCCACCATTAAATCTGGAAAGTCGCCATGTGACATATAATTGTGTCGGTGCGACGCTGAACCCAACAAAGACAAAAACATGGGTTACTTACGCATTACAGGAAAAAAGTTCAAGCCGAAGTAAAAATTGGTGATATTTTAGGGCACATTCCTTTAGATTTTAATTAAATCATTGCAAATTTATCTAAAATGAAATCAATTAAACGAAACACTAGTATCATTTATTTATTCACATAATACAGCAGGTCAAGAAGCATTATCGAAATAATTGCTGTAACTGTTTAAGCATTGAAATAGTCGAGCGCGCTGTCTCCTGTGACAGCTCTTGTTGTTATACTAATCCCCTATAAATGTTTTTTTTTTCTGACTAAGATTCACATGTTTGGTGTTCATCCCCTTTTAACTCCAATGCCAACGCGTTTGTTCATTAAAAAAACGGAAAAGTGGACAATTACATAAAACTGCCGTTTCAAGCATATTCTTCCATATTTAAGAGAAGAATGTATAATACGTTAGCTTTGATTTAACTATGGTCATTATCTACTTTTAAAAAAATGTTTGGCCACTGACAATGGTACTTTTATAATATTATGGTACATAATTTTTTAGGGTCCGAAATCGGCAAAAATACCCTGTCACAACTCAGGGTAGCTTACTTTGGTCTACAAACTCTGCCAGAAAGATGCTTTTTGTATGCAGTTTTTGCATGTCATTGTATAGGTGACATGTACAAAGACAACATGGCAAAAATATTTGAGCAGTTTAAAAACATAAAAATTGTTCTAGCAATATTGTCTTGTCACAGAAATCCCTGTGAACTACGTTACCATTTTGAGCTGAACATTTAAAAATTAATGCGTGTGTAGATATGAACTATGATCAGTCTCGAAGACGGTGAAAACATAGAAAAGGTACAGTATGAAATTATTCCGTTCATATTTCGTTGATAAAATTTCAGAAAATCCCCTTAAAATCGATACCCAGTTAATTTTACATTATTTTGTGAACTACGTTACCATACATTACTTCTATATGCAATAAAAACAAAGATATGCCTATTTCTCACTACATACATATTAGTAAACAGTATTATATTGAAGCAAAAAAGTTTTACTGTGCATCATGTTTATTAGGTCAGACAGACGTAACCTATTTTAAGCTCAACTACGAAATATGGAGAGCTATCCTACTCGACCCGGCGTCTGTGTCTTTCCGCGTCCCCACCTTCGTTAAAGTTTTTTTACACTTCCTCTTTATCTTTGTTATTACATGATGAATTTGCTTCAAACTTAAAATAGTTATTCCTCATCATCACCCACATCATATGGCACAAGAGTCATAACTCTGGCACCAATATTTCATGAATTATCCCCCCTTTTTACTTAGAATTTCAGGTTAAAGTTTTTGTGCACTTTCACTTTATCTCAGTTATTACTGAATGGATTTGATTTAAACTTAAAATAGTTGTTCCACATCTTCACTCACATCATATGACACAAGGTCCGTAACTCTGGCACCAATTTTTAATTAATTATGCCCCCTTTTTACTTAGAATTTTATGTTAATTTTGATGCATTTTCACTATTATATAATATCTCTGTTATTTCAGAAGGGATTTGATTCAAACTTAAAATAATTGTTCATCATCATCGGCTACATCATTTGACACAAGGACCATAACTGTAACACCTGTATTTTATGAGTTATCCCCCTTTTTACTTAAAATATCAGGTTATAGTTTTTATGAACTTTCACTCTATCTCTGTTATTACCAAACAGATCTGATTCAAACTTAGAATAGTTGTACCACATCATAACCCACATCATATGATACAAGGGCCATAACTCTTGCATCAATATTTCATGAATTATGTCCCCTTTTTACTTAGAATTTCAGGTTAATTGTGGTGCACTTTCACTATATCTTTGGCATTACTTAATGAATTTGATTAAAACTTTAGTTTTTTCCAGATCATCATCCTCGTCATATGACACAAGGTCAGTAACTATTTTATGAGTTATATCCCCTTTTTACTTAGAACTTCAGTTTAATTTTTATGCTTGTTATATATCTGTTGTTACTAAATGGATTTAATCAAACTTAAAATGGTTGTTCCACATCATCACTTACATCATATAACACAAGTTTGATTATGCTGGCACCAGTCTGTTCTGAGTTATGCCCTCTTTTTGCTAATAGAATTTCCGGTTCAAGTTGTGATGCACTAAAATCTGCTGTATCTCCAGTATTACTAAATAGATTTGAGATAGACTTAAAACAGTTGTTCCGAAATAGCCGCATGATATGACACATGGTGCATTAATTTTGCATTAGTTTTCCATGAATTATGTTCCTTTTATACTGATTTAATGTTTTGAGACTTAAGCTATTGTCCACATTCACATTCACATTTGAGTCATTAATCATTCCAGTGACAGCTTCAGCTTCCTCAGATGTGCCTAATTTCACTATCCAGCATCGAAATAGTCAAGCGCGCTGTCTCCAGTGACAGCTCTTGTTTGTGAACTACGTTACTATAAAAACAGCAAAATGTCTAATATTTAATCCTAGGACTAATTTCTTGGGGATCAATACACATAGGCATTGACTACATTTCACGGTGTTCTGTGTAAACAAAGATGGTGCGTCCCATATGTGATTTCATCAAATAAATGTAACACAATCAGATTTTGACCATTCATCATTTAGTAACAGATCAAGTAAGTGAACCAACTGATATATATTAATTTTCTACATTTTCTGGTGGTAATATGATGACTGTGGTGTGTTCCTGCTACATTATATGCAAACATAGGTATAATATATGGAGAGCATGCTGGAGATGGTAACGTAGTTCACAAAATGGTAACGTAGTTCACATAAATTTATTTGTGATCAGAATTGTTTTTATCATTTCAGAAAATGGCGCTGCATTGTTGTTTCATAGACTTAAACATTATGTCACATGTTTAACTTGTATTTCTATCATAAACAAGGATATAGTTCTTACAAATAAGCATTTTTGTGAACTACGTTACCAAATACATGTACTAGTCGGCATTAGCTATATGTCCTTTTTGTTCCTTGTTCTTTTAATTGAGTCACATCTAGTCACATTTCTTTACGTTAACTGTGACTACTTTTATTTGTAAAATTAAGCGTAAAGTAACACTAAGCGTATAGTTGATCAAAACACTCAGCTGAAATCCTTATACATAGATGTTGGTTACACTTCTTACCAGTTATATAATGATTTAGTACTAGTCAGCATTAGCTATGCCCCCATGCATTCCTTCTGTTTTTACTGCGATCCCTAGTCAATATTTGTTAACTGTGGTGACTATATGTCTTTTTGAATAAATATAGCAGGATTCTTTACATCACAGCTAGTCCAATTAAGTGAATTCATAAATTTCATAATCCACTTTTCTTAAAATACTGTAAAATAAGAATTTTCTGAAAATATAAGATGTATAAAATTACTGAATTGCAATATAGAATTGTCAAGAAAGTATTTGGCTTTGGTTATGAAAAATTATGTAACAACGGCAACGTCACACATTTATAGTCTGCAAACTATAGAATGGTGAACTACGTTACCAAACGCCATTTGTTTTTGTCCCAACGTGTATTGCAGATTTTGCTTCTTCTAAATTCCAATCTGGGATTATTTATAAAGTGAAGTCATAATACCTGTAATTAAATGTATTGTCCTGTATTGAAACATTATTTTGCCATCCACAGTTAAACTTCAAAATAAGATATTCAGAAAATGGTGTAAAACAGATTTTTTTTTTAAACAGACACATTTTAAAATGCAAAAATCTGACAAAAATATATGTCTTTGGTAAATATGTTCTGTTAAACAGCTGTTTGATTGTTTCAGTAAAATGTTAGAAAAAAGAATCGTGTATTTAATGTTATTCTAGTTGTCATACAGGTATAATGGATGTATCCATTCACTATATAACGTAGTGCACATAACGAAATTGGTATGTATGTTGTTTCCAAAAAAAATATTTTGCCAGTATTTGCATTTTTTTAAACAAGGATTGATCTGGCGGAATTAAACGCAAAAATAACCGATTTAAGCAAAAAAATATTTCAACAGATTTTCTCAAAAATTGTACACATTTCTGGTTTTTTAGCTCATCTGATTTTTTTGAAAAAAAAATGATGAGTTATTGTCATCACTTGAGCGGTTGTCGGCGCGTCTGCGTCGGCGTTGCCTGGTTAAGTTTTATGTTTAGGTCAGCTTTTCTCCTAAACTATCAAAGCTATTGCTTTGAAACTTGGAATACTTGTTCACCATCATAAGCTGACCCTGTATAGCAAGAAACATAACTCCATCTTGCTTTTTGCAAGATTTATGGCCCCTTTTGTACTTAGAAAATATCAGATTTCTTGATTAAGTTTTATGTTTAGGTCAACTTTTCTCCTAAACTATCAAAGCTATTGCTTTGAAACTTGGAATACTTGTTCACCATCATAAGCAGATACTGTACATCAAGAAACATAACTCCATCTTGCTTTTTGCAAGATTTATTGCCCCTTTTGGACTTAGAAAATCAGTTTTCTTGGTTAAGTTTTATGTTTAGGTCAGCTTTTATCCTTTTTAAAACTTGCAACACTTGTTCACCATCATAAGTTGACCCTGTACAGCAAGAAACATAACAGATACTGTACATCAAGAAACATAACTCCATCCTGCTTTTTGCAAGATTTATGGCTCCTTTTGGACTTAGAAAATATCAGATTTCTTGGTTAAGTTTTATGTTTAGGTCAACTTTTTCTCTTAAACTATCAAAGCTATTGCTATGAAACTTGCAACACCTGTTGACCATCATAAGCTGACCCTGTACAGCAAGCAACATAACTCCATCCTGCTTTTTGCAATGATTATTGCCCCTTTTGGACTTAGAAAATCATTTTCTTGGTTGAGTATTATGTTTAAGTCAACTTTTCTCATAAACTATCAAAGCTATTGCTTTAAAACTTGCAACAGTTTTTCACCATCATAAGTGGACACTGAACATCAAGAAACATAACTCTATCCTGCTTTTTGCAAGAATGATGGCCCTTTTTAGACTTAGAAAATCATGGATAGGACAATATTTCTATTACACAAAAAAAAATCAGATGAGCGTCAGCACCCGCAAGGCGGTGCTCTTGTTGAAATAGAAATATTTACATGTATGTATCAATTTGGTTAGAAATGCTATGTTCTAAATTTTTACACTTGTGATCGGAACGCTTTTTGATATAGTAAAATACTAAACCTTAAAATATCTTTTTTTCTGATTTTATGTGGGGACGTCCGTGTCCAATGGATGCAATTCTAGTTTTTCATAAGTTTACCTCGGTCAGACGGTGTATTGCTTACACTCCAGTGCCTTATCTCAGAGGTCAAGGTCACAGCAATCAAAGGTCATTCTAGAGCTTGCCGAGGCCATATGACATGCATGAAATAATCTCATTTTTTGCACAATGTGACTGAGTGCTGAATGCGAACCTCGGGCTCATATCTTGAAGGTTAGGGTCAAAGGCCATTTTAGAGCTTGCCCAGGTAGTAACTGACATGCATGGAACTATCTTGAAGGTCAGTTAGCTCAAAATAGTTGTCAAAATGGCTGTGTATGTGTCAGTCCGATTTTGTCTTGACACCAATTTGACATGCAAAGAGAAGATTTTTAAGTATAGTTGATGGTTTGTTGTCCATTTAAACACTATATCTTAAGCATCTACTCTGAAACTACAGGTCAGAATTACACCAAACTTGGTCTGTAGCATCGTGGTAAGGTCTTGTATAGGTCATTGTATAGTCCTCTTAGTTTTGTTCAAATGATTCTACTTGACACTTTTTGAGGGCAACCTGAGTTAAAGATAAAAAAATCTTTATACAATTTTTTTCGTGAATCACTTACGTACCTTCATCAAATTTGGTCGGTAACATTCTTATATTGTCCTTTCTCAAATTAGTTCAAATGATTCCACTTGCCCCCTTTTGGGTGCCTTAAAACAAATATACAGTTAAACGATCTCTTCCTATCAGCAATGTGCCGGGATCATCACCAAACTTGGTCTATAGTATCCTTGTATGGACATCACTCATGTGGTTCTCGGTCATTAGAGCTAAAATTAGAACGTTTAGACTACTCAAAGGTTAGTTTGAATAGGCCTCAAGAAACAAAGCCTTTTCCCTGACATGAATTTCTATGATGTCTATAATCTGGCAATTAAATAAACCTTTTGACCGAAAGGTGACCTCAGGCTACTGTATACGTAGATGGTCCAGCGTCTGCCGTCCACAATTTACATGTTCATCTCTGAAACATCTGGTCAGCATTACACCAAACTTGTTTTGAAGCATCCTGGCAAGGTCGTCTCTCAAAAGGGGCCTTAAGAGCTTGGAGTAAAAAAAAAAACATTTAAACAGCTTCTTCTCATGAACCGCTTGATGGACCTTCATCAAACTTGCTGTGCTGCATCATTGCTATGTCCTCTTTCAGGTTTGTTTAAATAGGCCACTCGGTTCCTTTTACAGGCCGCTAGAGTTATAATTAGAAATACATTTAAATGTCTTGTTCTAAAGAACTGCATGATAGATCTTCATCAAACTTGTTCTGCAGCATCATTGTAAGGTCCTCTCAAAATTTTGTTCAAATGGGGTGCGGGGGTGGGGGAGCATTTTGTCTCTTTTAGGGGCCACAATAGCAAGAATTGAGATACCTTTAAACGACTTCTCGTGAACTGCTTGCTGGATTTTCATAAAACTAGGTCTGTAACATCATTATAAGGTCCTCCCTCATTTTATTTTGAAGTGAAGGCACTTGACCCTTTTTAGGGGCCGCTAGAATTTGATAGATCTTTATCACATTTTGTCTGTAGCATTATTGTCCAGATGGGAGACGCTTGATCCCTTAAGGGCTGCTAGAGCAAACATTGTAACATAAACGACTTTTTTTCACGAACTGCTCAGTGGATCTTCATCAAACTGTCTGCAGCAGCATTATAAAGTTCTTTCTCCATTTTATTCACATCCGCGCGCTTGGTCCTATTAGGGGCTGCTGCTCGAGCTAAAAATAGAAAAAAACGACGATGTCTTCTAAATAACCGCTTGATGGATCTTCATCAAATTTGTCTATAGCATCATTGATGGTCCTTCCTCAATTATTTTCAATTCTTGGCGCTTAGCGCCTTTCAGAAGCTACTAGAGCTAAAATAGAAAAAGAATCTTTAGACGACTTCTCAATAATCGCTCGATGGATCTAATCAATTTGTTTATAGCATCATTGTAAAGTCCTCTCCAAAACTATTCCAAAGGAACTTATTTTGCTAAATAGAAAAAAAACCCTTAAGATCCACTTCTTCTCAAGACCGGCTTAATGGATATTCATCAAACTTGGTCTGTAGAGAGAAAAAGAAAAACCTTTAAACAACTTCTTGTCATGAACCACATGATGGATCCACATCAAACTTTGTCTGCAGCATCAATGTAATGTCTTTTTCCAAAGTTGGGCACTTGGCCCCTTCTAGAGGCAGCTAGTGGAAAAATTGAAAAGTTTAAACGACATTTGTCATGAACTGCTTAGCGGATCTTTATCAAACTTTGTCTCAGCATCATTATAAGGACTTGCTCAATTTTGTTCAAATATAGGCGCATGGCCCCTTCTAGGGGCTGCTAGAGCTAATAATAAAAAAACCTTTAGACGACATCTTTGCAATAACCGCTTGACGGATTTTCATCAAAAAAGTCTGAAGCGTCATTATAAGGTCCTGTCTAAATTTTGTTCACATCTTGGTGCTTGGCCCCTTTTAGATGCTGCTAGAGCTAGAAATAGAAAATTTAGATGACTTCTCAATAATCGCTTGATAGATCAGATTTTGTAAAGTCCTCAAACTATTTCAAACGAAGTTACTTTGCTAGATTTAGAAATAGAAAAACTGTTAAACCCACTTCTCCTCATGATCGGCTTTATGAATTTTCATCAAAATTGGTCTGTACCAAAAAAAAAAAAAAAAAAAAAACCCTCAAAAACAACAACAAAAATCCTTTAAACAATTTCTTCCCATGAACCTCATAATGAATTTTCATCAAACTTAGTCTGTAGCATCATTGTAATGTCCTGTCCCAAATTTTTAACTCGACTATACGAAGTATGTGGAGAGCTATCCTACTCACCCTGGCGTTGGCGTCGGCGTCGGCGTCTTTCCGCGTCCCCACCTTGGTTTTTTTACACTTTCTCATTTTTTCTCTCCTTATCTCTGTAATTTCTTGATGGATTTGCTTTAAACTTAAAAAAGTTATTCCTCATCATCACCCACATCATATGGCACAACTTTCACACCAATATTTCATGAATTATCATCCCTTTTTACTTAAAATTTCAGGTTAAAGTTTTGATGCAGTTTCACTCTATCTCAGTTATTCCTAGATGGATTTAATTCATACTAAAAGTAGTTGTTCCACATCATCTCCCACATCATATGACACAAGGCCCATAACGCTGATACCAATATTTAATGAAATGAATTATCCTCCCTTTTACTTAGAATTTCAGGTTAAAGTTTTGATGCACTTTCACTATATCTCAGTTATTTCTAAATGGATTTGATTAAGACTTGTAACAGTGGTTCAACATCATCACTCACATCATATGACACAAGGGCCATAACTCTTGCACCAATATTTTATGAATTATCCCCCTTTTTACTTAGAATTCTAGGTTAAAGTTTTGATACACTAAATGGATTTGATTCAAACTTAAAATAGTTGTTCCACCTTATCACCCACATCATATGACACAAAGTGCATAACTCTGGCACCAATTTATCATGAATTATACCCCCTTTTACTTCGAATTGAAGGTTAATTTTGATGCATTTTCACTATATCTCAGTTATTACGATTACGAAATGCATTTGATTTCGCTTAAAGAAGTTGTTCCATATCATCACCCACATCAGATGACACAAGGTGCATACCTCTTGCATCAATATCTTATGGATGATGTTCCCTTGTTTTCTTAGAATTATTCTTATATAGTGTTTTGATACACTTTATCATTACCTCTCTTATTACTTAATATTTTTGACACAGATCCAAGCTATTGTGTAATATCTTTATCCACCATTGGAGTCATTAAACACTCCAGTGACAAGTCCAGTTTCCTCAGATGTGCCCAGTTTCACTATCCAGCATTAAAATAGTCGAGCGCGCTGTCTTCTGTGACAAAAATCCAGGCGGTTGACCCTGTTAGTTGCTGCTAGAGCTAAAATAGAAAAATGACATCTTTAGACGACTTCTCAAAAACTGCTTGGATCTTTATCAATTTTGCCTCTAATATCATTACAAGGACCTCTCCCAGTTATATTCAAATTGGGGCACTTTGCCTCTTTTAGGGGTCGCTAAAGCTAGTTATAGAAAAAAACCTGTATAAGACATCTTGTTATGAACTGCTAGATGAATCTTCATCAAACTTGATAAATAGCATTATTGTAAGATCCTTTCCAAATTTATTCAAATGGGGACACTTTACCTCTATTAGGGACTGCTAAAGCAGAAAGTAGATTAAAATCCTTCTAAACAGTATGTTTTTATGATCCGCTCTTCAGTTAAACTTGATCTGTAGGATTTATGTAAAGTCTTCTCCCAATTTTGTTCAAAGGGAACTCTTAAACTCCTTGTATGGGTCACTAGAACAAAACCTATTGATTTGTTTCTTCGGAACTGCTTGGCGGATCTTCATTTATCATTGTGTGTAGCATCTTTGTTAGATCCTTGCCGAAGTTTGTACAAATGTGTGCACTTGGCCATTTAAAGCTTTATATAGAAATGCATTTTAACGACTTCTTCTCATGAACCGCTTGATAGATCTTCATTGAACTTTGTCTGTGGCGTGATTATAAGGTTCTCTCCAAATTTTCTCCGAATGAGGGCGCTTGGACCATTTTAGTTGGCTCCTGCAGGTAGAAATAAATAATCCTTTAAACTATTCTCATGAACTTCTGGATGGATCTTCACCTATAACATCATTGTAATGTGCTCTCTTACATTTGTTCTAATGAAGGCGCTTTGACCCTGGCGCTCTGAGTCTTTAAAGGGCTGCTAGTGCTTAAAATAGGAAAACCTTTAAACAAACGCGATAGATCTTTATCAAACTTGCCCTTTAGCATCATAATATAGCCTCTCCCGTATTTAGCAGGGCCACACGACTGAACTCAGTGGTAGTTTACTAGATGTTTATTACTTTTCTGTCCATCATACATAATACAAACAATACATCATTCTCTTGTATATA
Source organism: Mercenaria mercenaria (assembly GCF_021730395.1). Taxonomy (NCBI): domain Eukaryota; kingdom Metazoa; phylum Mollusca; class Bivalvia; order Venerida; family Veneridae; genus Mercenaria; species Mercenaria mercenaria. The sequence continues at coordinate 34,382,573 of NC_069371.1, read as the reverse complement.
GAATACACTTGAAAACACTGTAATAGAGTGTTGGGTCTGAAAAATACATGTAAGCATCATAAATAAATGAATGGTATCAAAGGATATCATGCTGATATCATACAGACAAAAGATATCAATAATTATGACATCTAACATACTATTAAAACGAACTTGTAATAGACCCATTAATTAATTACTTAATCATATATAATATCATGTATATTACAAATAAGTACATTACAAGATATCCTTTAAAACATATGAAATACATAGATCTCAATGGTAAAACATTACACAGCCTAGTGATCAATATATCTGGCAGAACCTAAACATATCACATATTAACAAAAACATACTTTATCACATCTTAAATATATTTCATATTTACGTACATGTATAACATGTATATAAGAAACACAAAACATAACATGACATACCTTATGTGTAACACAAGTACCCCTTTGTTTCCTACATTCTACTGACATCTGACTTCACACAAACACACTGTTCTCTGTGCAGCAACTGTATTAACTGTGCTGTAATGTTAAGATACAAATATTCATGCAAGGTGTTAAAAGAATGGAGCAGCAGTTCGTAGATCAGCCATTACAAAAACAAGCGCCAATTCAAGAATGACAGAAGAACGCGCACAGGATGAATAAAACCGCTATTCAAGAAACACCACTTAAACAAATCAATCTAGGCAAAGCAATAATAAACTGCAAACCAAAGAAATAAATACCTGAATCCAAACAATCCAAACAAATCTTAAAACCCAGTTAAATATATAACAGCTCCCAAAAGTACATGTCACTATAGCTGTCATCAATATGTTCTGCACAGAACTACTAGTCATGTGACCACACATTTCAACCAATTCGACAATATGATTGGCTGATTAACCAAGTAAACAAGCCTAAAAATAACTATGCATGAAAAAAGCATGGAAATGCTGAACACATTTCAATTACATTAAAGACCCATGTCTAATTTATCAGCTGTAAATGTTTAAAGACACTATACAGATTAAAACAACATATTAAATATATATCAAAATAATGGCACTGCTACATTCTCCCCATCTCCGGAAAATGATGTCCCATCATTCAATCTGAACATTTTTTAATTTTAAACTAAAAACTAATATATCTTAAATTTACCAATACTCTAAGTACTAATAATACACAAAGCAAAAATATACTCAAAGTATCTTAACTATCATATATATATATATAAACAATACCACTGTGCATTGTTCATCTGCAAGAAATAAATGCTGACATTATTCAATATATAAACAAATTTGTGTATATTATATAGTACACAAAATACAAAAAAAAAAAAAATCCTCTTTCCTCCCCTGCTCGAGAAATTGTGTCCTCACAATTCCTGTAATCATCCACAAGCTTCAGCTTTGTGACCTGAAATAAAACTAATTATTTACTAAATGTTAAGTATCTACATCTATATATTTAGACTAGCTTAACAACTTAATTATCTCAAAGTGTATATCTATTTGTCACAATTAACTTCAACTATAACTTTAAAATTCAATCCGAGACTTTGATTAAAACATTCAATGTCATTGTTTAATCACTAAAATAGTTAATTCATATCCGTTCAATTTCTTTTCACACTTATTTCATCACTGCTTCCCATAATCTGTTTGCTATATCCGTACTGACAGTATTTAAAATCCCTGATTCGAGTAGTTGGTTTAAAGCATCTGTTCTATTATCAAGAGTTCTACAAGTGATCTGATTCATGTGATAGTCTTTCATCCATTCAGGCTTTTTAAGTGTTCTTTGAGGTCTTCTTGGAGGTGGCTTTGGTGGTTTCTTTAAGTCAATTTTCTGTTTCTGTTTTTGTTTCTTTGTTTGTTTAGTGTCAGTATTCCCGTCTTCTGGCTTATGTACTACTATGTCTGTCCCTCCTTCTGCTTTATCTAATCGTTTTCTTTCTGTTTCTTCATCTTCTGTCGAAATTACATCTGTTGCTATGTTGTCTGTCTGACCACTAGCATCCTCTATTTCTAAATCGTCAATAAGAACCTCTGTTTCTCCTACAACAGTGTTTGTTTCATCTGCTGCACTTTCTTCTATTTCTAATGTTTCTACATCTTCATCTTTCTTTTCAGACATGTAGGCGTCCCTACCATGATTTGTGGGTGACACAAACTCAATATCTGAATCTTCAGACTCACTGTCTGTTTCTGTTCTACCAGTACCCTCTTTTTCTGTTATCTCAATCACTTTATCTCTTTCAGCAGCTGCTTCTTTTGATAGTCTTTTCCTAGGCTTAGAAATAGGCTTTACACTACTATCATCTTTCTTATTCTTTTCTTCTTTGTTACTCTTATTGGTATCACTGTCTGTGATTCCAATGAGTAGTAGCTTATTTCTATGTAGCACTTTTGTTGTTCCATTTTTTGATGTAACTTCATAAACGGGAATATCTGAATTTGGTTGACCTGTTACTATGTACGGTTGTTCTTCAAACTTGTCTGCAATTTTGTTACGACCTTCATATGCTAGTATTTTAGCAAGGACTTTGTCTCCTACGTTAATCTTTGAAGCCTCTGCACGCTTGTCATAGTGTTCCTTTTGTCTTTCACGAGATCTGTTTGCAAAGCAATTCACTATTTCTCTTGATGTCTCGAGTCGTTTTTGAAGTTCTTCTACATATTCAGTTGTCGTTTGTTTCGTAATTTCTTCGTTGGCAGTTTCAAAAACAGAATCTATTGGTAATTTTGGTGTTCGTCCAAACATAAGTTGAAAAGGGGAAAATTTGGTACTTTCATGTTTAGTACAGTTGTACGCGTAAACAAGAGATGGTAAGTGCTTTTTCCAGTCTGGCTTCTTACTGGGATCTAACGTTCCTAACATATTCAGAAGTGTTCTGTTGTATCTTTCGGAAATTCCGTTTCCGCTAGGGTGGTAAGGTGTCGTCCTTGATTTTTCTATTCTAAAGAGTTCACATAGTTCTTTGATAATTGTAGACTCGAAATTTCCTCCTTGGTCAGAATGAAATTTTCGTAGAAGGCTTCTGCTGTTGTTTCTGCAGTTTGATTCTTTGTAGGGATTGCAAGAGCTAGTTTCGTAAAATGGTCTGTTATAACTAGAATATTTGCTATGCCTCCTTTAGATGGTTCAACTGTAAGAAAGTCCATACAAACAAGTTCTAAAGGGTAAGTACTGACAACATTTACAAGCGGAGCACGTATGTTGGTATCAGATTTTCTACGAAGGCATCTGTCACAATTTTTTTCACCCATTTTTCACAATCTGCAGCCATACAAGGCCAGAAGAATCTATCTCTCAAAAGAGCCATTGTTCTGTCTCTGCCGGGGTGTCCAATTTCATTATGTAAACCCAATAATGCAGTCTTTCTATATATTTCAGGAAGAACTAACTGTAAAATCTTTTCTTCATTGATGGATATTTCTCTGTAAAGCACACCTCTAATTATTTTGAAACTGTTGAAACTTTTCTTCATAATATTGTCTTCTTTTGTGAAATATTTCATACGTGGAATTCTTTTATCAATTGTAGCTGTGACCCATTTTCCTATGTGTTTGTCTTCTCTCTGACTTTTTCTAATTTCTCTCATTTCAACTTGCGCTAAAGGTTTTCCTGGTGAATCTGTTGCCTCGATGATGTTAATAGATGCTGATGGTAATGTTTCTATGTAAGGATTGTCTTGTATGCAACTACAGATGGCTTTAACTGTCTCATTAGTTAGCTTCACATATTCTCCTTGTTCACCTGTTGCTTTTTCATGAGGGTAACGTGACATGGCATCTGCATCAACATTTTTGTGAACTGGACGGTAGATGATGTCAAAATCGTAAGCAGCTAATGCGGATGACCATCTTTGACCGGTAGCATCTAACTTTGCGCTTCTCAATATATGGGTCAGCGGATTATTGTCAGTATATACAGTGAAATGATATCCTGTTAAGTAGTCACTGAATTTGTCTGTAACTGCCCACTTCACTGCTAAAAATTCAAGTTTGAAAGCTGGGTAATTCTTTTCAGACTTCTGCTTGCATAGGAGATTACTCTATTTGTTTTTTTCATGTTTCTGATAAAAAACAGCTCCAAGTCCTTTTCCACAAGCGTCTGTGAATCTCAAACGGTTTGGTAAAATCCGGGTGAGCCAAGATTGGAGGTAATGTCAAAATTTCTTTCAAGTGTTCAAATGTCTTTTGCTCTGTTTGTGTCCATTTCCATTCTTTCTGTTTGGTTTTATTGTTTTTCTTGGAAGATGTTGGAGGAAGAAGTTCATTCAGAGGTTTAGTGATCTTTGAGAAGTCTTTAACATACCGCCTGTAGTATCCAGCAAAAGCAAGAAACGATCGAAGTGAATCAGCATTTGTCGGTACTGGCCAATTTTTTACTTTTTCTATTTTTTCGGGATCTGTTTCTACTCCAAATTCACTGACAATATGTCCAAGAAATTTGACTTTTTTCTGTAGAAAATAGCACTTGTCTGCAGAGAGTTTCAGGTTACATTCTTGTAGTCTTGTTAAAACTAGATCCAGTCTTTCTAGATGTTGTTCAAAACTGTTGGAAAAGATGATCGGGTCGTCGAGGTAAATTACACAGATCTTCATGTTATAATCACCCAGGCATTCATCCATTAACCTCTGATATGTTGCTGGCGAGTTACAAAGACCAAAAGGCATGGTGTTGTAATGAAAAAAACCAAGGCTTCCAACCGTAAACGCTGTACGTTCTTTGTGTGTTTCTTCAATAGGTACTTGGTGATAACCACTCTTCATGTCAATGACGCTAAAATATTTGGACGAACCTAGACAGTCAAATACTTCCTCAATACGTGGTAATGCATATGCGTCTTTTAATGTCCGTTTATTCAACATTCTATAGTCTGTACACATTCTAAGTTTCCCGTTCTTCTTTCGTACTAATACTATGTTTGATGCCCAAGGAGACTTTGACTTTGATATGACGCCACTAGCTAGTAACTGTTCAAGGTGTGCTCTGACTTCATCTATCATAGCTGGTGGGATACGACGATGACATTGTTTGAAAGGAGTATCATTAACCAGATCAATTCGATGTTTCATCTTATCACATTTGCCTATATCTGTATCGTCTTTTGAAAATATTTCAATATGTTTCTCTAATAGGTTGTGTATCTGTTTTGTTTCATCTTCAGAAAGTTCAGACTCAATATGTATTTCTTCGAAGACTTTGGATTTGTGTTCATTTTCTAGTTTTTCGAATACAGATTCATCTATGGTCACTGGCTGGATTTCACAAAGTATTTCTTTAGGAGAGATGGTAACAGAATTTGTAGTAATGTTGGATATGTTGACGAGCAGTTCATTATTTTTCTTGTAACTGTAGTGAATAACTGACGGTGTAATGTCAACAAAGTTCGGTAAGCTAGTATCTTCAGTTTCTTGAAGTATTGCACAGGTGTCATGAAAGTAAAGTTCTTTATCTGTGTATCCTTTGATGTTGACAGACTGGTTTGGACCGATAACTATCATACTTGGTTCGGCTGATCTGACTATAGCAATTCTGTCCCTGTTGCGTTTAAGTTCTCTTTGCTGTAATGTCAAACATCTGAATGCAAGATACCATGGTGTATGTAAACTTGCTCTTTGTAGAAATGTTTCTCCAAATGTACTTTTACACTGTAGAAGTAGTTCATTCAAAATGTTTGTGCCTAAAAGTACTGGTGTTTTTGAACTGTATTTGGTTTCTGGAGTTATCAGGAATAAACATTGTTGTTCTGAAGATTTTGGAATTCCAGATGTTGAAAGTGTCGCTTCAATGTAGCCTAAATACGGTAATTCACTTCCATCGGCACATTCTACTCTTAAGATTTCTGTAAGTGGTCTAATTGGTAAATTGTTCAAGTGTTTATCATAAAAAGTTTTGCTGATACTGCTAATGCAACTTCCACTATCTATCAAAGCTGTGGTTTCAATGTTGTTGATCTTAATATTAGCTTCTGTTGATGTTCCAACTAATTTAGGATTTTCTGTATTGTTTTCTTTAGTGCCTCTATTCGATCCCGCAATTGAGGCACTTAGAAGTTTGGGCAGTTCCTTGCTATGTGTCCCTTTTTGTTGCAATTGTAGCATGTAGGTAGCATATTCTGTGCACCAGTTGGACGAGTTGGTTGGTATTGTCCACGACCTCTACCTCTATCGTTAAAAGTTCCTCTACCTCTATCACCATAACTTTGTCTGTATCCGCGACTAAATCCTCTATGCTGATATGCTGAACCATAATGTTGTTGTTGTTGTTCTGTGTGTTGTTCTTTCTCTTTTTCTAGCTTCTCTATCCTGGCATTCATTTTCTGTAGTAACTCTTTGACTTCCCCTAGTTCCACATTACACTTAGCTTTACTGTCTTTCTCTTTCTCTTCATTCATGCTACACTCTATTTTTCTAAGTTCTATCTTGAACTTGTCATAGTCTTTCACTGTCTCAAATTTGTAGTTAGATGCTTGTTTAAGGCTACTTCTCAATCCTTGATACAGAACATTTTTCAAAATTTCTTCTTGTGTTGCTATCAAAGCTTTTAACTCGACTGCCTGTGAGAAAATATCTTCAACTCTAGCTGCATACATTGTAACTGTTTCATTTTGTCCTTGAGTGCAGGCATAAAATTTTCGAAGTATTGATTCTCCAGTTTCTAACATGGAGTATGTAGCACTGAATTTCTGTCAATGATGCATGGATTCCTAGTCGTCGTAAGATGTTGGCAGCTTCTCCTTTGCCTGATCGTCGTATTCCGTTCAATATTTGTTGTTCTGTGTACATGCCTTCAACCATTAAACAATTCACTTCATACTCACGGTGGCGATACCCTGGGTATGCAGGGGTGCAAAATGGCGGCGAAATCTCTCGATTCAGGTAACATTTTTCATTATTACTGTCTTAATACTTAACCAATTTTAACGAAATAAAGACGAGTGCCCGCTCATAAGAATACTACACCCTCGGCTATAAAGATTGGACTCCTGAGTTTCGTAGTTTTTGTGAAAAGTGCAACGGCGCATGCTGACGGAAAAAATGCAACTGCTATGTAGGGGGGCATTTTAATGAAAATGACTAAACCAGCTATCCCCATGTGTTTCGAAAAATGGCTTGTAGGGCAGAACCGGGTTTGACATGTTCCAAAGCTGTTGTAGAACTTTAGCAAGTGAACTCGCCAGTTTTCGGCAATTCCGGACGATTAAAAGGAAATGCTATGTGGGGGAGGTGTTTTCATAATGTTATGTGGGGGTGCTTTTGACATGTGGGGGTGACATAACTGGCTGCTAGAGACACGCAATAATACGGACAAAAAAGCCAGCGAAAAATACTTTTAACTGTTAAAGGCATATTATTTGTCAAAATATATTGTGATGATGTCCGTTCGTTCGTCCTTGCATGTTTCCTCTCATACATCGTTGGCACTAGAGACTTAAAACTTGATCACGATTTGACATCTACTGTTTAAACGCTATTTAAAACAGTTTGCTGTTATGTTTTTTATTACTTCACACAATTGACTCGTATTCACAAATACCAATTCTTGTGACAAGATGTTCACTTTTATGTATTTAAGTATGACAATGTCCTTCATTTAACTTTGATCTTTGCGTTTAAAAATCGGAAATAATTAAATTCCCCATAACCTTTGTCAGATTTTATAACCAACTTGGCTGTACAGCAATGTAAACTGAACAATCAATGCGACAAAAAAAGTGGCGAACAGATACGCGATGGTATCATTTGACAAATTCTAGTGATTTATTGTAGTCTTTCTTTAACACTGTGGCGATACCTTGGGTATGCAGGGGTGCAAAATTTAACCTTTTTTCATGTTAACTTTATTTATACTTAACCAGTTTAAATGAAATAAAGACGAGTGTCCGCCCATATGAAAACTACAGCCTCGATTGTAGGGCTTGGTCATCTGGGTTTCATATTTTGTGTGAAAAGTGCAACGGCGCATTCTGATGAAACAAATCCAACTGGTGTTTAACAATCAAAAAAAGAAAAAAAAATCAAAATAAAAAAAAAAAAAAAAAAAAAAAAAAATACGAAAAAAAGGTTAAATTTTGCACCTGTAAACATCTGTCAGGATTCCGAGGAAACAACTGAAGATTTCTTTCAAGTTTAAAAATACTTTTACTATAAGTTATACTAATATTCTCATATAGTGACAACAGTGTTCCTTCATACAATGGAATTACAAATACTTACAAACAGGAGTTAGTTGAATTTTATCTAAGTGAAATTGAAAGTTGGCGGTTGTTGCACTTTTGATGTGACGCTTTTGAAGGTCAAGACCGAAGTCCTAGCCAGGATTTCTTACCGGCTTTTATAAACATTTGGATCTGAAATCCACCAATCAAAACAGTAAAATCAAGAAATCCACCAATATCCACCAATCAATTGATAGAAGGATTTCCGAGGCTGAAATCCAGCATTTCAGCAGCCGCCATATTGAAATGCAGCACGAAAAATAAATAAGAAAATGATCAATAAATTGCATATAGCAACGGTAGCTGATGGATTTCTGGTGTTTAACAATCATAAATTACAAATAAATACAGATCATGAATTGTTCCTAGGTAGAAACTTTGACTATAAATGGAAATCTTATAAGAAAATATTGAAGTGGGCGGATTTCAAATATTTCCGCCAGTGAAACTTTTGGTAACAATGAAATCTGAGAAGACTGACAAACTTTCATCAAAAAGGTAAGTATTTCACAATGTTATTGTGGTTTTCATATATAAAATGTTCCTTTCTAATCAGTTCACACCAGTATGGCAAGTTTATTAGGTAAGAGTATCTATACTTTGTAAAGATCAGTTCATGGCACATGATTTCACAATGTCACCAGGATTTCCATGTAGAGTTCCATTGTCAGTCTTTCCTCAATTATTCATCAAAAGTTCATGTATTAGGTCAGAGACCACCAATTCGAAAAAGTACAGGGAACTTACTGGGAATGAGGTAAGTGTATACCTGGGAATAAGGTAACGTCTGTGCGTTCTGATTGGTCAGTCATGTAAACAAACCCAGGAAGTGATTATTTTTTCAAAATTGATATTTTTTCACTGCATTTACAGTATTTTATTATATATTTTGACAAAATTTGCTACATTTTCTGTGTATTGAAAAAAAGTTTTATCAAACGAATTTCTCCCGCCATGTCAATGATGTAAACAGGGGGTCATCTCATTCACACGAAAATTACTTAAATAAAGTATCACTATTCATATGTTTTTCGTCCGATATTTTGGTAGAACTAAGATAGTTCTTGAAAAACTTGTAATTAGATATACATGTTTCGATGTATGGAAGGCCGTACACGCCATAATGTTACAATGTAAGTCTATAGGAAACAATTGGTGGTCTCTAACCATTAATGGTGTAACAGTAACTTAGAAAAATATAACAGACCCTTACAGCACCCCTGCATACCTAAGGTATCGCCACCGTGTTAAAGGAAGACTACAATAAATCACTAGAATTTGTCAAAAGATACCATCGCGTATCTATACGCCGCTTTCTTTTCGCATAGATTGTTCAGTTTACATTACAGCCAAGTTGGTTATAAAATCTGGTAAAGGTTATGGGGAATTTAATTATTTCCGATTTTTAAATGCAAAGATCAAAGTTAAATGAAGGACATTGTCATACGTAGATACATCAAAGTGAACATCTTGTCACAAGAATTGGTATTTGTGAATACGAGTCAAATGTGTGAAGTAATAAAAACATTACAGCAAACTAACAGTTTTTAGCGTTTAAATAGTAGATGTTAAATATCAGATGGACATCAAAATGACTATGTTCCGACTTTTAAAAGTAAAGGTGAAAAGTCAAATAAAGGTAAAGGTCAAATATTAAAGAATGTAATTGAACGTCTTGCCAACAAGGTTGTTATTTGATTACAAGTACTAATTTAGAACAAGTTACAGCAAAATTTTATATAATAGATCCACGCCCCTTATGATACCTATAGCTTTAAATCTAGGTGTCGTATGAAAATGCACTCTCCAAAGGCCATAGCAGTATCGTGATCAAGTTTCAGGTCTCTAGTGCCAACGATGTATGAGAAGAAACATGCAAGGATGAAAGGACGGACATCATCACAATATATTTTGACATATCTAATATGCCTTTAACAGTTAAAAGTATTTTTCGCTGGCTTTTTTGTTCGTATTATTGCGTGTCTCTAGCAGCCAGTTAAGTCAACCCCACATATCAAAAGCACCCCCACATAACATTATGAAAACACCTCCCCCACATAGCATTTCCTTTCAATCGCCCGAAATTGTCGAAAACTGGCGATTTCACTTAATAAAGTTCTAAAACAGCTTTGGAACATGTCAAGTCCGGTTCCGCCCTACAAGCCGTTTTTCGAAACACACGGGGATAGCTGGTTTAGTCATTTTCATAAAAATGCCCCCCTACATAGCAGTTGCATTTTTTCCGTCAGAATGCGCCGTTGCTCTTTTCACAAAAACTACGAAACTCAGGAGTCCAAGCTTTATAGTCGAGGGTGTAGTATTCTTATGAGCGGGCACTCGTCTTTATTTCGATAAAATTGGTTAAGTATTAAGACAGTAATAATGTAAAATGTTACCCGAATCGAGAAATTCCGCCGCCATTTTGCACCCCTGCATACCCAGGGTATCGCCACCGTGATACTGCCAAGTGAGAAAATTCACTTCTCCTTTATCAGGTTCTCCATAAAAGACAGAAATTCTAGGCATAGATGTACTCTTAGTCTTATCTTTGTCTGGCTTGTGATCTACTTCGGAGATGTAGAATTTCATGAAGTGTTCAAGATCCTCGCCTTTTTCAATCTTAGTAGGTGCTTCCATTTTTAGATCTTGAAATGCTCCAAGCAATTTCAGGTCTTCCTCCGTAACATCTTCTTTCTTCACTTCCTTCGACATCTTGTATTCTATTCACTATCTTTGTTCAGTTATGTATAAGTATTCACTTTCAAAGTTTCTATTGTTGTTTTTGCCGGTAATAAATTTGACTTTTCCAAATTAAAAAGTTCAAACACTTTTTCAAAGTGTAACAACTGATTTGACTTTTCACAGAAATAAAAAGTTCAAATATAATTCTCTTTCTTCTTTCAAAACTTTAAAGTTCAACTTTCAATTAAGTTACTTCAAGTTCAATTTCAAATTTCTATCTTGTTATTTCTCTATTTCATCCAATCCCGCTGATGAAGTAATTCAAAACTGAAATATTGTACAAAATATTTCAATTAATTCAACCGTGTACCAAATTCAACGAGTATCTACACACAAATTAAACTAAGTCTATCTGTGCACTATTTCAAGCGAAGTCTATCTGTGTACTATTTCAAACAAAGTCTATCTATTTCAAACAAAGTCTCCTTGTGCACTAATTCACTGTAAAGTCTCTATGTGCACTAATTCAAAAATGTCTATGTACACTAATGTCTATGTGCACTAATTAAAATAAGTCTTTATGTGCACTAATTTCAGAAGTCTCTGAAATATTTCAAGCTTCTTTCTCTTTAAAGTTCAATCCTCTCCGCTTCAAAGTCTGTGAGATATTTCACTGATACTGTGTAATTTCAATTCAAGTTTCAATCTACTCCGTATCCATCTAAGTTATTTCAATGTTGAACAACTTTATTTCACTTCATTCAATTCAAATTCATTCTATCCAAGTCTATGTTGAAGTTTCTTCAAAATTCACGAAGTTCATATTTCAACAAATTATATCCCTTTATCATCAATATCTGCCCTATTCCTCACCTCAAATCTATCGGTCCTTTCTCATTCATATAATTGCAAGTATTTCAATTATTCAGTAGTGTTGACGCATCTTTTTTAAATTCAAATTCAAGTTTCAAATGTTCACCTAAAATGTCTAGCTTATAAGCATTAGGCTTTCTCACTAATTTACTCTTCAGTGTCTAAGTATAATTCAAAACAATGAATTATATTTCAAACTATTTCTTTCAAAATATTTCAAAGTTCAATGACGACTTTCAATTCACACTTTTCTAAGTTGTACAATGTTGATAAACCTGTAGGCTTTCACATATAATTGTAATATTCAATTCAATTCAATCCATGTAATACTGTATATGCTAAGTCGACAGAAACGCGACGGCCGTTTAATTATTTCACTTTCACTATGATATGTTTATTTCACATTGTCTGTTCAATTCAATTCAATTCTGTGATTCAATTCAATTCAATTCTCCGTTTCCATTCAATTCAGTTCTCTGTTTCAATTCAATTCAGTTCCGTGATTCACTTCACTATAAATTCTAAGTACTAAACTAAACCTTAAAATCTAAATGTACGAGAAATTATAAAGTTCCGAAATCAATTTAAATTTCAGCAATAGAAATTAATTTCAGACTTTCAGTTCCATTTCTGACAAATGAATTTTTCAAAAGTCAGCTATGGTACATAAACGGACAAAATCCACTATGTGTGTTTTATTTCTAACTATTTTACCTCTGTCTGTTCTGTACTTTAATCTTTATCTGTACCTTTAATCTTTATCTGTTTCCTAAAAACATTTTATGAATATACAAATATCTGTTATCTGTAATTCTGTAAATCTGTAAATTTGCTATCTTTTCTCTCTATCTCTGAAATAACAAATACATGTATGCACTGTGTAATACAGCTGCAATGTTAGTCAATATATAGGTCACAAATGTCAAACTTATTTTCTGAAAATGAATATCTGACAACCCTGTCACATGACTTCAGAACCAATCAAAACACAAACTGAGATGAGGTCAGAACCTCAGAACCAATCAAAATCTACAGCCTTTTTCTATAGTAAACTTTATGAATAAAAGGTCAGAAAGGTCAACTGAACCACATTCCAATGCACAAAATGTAAACAAAACACTGAGCCACTGAATAAATTCACTGAGAGCTTAAAACACTGAAAATTTGAGCTGTAATTGCTGTCTTCATTGAACTGCTAATTAATGAAGAGTAAGAATAGATAAAAATGAAGGAAATGTTATGAAAGATATTAATTAAAAAAAGGAGACTTTACATGCAGAGTACCTCCACCATGTTATTAATAAAATTGTGATTTCTCTCACATACCTTACAATTTTCACACTGAAAAAATTACAGCCCTGGGTCACTGCCTTACTTGAATGACTTAGAAATTACTTTTAAATAACTGCACAACTGTTTAACACTTTAAACTTACTGTAACTGATCAATCTATCTGTTACAAAAATATGCTAGCAGGTTCAATTCCGGTATCAAGCTATTTAACAAAAGTGAACTTGTGACAAGCTCTACAAACAGTATTTCTTACTGAATGTGACAACGGAACTTAATAACGGACAACCTCACTGTTAAATACTGTAATTATTCTATTAATTATTACTGTAAAACTGTTTATACTATGTAAAAATAACACAAAAATTATGTGACCCAGGTGAAAAATTTATATTTAGACTCACCAACAGTTGATACAGCACTATAACACATTTACTGGTACATGCACCACTAGGCAATTGTCCTAATCACACAATCAAACTGTCACAGAGTTCCACAAAACGTCACCAATGATGTTCTTCTCCCGACGGCGAAATATGTCTCCAGATAAACGATCCTAGCGACTGTTGTACACCACACTTCCACAATACATGCGTCACCATGATTCCATAGTACCACGATTAACGATTCGACAGTACCACGATCCACGACTACCATGCTTCCACAACACAAAGATCTACCACGCTTCCACAATACCACATGTCCTTGTTCCACAGTACCATTCCACATCCACGGCGGTTTTTTTTTGTTGGGCGCCAATCTAGCAGGGCCACACGACTGAACTCAGTGGTAGTTTACTAGATGTTTATTACTTTTCTGTCCATCATACATAATACAAACAATACATCATTCTCTTGTATATGGAATACACTTGAAAACACTGTAATAGAGTGTTGGGTATGAAAAATACATGTAAGCATCATAAATAAATGAATGATATCAAAGAATATCATGCTGATATCATACAGACAAAAGATATCAATAATTATGACATCTAACATACTATTAAAACAAACTTGTAATAGACCCATTAGTTAATTACTTAATCATATATAATATCATATATATTACAAATAAGTACATTACAAGATATCCTTTAAAACATATGAAATACATAGATCTCAATGGTAAAACATTACACAGCCTAGTGGTCAATATATCTGGCAGAACCTAAACATATCACATATTAACAAAAACATACTTTATCACATCTTAAATATATTTCATATTTACGTACATGTATAACATGTATATAAGAAACACAAAACATAACATGACATACCTTATGTGTAACACAAGTACCCACAGACACTTGGGGCTCGGACCTCCACACACCCCATTCTCCTCCGCCCCTGGTTAAGTTTAGCCAATATATTTTAGCATTTCACCATGTATAAAGCATATGTGACGATCATAAAACGCATTTTGTAACATTTCAGCGTGTTTTTAAAAAATGTATTTTTACCATCAATGCTCTCAATACTACAAGATATGCAACATTGCACGAACAATGGGAACACTTGCCTGCGCTGGACCCTCGCTTTGTGTAGCGCATGTCATAAACCGGGAACCAAAATTGTTACTCTTACGTCTATGTTAAACCAGATCATCACTACTTTGTAAACAAACCTCGTGTAACACGTGGTGAAGCGATAATCCGGTATAATGCAGTCGAAACGGTATCAATTTTGGTACCCGGCAACGATATGCGCAGTTCAAAGCAGGGATCTATTCGCAAGGAAGTGTTCCATAGAATTTAGATAGATTGATTTATATTATTTATTGATTTCTCGTCGGAATACAAACGACAGTTGTCGGGACCGGTGTCATTTGACAGAATGGTAACAGATCTGACGATTGATACCAGTGATTCATTGGTAGGGGTTCATTTAAACGTTTAACTGGCTATTGTTTCCCTAGTGTTCGTGAGATGTTTCATATCTAGTAATATTGAGAGCATTGATGGTAAAATTACATTTTTTAAAAACACGCTGAAATGTTACAAAATGCGTTTTATGATCGTCACCTATGCTCAATACATGGTAAAATGCTAAAATATATTGGCTAAACTTAACCAGGGGCGAAGGAGAATGGGGTGTGTGGAGGTCCGAACCCCAAGTGTCTTTGCAAGTACCCCTTTGTTTCCTACATTCTACTGACATCTGACTTCACACAAACACACTGTTCTCTATGCAGCAACTGTATTAACTGTGCTGTAATGTTAAGATCCAAATATTCATGCAAGGTGTTAAAAGAATGGAGCAGCAGTTCGTAGATCAGCCATTACAAAAACAAGCACCAATTCAAGAATGACAGAAGAACGCGCACAGGATGAATAAAACCGCTATTCAAGAAACAGCACTTAAACAAATCAATCTAGGCAAAGCAATAATAAACTGCAAACCAAAGAAATAAATACCTGAATCCAAACAATCCAAACAAATCTTAAAACCCAGTTAAATATATAACAGCTCCCAAAAGTACATGTCACTATAGCTGTCATCAATATGTTCTGCACAGAACTACTGGTCATGTGACCACACATTTCAACCAATTCGACAATATGATTGGCTGATTAACCAAGTAAACAAGCCTAAAAATAACTATGCATGAAAAAAGCATGGAAATGCTGAACACATTTCAAATACATTAAAGACCCATGTCTAATTTGTCAGCTGTGAATGTTTAAAGACACTATACAGATTAAAAACAACATATTAAATATATATCAAAATAATGGCACTGCTACATAGCCTCTCCCGTATTTAGCCAATTAATTCACTCGATCTCTTTAGGGACCGCAAGAGCTAATTAATAGAAACAACTTCTGCTCATGATCCGCTTGTTGGATCTCTTGACACTTGGCCTGTTTTCAAATACTAAACACAGCTGTCTCCATTCTTGATTCAGTGTGTCATACATATATTCGAGATCAAATAGGTATTTTCAGGTGAGCGAATTAGAGTCACTACGGACCTCTTTGTTAGTGTAATAGGTCATAGAGGCATATACTAAAGCCAGGAGTGGATTGGAGTTGGATTCATATTTAAGGATTTGAATGACTGGTCCTGCTCTATATCTTCATTTAACACTGTGATTGAGGACTTTCAGGTATATTCTCTATCCTGTCATTCAGAATGTGATTTTATGCTGCATTGTATTCACGCTACATGTATTTGCTACCAGCGATAGTAAGAAAAGAATAATTAAGGGACGTTGACTGTCAAAAGGTATGCATGAATAGCCGAAAAGTTTGTGTCACACACATCTCAAAATGAATTTGAGCTACAGTCATGTGATTGTTTTATCGTATGTGAAGTTGTGTACACTTGGTTTTGTTTCAGATTCCACTCGAGTTATGGTCATTGCCTTAGTTAAATATATGCAACCAGGGCCTAAAGTACGTCGCATATATCTTTAACCAGGAGTCCTGAAACTGAAGGAATATTGTTCAAGTTGAACACCAGTGTCTTTGTTTGGATTATCTACACCCCCCAACACACCCCCACCCCCCCCCCACACACAAAAGTCCCCCACTCCCTTCTTGAGAGCTGTATATTTTAGTTTGACCAATTGTCCGTCTGGTCTGTAATCTTTTCATGGATGGATAAAAAATGGTGCAGATGATCAGCGCATGACATGACAAGTGTTGCATACAAGAACTATAAATCTATCATTCTTACTTTTTGAATTCTCTCCCTTTATTGGGTATGCATCCTGATTTCATGTCTGGTCTGTCACTTTGTCATTTATGGACGGGTTTTAAAAATACTTAATGATCAACATGGCAGGATGAATTGGTTCGTGCAAACATTATAACTCTACCCACCTTACTTTGCTACATTTTTATGTCCCCCTGACACATTATGCTAAATTGAAGTACTGTTTTAATATGTAGCCTTATCCATAGTTGAACTGACTGGACGCAGTATAGTTTATCCTTCAGTACCCTATTATACTTTGAGATACAAAAATGTAGGCCATTTCTCTACCTGAATCATTTTTATAGTTCTTCCCCCGCCGTTAAACTTGGCGTATATGTGGGTGGCAATGAGACGATGTGCAGAGCGCAAGGCCCAGGTCGGTAAACCAAAGGTCAAGATCATAAACTGATCTCATGTCAATGAAATGTAAAGTCTCCCATATTTGTGTTCGGAGTTCCAACTTAAAAAGTTATTTAAAGGGCTCTTGTTTTAGTTTGGCATAAATGCCTAAGTGTCGCACGCAAACCAGAGATCCCTATCTCAAGATCAAGTCTCACAAGGGTCAGAGGTCTTTTTAAAGCTTGTACGAGCTCTAACTTTGACATGCATGGAACAATCCGTTTTTATTGTCATATATATTTGCCATCAAGTACAAATCCCAGGACCATGTCTCTAAGGCCAATGTCACATTGGGGTGCAATGTCTCGATAGGCCATAATTTTGACAGGCATTGACAAATCTTAGTAATTATTTTTCAGAAATAATGCCCTCAGTAATAGAAGACTATTGCTACAGGGAACTTGTCGCTATCTCATAGGTCATGCCATATCTTTCAGATGTTTTTGAGTGACTCTCGAATTTCTTCAAAGCATTCTGTTTTGTTAAAAAACAATGTTTTTGGCCACCAGTGGGTGGGACTAGTTTTGCCCTTATAGTTATATGAGAAGGTTTGAAAATACACTCCTCTGAAGCCGCTCGGTCGATTTCAAAATGATTTTAAATCATAGTTTCTTGTTTGATCCTCTAGCATATTCCTTCAAATCATTCTTTAAAACAGATCCCAAAAACATGGCCAACAGGGGTGCAGTATGTTTCCCGTATATGGTCACATAATGGTGCCACGGAAAAGTTTGAAACTCAAACCGCTTCCCACTTTTAAAATAATCTCAAAGTAGTATTTCCTACCAAATAACTTCAGATCGCTCTGTTGGCCACATAGAGGCTGGGCCTGTATTCTCTATTTGGCTATATAGACAACTTAGAATCTAGGACTACCGTGGCCCTATTGATTCCGATTCCTGACTTATGCCCCCCTTTTGGACTTGAAATATTACACTTTCATTTGAACCTTTTCAGTCAACTCCTATAGTTTCCTTCCAGTTCAAATGAATTTCGGTGTATATCTTGAAGTGGACATGCGCTCATTGTAAGGGCTTTGCTGTCTGATTCTTTTCAACTTACACATATATACAATACATGGATAGCTGTGGGTTTTTTTTGTTTAGAATCTCCGGTTAAAGTTTTGACTCTTACATTCCATTTTTGTAAATCTATTTGACTCAGAGTGTAAACAGTTGCTCCGCATCAT
Organism: Mercenaria mercenaria; assembly: GCF_021730395.1. NCBI lineage: Eukaryota > Metazoa > Mollusca > Bivalvia > Venerida > Veneridae > Mercenaria > Mercenaria mercenaria. The sequence continues at coordinate 34,364,219 of NC_069371.1, read as the reverse complement.
AACCCGCATCAGTTGATATAAGATTCGTAGCTCTAGCACAGCATTTCATGAATTATGCACTTTTCACTTAGGATATCAGGTTTATGTTTTGATGCTCTTTTAGTTTGCCTGTCTTTGTTATAATGAAACGAATTTCATTCGGACTAATATTAGTTGTTCCATCTCATTTCTCGCATCATGACACAAGTGCCACATTCGCGCCGATACGTTATACATTATATACCCTGCTAACTACGGATTTCAGGTACTTTCACTCTGTCTATAGCTATGTTATATGTAAATGGATGTGCTTGAAATCATTACCAGTATCATATGGCATAAGATCAATTACTCCGGCTCAGATAAGTCATGAACTATATCCCTTTTTACTTTGAATTTCGTGTTAGTTTTTATGCACTTTCACTATATTTCTGTTGCTACTAAATTATTTCATGAAATTTATTCCTGGTTAATATTTTGATGCACTTTTTACCATATTTCTATTATACTAAATGGATTTAACTCAAATCAATATTATCATCCACATCAGGTGGAACGGTTTTAATCGCTCCAACAATATAGCTGTTGTTTCCTCATATATGCTCCGTTTCATTATCAAACATCGTAATAGCCGAGCACCCGATCTCGTAAAACAGTTCATTGATATCGAGTTGTGCCAGTTTGAGGACTTATAAATATTAAAACTACATTTGTACCTTGGGTACTCAACTCCTTCAGTTTCCATCCAAATAAAATGAATTTCGGGGTATATCGTCAACACCAAGCGAACATGCGCATACGGCAGGGACGTTCATATCCAATGTTTGGACGTTAACTAGTACCTTGTATACTTCCATCAAATTCAAATGGAGCTCGATATATATCATCAATATGACGTCGACAACTTCATTTGTACTTTGGGTAGCAATATTTATTAAGTTCAGATGAAACATGGTGCTCATCGTCAAAATCAAACGGACATGTATAGTTATATATCCGAATATTTTTTGGTGCGGACCATTTCATACTATAATATAATTATGTCCAGGATTTTCGAGGGACATGTGTCATTAAATAGTGCAGTCATATTTGCTTTATGCCAATCAAAATGTCTATAGATGTTGGTTTTTTTGCTCTTAAAAGCAAGTTATGGTACGACCTGTCAATATTTGTGCACTTTTGCTTTTGCAGTTTACCAACTTGACTATCAGTATTTTGCAAGTAAAATTTATTTCTTTGCAGCGAAATTGCAGGCCTCTCCTGTGTCATCTTCAACCGGGATGTGTTTACTTTCCATGTACTTCATTTCCAGACAAATTCCAACCACATTTAAGGTTGCTTGCATACGTTCAAAGGGACGTTTTATATAAGAGAACAGGTCGTCCACGTGCATACCCGTCTGTAAGCACTTTTGTTTAAGAATGCTTTGATCTATGGTGCTCAGACTTCCTATGCACATTCTTCATTTTCAGTAGATGACCCCTATTTATTTCTTGGACTGAACTGTGTTTATAGTTTATTCTTAAATGACAACTGTCCGTTTTACATACGTGATACAATGATGTAACTTTACCTTAGTCTATAAGAGACTTCATTATCAATATAATAAACGGTGTTGACAGTTTTCATGTACCATACCAAGACTGTTTTATATCAAATACCCTCTTTTATCCGGTTCTCCGAGACTAGAACTGCATTTCACAAAAAATAAATGTACTGAAAAATAAACGTGTTTTCAAATAAGAAAAGAAACTTCAATAAACAGAAAGTGTAAAGCAGATTTTATCTTAAATACAATAGCACTTCTGCAAAGCTCAAGATTTTGTTCCGTGGTACACCGTCTGAGGAAACATAACTCTACTTTTACTATAATATTAACTAGACAGAGTTGTTTTGCTTTGATTAACATTCCACACACACACATATAACTACATATCTATTTAAAATAGTATTGAAACTGATATAAAATATGAGTTCGTGGTAAATTTTAAACATTTGGTATCTGTTCATGTTGTTATGTGAAGTTTGGTGTAATTATCATATACATATACAATAACAACATATACATGGTATTACTTTATTCATTAAAGAACTCACCTATTTTCAAAAAAAAACAGTCACAAAATACACATGCACGTTTCGTTCTTATCAATTCAATAGGAGGTGTAATTATTGTTCCAATGATATATGGTCAAATATCAAACCAAATTCTATGACATGATAGGATACAGAATTTGTTTTTTCCTTCTTTTTCGCTTATTTATAAATTCCAGACATACAAGTACATTTTTGTAACTTGCGTTGGTAAAATTACAAAATGGTCAGTTAGAACTTTGACAGAAATCGATTCTAAGTTCCAAATTAAGCTGATTTGAAATAGATTCACACTGTATTAGCGGAACTATGAAAAATAGGACAACTTCGTCTATATGAATCTGTTGTACATGGAATGGAGAAATTATTAGGTATTTTGGGCAAGTAAAATATCACAGTGTTGTCTTTGACACTTGAGGCCATATTTTACCTGAGGGTCATGAACCTTTGTAAGACTGTTTATCTGTACAATGTCTCGGTGAAGTTAGTAACTGGCTTAGATATAAAAGAAGGCCACTACGTTAAATCATACAAAAGATCAGATTTAAGTTTAAATCAACAGTTCAAATTATATATCCGAAAATGTATTCCTTTCCAAGCCTAATTTTATCTTACAGTTTGATAAATTTATTTCTCATACCATATTGATAAACGAAGAAACTGCAAGCAGAACATGTAAGGTTGATGATTTACTTTGTTACCGTTAAAAATAAAGTATGTATAGGGAGAGAGTTTCTTCAAAAGCTGTTAGCTTCCTACTCAATCCTATATGTTTATATATGTAACATTGTAACAAATGCAATTATGTTGAATAAATATTGTTTAAACCAAATCATACAAAAGCCTCGTTAACACTACAGAAACTTCTTTTTTCTATAACATCTTCAGACAATAAAAGGTTTGTCTTTATGAAAAGAAGCTCAATTTGAAAACTGGGTAATTTTCGGTAAAAAGCTGTGTCACCATATCACATTACAAAAAGAAAGTCTTGTAAGCAGTCTAAAGGTCATTCTTTCTTTGGTCTAAGGTCCGACGTATAGGTTAGGACTGTTCAGTAGTTGAACAATAACATTATTGTTTCTATATTACTTAAATCGATAGCTCCTTGTAATCAAGACTGACCCTTTTCTTTTCCAGTGTTTTGAGGACCATTGTTATATATCTCTTGTTGTTTATTTTTCACGAGAATGTATTGACTTCTCGTACATTGTGAATTCGTATATTTACTGATTTTATGCCTAAATTAAAAAAATACAAGGCTTTAAAAGGCAAAAGATCCACATTTTTTTTTCAGACCTAAATTCCATGAACATTATAAATCCATGCATTGGATAACATACAATCGAACACTATTAAACAAAAGTAATCATCACGTTTTCATTCTTCAATTTTCTTGCTTTTGTCACTTTTTTGACACAACCGATATACATTTATAATGTTAATCGAGTTCTTTGTTGTACCGGGCTTTATTGACAAAACACTGTTTTAATTACAAGTTGCAGCAAGAAACACTCCAACGTTGTCGAAATAAACATCATTTTATCAGTCTTTTTTCCATATAACATGAGAATCAATCTACATGGATAACAGCCATTACAAAGCATTGAAATACCATATTCTCTACATGCTGCCAAGCTGACAAATAATTGATTGTAATGATTGATCACTACATGCAAAGTGCCTGTTTTTGCATCTCATTAAGCCTATGTATCATATAGAAACAGGAATATTTTTTCCTGCAAAATGACGACGGTATTTTTAGGGTACGTGATTCGAGAAGTGTTCAACTTATCCATCTTTCAATTTGGATAGTACCATTAACTGTTAAAAGTGGTGCATACTGACTGAATGGCGAACAGTGTAGATCACTAACTGGTCGTGTCAAGCATGATAATGGTTAAGTGATTGTATGGTTTTTATAGTGGTCTGGTGCAGTCTCATCAGGACTTCCCATTAATCATTGTCTATTGTGGCTGCGTATACAGACAGTTGGTAGTTATCAAAATGACTTTTATAGTTTTAAGATATTCAGTTGTCAATTTAGATGTATGAGTTAATGTTGTGCATTGATGAAGTGTCAAATATTCTGTATATCGTCTGTTTACGGAGGATGCTATAATATTGGTCCACAAATTGTCTAAAAAGATATAGAGGATATTGTTTTAATTCAGTGTAAGTTTGAAATATCTTTCATGAGTGAACATCAGATACAATATATTCCCGAGTGGCATGTCCACGAGGGAAATTGAAAGATATGGCGTTTGTGAGCGAAATATTTTTAATTTTATCTTACATATGAAACAAAAATAAATGTCCCTTTATTTCACGTTTTGACTAAATTTACACATTTTATAGTTTCTTACCAGTCGAAAATATATTTGACATTTCTCTCTATGAATATATCATGTACATTTCACTCTAATATTTAAATAATTCACTGAAAATCATGTTATAAAAATATTTAATCTTTTTCTGTTCACTTTTGTTTATTCGTTTCCAGTTCCAGCCTCAGTTTTTCTTTGAAACGATACCTCAGCCCAGGCAATAACTTCTACAGCAAAATAATCAAACTTAACAATCTTCACTTATAGCACAACAATTTCTACGTAAATGTACCATCTGGATAAAACCATAGCCTCAACAGATATATCAAGTTTTCTCATATCTGGTTCCACATTTTCTTATACAGCCTCAGAAATCTTTTGTTTCTTGGTTTGTATTTTTGTTTCTTGCATACCAGACGGGGATTTCCAGTATTTCAATCGGTGCTGGAAAAATCCAACGTGCTGTAAACGACAATATTACGAACTACGTATATGTAAAAGATTTATGCATATAGTAATTTACAATTCATTTTATAAAACGGAATAAAAATATATTGACAGTTCCTCTTTGTTCCTGATAGTATATTTTTCGATTCAAAAAACGTTATTTTATCAAAAATTCATTAAGTTACACTGCAACTGATCACACAAAATCTGAACTAAACATTGTCGATAGATTTTATTATTATTATCATTATTATTATTTCTTCAATATGGTATGCAAGGAAAATATTCTATCTCTGGTTGTAGGTGCAGATGGGAATATCCGGCTCTCGGACAGAGCCTCGTTACCGCCTAAACAGTTACCTAGAGGCCGGAAATTTCCATCTGCGCCTACAACCAGTGTAAGAATCTTATATTACCGTTGCGCAGTTGAACCATATATTTTCCGAAGCGTTGTTCCCTTATTTTAGAACAAAACATGGTTAAACGTTCCGAAAGAAGCTGACATTACTTCGCTTGCATAAGTCTGCCGTATTGGAGCGCAGAACTCACGATGGAGTAACAGTAAGTGGTGTCGTGGTAGGTCGTTTTTTTTTAACCGTTTTATGAATAAAACTGGTACTATTTCTATTGCACTATACCACAATATTTTGACGGATATGGTAATCAGCTTATAGATACCTATCAGATCGTATTTATCACTTTTTGATACTTCCATATAAAAGGGTAGTCTTCAAAAGCACAAACACTATGCTCTGTATTTTGTCACCTAAAACTAACTTAAAGGCATTTTCTAATGAGAATACATGTATCCATAAGATATTATACTGCTGAAAACAGCACAATGCACACATTTCGAAGTTCTCGTGCATGCATTACAGAAAGTTTAGATTCCGACGTGTTCAGTTATAAGTTGAACAACTCCGTTAGAAGGTTTTTGTCATGAATCGAACATGTGACATTTGAAAAATAAAACAGAGAGTAGGCATTTTTGAAACAATATTATTCTCTGCAAAATTATTTTATGACTTTACTTCACTTATTTATTTTTCAAGCTAAAGCTTATCAAAATTCGTCTTGCACATACACACTCATGCCGTTACTTCAAGTCGAAAATATCCATCCTGAGAATATATATGTAGATGTTCGGAAGATATATTTGACGTTTTGTATTCATTATCAATTTTAGTGTATGCATAAAATTGCAAAAGGAAGAAAAACAAAACCACAAATTTACAAAATTTAGACCTGTAGTCAGCCGTAACACGCCCATGTGATGGACTCGCCATATGAGAGGGGCCATTGTCATGCAAAAGACGGACATTTTTTCTGGGCTAGCCTGGGACACAAGTGTTTCATTTTCTTTCTTTTAGTTTTTTTCTCAAAATTTCTTCTGAATAGTATCCAGCAGTCTCAGTTTGACCTTTTGCAATGAAATGAGCCAGTATTATTCCACGTGAATCCCAAAAAGTAACCAGCATAACCTTGCCAGCAGAGGGAGATAACTTTAACACATTGAGAAGTGGGGAACCAGCTCGTTTCCACTGCTTTGACTGCACCTTTGTTTCAGGTTCAGCATAATGAACTCATATTTTATTCCTAGTGACAATACAGTTCAAAAACTTATTTTCATCATGGTTAAAATGCTCCAAATGTTCTTCGGCTATGGTGGCCCGGGGAGCGGTTTTTTGTCTTCAGTCAGCTGTTTCGGCATCCACCTAGCACTTGTCTTGCTCATACCTAATTTTACATGTAAAATCTGATGTGCCGAGGCTTTACCGATCCTAAACTTATTAGCTACCTCATGCAATATCGCTCTGCGATCTTTCTTGACACAAACCTCAACATGCTTCACCATTGTAAGCGGACCTCCCTGGCCTAGTCTTGTCCCTCATGCCTAAACTGTGAAACCCAGCTATAAAAGATTGAGCGGGATATCCTTAGGACGGCCAGCACATAGTTATGCGATCCTGCCAGGCATATATATGTTTTTGACAACATATAAAATGACGTCACTCGACTTTCAGCTATTTCTGGAAGTAAAGAAAATGAAAGTAGAAACGCTAAACTTGAAAACGAAAGCCGTATTTTGATTCGTAGATAGTGAGGGGTCACGCACAGGGGTCACCCCGTCTAAATGTATGCACGTGGACTGCTTATTTTTTTGCTATTGTGGAGTCAATTTTCGCACTTTCTAACGAATTGAAATTACCTGGGCATTAGTACTGCATGTCAGCTTTTCATCTACAAAAAGACATTTGAGCTCGGAATAAACACAAATCCCACAGGGGTTCGTAACGGACCAAGGGTACATTGATAATTTTGGAACTTCATCAAATCGCCCGAAAGGTCGTTTTTGATGTTGTCTGAGTGTCAGTATATGCCTCGGCTGTACGATATAACCGTATTTGAGAGCTGCAGACCTAGACATTTCATAAATGTTTTCAAAATAAAGTTCGTGTGATAAATGTTGATTCTACGGAAGCGTGAAAGGGCCATCAGACGCTAATACGTTTTAATACGTTAAGGCTGCAGAAAGGATATGCAGGCTCTAGAAAAAACATTTCTGCAACCTTTGAAAAATGTGGCAAAGTTTTTCACCCTCTAAAAGCAAGACTTTTATTACAGATCTCTGTTCCTCCAGCTTAAAGTCGGGTAGCCCTAACACCCACCTTGTTTAAATGTTTATGACTTCGTGTATACACACTTCTCATTGAAAATAAACAAACCGATATGGCGATAAAATGTAGTTTTGGTCATGTATAATACGCGTAGGTAGCTGCACGTGGAAAGACAGGAGCATAAAGTATAAACTTTCCGACCGCCCCTCGTAAGTGACCCTGACGTGAAATCGCATGACCGTCAAGCCTGCTAGATTTGAAGCTTCGTCTTATGGAATTCTTAAAATAAGGAAATTTAAACCATAAAGTATGATAATGGAGGATAGGTAGTACGGGCGCCTGTATTGAACGATCGACCATGCCTATGGAATAGATACATTATTTTACATTCCATGCAGCTGCCTTAGCCACACGGCTACGAAGGACCCCAAGCTATGTAAAATAATTTCAGAAAACTGTTTACAATGTGGACGATAAACAATAATTAAACTAACAGACGTTCTGTTATGATTGTACGAGCGGAACATAAATTACAATTTGCGGAAAAACCTGAAAAGCAATATTTATCACTGCCGACCTTAAATTTGATTAAAGATAAAATATAGGCCAATGCTTTCACCTTTATCGCATTAGCCCTAACAAAATACCTCTCCTATTATATATTGACGATGTAGAAATAAGTGTTTAAGGGTAATTTAACTTAATATCACACTGTCGGCATGAAATATTTATGGCCTTGGCATTCTGTTATTAAGTTAATGGCCCAAAGCAGGAATATTCATATAGAAAAAATGTGATATACATTGATTAGCATGACATAGTTTCTTTGGTACATCTACGTGGCAAATCACAAATTATAATACTATTCCGTAACATGTCTTGTCTATGTTAGTTTTTTTTTATGATTTCGTTATACAATTATACAGTAGTTCACAATGACATTGTGATAATAGGTTCTATGGATTTGCGGTTTTCTACGGATCTTTGATCAAACTAATGTCTTAAATATTTAGTTATTTGTTGGTTTTAAAGTAAAAACATGTTTTATATTATGTTCTTCAATTTTTTGTTTCTAAATTTTACCCATACATGTACATTGTTCCAACGACAGGATTATTGTTGAATAAATTACATTTTTAAGGAGCATAACGGTTAGTCAAGTTTTCTGTCTTGCTAGACCGGTATCTACTGAGAAGACCATTGCTATTGAATGAAATACTTACAACAACTTCGTACAAATGATATCTTTAGTAGCTCACATTGTTTTCTTTTTCGAGACCGACATTGAAAATAAGTGTCACAAACAGGGAGTTGCTGCCTACGTTATTATAACAGCGAGTACGCTAAACAGCCTGGAGATTAAACGAACAGAGCTGCATGTGTCAGAGAAACTGACCAATAATTAATATAAGAAGAGGAAGAAGAATAGTTTATTTCACAAATTAAGGACTTGAGCCATTATTCTTGAATACCAGACGGGGATTTCTGGTATTTTTACCGGTGCTGGAAGAATCCATCTTACACCCCGGGGTGTAAGATGACTCTCGTGCTTTAAATGACGCATTACGAACTACATATATGTAGAGGATTTATGTAGTAATTTATATTTTATTTAAAAAACAGAATAAAAATTCAATACCTTGACAGTTCCTATTGGTTCCTGATAGTTTAATTCTCGATTCAAATCACGTTATTTGCAGGTGATAAAACAAAACCGGAACTAAACATTGTTATTTGTTTTGAAACGTTATTACGTCTTTCCTGTTTACGGACGTTGGTTTCCCGCGCTTTGTTTAAATACACTGCTATAAGAAATAGTTCTAAACAGAAAGCCGTTTGATTGATTTTATTTTTATTTCTTGAAATCGGTATGCAAGAAAAAGATTCTGTCACTGGTTATAGGTGCAGATGGGAATATCCGGCTCTCGGGTAACTGTTTAGGCGGTAACTCGACAGGAAGCCTCGTTACCGCCTAAACAGTTACCCTCGAGGCCGGATATTCCCATCTGCACCTACAACCAGTGAAAGAAGCCGAGTTACCGCCTAAACAGTTACCCGAGAGCCGGATATTCCCATCTGCACCTACAACCAGTGAAAGAATCTTATATGGTTCCTCGTCCACAAATCTGTTACAATGTAATGCAAGGTAAAAAAACCCAACATATATACATAATATCATATAACGTTCTGAAGGTATAGTATTATTAAGTATAGTACTGCGGATGAACAAAAATAATATCAAAATAATATTGTTGGCTACATCATTTGGCATGCATTTGGACGAAAGTGTAATTTATGACATTATTTAAAATAATTAGGTCTTTCTCTCAGATTTGTGAAGTGGACTGGTTGCTGATTACCGTCCGAGACTAAATACATGTAATACCGTGTCCAAAGTAAGACCGACGAAAACAAATGTTGTTGGGCGATTATGTCTAATGTATGTTTGTAAAAGCCACACGTGTAAGGGAGCGTTCCGGGAAAAAACTATTTGAATACTATTAAAAGACATTGTTTACGATATTTGAAACAAAATCTTTTCTGTATTTGAGTTAATATAAGACTTTAAACTTAGTTCGCCATCTTTACCATCAAGTAAAAACACTTTTGAGCATTCAACTAGCTATATGTCAATACATAGCCGGACCCCATGCATTTTCTACCTTCTAACACTTTAATATTGTTTGTATTACATAATTATGTCTCCTTCATGCGACAACCTACATTAAACTCTTTATTTACAAATCTTTTGTTGCGTTTCTTTGAAGTGTTTGTGCAACAGTTTGTGACATTTTTCTTTTTAAGTATAATCTATGACAGATTTATTTAAGGAACAACAAGACACATTTTATAGAGTTCGATCTCTTTTAGAAATGTGTTTTATTATTTTTTTTTATGAAACTTTGTCATTATTCCCCTTTAATGCAAAAGTATCAAAAAAGTGGGCTTTTGCTTTTATTCTAAAATAAATTCTAATTTTATACTTGCATTTGATAGATATTTAGATATTTCAACAATCTGAACCAATAGGTAAGTTTTAAAAACATCTTCGGAATTCATAGATTTCCAATCTATCATGGTTGCGCAACAAAGATTGGTGCAAGGAGGTAATAATATTTTTACAAACTTGCCTTTCTAAAGAATTTCATCTAGATATATAATTTCATTGCAGATATTTGACAAATATAATACAATAGTTCTTATATTCATATGATTTCTTCTTAAGCAAACTATGTTTATTAGATTTATATAAAGTGTGTGTAGTAAATTCGTTCCTTTTCGTTTTTGTTACCTTAATAAACTGAAATTGTCCAATGGATTTTATTGCACGTCTTGCATTATTACTGCAAAGCCTGTTTGGTAAACAAGAATGTCATCAAATTCAATTTGGCATGTAGACCGTAAGCTAGATTCCACATTTAAAAAGTGTGCCAAGTTTGGATAATGCCATTTCGGATAAAATCAAGCTGTTAAATATTTTACAGGCTACTTTTTACATTTCGTAACTAATATTGATTGAACGTTTCCATTTTCTGATGAACATACCCATAAGCTACTTTAGCCTTAATCATGAATTTAGTTAAGTGACCAGTACAAGTAAACTGTATAATTAAGTTGATGGGGGTAGTGAAAATATTTGCCATTTCGAAATAGAGTGATTTCAGAATATATATGTTTTATAGACAAAATATCCAGTTTGTCCGGAAATTTTATAGATAATATAATTTTCTAAAACTGATATGCGTTCTTGTTTGAATGTTTAAATTACAGCGGCACTTGCCTACTAATTTAAAAATGAAGCCTATGGAGAAAATAGGAACGAACTTTTTACACACCCTTTATATGCTAAAATAACTCTATCTTAGTTAGGCAACCAAGACAGGAAACTCAAATCTTGATAATACTTCCAGTGAAATTTTAACATGTATTAAGCAGTCAGTGAACACAAATATGTGTAAATAATCATTTGTTAAAATTTCGACCAAATGCATTACTTGATCACACTTAACCACTTTTAAAGGTCCATAATGCTTTAATTTTGATCTTAAAACAGATGAAACAGCTTTTCAATATAGATATTATGCGTACTTACATGGTTAGAAAAGCACTACTTCTAATATTGCACATGAACTGTTATCATTAGAAACCTAAAGGGAGGTAATAAAATCAATAGATTCAATAAAACATTCTAGTATATTATGCAATATTCAAACCTTTGACAAATGTTAAAGAAAGTAATTATCAGAAATAGGATTTAACGAGAAATTAATGTATTTTATGTTTTTAACAGGAAATGTGGCAGCCACATTTTAAACGAAGGCATTATGAGCCTTTAAGGAAACAAAATGGAAAACGAAATTCAATATTAAAAACAGGGCGAATATAAATATCTTCATAAATGTTTTATGACAGAAGGAATAAATCAAAAAGAAATCGTTAATGTATTGTCAATATTTATGCACATCTTTTCAACAATGACAAATTAGACATCTTTTCAACAATGGCACTGATTATTATCCTAAAATTTACATCTACGGTAAAGTTTTAATTAGAACTGTAATGATGTTGCACATTAACAATGGCTGCACACATGTGTTTACGCACGTAGCACCATTGTCTACAGAGCATATTTACTTACTTCGCAGTTTATTCAATATACTGAAGTAATTTTTTCCTCATGTATTGCTGTAAAATAAAATGTTTCTAGACATTCTTGACAATAATTGATACACTAAGGTTTTTATGAATAATGATATACCGGTAGTATCTCGAAAGCCATTTATATCTTTGATTACGTCCATTCATACTTTCGTTTATTTCTAACTCTAGTTACCTGAAGGTAATATCTACATATCAGTAAATGTTGTGGCTTCTTATTGAACAAAACCGATTACGAAATGTCGGTCGTGCAATGTCTTAAAGACGTTAGTTGTGTCAGTTGAAAACATGCGAAGTGCCCATCTTTACAGCAAGGCAGACTCATCCTCCAAGTACTAGTTTATAACAGAAGCTATGGTTGAAATTTTAAAATTTGAACACAATATCACTTCCTCCTTTTATGATTTAGAGAATTTTTACAAAATGAATTGTTAACCGCAGTAGTGTATATCGTTGATAAGAATGGAAAGCTTCGCACAAAAATGCATTTAACTCCGAGACAGGAGGATATCGTATATATAAAAACGATAATTGTAGAATTTCAAAAGACCTTTTCTAATGCCTTTGAATGAACCCATTTCAGCCAAGGTGTGAGGTAACAAACACATCTCATACCTTGATAAACAATAAAAAGCATGCATAAGAATTTATGTCGGCACATAGAAGGAGGCAGTAGGTCTACATGTAGGTATAGAACAAATAAAAGTGAAGAAAATCGGATACAATTAGTTAATGCCAGGTCACAGTATAAATCATGCATTAGAAAGTGTAAATTTGAATATGATAAAGCAGAAACATTAAAGTTATCAAAAGCAAGATATAAAAATGCAAAAATGTATTGGGATATGTTAAAAAAGAATGCTGGTATTAAACAGTCAAATGTACAATTAAATGCTTTTGAACAGTATTCTAAATCTGTCAATAACCCAAATAGTCAGTTTTATACACCCGATGATGGTGTTCTGTACTTTATTGAAAGATATGAAAAAAAAAATGATTTCTGCTTTATGTTCGATGAATTGAGTATAAATTTTGTCGAAGACGATATTTTTAAAGCGATAAGACAACTTAAGTCTGGAAAAAGTAGTGGCCCTGATTTTCTTTTAAATGATTTTTTTATACATGGTAAGCACGTGCTGGTGTCGCCTTTAACCAATTTGTTCAATAAAATGTTTCAACAAGGATATTTTCCTGAGCGTTGGTCCGAAGGCTTTGTTATCCCTCTGCATAAAAAGGTAGTATTAACGATGTTAATAATTACAGAGGTGTCACATTACTCAGCACGTTAGGTAAATTATTTACTCGTATATTAAATAATAGGCTATCGAACTGGGCTCAAAAATATGGTGTTTATGTGGAAGCGCAAGCTAGATTTAGGCCGGGCATGGGAACTGTTGACAATATTTTTGTATTACATGGTTTAATTACACATATGCTTAACCACGGGAGACAACTGTTTTGCGCATTTATTGATTTTACTAAAGCTTTTGATTATATTGTTAGGGATAACTTATGGCTAAAAATGATTAAACTTGGTATACGTGGTAATATTTTAATACGTTCTATTTATACATCTGTCAAATCTAGAATTAGATACTGTAATATGTTAAGCAATGAATACGAATGTACACTAGGCGTGCGACAAAGGGAGTGTTTGTCTCCCTTTCTTTTTTCAAAGTTTTTAAATGATTTGGAGGATAGTTTCATTCAGAATGAATTAGAGGGAATACATGTTAATATGTTCAAAATATTTTTGACTTTCTATGCGGATGATATTGTTATTTTCGCCAACAGTAGTGAGGAATCCAAAAAGGTTTAGATAGTCTTGCTAGTTATTGTGATAGATGGAAATTAACAGTTAGTACTGCCAAAATAAAAAAAATTTGATTTTTAAAAAAGGTGGCAGACTACCAAGTAATTTAGTGTTTAAGTACAATGATAGTAAGATTGACATTGTAAATAAATTTACCTATTTAGGCATAGTGTACACTACGGGTGGTTCTTTTACAGAAGCCCAAAATACCATTGTAGGGCAAGCAATGAAGGCTATTTTTAAAATGAATAAATATCTCTATAGATTTGTTAACATATCGCTTTCCCATAGATTAGAGTTATTTGATAAACTTATCATGCCTATTATGAATTATGCTTGTGAGGTTTGGGGTTTTATACACGGTAATGCTGTAGAAAGAGTACATATGCAGTTTTGTAAACGCATTTTAGGCGTGAAAAAAAGACTACACAAAATGATTTTATACATGGTGAGCTAGGTAGGCTCTCATTCCAGTCAATGCGTTTTTATAACATACTAAAATACTGGATTAAAATACTACATACAAATGAAAACAAATATGTTAAGAAAGTATACACTTTATTGAAAAATGACTGTGAAGATAACCCTAATAAAACAAATTGGTGCTCATTAGTTAAAAATCTTCTATGTACATTAGGATTCTATGATGCATGGTTAATGCAAAGTGTTGGTAACACTGACCTTTTTCTATATCATGTGAAGCAAAGGTTAAAAGATCAGTTTGTACAAAATTGGTCGAGTAGGCTAGAAAACTCAAGTAGGGCCCTGTTTTATAGACAAATATTAGACTTTAAGTTTCAACCATATCTCAACTCTATTAAGGTAAATCGATTTTGTAATAGTGTTACTAAACTGAGAGTATCATCTCATAGATTGCATATTGAGACTGGTAGATGGACTAAACCAAGTAGTACACCTTTGAATGATAGAAAATGTTTCGTTTGCGATGTCTTAGAAGACGAATTTCATTTTGTATTGGAATGTATACTATACACTGATTTATTTAACGTTTTATACCAAGCTACTATTGAAGAGATCAAATATGCCAAAATTCATTGAATTACTGAATACGGATAACATATGCTTAGCACGGAAGTTTAGAAAATTCGTAAACAGTGCCTTTGAACTTAGAAAAGAAAAGTTATATGCCGATAATAATACTTATAGGAATTGATGATTGAAGAAGAGTTTGATATGTATGTTTTACTCATGTATAATTTTATCATTTGGAATATGCATAGTAAGTCGTGCCTTTATTTTGATGAGAAAATACATATAAGTTCGGTCTTATTTATAATGCTGACTGTATATTGTGCTCATTATACTTATATGTATCAGTTACTATTTATGTTTTGACCTGTGTTATAATAATTTGTTCCTTTGTACTAACTCTATTGCAGTTATGTGACATTCAGATTGTTTTGGCCATAATAATGTTGATCTCCTAGCATGTAAACTTTTTTGAGACTGTGTATACTTTACACTATAACAAATGTAAAGTAAAATGTGATTTATAAATCACAAGTTCTTTAGTTTTGAGTAATACGTTGATCTTGTATTTCGTTTCGACAAGGTCATCACTAACACGGGCAAATAGCAAATATTATTTTCTAGACTTATTTCGTTTCATATACATTAAACTTATAATAAAATAAACAAACGGCATATTCTTTAATTAACAGAAAACAAAAATAACCAAACAATGAAAAAATGAAAATCAACAGTTGATAGAAAGAAACACATTTGATCATATGAAATTAGAGTGATGAGACTTAACGTTTTCAGCGGTAGTCCTTGAAAATGAAAGTGACATCCTCGCAGGTTAAAGTTCGAAGTGAATGCTAAGGCTTGTTATTGCTTAGTGCCAAAATAGTTCTGATTTCAATAACGTCAATGACGTTCGGGATCATCGTCTTCATTCTTTTTATGCGTGTGGACATCTCGATAAGTAAGCAATACTGTTTTATGATATTTTCTAAACGTAATGCAAACAGATTAATCTACTTATTATACACGTTTTAATAATATTTTCTAATCACCTTGCAAACAGTGCAAGGTACTTGATTAGTAATTTTTGTTGTCCGATAAGACGACAAATTTTACCTAATTGTTGATCATGCTTTTCATTATGCCAATTACATTATTTTTTGATCAATCCTTGTATAAAGGTACAATCATATCAAATAGTGAAATTACATGATAAAATACATCAGACTGGTTAATTTGTGTCAAATACTGAAATTACATGTCGTAATGCGTAAATACATGGCAAATACATCAAATGTCGGCAAACAGAAAGGTAACGTCATCTCAAATAGTGATGATACATGTACATCACTGCCTGCTGAATGTTCCAAACTGGCTAAATTTCTGTAAATACCTTAATAAATATCAACCTGAGAAACTACAACTGGTTCTCCTATTTTTTCCAGTGACTAGTGTGAATTCCAGTGACCATTCGTGCGACTGAACCAGCAACTTGTGTGAGACTGAAAGGCATGCAGTCGAACAACATCTGAAAAATGATTAAAGGTAGTCATAATATCATAGCTTAAATATCTAAACAGTTTAAATGATTGCATGTATGTGCAAAATATGTCTCAAAACAATCTGACTTCAAAAGAAGTGTGATATGTAAAAAGGGGCACATCACAGCAACTTTTCTATGAACATTTATATCACAATCTCCTTTCCCCACACGGAAACTGTCAAAATGTAATATAAAACATCAGAACCAAGTCTTACATATGTAAACTGTGCCTTAACATGCACTTTAAATAATAAAACTATCAATCACAAACCGTCTGTTCATATTCCTTGCATTACTAGCTTCTAGATCTGAAGAAATGTTTACTGTTATCAGGTAAAATTAGCTATAATCTGAACTGAATATTCTCACAGGGAATACAAATTAGTGTACCAACTATTATGAACAAAATCCCGGCCAATTTGATGGTAATTGATTATAAATGTAATCTCACTTCCGCACTTGCTTCTGAAAGAAGTCATAATGACAAAACTGGCTGAAATAATGTTGTTCTACTATAATTCTATTTTCTAGCTTGTTTCGCTTGCCCTTGCAATTTAACGAAGTCTATTAAATTTTACAATATCACAGAAAAGTAGCTAATTTTGATTTAAAACATCTACAAAGCAATTTTTTACCCATTCACAACAACGAACAATTGTCTTCGGTCAAATCTGAGAAGTTGTAGATTTATATATACAAAGACGGCCAACTCCCATCTATGCGTCAAACTTCTCATTGTCCGAACGCTCTCATTTCAGGTTTTTGGATACTAAAAATGTAAAAAAAAAAAAAAAATCCAACAGAATAAATAATTATACAAATCAGGACCCCAGATAAGATGATTTATACTCAATTATTACCGCCACGATATCCTAGTGTTCGAGCGTCCGCTTCGAATGCGGGAGTTCGTGGGTTCGATCCCCGGCCGTGTCATACCAAAGACGTGAAAAATGGTACCAGTAGCTCTCTTGCTTGGAGCTCAGCAAGGGAAACTGACCTCTTCTCTCATACACTCCATCAGGAATGAGGTGTCGAGAGTGATTAATATAAGTTGCAGAACTTCTTTCACAATCGACCTTAAATAAATTATGTATAAACTATACACAATTACGGGTAAAGGCAGCCAATATGCTAGTCTAGTAGTATGTGACCATCTGACTGTTTTCCATCAAAATCAATTAAAATATGCTAATTTCAGGCCCAGTCTGTTCAGTTTTCACGTCCTACAACTGTTTTTTGTTTTTCCACAGATTATGATAATATATATTTCTCTTTTCAGACTGTGTGTACTGTGTAAATTCAAGTAACCAAGAGAGCAATTTCATGTAAACAATGAGAAAAAATATATATCCGACTCTAGGTTAGTCCTAAATATAAGACCTGACATATACCACTTTATCCATTCATTTTAATTGATATTTTACATTTTTTATTTTCCAGGTTATGTCAGGTCTTAACAGTTAACTGCATTTACGTTAAGCATAAAATCGCCTACATATGTCAATTTTGATCTGTAGCTTTATGGACGAGACAGAAACTTTCACGTCGAGAGTGAAGAAAAATCATAAATGTGCTTTATGGCAACAAAGTAATCAAAAGTAATGTCTTTGTAACTGAGGACCTGACTAAGAAGGGAAAGGCCATAGTCCAGCAATTCAGCATATTGAACAAGTCTGGAAATATTCATTCTTTCTGGTCAAATGATGGTATGCTCTTTTACAAAACCAGAGAAAGGGGTTACAAAATCATGGTCAGATCCATTCAAGACATTGAACATATGCTCCCAGACCAAACAGATGAAATGCTCCTAAATCCATGGAACAAAAAGTAAATCAACATGCAATGTATATAGTATGTAAACAGCTATCAATATCAGAAAGTGTATGTTATCTTCGATAGAATTCTATTATTTCAAGTCTGTAAAATGAATAACTGAACATTTCCCGATATTTATTTGATGAATATGTTATGAAACTTTGTGCATAGTTGACAATCATACACATAATATATGCATTAAGTTGTACAGAGTTACCTATCAAGTGACATTTAAAATGAATATGTTATGAAACTTTGGGCATATTTGATAATCATACACATAATATATGCATTAAGGTGTACTGAGTTACCTGTCATACCCACACGGACACAACATGATGTAAAATATTGTAATTACAACCTTAAAATAATAACTAAGAATAATTAAATAAATTATAATTGTTTAATGTGTTATAAGCGACTTTGTTGTCGACTGAGACTAAAGAACGGGCATGTATAACAATCTAGCAGTACGTGTTTCCGTTTACGTGTTCCAAATAAACAAGTAATATGTAAGTTACATGAATCAATAAACCCGAAAACTGGGAACTATATAAACATTATTCCACTTTGTTCTGAATAGACACAATTAGCCTTTCATGTTTATATAACATTACATAAATCTATAGGCCCAAACACTAGTAAACAAATAAACGTTCTTCCACACTGTCATTGACATAGCCATCTTTGGCCTTTTCACTTGTCCAACGACCGTGTCTCTTAAACATCCTGTCTCTGACACCTTTATTGGCGGCAGCAGTAGCACCGCCAGACCTTAGAGAATGTAAACAGTATTTACTAATACCTGCTACATGTTGCGAAAAATCTTTAATTTAAAAGGTCCCTTAAAGTAGAATAAGAAATTAGTTTATTTATTTCTCTGCATTTATATCACGATTTAATAGCACTTAAACTGCAAATATGTAGGTAGCAGAATCATTGGAAATATTAGTCCAGCTGAAATATTTCTCAGTATTTACAACTGGACACAAAACAGTCCCAGTTCTAGAAAAAATAACCCAAGCACCGTCTCTATACTGATCAGTCTTACTAGATTCGATAAACATTTCCATGTGTGTATTATGAAAAACTAAATCACTTCATTTCATTTTTAAATAATTCTGAACTTCTCAAAAACCTAGCGAATGATAATAAAAATGCCCAAATAGTTCTCTGAGACATTACATTACGATCTGAAAATAAGTTGTTATAAACAGAATGTAAAATATCAACAGTAACAGGTTCTTTCTTTATTACTGGTTTTGCTAAAATACGGTTTTCAGACTGTAAAACGTTATATACTAAAGAAGATTCAGTAGGCGAAGAGAATCCATTAATTTCGTGAAACCATTTAATACTATAAAAGGATTTCTCGATGGATTTTGAAGAAAGAAGCACTTTGTATCAAAAATGATAGATAAATCGCGACCGGCAATGCCCTGGCGGGCACAATGTCCCCACTACCCAAGCCATTCAAAGAAGCCCAGTTTTTCCACCTACAAAAGGCACTATGATAGTTTTTACGTGTACTTTCAGCTCTGGACTGTTGAAGGATCTGTGGAAGTAGGGTCACCCTCCTTACCAGAACATCCGGAAGCTCATCTATTTCGTCTTTATGGCACTGCAAAAATAAACGTGTTAAAGAAAAATTACTTTAAACGAACAACTAAAATACTGATGAAATTTTATAATCAATATAGTTGGATGGAAAACCAAAATTTAATAAAATACAAACGTACTTAGTCAATTAATTATGACTTATTGATAGAATAATCTAAAATATAGACATTGCACATAATTTTCTATTATCATGAATTTTAAATAGCTACCATCATGAATATAAAAAATTGAAGACAGACATATCATGGCTGCAAAATGACATTACTTTTATATCTGTTATCAGGGCTACAAAGCCAGAAAATGAAAAATAAGGGCTATCATTGCTGTGAAACAAGAAATATTTATAAAAAGCTGTAATCGTTGCTACGAAGTCAGAATCAGTTCTTTTAAAGATATTATAATTGATTGATCCAGAAATAATAATACAATGCTATTATAATGACTGCTTAGACAGAACAATCTTAAAAAACTATTTTTATGGCTGCGAAGCCAGAACAACTTTCTAAAGCTATTATCATGACTGACGAAGCTATGTACAATTCATTGAGCCATTATCATTAAATGAGTATTAACTACTGTTTCTTGATATCTTTATTGAACATCTAGAATGATGGAGATCTGAAACATAGTAATAACAAATATAAATCATTTAAGAAAGTATAAGTCATAGTACATGAATATGGATATTCCTCTATCTCCTCCTGAGTCATTTGTATATATTTCAAAAGTTTTATAATTGCTGATGAAAAGTACTCAAATCAATTGTTAAAATAAAAAAATGCTACACTGTCAACGGTCTGGTTACTTGTCAATGAATATAAAACGATAGTTACAAAACTGTTCACTAAACAAAACCACTAGATTTCAGGGTGGATTGGCCTTCATATGGTTAGACTGCCTTCCAGCCAGGGGATTATTCTGCCCCAATCAATGCACATAATCACGAAGCCAAGATGGTTCAACTCGAGGCCGGGAAGATCGTCTCGGTGATACAGGCGCCGGGTTTTGTTGAATCGGTGTCGGCAAATCTGGATATGTTATGCGTTATCCTGAAGGCCCTGCACGGGCTGGGGTCACCGGCACCGGTGGAGCGTTTAGCACTAGTTTGAGTTTCCGGGCTATCCTGTGGAGCGATGGAGGTTGGATGTATTGTTGGAGGAACCGGTTGTGACACACGTATGAGAGGGCTCCGTAGGTCGGTTTCAATGGTTTGTTGAGCTGGGGGGTAGATACACTGGCGAATATTGTCTGTTGAGTGAGGAATTTCCTATTCCGGACAGAGACTCTTCCAGATCCGTCCACACGCACAGCGTACTGATCATATTGGCGTACCTCTATTACACGCCCTGTTCTGTCCCATTTAAGGGGATAACGCTCAGTTTGATTTTGTATCCGCACAAGGTCTCCAACACGAAGAGGTGGCAGACGCTGTGTTTGTTCTGCAAGACGCTCCGCTATTTTCACGTGACGATTACGTAACGCTGCTTCTCGTTGTGTCAAGGTATCCTTCCATGTGTCGTGAGGCTGGTAGTGGCCAGGTAGAATTGGAATGAAATCCTTGACAGATCGACCAAGAACACACATGGCGGGAGAAAGTATGGTATCCCTGTCTGGGGTATTTCTGTATTGAAGTATAGCGCGTTGGAGGCATCAGTGTCCAGCTCACCATTCGGTCCAGTGTTATCAGTAATCAGACGTTTGACAGTCTTGACGCCCACTTCTGCCCTACAGTTGCTTTGAGGAAACGCAACAAATGATAATCTATGATGAACTCCCCACGTTTTCAGGAACTCTCTGGTGCTTGTTGCTGTGAATTCTGGTCCACCGTCGGAGGCAAATTCGTCAGGAATTCCGAAAGTCACAAAGGTCTTGCGTAAACTGTCAATCGGACCTTGCGAACCATTGGCTTCTCTCTCGACTATTGGCCAGTTTGAATATCTATCAACGATCACAGATAGTTATCACCTTTATAGTGAAAGAAATCCGCACAAATACACTGGAATGGGTATAGAGGGTACACTAGGGGCGTTAAGGGAGCACTCGGTTGCGATGGGGCCATGCGGTTGCAGTGGTTACAGATATTTCTGACATTGATGATATCAGATGTGATGCCCGGTAAAAATACAGAGGTCTTCGCTCTAGATGTCATTGGTGTGACACCGTGATGTGCTGAATGCAATACAGCGAGAATATCCTTTCGTAGAGAGGGTGGCACTATGATGCGGTCCTTGTATATAGCAACACCGTCAACAGTGGATAGCTGCTCACGAAAGGAAAAGTAGTCACGAAGTGAGGGCGGGAGGGAAGTGCGGTTGTCTGGCATGCCAGATTCTATACCAACCAAACGATGCATGTCTTCATCTCCTGAAGTAGCAGTACGGACCTTATCCCATGTAACACATTGCAAATTGGTGTCAGGAACATAATCACTTTTGTCAGTATCATTGCGAGAGTATGTGAATGTTGGTAGGCACAGAATGTCACTTTCCGAGGTATACCGTGAAATTGATGCAACATCGTCAATAAGCACTGTGGTTTCTGCATCACCAGTTGGATGTCGTGAGATGGCATCAGCAGCACGGTGTTTGGCTCCTGGGACGTACAACATCTTGAATTTGTAGCGCAGTGTCTTTTCCTTCAGATTACGTAGTCTTGCATTGGGGATGTTCTCTAGGGAACGATTACCAAAAAGTTTGAGAAGGGGTTTGTGGTCGACAGCAATGACAAGGTTGTTGCATCCAAGGACAAAATATCGAACTTTCTCGAGAGTGTCGACCACAGCTAAGGCTTCTCCCTCAACAGGCGCGTATCGAGATTCTGTTGCGCTTGTGAATCTGCTGCCCACTTACGTGATTTTCCAACCATCGGAACAGCAAAATGGGGTCGTTCTCGCACACTCACAATGTTTCTGGAATAGCCAGAATCCGATTCTGTTTTTTGACCTGTCCGTAGCTAAGCATGTTGGTTTACTTGAGTCAAATATACGCACGCCCTGCTCTATCTCCCGGACAATAAGTGCCTTTGATTCTTGAAATGCATCGTCCAGATAATGATCCGATCGGAAAGGTGTCCCTGGCTTGAGCAGTTTCCGGAACGGTAGCATTCTGTCTGTCATGCTGAAAGCGTACGAAACCTGATAGATAAAGCCGAACCATGAACGAACATCACTAATGTTGTTAGGTGTTGGGAACTCCACAATGGCCTTCAGGTATTTCTGGCACGGTCGGACACTGTCCGGGGTGATTTCAAAGCCAGCAAATTCAACACAGTCCTGAGCAAACACAAACTTATCAGGGTTTAACGTAATTCCGTTGTTTCCACAGTTTTCTAGACAGTGGCAAGCCTGGAAGAAGCTCTCTTCAATATTGTCTCCCCAGAGCAGAGCGTCGTCCTCACACTGTTTTCGTGAGAATGTCACTAACGATTTCGTCAACCGCCGCGTGTACCCGTCTCCGGAGGCAATGTAACCCTGAGGCGCAGTTCGATACCGGTATCTGCCCCATGGCGTGATGAATGTTGTCAGGTGTCTGTCCTCTTCTCGAATAGGTACACTATGATAGCCATTCCAGGCATCAAACACGGTCTTCTTAGTCCCATGTGGCACAGAACGAGCTTGGTGAAATGGAGATTGTGTGTGATGAGTCTCTCTGATAGCGTGTGCATTCAATGCTTGGAAATCGACTGTGCGACGAGGTGTACCGTTCTTATTAGCACACACGACCATCCGGTGACACCTAGTGACTGGTTCTCCAATAGGGACCGGTTCTATTACACCCAGCCGAACATCCTGGTCAAGGCCGGACTTTACCTCCTCTTGCCAGTGAAGTGGGACCGGGACAGGGTTGTGGTTGGTTTCTGGTTTGGCGTTTGTATCAACCATTAGCTGCAAGGGAGGGCCTGTCACGAGAGGCAGAGTCTGGTGTTCGCAAGTGTAGAACGTGCTTGATTTGTAGCGATCGTGTATGTACTGTTGAATATCTGCTCGGTGCTCTTCTGTGGCATTGGCGGCGGCAGCTCACGTTTAAGGGGATGTCCCGTGTCTCAATCGAATCAGCAGTGGCGTGATCAACCATGTTCTTAGATGTCCTTTCATCACTTAAAGTTTCACCGATTGTGGGAAAATTATCAGTGATAATGCCAAAAGCAGTGCAAACCTCTCTGCTCAGAAACAGCTTATCAGAACTGTCAGTGATGTACACTACTTAGCGGGTTTCTAGTACGTCACCAGCACTGTTTTTTTCCAGAGAAGCGCAGAACGGTATCACCAAGGATCTTGATGTTTCTGTTATTGGCGGCAAGCATTTTCATAGTCACAGGGATGAGGTTACGTTCATTTAACCCAGCGAGGCAGCTTTGACAGCCAGTATCCGCCATAGCCGAGATTTATATTGTTCGTGGTTTCGTTAGGAAGCTAGATTCGTAACCTAAACTTTTGTAATCATGGACATCGGTGTTGGCAGTGACGTTGACATATGGTTGTGGCTGTCAAGTTATTATACACATGATGGTCAAGATTGAACACTTTGTTGTCGAAACTGGAGTTGTAGTCCATGGCCACACAAAGTGAATCAAAAACAGCGCCTTCATGTTCTGTATTATTTTTCTTGTCAGTGGTCTTAGAACTTCTACACATTACAGGTAAGTGGTTCCTTAAATTACACATTGAGCATGTTTGTCCATACGCTATACACTCTTTCTGGCGGACATGAGGTAGAGCCCTTACACCATGACCAGTCTTACCACAATACGAACAAACTTCGCTTTTTTCAACTATAGGTTTAGTACTGTTCAAGCGGTGGGTAGTCTTGTTGCAACGATATGAGCTGCTTGCTGAATCAGCACCCTGACAGTCCATAAGTTTGGTGGCTAGCCGTTTTCCAGCTTCCTTTGCTTCAACGAACTGAAAAGCTTGTTCTAGAGTAATATTCTGGTACTGGTCTTCGAGCAGATTTAACTGTATTTCAGGGTCACAAAGTTCACGAGTTAGAACATCACGTAAGATTGCGTCTGTGTAGTTCACGTCTGCATCACAGTTCTTACATTTCAACACAAACTTGCAAACCCAGCTTGTCCACGCAATCTGGCTCCGAACGACCGAATTGTCTCCTCACGGTCTTGCGTCATATTATTCAGGGTGACTCCAGGAACCATGGTATTTTCCTCTCGGACCGCAAGTTGTCGTATCGCTTTCAAAACATTTTCCTCTGTTTGAGTTGTGAGCGAACCATCTTCTGCTCTCGTGAGGTCTCTGTGCAAAGTGTCGTCGCAACATTCAAGAAGTTGGATTATTAGTTCCTTGTCTTTAATCTTGGTGGCATCAACATAATCCTTCCACCTGGATAGGAAATATGTCCACTCTTCGATTGTGCCCGCAGATGACATAGTGGGTCCACTTTAGCTGGGGTCGGTGTGGCATCGTGTACCTTAGCGTGGATTGTGATTAATGCAGCCACAATGGCGGCATCTAGATCAGCTGTTTCGAAGTCACAAGGCGGTATATGACACTTGACTTTAGGCATCTTGGTAAGTGTTTATGTAACAGCTCTCACGTATCCAAATCGGATGTGTAACGGTTGATATTCAATGACGCATCTCCATCATAAATGAGTATTAACTACTGTTTCTTGATATCTTTATTGAACATCTAGAATGATGGAGATCTGAAACATAGTAATAACACATATAAATCATTTAAGAAAGTCATAGTACATGAATATGGATATTCCTCTAATCATGGCTGCGAAACCAAAACAATTTTCTTAAGCTATATTCATGACTGCGAAGCTAGGTACAATTTCGAAAGCTATTATCATGGCTGCGAAGCCAAAAACAATTTTCTAAAGCTATATTCATGACTGACAAAACTAGGTACAAATTCAAGAGCTATTATTATTATTATATACCACATTTATATAACACTCTTTTCATATAAAAATACGTTCAAATGTGCTTTACACAAAAATATCTATATAATGTTCAATAAAAATGGTATTGAATGAATTTGAAATTACATTACGGTAATACGATACATAGCGTTTTAAATAAAAGGTAAGCAGATCAAAACATGAAACAAAATACAATAGCGTAAAAAAATAACTGACCTATCAAAGACACAGGTTTGAGCAGAATAGAACAGAATATATCTTACATTTTAAACAGTCAGAATTAACCAGTATGATACATGTGAACTGCATCACTGCATGCAAACCGTCCCGGATGATTGGGTCAATCCCCACCTAAACGGTCCGGAGAACATCCATGATACACCCCACAGAAAAACACTGTTCTGTCACACTAGAGTCCTTGATTAGAGTTATTGATTGACAAGCAAATACTTACATAATTCTACCAGGTTATTAGTGAGATTAGTTCCCAAAGAATTGTATGAAATAGTGCGTCTTTAGCGCTTTTATGAAACTGTCTGAAAGCTCCTGTCACCGAATCGCACTGTCCAACATTTTGGCACCACTAGTTTTAATGCATTATTCTACGATCCCAGATTCTGGATGCGATGCCAGAAAGTTTTTTTCTAAAGTTATAATCTTGGCTGCAAAGCCAGTAACATTTTTCTAAAGCTATTGGCATGGCTGTGAAGCCAGAAACATTTTTCTAAAGCTTATTATCATGGCTGCGAAGCCAGAAACATTTTTCTAAAGCTATAATCGTGGCTGCAAAGCCAGAAACATTTTTCTAAAGCTATTATCGTGGCTGCAAAGCCAGCAACATTCTCTAAAGCTAATACCATGGCTGCAAAGCCAGAAACAGTAATCTAAAGCTAATACCATGGCTGCAAAGCCAGAAATAGTAAAGCTTTTATAATGGCTGCAAAGTCGGGCAATAATCATGGCGGTAAAGCCAGAAATAAGTAATATAAAACTATTATAATGGTTACGAAGTAAGAATATAAATATCGTACGTTCTGTAGAACCTTAACGGGATGAATAAATATAAGGGAAATAAATAAAACAATTAATCCGTCAATAAGAAAAACTTTATAATCCCCCTTGTCAAAATGCTAGCCGAATAGCAAGCATATTGAAATGCAAATCCTGATTTCCGAAAATACCTCTACCATTCTTGCAACCTGTATAAAATTCCTTTCTTGTAGGCAAATAAATCCAGTCATGTACATTGGCCAGAAATTAGCAGAGGTCCAATTTGGAATGATAAGAATTCCTTGAGCTTTGTCTGCGGCCATTTTCTTAAGAACCCTAGAAACCAGTGATACTCTGGTGGAACAAAAAGTCCGAACTTCCCGGACCAGTTCTCTGCAAACGCATCTATACCACTTGAATTTAAATTCCAAAACCTTAAATAAAAAATTGCCAATTTTGCGTTATGATCTGAAACGAACCAGTCCACAGCCAGCGGACCCCATTTATTCTATACTAGATGTAAAATTGACAATGACATGCCCCAGTCATCACAATCTCAAATTTTCGAAAGATAGTCTGCTTTTTCGTTTGAAAGCCTGGGAATCAACTCTGTTTCAATAATAATTGAATTTTCTACAAAATATTTGAAAATTTCCATAGCAATATACTGTAAATTATGAACCACGGATCCTTTACATACAATTTTGCTTACAGCGTGCTTACAGTAAACCATTTGATTCTTTAAAAACGTAGGATATGACCTAGAGATTTCAGAATTCTAAAGACTGCCATTAATTTTCTCCATGTAGAAGATTGTAAAGCTTTATCTGGCGACCAAACGCCATGTGTTAAACTGTTAGCTTAGCTAACTTCATACCCGGCAGAAGCATGTGAACTAGCTTCAGAACACACAATTTTAGCGCACGAGATACAGTCAAACAGTCCTTTAGAATTTAAATGAAGTTAACTACTTTTCCAGAATTCTAACTGGTGTTTACTTTCTGAAGACAGTTTAACATAAAAATCCTAATTCGGGGCTGTTAAAATGTCAATACTTAAAGACCTGGTCATGATTTGCGAAATATTACCGATCACAATTGACATGGAACTCAGTTGACCTCAAAATTCGCTAACATGTGGACAAGAACCCTACTGTGTTTGGCCGTACTGTGAATCAACATTTCTAAAGTATTGAAACACTTTGTTATTCTGACATTAGGTATGGAAATAATACCAGACTCGGAATCAATATTACATCCTAAAATTTGTAAACGTTGCACCGGTACCCAGATGCATTTTTCTATTTAGGTACAAAGCCTGAAAGAATGAGATCCTGTTCAAACGAGGAACTGGATGCTGAAGCATTGTCATAGCTAGAATCGCACCCGAAACAGTAATCTAAAAACATCAAAATTCTTATCCCCTCTGCCCTCCATTTAGAAATCAAAGACCTGGTAATCTTACTGAAAGTATATGGACTTGACGAAAGACCGAAAGGTAAAACTAAAATTTTGTAATATTTTGTAACTCCATTATTATCTATCCAAGAAAATCCCAAAAATTTAGTATGACATGGGAACACTTCTATGAAATGATAAGCAGAATGTATATCAAATTTAAACATCCAAAATTGTCTCTCTAAAAATGACAATGATACCTTAATATCATCATACCTAATTGATTGTTTCCATAAATGTCTGTTTACGACTCTGAGGTCAAGGATTAATCTCTTCTTTCCGTTATTTCTTACCGACACTGTAAGCGGATTAAATATATAAGGAATACAATC
This sequence comes from Mercenaria mercenaria, assembly GCF_021730395.1. Classification (NCBI taxonomy): domain Eukaryota; kingdom Metazoa; phylum Mollusca; class Bivalvia; order Venerida; family Veneridae; genus Mercenaria; species Mercenaria mercenaria. The sequence continues at coordinate 34,335,656 of NC_069371.1, read as the reverse complement.
GCACAATTCCATCAAATATCTGTCCAGTAAATCGGTGATAGCTTCACTTATTCAAGGCTGACTTATTATCCGGTAATAAACATGAAAGTGGCTCTGAATAAAAAGGAATTTTATAGCCTTGTGAAATAGTGTCTAGCACAAACTTATTAGCACCTATGGATTGCCAAATTTCTATATTTTCTTTTAAACGGCCCCTGATTAAAATATCCTTTTGACCAGATTCATACTCATAATAGTTAGAGGTGAAATTTAAAATAGAATCGTCTGCATCAAAGTTCTTAGAATTTAGAGAAAAATACTCATCTTCCAAAAAATCTGGTTCTGTAGGACCACTATTTCTTGACAGCAAGTTGACCTGGTCTGACATCACCGGATCCTGTTGAGTAAGGGCAGGAACGCCGGAAATGATCGAACGATCCACATGATAAGCATTAAACATATGCGACTGGTCTGGAGGAGAAGTTGTTGTAGCCTCGAAAAGACCTGCAGCCCCTGTTGGCGGGAAATGCGAGCACGTTGTCTGGATGACCACGAAAAGAAGAAGGGTTGCTGAATAAAGCACAAGAAGTAGTCGTTGAAGAAGGCATCTTGCGCGCCGATTGAAAACGTTTGACGGACTTTGATTTACGTTTCTTGAATTTCGGCCTTACGAAGTGTAATTTCATCTTCTGAATCGCTGGCGAGCGGATTGGCTGTATAACAGTTCACACTCTCCCAACCATCTTCGGACGTGTCGGCGATGCGAATTAACTTTTGACGTTGTTTGGCCTTCTCCAGGGCCTGGGTAATTACTTCACGGCAGTATTGAATTTTATCTTTGTCAATAGCCCAGATAGCCTGGTTCAAACAATCCAATAATTCACAGTTGAATACGTACTGTGCTTTGTTGCCCTGACGTTTCCACTGAATGTTTATGTCTGACTTCAGTTTCTTCACTTCTTTGCCAACTGAAGCACTGCTACCTCGAACCTCTTCTCTCAAAGATACAACGTCCTGTCTCTGTTGATCTAGCTGGCGAGAAATTTCAAATAATTGTTTCTGAATCCGGAATCTTGCAGTGGTGGAGAACGATTATCGTCTGACATGTTGACGATCGACTGTCCAAGCGCTGAGTGAACTGACCACGCTATGTGAGAAAGCCTCACCGTGGTCCGCTAGGAACGATAAGAGGGGAAATAATTTTCTTCATATTCACTGCGTTTAACAGCAGAAAATTATATATTTATATAGTATATAACTACTGCAGATGTTCAGATGTACATATTGTTTTTTTTTTCTGCAGCGAAATGATAATTTGTTTGTTTTCATTATAATGTAGATATTTAGATGTATATAATTTTGGATTTTTATGTTTCCTGCATATGTGTATAGAAATTTATATATTTTTACTGCAGATATTAAGATGTATACATGTATAATGTTAGATTTTTTCCTGTATATGCATATAGAAATTTGTATGTTGCTACTGTTCTGCTGCCGAAAAATGCAACTTCTGATATCCAAAACCTAAGTCTAATACGTTGGTAACATAAAGTACTATTTCATTCTCTTCTATTCAACTCTTAAGTCATTGCACTTCAACATCTGTCGAACTGGGAAAATTCGCCTTTTCGCTGATGTTACGTTTTAATTATTTATATATCATTTTTTTTCTGTTTTCATGCTGCTGCCCAGCTGCTGTCCCGTTTAGCACCCGAAACCTTTGTTTATATTGATCAAGCTCAGTTGCCAAGCCTCATGACAAATCAGTCTTGTATAATGTTATACCCAAATGGGTAATGCTCTAATGTCATAGAGGCGGCAATTGGACTTTATTATAATGTCAAGCAATGCTTACCGAAGTCATTTTCTTTTATTAGTTATCCGCTTATTAAAGCACTTAAAATTCTAATGTCTCTCAAAAACAATATTTTTTGTATATTACGAACAATATTTTTATTCATCATGTCTAGTCTTATGACCTACAATTTGCATTATTTATCATGATAATGACGTTAAATTCTTTCAGTGTTAGCCACTACCCAACGACTGGTATAGTGAGTGTTAACATGTCTCTTATTTATAACGCTCAGTTTCATTTTATCTTATTAAAATTCATCCTACTAGCTGGAGACGTAGAAAAAATCCTGGTCCAACCGAAATTTGTCCATATTTCATCAAAATATTCGTAGTGTTCGTAACAAGCTGGAGTATATCCAAAATAAATTTACTGATTTCAACGTTATTTGCTTTACTGAAACTCACCTTACTGACGCAGTTGATAATAGTTACTTAGCGTTACAAGACTTCAGTAATTGTTTTCGTAACGATAATACAGCTCATTCCGGGGGATTTCGTATGTATGTTTCATCACCTTTATATTCTAAACATGTAGCAGTACTTGAAGACTACCTCCCAGAGTCATTGTGGATCGAAGTAAGAGATAAATCAAAAACCTAACTTATACTTACGGTATACAGTCCTCCGCATTATACAAATTAATTCTGGGACAAATTTAATATATGCCTCCACGAGTAGGTTCGTTAATGACATTATTCATATTATTAAGATACAACAGTTCTTTGAATTTTTGGGCAGATGGGTTTAGCTGGTCTTCGTTTACATCACCAACAACGATGAGTTGTGATGCAATTTCGGTTTCTTAATAATATGAATAATGTCATTAACGAACCTACTCGTGTAACCGAAAATTCTCAAACACTCTTTGACTCAATTGCAGTATCTGAAGGAATTACAGTTTTAGATTCTGGGATTTTCAAAACCCCGGCTAATATAAGTGACCACTTTGGCACGTTTATTTACATAGACTTCAATATAAATTCTGCAATGCCTTTTGAAAGTTTGGAACTATAAATACGCAAATTTCGAACAGCTTAATAATCTTATTCGAACATACGACTGGTCCATACTTTATAATGATACGGTTTGTAATGCCAGCGAAACATTTACCACCATTTTTCTTGATCTTGTCCAAAGGTGTATTCCAACAAGTTTAGTGATCATTCGTCCAAATGATAGGCCGTGGTATAACTGAGAAATCAGACACAAGTCCCGTCCACGAAATAGAGAAAAATGCATCGCTATAAATTAAAAAAATCGTCTTACTGGAACCTCTACAAACAATTAGGAAACAAAGTAAATAACAAGAAAAAGTATGCAAAATAAATTTTTTATATTTTATTTTTTATAATAACTTAGAATTTAACTTAAGTGACATGAATGCATCAAATCCTCGAAAATACTGGCATATAGTAAAAACTTTAATTAAGGAGAACACTGTAGTGTCAGAAAAAATACCTCCATTTAAGAATCAAGATAATACTTAGTAACACGCTATATCGGATTCTGATAAAGCTAACAATTTGAATGATTTCTTTGTTTCAGTTTCTACAGTAGATGACTCGAATACAAATTTACCTAATTTTACAATGAAGACAATTGAAACTGTAGATACTTTTGTTATAAACGAACAAGGAATAACAGATATTCTTCTTAATCTAGACATTAAAAACAAACCCACAAAAAAACCAACGGTCCTGATGGAATAAGTCATCATATGCTTAAAAACAGTTAAAACCATTTGTATGCCACTATCAATCATCTTTTGAATTAACAGATCACTACATGAGAATATTTATCCAAACTCTTGGAAAAACCGCTAATGTTATGCCTCTATTTAAAAAAGGGGAACCGCGATTTTCTGTCAAATTACAGACCTATTTCATTAATTATTTGTGTTGGAAAGGTCATGGAAAGAATAGTCTTGAAACACATCTACAGTCATTTATATTTTAATGACTTAATAAATAAAAATCAAGCCGGTTTTTTACCTGGGCATAATACAGTTTATCAGTTAATAGATATCTACAATCAGATATGTAAAGCATTCGACGAAAAGCAGTCTACATGTATTGTTTTTTGTGACATTTCGAAGGCGTTTGATAAAGTTTGGCACAAAGGTATTCTTTTTAAACTTAAACAAAATGGCATTACTGGTTCTTTGTTGGCTTGGTTTTCAGATTACCTTAACGACATAAATCAAAAAGTATTTGTTAATACATCGTATTCTAGAATTAGATAAAACTGCGATAAAACTACGGAAGCCCATGAGTGACAGGACTTTTTGCATGACCCTCGTACACAATACATTTATTAATTTCCATCATTTGATTGACATTTTCGATTTAATAATAAATGAAAGACATATTTTGTTTTGCATGTCTGCGTAAATTAGCTATTTTCAGCCTAATCAATCTTGACATTTCTTTCCTGGTACAGTATGTTTCGTTAAAGCCCTGCTCTCCGGCTATTCAAATTCTTTTGTGTGTATGCAACCCATGATTACAATAGGTAACAGTTAACGGCCACGTGCCACACTTTAGCATGCATTTCATATAGAATTTTATGTAAGATAGACTCTAATTTGACAGGCGTCACTGTTCATAGTCAGGATTTTCATGCTTTTTCAGTGACAATTCAAGGTCAAAAGGTAAAACGGGAGCAGGGTTTTAACGTATTTAAGCCCTTACCACTTAACGTGTTGGTATTGTGCGAGACGAATTTCTTAATCTTGCCGATTAACGTGTTGGTATTGTGCGAGACAGGTATATATGTTTATTCTTAATTCATGTTGTTAAGTATTTAAAACTTGTTAACGTTATACAAAAAAGTTTTGATATGATTTAATTTTAGAATTTGACGAACAATTTTCATAGGTACTGATTATTCTATTAATACATATAATCTGTGGAAAATCCTTTTCCCATGATTTGCTGATTTAAAGAGAATTCCTATAGTTTTTTTCCTTTCATAGAATTTTTTTAAATTCACATATATGATAGGAAATTTTGTGCTGAATACAATGAGCAAATAAAAACAATAGGTCACCAGGCTTGTTTTTGTGAAAAATTGTTTTGAACACACCCACTGTTGCTGAAACTGCCAGCGATTTTCCAACATTTTCATAATTTTCTGCTTTTTTATAAATACCAACCAAAACATACATCAAGACAGCACAACAAGGTTTTTTTCTTTTTACAGATTTTATTATATACTTATTTGATATCATAGTCATATTTGTAATACTCTATCCTTACAATAATGGGTACAAATGAAGAAAAAAATATTGTTTATGTTTACTTTTGTGAACTTTTTTCAATGAAAAATACCCATATTGAAGAATATTATTTTAAATTTTGAAAAATCTCTTTCATAGAATTTTTTCCTGTTTTTCTTGTGTATAGATAATTGTACTGTGAGCATAAAAATGGCTAAAAGTGTATGGGTCACCAGGCTAAATTTTATGTTAAGACCGCTAGAATACAACACCTGTTCAAACGGAAAGTGGCGCAATCCTGGCCAAATTAATTACAAGTATGTGTGTTAGAAGTTAAAAAAAGTTTTAAAAATTCTTAATTCTTTCTATAATTGAATACTAAATAATCGAACGGTGATATTGTCTTATCAGTACTAAGTAAATTATCTTACATTATATGAAAAACACTGTCTTTGTACTAAAATGCAATGTGAAAACTCAACCACAAAAATAGCAAGATATCTGTCAGGCATGATACTTGCTTATACAACATAAACCAGTACCAGCATTTGATTACTGATAAAACTTTTCAAAAATGTTATTTTATTCAAGATTCCTCATATTTAAGATTGTCTGTAACATGTTTCAACAAATGTTGACCTCAGTTCAGTTTTCCATAGAAAGTGTCGGCTGCGCAGAAAGATGCGCATAAAAAACTATAGGAATTCCCTTTAAGTATGGATAGTTCCTAGAAAAATAAACTTATTTAGTACAGATCAGCTCAAGTGTAAACCGTAACGTCGGGTCTAATTCGTACAGGTAAACGTTTGTTATTGACGAAACTGGAAGAAATAGTAATTATTTTATGTATATGTTTTACTTTTAATTGTTTTATTTGGTCCGTATATACCACTTAAATATTTGGTGGAGATTCACACCTTAAATACTAAGAAGATCGTAAAACTAATGTTTATTATACGTTTTAGAATGTTTCCTCAAAACGCTTTAATTTGGCATAGTATTCAGTTGTTGGAGGAGGATTTCATAATACCGGTACTAATACAACGATATTTATTACTGATAAAGTGAACCAACAGATTTTACAACGTTAAGATTGCATTTACACTGCTGGCTTTAGTGAACAATGCAAGACTGTTTCGGGCATAACAAGTCATTTTGTTCATTTTCAGAGATACTTAAAACAAAGATTTATTTTAACACAAGGGCCATCAGCAACTCAAACTTATTTGTAATTGAGCCGTGCCATGAAAAAACCAACATAGTGGCTTTGCGACCAGCATGGATCCAGACCAGCCTGCGCATCCACGCAGTCTGGTCAGGATCCATGCTGTTCGCTAACAGTTTCTCTAATTACTACAGGCTTTGAAAGCGAACAGCATGGATCCTGACCAGACTGCGCGGATGCGCAGGCTGGTCTGGATCCATGCTGGTCGCAAAGCCACTATGTGGGTTTTCTCATGGCACAGCTCAGTTATTAAATACGCTACTAAATGATTGCGCCTAGAATAGGGATTTTAGGATCAAAACAGTGCGATATGTATGCGAACCCCACACTGGAAATGAAACTCATTTTCTTATTGAATATCATTTGCATACTTGATCAGTAAACCGAACGAGGAAATAAACAGCTTAATTGGTTCCAGATACTCCTAGAAAAATGTGCCAAGTCTGTTATGGTAGCATATTATATCAGAAGAAACATATTATATAACGTGTAGAAACATCATTGACTTCCATTTTAAGAGCAAACGACCAAATCTTCTAGAAGCCGAGCTCCGTACAACCCCCAAGTATGTGGGACTCTCCAAATGCGACCGCCCCTCACAACCTACATAATGTAACCTGTGGCAATCACTCTTGTGTCTGTATGTCTGGGATGTTTTAGCATCTAGTCGAACTTCTCTCTGTCCACAATTTGTATCCAGAATGTTAACATTCAGGTTTCTTTGCTAGACTATTTCTTGCAATAGTCATGTTTGTGACAGTAATAGCACTCGATTCACATGCCTTTTCAGATCGTTTTGTATTTTCAAGCCAGATTAACATTGCTGGGATATTATATTAGTTTTGCTATGGTCTAAACCCAAACTTAAGAAGCCACAAAAATACATACAAAAATACATACAAACGAATGAATTTCGTTATAAGGCGAAATTTTTTTGACAAAAACAAAATATTTTCTTTATCCTGTCATGTCTTAGGAATAAATCAAAATTGTATGTGGCAATATATCAGTAGAAAGTTAATATCCTTATAAGGGTTATAAGTATCTAGGGGACGGTGTATTCCCATTAATCCAGAAAATACATGGTAGCCGCTATACGGATAGTTTAAATGTTGCCACCGGGAATCTATGATATCCTGTATATTAAGTGTAACACAGTCAGCGCTTCCGTCTTTCTTTTGGTTAATTCTGACAATAGATAGGTTTTGTGTCTCTGTCTTCTGCTAAGGCATTGAATACATGCGTTTTTGGTTCTTAAGGATTGATTTTTATATTGATTTGCAAGAGCATTTTTTATGTTTTATGGTGTAACATGCCTTCTGTTGCTTTTGCGTATGCTAGAGATTCACCTGGCGGTGATTACTTTTATTTGCACTGTCCTGTGAATTTGGAACATAGTGGGGTTAAGAGTTCGGTGCACAATAAACCGGTTTAAGCTCCCCAGTAGTGTTTTTACCAATGACCGTTTCAAGGTGGTTCTCCGCAGTGTTCCTTTATTTGTTCGTTTTGTCCTCGTGTGTTTGCTTTGTGTGTGAGTGTGTGCGTTGATCGTGACGCGGTATTGGGGGAGCGGGGAGGGGGCGGAGGGAAGGGGAAGAGGCTGCGTTTTTGGATCGTGGTTATCCCTGTTGGATATTTATCCTTACTTTTATGTAAAATAATTCAAATGAATAACATTAAATTCGCAGCAATGTGAACATTTTAAAATCGGTCTTCAAAATTCATGAACATGAACATTTCCTTCAGATACAGCGAAGCTTTGATAGAAAGTTTAATAAATTTCTGCATTTTAGAACAATATGTGTTTCATACGTACAGATTTACCTTAAACAACCTTATTTTTCAAATAAGAATATCTTGGATGAAATATGCTGCATGTGTCGTTCTTTTGTATTTTTCCCAGAACAGAATGAATAAGTTTAATGATATATTGTAAATAATATTTGCTGCTTTAAACATACTGTTAAATGACAACTTTTTTACAGCATGAATTGTAATCTTTTATATGTGTAATCTTTTTTCCAGAACACACTTGCAAAATGTTGATGTTGTTATGCCTGATAGCTACTGCCCTACCTTTAACTCTTGTGGAAGGCGCGGAAAAGTATTGCGTGGCGGCCTTGAAAAGACCTGGGATAGATTGTTTGTAAGTGGAGCGTATAAAGACTTGGGTTAATTACCAGTATCATAAGTCAATCTTACGGTTATCGTTAAGTGTTCATAGACCATTCGTTTGTTATTTTATCGATAACTTGAAACGTTTGTTATTCTCAAATCGTTAACGAAACTTTCGTTATGAAACAATGACTTCATAGTATTCGTTAGACCTTCGTTACGCAACATTTTTGCTCTTTTTTTTTTTTCAAATTGTTGCACATTTTGATTCTGAGGTGTCCTTATACGGGGCATGTTATATTAATTGCTACGTAAATTCGTTTGTCTGAAATTATGTCCGTCTGTTTTTCCGATTTTTTTTTCGCAATTAATGCAAATATGGAACTAATGTGTAGTGTGCATATATTTGATGAGGATATACGTACTGATTGGTTTAGCTTCTGGTGAGAAAATGTAAGTGTATTTTGGCCCGTTTATTTTTGTGTGTTTTTTCTTGCACTTTCCTCGACCAGCTGTTTTTTTTGTCGCATTGTTTTGTTAGCAGATCTTTAGTATTTGTTTTATATAAATTATTATAACTTAAACGTACACATCCGGTTGATCTTGAAAGAAAAACAAAAATAATATCTAAACTTCCTCAGTTGTTATTGTTATTGAACTTATAAATACATCTGCGGATGTCTCTAAATTATATTCTGGTACTTATAACATGTGTAAATGTTGAGTTCTGCTTAACCCGGGGTCAGAGTGCGTTGACAGTAGCTTTCCGCTACCGTCCATAGCAGGCTCAATCATCCCGAGCCTGCAACATTTTCGTTTATGTCGTGTTGGGCGACCTGTGGTTTTCAACTTTTTCTATTTTGTTTTTCATTTGATTAGTAAGGCGAGGCGAAGCATTTGTCAGTGTACATCTTTAAGAAATAAAATTCAACTGAAATAGATGGAAAAGTTATCGGCATTTCGATAGGTTTTCATGTTTTCTATATGCTTTAGCATATATTTTAAGTGTGTCCTATATGCATTATTTTCTTTGTGACTGTTTTTATGAATACTTAAAAATAATTTAAGAAACGGCCTTTGAAAAATTCGATATCAGTGTTCAGGCTATGATATTTTGTTTGTTTGTTTTGGGTTTAACGCCTTTAACAACTTTAAAGTCACTGATGTTAAACGTTTTGCACGTATTTGTTTCAGTTTTTTAACTACACATTGTTTAATTATCATAAAATTATACATATACCCGTTTCGTTCCAGCTACGGTTCAACGGTACTCGGATTCGTGCGAATGCTTATCAACTATAATCTCACTCCATCTTCTACCGAAATTTGTTGTCAAGCCCGAGCCTGCTCGTACGGAGGATGTTTGTTTGTGGACATCGGGTGTCATAACCATGGCGTGTCGAAACAATTGATTTGGGAGTTACCAAATAAAGAGCCTAGCATGAGCTGTTACACGTCCACTGGTACGGGCTGGGGCCGTTCCTATAAATATACAGCGGCAGTAACAAGGAGAACATATTAATCTTATCCCAGGAAAATTCCAAAATAATTTATTACCTTTTCTTGTTTATTATCAAAATATCTTTAAGTTTAAAAATGCTGCGAAATTATTATTCTAAGAACCAATTTGTAATTCATTTCTTGATGCAAATGTTAATAAAAATGTATTAAGAGCAAATATAAAATTAATTAAAATCTGGCTTTTTAATATTGTGTTGAATGTGAAACATTCCTCACATTTGTCCTAAAATTTACATAAAGAAAAGTCTAAAGTAATATCGAAGAGTATTGTCATTTCAAGAGCCTGTGTTAATGTACCTAAAGAAATAAAACTAGAAGAATTCGAATCACAGTCACCACAATCTGGCACCATAAATTGCACATGTAAATCTTTTAATATGCGCCAGATTTGTCGTACATATCTGTATCCTAATGCTTGTATTTTCTCATATGTTTTTCTTATTGTCGGTTTGAGTTACCATCAGTCCCAATTAAAATGGCGCCTCTTGTTGACATACCGTTGTCACTTACTGTCAAAGCTTGAAATAAACATATAGCTCCTGTATCTTTAGAACGGTTGAAATTATTTGATTTTATTGTATCAGAGTTTATTCATAAAATGGGAATGTTTCATGAACTAAACTAATTTATTATTCCCATTTCTTACTAAAATGTTATTTTTCCGCCATGGGATCAGAAGGGCGGATCGGTTATAATTGTCACAGTTAGCGGTAGAAGAAATTGTCAAAACGTCAATTCTCAACAGAAAATCAAAGCACACTGGCGAGTACAAAACACTGAAATCGAAACTGCGTGGCAAAGATAATTTTGCACCATCTGAAACATTACGGATTTCCACATCAGAGAAGGGCAATCATATGGAGAGAAGCATGTTAGAACAATTGAGAGACGTAGTATCACTACTTTTATTAAGATACTGTACTTTTAAAAATGTCCTTTTATACATAGTATCAGAAAAATACCACAAAGATAGCAAACACAACTCACAACTTTTAAAATATTTGACAATACTGTTTTAATGCGAAATATCCCCGAAATTATAGGACCTTCATCAGGCGGAAAAATAATTGAGCCGCGCCATGAGAAAACCAACTTAGTGGCTTTGCGACCAGCATGGATCGAGACCAGCCTGCGCATCCGCGCAGTCTTGTCAGGATCCATGCTGTTCGCTAACAGTTTCTCTAATTGCAATAGACTTTGAAAGCGAGCAGCATAGATGCGCAGGCTGGTCTGGATCCATGCCGGTCACAAACCCACTATGTTGATTTTCTCATGGCATGGCTCAATTGTAATATTTTGACAGCTTCTAATAATTGTCGTGATTACAATGTGCATTGAATGCAAAAGTAATAAATTGATAGAACAATATGTATAAATAATTGTTAATGCAGGAAGGTTCAATAGTTTCCAAAAATAAAACGTACGTCTGCTACACCTTTTATTACAAGTGACAAATAGTCTATATAGAACAGGAAATTACTTAAATAATCTATGAACATCTAAAACCAGATTATATGAATAACATTTTGAGACATCTCTGGAAACATTCAAGTACTTTTTAAAGTAATTTCAGTGAAAAGTCTACAATAACGAATGTAGAAAAAAAAAAACAAAATATCATTTAAATAAAATTCGAAATGTCCATATTTGTTAACATTCGTTCATATTAGCTCGAAACATTTTACAAACTTAAGTGCTGCAGTATCAATATATGTAAATGCTTTCGATATGCAGTTTCTTTCATCATGATCGCTGAACAAAACAAACGTATTTTTGTTATCATCACACTGGATTGACTTTGAATATTCTTTGAGATAAGATTATTTTCTTAGGCTACGTGACCTTGTACATTCCCTTTTATTTGATCAGATTCTATAAATAATAGTAAGAACGCTTTTACCATTTGATCGATATTTTTTCAACTGATTATACAAAGAAACTGTGGTCAACTGCTCTTCGTCATATATATCCCTCATCAAAAGTTTTGTAAACGCTTTAAATAATAAAGTGAAACATTATAACATGATACAACGTCACCAGTGCAATCTGAATGTAGCATATTAGGTCACAAGATTACCTTTATGGTAAACGTCGCGGTTGAGTGGTTAAGGTCGCCGATTTTCGAACCACTTGCTTCGCACCACTGTCGCAAGTTTGATAGTTCTACCAAGGTGTCCATCCGTTATAAGTTTTTGAAAAAAATGTATTCGAATGCATAGTAACTATTAGGAGGAGTTCTGAATCGCATGTCAACGGCGTAGCAACGATGTTGGCAGCGCTGTAATACTCAGTTTTTCTGGAAAAATAAAGTAAACTATTTTTAGTTCATCATAATTTGTATCATTTTCACACCCTTACACACATTGCTATAGGAATGCGGTTTGCAAATATGCGTCCTGTAAATGTGGCTATTTCTGTTTGACCGCTGTTTTTGCTTTCAGATATAATGGAACATTTCAGTGCATAATAGTGAAATAAGAAAACAAGCATTAAATTGAAAGAGCTATACGAGTTTAAATTGAATACGAACGATAATAAAGAAAACAACTCGCGCACAAACTTAAAAAATGCATTTATGCGTAACTGTATTTTGGCGACTAGTTAGATTTTAAACAATGGAACGTGCTTATGAAATCCTTTGACGCCTCTGACAGGCAGATGACTTTCATGCATAAAAGACGTAAGTCCTTTATACCTACCATACTAAACAAAACCTTAGTTTTCAGTTTAATCAGAACAAGACGTTTTGCATGCGGGTGAAGCTATGCTGTCATTACGGCTATCATTAACGGACTATCATTTGCCCACCACCAACCTCACAATATCTCTATAAATTTTAGCGAGTTGACTGTAGCCATCCTGACTATCCACAAACATGTCATTTTGTTTCTAATATATTTAAATGCGACCTACCAAGTCAATGTAGCTTCTCTGATATTACACACGGATAAATCAGACCTTCAAATTATCGCATAAAAGTTCTTGCAAATGTCCAAAGAAAACAGAAAAAGTGGAAACTCCACAGGTCACCCAACACGAAAAAAAAAAAAAAAAAAAAAAACATACGAAAATGTTGCAGGCTCGGTTTGACTGAGCCTGTTCATGGACGGTAGTGGTAATACAGGCTACCGTCTACGCCCTCTAGCTCCGGGTTGAGCAGAACTCAACATTTACACATGCTACAAGTACTAAAAACAATTTAGAGACATCAGCAGATGTGTTCATACGGCGGTGCACATGGAGCCCTTTTTTACGTGAGAAGGTGTACGATCAGACAAGTAGCAATAACAAAAAATTCTTAAATTTCATGTCATATCTTGATGTAATCATAATACCAGAACCATTCACACTTAGGACAAACTAGGGTATTAAGGGTTCAATCTGGCCAAGTTTCATTAAAATCTGCCTGGAAGTTTCTGACTAATAGCAATAACAAGAATAGCTAACGGACGGACGGACCATGGACGAAAAGCGATTGGTCTAGCCCACTATCTATTCAGATGGTGGGTTAAAACGACGACAAAATGCACACACCCTGATGCTGAAATCACATAATTAATCAATACCATTGATATATTGATCTCATCAATTCAGTTTGCACGCAGAACAATTTTCCCCAGGGCAATGAGCCAGAATCCAAAATTTAAAGTCAATATCAGTTCTGGTTCAAATGTTATTTTCAAAAATATATTTCAAGACGAATCCCATTCAGATTCAGAAGATACTATTTTTACCATGCCTAAAACATAAAACAGCTACTACCCAAATGACCAATTCCTGTATTATAGTTTTTAACAATTTGGTTCAGTGGTTTCTGAGATGTCGTTTAAAGCAATTGCTGACAGCGACAGCCGACGGACAAAAGAACATACTAAAAGCTGCACTTGACCGAATCTTGTTTTGTTATCATATAATGAAAACATGGTTCCATATAAAGACAGAACGGTTCAATATGTAACATTTTGAATGCATATTAAGGGAAATCGAATCTATAATAATAATGTTTTGCTATCATATAATGAGAATTTGGTTCCATTTAAAGACGAACGGTTCCATATATTGCATTTTCCAGTTTATATAATGAGCAAATTAACCTATATATTCTTAAAACGAATGAATAACATGAAAAATGTCCATATAAGACCGCCACGGCGTTTCATAAACTTGTATCATCGCGGATCTCACGTATGGGAAAGTCAACTATTCTGAATTTGATTATATACCTTAATACAAACTATCTTTATAAATTCAGTGTATCCTTGAGATCTAGTTTACTTTCAGAGAGAGAAAATATAGCTTCTCTGGTCCCAATCAGCAGAAAAGACTAAAATGTCACTGCTGATTTGTGGGACATGATAACAGAGATTTGAGTATATATGCAATGTTGAACCAGTGTGGGTGTGTATATAATGCAGCATTAAAATTTCTTATTGGGTTAGTTGACTTGTCGTGGCATGTGCACGCTCGTTTGTACTGTTAGGCGCTTTGTAGTAATTTCTCGGATTTTCTTTTCAAATACTACATTGAACGACAGACATAGTGATATGAAAGAAACTATCATATTTTAAACACTTATCTACAAAGTAAACCACTTGCAATCTCTTTTTTAGTTTCCTTTACATCGCAATTTGTCCAATGTTGAGGATCATCTACAAAATACAGATGATGCATTACTAATATATTTTTATGTACAAACACATCGGACATTCTGAAGATATGTAAAACTGGCATATATTTTGCTGACTGCTTAAAAGTTGAATTCTTGGAAAATTTCAGTTTCATATTTAAATAAGCGCCCAAAATGTCTATATTCACAGCGTTATAATTTTAACACCATTTAGAAAATGTAAAATGTATTATTTAAACAGCTTTCAATAATATCTCATAACCTTTCATCTGACTTACAGTAACTCCATAAGGAATTGATCATAATAACTACAGAAATTGACTACGGCAGTATTTACAGTATAGACTAGCAGACATCTAATAATTCATTTCTTTTTACCATCATTGACAGCTGAGGCACATCTGTGTTCCATAAGCACTGTACATATGTATACAGCCAAGGAAAGTCAATTGATTATATTTATTTGGAGATGTAGACTTTTCCAAAGAAGCTTTCGTTTGTTAAAATGACATTTTCTGCTTGCTAAATTGATTCGAATGAATAGGTAATAGGTAAGTGCCTATTTCATACAATTTTCTATATTTTTGCTTTTTCTACTAATATTCCCAGAGACTCGTGCAAAAGTCGTATTGTCAGTTGTCAATAGTTAGTGAGAAATACAGTTCCTAATAACAATAAATGAAATAATTTGCAAAGACAATTTAACGACGAAAACAAGAAGTTATTTGATGTTGCGCGGTGACCTCTTCATTTAGTGTCATTACTCAACTTTGCAATATTTCACACAATATTATATACTTTGTGCCTATCACTTGAAACTGACTGAGCAAATACCAAGCTCAGCTGAGTCAATATGTGATAAAAATGACCAATATTAAAAAGCAGGGCTAATTAATACGAGAATGCAGGGCAAATTCAGGATTCGAAATTTTAATTGGTTGTTGAGGGGTCAATGAGCTGTTCAGTGATAAAATGACCATTAATTCAGTGAGTTCATAACGGCCCTGATATTTGACTTTCCTATATGACCACCCTCGGACAAATGGCAAGGCTAGTACGAAATATTTTGATCAATTACACGTTAATTATTACAGATTTTTAAAATGGTAATTTTATGTATATATTGTATTGTTATTTCTGTATTATAAAGGTAAAAAATGTAACCATGAGTTCTTTCTAGCAATAAAATTCGTATGAAGCAATAAGTGTTACTTTTCATTTATTACGTTTAATATTTTCGTTATTTCCTTTGCTTCTAATAACATACACTTTGTATTACTATCAGACAGCAAAAATACAAATTTGTTACAATATATTCATATCAAGTAGGTACTTTATTAATTTTATATTGGTATATCTGTGCCAGCTATTCGAGAAAAAATTACCAGTACCACATATATAGCTCTTACTTATTGTCCAACTAAATTGAAAATAACATTTAGATTCATATCAGCCTGTCATACGATTTATATCGTATGAATTATTAATTGATTTCCATGGTAACGTTTATTTTATCATTAGTATGATAGTATATTTGATTTAAACGTAAAGACTTCTGGTACAGTTTAAGTATTTGATGTACCTCTCCCAATCGTTGACAAAAAATAATATAAGATACAACAAACAAAATTTGAAAGAGCAAAGTGTCTCTAATTGCGATCGAAAATGTTTTGTTATATTTAGAAAAATAAAGTGTATTTTTAGAAAGATATTATTTCACAAATCTCACGAACAGGGAATGATTAAGAACGTAACTTTTTTTTTGCCGTTGCGACATGTTCACGATGAAAGACAACCGCCAATGCCATGTAAAAGTAAACTAATAACAGTAAAGGTGCTTATTTTTTGCTCTTCATTCGTTTTGCAGATATACAGTATTACATTAAATCATATGTTTGACGTCGTGTCTTTGCAAATTTATTCATTTATTGTTATTGATAAAGCTAGAAATACAGTTCGTTTGAATTTTGCTCTACACAAAAAACGGGTACTTTAAAGAAGTCCTGATTTTATCGTTCATTAGATATGGCTCAATAGGCCCAGCAAATTATCTAAAGTATATGTACAATAATCACCTTCAGCTACCATTCTGCTATGGCCCAATTGGAGATGCTTTTGATTATTTAATTACGTCCAAATGTTAGAAATTCTATAAGCTGGAGTTACGGTTTTTATAGCTTCTCACATCGTTTAAATGTACGGATATTGTCACTTGTGACACATGCTGACAGATACGGAAATGATTGTGTATGTTTGTGTAGAATAAGGAATATTAATTCAATTATTGATAATAAAGCAAGACTTATGGATTTTAGGCACGAAATTTTGTCTGAAAGTGCTGATTGCTTGCATCTGGTATTACTATATCCAGGACATGTTATTACGTCTGTGTTGTTTTTAAATACGACGGAATTCAGTTTTCACTAAAACTAGAGCTACTGCACTCCAGTCAACGTATAAACTGACCATTTCTACTGAGCAGAGTTTTAATTGTAGATGAAGGCAAAGTTATGATTATTCCTCATTGCGACCTCAGGAGAAACTAAATGTATGAACTCGTGGACGGATAAAACGGCAACTGTATGATAGCCCACATTATTTTTCGCGGAACATACTATATCGACGATCTATATTTAAAGAGTAGTTGGCCACATAAGAACTTATGAATTCCAGATTTTTTTTTAATATACCGGGTACGAATTCGTCTGTGTTTTCCTTAATTGTATACTTCTTTTATCATGTTTTTTTTCCAACAGCTTACTATGTGGACAATCTAAAGGCTTCTTAAATTACTTGATTTAACGCTAACAGTGACCGCATCAGTCACCAGCAATTCTATACACATGCACTTGAGGTAAGAGATAAAAACTAACAAATAAACTTTATATTGAGTTAATCCATTATGTGAATTCTTACTGAACACACGAAATACAACAATGTGTAAAGTAGGTGCGGACAGAGAGCTTTGACCTTATTTCCAATTTCGAGCAAAGGGGAAAACTCGACTCATCTCTAAAGAAAAATGTGTTTACAGTGAACCTTTGATATAGATATAAAAAGATTTTTTTGCATTTTTCATTCTTAATTTTGCGAAGTTTGGACATACCCATATTTGACAAACGTCGGCGTTTCGTAGATCCAGCATACAGTAAGGGATTTTTTTTGTACTATTCAAACAACAACTGAAAAAATATGCACACATTTTTAGTTTACTTTATAATAAAGAACGTTTTGTTTCATGCACCTCGGCAGATGACATTCTTTTTTCAATTAATACTCATTGATCGATATTAATAATACTATGAAATAGTAATAAAAATAAATATGCGTGGCACGAAATATTAAGCTTTAGACTTTTCCTTCAATCCTTGTGATTCTTTGAAACAAAAAATGCAAAGCAGCGTGTTTGAATATGCATAACAACGACTGTGCACGATCCATATATTACTTAGAGTTAAAAAAAAACAGTTACATTGTCGTAACGCTGCAAGTAGAGTAGAAGCTAATGTTGTCTGTCACAATTTTACAGGAGTTTACATGTCTGAAGTCATTCGTCTTCCAGCTTTGGTTTATGTAGGTGAAAGGGACAAGTCTGTTTTAGTACGGAATACAAGAACACCGGTTCGATAGCTTATCGCTGCTGAATAACTGAAATACCGCTGTTAAACCAATAAAACATATTAAAATGCGAGCATTAATTTTTTACGTATTTTTTGCAAAAAATGTAATTATTGAAGGTTGCATGTAACGACGACATATCTGCTGACACAATTCCATCTCTTTTTCTCTGTACATACAGCGGGAAAAACAGCGGAAAACATCTGCCTTTACGATCATGCCAAGTATGCGCAGTATATAAGTAAATATCTAAGTCTAATGTTATTGCAAAAATCAAGATTTGAAGTAATATATTCAACACTGCTGGGAACAGGTTTTAGGCCATATTCTAGAGTTTGTGACAGCGTAGATTGAAATATATTCACCCTTGTCAAGTCCAAATAATTAGATTGAGAAATGCATCCTCTAATTTCGTTCATAAGATATTGATTCTGCTGAGACAAAACAAAATTGTAATCAATTTTCTTCTGCAAATTTTGAGATAATTCGTTGTTACTTTCTCAAAATACATATCTAACATAAATCCATTATTCATGAACAAAAGTTAAGAGTTTAGATAAACTGAGACATTTGAAAATTTTAAAGTCATACAATGAAGTCTAACACAAATATAATCGTGTTATCAAAACTGCGTGCTCTGGAAGATGTCACTGGAAGAAATAGTGGCATTAACACACACTGGGATCAGAATGGGAATGGTCGCAGATTTCCTAATCAGGCATCAAAATCCTCATTGAAGCTTAACACAATAGGTCATAACTTATTGAAGGCATCTATATATACGTACCGATGTTAATATTTTCAGTGCTACCTTCTTTCAATAGCACAATGTTGGTTGATACAACATGAAAACTCCAGACATTACTCAAGAAATATATCCTTCAGGAAACGTAGTAAAGCACGCGAAATAAAAAGGCACAACTACATGTACTGTGCAACATTGTTTAGTTTAATATTTTATAAGATTGCATAGGCGTGAGAGTGGGGGAGGGGTGGGGGGGGGGGGGGGGGGGGGAAGGGGGCAGTTTTGAGAGTGTAAGTGTGGGAGAGGTGTTAGTATGTGGTCCCAACCACAAACACACGCACTCTTTCCAAAACCTTTTATAAAAAACTGTTGTTTGTTTTTCGCAGAAAAATAAACGGTAGATAAAGGAAAAAAGACATTTATTTGAGAGAGGCTTATACTGATAAGGATCCAATGTGATGTCTATTGTGTGTTAATATGAAAGGGGAAAAACGTTTGTTTTTGTTTGTCCGAAATTATCAGGGAAAATCTGGGATGGTTTAGCTGGCCCACCCCTATTGCGCCCCACTTAAGAGTTCGTTCCTACACCTATTGAGTGTTGTTTGTTCGCTGCTGAGTAAACGGTGCAAAATAATAGATAAAAAGGATATCTGGCATGTGTTTCACCTAGTGAACATCAGATTAGATGCATTTTTTGTAAACCCTGGTGTTAGCAAG
The DNA here is from genome assembly GCF_021730395.1 of Mercenaria mercenaria. Classification (NCBI taxonomy): domain Eukaryota; kingdom Metazoa; phylum Mollusca; class Bivalvia; order Venerida; family Veneridae; genus Mercenaria; species Mercenaria mercenaria. The sequence goes on along the minus strand of NC_069371.1, from coordinate 34,316,032 downwards.
TGAAATATATTTATATCTTACATATTAAACAAGCACATTTTCTCTTCATTTCATGTATTTTCAGTGTTTTTTCCTTCAAATCATAAACAGTTACCAGCGAAGTCACAAGCAATGTTAGGACATCATAATGTACTTGCTGACAAAGTTGTTAGATAATTCTTTGGGAGTTTGTGATTTCCATTTCATTTAATACGAGGAAGCGAATACCATTATGTTTTAAATGTATGCGTGTATATCTTTACTTATGTGTAGCTCTGTTATAATTATTCTTTAGCTTTCAAGTGTAGTTCCATACCAGTGAAACAATAGTTGCGCTGCTTTTACGCGATGAAACCATATGTTTTACTGAACAGAGAAATATGTAATGTTTGATGTTGAAATGTGTCATCTGTCATCAACCATCCGAGTTAATCATGACTTCATCTTTGGGTCTGATTAAGGATACTTGATAACGAAGCTGTGAATAAAGTCTGTGTCACTTTAAATTCATATTCCTTTGCAATTTTAATGCTAAATATGGTAGAGTTATACATGTAAGAATAGAAATGAGTTTTGTGCTGGGTGTTCTTTCATTAACGTTATCATGTACAAATTTCCTTTAATTGAGTTTTTGTAAATTACAGCCTTTTAATACCTTCAAGTTGGTAGTTTTCTGCAATGTTGATAAATCGAAAGTCATCGCGTAACGTCATTTATCCATTTATCCGGATAAGATAGAGTAGAATTTTACTGCATATTGATGTCATCCTGTTTTTGCATTTAAAAAGAGGAATAGTACTTTCTTTCTATCTCCTAAATTATGGACAAATATCTGAGAAATTAGCCAATTGACACATATACTTCCTTTCACAATTTAATAGACAATATATTAATAAACAACTGCGACAAGTTTCATTAAAATCAACATTGAGAAACACAAGCTGTTCGCTAAAATGTCATCATATTTGTGATTTTCTCATAGTCCCCCATTGTGAGAACTTGCTTGAGGTCAAAATGCAGTTTAAATTAGTCTAGCAAACACACAATCACACGGTCCTATTTTCTATTTGTTGAATTTTCTTAGACTATTATAAAGTTTACCAAAGAAAAAAAACAACAACAAAGGATTAATCAAATTCTGCATTGTAGAAATAATGACCTGAACGTGCAGAACTACCTGCGTTGTTTTGTGGAATATTGGACATCATTTCACTACTTTTAGACACTTTTGGTATAAAAAAATCATGTATTGATATATCACTGCGGGGAATCACGTGACGTAAACAGTCGGGTGACACGGACAAAATGGCGTCTAGAGGAGCCGATTTTCCCATAAAAACAAGGTATTCTAGTACTTAATAATTCTGTTTTTGTCGGCATGTATCCTATCATATGCGGCCTTACTTCCGATTTATTTTGATACCCGTTTTAAGGCTGAGATCCTTGTACTTTCCGAGAACATTCATTGAATTTGACGAAAAGTACCCAAAACAAGAATGACGGACTCCACGTAAATCTGATATATTATAAATATCATCGTAAAAAGGCGTGCTTTGCAAATAAATTGAACGTTTGCCCCCGAAATAATATCCTTCAATTTCCGGGAAAAAATGTCAAGCTACGCGGTGGCTAAAACGAATTATTCGCAAATGATGGCCGTCACGTACATTTGGCGGTTTTCACGTACACCCTAAATTTGGATGATTTTCACGTACACATTTTCCACTTTCCAAAACTTCTGTTTGAATACATAATTTTACGTACCCTATATTTACAACAGTTTCTCATTTTATTACAGTAAAAAGAGCATCTTTGCCAAACATGTGGTTAAAAGTTCACGAGCCGATCTGGCCTAAATGATCACGTGAGAAGACACGAGAGAAGGACTCCATATATGTGCTGCGGGAAAAGGTTTTACAACAGAGCGACTATGACGCGCCATATGTAATTTTTAGATTTTTATATTTAAAGCCACCCATATCTAATCATGTTTAAATAAATATCTTAATACAAGGGCTAGACAATCTTTCACCGGCTAAATGACCATTTTTGAGACAACTATGACTTTTTATATACCAGGCGATTCGTTGACGCCATGGTCAATCAAGAAATTCAAATCTAGGCCAGTTACAGGTTCTTAACAAAAATTATTACAACTGGAAATGTCATAAATTTCAGGTGTAGTGCTCACCAAGAAAAGAAATAACGTAAGTGTTCTGTTTGCGGGGCTGCATTCCCAACAAACTCCGATGTGAAAAGACATGCAAACGTACACAGAAAGCCAGAGTATGTCTGTCTCGAATGCGGAATGGAAAGTAGGAGCCAGCAACGTTATATCGATCACATAGCGGGACACACAGGAGAAAAGAACCATAAGTGTTCCTGTGGAATGGTCTATAGGTACCGCACAAGCCTTTACAGACATAAGAAAAATTGTAACAAGTAATTACACTTTGGGTTCTATTTGATAAAGATGGTGCACTGAACAGTATTCACTGCCCGTATATTTATTTGGAATTATGTTTTAATGTTTAAATCTGTTGGTATATTTAAATCAGACAAAACAGGAAGTGAACCGCAAAACTACTTAGTTGAAATGTTTTTGATATTTACTTATATTGTGTTTCATTATAGCGTAAAGAAACGCTGTCGAGTGGCTAAATTCGCTAACACCTTTATGGATATCATGGTTCCGAAACAGCATCTGCAAATGGGTCTATGAGAAAGTTTCTTTTCAACATGTCAGTTTAGTAAATTTTTTTATAAATACCTGCAATACTGTGTGATTTTAAAGCGAGGGAAAATAGTTTTAATTACTTATAGTTTTAAATATACATTAGTCAGTGTCTGCCACTGCGATAATGTAAAGTAAAAAAATACTCAAAATCGTGTTAAATTGTCTTTTACATTTTTACACTTAATTTCCATGTGGTGGTTTTGTCGATATTGCTGTATCGTCTGTCAGTAATATTTTCGTATTTCTAAAGTAAGTAATTGGTTAGCTAAGAAAATGTTCTTGATTTGACACATCAGTGTAATTTCTTCTAATTGAAAAGTTGTTAAGAATTTTGACATGAAATCTTCGAGAAAGTCTGGTACTTATTTTTTACGTTTATGAACTTCGTCTTTTAATATCAGTATCTGCCAGGTGCAATTTTGTATCTTTTTATTTTCATCTTATTTATATTTGTGATTATCTGTGATTTTAAACAAATTACCTGTGATAAAATGTACTGGTCTCTAAGGTCAAGGTCAAAGGCGTGACTGATCTCTAAGTTTTTATATAGACCCTTTGATATCTAACTAACTCTGTTTGATATAAAGTGAAAATTCACTCATTTAAATGTTCATGCTTCCAAAAACGAGATCAAAAACAATATAAACGTATACTTTTAATCATACAATTTTGTGCCTTTCGTTCCGTTACGAGTGGCAGTTCTTATATCAATTGTTGTTGATACAAATGATACTGATACCGCTTCTTAAGGCTTGCTGTAACCTCCACACCACCAATGTTTTGTTAGAATAATACGGAATGATTTATTGATCTCAACCATAATTTCATTTATAATCATTTCTCTAAATCATAAGGCCTAAAAAGATATTTGTTTCAGTATCATGCTAAAAATATTAGGGTAGGTAGGTCGGAATTTTTAATTGTTTACTAAGTGGGACGTTTCGGAAATTATTTTTGTGTCAAAAATTTAATACAAATAAGGGGGTTATGCATTTAGAGCATCAGGAAGTTGATTTCTAACATCACTGACCATGTCTAAAGCATAAAAAGTGCAGTTTTGCAACTTTTGGTTAAAAAGTTTAAAAACATCTCCAAGGTCATTAAACATTAAGGGTCGGGTTAAAAATTTAGGGTAGGTCGGGATACTGGAAACAAACATTTTTTAGACCTAAATATCAATCGTTTGTGTTTTTATAATGTTATAAAAATAATTGAATAACGTTGGAAACGAGTTGTGTATTTTATTAAATGTTTGCGATAGGGGTCTAGCCAAATTAGAATTATCCATTGTCGGTCATTAATTGGAGAACTTTTTGTTTCTTCACACATACGTAGTCACTACCCATGTTAAGCTGTTTCAAAAGTGTATCGTTGATTCGATTCATGCTACCAACAAAGACTCTTTATATGTCTCGCTCAGGGTCAAGCTAAGCTGGGCCAGTTGAGCTTATGTTGATTGCTTAACTACACATTACACTTTCATTTGAGAATGTCACTATCCGTTGCCGAGACAGTCAAACTGATCCAAAAGTAATGAAGCTGAAACACGGATTGTAAATCAAAGAAAACATATAATAGTCGAGTATTTATATCAAGTATATATAACAAAGCTCTCGTAGGTAACACATATGGTTTTCTATAGTTTCAGGCGCCGAAAAATATTTCTAAAAACACAACAGGTTATTTTAAAAAACCCAGTGAGCACTTAGTAGAAAGGACCGTGTATATTCTACCTCCTTCATGTATAACTCATAAGTAGAAGAGTAAGGCATCGTTAAAGAAAATAGTCACCTCAACACAGAATTTACTAAGTAATACGTAGGATGTGGAGCGCCCTTATTCGGAGCGCTTGTATACCCGGTAGACATATTAAAACACTTTTAACTTGTTACTCATAAAGAATTACATGCGAGATTACTTTGTTTAACAGATTGCAATTTAGTCGGATGTTATATCAAACGTCTGTTCGTTATATTCCAGATTGAGCGGGTGTAGAAAAGTGTTGCCTGTAAAAACACGACACATTGTGCAATCTGTTTATTATAAGTGTTCATGGTTAGAAAGTTTTTCAAAATGTCAAGTTCGTCGTGACTTTTGACACCTCCCATAAAATGTAAAAACCTCCCACCAAACATCCTCCATCCAAGTTTCCAGAACAATTTTGTTTGCTCCGAGTATCTCATAGTTGTTGTAGATGTTTTGTCAAACCACTGAACAACTTCAAGCCATAATAAAAATGCGATATTCTTCAACGGAAAAGTGTGGTCTTTTACTTGCCTACATAACTTAAGAAACATTTCATCACTGTCCCCATTTTCGATAATTCTGTCAATACATCTGGCAGCAAATCAGTTATTTTAGAATTGTACTATTATCTTTACTAGTTTTGTCTTTGTCATCAGAGTGTTTCAGGCGACTACATCTGGCACTTACTTTACAACAATCTGTAGATTCACTGTTGTTTTTCTCATCTGACTTGCCTGAATTTTTTTATCAGGTTTAACCGCTAACACGTCATATGAATCATTTAGGTCGTCAGAAAGTATTTCACAATCTGCTAATATCTGTTCAAACGAAGCTGTGTCCGTGTCAGAGTTAGATTTATCACCTGATTTATCACCTCGACCTGAAGATTTGGTGTCATTGAAATTACTCACATTTGTCCCAGGACCATTGTCAAATAAACATTTTGAAGAAGTACATTTTATTTTTTTTATAAACAGGTGATGCTCTGTAAAGAGGTGATCTGAATGGCTGTTGAAATGGCGACTTGGTTGGTGTTTTCGCCAATTTTCTCTTTCCAGAAATCGTAGTGGCACTAGAAACATTCGCACTGATTATTTTCTTTCTAAATTTGTTCTTCGCTACCTGGAGGGTCAGATGGGATTTCGCTTTTACCATTTTCTGAAAAAAAACTTGGCTAGACTTTGGGTTAAACGTTTGCACAAAAGTTACTTTAATTCAAAAACGATATTGATTGTAATATGTTTTTATCATTGTTCAGTGCCCAGGCAAGCGTTTGAGAACTATAAAGAATCAGAATTAAAATTGATAAGTAAGATTGGCAAGTGTAAATTGCACATCTCACACAAGAAAGTGACATTTCTGAAGCAGGATGACACTAAACTGTCAATATGTATTATCTGTTCAATTTAAGTTGTGAAAACTTGTAAGTTGCGTAGTAGCAACTATATTCTGATCTATTCTGCTTTAAGGTAAAATGTAATAGTTCACAAATAAACATTCTTGAAGATAATCAGAGGTGTACTATCTAGTGCTTTGGAGTTGGGAGGTGTAAAGTCTATTGCTGTAATGTACTTATAAGCCTGTACTTTCTCTGGAGGTTTTAAAAAAGCAAAATACATAGGAATCAAACAGTACAAAACACGCCCAGCATCCGCTCAACATAAACAACAGAGAAGTATCCGACTAGTTTTGGAAACTGGAAAATTGTGTACGTTAAAACCATCCAAATTTAGGGTGTACGTGAAAACCGCAAAATGTACGTGACGGCCATCATTTGCGAATATTCGTTTTAGCCACCGCGTAGCTTGACATTTTTTTTTATCGAAAACTGAAGGATATCATTTCGGGGGCAAACGTTGGTCAATTTATTTACAAAGCACGCCTTTTTACGATGGTATTTATAATATACCATATGTACGCGGAGTCCGTCATTCTTGTTTTGAGTACTTTTCGTCAAATTCAATGAATGTTCTCGGAAAGTACAAGGATCTAAGCCTTAAAATGGGTATCAAAATAAATCGGAAGTAAGGCCGCATATGATAGGATTCATGCCGACAAAAATTATTAAATACTAGAATACCTTGTTTTTATGGAAAAATCGGCTCCTCTAGACGCCATTCTCTCCATGTCACCCGACTGTTTACGTCACGTGATTCCCCGCCGTGTATATCAAAATTCGATTTTATGATATTAACTAATCATTTCTTGATATTAAAACTTAATTTCCTGATAAGAAAGAAATATCGACAAAAATTGATATATTGTCACAAAATCATTTCATTCTTGATATAAAAAGAATCTATTTTCTGGTATTATTCATTCATTTACTGATATGAAGAATGAATAAAAAATATTCTACTTCGAATTCGAATACATTGTAAGCACAATGTAATTACCAAACCTTTATGTTTATAAAGATTTATATGTCTATTTCATATGATGCAATGTTATATTTACTGCATCATATGAAAATGCCATTGAGTTTCGTAACACAGTTATACAGAAGAAAATACTATTTAAGAGATTATAGACATATATCTATTACATAGGGTTTACCAGTTTTGTTGGTGCTTTTTGCTGACGTTCCTATGTTAACTGTATTGAACAAAACAATGATTGGTAAAAAATCAGTGTGAAATCATAATATTCAACTTTAAATAATTGAAGAATGACTGACTCGGCAGGTTTTGATGAACAACTGATTTTGGGACATATTTTTAAAGACAACATAAATATATCTAAGCCTGCATTAAGCAGAGCTTGAAAAAAAATTGTCAAATAAATAGTTAAATCTTAGCTGTGTTTGGTATCGTTGTCTTGAATTCGTAATACAAGTTATCATTAATGTATTTAATGCGTTACATATTGCAATTCACTATTACCTTTTAATAACTAGTTTCCTTTTTGCCTTTTCTAGAGTAACACCGACATAGTTTAGGCCATATGGCAATTTTCCAGCTTTTGATGGCAGAGAAGACCCCAATCCGAGCTTAAATTCTTGATACGGCGAGCACCTGGCGAGCACCTGGGTAGGACTATCGACCTTCCGGGCTATTTTGTATGAAAGAACTCTACACCCAAAGGGAGGTTTCGAACCCACAACAATGAGGGAAAAGTGATTCGAAAACAACGACCTCATTGACAACCATTCGACCGCAGAGGTACTTCTTTATTATTGAAAAATTGCGTTTTACATGCATGTGTATCATTACCGAAGTTAAAACAAATTTTATCATTAACAACGGTTTTGATTGTATGTATTTTATTTTACCAATATAGACCAACCTTTAGGGTTGTCTGACAATAAGTCCTCAAGCCTGTTAAATCCACATCATCCAATTATTCTAACATTATTCTGACATCAGTGTATGAATTTTACTTGAAGCCATGTCTGTACCGTTTATTATGGGACACGAATAGCTGCAAATAGCTGATTAATAAGTAGTAACTTTATTATAACATTTAAGATTACATGTCCCTTACACAAGCTGTTTTCAACTGATGAAAATGTCATAAGTTCATGTTGTCACGAATGATGTGTGACTGCAATTATTATTACCTCTAATCAATTTGAAATTTAGATGAAAAGCTGAAACTATGTCCGTAACATAGGTCGGTGTCAAAGGCATTTAAATCTTGAATTCATATAAGTCTTGTGGTTCGTTTCCATGGTAAAATTAATTTACCAAGTTCAAGAGATCACTATTTGTTACTGAAATATAGACACGTTTTGCAATGTAATTAGTATATACATACCAAAATATAAGTTTTATCACAGCAGCGTTGTTTGTGCCGTGTTGCGGCTGTAACAAGTCTCCCCGTACTTTCAATCGGAGTTGTTATCTTTCGATCTCTTCAGATCGTTCAGTACGACATTTATGTTGTGTTAGTGTACTGTTTATTTTTCGGCTTAAACGGCTTTAAAAGATTTAGGTATTATTTAATCACTCTCTTAAGACGTTGACTTCTTCATGTGAGGAAGCTATCCAGCCGGCTTACGGAAGGTCGATGGTTCTACCCAGGCGCCCGCCCGTGATGAAATAATGGACGGAGCGGCAACTGAAGTCTTTCTCCACCATCAAAACTGGAAAGTCGTCATATGACCTCTAATTGTGTCGATGCGACGTTAAATCCAACAAAAACAAAAACAAGATTGTCTGAAAATAGGTTTTCAAGCCTGTCAAATCCACATCGTTCAATTAGTCTAGCATCATTTTAACAAAGTATAGTTATTTCGCTTAAAGTCATATCTATACCATTTATTACGGCAAAAACAAACATTTTTATGGGACACGAATGACAGTAAATAGATGTATAATAAAAAGATACTATAATATAACATTTATTAAGATAAAATCATCTTCCTTTGGTATACAAAAGCTGTTTTTGACTGAGAAAAAGGTGATATTTTTATGTTGTCGCAAGATCTTTTTATCAAAACCAAACAATAAACTTAATTACTTTCTCTTCATTTTCTTTTAAGGATGTTGTACACCTTGTCGACAGGGTAGATTCAAATTTATTGAACAGCAGCAACTCATTGTACTTCGTATAAATCAACGTTAAACGCCAAAGCTCGTATTTCTTTGCCTCTGTCCCTTCAAGTAAACATTTCATGCAGGTTATACAGGTTAAAGTACATGGTCCTGTAAAGACATTTCATGTATTGAAAAATGAAGGGTAACGAGGATATTTAACAGTGGTTTAAGTCTTAGCCATATTATAAAGCCATACTATAAGTCTGCGTTGATGGTATATTTTAAATTAGTAGTTTATGTATAAGTTTTCTAATATAAACTAAAATGAAAAATGTCGCGGCGTTCGTGATTCAATAAAAACACATTTTCTCTTTTAAAGGGAATTCCTATATTTTATATGCGCATCTTTCTGCGCAGCCGACACTTTCTATGGAAAACTGAACTGAAGTCAACATTTGTTGAAACATGTTACAGACAATCTTAAATATGAGGAATCTTGAATGAAATAACATTTTTGATAAGTTTTATCAGTAATCAAATGTTGATACTGGTTTATGTTGTATTGACAAGTATCACACCTGACAGGTATCTTGCTATTTTTGTGGTTGTGTTTTCACATTGCATTTTAGTGCAAAGACAGGGTTGTTCATATAATGTAAGATAATTGACTTAGTACTGATAAGACAATATCACCTTTCAGATTATTTAGTATTCAATTATAGAAAGAATTAAGAATTATTAAAACTTTTTTTTAACATTCATGTAATCAATTTGGCCAGGTTCGCGCCATTTCCGTCCGAACAGGTGTTGTATTCTAGCGGTCTTAACATAAAATTTAGCCTGGTGACTCATACATTTTTAGCCAATTTTATGCTCACAATACAATTATCTATACACAAGAAAAAAGGAAAAAATTCTATGAAAGAGTTTTTTCAAAATTTAAAAAAATATTCTTCACGATGGACATTTTTCGTTGAAAAAAGTTCACAAAAGTAAATATGAAACAATATTTTTTTTTTCATTTGTACCCATTATTGTAAGGATACAGTATTACAAATATGACTATGATATCAAATAAGTATAAAATAAAATCTGTAAAAAGAAAAAACCGTATTGTGCTGTCTTGATATATATTTTGGTTGGTATTTATAAAAAAGCAGAAAATTATGAAAATGTTGTAAAATCGCTGGCAGTTTCAGCAACAGTGGGTGTGCTCAAAGCATTTTTTTTTTCACAAAAACAAGCCTGGTGACCTATTGTTTTTATTTGTTCATTGTTTTCAGCACACATTTTCCTATCATATATGTGAATTTAAAAAAATTCTATGAAAGGGAAAAAAATGTAGGAATTCTCTTTAAGCAAGTATGCTTCAGTGTCATTTGCTTTATGACCGAAATGGAATATTGAGTTTAAGTATTAGCAGAATTTTTAAACACTTGTTTCCTGTCGTATCTCAGTTACGTTAGTAACAATTACAATCCGAATGTTTACACTTAATCTTATATCTGTAACAGAAAAAATAATGTGTGATTGCGATTATTACTATTTTGAAATATAAATGAAAGTTGAAACTCTGCTCCTACAATAAGTTAGTATCAAAGGCCTTTAAATTTATATAGGTCTCGCGGTTCCTCTCCACGGTAAAATTTATTTTCTTAGTTCAAGATATCACTAATTTATCACTGAAATGTTTAGCAAGTTATTTCGTATGTACATACCAAAATACCAATGAAAAAGACAAAATAGTTTTACAAATCAAATTTCCCACTTTATTTGAAAATGACTGTATCTATTTTGCACCCGCCTATCTTTCAAGTCAGATCAGTCATACATTTTCTTACATTCCGCATGATTGTTCAATTTGGTTATTTTTCAAAATGGAAGATTCATCAAGCTGCCAAAAGGTAAATATGAATCTCCAGAAAAACGAGTACAAGTATTTAAACAGGCACTTGTTGCCATATATTCTCAAAATCTGCTCCCGGTGTTCAAATTAGAGTGCTAAATCTGTAAAACATTAATGGCACAAGAATGCCTGCAAACATCCAAGTAAGTACAAAAAATGACTAAAATGTTGAAAGCTGTTTTTGTTTTGTTTTTCTGGTCATACGGCGAATTTTCAGCTTTGATGGTGGAGGAAGACCCCCAGGTGTCCCGCCGTGCATTATTTCATCACGGGCGGGCACCTGAATAGAACCACCGGCCTTCCATTTGCCAGTTGGACGGGGAGAAAACTGTGTGTTTAAAATATTCAATACCGGTTTTTACATTTGTTTTCATTTCTCAGTGTTAGATTTGTATTTTATAGCAAACTCTATTGTTATGAAAAATTCAAATTTTACTACCCAAAATAAAAACGTGAGCTTGAAAAAAAAAAACGGAAAAAACAAGGGTTTAAATAACAAAGGAACATTTTGGTCATTTCTACAAATAAAATTCCAATTCATTATATCTTTAACACGAATTCATGTCCTATACAAACAGGCATTTTTTCCGAAACTTTAAGTTTGATATTCACGAAAATAAATGACTGTAACAGTAACTAATACAAAAAAGAGCTATGTAAAGTTTCAGCAGTATATGTGCATTAGAAAATGATATTATAGCATCTTGAAAATATGAATTTCAGGTATGCTTATCTCTTAAGAGTATACTTTGAATGTTCTTCTTACAAAACATAAAGCATAAATTTCAGACGTGTTTATCTCTAAAGAAAATTATGTATAATTGGAATGTTCTTCTTGCTGGACATATTGTAAACAATTATAATTTGTATGTTCTTGATACAGGACATATAAAAACATCATCCCTTAGATAGTGTTTCTGTTTAAAGCTACATGAAGTCATACAGCGCTAAGGTTTTACATTTGACTCATAATACTGTTCAAAAAAGCTATGTTTTCTTCATTAAAGAAAATCCACATTCTATATACTCAAACTAAAGTGAATAAAAATGTAACATCCTTAAATTCGAAAGAATGTTTTCCTGTAAGACTTACCTAATGTAATATCTATCATACATGCATCATAAATAATAATGCTGGTAAATTTACTGCGTTCCGAGAAGCGTGACTTCTGTCAGTGAAACTCGTATTCGAATAAGTTTTGTTCAATTATCGTCTTTGACAAATGTCCATAAAAGTCATGGCACTGGATTTTACAGGAATTTCGGTTGATAAAAGGTTGATCTGATTTTTCGTTGCAAATCGCATATGCAGGTGACATTCCCGTAATGTTGGACAGGTGTGGTTTTGCTACATGTGGAACCTTAGGTCTCAATCTGCGAAGTCCACGTGGATGATGTTTAATTTTGTCTCATTATAGCACTGCAATTAAAGATATTAAGACTCTGGGCAAGAATAAATGACTGTTTCAGAAAAATCGGGCAGCATGATGAATTCATGTGGACTTCAATGTGTAATGACCATTTACTTTTGTAAATGTAAGCTGTGCATTTACGCTTTATGATACGGCAAGATCATAGTGTTCAGGATTTCAACGGTTAGGATTCAAGAAGCCCAAAAGAAATAACCGCATTACATAATTTATTTGATAAACAATCAAAAATTAACAGAAACACTTGAATAGAAATGCAAGAATAAAATATCTAAATTAATATACAGAAGTTGTGTGTTTTAATTCACGACTTGCGAACATCTTAAGGACTAACTGAATGTGCCAATTGAAGGTGCCTCTTCTGGTAATTTATAAAGAATGATTATGAGCCATAACTTGTGTTCAAACACATAGAAGTTGCATTACGTTACTGTTACGCCATGTATCCCCTTGTCTTACATTTTGGAATATAATAAAATTCCATCATTACGATATTGAAGGATATAACAGCACAATTTTGTCATTTGATGTGACTCTGATCTTTGGCTTTGGTACATGAAACCGAAATAATATTATACTCAGCATTGCGGCTACAAACTAATGTCCGCTGCTCTGATTCACAGACATTTAAGGTGAATAAATCCGCTTTTTTGGTTTTCTGATAAGAGTTTATCTTACTAAGGTGTCTTGCAGCAAAACAAATGATATCAGCAAATTGGAATATATTGCATTTTCCACTCAATGAGCTCTCAATATTGGATTTGCATTTGACAGCAAACTGCTTTGTTATAAAGACATTCCAATTTGCACTCAAGTCTAGACGATTACAAATGATATACACAGGCATTTTTAAGAACGAGACAGGATCTAAATTTGATTATTTTTATAGTCCAAAATACCAGACATCTGATTAGAATTATTGCAAAACCCTTTCAGACGACGTAAGTAAAATACTTACCATAAAAAATGATTGTGTATGCAACGATGAAAGGAAGTTGCTATAGTTGGGTTCTCGCGGTCTTCGTTTTTATAACATTCTCTTTGGTTTCCTACGATGAAAGACTGCTTATCAATACCATCCTGTGTGTTTTTATTTTATCTTTATATCGGCATGTGGGAATCTGGCCCATAAACAAAAAGATGTCAGGACGTTTCAAAGTTGCATGATGGCAATATTTTGATTAAGATATGAACCTGCAGCGAAACGTAATTCAGTTTTGTTGGATCGAAAATTTTACAGCATTATGGACTATGCGCAATTACCTTGCATTTGATACTTATATAATGTCATTATGGTCACATTTTTGATATGGAAAAGGTCACAGGTTGGTATTTAACAGAAAGTAAAACATACCACAGATTCTAGGATAAATTAGGCAAAAAAGTCTTTTCCGTGCCATATGATAGGAATGTTAATACCTGTCGAAATAACATTTGGTATTGGTAATGGAAGAGTTGACCAAATTAATGATTTCAATGCCTTTTGAAACCTAGTACGCTTTAAAAACGGATTTTATAATAAAATACCGATGATACAAATGCAATATCCTGTGAGGAAAATGTAAAGGCACTAGAAAGATTAAATAGACCTTTACCGAAAGAAACTCCTACTCTCATGCATTCAGAATAACATCTTTTTAAAGGTATATTAGATTTAAAACATGGAACAATTACTTCATATAGTTTATGTAAACATAAAATATACAAGTTTATGTGTATAACAGTACTATGCATTAGGTTTACAATTTTAGTACATACTGTATACATGTAGATAAACACTTATAAATGTGTACTACCATTAAAAAAACTGGCCGTTTTTAACAATCAACTGTTACTGCATGACATTCAATTATGCAAACTTAATTTATACAAAGAAAAGTTGTAACATTTAATGAGGATTTTATACATTTGAAGTAAATATCTAAAGATAAAATATTTAAGTGAAAGATGGCCATTAGATATCTTTATGCATATTTCTATGTTCCCTTTGTCTATTAGAGTTGCACAACTTGTAAAGAAAAGAAAAGGCAATTTTCGTACACATATGCTACATAATGTGTGAGTTAAGGACATACTTTATAAACATCCAACTCTTAATTAAAAAGCTATCAAAAGCCTCGACGTAAGATCAAATGCATAAACGTATGTCCAGAATGCGGTTGTCTACTGGAACTCTAAGCCTTTAGTGCACTGAAAACCAAACCTTCCTTATGTTGAAATGACATTTAGACGTCATTTAGAACGGCCATAAAATTAACAATCCATGTAATAATATGTCTGTCTTCCCGGTATCCGAAAAAAAATGTATGTAACTAGAGAGAGACCAGACATATCTTTTTAAGCTGTCCAGAATTTTGAAGGACGGCTGGAACGCCAGTCATATGATGTTTATACAGTTATAGAGCTAAAACAGTCTGGCAATTTAACTAAAAAATAATGTAACATAATTACGTTTATGAAAACCTATCATTACGAGATCGCTGAAATAAAGTTATATGACGACAGTGTATTAGGAAAGACTGTTTGTTGTAATAAAAGAAGAAGTTCAAATATTACCGCCGCGGAATGATTCGTCATTGACCAAAATAACTTTGAACTAATTTTTTATATACATGTTAAAGGTAAGAAAAATCATTTAATATGAATACGATAAGCTTTCAAAGAATTGCGAGCTTTTTATTGCTTTTAATTAAAGAAATGGACATATGATGCACTTTTCACATCGACAATAATAATAGTTGAGAATTTGATTAAATCTAGTATATAGCACATTGAACAAAGCTTTGGTTAGAAAGTACAAATCTCAAAATCACACCGGCATAAAGCTTTCATTAAATTGAAATGTATTCTTTTTTTGAAAGATCAAAGAAGTATGTATCAGAATCAAACACAAAACTCTACATCTGCACTCATTGTGGGATGTGGAACTTCTCCGTCTGTAGAGGATTGTAAGGGATCTCTCCCAGATTTTTTTTTCAATCTAAAATTCATTTATGCATTAAACTAATACATTCATAATCAGGAGTTAATATACGTTTATCAATGAATGCTTGTTTGTTTTCCCCCAGACAAAAAAATCAAGAATGTATTCATACAGTTTAACATGTACATGAATACATGTTTCTTCCACCTTACGTTTGGACAAAAGGGTGTGGATTTCATCTATACTCATGTATAGGCTGCTACTCTCCTGCAATTAATGTCTTCAATAATTTACGTATAAAAAACAAATAAACTTAAAATGTATTTTACGCTATTTTTCCTTCTTCCTAAAAGGACATGTTGTATGTGATCTCAAAACACTCGATACCGATATTACGAAAGAAATGATTTCAAAGCATAATACAAGAAAAAAAAATCATCTCATTTACCTCATGCCAATGAATCAATTTCAGGACTTTTTTCAAAAAACACTCTGCTAATCAAATTGTCGATGTCGCAAACTTCAAATGAGAATGTCACGCTAAATTTAAGAGCGATGGAAATTGCCTCCCAGATAAAATTTCGTTTCACAAAATCAAGTTACAAGTGGGCGAGTTGATTAAATAACAACGTTTTATTGTACCGGCTAAATGACACCAGGAAACAGACTTGCAAAATATCTGCATTACAAAACAAGAGGTGCGTAATGGCCATAAGATCCCTCACCTGAGTTCGCGGTTCAAATATGTAACAAGTTTTGTCATCCAAGAAACATTTCTGCCGACTTACTTTAGGAGCTCTTCGCATTACTCTAAAAGTGCTGTTTTGAACGGCATTCAGACGGTTTTAGGACTGCCCATATAGATATGGAAAAACATGTATATTGCTTTCACCAGTCCCTCAAAATATTCACCCTTAACAGAAAGGCACTTTATTTTTCAATCCAGGCTATCCGCAGAGTAGTCTGCCCTTGGAATACTATGCAGACACTGATACACTACGCTACCAAGGGAGCTTTGGGAATTATATTGACGCACAGTCAGCATTTTTTTTTCAGCACAGGAAAGAGAAACAATCACAGGGACTTTGGTCGGTACGGCATTTGCTTCACTTGCTGGTCCTGTAAATACAGCTGTACAAAATTGCTCTTGTGTGCAGAGGTATTGTCATGAATTAGGTAGATGCCCCTTCAACTAGTTTGTATGCAACGTTTAATATAATGATTTCTAACTGATTTCAGATAGTCCCTGTAAAACTCTCAAGCACTAGATCTGCCGGATGCACTTGTTATTTGCACAACAAGGCCTTTGGAATAGAAGAAATGGTGTAAAATACATGTAACACAATAGGGTACCGCCATTGAACGTTAGAAAAACTGCTTATTTACCTGTTCAGTCTTCACGGCAATAACAAGCTGGTAAGCAATCTCGAAGAAGAGTTAGTAGAGTTCTGTTCTTCTGTAAGGAAGGCAGGAATAGTAGTTACCACAGTTACGCTAGTCCATGAGCTGATACAGATGTATTACGTAGAAAGCATGCATACTTGGTTGCTCAATTGCAGTTTTACTTTGAAATGGCCTGCCTTATGTTTAATAATTTAGATAGTAACGATAATAGGTAAATTTACTTTGAAATTGCATTTAGTGCTACGTCCGTCCGGATTTTTATACCATAAAATAGTCAGTCAAAAATTATACATGTATTATAACACATACTGTAGCTTTATTAATTATATATGAATGACATTATGTATTGTATTTCATGATTTTAATGATTTAAGCTGTTTACTGATGTATGATGACGTGACCTTATTCATAAAGAGGTACTTATAAATTACGTTTGAGGTAGTTTATTCAATTGTCACAAGGCATTTTTTTAAAAAAAATATTTTTTATCTGTCTACTGGCTAATTCATTCTTCTTTCGCTAGGTCCTAAATATAGCTCTAGGATATTTGTTTGTTTTCTGTGTGATCTCGAAATATATCTTTTCTTCAACGTTAAGAGAGACAATTCAATGTTTTCACAAAGGTGGAGCCCGAGTGAAAATATCAGAATTGTCTCCTTTAACAAATTTTCTTTGTATTTCATGCTTTTTTGTGAAGATCAATAGTTTTTCTGTTTATTACATGCTTACATATTCAAATGAGACCGATACTTCATGACAAAATTCGGATTTATTTAGGCTACCATGTTACGTATGATGCATCCGCTAACCATGTTCACTTATGCACAGTGATATCGAATATTGGTTATTAGGTCCGTAAAATCAACATGACGCCATTTTGGTTTTTGAGAACAAAAACTGCATTTAAATATTTTGTTAAAAAATACACGATCCGCGGTTAAAAGATAGCGGCAAATGTCAATAATTAAATAAGTATGCATATTTAAAACTTTCCGGGTCAATGCCGTCAGTTCGTTAAATGACCGAAACTTTGCTTTGTTTACCACACAAAACATTCGGAAGGTCAGATTAAAAACAACAAGAAAACCGTAAACAACTAAAGAATAACCGAAATGCCCAGAAATCAAGATGCAGAATTAAATATCAGCATGGATTTATTAGCAATAGCTTGGAAATATTGATCTAGGAGCAGCATCGCATAACAAATTATGTCGCAAAATAACTTGTGATGGAACACAGCCGACAGCTGGCTGGGAAAATACTTCGACGAAATGTTGAGCATATTACCTAAGGTTGAGTTGATGTTTTGTGATAATTAGCTAAGACATCAACCAACTAAATGTGCTGTCGCCAGCATAATCCACCAAACAATAGTAAACAGTTGAAAAGTGGAGAAGCACACACATGCATAAATGGCAAGTTCAAATAAAGTTTCATTTTAAAAGGAAAGGCTGCAAGTATAGCAGCTTATGAAGAAAACAAAACATTTTGTCATTGTGTAAAAGCATCCGTATCGTCCATTTGTTCTATTTATAGTCCAAATGAGGGTTTTCCTTTGTTACTATCTAAATTCGACGAAACCGGAAGTAGTCGACTTCTCTGTCTTTTTCGTAAACATGACTAAGCTGTGAAACATGCACAGAAACCGTCTAAAACCAGATATCCATTTAAACACTTATTGATTCGGCCACAATGTACTGAAACACCCAATTGGCAGATTGCATTATTTCAGTGGTGTGCTTACTATGCCAGGTATACATGTCCATAAATTCTTTACATATAGTAACTAAAATAACTGAAATATGTAAAGTCAGAAATTAAACGATCTTCAATTTCAATAAAATCTTAATATATGTAATTGATTTACATTTTGTTATCATATGATTGTTCGTGAAACACCCTCGAATTAATAATAGACTGTCATAAAATGCAAACAACCGTTGAACCAAAGCAACTGTAGGTGTGACCAGTCGGTAGGCCGCTTGGATATATTCAACTTCCCGGCTTCTTGCAGTAGACAGGACTACATTTGGGGAGGCAAAATAACCGAAAAGCTCCAAGCCAACAACCAAGATAACAGTTCTAGAGCATTTGAAAACTTATTTAAGTATAGCTAGCTTCTTCTCTACAGGATTTTCTACATGACTCGTAAATGGCTTGAAAATTAGGATAACAATAGGGTACCTGTACTTCTAAAGACAATGAAAGGAGGTTATTACGAAATATTTTCAAGGAAGATAACTTGTTTCTGCAGAAAAAGAAGTTCGGCACTGTGAGTGATATTGAGAAATACCTCTCTGATAATTTTCAGTTTTTCCCAGCTAGCATAAAATAAAACATAATATCTTCACAATGACGATGTACTAGATTTGAGGACAAATACAACTGACCAAGGATATGTTAATGTACAATTATGAAAATATTAATAGTATGCAACCAAGCAAAATAATGTGTCTGTCCATGAGAGGTAGTGGAAAGTGCAACACCCCTCAAGCCCCCTAGCACCGGCTCAAGGGGAACTCTATTACCCATGAACATTGAGTGGACTGACCAGAAAATATAACAATACTGAATCCAGGTGCGGGAAGACTTTTTACGGCCGCCTAACTTAGAGATTGCTGTTGTGATAGTAAATAAAACCTGTAAGAAGATCCTTTGGAAGCATAGAATGCAACCAGGTAAAATAATAGCAGAGTTTGTTCATGAGAGGTAGTTGAAAGTGCAACATCCCTCACGCCACATAGCGCCGGCTTAAGCGGAACTCTATTACCCATGAACATTAAGTGGACTCCATAATCCTAAAGGACCAGAAAATATAACAACACTGAATCCAAGTACGGGGAGACTTTTTACGGCCGCCACACGGCACTTAAAGATTGCTGTTGTACTAGTTAATAAAATCTGTAGGAAGGTCCTTTTTGAAGCATCGATATCCTTATTATGTAATCAATAAAACTACGTTTCAATAACAAAGACTTTTTTGTTATATACCTTGCCCTATACGTCAGATTTCAAATATCGTTCTGCCGTTAACGCGCGTTAAAAATGTTGGAAAAAATAATGTTTCATACACAGTTCGTCCGGAATCCCCCGTTTCAATAATATACCACTCTGTTTCAATACTTTCGCAATATCTTACAAATAGTTATAAATGATTTGATTTTAAGCAAATCGGGAAAAGCCACTGCACACACAGACTAGAATATATGTCCTCACGAAATCAAAATATGCACGCAATTGAACAATAACTACTTGATATGTTTGCAAGTCGTCTGCTCCGTGAATAATATTGTATCGTATTTCAGAGAAAATTATCTAAACGCTGAATCAGTTTGCATCAAGTTTTGAAACTGGGACAGTTCAACATACATACATACAAACATACGGCATATTTTTAAAATTTAATCGAAATATTCCTTAACGATACCGTAACGGCAGATGGAATGTCTATAGTGAAGAGATTATATCTATTTGCATAAAGCATACAATTTAGTTACGACCAGTATTATAATATAATCAAAGGCAATAAATTTCACTTCAGGTTATCTAAGATGCAAATAAAGAAAATATTGCACATAGACGCAGGCATTGGCTTTGAATCGGGATCAAAGTCTATTTCAGGCATAAATGTAATATATGCTGCAGTATCTTCCTCAGTCATGATTGTAGTAGCTGTAAATAATATGAAATAAGGCAGTGCCTCAATCGGGAATCGTTACAGTCCATTAGCTTGCCAAGAAATATGCGTTTGTATCAATTTAAAGGTAGATTTTGGAATAAAAAATCAATACTGCACATATTTGTACTGATGTGCAAGACGTTGCGGTTCGGACAAGTTATGTGGACGCTTAATACGCACAAGGAAAAAGTGTATTCTTCCAAAAAATCCGAAATCAGACGCCCTGAGCACGTGCCGGAAGACCACATTTTTTAATTCGATAGTATATCTCATTCGGTATATATATTGCATGTTACCGTAGAGGGATCGATCCGATTTTCGTCGACGAAAAGTGGTACAATCGATTCCCTATCAAGAGTTGAATTCGTATAAGTACATGGAATCTTTAAGGCCGACTACACATTTATAAGACTAATAAACTAAATGAAGGTGTATTTTATTTGAAAATGAAAAGAGTAGAATCCGATTTCGAGCCATTGAGTTTGAGCATTGACTTGATTTGCATCGCTTAGTACGGCATGACAATGGAATAAATGTTTTTTCATCATTAGTATCGGGTAATTTTCAAGTAAACGCACCAAAAGCAAGGTCAAATGCCAACTTTTAAGATTCTGTGGTAGACTGAAACGCTTTTACAAACTTTTTTTTCACGCACCTGAGTAGAACTACTGGCTTTATGACGGACTCACATGAAAGAATTCTTTATTCGAACCCTCAGTGGCGATTAACAATCGTGAGCCATTGTTTAACAATTCAATTATATGTATGAGTTATAAATCAATTTCATTATGCTTCCTTTTAGAATGTTTCAAAGTATCAGTCTTTATGTTCTTTATGAAGGCAGACACTAAAATAGTGTTTTGATGAGCGTTATTGAACATTCGATCTGGAACTATATGCGCTGCATCCCATAAAACAAATAAGTATTGGAATATTTTGTCCGATCTTGAGTTATTTTGTTTCCGCTTCAGGAATCTACAAAACTCAAGAACAGTTATTTTATTTATCATGGAGATTAAACCCGTGTTAAAAGACCAGCCTCATTTAAAACTATTTAACCTAAAGTTGTTAAAGGTCTATTGAGCTGTCCCATTTCAGCTCACCTGAGCACGAAGTGCTCGGGGTTGATCTATTGTGATCGCTCACCGTCCGGCGTCCGTCCATCGTCCGTCCGTCCGTCCGTCCACACGTCCCTTTAAACAACATCTCCTCCTTTTGATGAAACTTCACAGGGATGTTCCTTGGATGATCTTCTTTAAAATTGTTTAAAGAATTGAATTCCATTAAAAGCTCTGATTGTCATTGCAACCGAGAGGAAATTTAAAAAAAATCATCTTGTCCAAAACCACTGGGCTTAGGGCTTTGATATTTTGTATGTCGGATCATCTAGAGATCCTCTACTTCAAATTATTCTCGTAGGGTCAAATATGACCCCGCCCCGGTGTCACATTGTTTATATAGACTTATATAGGGAGAAACTTTGAAAATCGTCTTGGTCAAAACCTCAGGGTCTAGGGCTTTGATATTTGGTATGTAGCTTCATCTAGTAATCCTCTACTATGATTTTTCAAATTATTCCACTAGGGTCAAATATGGCCCCGCCCTGGGGGTCACATGGTTTATATTGACTTTTAAAGGGAAAACTTTGAAAATCTTCTTGTCCAAAACCTCAGGGTCTAGGGATTTGATATTTGGTATGTAACATCATCTAGTGGGCCTCTACGAAGATTGTTCAAATTATATCACTAGACTTATATAGGGAAAACATTTGAAAATCTTCCTATCCAAAACCACTGGGCCTAGGGTTTTGATATTTTGTATTTCACATCATCTAGTGGTCCCCTACCAAGGTTGTTTAAATTATCCCCCTAGGGTCAAATATGACCCCGCCCTGGGGGTCACATGGTTTATATGGACTTTTCAAGGGAAAACTTTGAAAATCTTCTTCTCCAAAACGACATGGCCTAGGGCTTTGATATTTGGTATTTAGCATCCTGTAGTAATCCTTTACCAAGATTGTTCAACTTATCCCCCCTGAGGTTAAAACTGGCTCCTCCCCGGGGGCACATGGTTTAAATAGACTTGTATAGGGAAAAACCTTTAAAAATCTTGTCTTTAACTTTAAGGCCAAGGGCTTAGAAGTTTAGTATGTGGCATGCTCTAGTAGTTCTCTACCAAGATTAATCAAATCATGACCCTTGGTCAATATATGCTACGCCCGGGTGGTCTCTTGTTTTACATTGACTTATGTAGGAATATTTTTAAAAATCTCCTTTTCCAGAACCATAAGGCCCAGACCTTAGATATTTTGTATTTAGTATTGTCTAGTGGTGAACTATCAAGTTTGATCAAATCATTACCATGGAATCCAAATTGACTGCGCCCAGGGTCAAAAGTTTTTACACTGGCTAATATAGGGAAAACCTTTAAGAAAAAACATCTTTTCTGAAACCATAACGCCCATAGCTTAGATATTTGGTATGTGGCATGCTCTAGTGGTTCTCAACCAAGATTGTTCAAATCATAACCCTGGGGTTAAAATTGCCCACGTCAGGGTGGTCACTTGTTTTACATAGACTTATTCTTTTTTAAGCATGACAAAGACATTTGGACCACCAGTATGTTTGATACAGATTTCAATACTCATCTTGAATAGTCTTAGTCGTGACCTACTGACCTGCCTTTTTTTTTTATTGAAGTTGCAGCATAGGAATTTGGACCACATGTATAATTTTGATCATCTTTAATATTCTTAACCCAGACCTACTGATCTACTTTTTTGTTTTTGAAGCTACAGCAAAGATATTTGGACCACCTATATATTGTTTGATACAAATTTCAGTACTCATCTTTGATAGTCTTAATTGTGACATACTGACCTATTTTCTTGTTTTTAAAATTACAGCAAAGAAATTTGGACCACATGTATAATGTTTGATACAGATTTCAATACTCCCCTTGAGTAGTCTAAATCGTGACCTACTAAACTACTTTCTTGTTTTCGAAGTTACAGCATAGAAATTTGGACCCACATGTATAATGTTTGATACAGATTTCAATACTCATCTTCAATTGTCTTAATCTTGACCTACTGACCGACTTTCTTGTTTTGGAAGGTACAGCATAGAAATTTGGAAAGCTTTAACCCACCTAAAAACTGTGCGCACTGAAATGGCCTGCGGTCCATATATACCACACAATCCATCAAATATAGCTACGAATTTCAGTCTTTTCTTCCAATTTACAATGTGACAAGTAAATAGGTCAGTGCATATGGCTGCATGTATTTCAATTTGAAATAACTCGGTCATTTGAAAAGCACTTTGCACGAAATAAACGGATATCGTTAGCTATTGGACACACCATTCAAGACCAATAAAGCGTTTTGAAAAATACCTGGGATAAAACTACGGAACCCCATTAGTGACAGAACTTTTTGCAGGACCTTCGTATGAAAGTATTTGTTAGTGAAACATGTATGCATTACAATAGCTTTGATGAAATGTTCTACAGATTTTATTACTGCCGCTATATATCTTACCGGATGATATATTCATCATCATCATCATCATTGCTCCCACATATTTTTCCTACAGACAACTGTTATCTGAAAGCTGAAATGTACAGCACTCCGCATGCATCAAGTACAGTTGCAACTCGGTATCTCAAATTCCAGGGGATCGAGCAAAACTACCTCGAGATAACCGAAATTCGATTTAAAATCATATTTTGTAAACGTGTATTTGGAACAGAACTTGAAATGTCTTTGATATGACCGGTATTTTAAGATAAGCGAGTTCAAGATATCGGGTTTCAACTGTATTAAAAAGGTATTGCTATGCGAATATGACCCTTAACAAAGGTATCATTCTGTGTAAATGGACAAGGTTTCTTTGAATACTGCTTAAGCCGGTGCTAGGGGGCGTGAGCAGTGTTGCATTTTCCATTACTGCTCATGAACAGACTCAATCAAACCGAGTCTGCAATTTTCACTGTTTGCAAGTGTTCTCGGTGCTTCCGAGGGATCTACTTTTCAGATTATGTTCTACAATAATTAATTAAAACTCGTTTCTCTCTGCTGCTTTATTTTATTACATAATTTGTACTGTCCTTTCAAGGTAACCTTAATTAATTTTTTTATGATTTTTTATATTTATTACGAATTTAATTGATTGATCAGATTATGTTGATTTATAACCATTCTCACTTACATGTATCTGGTAAAAGGCTGTACGTATTGCTATGTACTTTACATAATCAAGAATAAGTGGACATACCAATAGAATGTCTTACATTCGTGAAACTAATATCTATCTTATCAAACGAAATAATCCAGAAACGATGCACACGCTTAATATGCATGGTGGTGAGTAATTGTTACACAACGACAGATAACACGTGCGGTGATAAAATACGTTACGAAAGCAATGTACTGATAAGAAACTTGTTCACATCCGTGATGTTTTCAATTTCGCGGTAACTACTCTTCTTGCTTGAAAGGCACAATTACGTCTGGAACGTTATGGTATAGCTACTTATTAACGTTCAACAGAAAGTTCGATGTCTGCGAAAATATGAACTGTAATTATGAACATTTCAATACTTTCTCGCCCGCGTAGTTAACTTCGATACAATTGTCTGGATGAGTCTATCTATTGTGCCTGATACAAGGGAGAAAACCTGTCTTTTAAATAATGTAATTATTATAATGTAACTATTATATTTCAAACATTACATTAGTCATTTTTTTTATTCTTTAACAATCATTAACACAAAAAAAAAACTATAGGAATTCTCTTTAACACAATGCAAACAGATGACCAATACAAGGAAATGAAATGAAAATGTGAAATTTACCGAGTAAATAGTGGTTACAAATATTCATTAATAAAACTCTTTATATTTTTAAGCAAATCACTTTATTTCATTTGTTATCCATATTTTTCAACAACATTTAAGCCAAGTACCTACTGGCAGTCATCAATTATCTTGTAATCCATGTCATTGCTTTTCTTTAAGACATGATCCATAATAATAATAAAAAAGCAACAACAAAAAACAGCCTGGAAACTCCAGTATGTAATAAGATTTTATGAGTGCAATCTTAAAATTAAACAATTCTGGAATCAGTAAACCTAAGTATGTATCAATTTTTTTTTAGAACCATGTCTTTTTTTGTGGCGTGATATTATATGCTATGTACTTTTTGTCGTTATTTGTGATGTCAGTTCAGATTAAATGCTACTTTGATGTGGCGTTAGTTATGATTTAGCATTATTAGTTATGTTACATTATCATGACCCAACGGCATTAGTGATGGTGCGTCATGTTTGTGCTGCAACGTAATTATCGCCGAAGCTGTTTATGATTGAACACCATTTGTTGTTTTGCATCATTTACGACGAAACATTGTTACTTTATTTGTAGAGAATCACTATTTTAAGTATAGCGCAATTTTTGATATATATGTTTTCTAATTGATCTACGTTATTTATAATGTAACATCACTTTTATATAACGTTATCTGCTAAGGGGAAACATTAATTTTATATAAGAAAAATTTCCAAGGTCAATGTTCACATATTAATTCATTTTAGTCTTTTGTGAATTGAATTTTGTATATGATACGTTTATTATAATTCGTCGCTAATAGCTTAGATGTACATGATTTAATGACTTACTAAGGTTGAAATAAGTATATACAGACATGTTTTATGATGGAAATGAATGACACGTTTATTTCTTAAGAGAATATCGGCCTACGTATTGTCAATGCACTTACAATAAAATACCGGTATGTTTATTAGAATGTGGTTCCGCTAAGTGTCAAATATTTCCTGTTTATTTACAAAATGCAATAAAACTAAAGCTTTCTGGGGTATGGTATATAACGCTATATCAATTCATTTAAAGGACAATTACATAATCATCCAATACAAGGTAAATTTCATCTGCTTAGGATTGAAATATAGTTCTTATAGTTTATATAATTAGTATCAAATTTTAAATTTTAAGTTCCTTCCAGAAGTTCACTCTATTTGATATTTCTGAGCAACGTCATTTGTAATTGTATTAAGTACATGTAGTGTACTCCAATACAGTGTTACTTCCCCTTATCGGTACGGTAGACACTGCCACCACGTATAAATTGGGCTGAATTTCAGCCGAGTTATATTTTTCATTACTTTCATTTTCTCAGTAGTAAAATATTATATATTTTGCTTGTAAAACGAACAAAATAAAAACTAAAAAAATGCAGTAATACTAAAATTACGTCTTTTTTGCATACTGCAAAAAATAGATGCATTAAATACTTTCATTATGTTCTTAAGGGTTGTGACATATATGTCAATTTGCCTTTGAATTATGGCGAGCATTTGATTTACCAGGCGTTGCCAAGCGTATCGCCATTTTAGGATCACATGGTTGAACCATCATCACGTAATTTGCTTGGAGGCAGGGATGATTGTTTGACAATATTCCTGCGCGTTGTTTGGTCCGGATGATATCGCAAATCGAAACCTTTATATTGAGTATTGCAACAAAAGAATTTTCATGAAAATAAATTTATGGTTTTCTCCTTGTCCTACGTAACGACGGGGAATCTGGTACGCAATATGTTCTCTTACGACCGAACAATTTTCCGAACACATTGGCGAAAGTTTGGAAGCGAAAACATTTGGCGAATGAAGGTGACTGTGTTTTCTGGGCAGGAATGTAAATGTGTTAGGTATGCGTCCGTTGCAATCACATATGTAAGGTCATTTCTGGATGGAAGTAGGTACGGGAATTCCGTGCTGTCTAGCAATGCTACATTAGATATTCTGTTGTCATCAAGAAACAGAACAAATTGTCTCACTTTTACGCAGTGCAACTTATTCCTTTCTGACTAAGGAACTGTTTCGCATCGTAGAAATTACAGTTATTGTACGTGGCTTTATCAACTGTCTGGCTGCTGTGTTGATTTCATGCGAATCTACAGATCCACGTGACTTCACATTTTTGCAGTAGTTTACAAGCCAGGTAAAGAATGCTGTAACATGTAATAGTTAACGGTACTAGATAGATCTCTGAATGTCTCCTCTAGAACACCTGGATTGGGTAGTTTGCTCTGTGTGGTTGTTAATACCGATGCTTCATATAAATACTGAGTTTGCAATCGCCTTGTGGAAATGAAGTATCATCTTTCAATCAGATTGTCGCGAAAGTTATCGTAAGTAAGTCCTCTCTACAGAAGGTCTGCAGGGTTTAAATCTGTTGGGCAATGTTGCTACTGAGAACCATCTGTCAACTGCCGCTAATTGCTCATACGACTTGATGTAAGTACTGGTTGGTAGAATAACAAGTGACGTAAAGGACGTCATAACATGATACAAAGCACCGCGTCACACAGACGTGACGCTGTAAATGGCGCGTCTTAACATAACAGTATTGATAACTTAAAGGGGCAGTCTCATTTACCAGAAGAGTTAACTGATTTTTTTTTACATCATGGGTACGAAATTTGTGTTTTTGACTAAAATCATTGTTTTGTTATGATATGAATTTGAGAATTTCGAATTTGAACATAACCTGAATGGAAGTTTCAATATTTCCTTTGGACTAAATGTCTTTATAGGTTACATAAATTTGATGCATGAAAATAAGTCCCCGCGAATATAAATGATTTCACAATATCTCATTTTGCCCCATCATTCAGATGTGAATCATTGAAACAATAGGGCTTAGATGTTGACAGTGTCGGATTTTTCTTATCTATTTATTTATTTTGTTGGGCTAACATCGCACCGACACAATTAAAGGTCATATGGCGACATTCCAGCTTTGATGGTGGAGGAAGATCCCAGGTGCCCCTCCGTGCATTATTTCATCACGAGCGGGCACCTGGGTAGAACCACCGGCCTTCCGTAAGCCAGCTGGATGGCTTCCTCACATGAAGAATTAAACGCCCCGGCTGAGGCTCGAGGTATTTTT
This sequence comes from Mercenaria mercenaria, assembly GCF_021730395.1. Classification (NCBI taxonomy): domain Eukaryota; kingdom Metazoa; phylum Mollusca; class Bivalvia; order Venerida; family Veneridae; genus Mercenaria; species Mercenaria mercenaria. The sequence goes on along the minus strand of NC_069371.1, from coordinate 34,287,776 downwards.
CTTAAGTTCAGAAGCTGAAGTGGAAGAATGACGATTCTGTATCGCATATTTTAGCATTGATGAAAGTGAAAATACTAACACGATATACAAGTATATAAATGCTGACAATTATGTGCAAAGAACAGTTATAACTAATTGATGGACTGGGAGATAATGCTGAAGCATTTATTTAGCCAATAAATATATTTATTGACGGTCGTATGCCGTACCGAGATATGTTTGACTGACCACCGTGACAGTGGTCAGTCAAGTGTATACACGAAGTTTTCGTGCATTATGAATTTAAAAAATGTTTTTCATTCGACGGTCTGAACAGGTAGATGTCGCACATAAACTTTTTAAATAAATAAAAAGTTTAATATGATAATATAATTCTTGATCGAGTATATTTCGTATGTTATGTATATATTTCTACATGAATTTATCTGTTTCAGTTATGGTGATTTTCTGTTACCATGGAAATGGAAGTATGTTTGGGTACGAAAGACGGGAGACATGCAAAGTATGGTTGTTGATTTATATTCTACATAGTGAGTGGGAATATTGGTTCAGGACTATTCATGTGATACCTTTAGATGATCACGTGCTATTTTTTTTCTCCTTTTCTGACATGTTAAGAGACAGTGCAGCCATCGTTTCAATATGGCATTATTTTTTTTTCTGTTGAACCATTATTCATGTGTGATAATTGAATGTGCGAAAATTTGAATAAATACATCTACCTGTTTGTACCAATCCTATACATTCTTTCTTGTTTGTTTCTGGTATGAATTTAAGTGAGATAATAAATAATTTATGTTTGGCCTAAATGAAATGAAGAGAAAACATAACCTGTAAAATAGACGAATTGTACAGGTACTCGAGCTGTAAAACATGAACGTTTATTTTGCTCTAGATGGAAAATACTGCATAATTATCTGAAATAAATTACATCAATACTCCATATTGTTTTATGTTACTTTTCTTTGTTACATTCTATGCGTTGGAAGGATCTTCTTACATATTTTATTTACTATTACAACAACATTCTTTAAGTGTCGTGTGTAGACCTTAAAATGTCTCCTCGTACATATACTTGGATTCAGTGTTGTTATGTTTCTGGTCATTTAGGATCATGGGGTCCATTCCATATCTATGTAATAAAATTGCTTTTAAGCCGGTGCAAGTTGGCGCGAGGGGTGTTGCATTTTCCAATATCTCTCATGAACAGACTCAACCCAACCAAGTCTGCTATTACTTTGCTTGGTTGCATTTTCCAATATCTCTCAAGAACAGACTCAACCCGATCAAGTCTGCTATTATTTTGCTTGGTTGCATTTTCCAATATCTCTCATGAACAGACTCAACCCAATCAAGTCTGCTATTATTTTGCTTGGTTGCATTTTATGCTGCCTAAGAATCTTCTTACAGATTCTATTTGCTAACACAACAGCAATCTTGTGTGAAGGCCGTAAAATGCCTCCTTTCAATTGAAAAAAGGTATGTTTTCTTTTGTGGCTCATTAAAAATGGAAGACGTTAAAAAATTTTTAAATTAATATTTCTAAGTTCATCAACAAAATGGTCATTTTTGGGTGATTTTGTATTGGTTTTATTCATGATTAGGCATTGTAATGTGCCACTATCCTCGGTCAAATAACAAAGCCAAAACAAAGCAAAAAAATGAATTCATAATATCAATACCATTGAAATATTACTCTAAAATTTTAAATACCAAACAAATAATAAGTATACTTTGATTACTTGAGAGGTTATAAAAAGAAATTCGTCTTAACTGATCAAGAATAAGTTTAAAGTTTACTTATGTTAGTACTAGTCACTCAGTTTAAGTTTTAATCTCTACTTTCACATACAACTGGTATTTTTTTTTTGTATCATGCAGTTCTTGGAGTAATTGCAACCCATATGTAAATTGTAACGCTCTCTTATGTCTGATATACTTGCAAGTGACGTAGACAAATGTGCCAACAAACTAAATAATTGATTAGTTACAATTTATAGTATCACATAGTTTCGTAATTTCTAGTTTTCCAAAGCGCTATCTAATCAATTACTGTTACAGTAGTATATTTTGAGTTTGATATCAATCACGTCTTCTATAATTCCCTCGTTTGAAATTTTACGCTCTTTTGTTACACATCAGCATACTGCAATAATCAGCAGTTGGCCATAGTGACTTGTAAATTACAAAAATTCAATTGATCTCCTCTAGGAAGCCCTCATTTAACTAATTATTTTGTTAATCAGTTATTGAAATAATTAGCTGTATTGATTATATGATTAATCGTGGAATGAAATTGCAAATGCTCGTTTGAGCTTTTTGCATATTTGCTTTATTAGATCTACATGAATAAAAAATAAAAAATAAACACTATGAGAAAAGTACAGGAAAGCATTGGATTGCATTGGAAAACGACAATGTTGCAAAAACATAACAAATTATATAAATTTTGAACACTACAAAGACAAACTTGAATTTAGGGAGGGGATTTGAGGTTATGGAACATGCGTATCACGGAACTGTCAAAAGACAAAATTAAAAAGCAGGCACCATATCCAAGGGGTGATTAAACAATACCCAAGGCTATGAAAGCGGGAGTATTGGAACCACCCAGGCCGAAATGGTCATGTTGAGAAACTAAACAGTACCAATAACAGGACATAAAATATAACAGCCCTGACTGAACCGAAAGATTGTGCACTTTACAGAAGAGAGAGAAAAGTACAGGAAAGCATTGGATTGCATTAAAAAACGACAATGTTGCAAAAACATAACAAAGTATATAAAATTTGAACACTTCAAAGACAATTACATCTAGTGATAACACATAATTGGAAAAATCAAGAAGGAAAAAATATATGATATAAAAAAATGCAAAAATATTGTGGAGAAAGAAAGCACAGTCAAATACGAACAAACAAAAAATCTTTATCCTTCTGATTCCAGTTTAATGTCCTTGATATTAGATAGTCCTTGAGATATAAGACGGGAGAAAATCTTGTATTTCATAGATCAAAGATTATTTAAGTTTTCATTTATATAACTTATTTTCTTCTATCTCTCCTATCTCTCTGAAGGTTATATAACCAGACAGATCTTTATTACGACCGAGTTGAATTTCTGGCATACAAACTGTTACAAGGCGACAGTTATTTATAGAACTTTGTATAATGGATGTCATCATATGTTTTGTCCTCACCTTACAACACAAGTTTTACAAAAAAACATAAGGTAATATATATCATTTGTGTTGAGGTAGATTTATTCACAATAGTGACATTTGGAAATAGTCAAGATATTCAAAATATACATATTAAATCTTTATGATTTGACCTTGACCCGTTAAACTTTAAATTAAGCATACGTGCCATTATATTGCGGCGTTTTTTTTTTTTTTTGCTATCCTATATTAATGCAATTCAGAATGCTTCAATGCTTTTGTCGAAGTTGAGTACTTTCTTTGTAAACACGAAATAAAAAATACAGACTAAGAAGTATTTACCGATACCGATCGTCAATCTGTTAAATATAAAGAACACTCTACAGCTTTTGTCAGGCAAACAAAGGGCGTTGTTAAATACTGGAAATTAAACTGTAGTTGATAGCCTAACATTCCCGCCAAATTATATAAAAAAGAGATTTTGTTAATTTTCATACTTCGTTGTAAACTTTGGTCTTGAGGAAACAATAAGACAGTAATGATTTTTAAAGCAACTGCAAACGATATCTGTTGTTGAATAAGGTATAACACAATTCAAGATCGAGGCTACATAAGAGCCGCGCCATGAGAAAACCAACATAGTGCGTTTGCGACCAGCATGGATCTAGACCAGCCTGTGCATCCGCGCAGTCTGGTCAGGATCCATGCTGTTCGCTAACGGTTCCTCTAATTGCTATAGGCTTTGAAAGCGAACAGGATGGATCCTGACCAGACTGCGCGCATGCACAGGCTGGTCTGGATCTATGCTGGTCGCAAGCACACTATGTTGGTTTTCACATTGCGCAGCTCGTATAAATATTACATTCACTTTAAGCAAGAATATTTCAAATAATTGTGCACGGAATCAACAAGCAATTCAGGTATGAGGACGACCGTACACGGCACTTTTATAGACAAATGACTTGAACATTTTACGAACAATTTGTAAAATGTTTATTGCATGTAAGGCTACCATAAATAAAATCATTTAAATTGGTTTTAAGACCGACTTGAAACTGTAGAGATGCTAATTCAAATGTCGAATAAGAATGTAACATATGAGAATATTGCGTGTCGAAAGAAAGTAGTTGCACTAAAATACCCCCATCGTATGCATTTAGATAAAGCAGATAAATTATCATCAAAATGTAGCCTGATTTCTGTCATTCGTCTGATGATCAATTTAAATAAATCAAATAACAATAAAAATATACATACCGTACAATAGAAACAAGTAATGCACCTCAGATAACTTATTTTTCATGCTTTCGCCATAGAATTTACTGAAATTTGTACCGGCAAAGCTGCAAGACCATCATATGTAAAATAATCAATTTATATGTTTCAGTCACCGGGCCTACTGTTCTTTCAAAACAGAATGTAGCCTGAAGATTTACCAAAGTAAGCAGGCATTACGTAATTTGCAATATTTATTCAGGCACGCAATAAATTCAAATTAAACGTAGCATAGGTATTACATTAGACCTTGCATTATATGGTCTACCAATCTGAAAGTGGCACAGAACAATTCGTAATAAAACGTACCAAGTATAACATATCTGTACGTCTTGAATGCTTGAGACGTAAATTCCAAGTACAATAAGACGACCGTAATTTACCGGAGACGTTAAATCAAGGAATGTTAGTTAAGAATAAATATGTCCCAAACAATGATTTGTCGTTCAATGAAATAAAGGTTTTGAGTTCATGTGCGATAGAATCATATGACGAGGGTGGTGATCACGAGCAATATAGAAATACGCATTCGAATGACAAACCATTATTTTATAAGAGAGAAAATCATTGTTTTACATATATCATTTCGATTCTAACACGTCATTAAGGATATTATCTTCACCCTTGACGACATTCAAGAAATATTTGCCCATTTTGTGTGTGTTTTCCAGCATCCTATGACATTTGACGCTGTGGCGTAATGATTGTGACATACAACCTGTGCTGTTCTAACAGTAAAACACAGTTTCAGTCTTCGTTGTACGATAAGGGAAATATATCGTGTCGCATTAGAACAGAAGTTCATGACTGGGAAGTAAGACATACAGGCACACACGCAAAGTGATAGGAAATGAACTTGAATGCAGTTTGTATTTCTGTCAGTAGTTCTTTTCAATCATAACTGTTTGGTATTGAAACAGCTTTAGAAATGTACTCTCATTGCGTACATGTTCCTTTGGTGGAGTTATGAATATATTTAATTTTAGATCAGAATACATTCTACTATTGCAAGTAGCAAAACGTTTTAGCATATTCTTATAAAACGATTGATGTTTTGTATACAGCTATAGCTTTGTTCCCCCAAATATGTGAAGAAGTATCAAGGAACTGTGCTTCTAATAGAATGTCCTTTTTTGCCGGGAGCCCCATGCTTCCTTGCATGTCATCACCAGTGTGTTGATGTAAAAAGAGCTAACATTCATGAGGACTCAATGTGTCTGATCTCATGTAGTTTGCTGATATTCTGTTTTCCTATGGTAGTCGGTGGTGCTTTTTTTAATATGTGATCACTTTGAAATATTACTAAAATATTTCCTCTTCATTTGTTGTTTGCTTTGTTATTTTTTATGTTTAACTGTATGAGCTGAATCAATTCAGATAATTAAAAATAAAGCCCATTCATAATGATTATTGCCAGCTAAGTTAAAAGCTTCATTCATATAACACCTATATTAAAACTCAAAAGAAGAGTCAATATTAGTTTTGAGTGGTTGTTAGTGCTATGTTATATAAGGGCCTCGTATAAAGTCGACATTGTGTTTTACTTACAATCATATGATCTCACTTAATTATTCAGATATGTCACGTGCCCCGTGTCGGCCAAACTATCCATAATGTCTTCAATATCATTGATGATTTATAAATTATCGTGTGATAACTTAAGTCGAAATATACGCTTTATGACCATCAAAGTGCATTGTTTCAGTGGTCAAACAAAAACGTTTTGAAGTCTCCAAATGCAGGATCAAAAGCATATCTGATAAAAACAAATTAACCATTCGTTTTAATGGCGCATGTTGTGATAGGGCAATGACCTTAGATTTTGTTGTCGGTTACAAATTCTTTTGACACTGTCCAAAGGTTTAGACTTGATAAATCGTTTGCATACTTTTGTATTCTCAAGTCAATATTTTCAGTTATCTTACGACAGAGGGAGAAGCAATGTACAAATTTCACACCAAATAAGAAATAAAGCATTATGTAATTTTATTTTAGCCATATCTTTTGCAACAATAACATCACGAATGTCTGGCAAATTATTCTTCGGGAAAGGCAAGCTATTGAAAGATAAACTGATAAAAAGAGTTAATCCATTCTGATATTTGAATATTTTAAACAAAATCATGACATTATTTGAGCCGTGCCATGAGAAAACCAACATAGTGGGTTTGCGACCAGCAAGGATCCAGACCAGCCTGCGCATCCGCGCAGTCTGGTCAGGATCCATGCTGTTCGCTAACAGTTTCTCCAATTCTAGTAGGCTTTAAAAGCGAACAGCATGGAGCCTGACCAGACTGCGCGGATGCGCAGGCTGGTCTGGATCCATGCTGGTCGCAAACCCACTATGTTGGTTTTCTCATGGCGCGGCTCATTTGTGCGTCATTCCTCGAAAAGCAGCCAGCATTTACACATGAAATTGGGAGTATTTGCAGTCTGACACGATAAACATGTTGCTTACAACACAATACAATAAATGGATGAAATTCATTATCATCGATATCACATACATGGTTAGAAAAAGCAAGTTTTATGTTTTATTTACTTTAAAATTTATATTTTTCTTATAAGTCATTTTAGGATACTTTTTGCAGTTCTACATGGTATAGTTACTGTTGCAAACTACTAATCAATACAGTTTAAAAAGCCTGTCCAATGGCAAGTATTCCCCATAACCATTTTAAGTAATATCTCAAGCAGTTAATTCAGTAGTGAGTACGGATCCAAGCGGGAGAGTGATATTTATCATTCTGCGTGCAGAGTAATAGCTACAATAGCGCCTAGGGAGTCTTGAAAATTACATAATTGGATACTAACTATTACATTATGTAGGTTGTTGTCACATCCGTCTATGTCTTGGAAACACAAATTCAAGCAATTATCTTAGACATACTGGCACGTTAATAGTAATATATATTTTGAAAGAACTAGTTTGTAAATATTTAAAGTAACACTATATATGTTGCAAAGCTAGAACAACTTGTAGGTACATATGGATACAGCATATTAATCGAAAGAAAAAAAAATCACAAAATTTTGCTTTGTGCTGTTTAAGGACATTTTCATTTTTTTTTACATAATCGGTTATTTTTTTCAACTTATAAGAACTGTCTTAACCCTTATAATTTGGCTATATTTAACTTATATTAGATATTTAATATCTCCATTCTTTCACCAAAATAAGTCCGTTTTGTTGGTAAAACATATTTTCATGATTTCGTTGATGATTACTGTAGAATATTATTATTCAACTTTACCATATTACACACTGTATTAGATCAATTGCGTACATCCTATGAAACAAGTAGAGCTAATACAAAGCATAACTGAGCCAATATGAGAAAAGCAGGGCCAATACGAGAAAACAGGGCCAATACGGAATTCAAGCATTCTGATTGGTTCAAAAGAGAGGGCCAATACGGAGAAGCCACTTTCGTTAGATTTTTAAATGACGCCATTTGGTTTTACCTAAAAATTATACATTACAATAGTTTTCACATTTTTGACAAAAATGTTATCTAACATGTTCATGTAATAACCAAGCAAAAATGAGCGGACGTACGATCGATGTACGTTTTTTTTTTGTAGACAATAACGATTTCGGCTTATTCCTTATTGTGTACAAACAAGTTCCTGTCAGAAGTTCTGACAGTTTTCAAGGAAGTAAATTTGAGAAAATATGCGAAACTCAGATTAATTGAAAGGATGAGACTTATCTCAAACAGACATTTATATATAGTGTGGATTATTTGTGCAATAATAATAGCGATAAGTGGATGAATAATATTTGTTGCGAACTCGAATGTCAGTTGTAAAGTGCAAACAATTTCGGATAAGAGTATAACGAGGCATAGGGGTGTATATTATGTGATTTGTTGGTTGTATTATCTTGATCAACACATATGTGTACAAGTTTGTGTCTCGTTGCCTGCAGCCTACAATGAAATGTCATTTAAAGCAGTTTATATCACAGCTCAAATGGTAAGATACTCACTAGAGAAAACAAATACGGTAAGTTCCAGTTATTGCTGATTATATCGAGTCATATATCTCTCAAAATTATTCACACATACCTACTTACAACCCCTTCTGTTTTACTGGCTAAAATAATAATGCTTAAAACACATATTTTGATCTTCAACATGTATAACTGCCGTAAGGTAACTCGAAAGTTCTTATAGTGTTACCGCCAATGTTCAAAAGTTGAATAACACAGTTATCATTAATGATCAAGACTCTGGCCAATACGACAACCCTTGGACAAATAACAAGGCCAATTTGAAACGGCTTGATTAATAACATTATATTTCAGGTAGTCCGTCCGTCGTATCAGCACATACAAAAGGTCGCGATGTGCCACACACTGAAATCTTTAAATCATATCGTGAAGTCGTAATATCATATCGTGTAACATATCTCAACAGTGTAAAAACAGTATTTGTAACTAAATGGTGTAACACAGCAAGTTCTAGATAATCATTTAACTCATCTAGAATGGTATTTTTATTGAATGTATTTAAATGAGAAAAAAGTCTAATAAAAGTAAAAATAATATGGCACTTTTGTAATGTACTCTCAATGCGGACACAAAAACGCTCGCAACCTTAAAAATCCCAAATCCAGAAAAGAAAAATGAACATTTACTTATTCTCCTTCAATAACTGAAATTTAGCATAGTTTCGTGACAAAGATGTATATGTTTTCAGTAGTAGTTCACCTTATGCGTGAAAATATTAATAAATAAGCAATAAGGGATTGAATATTTAGTCGAAGTATTTGGAAATTTGTCTTTTATATTTGTTTCTCCAGAGATAGTGAAATAGATTTGAAAAACTTACGTTGTTTTTTTTCTTTACTACTTAATGTCTGACTCATACTTTAAGCTATTTCCATCAATATCATCCAGGGCAATGCCAGTAGAACATGCAGAGTATGACTCAGTCTTAGAATCTTGCATCAAAAATTATAAAAAAACAACAACTGAAATTGGCATTATAGAAAGCATAAAAATAGAAATAGGACATATTTCATAGTAAAGGTTATGATATTAAGGTCCCTGTATACCTGAATATAAACAGCTGTAATATCTGACAGTAATTTTTTCATGGTAATATTTTACAATATATTGAAAGTTCACATGATATAAGTATATATTATATGATGATTCATGTCTGCATTTTCATAAGTGTCCCTGGGCGGGGCGTATGTTCTCCGTGACGATTTGATAAAAGACATTGTGTCTGAAATCATTCGTCCTCCACCTCTGATAATTCATGTGGGGAAGTTGGCAGTTACTTGAGGAGAACAAGTTTGTACTGGTACAGAATCCAGGAACACTGGTTAGGTTAACTGCCCGCCGTTACATGACTGAAATACTGTTGAAAAACAGCGTTAAACCCAAAACAAACAAACAAACAAATTTTCATAAGTGTGTGTTCATTATCATAGATTTGTTTATTGGAGGAATTTAAATATTGTATTTTATTGTATTATATTTCACTCCATAACATGCAACATGCTATACAAACATTGTACTATACACGTACTGTACTATACAATGCACTTCTTAAACAGCAAGGGTGCGCCTTAAATGGTTATGAGCTTGGCTAAACCAGTATTTTCAGGAGTGCTATTCACCATGTACGGCACGTAATCGCCGTTTATTGAGCTGTTTATTATATACCTAATATGTTAACGAGTATTAAATAGTGCCGTTAATGAAAGTTTGTGACAACACATTGTAAAATGACGTCAAAAATGACGTCCCACATCCTAATTGCTAACCCGTCCTTTGGCCCATTTCTGGTTTTGTACTATACTAAGACTGTATAAGACTGATACTTTAAAGGCCCATATTGCCTTTGTGTAATGTTATTGTTTACTATGAGGCGGTGTTTCACAATTTATAAATAGAACAGGACTTGCATGAAACCATATTATTGTGTCAGACTATTGACTGTTTAAAATTGTGCCTGTTTCAACATTTCTTGTTAAATCCATTTTTATTAGAATGTTTGCTCCTAAATTAATAAATATATATCAAATATTTAAACATTGATCAACAAATTAGAAAATATTATATCTATTTTTAGATTACCTCCCTTTATGGCTCTAACTGTATAAATTCATTTGAAGTATTGAAAGTGGTGCTTTTCTAACCATGTAATTATGCATAGCATTAATTTAGACATCTGTTTGATATATGTCTTCAACTAAGAATTTAAAGCCTCACGAAATTGTAATAATACTTTTATCCAAAGAATTTCTCAACCGAAATAATCCATTTGTTTACTTAATCTGCGTCTTTCAGGAAAAATCGTGCCTTACATCTTATTTATTTATTTAAATTAAGGTTACTATGAAGAGCGGAACGATATTAGAAGTCTAAGTCAATTGGTTTAAAGGTGATTTATTGTTACATTTTCTGAAACTCAATAAAAACAAACACAAAGTAACACAATGTTTAACCGGCACTCCTATTGTTTGATTAATGACATTGAAACAAGTGCACATTAAGCTCAAATATATCTGTGTTCGAAGTGACTGAGGAACATAACTCCATCATAATAGGTCAACATTACGGCATATGACATTGATTTATTATTCATTCATTGCCTTTGCCTAGCTTAAGTACTTTCATAAATCATGTAAGGAATGATCTGAATTGAAAGCCACATTTTTTTTCTCATAAATTATTTCTTGGTAATGGCTGCTTAAAATTGTTTTTCGATTTCCGATTACATCCGGACACTACTTTATACAGTAGCAACGGATGTCGATTCAAAGTATCAATATTCTTCCTGAATAACCTACCGGAAGTGTATGAAAAAAAGCTGTTTGAAATGTTAGATTCGTATAAACATTGTTTCTTTTCGTAAAGAAATTGATTATTTTCATGCCATAATTTACTTTGCTATCTAGAAGACTAAGTGTTGGTTATCATTTCAAAATCTTTGTTTGTTATTCACCAATTAACAGGCGTTCGGATTTGGTTATCACAATGTGTCATAATAGAGAATTGTACTTCTGCTAATTGCTACTGAACTATTCATATAACATATTGGTCCATTACTTTACTTGAAATAGTACTTCAAATCAGAAACATTATCACTTAGTCTAATGGACACAACAAAAAATATATGACTCTTACACGTGATAAAATCTATAAGATGATCCTTTCGAAGCATAGAACGTCACAAAGCAAAATCTTATTATTTTGGCTCAAGAAAATGAGGCCTCTTATTTTTACATTAAAATGTACACAAGCAATGTTTATAACAGCTCTTCTGGTATTAGAGCTTTCAGATATTTAGATTATGTAACGAAAATTCGTCTAAAAATGAGGTATCTTTTATATTCAAATGAAAATGGAAAAGAGTTGCCTGATGAAGGCGGATGCCGGAACAGAAAATTATCGCAAAGTCATGTTAACAAGCAAGTTTGATTTGTTATGAAGAAATACTATATTCATTCCCAAGCGTTTAGAGAAAAAATATTTGATTTCAGTCCATTTGTTTGTTTATTTTGTTTGTTTGTTTGTTTAGTGTGATGATTTAACAGAATTTGAGTTCGGTATCGACGAGCAGTTATTCTAAAGAGTTTTTGTCTGAATTTTGTTCCAGTACCATCCAGTTAACTGCACGCTTTCCAACGAATTAACGATGAAGGATGTATGATTTCAGACACAATGTCGCTTAATAAATAGGGGAAAACATGCCTTACATTTCAATAAATTTCGTGTAAAACTGGGGCGAAAAAAAGGACATAACACCGGACATAAGTATGGACAAGAGGCAAGTTGATAATAGAACCATCACTTTTGGCAAGGTCAGTAACCTCTCTAATTGGAACTTGGGGGTCTAAACGCGTTTGAGGTATGCCCAACCTCCTTTTATCAGACTTTTATCTTGTAACACAAACCATAATAAAGAAATAATTTCCCGTTTTAACTTAGTTGTAAACTCAAATCAAAATTGGGCCAGGTATAGAAAACGAATGTAATCAATAAAATGTCTGAAGTTAGAGCAACAAGAGCATAACATTCAAAATTCCACTGCAACCGTCCGTTATATGTAGAATTTGGGAAAACGTAGAGATGGTTGTTGACCTTACATAATTTCATTAAAGGCAAAACGTTGCTGTATGAATGTATTTGTTGCAAAACGGTTGGCACAATAGTAAATGTGCCTCCCAAACCGGCTGGTTAATGACACTAACATCTAAGGCCATACCAAATTGATTAATAGTTCTTCGGAAAAATTTCAAAACAAAATTGGAGCGAGCGAGCGAATTTTTTTTTCTCAATTTTGATTTTTTCAGAGGCGGGTAGATTTTACATGGAGCGAGCGGGTATTTTTTTTTTCTGCTTGGACCCTAAAAGGAGGCATAACCAGTTATGATTATAAATGAAGTTAACATTTCTTTAAGAATAACACAGAAATCAAACATTTACAGTGTGACTAACACAGTAGATAGCTTTTCTATATGTTTTAAACACTACATAAATGGTTTTGCAATTAAATTCTTGCCAAAACTCACTGGATCAGTTTGTTTTTATTTTGTATTTATAATTACTAAGGGATGAGTGTCTTATTTTTAATTTTGATTGTTCTACATTAATCTGAAGGCGTGCCCATTTAACGACAGAGGATGAGGAATATGTAAGACAAAACGGGCACCCAAGTGGAATAACATAATAATTATCTTTTGAAACCCGGTAAGATGGCTTCGACACATGAGCAACTTTGTGCCCCTAGTGAAACTCCAAACGGTAGAGGTGAGGGGAAAGTAACAAATCACTTGTCTTAAAAGTCGGGCTCTGTTCTTTTCACTGTATTCTGTATTGAACAATCGTAGAACATGCCTACTTCATCACCTACCGGCACATTGAAGGCCAAGTGTGGCATTAGCACAGACACTCCAGATTTAAAACAAATGATGAATCACATCATTATTCCTGACTTTTTGAGTCTGAGTAATCAGCTACATGTTTTACGAACGCATGAATTCCGATCAATATCACTTTGTCGCATTAAAACAGCGATAAAACCTGTTTTGCCGTTATCATTCCGGACCGCGTAATCGGAAAAAAATGAGAGAATTTTACGTACGTGCGGGCGGGTGAATTTTTTTCTTTTTCTTGGGAATGAAATCATTGATGCGGTAGTTCTGACGAACGACAAATCCATTTGGTATGGCCTAATTAGTTGCATCCCGCAGCTGTAGATTCGAAACCTCTGGGGATGTAGAATTCTTTCAAGAGTAAGGCAGACATCGAGTTAATTTACGGAAGATCGGTGGCTCTATGCAGGTGTCCAAGTATCCGACTGTGATGAAATGGGGTCTTCCTCCACCAGGAAAAGTTAGAAAATCGCTATATATCTGATTTGGTGTCAATACCCCTCCTCTACTACAAGGAATGAATATAAAAACTAGTAAAAGCCATAGAAAAGTACGAAACAATCACTGAAGATAATTTCTGGCCAGACTTTTAGACAATTCCCTTGCAATGAGAACTGATATCACGAAGAGGTCAATCCCCCATGTGCTATAATCTAGTGTATTCCAATGTAATAAAGCTGTTTACAAATTAGTGCCAATTTTCTAGCAATGATTATCAACCTATTTAGCCATTAGAGAAAACGTTTGACAATATATCTTAGTCAGACATCAAGTGATCAGCAGTGATTCGGATTTACCTTTTGTTATTCATAGTATGTGGATATACGAGGGATGCTCCAAAAATAATGTCATTTGTGTTTTATTTCGCGGAAATTATGTCATGTGTACACAAAACCACCTCGTGTCGATAGAATGATCACTGAATCGTAACATAGGTAAATATCGTGCTCACACGTTCACTGACCTTGGTACAGTGTACATTGCTTTATAACGTATTCATTACACTTTACACAAAATGACTGGGAAAAGAGCTGAAAATGTGCTTGAAATTAGGGCCTACATAAAAGGTAGGTCGCTACTCGGCATGAAGCTTGTAGATATTCACCGTGATGTGTGCGACATTTATGGGGAGGGTCAAATGTCTCATAGGACTATTTGTAGGTGGGTAGCTAAACTTAGGACCGGACAGCAGCAACTCAAAGATGCTGCTCGCACAGATCGTTCTACAACAACTACGTCGAAAGGTAACATCGAAAAAATGCTCAATTTGCTAAAAAAGGATGCCCGATTCACCTTAAAGGCCTAGATTCACTACTATATAAGTGCCCCCCCCCAAATCCAATATACAACTCCCATCTTATCTGCTGCTTATCAGCGATTATGTAACAGTAACTGATTAGAGGGCAATTAGCACAGCAGGGACCCCAAGTAGACCATGAAGATGTGTGCAGTGGAGTTGAAAGAAATTAATTTTTCTTCAGTGAATGTGGAATGATATTATATAATAACTATTACTTTAATGTTATAATAGATAATAATAATAATAATAATAAAATAATCATAATTATTATTATTATTATTATATACAGGATGATAAAATATACAGTAATAATATTGAAAATAATAATGATAATAAAACACAAGTATAGTGAAAACTTCATGAGTTCTTTGTGCTGACAAACAATATTTTTCCAATTGGAAATTGATTTTCTTGTATTCATGTAATCAACATTATTTAAATATAAAATTATTGTGTTCCATCTATACTCAATTTTCATTTTCAGTACGTTGCCAAAAGAGACTTTTTCATGCTTTGCTTTGTAACTTTGAAATGCACATTCTGTTTTCAGTTTTAGACAAATGTTATTTACAGTATTCTGTAAGCTTTAGATGAGTGAAAGTCACATTTTTCTGAAATATCACAATTCTCCAGACAGAATTTGAAAAAATAAAAACTTGCATATTTCTTTAAGCAAGTTTCTCATTATTTCATTATTGTGAAAATAAGTTTCTGATTATTTTATTATTGTGTTTGATCATCAAATGTTTTTCTTCACATAGAAATGCCAAAAAAAAAAACAAACAAGTATAACTTTAAAAGTTATCAATTATTCATTAATTCATTAATATAAAATAAATTACATTGTTTCCACTTCTCACTTATTGATACACTTGTAAGGGAGACTGACTCTCCAATAAACAATGACCCTTGTTTATTGGAACCATACTGTGATGGTCATTAGCCCCCAACTGTGCAGGTGAAGACAGAAATCCCTTGGCCCACTGCCAAAATCTAGGCCTTTAAGGCAACTGGCCCAAATGACAAACTTGTCGTTAGCACAAGTTCATGGAATTTTGAAGAAACACCTAAAACTTAGAAAAATAAATGCAAGATGGATACCCCATTTGTTAACAGATGAACAAAAGAGGACCCGTGTAACAATGGCAAAAAAAAAAAAAAAAAACAACTTCTGAACATGTACCTAAAATACAGCAAAAAGGTTTTTGATAATATAGTTACTGGTAATGAAACCTGGGTTTATTATTTTGAACCAAAGCGGAAGTATTCCAACCGAATTTGGGTCACCAAAAATGCGAGACGCCTAAGTATTGCCAAACGAATACGAACGGCGAAGAAGGTTTTGTATGTAATTTTTTCACTCATAAGGGTCCAATCATTCAAATTCCGGAACTACCAAAAGGCAGTACGGTCATAGGAAAAGTCTATAAAAAAGTTGTTCTAAGAAAATTGAAGAACTACTACAAAAGTCGCCGCCCTAAAACAGGACTTAAGTTCCTCCGACTTTTGCATGATAATGCACCCGCTCACAAGGCACGCATTGTGACCGAGTTTTTGGAGTCAGAGAAGGTTACCGTCCTTCCACACCCTCCGTTTTCGCCAGACCTGGCCTCCTGCGACTATTTTCTGTTTCCAAAACTTAAATATCATCTGACTGGAAAGAGATACAAATCGAGAAATGCCCTTGGATCTGCTGTTTATCAGTATCTGATGGGTGTTCCCATAGAAGAGCATGAACAATGCTTCCAAAAGAGGATTGACCGGCTCAAAAGGTGTATTCAGGCTGACAGAGTGTATTTTGAAGGGCAGAGCAAGTTAAAATGATCAGAACATTTGCAGTATAGGAGAACCGATGCAAGTTACATTACTTTTGGAACACCCCTCGTACATCTCAGCAGCATATATGAAGACTGTGCATTTTTTCTTTCCCACATGAAATACAACAAACAAACAAATCGATGAAACTGTTATTTTGAATTGATCAAACTATCCCATGTTTAATCGTCAGTTCTTTTTACACCAGGCCATTTGCATCACGGCCTATTTTCTACATTGTACAATTTTAAGAGTTGATTGCTTATATGCGTACACTACTTTGAACATATATTAGTATGTCATCAACAAATAGTATTTGTTTCATCAACAGATTGTGTTGTGAAATAACTGAAAAGATGAACAATATGTACCGTCCCGATGAACAATTACATGAGGGTCATTGACCCTAAAGCGCCCACTTGTGTGAAAGGCTTCGTTTGTGCTTGTATAACGCAGCGGTACAAATACAGAGTTCGGTTTATATAAATTAAAGGCCCTAACTATTATGAATTCAGAGAAGAAAATATTCAAAACTTCTTTTATATTAGCTTCTATTATATATATATATATGTCATATACATATGGGTATAGTCATTTTTGAACCTAGGGCAATTATTTGAATAATTACTGTAGCCAGTCAAACCCTACAGGTCAAATATCCAAGAAACATTTGTGTAAAATTGTTTTATCTTTATACATGTAGGGATAAGTGACCACGCCCTCTAGCGGCCATGTTTTTGACGAATCAAAATAGTTTGAACTATCTTTGTAGGGAGTCACACAAGGACCATTTGTGAAAAAAAAATTTTTATAATTAGGCCAGAAATTTCACAAAAGAAGAATTTTAAAGTTTTCACTATTATGCATATAGGGAAAAGTGACCACGCCCCTCGAGGCCATGGTGTTTAACAAATCGGAATAATTTGAACAATCTCGGTAGAAGGTTACGTAAAGATATATTTGTGTGAAATTATTTGAAAATCGGACGAGCGCTTTGAAGATTTATGTCTATTTTAAGCTCTGGCGGCCCTGTGTGCAACCAAGCGGACCCTTTGGAACAGCTGTTGTAGAGGACCACCTAAGAAACATCCAGGCCACGTTTCATTAAAATCCATTCAGTCGTTTAATGAAATTGTTGACGACGGACGGACGGCGAGATCACAATAGCTCATCAGGAGCACTTCGTACTCAGGTAAGCTAAACACAGACAGACTGTGTAAAGTTGGCTCTAAATAATATGAACTTAACTCCAATAAAATATGTAAAAAGATCCTTTGGAAAGTCGGCAGATACTGATATCATTTTCTGTATTATATTGGTGTCCTGGGGAAAATTCGAGAAAACTGGTTTCAAGCATATTGCATTAAACTGCTATGTGTACTGTGTGCTACTTTCTATAAAATGTGTAACAATACGATTATAGTTTCTGCATCTTTAACCAATTTACTGCAGCTATTTCAAGCTATCATTTGTTCTGAAAACTACTTACTAGGAAAGCGCCATTAAAGCAAAATGGAAACCTAAAACAATATACACAGGCAGCAAAACAGGCAACTCACTTAGAATTAGATAGCGTATTCAGATACTATTGCATAAACAATGTGAAGAATAAAGGCTTGACATGAAAGGTCACATGATTTAGAAAAGTGTACATTAACAAACGTTAATTGAATAATTGGGCCAAAAGATGACATTTGAGCCGTGCCATGGGATAACCAACATTGTGGCTTTGCGACCAGCATGGATCCAGACCAGCCGCGCAGTCTGGTCAGGATCCATGCTGTTCGCTTTCAAAGCCTATAGCATTCAGAGAAACTGTTAGCGGACAGCATGGATCCTGACCAGACTGCGCGGATGCGCAGGCTGGTCTGGATTCATGCTGGTCGCAAAGCCATTATGTTGGTTTTCTCATGGCACGGCTCATTTATTTTTTCAGATACCTGGCAAAATAATCAGGTGAGAAACACATTCTTCGTTACGTTTAAAACTTTATAAAGGACCATAGAACACTGAAATGTATATAATTAGGACCGAATTCATCTATAAAGTATACTTGAGCTGATGTGTAAAGCTCTATGAATTTTAATTGTTAAAATAGTTACACGTAGAAAGAATATTATCATTTTTGTATATGGTTAAAGGGTTATAACTCTCTGTAAGTACATATAAAAGGGCATACAATTACTTTAATTATAGATAGCATAGATAAGTGACACAGACGCACCAATCAAGATATACCGTCTTTAATGCCATAAACATTTTAACTTCAAAAATGTTTGATTGGCATGGTATATTACTCCTTTGCGAGACTTACACTCTTTTGTAGTCAAAAAGACTGTGGTCAGTTTTGTTTTCTCTGCTTAGAGATTTATCTGCTTATACAGGCTTATAAACATTCTTGATATACTGAAAAGGTTCAAACCTTTGAAGATTTGAACGATAAATTTTTTTATAAAGCGGTATATGCCACCGTTTTCAGTACTGCTTATCAATATAATATTTATTTCATGCTCCTAGTGTCCTAGCAAATCCAAGTGAAATATTGCATTCATCGTTATGATTTCCGTTCTTAGCGAAAGATTCACGGACTGCTGACTGAAAGGGGAAATGCCCCAAGGGCTACGAACAAACCACGATCTAAGAATTAACGACATTCTGTCCTGTAACGCTATTTCATGCGTTTTCCTTTTATGATGGCTCAATTTGGCCCGGAAATTTAGAAAATTTCATATCCCTTCAAAAATACAATAAATCATCTAATTCAAGAAATCACTACATAAATTGATATAATTCACGCAGAAATGTTCGAAAACAAACGTTCTGTTTCCATGCCAACCGTTTACATAATACTTTAGCAGAAAATACTATTTTAAGCTATTTTAGGTGTTATTTCTTATATTCTGTAACTTCTATAGGCATATTGCTTACATTTTTAAATACCTCCGCAAATCAGAACCAATAACATTTTCACAGTACATATTCAATGGTATTTCATACACATTCTTTGCAATTTTACTGTTGGTTCTTGAATGCGGAGGTATTCATTTTATTTTATCAAAGATACCCCGACCCAGCACAGATACTCTTGGCAACTGTGCCCGTGTATCTACAAGACCCGCCAAATTCCGCGCGTAAAAATTTGTTTTAAGTAACAACAAAAACTTATATCCTTTTTTTATTTCCGTTCATCAAAAGTCTCGGCTATCATCTCGTCAAATTTTTGTCAGGATCATGCTTAACATTTAGAGAGAGTGTCCTTAATCGGCAAAAGTGGTACTTTAAGATTAAACGACGTAATAGAATTCTAGGATAGTAGTATCTAGCGGTAGTAGGATCTTTTAGAATTTTAAAGATATTTTTAATAATGTATATTTTATGGCAAAAATCTATTTTCTCTGTAAAAGGTCAGGCAAAATCACAGTATCGAAATCTGTTTCCATGTTTTACAAACATTTTACATAGAAATGTTTCTGTTATGCTACAATGTAACTGAGATATCCTGAAAGTTGTATAACAATCCATTCAATTGATTAAAATATTTTGAAAATTTAAAATCTTTATTTTACAGCTCATTCTCTAGAATGATATATAATACTGATTCAAAAACACCATGTCATGGGAAAGGTTTACTGAACAGTAAGTCAGTGGCAGGTCTTCAGTGTATCTCGTACTTGTGTAAATGAGTCAACAAAATCCGTCTGTAGTGTTGATTTTTCCTTTTAGACAGGAACGTGTGCCGCTAAGAAAAACCCGCTATATCTGTGTTTCTGACATAAATATTTTATATTATCAACTATATAACTCCTCAGTGTTAATTATAAAAGTCACTAGCGGTTAAAAGCGCTTTGACTGCACAGACAGTTTGTACACACATATTTTATTTGCAATATTTGGTTTTAAAGACAACCGCGCACAACATTAGAGAATTTTCTAGCATGAATCTTCTGTTTTTGTCGTTTTATTTCATTCTAAAATAAATAAACTTTTTAATTATTTTATCTTGGATCCGATTATTCCTGTTATATTCCCTAGTGTCACTGCTACATTTTATCAGGTGTATTTTTTTCTAGCAGTGGCGGGACATCAGTTCAACATTACATTTGATCACCAAAATACGTAACAATTATATTAGTCCCTAAACAATTAATTTGGATTTATTAAGTATACTATCAAAAGCCGAGTTTTTGTAAACTACGGGGTTTGAAAACTGTATGACAATCTAAAAGATGCGAACAACGAAAGAGGTTCCGTGTTAATTATTAATGTGTTTGACCTTCAGCCGTTACATTTAGTTATTTGGCAAATGCATTTTGAAGTAAAGATAGAGATTTAGTAGACAATACATTGGTAACATATCGCAATATCCTGTTGAATGTGTATAAATTTGAAACTATAAAATTAGGAAAATCAAGCTTGTACCTCTTTTAATAATGAGCGATTTCTAAAGATACGGCAGATCAGAAAATATTATTAGTTCTGCTTTTCGTTCAACCAGTCAGGCAAAAACAAAACACAATTTAATTGTCCTTCGGCTTTGATTTTTGTTGTATTCGTACGAACGTCGAGCATAGCTACTCGGAGACGTGTTAAATTGGAAATGATATATTATGCCAGCATAATCCCTTTTGCGCCACAAATGCATGGTAATGCTGTCCCGTAAGTGTATGTTAGTTTATTTTGCTTCTTCTTACTTTATTTTAGCTAGCTGGAAGTTTATTTAGATATCTCTTAATAAAAGCAGACGAAAAATTCCCAGGCATGTTTATATCATATAAAATTAATACATTCGTATATAACAAGCAACTAAGACATTAGTTATGTTGTAGTAAAATTGTCCGTATTTTAGCAGTTGAAGTCTTCCAAATATGAAGCCTAAATATTTTTATCGAATTCTCCAAAATAGATCTCAATTCAATGCCATTTTATATATTGTCCTTGCCAAGTGGCATAACGATTATTTCGGAGTACACAAAGATCGTTGATCTTTACTGTTCTAGACTTTGGAGGACAAAGTTAATTTGTCTTCATTTAGATGTTTTGTTCGTAATCCCGTGGAAGCTTTTAACCGTGATTGTGCGACAACGACCAAACTAATAAACATTGATATGTCTACAGGGATTCCAAGAATTTCTAAACGTTTCCTAGTTTGTATACATGTTTGAACGGTCGTTAAGTGTTACATTTCATCAGTTATGTCTACAGGCATGTTAACTGCTGTAACAGACAAATGATATTCATTGCCATCAATAAGGTTGTTTCATTTTATTTAAGTAAATGCTGCCATTTCATATTAGTGATGAACGCAGGGTGCAAAACATTTCTCTGTGACAATTAGTGCATTTTGTGTTTGTTTGGTAATGTTCATTGTTTGCTTTGTGGCAGTTGTTTTTGAGTGGTTGATAAGGTGTGGGTTTTGGAGTCGATTAAGTTATATGTGGAGTTTTCAGGGAACTTGTATACATCAACAAATGAAATGTCTAGAGGTAGATATGCTGTAGATCATATTAAACTAGCTTTATGGGCTTAAAGAGGGAAGACTATCCACTTTGTGCATTAGAACAAGATTATACATTGACGATGATATGTTTATAAAGTCCTTATTTTTTGAAGACCGTATTTGTTTCAGCTGTACTGTAAATAGATGCTCTCTCCGATATTAACAGCCACCAGGATATCTTTGCAAAACCAGGATTTTGGCAAACTTCGCTACCATTTCTAAGTGACTTAGGAACTTCTGTTTTAGCTTGGATGGTAGTTTAGGGGCCAATGAGCAATAAATGATATAGTTTTGCTTTAGTTATAATTTTCTTATGTACAAAAGAGATGATTTAAAAAATTTGTCCAATTGGATTTTTCCAATTTCCAATCGGATACATGGCGTCCGATTGGAATTTTTGAAAATCCAATCGGATTTTTTCCCATATTTTGGCGTGCTCGATTTTCTTCCGGGCGGAAAACATTTTTTGTTCAAAGTGTTTATAAACAATTGGTTATTGTATATATTGTTTATGAGAACGTACTTTGTATCAAATAGCGGTCTCCTGAGAACTTTTCAAAAATCCAATCGGATTTTTTTCCAACATTTTTTAATGGAAAAATATCCGCCCGGACGAATTTCCGATTGGAAAAAATTCCATTTTTTTTTCCAATCTAAAAAATTGGGAAAAGGTCCAGTTGGAGTTTTTTTTTTATTGAAAACGTCTTTTCAGGTATCACACAATCCAGTTAATTGTGTAGTATGTCATAACAATCTAATGTTTTTATATCTATCCAGAAACGGAAATTGGTGTATAACAACATTAACAACAACTAAAGTTGGTTTTTATTTTAAACTATTATGGACAATTACGTAAACCTGTGTCTGATTTGACACTAAATTGTTAAATAAGGCCAAAATAATTAATAGGTACAGCAGAAACTCATGACGTTAGTAACCCTGTTAAATCAATAGCTTGTATCTTCAAAGTAGGTAATTTTCAGTATTTATTTTATTCAAACGACTTCAAACTAACTATTTTTCATTAGATGTGATTAAACCCTGGAAATTGTGGCTTTTATGATTTGTAATAGAATGGCATGCTGAATATAACCGCCTGATTTCATCTGGAAAATATGCGGATACTAAGTTAATTATCACGTTTTTTGTTGTTGTTTTTTTTCAATTAGAAACGGAGTAGCACATTTAGTAAGACCTACTTTTTCGGTCATTTGGTATAATTATATTTTATTACTGTTGAATATCCAAATTTTGTTCCTATTTCAATACCAAATGCAACCATCTTGAACTAATCTTGAACTAATCTTGAACTAAACCCTCATCTACTGGTCTATTTAAGGAACACACTTTTCAACTGTATTTCAGAGCGGTACGTGTGTTGATTATAATTGCATGCATACTTGTACATGATATTTCGATAAAGTCAGACGAAGATGACTGCTGTATTTTATCTCCAATATCTGTTGATTAAAAAGATAATTGAAGAATAAGCTCTGGAGCTATAGCCGTCGAATACGCCCATTCTCTTTTGTTCAATTTGTTTCCCTCCCAACGAGTTTTGCTGGTCGCGTGGTTGACAAGAAAAAAATCTCGCCGGTCTTTAAAACAACGAATGCCCAGTGAACCTAAAAAAAACCTTCTAACCTTTATCGATTCCTGTTGTATCCTGTTTAGATAAGAAAGCAAATATTTCTTGAATTATATTTCTTCCTTCATTGTTAATAAACGCAAATCTTCAAATGTTTATCCGAATTTATATCGCGAAAATACTAGTATGTTATTTGCAGCTTAGTCTGGTGAAAATCACTGTACGCCGGATAGACCGGGACAGTGCCGGGAAATCAAACTAACACCTAGCCGGTTGCCAGTGAATGAAATGAAGTGGTCCATGTGTAGCTGCATTCATTTAGAAAGCTAATATAAATACTAAATAATTAGATACTCAGCAACGCAAACTACTAGGATAAGACTAAAACTACGATAAACAGAACAAAATACCTTTAGATCCAATTATGTATTTCTTACTTGAAGTTACATACTAGACAAGACACATAAGATTGCAGCGGCACACGAAGTATTATGAGTTAGTATTGGTTACTTTCTATATTTGGTGTAACTTGGTCCATTCAGTTCTGTTTAAGTTAAATGCATCGGAAGTATTACGTCATGAACAGGAAAAAAGTAATGAGATGAAAACAATACCATATTCAAAACAAGCTGACGTCAAAATGCACTGAGCAATGTGCTGTCATTATGTTTTGTAGGCCTACTTAAACAGGAATGACACTGATAGACACGCGTACTTATCTTTAGTTTCCACCAAAAGCATCAAAACGGGGACATTCTTTTTTATAGAACGTGCGTTTAAATAATTATCCACAATGCATAGTACAAGCCTTTTGTCTGCGCTAATCATGGCGAAATCATGTCTGAACAAGGTGTTTATGTGTATCTCGACCTTGCATACGAGCATATACCTTTTTATGAATATAAAATGCATTCAATCGGAAAGGGAATGCTTTGAAAAGGTACTATCACTATTTTGTCGTTTAAAGTGCCCCGTGTATTTAACATGATAATCACATATCACAGTTATCTTTTATAGATATTGCATTCATGAGTGGATGATATGGAAAATGTTTACCGCGAGAAAAAAGAATACCGGAAAAGAGGTGTTTCAAAGCAATATGACAGGTTTAGCCAAGACCTTTTACATACCGCTGTATTTATGCGCGTACTTCAACGTTGTGTAGGCTAAATGCCAAATCTAACAGCAGTAACATTTGAAACTTCTTATTTCTAAACGAATCATATAAGTTTGAGCATTCTTTTCCTTAGTTAGATCATTTTCTATTCGATGATTAAAGTTTCATTCAATAATTGGTAGTTGTTTTCTAAACTTTGGCACGGACGGCATATTATCATTTTAAAAGAAGAAATATCTACAGGGTTCACACAGGCATGAACACAAGAAAAAGTAATTTTATATACTGACGAGATAAAGAAACGCCTCATTGAAATTTGGCGTTATTATTTTCCTAACGCTTTTAATTGTTGTGAAATGTAGTAAATCTACATGTAGTCTGACCGACAAACACAGTGAACAAAAACTCGCGCGATTTCATTCAGCCATTTGTTCACTTCATGTACCTGGTCATGATTTCCTCGTGCAGTCCGTGCATGTAAACCATGTGGTTTGATTGAACGATTTTTGCACATGTACATGTGTAATACGACACACAACCATATTTTCAGCTATTCTCTGAAAAAAACATTAGTTTTCGTAATGCCGAGGCTGAATTCTGAAGAGAGGGCTCAGGTTTTGGCTATGCTTGAATGTGGGCGAACGCAGGAACAAGTTGCTAGACGTTTTAACGTCTCTCGTTCGACAATTGTGCGTCTTATTCGACGTGTTAGAGACACGGGAACGTCTATCGATAGACCACGTTCAGATAGACCGCGTGTAACGTCAATACGACAGGATAATTATATACGTCAACGTCATTTACGTGACAGATTTGTGACGGCGCAATCTACGTCACGTATAGTTGTAGGTAACCGTGGACGTCCAATTAGTCGACATACAGTGAGAAATCGACTCAGAGAACGCGGAATTACCTGTCGTAGGCCTTACCGCGGTCTAATTCTAACGTTACGCCACCGTCACCAACGTCTAATTTGGGCCCGCAACCATCGCGGCCAGCGTTGGCAGAACGTAGTGTTCAGTGACGAGTCGCGTTTCAACTTGTGGAACGCCGACGGACGTATCCGTGTCTATAGACGACGCCATGAACGCTACGCAAACAATTGCGTTTTGGAGCACAATCGTTACGGTGGAGGTGGAGTAATGGTGTGGGCAGCAATCAACCATAGGTTTAAGTCCCAACTCGTCGTTTGCCAAGGTAATCTCACAGCCAGGCGTTACATCGACCAGATATTACGTCATGTAGTTGTCCCTTTATTCCGTCAACGTCAAGGATTAGTCTATCAGCACGACAACGCGCGACCTCACGTTGCACGCGTCACCAGGGACTTTCTACAGGCTAGAAACATTAATGTTTTACCTTGTCCGGCGTGTTCACCGGACTGCAATCCGATTGAACACGCGTGGGATTATCTCGGACGGCGGTTACGCCAACGTCAACCCCAGCCAGCAAACGTTCGGGAACTGGTAGCAGCGCTGCACCAGGAGTGGGCCAGAATCCCACGGTATCTGTTACGCAACTGGTGCGGCTCTATGAGGCGTCGCCTTGCTGCTGTGGTTGCTAGCAGAGGTGGCCACACGCGCTACTGATTTTTCTAATGCAATTTCTCCGACCGGGCTATTAAAATTCAAGATTTAAGCTTAATGCGACAATGAAATGATTTCTTATTGACCATAAATTCTTGTAAAGCATCTAATTTGCGAATGGAATTGTTCTTTTCTAATTTTGAATCACGGTTAACGAAAAATTGTATACCGAGTTTGAATGAGGCGTTTCTTTATCTCGTCAGTGTACTATAATAT
Organism: Mercenaria mercenaria; assembly: GCF_021730395.1. Taxonomy (NCBI): domain Eukaryota; kingdom Metazoa; phylum Mollusca; class Bivalvia; order Venerida; family Veneridae; genus Mercenaria; species Mercenaria mercenaria. Next base: position 34,261,324 of record NC_069371.1, on the reverse strand, counting down.
ACAATATAAGTAAGCACCACGTCAAAATTGATAGTTTCAGTCGTTTAATCGAATCGGATGCGAAAGTATCAATCTATGAAGAATAATATCACGTAAGCAGACAAACAAAAAAGCGCTGTTGCATATGTGCTATAGAATTAAGGATCATATCACATGCGCAGAACAGAAAATAACACATGTGATAGGCTTATGATCTATAATTTCATAACACATGCGAAACAGTCTGCGCATGTGATACTAATTGGGTGATAAGATACTTTCGCATTCATAAAAGATTGCAACGATCAATTATGACGAGGCGCTTATATACATTTAATATAAACTTAAATTTTGTTCTAGCATTCATGCATGTTTGAACCCTGTCGTTTTATTTTCTTTTTAATGATATGCTCACCCTGCAAAATAAATAAATAAATAAATAAAAATAAGATAAAATAAAAATAACAAATAAACATCATTTGAGAATATTTTTTTTTTCAAATTGTCATCGTATGTAAGATGATCGGATAGAAAATAATAATAAATTAAGAAAATTGAGATAGCACGCATACGTTTCGTTTAGAAAGTAAGAAGTTGTTTTTTTTATTTTTATTTCGAATGTTACTGACGTTGGTTTCTGCTTTGACGCAACAAGCTAAAATGTATGGAATTTTAGATTATGTGACCTATCATATTGCTAACGAAAATTCGCTTCAATTTTGGTGTGCTCTATAGAAAAGACTCTTATTGTCTTTATTGGATATGGTGTTAATTGTCCATTCAATAAATCTTTAAACTAATTATTTTGATTTTTCTGTAAATATGAATTCTTTATTAGTTTTCGGTATGATAAATTAATATGAATCAAATATGAATACAGACCTCTCCTGGACCCATAGTCAAATATTCATATATCTCGTGGTGAATATTTGCAACATGCTGATACATTTATGCCTGATGGGACCTATCACACTAAGGCGGACGGTCAGTCAGTGTTTAAGTTGAATAAGGGTCCATCCTCCCTTTCAGGGGCAGTATAGCATTAGACCCCCGGTATATCGCCAGGCATACAGTTGAAGATAATTTTGGAAATCTATGGTGAAGAAAATTTACCTGTACGCAGTTTCCGTAAACTATTAATCAAAAAGTCCAAATAAGTGGGTCACTGTCACGACTAATGAGACCATAAACAACAGAGATCCAAGAGGTGGTTGCAGACAATTAAGGTGAACACTCTCGCGTTGCTATAAATGCTAGCTTAATAGGAAGGAAGTATAAGTGCAGCCTTAAACTCTACCCTCCTACAACATATTTGTCATATTACCCTCAGTCTCTGGACTGCAATAGGTATGAAGTATATATTGTTTTATTTACCTTTATCTACCTTCATGGTCTCCAAACTGCGCATATGTAGCATACATAGCATGATAGTTTGAATTTAAACATAATGTAGTTAGTGTCAATGCATAACGAACGTATACACACAGACCGAAACTATCCTGTATCAGGAAAATTTAATACCAATTTAAATTACACGACATTTCAGGCGTAAGCTTGGAAGCAAATTAAATCACTTAGAATTCTTCGAAATAGCCAAGCATCGATGGAAGCTAACATTTGCCTTCACTACTCTGGTAAATGACACTAAATACTAGAATACATTAGAGTTCAATTAATAATAAACAACTCTGTTTTATACAAAGTGTCGGCTTTATTCGCCTTTATCAAGTATAAATGTAGCGATAGGAAATAGGCGTTTCCGCATAATCGGTATGTGTCGCGCACTAAACTGTTTACGTATGCACCGGTTAACAAAATCGATGTGTTCCGGCACTCGCAGTCAGAAAGGTAAGTTTTATTTCTCAAGATATTCTGTTAAGTACTATTTGTCAACGTATAAACACATGTTCAGTCCAAACTTACGATATCAAAGATTGAATTTAACCCGGATTTTTTAGCGAAACCATTTGAAATCATTGATTTTAAAGGTGTGTAGTTTTGTTCTGTCATTCTCTATCCATAACTTGTGTTTACACGAATCTTCAAACTGTGCATATTTATGTGGGTTTCATTGGTGAACCAGTGGCGCATGGAAGCTAAATATACTGTTAATGGCAGTTGGTAAGTGGGAATGGTCGATTATTTATGGTTTGTTTTTGGTTTGCAAAATAATCAAAATGTTAGTTTGACAGACGACAACAACAACAACTCGTTATAGTTTGTTTCAAGACATCTAGAAAATAGAATAATAGAATCATTTTGATTTTGTTTGATGATACAAACTGGAGCATATTATGATCTGTTTGTTGGATGATTTTAACATAATGTTTTAACTGAAAATTGTTTGATGGTACTAGAAAAGGGTATTGCAGTTTTTCCTTGAGTACCTATACTTCCGGATAAAATTTATTTCGGATGTAATATTTGGCTACTGTAGTATTATGTTTTTTCTTATGTTTAAAAAAATGAGACATGCTGGGCAGTTTTCCTGATTTTATTTTGTTATAAGTTATACATTAAAATAATGTATGTGTCATTAGGATAAACATAGAGCTGCATTTGGCAACATAGTAAAGATTGAAGGATTTTTTTTGAGATACCAAGGAGACACCCCGGTACATCCCGTAACTAAGGGCTGGATACACAACCGGTAGGGGGGCACATGAGTCTAACGACTAGAGTCTCCGAAAGGAGGTACATCAGATAGATACACAATGGAGTGTTTCATATGATAAATTACGTTTTAATTTTATTAATTACTTTGTATATTTCAGAAGCTGTGTGTTCACTGTTGGCACATTGAATGATTGGCAGCATTGGATAAATAATGCTCTATTGGATAAATACGTAAGAAAATAACATTTCAATATTTAAGGCAAATGATTTATACATTTGAAAGGATATGTAAATTCAAACTATTTTAGAGAATTTATAAATGACTGCCTCCTTTGTAAAACAAGATTTTATTTTTATTTTTAAACTGATTATTACTGTTATACTCAACAGTTAACATAAGAGAATAAAAAATACATGTGATATCAATGTCTATTTGCGTTTGACCTCCTTTTAAACTGCCATTTTACTAACTTAAATATGGACGTTAAAAAAATAAAACGGTGGATAGGTAGTTTTAGGTAATAAGGGTCTTAAGTTTTTGATATGAAGATAAAACTATATTTCAGGTAAAGTACATTGGACAGCTGAGATTGTGGTGTAGACAGCTGAGAATGTGTTTTGGACAGCTGAGATTGTGACTTGGACAGCTGAGATTGTGGTGTGGACAGCTGAGATTGGTGTGGACAGCTGAGATTGTGGTGTTGACATCTGAAATTGTGATTTGGACAGCTGAGATTGTGACTTGGACAGCTGAGATTGTGCTGTGGACAGCTAAAATTGTGGTGTGTTTCATATGATAAATTACGTTTTAATTTTATTAATTACTTTGTATATTTCAGAAGCTGTGTGTTCACTGTTGGCACATTGAATGATTGGCAGCATTGGATAAATAATGCTCTATTGGATAAATACGTAAGAAAATAACATTTCAATATTTAAGGCAAATGATTTATACATTTGAAAGGATATGTAAATTCAAACTATTTTAGAGAATTTATAAATGACTGCCTCCTTTGTAAAACAAGATTTTATTTTTATTTTTAAACTGATTGTTACTGTTATACTCAACAGTTAACATAAGAGAATAAAAAATACATGTGATATCAATGTCTATTTGCGTTTGACCTCCTTTTAAACTGCCATTTTACTAACTTAAATATGGACGTTAAAAAAGTAAAACGGTGGATAGGTAGTTTTAGGTAATAAGGGTCTTAAGTTTTTGATATGAAGATAAAACTATATTTCAGGTAAAGTACATTGGACAGCTGAGATTGTGGTGTAGACAGCTGAGATTGTGTTTTGGACAGCTGAGATTGTGACTTGGACAGCTGAGATTGTGGTGTGGACAGCTGAGATTGGTGTGGACAGCTGAGATTGTGGTGTTGTCATCTGAAATTGTGATTTGGACAGCTGAGATTGTGACTTGGACAGCTGAGATTGTGCTGTGGACAGCTAAAATTGTGGTGTGGAATAATGATATTGTGGTGTTGACAACATATTGTGGTGTGCACATGTGATATTGTGGTGTGATGGTTTAAAGTAGCAAAGGTATAAAGCATGTATTATATTATTACATTTCATTATAGTTTGACTATACAAAGGAGAGCTTTTATACTTACCCTGAATTTAACAACACTTAAATCTTCTGCAAAGTAGTCTGAGTTCTGTGAAAGTCACCGATGTCAATTGACTCAGTTGTAATGATTATTTGAAAATTGAATATTTAAAAACATAACACAGGAATTAGCTTTAACTTACTCCAGAAACAACAGTGTTAAACATTCCTGTCTGATGTCTCTCATATGACAAAACTATCTTTTAAAGGTAAATTTCAAAATTAAGTACTGTACATTTCAAGAGTAGAATTATTAACTGAAAATGAAATATATGGCTAACCAAATAAAATGCCAAAGGTCTAAAACAAATGAATATTCCATACTAATTATGTTAAGAAAGGATAACTTATGATTTAATTAAATATGTACACAATGTCAGTTTCAGTACAGTTGGTTTTTAAGTCCACATGTGCTAACTTACACAGGGACATTTTTTTTTCAATCTGAATAAATTATAGGATAGATTGTTTTAGATAAGAAGGGTGTTAGGTTTTAGGTATGTAGATAAAAACTTTATTTCAGGTAAAGAACGTTTGACAGCTTAGATTGTGGTGTGGACAGCTGATATTGTGGTGTGGACAGCTGAGATTGTCATGTGGACTACTTATATTGTGGCTTGCAGAGCTGATATTGTGGTGTGATGGTTTTAAAGTACTAAAGGTATGAAGCATGTATTATATTATTACATTTCATTATAGTTTGACTATACAAAGAAAAGCTTTTATACTCACCCTGACTTCAACAACACTTAAATCTTATAAAAAGTACTCAGAGTTCTGTACAAGTCACCGATGTAATTTGACTCAGTCATAGTACTTATCTGATAATTAATTATTTAAAGACATGACACAGGAATAAGCAGTAACCTGAACCTGAAACAACAGTGTTAAACTTTTCTGTCTGATATTATAAACTGATAAGACAGATTATCATGTAAAGGTAAATTTAAAATATAGCAATAGAATTAAGTGCAATTTAAATATAAGGCTGACTCAAGAGAATGATAAAGATCTGAAACAAATCAATTTTGTATACTAATTTTGTTAAGAAAGGATAGCAATTAAAACAATTTACAGTGTCGTTTCAGTATAGTTGGTTTTTAAGTCTACAACTGTTGTATATTGACAAAATTAACAAAAATTGACAAAAGTCTGGTCAGGATCCATGCTGTTTGCTTTCAAAGCCTATTGCAATTAGAGAAACTTTTGAACAGCATGGATCCTGACCAGACTGTGCAGGCTGGTCTGGATCCATGCTGGTCGCTAACGCATTATGTTCGTTTTATCGTGGTGCGGTTCATTAATAGAAAATCAATTTTTGTTAATTATTTTTGTATATATTTGGTGTTTATTTATTTAGTAAATGTTAATATATTCAATTTCAGATTTATTCCTTACTACCTTCCAGTCAACTATATCTTCCACAGCATGATTTAATCTAGTCCCAATCATTGACTCTGGTTACCTCACCAGACGGTCCGTCCACAGAGTCACAAGCAACAGATACTAAAACTCGGCAAAGTACATGTACTTCAGTCTTCCAGAGGATATTGTTAACAATGATGATTTGATGTAAAAATATGTATTTGAATAGCTATATTTCTCTTGTGTCACTTGGGTGTCAAAGGTCATTTTAGAGATTGTCCGGGCTGTAACTTTGCAACGCATAAACGGGCTTAAATGTTTGCCTCAGCTAGACAGTGTTGTGTTGAACTCCCAGTCCTTTTGACCGCTGGTGGGCTCGACATGTTAGTTTATATTGCATATACTTCAAGTAGATACACATTTTAGAATACTGGTAGATAACCAAATAAGAAAGAAAACATATTTTTATTTTACATAATAGCAAAATCTGGAAAATTTTAACTTCAACTTTCACTGTTATATTATTATATAATCACTTATGATGAGTATGAATGCAATATAGACACTGTAGAGAATTAATCCCGCATTTTTATTCATATGAAGATACAATATCTTGTTATCTATTATTGTCAATCATTGGTATGTAAGATTTTTGTCATAGGTTTGAATAGCTGACAAGCATGGTAGAAATTATTATTAACCATTAACGGGCTAAATTTCTATAATTAACTTGTCCATCTTTCAATATGGACAGTATCATTAAATGAAAGGGATGGCTACCAAAACATACTGACTGAATGCAAACAGTGAAGATCTTGATCAGGCTATACGGATGTGCAGGCTGATCATGATCTACACTGTTCACAAAGGCAGAATCAATCGTGTCCAGCATGATAAGGGTTAAATCTATTGTTTTTACTGCCTCCTTTTTTGGCTCATTATTGTACAAGTACATATACAGCATTGCTTTTCTAACCCTGTAATAATGCATATGATTGGTTTTCAAAATAACGAAGCTTTTTCTCCTCTCTCACCATACTTTAAATAAGTTCAGTTTTAGAAAGTGTTTTGGGGCAAATCATATTCAAATCAATGTAGTCAATGAATGTGTGCAGTTTCAGGTGAATGGCTCAAGCAGTTTTATATCAAATTATATAATTTTGTCCCCTGTGAATCCTAGAAAGTGTGACATTTTATATGAAGGGTAGTTTTCAACTGTGATTTATTTTTTCAAACCAAGCATTATTGTAACAGCTTTAATTTTTTATGTAAGTCAAACACTGCACATTTAAAGGAAAATACTTTTTTTCATAAACTACATTTTATTCTTACCAATGTGTCAAATTTTGTGATGTAACCCCCTTCACAAATAAATATGAAATAAATACTAAATTTAAATGTTGATCACTTCAATTTCATAACCCTATTGCTTTTCTTATGTCCTAATGTTTTACAAGATATTAATATTTTCAGCTATGAAGATACAATTAATATGATTTTTTGTTTGATAAATCAATTTAGCAGAACCTTGATGAATGTTTATACACCCCAAAATGTCCCCTTTGCACCATTTCAGTTGTTAAGTGTCAGATATAATTTGAGCCGCGCCATGAGAAAACCAACATGGTGGCTTTACGACCAACATAGATCCAGACCAGCCTGCGCATCCACACAGTCTGGTCAGGATCCATGCTGGTCGCAAAGCCATTATGTTGGTTTTCTCATGGCACGGCTCATTTATTTTTTAAAAAGAATTTTATTTTACTTTACTTTTTCATAGAAAGGGAGTTACAATGGATATTAAAGCAGCTTTTGACTTCACATGTAAAGGATTGTTAAACATTCACAAAGCCAAAGCTGTGCATCCTTTTTTTAACATTCATAAATTACCTTAGCATTACAGTAATATGTACTGGCAGTTCTATATTCTGAGCAATGTGTACACAATGGTTAGGCAATACTTGACGATTTAGAATTATGTAAGAAACCCTGGAAAATTTATAAATCATTCTTTGCTTTTTTGCCAAAGTTGTCGAGTTTCAAGTTAAAAAGTTACTAATACTAATTCTTAAGCTGTTAATTTTACCTCAAAATGTTAATGGCAGCTAGTGAATATTGTGTAGTTGAAAGAATTTTGATTACTACTGATTTATTGTATAAATATTTTTGGCTGCAATTTGTCCCCTGTGTATCTTCTCAGTAACATTATAAAGTATGTATGTATTTACTATTCCACAACATACATCATGTGCTCTGACCTGCCATATTTGGTTAAATCAAGTTTTTATTGTTTTAATCATCGTTTATTTTAAGATTTACAATGATATTGAATATTTTTACTGAATTCTGTTTATGACAGAATATTTATGCTGAACCCTTTATATAACATAAGGTTTTTTATACTGTATTCTGTATATAGCAACATTAATTGTTTGTAAACTTTATTGCACATAATATATCAAAAGCATTAAAAGGTTTTAAGCTGTCAAAAATTACTTTTAACTATTCCATTTCTATATTCAAACACAAAAATGGACGATAGTAAAACCAAGAGGTCATTTGGGTTCAAATTATGTTAAGGTTACTTCCCTTTGCAAAAAACTGTAAAGCAAGCTAGAGTTGCAGTTCTTTCTTAATCACAGGAATGTTTTGTTAGAAGATAATTTGCAATAAAATATTAATTCAATTATGATAGATTGTAAATATATGTTGCTGTTTTAAGTATACTGAAGGACTTCCAAACATATTTCTATATTTTCTAATCTTTAATTCTGCAGTTGAAAAAATATTGTTCTATCTCTAATAAATGTCCTGAGATGATCACGTCACATTTCGACCACGTTCATTGCTTACTCAATAAGGATAATACGGATTTGGCGTTGCGTTACCATAGCGTTAAACAAACTGTAACGCGTCAAATAAGCGTTGACTAATAACAATACAAGACATTAGTACAATAGTTATGTCCATTTCGTTAGTCCCATGACTCATGGGTCTTTGCACCATGACACATGGATCACCGAGTCTCAACGTAAGCGTTGACCAGTGGCATAATTACGTGCGAGCAGGGCGTTTTTGTGGTTGTTTTTATCAGTCAAGGTAATGTTTTCCTTCGCGGTTTTTTCATTTTTAAAGCTTTGTTTTTGAGAATTGGCCGCGGATGACCTACAATGAACGCGCTTTGATGGGGATGTATCGAAATTTTCATATCATTTGTATTTTTGTTCTAACATTCAGGAAATATTCACTAAAAATCACGTATTTGCCTACCGCCCCTTAGCTTTCTTGTTGTAAATGGATAAATTACTTTTAAAATGTCTCATATTTTCGTCATACCTGTGCGATATACTCACTTTAACAGATTGGTCACCGTTGTATGCAGTTTCAAAAATACTTAGCCCGGTAAAACCCGGTCGTCGGCGAAGGTTTTGTCTTACGTCCGAGTCTGTGGTACACCAAAATAAAAATGCATACGTACGAGCGGGTGGAATTTATGAAAAAAGTTATTTTCACGATTTTTCAGGATCCGACAGTGGACAAAAGTCATTTTTTTCAATATTCAGACTACCTTTCATGTTTCTTCATTGTGTACAGTCATTTTAACATATGTAGATTTCATACTTGAGGCCTATAGCTTGAATTACAAGAGGGGCGCAGTAGCTGTACAATGGATTAATTGTTTGCTTTTATGTATAATTTATGACATTAATACATTGTCACACTATGATACGTCATTTTGATAATGACGCCAGCATCTTAAAGTCAGGTAGAGATATTTGAATTAAATTTATCTATATTTGATCTTCAGTCATTTGCCATGGATCTAAGTAAAACCATCAAACTGAACGTGGCTATGTCGTCCATACTGGACGACATGGAAGGCGTATTCGGTACAAGATGTAACGGTAGGGATTGCTAGGTTAATTTACACATTCTGGTGGTATTCAAATGCAAAGCGGATATGGAAGGTGCATATCTGGTAGAGATCTTTCTTGAACTGATCAAAACGTCTTGGCAATGATAAAAACAAAACAACATGTAAAACTCGGGTCAAGCGAAAGAGATGATTTCGAATGGAAATTCTTTTACGTGTAATGACTGGCCAAATATATAAAATGGTCATTTCAATATTGTATCTCTGAAAAAATTGATTCTAGATTTGTTCTCACTTTCGATAAAACGTACTGTTTTTATTTCTTGCATTCGAAGTCAGTTCCTTGATTTAATTCAAGAATGCAAATTCCGAACCTGGCACATGAACATAACAATTTGTTTGTCCATAAATTTCTAATCGGTCGGACGTATGTGTGGAAGAAATAAATATTTATCGGAAGTGTTTGAATACAATGCTAAATGGTATAATTTCAATATTCATAGGTAGTGTAATAAAATCAGTCAGCAATTTTATGGAGCCTATTTAAATTTGCTATAATTAAAGAGTTCTGTTTAAGCCCGGCCCTCGAAAGAAAGGGTGCTGTTGCACCGTTCATTATTCTTCATGAAATGCTCATGTTTTGCTTGGTTGCATTCTATGCTATCATTGGATCTTCAAAGGCATTACAGTTTAATTGAAGTAAAATATGTAAACCATCAAAAAAATCTCCATATCGTTACGATATTCAATTATGTGACTAAATACAGCATAATTTTTATTGACCATCCCTACGAATATTGGTTTAATACCCTTTTGTCTAGTAGTTTCTCTTCTTTCGAGAACTTTTATATGCCAGACACCAAATCTATATTCATTATCATTCCTTGTACTTTTGCCTTATACGATAAACATTGCACTGACAAGTGATTATATGATAACACAGTGGTTTTTACAGCGTGTTTCGAAAGGACACTGATATCCACAGACATTCCTATATTTCATAGGGTAATCAGAACATATGTGTCTTTATTTCAGTGATTTATAAATGTCATGTTACAATTTTTTTGGACTGATACTGAATCAGGACATATTTCATCTACATCAAAGCAAATTTCATTTAATGAAAAACATAAAAGGTTACACTATATCGAAAATGTGTATGAGCAATTGAACCTACAGATACAGGGTAATTATTTTCTGTTTCATAAAACAGATTGCTTTAGTTTGATGACCAGATGTTTCCTGTCTACAACGCAATATTGGTTGAAATATGTGCTACTCTTATTTGCCCGAGCAATAAACAAAAATTAAGGACGGGACTTAATATGACAACGTATGAAAAGCTATGTCAAGAACGAGTCAATTGTTATTTTTGTAAGAGAAATTGCGGTGATAACCAACTAATAAGAACAGAGGCGAGGTCAGTATTTGTATATTTGCGTTTTAAGCTCGTAGTAAATGTATTAAAAAGGCAAGAGAACCACAAAGAAAAGTCGTTCTGCAGCGGCCTAAGGCAGGAAACAGTACTTCTATAACATTTACATGGCTAACATGTTATCTTAATGTTGGTATAAACTAATAGTTCAAAGAATTTGATAAATGTAGCTAACACATTCACACATTGATTTACCCCTTGTTTATCATGTTTGTATTCGTTCGCATATTTCAGCGTCGCATAGGTGCCGAATCCGATGGCATTGATATTCGAAAAGCACTCATTTTGTTAGATCATTTCCTATACGATGATCATGGTATCGATTAAAATTTTCATAAAGTGTTTTTTTTAATCCTTGGTATGAAGAGTAAAATCGTTAAAAATGAAACTTTAGTTTTGGAAATAATATTACATGGAATCATAAGGATTAAATATTGTAAAAGGGTTTACATATGCATGAACTAGCAAAACATGTCATAATCTTGTAAAAACTGACATAACACATTGACAGTCTATTCGACAATCTTCATATCGAGTTATGCATTTTGGTAGATGAGATCATGCTGTTTGAACCTTTAGAAATAAAATTCTAAAGTAAAGTTGAATAAAATAGTTTTATGGTAGCGAAGAGCAACTCCATAAAAAATCATCCGAGTAAAGAACTATATAAATGTGATATATATAATTGGTCTATAATATCTTTTATCCGATGCAGAAATCGTGCATAGTTTTTAAACATACATTCAGTCAACTTACACTTACTCCGTTCCTAACTATGTAGTACTACGTTGAATTATAAGTTATATGTTGAAACAGTCCGCATAGAACTGTATGTGCACACGGTCAGTGTTTATCAAAACAAAATATGATACACTGTTTAGACAAAAATACGATTTCGTAATAACTCCAACATATAAAAAATGATCCAAATTGACGAAACCACAGTTATTCAACAGTTTATTATCTCGGTGTAGAGTGTCCGTTTTGAGTGCCGGAGGCCATGGCTCAGCTTTAGCCACGTCATACCAGCGGCGCGAAAATGGTATCAGGAGGTAAATAAGTTACTGTCCATCGATTACCCTCTTGTAAGACAGGATCATTGTGGCTCACGTTAATTGCTGATTACATTATTACTGGTAACATTATACTAAAACTTATGGGCGGCTGTTCTTTGGATTTTTGTACCTGCTTCTTTTAACTTTGTTAACATTTTCCAGTAAGCTAGGTCGTTTCAACAATGTTAGGGTTAAAAAATTATATTCCGAATCTGAAAAATTCAAGGCCCTTCCTGGGTTGTTTTTTTTTTCACAACTTTATTTGCTAACTCTTTGTAACATTTTTATTGAGTCGAATCGTTTCCATATATTTTAACAAACACAATGAAATAACTATCTTACATTGTATAACAAAGTATGGCCAGTACTTAACTAAATGCATGAATCATTTAATGAAATATCGATTTGCACCTACTTACAACTTTAAAGTTTATTTAATAGCAATCCAATGATATCAATAACAAATCAAGATAGACTTCAATATATTGTCGTTTTCTTAAATTAAAATAAATAAAATAAGATACACTGCTTGCCAAAAGAAGAAATGTTAACTTACTTATTGGATTGTCGCTGATGATCTGATAGACAACAGTCCACTCTACGAAGAAAATCAGACATATTTAATATAACAGTAAGAATGTAAGGCAGTAAATTGGCATTAGTATGTGGTAATTCAACCGGGTCATTTCAATAAGAGGCATCCTAATAACAAATTAGTTAAAATGTAACTTGCATGTCAAATACATTTTCCTACAACTACAGTTAGAGCATGACCAGTATATTCGAATAACTATCTCTAAATGGGGTAATTTTAAAAGTACTCGTTGAACAGATCAACATAAATTAGCGCTCTATTACAAGCATATAATATTTTGTTATATTTCACCGTCTTCAAAGGTACAAAAATGATTAATTTTACCCAAAGAAATGAGAAAATTTTTAAGTAATATTTTCAATTGGCTCTAATTGCTTTATATTTTCCCGCTGCGTGATCTTCTGCAATATATTTATTAAGCGTCTATTGCCTCAATAACAGTAACAACAGTGAAATCTTAGATGTGCATTTTCAGATGAACAAACAGCGCAGGTTGGCCAGTTCACTGCACATGATAATGGAAGACAGAAATGTCATTGTCCTGAACTGTGAAACTTGTAATACCAAATAAAGAAAAAAAAAAAAAAGATTTATGTTCGCGTGCACAAACCAAAAACAAAAGTCCTTAAATTAATGAACAATAATTTATTTATTAATGACGTAATAATTGGCGACGGTAAAACTCTCCAGTTTGGATCAATTAAGTTATTATAACCACATACAAGTAGTTATTATAAAAATATTGGCAGATGTCCAACGAAAAGAAAAAAAAAACATTCAAAGAACGTTAGAACGCAGCCACTCCACATGGAATTAAATACACATTTAAATTGTTGATTACATTTTTCGAACGTCTTCAAGGAGCAAATTGCAACATGTTTTAATACACGTTCTTATGGTGGCTGATTTCTGCCGTTACGCCTTTTCGCCCAGTCACCCCGCCGAGCGAAAACACGAGAATTAAGTTAAAATGGGGGGGGGGGGGGGGGGGGGGGGGGGGGGGGGCGGAGCGAAAAACTCGCTGTTTAGCAGTAGAAGGTAGAATAAAACAAATACAAAACTGATTTAAGTCTAACTCTAAACTGCCAATAGGTCCGCCAAAATGTTTGTTATTCTTAAACAATCCAGTTCCCTGTAAAGTTACACAAAAGACAAACGGATTCATCCCGACTTAACACTGTTAATATTTCTCAGACTACTAAATTGTTTTACTCGTAACACCCGAAATCCTAGATTCAACACGACTATACGCCGTTAATATTTCTATAATTTTTTATACTTTAGTTACACCATTTTGTTCAGTGATGGTGACTGGAAAAAGGCAATGAACAAACAGTCTATTGTTACCAGTAATGTGCTTTCATATATATCCATTAATTCTTAATTTCCTAATTTGGATCCAATGTCTGCAAAAACGATATTATTCTATCAGTAATCATAAAGCATCGTCCAACTTTTTACCACTGGATAATTTCGGAACAGCAAAGCTGTCTGTGCGTGTAATGTATATACATTCACGGCTTTGTGGTAACTGTCACAGTTCATTATCCTCCACATTCACTAGAATAGATTTTATTTGTTACAGTGCCATGTAAGTAAAAGAGTGTTGCACTATCAATAAAATTTAACAATTTTAAGTTTGAAATGTAGCAGTCTGCACTTATACCAAATGTGTACTTCTTCAACAATATTTATTCTGAGAAGTGAATATCCTACCTTCAAGGTGAAAAATACGTTATTGTCTTATAAAGTAACCCTCTCACTAAAGTTCTCTCAATGCCCACACGCACATAAATATAAAATAAAATAATGTTATGGTTAACAATGTTAATAAACTTTTAACACGCTGTTTGAAATGATTTGAACCTTGCAGTTTTACTGTCTACCCTTAAAAAGTTTGAAGTACCCGGTTTATACTGGTAACTTGGAGTTAAAAACTCGACAGCAGCAACAGTCCTTTGAAGTGTCAAAGTTAATCACTGTTTGAATAAGACTCCAGCTTTTTCCTCCTATACTGTATCAAATTAAGAGCTGCTGGCGTATTTATTTTTACTAAAAGTGTAATTATAGATATTTTAAGATTTAGATTTAAATTCATTAAATGCGCGAAGTCACTTTGAAATGCATTTCTTTTCTTAAAACAGTGACATTTTTTGGAGATGGGCAGCTTTAACAAGCTTTACTTTACAACACTGTACATTCTTCTGAGAAAGCATTTTACGAAAGGTGAATGTTTCTGGTGCCTGCCAAATACTTGAACTTTCTTCATGGCAGATTGGTGTAAGACATATTTCTAAATTATAAATGACCCAGTGGTTGTTTTGTAAAAATTAAAGGATATAGCATTATTGTAGAGGTTAATAACCACAGAAAAAGAACATTAACGTAACAAGCTTACACGAGTTTTGCAAATGTAAGTTCGCACCACTGAATAATCATTTTCTTGGTAAATGAGACAAAAAATAATGCCATTGGTATTATTAGTTACACATCCTGTCACGAACTAGCTGTGTAACGATTTTATATTGCCGACTACCCTTTACTTACATGCTATAATTGACACATTTTGTAAATTTACAAAGCTACTTATATTGCAGACTGGAATACTGCAAACATTTGTTCGGTCATCATGTGTTGTTTATAGTTGATTTACTCCAGCCATAAAATGCACAATGACCTGTATTTTGGATAAATCACAAAACACAAACGCTCATTTACACAGGTTATGGACTGGTTTAGATCATAAACACAAAAAAATCTTGTTCCATTCCTTCGAAAATCACTAGATTTCACGATGTCACAAACATGACAAATGTCTTGATACTTCGGCTTTCATCCCGTTTTCTGTTAAATCATTTATCTTGCACGTAGATTAAATGATCCTACACCAAACTGCTGAGTAACAAATATGTCTATTCCTTTATTTTACGATGACTGTACCCAAAACAAGATTTTAACGTCCGTGTCTCCCATACAGTTATTCCACATTTACGGCTAACATTTGTCAAACTTCAGGAGCCTCAACTTAAATGAATGAAATCGGCAAGAAAGCACTAAATTTACTCTCGGAAACGATACTGTCGCTGGAGGTAATAAATAATCTGACTTGATTCAATTACGCCAGCGGTGCGGCACCCATTTTGTTTTAATCAAAATTCATATCTGAAATGTACTTGCAGAATATGGAATATATCCTGTCTCCACCTGACGTCTGTTGACCAATAGAAATGCAATAAACTTGTAGGAGGCAAAATAAAATCAATTACCTGCTGCTTACTTCCAATTATTTTACCGTATTAAGTTAACATGATAGTGAAGAAATAAGCCGTTAATTTTATAACCTTTCTACTGCAAGCAAACCTAAATAAATACGAAATATACGAAATTAGATCAAACTAATACACAGGTGAATTAAACTGTTCTTTTCTGATTTAGGAGGAATTAATTTCAGACATAAATGTCAGTTTTGCGAAATATTCCTCTAAGGAATCTAAATATTTATATTAACATGTTGCAAGGTTACTCTGTTTTTTGGCACAATTGTCCGTCAATGTTCTAACAGTATAGGTATTATTATGTACATATTATCCACCTGCCGACTGAACCTGTAAATATGAGTCTTGTTTGCTATAGTGGAACTTTTCTTAGACTAGTGGAAGTCATATTTTTACTACTACCAAAAGTAATTTCGCTGAAAATCATTTATAAGGAAACAGAGGCGCATGTATTGGCCATTTTACAAAACACTCGCATACTAATATAATGTAAATTGTCATTCTAGATATATACAAAACCATGTAAATTTCTGTTTTCAGATATTGTTACTTCGTTACAGCGAGATTTACACATTAATCAATTTTGTTGCATTTACAAAATGGCTAAAAGCCGTCATTAGAGATTTTGTAAATTTGAAATTATATACTATGATGACGTCTGCGAATAAAACATTTCTAATTGCAATTATCAATTCGGCCATTGAATGGAACAAAAAGAATGAATATTAAGAACCTGCGTTACAACCTTTTTTGTTGGTTGCCGCAGATAAATAAAATATGTTCAATAACCTACGTGACTAACATTAAAGTGACTTTAAGACCCACCACAACTTAGTGAACTACTTATTTTACTACATGTACTTCGGGAATCGCATTAAAATCATTCTTTTATTATAACAATACAAGTATAATACATCCATATTAAAAATGGCAGACCCTTCCTGGGTTAATATGCTTTCGCAACTTTAAGTGATTATCATACACTGTAGAAGCAAAAAGTGTGGTGTCCACGTAGCTAATGCATCAAGTATTGCCCACTGTGCAATTTAAATGATGTGTTTTTAAAACATTAAACACATCGTCTTAGCCTCCTACATGTCTCTTTCAATTTGTAACTGTACAATGTTATCATAAAACACGGAGGAATACAGTTATTCTGTGATTGGTATTTAAGAAACTCGACATCATTCTGAATGCGACACTAAATTGAATTGAAGCTGGGCTCAGATTTTAGCTCAAATAAATAATCAATAAAGGTTATTAAGTGTATGCCATTTCTATTTCTTCACAACTGAAGACAAATAAAGTCACATTGTTGTGCTATAAAATATTACAAAATTTATGCAGCATTTGAAGGAATAAATGCGTTTACGAAAGAACAGTCCTGAAATGTATTACATCTCCCTATTTGCAATTGCAAAAAAAAAAAGTGATAAAAAGATTTTTAAAGAAATCAAAAGAAAAACAACGGCCTGTTCAACGCAGAACTACTGAAAGCAGCAAAGTGGTCCATTATTGAAGGTCAACTTTACTTATAGATAAAACTTATATATGTTGTTATGGAACATAAGTTATATACGTATATGTAGATAATTGAACATAACTCATAAATGTATGTTCAATAACGTTAAACATTTTTTTGTTAATTACTTGCATGATCAATATTTCATTTGCAATATCGTATGACCAGGAACGTTCTTTCTTGGTGATCCGAACACTTGACACAAATCAGCTTGCGTTAGCTCATATTTTTTTTACCTCCTCTCTTTATTGGTTTAGTACTTTCAATCGGCGCCATAAATGTTGTACTTTGAACAAAACATAACATTTATTACCCAGACGTGTACCACTT
Source organism: Mercenaria mercenaria (assembly GCF_021730395.1). Taxonomy (NCBI): domain Eukaryota; kingdom Metazoa; phylum Mollusca; class Bivalvia; order Venerida; family Veneridae; genus Mercenaria; species Mercenaria mercenaria. Next base: position 34,243,663 of record NC_069371.1, on the reverse strand, counting down.
AGCCACAATTTATATCTTATTTTGCAGATTAAATTTCCCTGTTTTATTACGTTGTTTAACACGAATCACAGTTGGATTGAACGGCAAAGTTGTCGGGTAACAGCGCATAGTACGCTTTCTATTCGCAGTGTCCGGCAAAAATGTATATAAACAGCCGGAGCAAATTATGTGTTTGTAATCTGCCTCCATCTTGATCACTATTTTGTAAATTGTAATGCAACAACTGTGAACAGCTACATCACAGGGATTACTTTTGGAAAATTACTTTCATGAATTAACTTTAAGCAAAGCGACTTGAATAAATAACTCCTTTTTGTTACTGGAGAAATTTCTCTCCTAACAGAAGCAAGAAAAGCGGTAAACATTACGTTTTACTTAGGATTATGCATTAAATTGTAATGCAACCCCGGTCTCGTTGATATATTTTAAAGGCACCGGCCTCCAGATCGTTCGACGACAACAAAAATATTTTTTATCTGGAAATTAATGCTGTATTTCTTAACAATGCTTTGAAACTTAATTACTGACAGACTATATTTTACGGAAACACATGAGAATTAATTGTTTTTATTACTTTTTACGATGAAAATCGAAAAGCGTTTCATATCGAACTTTCTGTACTAAACGCAACTGCTAATAAGCCTTATGTGAAAAATCGATAATCGTGTAGCTTTGATCGTTATTTTCCGTAAATTTACGTCCATCTCCGAAATTTAGCGGGGGCCCATAAACCATGTTTTCAATAAAATCGATGTTTAAATTGTCTTAAGCTATATCTAAGTAATGGCTGAATGGACACTCTTGTTTTTACTATGAAATGCTAATGGTGGTAGGAAAACGTCAGTAAATATCTAGACAAAAAGATCTATAATTATGTAACATTTGTTCAATACTAAAGTAACTAGATATAAACATACTAATTAAAAACAGTATATTTAAATTTTTTCTTAAAAAACAAGAATTTTCTAACTTAATGAATAATTCATCTTTCTGTTTTTTATAAAGACACAAAACTCTGCTAAAAAAAAATTTACGTCGGAAAAAATAAACAAGAAAGGTTATCTTTTTGTTTTACTTAGAGTGTGACATTATTGAAACATTAAAGATTTTTATAGCCGAAGATTTATAGTCTTACACTTTTTTCTAAACATATAAGCGACGGATTAATTAGAGAAAGTGAAATAGTCACTGATCTCAAGATGAGCAAAAAAAAGAGATTTTTTTTTGATTTCATAAATTATCAAGAAAAGATACTCATGGATAGGACAATTCTACAAACGAAATTCGTATTTAAACTGTATGATACGAAAGTCGTGGCGTTGCATATATCTGAATAGATTGCGTATTGAGATTAATGTTTTAACTTTAGTTAATGATTCAGATAACATTGAAATAATCAACAAAAGTCATACAAACATAAAACTGTTTGAATTAATTTTAATGTGCTTGAGTCCGGCTAAAATAACACCGAACTATTTGTATTAGAGCTGAATACAATATTATGAGCTAATTTGTTATTAAAACACTACTTATACGACAAGAACGTCAAAAAATGGAAAATATACATACACTTTAAATTTATTAATTATTCGTTGTTTCTCCACGATAATTTTGTATCCACATCCTTGTTGCACGATAAACTTGCTTGTGACACTAGAGGTCAAATATAGATCTTATAAATGCAGAAGTATCTTAAAACTAGTAATTAAATGGTTTTGCGGTCCAAAAACTAGTCATATCTTTAAATAGAAAAAAAACTTTTACTTTAACCACATTTCAATGGATTTATAAATTTGATCAATGTTTTTTCTTGATGAAAGTTTAATTTAAAAGGTTAATGCCATTAAAAAAAAGTGTGCAAAATAAAAGAAACATTATTTAGACAATTTTCAGGGAATTATAAACTTTTGAATTTATAAAGACTAAATCTGAATGGTCAACTCATTAGAAAAAATGTATAGGTCAAACTCAAAAACAGTTTTGAACCTCATCCTTGAGGCCATATTCTCAGGATTCATGAAAATTGTCATAATCACCGAGAATCTAGGTAAAATTAAAACTGATCATGTTAAAACTAGGTCAGTAAGCTTTAAAAAAATAGAAAAAACATTGTGATCTTAGAATCTTTCATGAGATTCATTGAATGTAGAATGTCATTTATGAAGAAAATCTAGGTCATTTTAAAAACTGGGTCCATCCCAAAAACTAGGCTTTAAATATAGTAAAAACCTGGGGACTTCTGGAGCCAATTTATCGATCCTTAAAATGGTGAATTTTCTTTGTATTGTAAAAACTGGTACATGAGCTCAAAAAGTACTATTCAAAATAAAGAAAAAAACGACGCATACTGTAAAAACAGGTCATAGTACTAATCAGTTAGGACATGGTTTTTTATTTTGACATGATCCAAAGGACAGATTTGTTATGAATAATGTGTAACTCTCCATTTTCAAATTAAACACGCGGTTTTATTTTAACACCCTTTTTTACTTGATTAAAAACACGCAATTCCTTCAACTTATTAAATAATCAAACTTTAACATGGTTTAAAGATTAAAACTACATAACCTTTCACGAGAAAAAATTTTTTAAAAGGATTTGGGTAGTTCAAGTTTTTTGAAATACTAGAAAATAATTTTCATATTTATTATGGGAAAATGTTTGGCTTATAAAACGTTACCTTTCTTTGTTTATTAGAGTGGTTTTACATTTATTTATTAAAGCGATATTCTAAGCCGATAATTTTTTACTTTGTTCCTTTCGTCACCTGTTATTTCTATAGTCATTTAATAGCAGATAAAAATTAAAGTTTAAAGTAAATATAGACATGAAATATCAAATCGCTACGACAAACAATGAATTTTTATTTTGATATCATTAAATTTAAACGCTAAACCCTTATCACATCACTACATCCGGCCTAAGGTAATATTTTGATAAACAAAATTCGAATATGAAAAAAAAAGAAAAGTATGAACCACGGATATTTGTTGGAAACGATGTTTCGGAGCTCGGGATCAAGTTCAGATAGATTGCAAAATGGAATAATTAAAAGATTTAAAACTGATGAGTTATTTATTCAAAAAACTTGAAAAAGCTAACAATTCCATACGTAAACCGTATTTAAAACCTTATGCTTTTAATCTTTTTGTGCATTGAGCTCCAAATCGTTAAATTAATATTATCTACGACATTTTTGGGGTATTATGAAGTTTTACTTAAAGCATTCTTAGAGATTATAAACTTTATTAACTTTGTAAACACGAAAACCTACCTTTTAATCCGACACCCCCAAAAGACACGTCCTATAAAGTGATTTATCAAATTAATGAAAACACCTCATATAAAATCTTAGACCTCTTCAATAATAAGTTTACGTTAGCTCATTGTCCAAAAAGTGTAAGAATTTATTTTTTGAGAGACACTCAACGAATTTCTTTCCGTGCCGTGTTCGTAAACATTTGCTCTGTTTTTCAACTATTTTAGGGGTAAATTTTTTTAGGACTTTATGAAAGTTGGTAGTATTTTTTTGATCAATCTAGGTTTAATTCGAAATGGGTTTTGCGGTCCAAAAAACTAGGTCAGTAGGTCTTAAAATAATAAAAACTTTGTGACCTCTATTATGACCAACATTTTAATGGATCTTACGATGAAGATAGATCAATGTTTTTTGAGCATATCTTTGAATTAAAACTCGTACATGCCCGCAAAAATAGTTCAGAAGGCAAATTAAAAGAAACTTTTGGTTGACCTCTCTATATGGCAATATTTGTTAACTCATGACTTATTTGAATATTTCTCATTAAGCCAATCATTTACCATGAAACTGGGGTTCATCACTGCGATACATAAACTATGTCAGTAGAAACAACACAATACAATACATTGTGAATCTTGTCCATTTCATAACAAATATATTAATAAAATATGGTCTGAATATTACCGAAGATATCTAGTAAATTTGTCTTTCATAGCGTTAAAAACTTTTGGTTTTAATTTAAAAATAAAAACTGTGTTTACTCTATTAGGCTCTTTTCATAGATATTCCCTGGAATTATGATAAAGTTTGTTCAGCCCTTGATTTTTCTAGGATTTCAAAAACTGGGTAAAAATGTTCAAAAACATAGGTATTGTAAAAAAGAAAATTTGAAGTCCCGTTCCTTGGAGCCAATATTTTTTGCAACGGATATTCTAAAATTGTATCGAATTTTTATTTTAAATAGGTAGGAAACGTATCCAGACTCAAAAACAAGGTAATGTTTAAAGCAATAGAAAAAATTACGTTTCATACTCATTTAATTCATTTGGACCAGGTAGCATTCAAGTCCGCTCATTTTCCTCTTGTTTATTCTTAAAAAGCTGAACACAAAGGATCCGAGTTTTTTGTTTTTGAATAATTAGTACACACAACATTTTCTCCAATATACCAACGCGGCATTTTAAATTATTTTCAACACATTTATTACTTCGATTTAAATATCAGCACTGTACAATTTCAAACTATTAAATAATCAAGCGTAACAAGGGTTAAAGAATTGAAATATACTTAACCAATTAATTAACAACGACCAAACAGGATTTATTAAAGGAAGATTCATAGGAGAGAATACAAGACTCATTTAAACTAAATGAATTATACTGAGGAAAATAATATTCCTGGTCTAATACTTTTAATATACTCGAAAAGGCATTTGACTCGCTATAAAACTGTAACCATTTTCAACTTTGGTTGTGATAAAAGATGGTTTAATATATTTTATAAAGACGGAGTATTCGCAGTTTGTCAAAATGTTTTTTATCTAACCTTTTCTCAGTTCAGCGTGGTTGTCGTCAGGGTGATCCTGTTTATTTTATGTGCTGAAATACTGTCTCTTTAAATTAGGTCTAATGATAAAATTAAAGGTATAAAAGTAAATGATTTAGAACATGAACTATCACAATTTGCTGACGACACAACAATGATTTTGGATGTGTCGACCTCTTCCTTAAATGAAACGCTAGAAACCTTATCCACATTCACTAATATTTCGGGCCTTAAGGTAAATTTTGATAAGACAAAAGTTGTCTGAATATGAAAGGAAAAATACAGTTCAAAGAGTATAAAAACCAAATGGAAATTAAGTTGGAATCAGAATAGTTTCGAGATACTTGGTATCAAAATTTCATGTTGATCTGAACAAAATGGCTGATCTTAATTACAAAGAAAAACTTATAAAAGCGGAGTCTATTTTAAAAAAAACTGGAAAAAGGCGTATCATTACGCCACTAGGTAGAACTGTTGTTATTAAAACTTTCATCATTTCGCTTTTGAATCACCTTTTCGTTGCATTGCTAGACCCACCAAATACCTATGTTAAAAGTATAAATGACTTAATCTATGACTTTGTTTGGCAAGGTCAAAGCAAAATTAAAAAATAAATTTTAACTAAAAGATTTACAGAATGTGGACTTGGCATGATTGATTTAAATTCTTTTATTTCAGCTTTAAAATTCACTTGGATAAGACGTACAGTCAAATCTATGTTAAATACCACCTCTGACCACCTCCCAATAAAGACCACATGTTTTGCGGTCTTTATAGACAGGTTTGACTCTTTATTCAAACATAATGGAAAATGGCTAGACTGTCTATTAAAACATAATAGAAAATGGCTAGATATTATTAACAAATTCTTCAACATAAATAAGTTGCTAAACTGTGGTATTCATTATGCCCAAAATATTGTAAAGACTATTTGCAATATATTTTGGAGAGACACTCTAAACGCATATATAAAACTTTGCCATTGCCAAGATGTTGACAGTAAAAACATATTAGATTATCCTCTGTTTTATAATGCAACTATTTTAATTGGCGGTAAGAGTGTGTTTTTAGGGATTTATTAAATTCGGATGGTATTTTTTTACAACTTTGACGAGTTCAATCATAAATATAGTTGTTGTTTTCGGTCACAAATACTTTTGAAACTATCCAAAGGTTTAGAATTATATATATAATAAATCGTTTGCATACATATGTATTCCCAAATCAATATTTTTAGTTATCTTACGACAGAAGGAGAGACAATGTATAAAAAAATATTTGAGCCATATCTTTGGCAACAAAAACATCACGAATGTCTGGCAAATTATTATTCCGGAAAGGCAAGCGATTGAAAGATATACTTTTAAAAAGAGTTAATCTATTCTAATATGTGAATATTTGTTAACAAAAGCATGACCTTATCTGTGCATTATTCCTCGAAAAGCAGCCAACATTTACGCATGAAAGTGGGAGTATCTGGAATGCACATTTGCAGTATACGATAAACATGTTGCTTAGAAGACAACACAATACAATAAATTGATGAAATTTGTTCACTTTATGCATAAACAAATATTAATTAATAAGTAATAATGGATTGAATATTTAGTCGAAGTATCTAGAATTTTGTCTTTCATACTTTGAAAAACTTTTGTTGCTTTTTTAATTTAAGATCAAGCTACTAAATACCTGTGTCTGACTCATGATTTAGGCTATTTCCATCAATATCATTCAGGGCAATGTATATGAAGATAAGTTTAATTTAGGCTTAGATTCTTTCATCAGAGATTATCAAAATACTGAAACTGGCATTAAAAAGTGTATAAAAAACAGAAATAGGACATAGTTCGTAGAAAAGATTAAATTTACAGTCACCGTTTCCGTTGGGCTTAAATGATAATATTTATCAGGAAGGTAATATCTCTAAAATCCCTGATATCGATATCTTTTCTATTTTAAATATTAGGAAACGTAAATCCAGGTCTCATGGAATTAGACGAAATGGTAATGTTAAACGCAAATCTAAAGTCAATATATCTGTTGCTGACCTCGATTTAATTCTTTTAAACTCTGGTAGACATTCAATGCTTTCTCGTCTTTCATCTTTATCTGTACAGTCTCTTAAAAAGCTGGACAAGGAAGCGGACCAGTATGTTATTCAAACAGATCCGTTTTACACTGTATCATATCTTATTCAAAGTTACACACAACATGTTCTCCGTCCACATATTGACATCCAATCTGACCATGAGAGACATTTTCTTAAAATATATTTCATGAACAAAGGTATTGACTTCATCGATGTACCTAGTATATTTCGGGATAAACGTGTCATTGATTCTGTGCCTAAATATTTCAGAAACTCCGAAGTTCCTATTATCTGTTATAAATATAAAACACCTGTAAGAAATGTTATTTTCAATTACAATAAAATTGTTTCCGACTTAGATGTTCAAACAAATAATTTTGATATTATTAAAGACAAAAGTAGTCGTCCTAAATATAGAATTTCTTCAACTATTGGTTTTAATGCTTGTCGTGGTCACATTGCAGAATCCATTGAAACCTTCTGTGTTAAATGGTGTCGTCGTGAGAACGCTGATCCCAATGCATTAACGTCTTGGAAACGAAATATGTTTAACATTGTTGATTCTCGAATAAAATTTTATCAAACTAATGTACACCTACTTCCACCAAAACCCAAGTTTACTTAAAGACATTTGAAAAAGGAAATCCAAGAATTTCATTCTAAGTATGTCTTAGTTCCAGCGGACAAGGCGGCCAACAATATTATCATCATTTGAAGCCTGCATTATATTAATGTTTTACAAAACGAACTAAATAGCACTAAAACTTATACATTGAGTCCTTCTGTTGAAAACAAATTGGCTACTGATCACATCACTGAAGTTTCTAATTTAAGAGTTCGTATAGACGATCAACAAATTAAACTACCGACCATGTACTGGATTCCTAAATTGCATAAACAACCATATAAAGCTCGCTTTATCGCTAATTCAAGCTCTTGTACAACTACAAATATTTCAAAACTATTAACATCATGTCTAACTGCTGTAAAAGCCCACGTGGAAAGATACTGCGATAAAGTATACGAAAACTCTGGTAAACACTTATTTTGGTCGATTAAAAATTCTGGCGAAATCCTGGATAAGTTGAAAATTAATAATTACAAGGTATCTACAGTCAGAACATACGATTTTTCTACTTTGTATACCACTTCACCACATAACTTAATAAATGACAAATTAACTGCCCTAATTCAAAAGACTTTTGCCAGAGAGAATGCTACATTTATCGCTTGCAATTTTGATAAAGCTTTTTTTACTAGCAATATTATTAAACATTATACTATGTGGACCTGTGACGAAGTTTGTAAAGCCCTTTCCTTTTTATTGAACAACATTTACATCAGGTTTGGGAATGCAGTTTTTAGACAAGTTGTTGGTATTCCCATGGGAACAAATTGTGCACCCCTTGTCGCAGATTTGTTTTTATATTGTTATGAAAGAGACTTTATGTTGAGCCTTTCTCCAGATACGCAAGCAGATATTATAACTGCATTAATAATACATCACGCTATCTGGATGATATTCTTAATATGGATAATCCGTTTTTGGTCATTTGGTGGGTACTATTTATCCTAGGGAGCTTCAGTTAATTAAAACTAACAATTCGGATACTGATGCTTCATTTTTAGATTTACATCTCTCTATTTATGACAATATTATACATACCAAAATTTATGACAAGAGAGATGATTTTAATTTTAGTATTGTAAATTTTCCACATTTGGATGGGGATGTACGTCAGGCTACATCTTATGGGGTATATATTTCTCAATTAATTCGGTTTGCTAGAGCGTGTAGTCATGTCAAGCATTTCAATGAACGTAATCAATATATTACAAGTAAACTTCTTCAGCAAGGCTACCGTTATTACAAATTGCGTAAATATTTTACTAAATTTTATTATCGTAATTCTGATTTAGTTTTAAAATTCAATAGTAATTTAAAGACACTTCTGCGAGAAAGTATTTCTAAACCCGTTTTTTATAGGGATGTGGTTTACAAACTTCGTAAGATCTTGGGTCATGGTAATTTTCCAAATGTATTTGAAAAGATTATCAAACGTTTTATTAAAAGAGGTTACGACCCAACTGTTTTGAGACATACCGCATGTTTAGTGTTCAACCCGTTTACAGTTGGACACTACGCTTCCCTCTTTGATTGCGTCTGACGGAAGAGGGGGAGGACTCTATGATGAGCAGTTTTTAAATCCTACCAGGACTGAACTGTTTTGATATTTGTCTTCTGGCCTGTTTCGTCGGGCCATTAAGGGTGTTTCTCTTGTTGCTCTGTCTTCTGAAAAGGCATTGAGTACATACGTTTTTGGTTCTTAGGGTTTGCTTTTTATATATTTATACACGAGCATTTTTGTGTTTTACATGCCATGCCTTTTTGTTTCCATTACGTGTGTTAGAGATTCACCTGGAGGGGATTACTTTTATTTACACTGTCCCATGTCTTTGGAACATGGTGGGGGTAAGAGTGAGGTTGGGTGCGCACCATAAACCGGTTTAAGCTCCCCAGTGGTGTTTTTGCCACTGACCGTTCCAAGGCGGTGCCCCACTGTGTTCCTTTGTTTGTTCGTTTGTCCTTGTGTGTTGACTGTGTGCGCGCGTCTGCGTATGCTTATTGTTCGTCTTGTTCTTATGTGTTGGCTTTGAGTGTGTGTGTGTGTGTGTGTGTGTGTTGTTCGTTTTGTCCTGATGTGTAAGCTTTGAGTGTGTGTGTGGTGCACGCGTTTGCGTGCTGGGGGGTTCGTTTTGAGGAGGCTGCGCTTTTGGTGCGTGGCACTCCCTGTTTGATATTTTTCTTTGTTTTTATGACGTTAAGGTCCCCTTATACCTGAATATAAACAGCTATAACTGATAGTAATTTTGCTTGGTAATATTTTACATTATAATGAAAGTTCATATGATATAAGCACCATATGATGATACATTCTGCATTTTCATAATTGTCTGTTCGTTATCGTAGTTTAAATTATAGGAGGAATTCAAATATTGTATTATATTTCACTCCATCACATGCAGCATGCTATACAACATTGTACTATACACGTACTGTACTATACACTGATTAAACAGCAAGGGTGCGCCTGCTCGGCTAAACCAGGAGTGCTATTAACCATGTACCTTAGGTAATCGCCGTTTATCGAGCTGTTTATTATACTAGATAATATAATGGGTATTAAATAGTGCCGTTAATGAATGTTTGTGACAACACATGGTAAAATGACGTCAACAATGACGCCACACATCCTAGTTGATACAGTAATCCGTTATTTGGCCCGTTTCTGGTTTTGTACTAAACTCACATTGTATAAGACTGATTCTTTAAAGGGTCATATTGCCTTTGTATATAATGTTGCTGACGCATTTGTGTTATAAACACAAAAAATATCAATTTCTTGTTAAATCATTTTTTAGAAAATTATTTGCTCCTAAATTAATAAACATATATCAAATGTTTAAATATTGATCAACAAATTAGAAAATATTATACATGTATCTATTTTTAGATTACCTCCCTTTATGGCTCTAACTGTATAAATTCACTTGAAGTATTGAAAGAAGCGCTTTTCTAACCATGTAATTATGCATAACATCAATTTAGACATCTGTTTCATATATGTCTTCAACTAAGAATTTAAAGCATCACGAAATTGTAATAATACTTCTATCCAAAGAATTTCTCAACTGAAATAATCCATTTGTTTACTTAATCTGCGTCTTTCAGGAAAAATCTTGCTTTACATCTTATTTATTTATTTAAATTAATGTTACTTTGAGGAGATTGGTTTAAAGGTGATTTATTGTTACATTTTCTGAAACTCAATAAAAACAAACACAAAGTAACAAAATGTTTAACCGACACTCCTTTTGTTTGATTAATGACATTGAAACAAGTGCACATTAAGCTCAAATATATCTGTGTTAGAAGTGACAGAGGAACATAACTCCATCATAATAGGTCAACATTACGGCATATGACATTTATTTATTATTCATTCATAGCCTTTACCTAGCTTAAGTACTTTCATAAATCATGTAAGGAATGATTTGAAGTGAAAGCCACACTTCTGTTCTCATAAAATATTTCTTGGTAATGGCTGCTCAAAAGTGTTTTTCGATTTCCGATTGCATCCGGACACTACTTAATACAGTGGCAACGGATGACGATTCAAAGTGTCAATATTCTTCCGGAACAACCTACCGGAAGTGTATGAAAAAAGTTGTTTGAAATGATAGATTCGTATAAACATTGTTGCTTTTCGTAAAGAAATTGATTATTTTCATGCCATAATTTACTTTGCTATTTAGAAGACTAAGTGTTGATTATTTCAAAATCTTTGTTTGTTATCAACCAATTAACAGGCGTTTGGATTTGGTTTTCACAATGTTTTATAATAGAGAATTGTACTTCTGCTAATTGCTACGGAACTATTCATATTACACATTGGTCCATTACTTTACTTGAAATAGTGCTTCAAATCAGAAACATTATCACTAATGGACACAACAAAAATGTGTGACCCTTACACATGATAAAATCTATAAGATGATCCTTTCGAAGCATAGAACGTCACAAAGCAAAATTTTGTTATTTTAGTTCAAGAAAATGAGGCCTCTTAATTTTACATTAAAATGAACATAGCAATGTTTATAACAGCTCTTCTGGTATTAGAGCTATCAGATATGTAGATTATGTTACGAAAATTCATTTAAGAATGAGGTATCTTTAATATTCAAATGAAAATGGAAAAGAGTTGCCTGATGACGGCGGATGCCGGAACAGAAAATTATCGCAAAGTCATGTTAACAAGTAAGTTTGATTTGTTATGAAGAAATACTACATTCATTCTCAAGCGTTTAGAGAAAAAAATATTTGATTTCAGTCCATTTGTTTGTTTATTTTGTTTGTTTGTTTAGTGTGATGATTTAACAGAATTTGAGTTCAGTATCGACGAGCAGTTATTCTAAAGAGTTCTTGTCCGATTTTTTTTCCAGTACCATCCAGTTAACTGCACGCTTTCCAACGAAATACCGATGAAGGATGTATGATTTCAGACACAATGTCGCTTAATAAACAGGGGAAAACATGCCTTACATTTCAATAAATTTCGTGTAAAATTGGGGCGAAAAAAAAGGGCATAACACCGGAAACAGTATGGACAAGAGGCAAGTTGTTAATAGAACCATCACTTTTGGCAAGGTCAGTAACCTCTCTAATTAGAACTTGGGGGGTCTAAACGCGTTTGAGGTATGCCACACCTCCTTTTATCACACTTTCATCTTGTAACACAAACCATAATAAAGAAATAATTTCCCGTTTTAACTTAGTTGTAAACTCAAATCAAAATAGGGCCAGGTATAGAAAACCAATGTACTCAATAAAATGTCTGAAGTTAGAGCAACAAGAGCATAACATTAAAAGACACAACATTGCATGCAAGTCAAAATTCCACTGCAACCGTCCGTTATATGTAGAATTTGGGAAAACGTAGAGATGGTTGTTGACCTTACATAATTTCATTAAATGCAAAACGTTGCTGTATGAATGTATTTGTTGGAAAACGGTTGGTACAGTAGTAAATGTGCCTCCCTTACCGGCTGGTTAATGACACTAACTTCTAATTAGTTGCATCCCGCAGCTGTAGATTCGAAACCTCTGGGGATGTAGAATTCTTTCAAGAGTAAGGCAGACATTGAGCTTGTTATGTTCATGGTGAGGATTGAGGACGATATTTCAAGAATAACTGAATATGCAATGTTGTTGATGTATTTATTTCGGATGTTATGTTCTTACTACGACACCGGTACATGTTTATTATGCGGATCATATAAAAGGTAAAGGTACACTAAAAGATAGGTCACTACATCTCTCCCTAAATTGGATAGATTTTATCAAAGGATTTAAAACAAACTTTTTGGATAGACTTTATCAAAGGATTTAAAACAAACTTTTAACAGAGTATCTTGAATGTTTCAACAATAAAAATAACAGATCAATCTTAAAATGACTCAACAATATAACGAAACTTATGAAACACTATATAAACACAAAGACTAGATTTTAAAATGACTAGAGTTTTAAACAACCTTCTTTGAAAATAATACTGATTACTATTTGCAATTGGCACTGTGCGGATAACATTCATTCAACATAGACTTTCTATTAATTCCTAATGTTTTACTATATAACTGAGATGGAAGTACAATCAAATGTTTCATCAAAAGTTAACATTAGCACAATGTTTCATACTCAAATGTTTTCATCAAAAGTTAACATTATCTTCATTTTTAATATAATACAGCAACAGCTTTGTCAAATGTTTCTTCGTCTTAGATTTACAAGTTTTAAATGTTTTAATGCTGTAATTAACATTCCTTCAAGTATGTTTGAAATTTTCTTCCTGTTTCTCACTCTTATATTTTCTTATATTTTGGGGATTATTATGCCCCATCACTGAAATTAGAACAAGTTGCTTATATGGGATTGTTATGCCCAACACATTTTATTAATTAATGTTTTACGAAATCTTTCAGATATTTTGGTTCGCGTCTCATTCTCACAGGTCTTTCGCGTTCCGCGGAATTTCTCTGTGGTGATTTTTGAATTTCAACAAGTGTTTCTGATTTTTCAGTTGGGTTTCCGTGATCGGTTTTTCAGTAGGATTTTCATTGATCAGTTCATCTTCAATGTTTTCATTGTCATTTTTCAGACTGTAATTTAGTCCAGATCTGACCTTCTTAAACCGTGAACTATTTCGTGTGACTTCATGGTTTTCATTTTCTGCTGTTATCATGTTTCCTTTTTTTTCTTTAACCACATATGGAGATGGTATATACTTTGGTGATATTTTTGTTTTGTTCTCATTTTCTAGAAGTACCTTATCTCCAACATTAAGATTGTATTTTACAGCGTTGTGTCTTCTACCATTTCATTCATGTTTGGAAACCAGACTTTTGATCTAAGAAATGCTTTTGTTCTGGTTGTTCCTTGATGACCTTCATGTGCGATGTGTATGGCTCTTTCATGGAGGGACTTTGGTAAAACAATTCTACTGTCACGTAAGAGGACTGTTTCACCGTGCACAGTCAGCTCGTCTTTGATGCTTCTGAGCGAAGTGAGTTCTTCTACACTTATTTCAGGGTCTTCTATTGTTTTCATATTGTGCCACTTGCCATACTTTGCATAATCAATGGCTTGCATGAGTGTTTTGTCTTGGATTGTAGCTAACTTCACTTCATCAAGAGTCATAGCATTTAGCACTGAGCTTTCAGCTATAAAGTTAACATATTTCTCAGCAATGTTCAGTTTTTGTTTTTCGTTTTCAGAGTTTACCGGGTGTCGCGACATGTAGTCCGAAGGATTATCTTTTCCTGGTTTGTATTTAACTGACATTTTATACGGTTGTAAGCGCAAACCCCACCTTTCTATACGTAATGGAGGTTTTGGTTTCTGCCATATTTTCTCTAGCGGTTTGTGGTCACTGAAAACTGTAAAATGTGGAGCACCACGTAGATATATTTCGAAGTGTTCACATGCCCATACCACAGCTAACGCTTCTCGTTCTGTCTGGCTATAGCGACTTTCCGTATCGGTTAAAGCGCGGCTTGCGTATGCGACTATTTTGTTGTTTTGTGTCATTATAGCGGACAATCCAACAGGACTTGCATCTGTCATTATTTGAGTTTCTTCACTTGGATTGTAGTAACACATAACAGTTTCACCAGATAGTTCATTCTGGAGCATTTCAAAGGCACTTTGCTCACTTTTGTCCCACTGCCACTCTACATCTTTCTTTGTTAGTTTTCTAAGCGGTTCTGTAATACTGGCATAATCGCGTATGAATCGCGAACAGTAACTGGTCATACCCAGGAAGCTTTTCAGTTCAGTGACATTTTGCGGCGGTGTCATTTCCTGTATCGCTTTTACTTTCTTGGGATCGGCAGATATACCTTCGCCGCTAAAAACAACACCGAAAAATGTGATTGATTTTCTGTTGTATTCACATTTCTTCTCGTTCAGTGTTAGGCCGTTTTCATGTATTCGCTGAAATACCTTTTCGAGCGCTTGGTCATGTTCCGTTTGAGTCTTGCCGTATATTATGATGTCGTCAGATATATTCTTCGCTCCATGTATGCCTTGTATGACGTTGCGGATTGTATCTTGGAAAATTTCAGACGCTGAACATATGCCAAAATTTAGACGTTTGTATCTAAAAACTCCGACATGAGTGTTGAAAGCGGTTATGTATCTTGAATCAGGGTCAAGGACAAGCTGATGGTATCCGGCACGTAAATCAAGTTTACTGCAGACTGTCGAACCATTCAAATCGTTGATCAGCTCATCGATTGTTGGAAGGAGATGGCGCTCGCGTTCTATGGCTTTGTTCGCTTCTCGCATATCAATGCATAATCTAATCTCATCTGTGTTTTTCTTTGGTGGTGTTACAATTGGAGAAATCCAAGGTGTTGGCTCTCCTTCAACTTTTTCGATAATGTCTTCTTTCAACAATTTATCTAACTCTTGCTCTACTTTAGCACGCAGATGAAATGGTGTTCTCCTTTGTCGTTGTGCGACAGGTTTCACAGATTTATCAATGTGTAGTTTTACCATGCGATTCTTGAGTCTGCCTATTCCTGTAAATAGACCAGGATATTTGTTTTCTCTGTCTTTGACTGTGTTTACAACATGTATCACACCAAGTTTCTTTGCTGTGTCGAACCTAATAAGGCACCATGATTCCCTTTTACAATGTAAAACGTGTCTAAAACAAATTTGTCACTCTTTTCAATTAACAGTTCGCATTTACCTTTCACTGGCAAGGGTTTACAACCACCGTACGGCATGAGATTTGGTAGATTTTTCTTTGATAATTTGACTTGACCCACTAACTTATGTGTATAGGAGAGATCGCTGTGACGTCACGCGTTAACATCTGTTTATCTGGTGGTTGGCAAAACAAATGATTTTAACACCGTTTGCGTATTGAATCAGAATTTTTAATTTTTAATAACTTTTTTGCTAATTTATGGATTTTCAAAATTCAAAAAGATTTGAAATACTAACAATCTTCATATTTTTGTATCCAAATATCTTTTTTCAATGAATAAACGTTTTAAATGACATATAATTTTAAAAGCGGCGTAGTGATTTTCACAACCTTTAGAAAAACAGTGTAAGTTAAGCGTTCATAATTAATCCATTTTATTTCGAAATAACAATTAAAAGTAATCAATAAATTGCTTGTTTTATAACCTTTCCATTGATCAAAAAATTATTTATGTAATTTGTGTTTTAAGAAAGTTTAGACCGTTAGAAAAACATCACTGTTTACAAAAAACATGGACGGTCGGCTTCTGCCCACCCGATCACTGTCTTATCAGTTCTAAAAATAGAATTTGTATGCAAACACGATCTCTCCTATTTTCATCCAAAATATTTACAGAGGCACCTATATCTACCATCATGGTTATTTTCTTCTTGTTTATTGTGACGCTAGTTCTGGGACTTTTATTTCCAACTTGGCCAATTATCCATAACAATATTCTTCTTCATCAGAATCTGACTGTCCCCCAACTGCCCCTTCATGAATTTCATTTACATTTTGATTACGACGCTTTTTCATGCATACTTTCATGAAATGATTTGGTTTCTTGCAATAGTTACACAGTTTTCCTTTTGCAGGACAGCTGTTTCTATGAGGATATTCACCTCCACAGTTGCGACACTTCTGACTTGATCTGTTAGTGTGCCATGAATGATTACTTTCACTGAAGCTTTTCTGGGGTCTTTGTTTACCTTTTCCTCGACTGGGCTTGCTTCGTCCTCGATTAATAGCATTGACAGACTCCCTCTCCTTCTCCATCACCTGGGCTTGTTCCTCGGACAATTCAAGTGAACGACCAAGAGCGAGTATTTCTGCTAGAGTTTTATCTGGTTCACGCAGTGCCCTTCTTAGTCTATTAGATTTACAGTGCTGTATTAACTGCTGTAAAATTTCAGCATCACAATCTATAAACTCAAAGTTCTTTGCCAAAGTTCTGAGTTCTGTTACGTACTCATCTAATGTCTGACTGTTCGTTTGTTCATATGAACGAAATTCATAGATTTCCATCTGTACATTTTTCTTTGGTGCAAAGTAGTTCGTAAGCACCGTTTTTGTTGCTTCGAACGTTTCCTCTGATGTACCCTTTTCGGCATCGTAGATGTCGTAGACCCTCTCCCCAGCATAGTGAAGGAGTAAAGCACGTTTCCTTCCATCGTTGGTGATTGCCATGCCAACTAGGAGGTTCTCCAGACGACCGACCCATTTTTCCCAACGGGGCCCGGCATTTGATTTGTCTGCATCGTAGTCAAACGACGGAAATAACGGCAGACTCATGGTTAGAATTGACGATAATTCAGTGGAGAATGCTTATTTGTCTACCTCGTCGCCAAATGTTATGTTCATGGTGAGGATTGAGGACGAAATTTCAAGAATAACTGAATATGCAATGTTGTTGATGTATTTATTTCGGATGTTATGTTCTTACTACGACACCGGTACATGTTTATTATGCGGATCATATAAAAGGTAAAGGTACACTAAAAGATAGGTCACTACAGAGCTTATTTACGGAAGATCGGTGGCTCTATACAGGTGTCCAAGTATCCGACTGTGATGAAATGGGGTTTTCCTCCACCAGGAAAAGATAGAAATTCACTATATATCTGATTTGGTGTCAATACCCCTCCTCTACTACAAGGAATGAATATAAAAACTAGAAAAAGCGATAGACAAGTACGAAACAATCACTGAAGATAATTTCTGGCCAGACTTTTAGACAATTCCCTTGCAATGAGAACTGATATCACGAAGAGGTCAATCCCCCATGTGCTATAATCTAGTGTATTCCAATAAAGCTGTTTACAAATTAGTGCCAATTTTCTAGCAATATAGTCATTAGTGGAAACGTTTGACAATATATCTAAGTCAGACATCATGTGATCAGCAGTGATTCGGATTTACCTTTTGTTTTTCATGGTATGTGGATATACATCTCAGCAGCATATATGAAGACTGTGCATTTTTTCTTTCCCACATGAAATACAACAAACAAACAAATCGATGAAACTGTTATTTTGAATTGATCAAACTATCTCATGTTTAATCGTCAGTTCTTTTTACACCAGGTCATTTGCTTCACGGCCTATTTTCTACATTGTACAATTTTAAGAGTTGATTGCTTATATGCATACACTATTTTAAACATATATTAGTATGTCATCAACAAATAGTATTACAAGAGGGTCATTGACCCTAAAGCGCTCACTTGTGTGAAAGACTTCGTGTGTGTTTGTATAACGCAGTGTTCGGTTTATATAAATTAAAGACCCGTGACTATTTGATAAACGACATTGTGTCTGAAATCATTAGTCCTCCACCTCTGATTCATGTGGGGAAGTTGGCAGTTACTTGGGAGAACAGGTTTGTACTGGTACAGAATCCAGGAATACTGGTTAGGTTAACTGCCTGCTGTTACATGACTGAAATACTGTTGCAAAACGGCGTCAAACCCAAAACAAAATAAAAAAAAACAAAACAAAAAACACATACATATGGGTATAGCCATTTTTAAACCTAGGGCAATTATTTGAACAATCCAAGAAACATTTGTGTAAAATTGTTTTATCTTTATACATGTAGGGATAAGTGACCACGCCATGTTTTTGACGAATCAAAATAGTTTGAACTATCTTTATAGGGAGTCACACAAGGACCATTTGTGAAAAAATATTTTATAATTGGGCCAGAAGTTTCACAAAAGAAGATTTTAAAAGTTTTCACTATTATGCATATAGGGAAAAGTGACCACGCCCCTCGAGGCCATGGTGTTTAAAGAATCGGAATAATTTGAACAATCTTGGTAGAAGGTTACATAAAGACTATTTGTGTGAAATTATTTGAAAATCTGACAAGCGCTTCGAAGATTTATTTCTATTTTAAGCTCTGGCGGCCCTATGTGCAACCAAGCGGACCCTTTGGAACAGCTGTTGTAGAGGTCCACCTAAGAAACATCCAGGCCACGTTTCATTAAAATCCATTCAGTCGTTTAATGACATTGTTGACGACGGACGGACTGTTTCCATGCCAACCGTTTACATAATAGCAGAAAATACTATTTTAAGCTATTTTAGGTGTTATTTCTTATATTGTGTAACTTTTATAGGCATATTGCTTACACTTTAAATAACTCCGCAAATCAGAACCAATAACATTTTCATAGTACATACATTTTCTCTGTAAAACGTCAGGCAAAATCACAATATCGAAATCTGTTTCCATGTTTTACAAACATTTTACATAGAACTGTTCTGTTATGCTACAATGTAACTGAGATATCCTGAAAGTTGTATAACAATCCATTCAATTGATCAAAATATTTTGAAAATTTAAAATCTTTATTTTAGCGCTCTTAGAGTTCTCTAGAATGATATATAATACTGATTCAAAAACAAAATGTCATGGAAAAGGTTTTCTGAACAGTAAGTCAGTGGCAGGTCTTCTGTGTGTCTCGTACTTGTGTAAATGAGTCGACAAAATCCGTCTGTAGGGTTGATTTTTCCTTTCAGACAGGAACATGTGCCGCTAAGAAAACCCGCTAATATCTTTATATCTGTGTTTCTGACATAAATATTTTTTTATTATTAACTATATAACTCCTCAGTGTTACTAATAAAAGTCATAGCGGTTAAAAGCGCTTTGACTGCACAGACAATTTGTACACACATATTTTATTTGCAATATTTCGTTTTAAAGAAAACCGCGCACAACATTAGAGAATTTTCTAGCATAAATCTTCTGTTTTTGTCGTTTAATTTCATTCTAAAATAAATAAACGTTTTTAATTATCTTATCTTGGATCCGATTATTCCTGTTATATTCCCTAGTGTCACTGCTACATTTCATCAGGTGTAATTTTCTCTAGCAGTGATATCAGTTCAACATTACATTTGATCACCAAAATACGTAACAACTATATTAGTCCCTAAACAATTGATTTGGATTTATTAAGTAAACTATCAAAAGCCGAGTTTTTGTAAGTTACAGGGTTTGAAAACTGTATGAAAATCTAAAAGATGCGAACAAAGAAAGAGGTTCCGTGTTAATTATTAATGTGTTAGACCTTCAACCGTTACATTAAGTTATTTGGCAAATGCATTTTGAAGTAAAGATAGAGATTTAGTAGACAATACATTGGTAACATATCGCAATATCCAGTTGAATGTGTATAAATTTGAAACTAAAAAATTAGGAAAATCAAGCTTGTACCGACTTTTAATAATGAGCGATTTCTAGGGATACGGCAGACCAGAAAATATCATTAGTTCTGCTTTTCGTTCGAACAGTCAGGCAAAAACAAAACACAATTTAACTGTCCTTCGGCTTTGATTTTTGTTTGTAATCGTACGAACGTCGAGCATAGTTACTCGGAGACGTGTTCAATTGGAAATGACATATTATGTCAGCATAATTCCTTTCGCGCCACAAATGCCTGGTAATGCTGTCCCGTAAGTGTATGTTAGTTTATTTTTGCTTCTTCTTACTGCTGGAAGTTTATTTAAATATCTCTTAATAAAAGCAGACGAACAATGCCCAGACATGTTTATATTATATAAAATTAATACATTCGTATATGACAAGCAACTAAAACATTAGTTATGTTGTAGTAAATTTGTCCGTATTTTAGTAGTTGAAGTCTTCCAAATATGAAGCCTAAATTTTTTTATCGAATTCTCCAAAATAGATCTAAATTCAATGCCATTTTATACATTGTCCTTGACAAGTGGCATAACGATTATTTCGCAGTACACCAAGATCGTTGATCTTTACTGTTCTAGACTTTGGAGGACAAAGTTAATTTGTCTTCATTAAGATGTTTTGTTAGTAATCCCGTGGAAGCTTTTAACCGTGATTGTGCGACAAAGATCAAACTAATAAACATTGATATGTCTACAGGGATTCCAAACATTTCTAAACGTTTCCTAGTTTGTATACATGTTTGAACGGTCGCTAAGTGTTACATTTCATCAGCTATATCTACAGGCATGTTAACTGCTGTAACAGACAAATGGTATTCATTGCCATCAATAAGGTTGTTTCATTTTATTTAAGTAAATGCTGCCATTTCATATTAGTGATGAACGCAGGGTGCAAAACATTTCTCTGTGACAATTAGTGCATTTTGTGTTTGTTTGATAATGTTCATTGTTTGCTTTGTGGCAGTTGTTTTTGAGTGGTTGATAAGGTGTGGGTTTTGGAGTCGATTAAGTTCTATGTGGCGTTTTCAGGGAACTTGTATACATCAACAAATGAAATGTCTAGAGGTAGATATGCTGTAGATCATATTAAACTAGCTTTACGGGCTTAAAGGGGAATACTATCCACTTTGTGCATTAGAACGAGATTATACATTGACGATGATATGTTTATAAAGTCTTTATTCTTTGAAGACCATATTTGTTTCAGTTGGACTGTAAATAGATGTTCTCTCCGATATTAATAACGGTAGGGATTGCTAGGTTAATTTACACATTCTGGTGGTATTCAAATGCAAAGCGGATATGGAAGGTGCATATCTGGTAGAGTGCTTTCTTGAACTGATCAAACGTCTTGGCAATGATAAAAACAAAACAACATGCAAAACTCGGGTCAAACAAAAGAGATGATTTCGTATGGAAACCCTTTTACGTGTAATGACTGACCAAATAAATAAAATGATCTTTTCAATATTGAATCTCTAAAAAAACTGATTCTAGACTTGGTCTCACTTCCGATCAAACATACTGTTTTAATTTCTTGCATGTGAAGTCAGTTTCTTGATTTAATTTAAGAATGCAAATTCCGAACCTGGCACATGAACATAACAATTTGTTTGTCCATAAATTGGTAATCGGTCGGACGTAGGTGTGAAAGAAATAAATATTTATCGGAAATGTTTGAATACAATGCTAAGTGGTATATTTCGTTTTTATTTTTATCTATTCTATTCAGTTTGTTATTAGTTTGTACACGGGTGGTAAACGCGCAATCCAGTTCCCGCCGGGAATACGCTTAAAATGGGTTGCGCAACGTCCGGTGCTGGTGTTGCGCGTAAAAAAAGACGAAATTGAGTTGTGTGAAGTTATGATTTTGCTTAGTATGAAACAAGAATAAATTTTCTCGAAAAAAGCAAAATGCTATTCGACACAGATATGATAATACATCATATGTGTAAAATATCTTGTTTGTAATTTACGATTCGGCTCTATTATCACAAAAACTCTGGCGACACGAAACGTGAAAAAAGTATGAAATCAACAAAAATGGCAGTTTCTGACCTCATATGCTTAATCTGAGGACATCTGATGCTTTTTATGAAAACTCAACTGTTATAAAGTAACGAATATCAAAATTATTTGTTTCAAATCTGCTTACGGGGACATAATTGACAAAATAATCATCGGGAATGGGGTTGCGCACCGGGAATGGAGTTTCTCATATATATCATAATGTGTATAATGTATACGCGCAACTCCATTCCCGGGGCGCAACCCCATTCCCGATTATTTTTTGCCAATCTTTCCCCCAAAAGCAACATTTCATTCAAGTGTATGTAATATTCAAAACCCGCCCGCTTAGCTCAGTAGGTAAGAGCGTTGGTCTACGGATCGCGGGGTCACGAGTTCGATCCTCGGGCAGGGCTTATGTTCTCCGTGACTATTTGATAAACGACATTGTGTCTGAAATCATTAGTCCTCCACCTCTGATCATTCATGTGGGGAAGTTGGCAGTTACTTGCGGAGAACAGGTTTGTACTGGTACAGAATCCAGGAACACTGTTTAGCTTAACTGCCCGCCGTTACATGACTGAAATACTGTTTAAAAATGGCGTTAAACCCAAAACAAACAAACAAAATGTAATATTCATGACTGTTTTACACGTGTTTGATCATTCGAAGCGTCACATTTCCAGAAAGAAGGCACAAGAGTTAGAAAATTTGCATTTTTCACGATTCCATGCTTTTTTGACATCTCGAGCCATCAGAGTTTTCGTGATAACAGAGCTGATTCTTAAATTAATAAGTTGGTATTTTACACATATCATCCTTATTCATTTTTGTGTCGAATAGCATTTTGCTTTTTTTCGAAAGCACTCGTAAATGTGTAATTATTTACAAAAACAAAAACCCACCTATCTCGATTTTGTATATATTGATGCGCAACACCAGCACCGGAAGTCGCGCAACCCATTTTTAGCGTATTCCCAGTCGGAATTGGATTGCGCATTTACCACCCGTGTTGTAATAAGAAGGTGAATAGTATGTAGTTTTCCTACAATAAATGGCTTTGAATTGTTCAGTGTGCTTTTCACGTGCATATTATCATACTTTCGGGCGTTTCTTTAGATCTACACTGAAACGCATTGAAACAGTAGTAGCGTACCCAAAGGAATTTTTCGCATTTGGCGCTTTTCAGCTCGAATCAACGAATTTCAATATTTATAGGTAGTGTAATAAAAAATCAGCCAGCAATTTTATGGAGCCTATTTAAATTTGCTATTTTAGAGTTCTGTTTAAGCCGCCCTCGAAAGAAAAGGTGTTTTTTCTTCATGAAATGCTCATTGGTTTGCTTGGTTGCATTCTATGCTATCATTGTATCTTCAAAGGCATTACAGTTGAATTGAAGTAAAGAGTGTGAACCATCAAAAATATTATCCATATCTTTGATTACATTATATGATAGCAAATGTTACGATATTAAATTATGTGACTAAATGCAGCATAATTTTTATTGACACTCCCTACGAATATTGGTTTATTACCCTTTTGTCTAGTCGTTTCTCTTCCGAGATTATATGATAATACCACAGTTGTTTTTACAGCGTGTTTCGAAAGGACACTGATATTCACAGACATTCCTATATTTCATAGGGTAATCAAAACATATGTCTTTATTTCAGAGATTTATAAATGTCATGTTACAATTTTTTCGACTGATAGTAAATCAGGACATATTTCATCTACATCAAAGCACATTTCATTTAATGAAAAACATAAAAGGTTACACTATATCTATAATGTGTAGGCGCAATTGAAACTACAGATAAAGGGTAATTATTTTCTGTTCCATAAAATAGATTGCTTTAGTTTGATGACCAGAAGTTTCCTGTCTACAACACAATGTTGGTTGAAATATGAGCTACTCTTATTTGCCCGAGCAATAAACAAAAATTAAGGACGGGACTTAATATGACAACGTATGAAAAGCTATGTCAAGAACGAACTGAGTCAATTTTTATTTTTGTAATAGAAATTGCGGTGATAGCCAACTGATAAGAACAGAGGCGAGATCAGTATTTGTATATATGCGTTTTAAGCTCGTAGTAAATGTATTAACAAGGCAAGAGAACCACACAGACAAGTCGTTCTGCAGCGGCCTAAGGCAGGAAACAGTACTTCTATAACATTAACATGGCTAACATGTTATATAAATGTTGGTATAAACTAATAGTTCAAAGCATTTGATAAATGTAGCTAACACATTCAGACATTAATGTACCTCTTGTTTATCATGTTTGTAATCATTCACATATTTCAGCGTCGGATAGGTGCCGAATCCGATGGCATTGATATTCGAGAAACACTCCTTTTGTTAGATCATTTCCTATACGATGATCATTTTTTCGATTAAAAATTCCATAAAGTTTTTGGAATCCTTGGTAAGAAGAGTAAAATCGTTAAAAATGAAACTTTGGTGTTGGAAATAATATTACATGGAATCATAAGGATTATATATTGTCCTGGTAACAGGGTTTACATATGCATGAACTAGCAAAACATGTCATAATCTTGTAAAAACTGACATGACACATTGACAGTCTATTCGACAATCTTCATATCGAGTTACGCAATTTGGTAGATGAGATGATGCTGTTGGAACCTTTAGAAATAAAATTCTAAAGTAAAGTTGAATAAAATAGTATTATGGCAGCGAAGAGCAACCTCATGAAAACATCATCCGAGTAAAGAAGTATATACATGTGATATATCTGCGAAGTATACTTGGTCTATAATATCATTTACCCAATGCAGAAATCGTGCTTAGTTTTTAAACATACATTCTGTCAACTTACACTTACTCCATTCCTAACTATGTACGTTGAGTTATAAGTTGTATGTTTAAACAGTTCGCATAGAACTGTATGTGCACTCGGTCAGTGTTTATCAAAACAAAATATGATAACTGTTTAGACAAAATGCGATTTCATAGTAGCTCCAAGCATATAAAAATGATCCAAATTGACGAAACCAGTTATTCAACAATTTATTATCTCGGTGTAGAGTGTCCGTTTTGAGTGCCGGAGGCCATGGCTCAGCTTCGGCCACGTCAGACCAGCGGCGCGAAAATGGTATCAGGAGGTCAATAAGTTCTTGTCCATTGATTACCCTCCTGTAGGACAGGATCATTGTGGCTAACGTTAATTACTGATTACATTATTACTGGTAACATTATATTAAAACGTATGGGCGGCTGTTCTTGGATTTTTGTACTTAATTCTTTTAACTTTGTTAACATTTTCCAGTAAGCTAGGTCGTTTCAACAATGCTAGGGATAATAAAATTATATTCCAAACCTGGAAAACTTAAGGCCCTTCCTGGGTTGGTGTTTTTTCACAACTTTATTTGCTAACTCTTTGTAACATTTTTATTGAGTCGATTCCTTTTCCTTATAGTTTAACAAACACAGTGAAATAATTATCTTACATTGTAGAGCGAAGTATGGTCAATACTTAACTAAATGCATGAAGCACTTAATGAAATATAGATCTGCACCTACTTCCAACTTTAAAATTTATTTAATAGCAATTCAGTGATATCAATAACAAATCAAGGTAGACTTCAATATATTGTCGTTTTCTTAAATTAAAATAAATAAAATAAGATACACTGTTTGCCAAAAGAAGAAATGATAACTTATCTATTGAATTGTCGCTGATGATATGATAGACAACAGTCCACTCTACGAAGAAAATCAGACATATTTAACATGACAGTAAGAATGTAAGGCAGTAAATTGGCATTAGTATGTGGTAATTCAACCGGGTCATTTCAACAAGAGGCATTCTAATAACAAATTAGTTAAAATGTAACTTGCAT
Organism: Mercenaria mercenaria; assembly: GCF_021730395.1. Classification (NCBI taxonomy): domain Eukaryota; kingdom Metazoa; phylum Mollusca; class Bivalvia; order Venerida; family Veneridae; genus Mercenaria; species Mercenaria mercenaria. The sequence goes on along the minus strand of NC_069371.1, from coordinate 34,217,584 downwards.
GTCAAATACATTTTCCTACAACTACAGTTAGAGCATGACCAGTATATTCGAATAACTGTCTCTAAATGATGTAATTTTAAAAGGACTTGTTGAACAGATCAACATAAATTAGCACTCTATTACAAGCATATAATATTTTATTATATTTCACCGTCTTCAAAGGTATAAAAATGTTTAATTTTACCCGAAGAAGGGAGAAAATGTTTAAATAATATCTTCAATTGGATCTAATGGCTTTATATTTTTCCCGCTATGTGATATTGAGTCCTACGCAAATGTTTGTCTTTCTGCATTATCTTCTATAAGCGTCTGTTGCCTTGAATTACAGTACTAGTATTAACGACTAAATCTTAGATGAACAAACAGCACTAATTGACCAGTTCATTGCACTGGTTAATGGAAGACAGAAATGTCATTGTCCTGCACTGTGAAACTTGTAATATCAAAGAAAGCAAAGATTTATGGTCGCGTGCACAAACCAAAAACAAGTCTATATAATTGAACAATTACTTCCCATAACGTAATAATTGACAACAGTAAAACTCTTCAGTTTGGATCAATTAATGTATTATAACCATATACAAGTAGTAATTATAAAATATTGGCAGATGTCCAACGAAAAGAAACAACATTCAAAGAATGTTAGAACGCAGCCACTCCACATGGAATTAAATACACATTTAAATTGTTGATTACATTTTCCGAACGTCTTCAAGGAGCAAATTGCAGCAAAATGTTTAATACACTTTATGCACAAGGTAGAATAAAACAAATACAACAACTGAATTCAGTCTAACCCTAAACTGCCAATAGTTCCGCCAAAATGTTTGTTATTCTTAAACAATCTAGTTCCTTGTAAAGTTACACAAAACATAAACGGATTCTTCCCGACTAAACACTGTTAATATTTCATAGACTACTATACTGTTTACTCGTAACACCCGAAATCACAGATTCAACGCGACTATACACCATTAATATTTCTATGATTTTTTATACTTTAGTTACACCATTTTATTCCGAAACAGCCTATGGTTACCAGTAACCTTTATCATGCTCTTCCTTTGCGACCAGTGTAGATCATGATCAGCCTGCACATCTGTGCAGTCTGATCACGATCTGCACTGTTCACCATTCAGTCAGTATCATTTGGTAAGCACCCCTTTTAACAGTTAATGGTACTGTCCAAATTGAAAGATGGACAAGTTCGTTATAGCAATTTAGCATGGTAAGTGGGAATGTACCTTCATTATATATATCTATTAATTCTTAACTTCGTATTTGGATTCAATGTCTACAAAAACGATAAATCCTATCAGTAATCATAAAGCATCGTCGAACATCTTTATTACTGGATAATGTCGAAAAAGCAAAGCTGTCTGTGCGTGTAATGTACATACATTGACGCCTTTGTGGTAAATGTCCCGGTTCATTATCCTCCACATTCACCAGAATCGATAGTTTTTTGTTACAGTGCCATGTAAGTAAAAGAGTCTTACACTATAAATAAAAGTTAACAATTTTTAAGTTTGAAATGAAGCAGTCTGCACTTATAACAAATGTGTACTTCTTCAACAATATTTATTCTGAGAAGAGAATATCCTACCTTCAACGTGAAAAATACTTGATTGTCTATAAAGGAACCCCACTTATAATAAGTTCTCTCAATGCCTACAAGCCCACACATATGAAATAATATAATGTTATGCTTAACAATGTTAATAAACTTTTAACACGGTGTTTGAAATGATTTGAACATTGCAGTGTTACTGTCTACCGTTTGAAATATCCGGTTTTAACTGGTAAATCAAAACTCAACAGCAGCAGAAATCCTTTGAAGTGTAAAGTTAATCACTGTTTGAATAAGATTCCAGCTTTTTTGTTGAAATTAAACTAAGATCCTCGCCGGGAAGTAGCAACTCACCTGATTTATTTAAAGGGTACTGGGATGAGGGTTGAGTGCATATTCACAAAGAAAGATAAAGACAAGTTCTACGCCTTGTTACTGCTTTCTGGAATTTGTATCAGTACTTATAAGTCATATTGAGAGAATGAGTTCACGGTCAAATTTTACTCTTAAAGAAATTTGAATCTACAACCTACCTGAAGAGTCAGGTACGCTCGTAAAGGGACATGCCCCTAGATAAAAATCAAAATTTCGAAAAATGAAATGAAACATACATACTTAATATCATTCATCGGGAATGATAAACACATATTGTTCAGATATATATTTCAAATTATGAATATATGATTATATAATTATGTTAATATGAAATACAGCTAAATTCCTCCTATACTGTATCAAATTAAGAGCTGTCGGCGTATTTATTTTTACTAAGAGTGTAATTATAGATATTTTAAGAAATTCATTAAACGCGCGAAGTCACTTTGAAATGCCTTTCTTTCTTAAAAGAATGACATAAATTTAGAGATGGGCAGCTTTAACAAGCTTTTACTTTACACCACTGTACATTCCTTGGAGAAAGCATTTTACGGAAGGTGAATGTTTCTGGTGCCTGCCAAATACTTGATCTTTTTTCATGGCAGCTAGGTGTAAGACATATTTCTAAATTATAAATGACCCAGGGGTGGTTTTGTAAAAATTAAAGGTTATAACATTATTGTAGAGGTTAATAACTACAGAAAAAGAAGATTAACGTAGCAAGCTTACACGAGTTTTGCAAATGTAAGTTTGCATCACTGAATAACCATTTTCTTGGTAAATGAGATAGAAAATAATGCCATTGGTATAATCAGTTACCTGCTGCTTACTTCCAATTATTTTACCGTATTAAATTAACATGATTGTGTAGAAATAAGCCGTTTGTTTTATAACCTTTCTACCGCAAGCAAAACCGAATACAAAATATTATTAGATAAAATTAATACACAGGTGAATTAAACTGTTCGTTTCTGATTTAGAAGGAATTAGTTTAAGACATAAATGTCAGTTTTGCGAAATATTCCTCTAAGAAATTTAGATATTTATATTAACATGTTGCAAGGTTGCTCTGTTTTCTGTCACAATTGTCTGTCAATGTTCTAACAGTATATGTATTATTATATACATATTATCTACCTGCAGACTGGAACTGTAAATTTGAGTCTTGTATGCTATAGTGGAACTTTAATTAATTCAATGAACTTTTCTTAGATAAATGGAAGTCATATTTTTACTACTACCAAACGTAATTTTGCTGAATATTATTTATAAGGAAACAGAGGCGTATGTATTGGCCATTTAACAAAACACTCGCATACTTGTATAATGTAAATTATCTTCCTAGATATATACAAAACAGGTAAAATTCTGTTTTCAGATATTGTTACTTCGTTACAGTGAGATTTGTTAAATTTACAAAATGGCTAGAGGCCGTCACTAGAGATTCTTGAGTGACCAAGGTTCATGATGAGCAGATAGCCACTTCCCAGGGTGAATTAACTGCATGTGGTGTATTATAATTTGACTGTTTTACAGCATACCGAGTGTTGAGACGTTACAAGAAATTCAAAGAATATTGTAATAATAAATTATCAAAGTCGGTATACTACCTTATCATTCCTATTAAAACATATAGTTTCATTTTGTAGTTTTCCTGTTATTAAAAGTCAGGTCTGTAATGAATTGAATGAATCGCGTAGCATATAAGAATAACATTTAATAATAATAATAATAATAATAATAATAATAACAATAATAATACTAACTTTATTTAATTAAAAAGGATAACATATTTGGCTATAGCCATAACATATGGTCCTCTAACGTAATAAGCCCCATGTGGTTCTGGGACGATCTGTGTATGAAAATAATTGGAACCACTGCTTTACCCTTGCATGATCGTAAAAGGCGACTAATAGGATCTTAATACTTGGTTTTGCTGTAACTCTGTGATTCCAGCAGGTATGCAAATTTTGATTCCATACCTCATGTTTTTATTTCGATGTAAATGACATGTGAAACCGAACGTTTTAGTCCTGTTTGGCGCCATATAACCTATACTGTGTTGGTGCGCCGTAAAACCCAAATAAATAAATAAATAAATAAATCTAACGTCATAATGTAAAAAAACATCCTACGTACGTAACATAGTCAGTGAAGTGAAAGACATGAATCAAAATAACGTATTATGAACAAATTAATTCTTAGTGGCATAAACAGTATATAGTCATTGAACAGAGATTAAAATAAGATAAAATTATGTACAAGTGTTGAAAGAATAGATGTTATTTGTAATACGCTGTCAGAATAGTTTGTATATCTGATATATTGATAACGTAACACATATGCACAGAGTGCTTGACTCCCTTTTTATGGTGTCAATGCTATAATTATTGTTAAATTGCTGTTTATAATAGGATTTGTGGTCATTTCATGCTAATTTGGGTTCATTATGTTGATAGCTGGATCCCATCATCACACACTATGTCATAAACAACAGTTAAATGGAACCAGATATTTGTTAGAGCAAGTACTCGTTGTAAAACCCTATGTATAAATTTGGACCAATCAGAAACAAGTTCTATAAATAGCACGTCTGCTGGGGTATAAATAGGTAGATGGATGACAGAGAGATCATTCGGTATCCAGCGATCGAAGAAGACATATCGAGGATTCAACTAATAATTTATCCCAGTACCTTGATGAGGAAGTTATTGCAACTACACTCAGGGCGGATAAATTATTAAAAAGAAAAAAGTTTGAAGTTCATATACTAAAGAAGAGTTACAGAATTTCAACAAGGTTTCGAGCTATAGAGCCAGCGCATAGGAGTTTTACGTTAAGGGTATTTGAATGCTATAGACGATAGCAAAATTTATATAGGCTGAGCATCGGAAAGCTGAGACAGAGACCCAGAGTCTGGTAATCTACTGAGATAGTAGGAGAGTTCCAGCTTATAGACGGTTCAGCATTATTGGCGAAGTACAGCCAATGCATCGGGGATATACCTATATGGTACTTGAACGTTACATATGATAGCATATAGGCGTTGAGCATTCCAGGAGTCAGGGCATTCATATAGAGTTGTAACTTCAATTAAGAGGACAGAGGCCGAGCATCTATGCGATAGGACTCGTGTGTTGTTGATTCAAAGACATTGTCTGGTGTGACGGGAACTTCAACAAAAAGACCAGTCAAGTATAGAGACTCCAGCCTATAGGAGTTTGAGCAAATTTTTATCAATTGAAGATTGCTAGTTTGAAACATTTAGTGATTTGCCTGATCCCTGAAATTAACTAGCTTATAATAGAAACCATTTACGAATCATTGGTACACGAATCATTTAGGCAAGGTAGCCAGAGGAAAATTTTATATATGTGATATTTGGTCTCACCAGCTATAAGTTTGAACGGACATTCTACTTCGTTTGTCAGCTAGTCTAAGACATAGTCACCTGAGCAATAGGACCGACTTCATTGTTTAAGATACTAAAGGCGTAAGCACTTCCCTCAGTCATATAACTCGTATCCTGACATACGCGCACCAAAACCCTAAAAACTCTTATGTGAGAAAAGTACGGGGAAAAGTTTGATTACATCTAAAGAAATAATATTGTTATTATGTCACACATGCAGTAACAGAAATGGATTAAAGAAGAAAAAAAAGATAACACTTGATATGAAAATGTGAACATTGCAAGGCTATTACACTTTAAGATAGAAAAAATAAATAGGAAAGAAACAAAGAAAACAAATAAGAAGGAAAAAATGTGTTGTGGCAGAATTGCCATATGAATTATACATAACTATATATGCATACATGTAGTTAGATACGAAGAGTATAAAACGAAAGTAATGCCATTAAGTAAACTAAGTAAAAAACAATTAAAAGAAAGAAGATGTGTAGAGAATAATGATTTTTTTTATAAATATGTATAAGAATGCCTTTTCGTGAAACTTACAATGTCTGAGAACTCATGAGTGGAAAGAATGAACAGTATATACAAATGAATGATATTGTGGATATTGTGGATGGTGGTGGTCAGAGAGATGGAATGCATAAATCAGGAAATAAGGAAACAAACAGTCATGATCGCACTCTTCACCCTGAGGCTATCTTACCCCTATTGCCGGATACCAGTGCTTAAAGCCTTACATGGTACGCCCAGACGGGCTGCATATAGAGGTTCAAAACCCCTGGTTAATGGTGTCATCACTTATTATTTAAAGAAAAGAAATATTACACAACACTCTACACATAGAGCCTGTACCAGCAAGTATGGGAAACATAAAAAAATAGTTTTATTGTATGCACCTCTTTAAAATATTTTCTCACGAGATATCAACTTTAAATGTACACATACTCCATACAATGCATTTAATTTGGCTAAATACATAAATTGACCGTATATATAGAGCTGAACTAAAAAATAAGTGTCATCTTGTATGTCAACTGTGTAACAGTCTGCCGGCTAATAAAATTCACTCTACATTTATTAAGTATGTACATTGTCGGCTGTTATGAGTATTTGTGATGGCTTTTTGTGTGTGCAGTGTATGTCGTAAATGACGATTTTTTCCTTTCGATTTGCAAAATTTCAATTTTTTATTTCTAATGTCAGACCTAGCCCATATAATTGGCATCAGATTTAACAACACAAACGAGAAAAATAAGTTTCACTAGAAGAAAAGAAGCAGAAAAGAAATCAAAGAGCAGAAAAGAAAGCAATTTGTGTCGGGAATCACGCGGAAAATTCCTTTCGTTTTCAGTTTGATGAATGCGCCAGAAAGAAGGTTAGTTCTTCGTGTGTAATAATTTTATTTTTTATTTTATTTAAAACATTAATTTATTATATTGTTAGGCATTGTTATTTGTCACATTTATTTCATATGATAGGGAGTATAGGCCTTTTATTCCAACCGGAACTCCGGTACTGCTTTGTACATGCATGTTAGTTAATGTAATGCTAATTTTTAAACCCCCTTTAATGTGCTACTTTTAATGGTATGTATATAGGTATGTTTTATACTACTCCTTCTGTATAAGCATTTGTTAAGGATAGTTGTGCATTTGTTAAGTATTGTTGTATGTTGTGTATCGTGTTGTTAATATGTCGGTGTTTCTATGTATAAAGTTTGAAACTCACTCTGCAACTCATTAAAAGTACAAGGCTCCGTCATTTTAATGTAGGCATGGTTTTGCCCATTCTTCCTTCGGTAATCAACACCAAACTTTTAGTTTTATGCTTTGATTATTTTATTTTTTGAGTTAAGTATTTATTTTATTTAATGTTTGATATGCATAATTATAGTCAAACTGTTTACAAAGGTCACCTAACAATAAGGCAAAAACTGGTCTTTAAACCATGGTGACTTGCATTTTAAATATCGTGGCTCTATTGTCTCTATGTAGGTTCGTACTGGCTGACCTTTAGCAATATCAGAACAATGGTCTTTCTTGACAGGTAGCTGATAGCACAATATTGACTGTTTGTCCTTCCAAAAACACCAGTTGATCAGTATATGACTGTATATAGTGGTAAAGGTGTTTATAATAGTGAACTGTTTAGTCAATATTCATTGCCGCGTATTCATAAGCTGTTCATTTAAGGAGGAGGTGAAGAAAACAACAACAACAACAATACCGTCTCAGTAAATACACCAAGGTAATCGTCAACATATAACACTTGGGTTATAATTTTCTTGTTCCTTTTAAACTGTGAGTTTCACGCCCCTAGTCGGGATAAAATGATGTTTGTTGCGTTTCATTCGTTGTACATCTTAGTCCTTCCTCATCATTTAAATTGAAAGTATCATATAAAGCCCACATTCCTGATTAGACATTTATCAGAATAATGGTCTTGATAACATCTGAGCTAAGTTTGAAACTCAGTCACTTCGGATGAACAACTACGTAAGTCTGAATTTAAGCACAACCTTGTGTATGCAACACATTTCATTACATATACCGAAACTTAAGTGATCAATCTCGCATATGGGTCATGATCAGTCAATAATTAGGTCACTAAAACAATAAAAATCCTACTCACACTACAAAGCAATGTTTTTATCCAACATTCATGAAACCCCATCAGACTAACTGTTTGCCTAGGGTCTACAACAAAGACACCAGTATCGTTATATCATCTCCTGTTCTATCAGTACATACACTGCTTTGTTTGACGCGGAGGTTCCTTTTGCTGCACCTTGCAGCAACTTTCGTACTTGTAAGCTCATTGTCACGACTTACAATGATCTATGCCACGTGTGTAAATTGATAAATATGATTACTTCATAATAATTCATAGGTATTTTCAACTATACGAAACATTATTCATATGCAACAGTCGTGAAGTGTACATTTATTTTCATTAAATCATTTATCCCAAATGACAGTTTTCAATGTATGTGTCGGTCAGTATAATTAGCAAGGTGATTGATAGCTATTTCTACAAAAAATGTAATAAGTCTACAACTACAACTACAATAAAAAATATCCCGTTAATAACTAAATTTTATTTATTTACAAAGCTGAGCAACGAAATATGACTTGAACTGAAAGATAAGATCAAATTGGAAGTAGGTATCTCATGTTTGGCTGATTTGCAGAAGGAAGCTTTTATTAACATCAGTTGTTTCAGTCAGTTGAACATGGCTTTCTTGCATTACGGACAACATGCCGTTTTCAGCATATTTTGCATTATGGAAACTAGATAGATAACTTTTCAAAACAAACAATACATTAACAAACTTTGGTCTGAAGGTAGATTGAAAACTATATTTTTCAAAAATATTTATAAATTTTGCACACTCGTGTCTACATTTTATTTATAGAGCAGCACCTAGCGGCACCTGCTTTTTCATTGAAAAAACATTCCGCCAATTTATGTTGAAATTATCGGAATTTAGTTTTTGATGTGTGCCTACAGTTATTCATGTTGCAAGTAGAAATATACCCCAGAACTGTTTCAAACTATATTTAGTACTAACTGAATAAAATCGTCCGTTCGAATACTTCGTCACATTTCATTTTTGCGGAGGTGTAAACATTTCATTTTCCTACATAACATTCCTTAATCTAAGATCATTAAAAAAGTGAAATTATTCAGTTATGTGTTCACTACAGATACTTCATATAACAACTTTGAAAATCGTCAAACACGACGTCCGAACGAGGCAGATGGCACTACTTCATGATTGGACTGTCATTTGGTTGCAGTTTTTAAAGACTATATCTTTTAACAACCGTAGATTACTGACGACTAGACTCAGGCAAGTTGATCTGGACTTTGTTATTCTGATTTAATATCTTCACATTATAACTTCTGACAAGAACAACTAACAAATGAATGTGAAATCGTTTCAGACTCAAATGCGTCTCGTCCGCTACTGTTTGAATCCACATGGTCTTACGTCCAGTCCACCACAATAATAAAACAGAAAAAATATACTTTAAACTTACACTTTGGAAGAACTTATACATCAATAGTACCTTCAGAAATAACCGGTATTATCATGTCTCGACACTTGTCTGAGACAGCGGAATGCACCTTGATTATTCATCCCACCGTGAAAATGGCTCTGATCGTTTGTAATCACAGACATTCAAGGATGTGCAGATGCAATTTTCGTTCATTCATGATATCGTATTACACGTTTGAAGAAAGCAATTATCATTATGTATCAAATCAAGATATATTTATTTTTAATTGAAAGCCGCTATAAAATGAAGTAAAGATAAGTTTATCCGTAACGATGAAGGACGACATTTCTTGCCTATACTTCATTAGGCGAACGATTATAAAAGAAATTAGTTACATTTTTGAGCAAAATGCCTTTTTCATGGGAATAAAAATTTGTATTTGATTTCATGGATTGATTTAATATAATCTTGATGATTTCACAGTAATAAAGTATTATTTATTTTAACTAGCTAAATGCAGACGAAGGCCTCTCTATATCGTTATAAGGACAGTCTTAACCCGTCCGCTTACATACCTTCCTTATCAAAACGTCATAATATCTTGTTTGTTTGTTGTTTTTATTAAAAAAAATAGCCATGTTGTTATGTAAATTTGAAATTATATACTATTTGATGACGGCTGCGAATAAAACACTTTCAAATCGGCTATTAAATTGGAACAAAAAGAATATTAAGAACCTGCGTTACAGCCTTTTTTGTTGGTTGTCGGAGATTAATATAATATGTTCAATAACCTACGTGACGAACGTTTAAGTGAATTTAAGACCCGCCACAACTTAGTAAACTACTTATTTCCCTACATGTATTTCAGGAAATTGCATTAAAATCATTCTATAAATACATGTATAATGCATCGATACTAAAAATGGCAGACCCTTCCTGGGATAATATGTTTTCGCAACTTTAAGTGATTATCATACACTGTAGAAACAAAGTGTGGTGTCAACGTTACTAAATGCATCAAGTATTGCCCATTGTGCAATTTAAATAAAAAACCTAAAACTTTTAAACCTTTGCCTCCTATATGTCACTTTTAATTTGTAACTGTACAATGTAAAAAAAAAACAACAAGGAAATATAACTGTCATCCTAAAAACACGAAGGAATACAGTTATTCTGTGGTTGGCCTTTAAGAAACTCGATATCTTTCTAAATGCGACACTAAATTGAATTTAAGCTTAGCTCGGCTTTTAGCTCAAATAAATAATCAATAAAGGTTTTAAAGTATATGCCATTTCTATTTTTAACTGAAGACAAATAATGTCACATTGCCGTGCTATAAATTATTTGAATGAATAAATAGCATGCTTGCGTTTACGAAAGAACAGTCCTGAAATTTATTCCCTATTTGCAATTGCAAAAATGTAAGTATTTATTCTTAAAGAAACAGTGCAAATATGCAGTAATTTTTAGATTTACCGCTATGAATTGCTAAATTTTACTACGTTTTCATGGGCATGCTTTAAAGAAACTTAGAATATCAGATAAGAGTACAGAAATATTGTTCTTTTTATTTTCTTGCGAAAGCTTCTTTATAAAAAAACAAAGAAAAACAAAACAAATTTAGAAAAATAGCAAAAAAAAAAAAAAAAAAATAATGAAGGAAAAGAAAAAAAAAGGAAAGGAAAAACGATAACCCGTTCAACGCTGAACTATTGAAAGCAGCAAAGTGGTACATTTTTTAAGTTCAACTTTACTTATAGATAGAACGGTCATATTTGAAATATATGGATTATATACTGTTATGTCGGACCTTAAGCACGGTTTCAATCGATAGCCATACCTGTTCTTAATCAATATATATCGGTGGTTCGCTTGGAATATTGTTATCCAAAAAGGTATGCGAGGTATATATCGCTGATATCGGTCTTTCGCTCCGCGACATTTGTTTACTTCCGGTTGCTCCGGTGTCATCGTACATTTTATGTAATTTCATTTTCGATTGGTGTCATCGTACCTTTTATGTAACGTCATTTTCGATTGGATAGTAGCTATCTCCATGGTCGTCATGTATCGTTGTAGTATACACAGCTGTGTTAAAACTATGAAAGACCCGTTTTTCGGCCCCTCATTTGTCAATCGTTTCTCCATCTTGAAGACAGTAACCCTTATGTTGAATGCATAAAGATCGGCTCCACAATTCTTAAATTATTCTGGCATAAGCAGACTTTTTATGAGTCATAGAACAGTAACTTCTGGAGACATGTGTAATTAAAGAATATTTTATGAACTGCTGAATGTTTCCCCATGGAGCTTCTGGACTGTTATACTGAATAAAAGATCTATGACTGAACACCGTTTTAGCCTCTTTGCTAGAGATATAGGTACATTGTCAAAACTCCTTTTTCAAACCCAACTCAACAACTGTTCCCGGTCCTAGGCATGAGTGCCGGCGAAACAATACTGTTTTACTATGTAACAAAGACAAGAAAGCCATGTGCATGATCTAAGAGCCCCAATTACAAAATTAACATTAAATTTTTATTGATATGTACAGTTACAGAAAGACATCAACATTCCAAACGCAGTATCTTGAAAAGTTCTTGTGATGGCGGTGGTGGTGTGATACACTAACCGGACCTCTCAGTTCAGTATGTGTGCAAATAAATTAAGAAAGAAAACTATTGAAAATGAGTCCATAACAGGAAACCAAGGTTATCTGTGCTGAAAGCTAAACCTGTGCAGGGCTTCAATTAATTACGAAGGCGTGTGCACAATATAATATTTCCCATTCGTGTATTCAGCCTCTCACCTTTTCAAGGCGGTTACCTTTAGTGTAATTTGGCATTTCGTCTACTTATCTGATTATGTTCGGTCTTGGTATGTTGATGTATTCAGTTTGTTCACTGCCAGAAATAGCTGTAGCGCTTCTTTTAATATGTGACGTGAGGTTTCGGGTAAAACTGAGAAATTAACTTTGAATTGCGTTACAGTGTTTCCCATCTTGATGAGCAGACCCGAACCATGTATGTTGTAAGTCAGTGTTGTTATATTTTCTGGTCCTTTGGGATCATGGAGTCCACTCAACATATGTGTACTAGAGTTCCGCTAAAACCGGTGCCAGCGGGCGTGAGAGGTTTTGCGCATTTCATTATCTCTCATGAACAGACTCAATCAAACCGAGTCTGCTATTATTCTTCTTTGTTGTATTCCTTGCTGCCAAAGGATCTTTTTAACAGATTTTATTGTTCTATTTATGGAGATCAGTTGATTTCCTAATATTAACACGTTCCTGTACCCAGTCAACACTGTGATTTTCACAAGACCCTGAAGCGCAAGGATTTTAATTGGCCAAGTACATATAATGCGTAACAAACAGACGGCTTTTGCCTAATATAGTATACCTTGACATTTAAAGAAATCTTTTTTGTATTACATGCGCACTTTATTGTTGTCTGCGTTAGGTTTTATTTTTAGAATGCATGCTAGCTTCGTGACAGCTAAACCAATTTAATTGCTTTTTATTTAAGCGGACATTTACAGTTTTCAAACTCGGTCGAGAATGACTGAATTCATATGTTTTGTCTGCCTTGAAATAGATAATTTGCCACTGCTTACATCTTGCAAAAATTCTATGATTTCATCGATACATCGTACCAGATTGTTTAATATCCTTATTTCTAAGATATGGCACTTATCATAACCTAAACATTGAAACAGTTTTTCAAGGCTCTGAGTAAAATATAGATAACTAAACAGATTGTTAGCATGCAATATTGCTAGGTATTGCCAATTTACTGTTATCACATATCTAATGCAATGATAGTAAATAGAACATATCTTATATGTGTTGATATAGAACATAGCTTATATTATGTAGATATGGAACATAGCTTAAAGAATGATGTAGATATGGAATGTAACTTATATATTTAGACATACCAGTAGATATGGTACATAAATTTTAAGCGTAGATATAAAACATACCTTATATATGTTGTTAAGGAACATACATTATATAAGTATATATAGATACTGAATATAACTAATAAACGTAGATATGGAACATAACTTATTTATGTTGTTGAACATAACGTATAAATGTAGATATGGCACATAACCTATAAAGTAAATATGGAAAATAAATTTTAAGTGTAGATATAATTAAGATCTGGAAAGTAGATCCCTCGGAAGCACCGAGAACAAGGCAAACAGTGAAAATTGCAGACTCGGTTTGATAAGTCTGTTCATGAGCAGTAATGGAAAATGCAACACTGACCACGCCCCCTAGCACCGGCTTAAGCAGTATTCAATCTTCAAATCTAAATGAGTTGAAATCAATGATCCCGAAGGACCAGAAAATATAACAACACTGAGATGAAGTAGGGGCGACTTTTTACGGCCGCCACACAGCACTTAACACCCGCTGTTGTGAAGTAGATAAAATCTGGAAATTAGATCCCTCGGAAGCACCGAGAACAAGGCAAACACTGAAAATTGCAGACTCGGTTTGATTGAGTCTGTTCATGAGCAGTAATGGAAAATGCAACACTGCCCATGCCCTCTAGCACCGGCTTAAGCAGTATTCAATCTTCAAATCTAAATGAGTTGAAATCAATGATCTCGAAGGACCAGAAAATGTAACAACACTGAGATGAAGTAGGGGCGACTTTTTACGGCCGCCACACAGCACTTAACACCCGCTGTTGTGAAGTAATTAAAATCTGGAACCATACCTTATATATGTTGTTAAGGAACATAAGTTATATACGTATACTAGATATGGAAACAGGCTAATAAATGTAGATATTGAACATAACTTATATTTGTTTATTTGTTTATTTATTTTGTTGAGTTTAACGTCGCACCGACACAATTATAGGTCAAATGGCGACCTTCCAGCTTTGATTTTGAGGAAGACCCAAGGTACCCTCAGTGCATTATTTCGTCACGTATGTAGAACCACCGAAGTAACTGAATGGATTCCTCACAAAAAGGATTCAACGCACCGAGTGATGCTCGAACCCACAGCGACGAGGGGCAAGTGAGTTGAAGTCAGCGACCTTAACCATGGAGGCCCTCGTAAATTATATATAATTATATAAATATATGGAATATAACATATGTATATAGATATGGAACATAACTTATAAATTGCAAAGATAGAACAAAATCTTATCACATCCTGCGTGAATCATGTCATGATTCTTCTAAAATTTATAGATTTTGCAAAAGCAGGTGATATTTCCTTTCAGAATGGCGTTTTTAATTGAATCTGTTTTAAATTACCGAGAAGAACTACTTTAAATAATAACTATTTTCCAATCAACATCTACAAAGTTGAAAGTTACCTCTTATAATCGTTTTGGTTTAAATGAGATTAATTTAAAATTGATTTAAAAGAATTTTGTAGCTTTATGTTCAATAACGTTAAACATTGTTGGGGTGATCAATATTTCATTTACAATATCGTATGACCAGGAAACGTTCTTTCTATGTGAATCCTGAAGCGAGACACAAATCTGCTTGCGTTACCTCAGATTTTATTACCTCCTTACAAATCGTTTAATTCTTTAAAATTGCTGCTGCTTCCGCCTTGGTTTAGTACTTTCAGTCTGAGCATAAAGTTTGTACTTTGAACAAAACATTGTACTTATTACCACTTAGCCACAATTAATATGTTATTTTGCAGATTAAAATTCCCTGTTTTATTATGTTGTTTAACACGAGCCACTGATGGATTGCCGAGTAACAACGCAGAATATGTTTTCTATTCATAAAGTCCCGCTGAAATATATATAAACAACCGAAGCAAATTGTGTGCCTGTAATGTGCCTACTTCTTAGTCAATATTTTGTAGTTGTAATGCAACAACTGTTAATAGCTACATCGCAAGGAACACTTTTGAAAAATTACTTTGATGAAGTGATTAACTTTAAGCAAGGCGATTTGAATATATAATTCTTTTTATTACAGGAGAAATTTCTCCTGACAGGAGCAAGAAAAGCATTGATAATGAGCAGATAAACATTACGTTTACCTTTGGATATAAATTTGCTGTTGTATTATTGTTAAATTGTAATACAACCCCAGTCTCCTTATTGATGAATTTTAGGTTATGTTGATCTTCTGTACTGCGAGGACAGGACCATTTTGATATTTTTAGTACATGTAACTTGTTCATGAGGTCGGTTGTTTGTATTGAAGTGATATGATCTCCTATTTGCTTTTGTACAAATAAATCATAATAAGACTTGATGTATTCCAGTGCTTTTTCTAAACACCGATTTTGTATATGCCACAAACGGACAAAATCAAGTATAAGGACATGTAGTTTATGTAGTTTATGTATCTTTGAAGATGTTGTTGATCATCGTTTCGAAATGTGTGTTTTTATGTCTGTGTGTGGTGTTATTAGAACATATAAAACATGCATAGCTTCTATGATGACCTGCTGAGTTCATAATGACCTTAGTCCAGTGATCAATTGACCACAAAAACAATTCATTAAGTCATTTACTGACCATAGGCAATACTCCAAAGACGTTTGACGACTGTAGTCCAACGATTTCTTCAGTTATCAATATGAAACTAATGATCAATAGACAGAAAGGCAGGCTTTGACACAAACACTAGGGTTCTTCAGTTATAAATGGAAACCGATTTCCAGGTCAAGGTCAACGTCACCACGAACTTGCTCGTGATCTTTGAACAACTGACCTAAAATCTATAGGGGTTATCTGCCAACCAAGATGGAGGTTCATGTGCCTAAGTGTTCTTCAGTTATCGCCTTTAGTCTCAAGGTCAATGTGACCTTGACCTTTGACTTATTGACCAACAAACAAAACTGTCTTTGGCTGACAACATTCTATCATTCTATGAAATTTGACGACTGTATGCTTAGTTATAGCATGAAAAGTGTTTTCAGTCTCAGATAACTATAACTTTGAACTTCTAACCTCAAAAACTATAGGGATAATCTTATACCACAGACAATCATTATATGAAGTTTGATGCCTGTAACCCTAAGCGCTTTACAATTATCGATCGGAATCCGACATACGTACATACGGACGGACGGACAAAATGAAGGTCCGACAACAATATGCCTCCCCACTGGGGGCAAAAACAAACAAAAATAAACTGCAATTTGAACGTGAAAACGCGTCATTCTTTGATCGTTTTTAAAGAATGAAATGAAAAGTCGCATCACATGGTAGTATGCCTTTCTAACGAGCTTACGTGTAGAAAAATAGGAAAAAATATAGGTTATTTATCATTCGAAAAAAATGTAGTCAACAAGTGCGTGTTTCTTTGAACACAAAAAAAAAACCATAGATGTAGCTTCAAAAATTGTTCGGTTATGTGTTGACATAAACAATACCTGAAGCATGTATTTATATTTTTACAAAATAATAAAGTTTTAACCAATGTTCTAAGGTGTCTTAGTCCATTAAATTTAGATCCGAACGTCTTCTTTCTTGTTTAGTAATATGAAGATGAATTGATATTAATACAATATACATACCTGACTTGATTTATTGAGCTCTTCGGGGATCCCACGGCTAAGTGGTTAAGGTGGTTGACTTAAAATCACTTGCCCCTCATCGACTTGGGTTCGAGTTTTACTCGGGGCGTTGAATTCTTCATGTGAGGAAGCCATCCAGTTGGCTTACGGAAGGTCGGTGGTTCTACCCAGGTGCCCGCTCGTGATGACATAATGCACGGAGGGGCACCTGGAGTCATCCTCCGCCAATAAAGCTGGAAAGTCGCCAAATGACCTATAATTGTGTCGGTGCGACGTTAAACCCAACAAAATAAATAAATTATGGAGCTCTTTATAGCTTGAGATAATTAAAACTACATATAGGCCGGATATACTAATAGACTAAATGTCCGAACCTCAAACTAATTCCAACATGAAGTTTTATCGTTGATTTATAACCTTTAGTTAAATATACAATAAAGTCCTCAAAAGCAAGTCAAGCCAAACTCTGAAAATTAGGTGATATTTAAGGGCAGCTGTCTTTAGATTTTAAGTTTACAAAGTATTGCAAATATATCTACAGTAAAATCTATTAAACAAAATATTAGTATCATTTCTTTATTCACATGCATGCATTGCATAATAAAGAAGTTCAAGAAGCATAAATAATTGTCGTTACTGTTTATGAATTTCAAGCAAACATTGATATTAGCAAGTACCCTACCTATCTACAGTAAAATTGTGAATACGTGCATTTTTGTTTCAAGAATCCCCTAGAAATGATTTTTTCTTATTTCTGATACACATGTTTTAACTCCAATGATGACGAGTCTGTTTTAGAAATATGTATGTATAATTTTGGTTAGAAATTCTGTTCTGAATTTTTACACCTATGTTCTAAATTTTGACATCCAAACGCTTTTATAACAAGATGGTAAAATACTTAAGGTAGGCTTCCAGTAATTTCAAGAGATCTTGCTGTAGTTTACCAGTAGAAGAACAATACAGCATATGGTCAACAGTAACGGCAACAATGAGTATTAGATGCAGACGTTACTTCAGAAATCCAGATGCAATATCTCAAAAATGTGCTTTGACAATTTGAGGACTTTTTTCTATATTTCACTTTTTTACATACTACTCATTCCACACCAAAAAGTTTATGTTGGAATTAGTTAAACCCCAAAAATAAAATGACCAGCCTAATATAAACATCATGGTGCTGCAATTTGTATTTATTAAATTTAAAATATTGAAACTGTTTTGAGAGACAGCCCTGATAGAATCAGCTGCGCAAGGTGAAAAAACTTTTGATTATGAGATAGTTTCGGGGCATATCGTCGAGTGTTGAGACAGTAAAAGTCCATCTTTTGACTTTAATGAAGTTATAAACGTCGACAACTGGCATCGTTGTGTCTCATTTATCATACTGATTATGTGTATGTTTCGTTCTTTCTCTTTTTAATGTCAACAGTACAAGAATTCTTGCATCAAAAACCAGAATTCATTAGCACAGAAAAAGATGACAGTGCATCCCAGCAATCAAAAGTAACAAAAAGATAATGGCTCATGGTTAAAGTATCTATTTGGCTAGCCAAATGGCAAAATAATTTCATGCACTTCCAAACTAGACAAATGGAAACATTTTCTTGTTTTTACAATTGTGTTTCAATGATTCTTTTTTGTTAGTTACAATGTACTGTATAAAATATGTTTTTAGAAATATCGTTATTAAAATCTTATAAAATTGTTATATAGCCTTTTAAACATAAATGATGATTGATTCTATCCTTAAATACAGCGCATGATATATATCGACATTGTAATTGAACGATTCAGTGAAAGTCAACATGTTAATATTAGTAAACTAAGGTAATAGATTCATGTTAAGTTTTGTTATGTGCTTCACGATTATCATGACTCCTTCAAATAAGAAATATTGAGTTTATAGTCCTATGTATGACCGTCCGTCTGTCCGTCACAAATTCGTTTCTGCTTCATATCGTTTTGATACATGAATGGAATTTCAAAACAACTGGCACAAATTTTGCCAGAACGAGACGACGTGCAGCGCACTACTTTCGCCCCTGTCTATGATTTAGGATCAAAGTCAAACTGAGACCAAAGTTCAAATAGTCAGTACTTAGTGGTGTCCTCGAACAAATTTCAATTAGTTTGGCACATATTTTAAAACAATTAGACCACGTACAAAACATAACTTTCCGTTATTTCGTAAGTTCAATGGCATACAGATAAATAAAAGGTAAGCTAGCAATAGTTATCGTATTTTTTCATATCTTTGTAACCGTTGAAAGTGTTTTTAAACATTTGGCAAACTTATCAAAATGAAGAGACCAAAACGTTTGGCCATTTCGTTTCAAAATCAAAGTCATTGTGAGATTATAGGTCCAGTAGACGGTACAATCCGTCGGTCCTATCTTTTTATCTAATTTAGCAACTAAATATTTTTGGTACGAATGTAAACCATAATGTGATGATAGGTAGAACGCAACAACAGACCCTGTCAGGTAAAGCTGTAAAAAGGTATTTCATATCAATTCATCCTTTTAAATTTAATGAAGAGTTGTGTGGAACATGCGTATTATCAAGCGCCATCTATTATAGGTTTCTCGTTGTCATGGCTTTAACTACGGACTAACATCATGGATTCCAGAAACGAACTGTACAAATCGAAGCAAGACCACTAAGCTTCTTAGTAGAATAGTGCAGAGACGAATTTGTAATGAATTCAAACAATATAGTAATAAAACGAAGAAAACTGAAAAAAAAAACAGCAAGAAATTTTGGTAACGAAAAAGCAACTGTAAAGGATAAAACTTTTCGTATCAAATTAAGAAATTCTGCAGTAAATATCAGACTTGGGCCAGTAGAAAATGTGAGCAAGTAACAATAGTAAATAAGAAAAACACATTATGCTACATAAAGTATGTAAAACCTGAAAAACATGGATTGGAACTAAAAGATTAATGCACACTTATATCATGCATTTAATATAGTCTAATGTTAGCATATATATCTCTACCTATTATTCAGGTAGTTAAGATGATAAGTGGACTGTATTATTGCATGCATCATGGAACCCATTCAATGTTTAATGATAATACAATTCTGCTTAAGTCGGTGCTAGAGATCGTGAGGCGTGTTGCACATTTCATTACCTCTCATGAACAGACTCGATCAAACCGAGTCCGCTGTTATTTCAGTTTTGTTGTGTTCTGTGCTTTTTATAGATTGTATGGTTTTAAGTTAATGAAGACATAATTTTAAATAAACGGTAAACATATTTTGCTATTGCTCTTGCTACAAAAGAAGTGGTCTAAGAAATCGTACAAAAATCTCTGAACAAATTCTGTGAACTTGACCGACATGAATTTTGAAAAATATGTATTGATGAAATCTTGCCACTGAGTACAAACACTATAAATAAATCAATGGAGTTTTGGTATGTACTAAAGAAGTTTAAGAGTGAGAGGGTAAGGCCTCTCAATATAAAACAGGGTCTTGAACCAAATATTTTCACACACTGAAGGTCTGTGTCCAAACTTCCGTTCATTTCAAATATCTTTAGAAATGAAGTAGATGCGCGTCTTGTTTGGCATTTAAAATTAAACCAAACTCAATGAGGGACTGCTGTCAGCACACAGAAAGTTTTACTCGACTAAGTCGGCTTTGATAAATGTACAAAATGACATCCTTGGATTCTGTAACAGTTCTCATGCTACACTTTCGACCACCAATCACTATTACACCGCCTCGAACACAATTTTGGAGTCGCAGGCAAAGCACATGCATGGATGTTGACATATTTAAGTGACAGCCTTCAAACGGTGACCGTAATTGATGCAACACAGTGTTCCTCAGGTATCAGTGCTGGTTCCAAAGAACTAAATAATTTACATTACACACGTGGGTCTTCCATATGTAGACGTCACAGAATTTCAATGCCGACGACTCACAGAATTTCAATGCCGACGACTCACAGTTATATATGTCCTTTAAGCCACCTGAAGCTGTGGCAAGAAGTGAGTCATTACATCGCACTTAGGGCTGTTTGACTGCAATTGTATCGTGCATTGCAACATGCTGAAGCTCAACATTGATAAAACAGAAGTAATGGTATTGACGTTAAAGCATAACTGCAAGCATAACGCTGACGTTTTGGTGAAGGTAGGTGACTAGGTGATAAAATGAGTAAACTATGTGAGTCATCTTGGTGCTATGTTAGACACCGGTATAAATATGGTATAGCAAATCATCTCTGTGTGCCGGGCTAGATATACATAACTTTGCGAATAGGTCACATCAGACGGTATTCAACCAGCGATGCCAAAAAGTCCCATATTTATTGCCTTGTAACTTTACGATTAGACTACAGCAACGCATTTTAGAGCGATATTCCAAACCTAACGCTGAACAAATTGCAATATGCTGAGACCATAGCAACTCGCGTTATCACTAGGAAGTCCTGTCACAGTCACATAACAATCGTATAGGTTCTCAGTAAAATACATGGTTAAAAACAAAGAGCTCACCCACTCCTTTAAGACTCTGACTACATAGTAAGTCCACATCCAATATTATAGATATGATAGATGTGTATCGAACGGTTAGAAACCTACTATCACAAAGCAAGTTGTCATGTATGGCAACTGAAGCTTGTGTTCACTGCTCAAAGCTCCCATCATGATTTAGGCCACTGACACTCTGTCTGCTTTTTCAGTATGCTTAAACCCCATTTCTCTGTGCAACATTTCGCAAACTGACCGATATATCTCTTCATATAAAAGCGTAATGATGCATGATCGAATGGTATTTCATCCTTAAAGTCATTAAATGTTTAAAATGTGCATATGTCTGACAGTTTCTTATTTGGAAATGTATTAGTATTTTACTTACATGTTTTGTTAATCTACAAAGCAGTTTAATTTGCAATTGTATTTTGGAATTTGTTCTGTTAAGCACTTTTGAATATGTATATATGCTATATAAATGATATATAATAATAATAATAATAATAATAATAATAATAATAATGATGATGATGATGATGAAGATGATTTCGATGATGATGATTATGATAAAAATTGATGATAGAAAACTACAACAAGCGCCTTTAAACAGTTTTAACAAATATATTATAGATAAGATACAACAGAAAATAAGAGACGTTTACCCCAAAACCTAGTTTGTATTTCAAACCGCAAACAATTTCACCCTCCTATCTTTTAAGTATAAAATGAACCAAAATTCACGATAGAACTGCTGTACTCACATAATGATGATAAGCAAGTGTACAAAATTTCAAAGCAATAGCTTTTATGGCACAAAGCAAATTAATGGAAATAAAAAAAATAACTAAAAATGCAGTAAGGGACTAATTCTGACGAAATGCGTTAGAGAGTTATCGTTCCTGGCCTTTTCACTAACTTTATAATAGTTAGAAGGTTTCAAGGCTATATCCCTTACGGCATTCAATAAATCAGACCTTATCAAAATGCACCAGAGATACACAGTTTAGTACGAAAATGGCCATTTTTTTCCAGTTACGGTAATCTAAATTACAACGAATTTATCCAGCACCGGCGAAAATACGGTAAAATCCTGTCCATCATGCAGAAAACGCTTTTATTTCACAACTGCTTATATAAATCACCGGTCCACAGCTTGGGCACTTGACGGTTGTATAATTCAGAGCAGGTTTGCCGGTCTAAAGTCAAAACTTGTGCAAAAAAATAATTTATTTTTAATGCCATGTAATAAAACACTTGTTGAATGGCTTGCTGGTCAATGGTCAAAACTGTCTACTAAGTCCTTCAGACCTCTAACAATACAATGCACTTATTGTATGACTTGAAAGTTATTGCCCAAGGTCCAAAGGATAAAACGCAAGTTTAGAATACTGACCGGCAAGCCATTCCATAAGCGTTTATTACATGACATCAAATACGATGTCAGTTTAATTTTTAAACTTTTGGCTTATTAGCCTAGTAAACATAATTATATTGAAAATAGACCCGTCATACAGCACAAACTCTTGGACCACGATTTACGAAAGGACTTATGTCAAAATTATGACTATTGACCGGCAAGTCATTCAAGAAGTGTATAGGCTAGAGGAATACTCAGAAATAAGAATAATCGAATATTAGTCCCCCGCACAAAATTATCTGCCTGGACCTACAAAGCATTGCAAAATAGCACCAGACAATGTCCCTAATGAGAA
Source organism: Mercenaria mercenaria (assembly GCF_021730395.1). Lineage (NCBI taxonomy): Eukaryota > Metazoa > Mollusca > Bivalvia > Venerida > Veneridae > Mercenaria > Mercenaria mercenaria. Next base: position 34,194,487 of record NC_069371.1, on the reverse strand, counting down.
GACGTGCTTGTTTACTCGAATTTTAAAGTTTCTCTACATTGAGATATTTTCTAAAAAAGCGTTTGAAATGTAATATTTTTATAGCCTGTTTTGATATCCTTATCAATACTACATATTATTTCTGGTAACTGCTTACATGCATTCCTTTTTTTTTAGATTCAGATTTACTAAAACAAAACATAGATTATGAAACTAACGTCATGGTGTTCAAACAGTAATCTAACACTGTAAGTCATGTAAGCTCCGCAAACTAAATGTTGCAATATGTTTTTTGTCTGAATTACATTGATATTCAAAAGGAAGGTTGAATCAAATTTGAAATTAATCAAAATAGAACTACGTATGAGAAAAATATTGCTTATAAAATCGGTTTTAAATGGATCTTGATTGACTTTACACAGCAGATGCAATGGTCTAGTGGAAACAATGTCTGACCACAAATCTTGGGGTTTTGATTTCGATCCCCAACTCAGAAAAGCTTCTGGAATTGAAGGGCCCTCTGTGTCTTTCATTTTTCTGCAACTAAAAAAAAAGTCTTCTGGAGAAGTATTCAGTAACGGTTAATTATGGCGACTCTACAAAAGCTTAAGTACTAAAAGCATTCAAAAAATAAATGAGCAAAAGAACTGAACAAAGAATGCAATACATAACATGACATAATTTCAGTAATGAATACACAAAAGGTCGATCGGGGAATGGAAATACAGGTTTTTTGTCAGGTTTTAAACAAATTTGTCGTCGGAACGGTGTGAAAATTGCTGTTGAAATACGTTATTCATTTCATTTATTTATATTTATTTCCACACATGAGTAGTGTACCTCTATGACTCTCGTGGTACATAAAACATTTCGGAAGACTACTTTTCTTGTGTAAAGTAATTGTACTGTCAACAATGGGAAACTAATTTTCTCTTTTTGATAATAGTGACTTTATTTAATTTTGGTAGTAAAAACTTGTAATATGAGCATATATACGGATAATGATTCGCCGTTGCACAAATGATTTATTTTCAATTTGCAAATATCTGCATCAAAAATAGGTAAAATATACGTAATTTCCTAGTTTCCAAATTTCAATTAAAACAGCTGAATTTTGTCTGTTCATTTATTCATACAGGAGACGTTCATTTATATTCTGCCCATTTTGGCCACAACTCAAATAATTACCCACCCACTTGTGCTTCCAGTCTTAGGTACTCAAAGACCTTAAGATTTATATAAAAAAGCATGGAAGAATTCCATACGGTCTCAGACATATACGTAATAGCATTACTCGACAGTTGACTTATACGGAAATTGTCCCTAATTTGTGGTAAAATGATATTGTAACAGACTAATTAAGTAAAAGGCTCTGGCCATTACGACAGTAGTCGTTAAATGAAGTGTGCATCCAATTTGCTTTTTATTTCAATACTTTGTGAATGTGATAAAAAGTGTTACGGAAGCTATCGGATAATGTTATATTACCAAAAATTAAGGTTGTTTTTCTTCAAATGATCGACGTGACAAAATGCAGCTAGCTCATACTTAACTATTTTTAACTGAAAAACGTGTCTGTATTATCAACTACCTTGCACACAATGGAAATATGATTTATGTCACAATTAAAAACAAGTTATCTCGTATTACAATAGGGTTATTATAATAGCAGCTCGATCTGGGATGCTGTATTCGGCTTGAGTGTATTATTGCCAGATCGGATCTCACGATGCGCGCAAGCGTCAAGTGTGATCCGGCCTTGTAAAATCCACGAGAGCCGAATACAAAATCCCAGACCTAGCTACTGTTATAGTGACCCTTTTATTATATACCTCTACCTTTTTGTTTGTTATTTTGTTATTGAACGAAATCTTTAATGTTTATTGATGTTAAAATGGAACTTTTTATATGCGATATTTATAGAACTGTGTCAGGTCATGCATATTAATGAAAGTAGTCCGGCAATGTACAAGTACAAAAGGTACAATACGGAATTTTTTTCTGCCTGTTCATATTTACTTGTGAAATACAAGCCAATTTTTACAAAATTTATATAGGTATATAATAAAAGGTATTTTTGTTATTATACATCTTTCTTTACGAAATGCTTTCTGGTTATATCGAGAAACACGCCAAATATCTCGTAATAAAAGGAACATGTAATAAAGGTAGTAATGACGATCGTCAAATTACGTATTTTCCGAATGTGATGTCGGCATTCACCGTCTTTTACCGAAAAGCCAGCCGCGCGTTCAACCACGCGTCTGATGAATGCCGAATTGCATAACATGAGTTTACATTACAAAACTCGAGACTGTCTCAGGTGACCTTCAGCGGGCGGTTTAATAATAGACCGCATATGACAGAGAGTCGTTTAATACTCTTTCCAAATATGAATAGCTTACACTTACGAGACGAACACCTATACATTTTACTTCAGGAAATGAGTAACACTAATGCACTGTGATATGTTTCTGTTAATAAATTAGGAAATAAAACATGGAAATAAAGTTCAAATACACAGGCTCGTACTAGAAATGTTTAAAACTCAATTTTAGCATTGTCCAAAAATGCAATCGCAGAAAAAATGTTCAACATAAGCTCCTGCCTTCACTTCCGTAACGTGTGGATGTGTGTTTTACGAACCCAAGTTTCACCGGCTTTGGTCAAGTCGTTTTGAACGCAATGCCCTCTCGGTTAATTTTTCTCTATGTCCGCCGTATTATAAAGTTTAATAACATTTTAACGGAACGATATATCAACAGTTTGTGTATCGTTTCTCTCAATGTCGTAAAACTGACACTTTGAACTTCGATATTTTCTGTTTGAAAATACATGGCCACATGACTCTCATTATATTCTAAGTTATCATTTATATTGTCTAAGCTATCCTTATCTTGAACGTCTGTGTTTCATCCCGCCCAACGTATCCTCCTTACTGATCTCTGTCCAAATTAATAAGGGACAGTAATTTTCCTGTGTTTATCTGTATTAACCGATTTTCGAGGCTGTCGCCAAATCAGTTATCGGTGCAAAGATCCATTTGTTAACTGTTATACTCTTGTCATACCAACGCCTGATGAAATTTCACCAGCTGTTTCGACGAGCTTTAATAAGTATCAAACACGCTCCAATAATCTCCACAAGCTCTTACCTAATTGCTAACTCGAAGCCGTTACTTCGAATATTAAACTATTTATCACGATTCTTCGGTGAGGAAAATAATACTGGATTTTAAAACCAGTAAATTGGTTACGAAATAATTTATTACTTTCAAAAAGGACACGCCCCGTCCTAAGTAAACTGTCTTTAGGTGTTCAACATTCTAAAAAGGTCTTATCAAGTCAGATCATTCCTACCAGTTAGTTAGCTCGGCGATATATGACCATTTTGTGTCGATTCGCCGTAAAACCCAACTCACTCACTCCTACCAGTTAGTGATGGCATGGACTAAGTTTTAATGGCACGAAAAGTGGCACGAGCCTGGCATACTTGCTATCACTAAAAAGGTGTGGTGACAGGACGGAAAAGGGACAGTCGGACAAAAGTTGTGACAGGACGCAAGGAAGGCATTCGGACAAACAGACAACAATAGCCAACAGGAACAATTTCTACAACTCCTTTTTAGTAAATGAAAAAATCATTTAAAATGAAAACAAAAAATGAATCTTATACAATAAAGGAATGAATGAAAAGAAAACAAATTAAAGAAATTACAGAAAAAAGCCATACTGTCGTTATGTCGTTAGTTACGTGAACAAACTATATAAGCAAACACTTGTGTAGTACTCTAACGTATATGCCCATTTGCGGTAAAAGTGTATTCTTTTCTCAGTTACATGACTTCAGGGCTAAAAGGTATATGCCCCTGAGCTATAAGACGTTGGGATGAAAGAAGATTCTTCCCAGGTATATGACTTCTGAAAAATGCTAGAAATAAGTTACACACGGTTGCCATGATACATAAAACATCAGGGTATATAACACCATCTTGAGTTAAACCAAGTCATATGTAGCTCCCGATAAAAATGTGCAATACAACATAGATCGGTTTAATACACCTTACAATATGTAGGTCCTAGAAATATTACATGAATAAAAAGAAATAGGACATGTGGTATACTTCATTGTCTCTATGCCGCTTTTACTTCACAAAAAGTCATTCATTAAGTTAAACTTGTTAATGTTGAGTTCTGCTCAAACCGGGGTTAGAGACCGTTGACGCCAGCATGCATTTCCACTGCCGTCCATGAACAGGTTCAATTAAGATCCAGCAATATTTTTTGTCTTGTTGAGCGACCTGTGGAGTTTCAACTTTTTCTATTGTATTATTACAGCAGCGTTGTTTGAGCTGTGTGACGGCCGTATTTAATGACTCGCCGTACATTGAGTGAGAGCTGTTATATTTCGATCTTTTCGTACAATCAGAGCTGTTATGTTTCGACCTTTTTAAAATCGTTCGGCACGCCGTTTATGTTGTGTTATTGGTATTGTTTTAGTTTTTCAGTATGAACATTTCGGCTGGAGTGCTTACAATACTCCAGCTTTCATAGTATTGTGTATTGTAGAATCACCCTATGGATATGGTTCCTTCTTTTTACTTTTGTCTTTTGGTGGTTTCTGTTATATGCAGGCTCCCATAACCTTAGATCCCCTTTCTAACTTTCAGTTTATTTAGTTTTGCCCATTGTTTTCTCTTTTAGGATAAGCCCATTATTTTAATTGGGGACCATACGCCGTTTTCCATCGAATTCCACACTAGTATACCATTGAAGGTTCTATGTGTACCACCGTATGAACATTCCTGCTGGTGTATCTAAATTGTGTGTTGGTACTTGTAACATGTGTAAGTGTTGACTTCTACTCAACCCGGGGTAAAGGGCGTAGACAGAAGCATGCATTTACACTACCGTCCATGAACAAGTTCAATTAGTCTAAAACCGAGCTGGTAAAATTGTCATTTTTGTCGTGTTAAGCGATCTGTGGAGTTTCCACTTTTTTATTTTAAAATACTTTCAATTGGTCTTATGATTATACGTAATAATCTGAAATGAGTAAAAGTATTGTGAATACATTAGTACAAATTAATTACATGCAGACGGTTCTCGGTCAAATAATAGACATTCAGTATACCTGTAGTATTTTGTTCTAACATTGATAGAATATAACACTAAGAAGTCGTGAATATAAGCTTCTCGCTCAATTTGAATGTCAACATGACCTTCAGTAATTACAAAACATTTTAGAAAGATTTTACAAATGTTAACAGAAAAGGATTGTTTCATCTTGTCAGAATGAAGTTCTCGCGACCGAATACCACACAACTAAATATTGTTTGTAAATGCATAAACATTTACAAGCATATATCTGCACAGAGTAAGTATCTATACAAAATAAACACAAAATTACTATAACAAATATTGTTATATAGTAAGGAAAATTCATTTTACATACCTCGAAAGCCACTATTCGTAAAAGAGGCTGTTTTAGTACGCGTGATTTGTCAAGAGAGATACGGGTACAATGTATTTATAAGATAAAATAAGCAGGAAATATTTTCCACATTTGGGATAACTTACAATACCCGCGAAACTAAACTTGACAAACCGAAGGTTTTATCTACAATTACAAAGTCAATCGGCGTAGGAAAAATCTAACTTATCTTATTCCTGGATCTATTCTAATTAAATTTACATACAACACACTATGTCTTAAAAGCGAAAATTGTCAAATCACCCAGCATTCAAAGAATTGCAAAGAGATGATGCAGTTACAACATAACTATAAGAGAATTGAAGCGTGGCATTTGTGACAAGAGTACAATACGTTTAGTGTGGGTTATCGTTGTAAGGAACTTTATTGATAACTATATTTTACTGAAACCTTGGTCCTGACTGTTTTCTAGTTTTAAGAAAAACATTATTTTTGTTTTACATTTCGAAGACAATATTTTGACATTTTTTTATAATAAATTTGATACAAATGTTAGGTTTAAAGTCTATAGGTTAGACCTGTTTTAATATAATAATAAAGTATCAATATTCTCACTTAAAAGAAGACCTATCAAAATTGTTTGTAATATATAAAATCTAGTGTTGTCGCCGATGCCTGTATCCGGACAAAAATAGGCTTTCATGTGTACAATATTTCGCTGGTAATCATTCTGACACAAACAGAAGAACTTAAAAAGCAAACGACTGATCATTTATGACAACAAGACGTATATCTCTTTGTTTCAGATATTAACTGAAGCAAAACATTCTCAAATACCATAATTGAGCCGCGCCATGAGAAAACCAACATAGTGGGTTTGCGACCAGCATGGATCCAGACCAGCCTGCGCATCCGCGCAGTCTGGTCAGGATCCATGCTGTTCGCTAACAGTTTCTCCAATTCCAATAGGCTTTAAAAGCGAACAGCATGGAGTCTGACCAGACTGCGCGGATGCGCAGGCTGGTCTGGATCCATGCTGGTCGCACACCCACTATGTTGGTTTTCCCATGGCACGGCTCATATATTCTAACGACCAATTCGTCAGTGGAATAGCTGAAAGTGGATAAGATATACAACAGATCTACAAATAAGTTTTCTTTTATAAAGTTGTTTCAATTAATATTACAAATGGATGTAGCTTGATAAACTTTAAAAACCTTTCTACTTGAATAAATGTATTTCCTAAAGAAATAAAGGATAAACGCATATGGAATATGACTTCATATACATATAAATTTGTCGTATTCTATATGGTGCGAACTGAGCTTGCGAATGGGTAAATTATTGCAAAATCGTTAAGATGGATCTGCGGCCAAATGTATTTCTCTTGACAGACTACTCACGCGTGTTTTAAATAAACATATTTTTACAGATTTTATTAAATAAAGTTTCATTTGATAAATTAAAACACCTCTGTAATATTCGATATAAATTGTACACCACCGTCATTTTCTAAGAACAATGACATAGCAAGCAGAAAAAGCGAATGTTTAAGATGTAACAGTAATATAATATAAAGACTTTACTCCATATTTTAGTATGGCTATCCATCTTAGCGCCCTTGACTTGATGAACGAAGTCCACATTCTTTAATATCTAAGATATTGAAGCATCATCGGTATTTGATTCTATTTTCTACTTAATATAACAATGACTGATTAAACAAGTGAATGAAGTATTGCCATGCAATACAAAGTCCCCTGGAAGGCACCTAATTTTTTCTATTGTTATTCATAGTAATAACAAAGGGAAGTTCATCCTAAAATAACACATAACTCTTTACCAGGTAGAGGTAAATCAAAATACACCTAAATATTGGATATAACATGCATGTTGTAACACAGAAAAGTGGTCTCGATTTTTCCCTACAGCCAGTAATAAAAAAAATTACAATATAAGCTATTTATAGTAAAACAAAGGGAAGTAATTCTAAAAACAAGGGTGCCTCTAAAAACAAGGGTGGTGAACGTTTATGCCAAGTTACATCAAAATCCCTCAATGCATGAAGAAGAAATGCTCCGGACAAAGTCATTCTTGAATTTGACCTGTGACCTCTAAGTGTTACCTTGACCTTAGACCTTAGACCTAGGACCTAGTTTTTGCGCAATACAATCCCTCTCATGTTAATGAACATTTGTGTCAAGTTACATCAGAATCCCTCCACTGAAGAAGAAATGCTCCGGACAAAGTCATTCTTGTAATGACTTTTGGCCTCTAAGCGTGACCTTAACCTTAGACCTAGGAACCTGGTTCCTGCGCATGACACTCCGTCTTATGGTGGTGAGCATTTTTGCCAAGTAATTTTAAAATCCATTTAAGGATTGTTGAGTTACAGACTGGACAGGAAAAAAAGCCCTTTTGGCCTTTGACTGCCGAGTGTGACCTTGACCTTTGAGCTAGGGGTCTGAAAATTGTGCATGACACATCGTCTTATTATGAGGTATATATTAAAATCCCTTTATGGATGGCAGACTTATGGACCGGACAGGAAAAAAGCCCTGTTGAACTTTGACCTTCACTTGTGACCTTGACCTTTGAGCCAGGGATCCGGGACACGTCGTCTCATCATGAGGAACATTTGTGCCAAGTAATATTAAAATCCCTTCATGAATGACAGAGTTATGGACCGGGCACGAAATTGCGGACGGACGGACGAAAGAGGGAAGGAATGACGGACGGAAAAGTGCATTCCTATAGTCCCCGAAACTGGTTTTCAGCCAGAAGGGGACTAATAACCCGTATTACTAATACGCTTTTAACAAACAATAAAATGCATTTGCACTGCTGATGCGTAGTATAGGCCCCACATACACAATGTAACCTTATGAGGCGTTGTGGCATTCAATTCAATTAATGAAACAACATAAGGGCGTCCCTGCAAGAGACAGATGCATAATAATCTTAGTAAGTACTTCAGAGAGACGATAAACGAAGTCTCAATCCCTATTATTTGCTTTCTTAGCAAGTCTCTACATGAAATAATGGTTAGCTAATACTTAAAACAAAATCAATGATATAACTTCACAGTGATACACGTGTATTCAATTAATTTATCAAGGTAGATAGGGATTTTGCGTGAAAAACTGAAAAGGCGATAAAACAGTGTTTTCGATAGCACATACATTAATGAGTAAAGATATATATTCTCTGTCATACATTAAAACATTGTGCACCTATCTGGGACGTAAGTTTGAATTTCCACTTTAAAATCTAATATGGGCTCCATGCCATATCAAACTTCAGTTTATTGTTACAAATAATTGATAAGTACTGAATCACTTAAATTTTCAACATTTACTGTTTCTCATTCTGAAGTTATCGCTCTTTGAAACTGGCAATGGCGCGCAATTTATTTCGAAGTAAAACATGAGTTTATTTATAAGTTACTGCAGATGTATAGCCACGTGTTACTATTTCAGTAAATGGCATTACAAAATAAATTTGTCTTCTTTTAGCTCGATTAAACCTGATAGAATAACGAGTTCAGTAACCTTTGGATCAGAAATGTTGTACTGTTGTTCAATAGTTAAATACGACGTACGAGGGTTGTTCAATAACTAAGTAAACTGGCTCTACAACTTTGAACCCATTATGTACATTTTAGTATATTACCTGTCCACTTATAACCAATAACATGTCCGCTTACAGCTACAGTTATTGAAATAGGTTCACATCACACATTTTAGCCTGGCTCCATGATTTTTTTAGATACTGCATACATATTTAAAGTGAATTTAAAGCCTTTATCATAGCACTTTTTATCTGATGGCTAAACAGCATGCCAACCTAGCATTTACCCTATTTTCAAAAGTGTAAATAAAATAACGCCCCGCTGAGATAGACTCTTATGTTATTGACAAAATACCAGATTATATACAATGAAACAGATAAATGTGATTAATTTAAGGTATAATTACACCAATGTACTCAACAACATGTCTGAAGTCAGGGCACCAAAAGCCTAACTTTTAAGGATACGACTATTAGTAAGCAAGCCTCGAGACAAAAGTCCACTCCCTACGTCCGTTTCTATAGGATTTAAACAAAAAAAGCATCACGGAGTCTTACACTTTATTAGTCATCGCAAGCGTAGCAACTATATAACTGTAGAATAACCAAACATGCACTGTGTTGAACGATTTTCGCATTGTATCCTCTTTTGATAAACTTTGTTACTATTTACAAGTATTTGATTAAAATAGCATGTTTAATATTCCGAAGTTTATAAACTACATCCCCATAGTGTGCGAGGAACATAAAAAGTACAAGAATTAGAAAACACTGACAGAATTTTATGAACTACCGTAGAAAACAATGGTTTAGTTGACATTTCTTAAAAAATAGCTAAATCAGCTATAATTTAAAAAAAAAACTTAATAAGGAATAATACAACTACATATAGATTGTTTTTGATTTGGAGTGAAATAAATGAAAAAAATAATCCAATATTTACATGCTTATATTAATGTATATTTTACATTAACCAAGAGTGACATCCTGTTGAAAATGAATGTTTTTATTCTTTATATGATACCTTGAGTTTTAATCACAGATGTTGTTCAGTGTATTGTTTCTTTATATTAATAACGACTAAAATTGTAAACAAAAATAAAGTTTGAAGACGTTGCTGATGTAGGCCGCACATCTTACCCATTCATAACCTTTAGCCTGCTGACGGCAAGTGATTCTGCCTTTGCGACCAGTGCAGACCTAGATCAGCCTGCACATTCGTGCAGTCTGATCATGGTCTGCACTGTTCGCTATTCAGTCAGTAAATTTTCAGTAAATACCCCTTCAAATGTTAAAGGGTACTGCCCAAATTGATTGACGGATCAGTCCACTATAGAAATTTAGCAAGCTAAAGGTTAAAGAAATGATCATAACACAAACATACTACAAGGCAACAATTACAGATTTGGTACATACGTAGCAGAGACACTATGTTTCAAAGTGATACGAATTTAAAACGTCTTTATTGACTGGCTTTGAAGTTGTGGCATCAATCTAGGTTTTAATTGAACGATCCTCATATGTTAGAAAAGATAATGCAGGCAATAAATATTATTTTACTTTCTAAATATTATTTCTATGCTTCCAAAGGATCATCCTACAGTTTTCATTCACATCTTCCCACTACATGAAGCGACTTAATGATTCAATAAATCATGTTTGTCTTATTTCAAGAGACTAATATTACATTTGTACCTTTTGTTTAATAGCTATTATTAGCCGCCTGAAAGATAAATCATGCCAAACCTCATTTACCTGTCGTAGATGTAGAACACCTGATATGAATGAGTCCGCTATTTGCCTAAACTTTCTACTTGTGAAAACTGAAAGTTTGTTTTCATGGTTCTTGGTGGTAAAATCCATTTATTAATGATCTTTCTATTAATATGTTTAATTGTTTTCGAAGGTTTTTGGTGTGGCTGGTATTAGTTCTCAATAAAATTATCAACATTGGTTAAAGACGTGAAGGGGAATCAGCATGTATATATTACTGTGTCTGTTTATCGCTCGGACTGAAGGTAAGTATTTGAATTGATAGTTTTCTACTATAAAAATTTGTGTTGTGTCTTAAACTAACAAGAATACCGGAAAGCATACGTAAGAACTGAAGTGATCCTGGCAAAAGTGCCCGTTTATAACCGTCCTCAAATTTGATTCAAATTTGTATAAAGTTTCATGAAGATCCATCAAAAGGTCAAAATTCAAAAATTGTTCACCAAATTACTTAGCAAAGTGGGGGGGGGGGGGGGGGTCGGGGGGGGGGACAATACTTAATGTTCGCAAAGGTCATGTGGTAATCAATAATTATGTGAAGTTTGGTGATTTTAACTAAAATCATTTTTGAATTATAAGCATTCTCAATTTGTTTTTATCAAATCAAGGGGAAACTCTGCTTTTACTGGGGATAAAACTACATATGAACAAAAGTCATGTGCTAATTAATAATTGTGAGGTTTGACGATTCTACCTAACAGACTTTTTGAATTTTATTTTTTCACCAAATCAAGGGGAGAAATTCTGCTTTTACTGGGTCAAGGTGGATGATATTATATGTGAGCAAAGGCCATGTGCTTATTAATAATGAACTGAGGATTGGTGATTTAATGAATTATCAGAAGCCAGAAGGACAACACAAAAGCAATATCCCAAATTCAAATTGTCAAATCAATTAATAGGTTTACTTAATAAATCTTCTCATAAAAGCAACGTAAACATGTTTCAATTTTTTAAACTCAGTAATATATAAATATAATGATTTTTATTTTAAATTATCTAATCTTTAAAATATATGAATATATTTTTTTTTCCAAACCGTTATGAGATCAAATAAATTAAACATGGATTGAATTATCAAAAATGGTAATCACTGGCACTTATGATACCCAAAATTACATTATTGACTTGACACTATTGCCAAGTTTTGGCGTTTGGAAGATTTTCAAAATGTAATTAGTGGCAAAATGATCAATCATTATTATGTAATAAGGATAAACTCTAAATTAATGTATGCGGTACCGAGCGATTCGCCAGATATAAATCGACGTTATCCCCAGTACAAACTCAGCTGCAAAACTATTGTCTGATAAGATTTCTCCTGTTTGAGCCAAAGAAATCTAGATCATGACAGAAGTAATTACTTTTATATCATTTTTGAAAATCAATTTCAAAGTTATTTTCATGATAGGAAACTGGCACGGTCTTTTTCGTTGTTTATAAACAAAAATCGTATCGTAATATCTTATGTTGCCGTAGTGTAATTTTATATATTTGTTTACACATTTTGTTGTGATTGCAAAACATAATATTTGTAGGGACTGGCAGATATACATGTCAGAAATCTCATTTCATCAAATTTATCAATATTTAATATTTTCCTTTAGACTCTTGTTAAACATAAAAATGTAATCTGGCTAGACATAAAGGACAAACGGTTCATTCAATGACAAACGCATATTTCTATTTTCATAGCTTAATGAACTAGTAACAAGAGTGCCAGAATGTCACAATATACGCCCGTCACAGCAAATTTCTTTACACTAGCACCTGTATTTGCAAATGGAATTTTAATTTTGTGGTTGTTTAGTAATTATTGTAATTATAATTGTAATTCTTTTGTTTCTCTAAATCTACATAAAAACTCCTTACCAGGTAGAGATACCTTTAAATACACCTAAAATTTGAAAGTAACATCTATGTTGTACCACAGTAAAGTGGTCTTGGTTTTTCCCTACGGTCAGTTATAAAAAAAGTTACAATATAAGTTATTTATAGTAACAACTAAGGGAAGTTAATCTTTAAAAAAATCAAAAAAAAAAAAAAAAAATTGTAAGTCCACACAAAAATACTTACCAGAGATAGGTCAAAATTGGATGTAGCATGCATGTTGTGCTACAGAAAAGTGGTCTCGATTTCTCCCCACGACTAGTAATGAAAAAGTTACAATATAAGCTATTTATAGTAACAACAAAGGGAAGTAATTCTAAAGAAGGGACCTGCGCATGACACTTCATTTCATGATGGTGTATAATTGTGCCAAGTTACATCAAAATCCCTCCATGCATGAAGAAGAAATGCTTCGGACAATGTCATTCTTGTATCTGATCTTTGGCCTCTAAGTGAGACCTTGACATAGGGACCTGGTTCTTGTGCATGACACTTCGTCTCGTGGTGGTGAACATTTGTGCCAAGTTATATCAAAATTCCTCCATGCATGAAGTAGAAATGCTCCGGACAAAATTTTCATTCTTGTATCCTTTGAGCTCTAAGTGTGACCTTGACCTTAGACATAGGGACCTTGTTCTTGCGCTTGACACTCCGTCTCATGATGGTTAACAATTGTATAAAGTTACATCAACATCCCTCCATGCATGCAGAAGATATGTTCCGGACAAAATCATTCTTAAATTTGACTTTTGATCTCTAAGTTTGACCTTAACCTTAGACCTAGGGACCTGATTCTTGCACTTGACACTCCGTTTCATGATGTTGAACAATTGTGCCAAGTTTCATCAAAGTCCCTCTATGCATGAAGAAGATATGCTCCTGTGGACATTCCGCCCATCCGCCCATCCGCCGCCCGACAGGGGCGTTCCCATAATACGTCCCATTTTTCAAACGGGCGTATAAATAGTGAAATTAAGTAAAATCCTCTTGCACAAAATAGCAAATTACAGCGTGTTGGTTTTTATCACAGCTGTAGACAGCTGATAGTTATTTGCAAAGTTCGATATGCGTCAGATCTTTACGTTGTGATAACAAGGCACATATCTTGCTGTTTGTATTGAATTTTTCACAGACAATTCCTTTCAGCTAAAGGAATGAATGCGTGTAAATTAAAAACAATGTGCCAGACATGAAAACATTTTTTTTCATCGATTAAAATGCTGTTGCTTGAACGAAAAATTCTGTGTTTTTCATTGCGTCATTGATTGCTTTGAAAATATGTGTTGTCATGAAAAACACGTATTTAGCGTTGCGAGAATTTAAAAATATAAGTCAGACCTCTGGCGATAAAAAGTGGTAAAACTTTATATTTTACCAAATGTTCTAGCATGCTCAGACACAAAAATGAATGAGCGGTACCCGTAAAAGCATCATCTTGCATTGAAACGCAATACTCTAATAACATAATGTAGAAATTGCACATTAAGTTATCACATGTACAGAGATGTGCAGATAAAAATGTATATCGTTAATGCCGTCTAACGCTGTTACTCTGCAACATATGCATGTATAACTACACGGAAGAATTTCAGTGCACGAAACAAGAAATTTATCTATTTCTCCGTGATAACATTTTCAAGATCATTTTATCAATTAATTTCATATGTTTAGTAGCCCACTGACAAGACTATGTTACAACATTGCATTATCATCAACTGATTTTTCAAGTAAGAATAGCGTAGTGGCCCGGAGGTATGGTGGAAACTGAGGCTGTACGGCAAAAGTATTGTTCTTGTTGTCGCTGGTTCTAAATCTAAACAAATGGCTTTCTCAACAATTTTTGCATAAAATAAACAGAAAACTCAATGTGTTATTGTGGATATGGTTTCATTCCATATAAACAGTTGAACATAAATCTATACTAATAAAACAAAAGCAAAACAACCCGGAATATTATCTGCGCATACGGCGTATAACCGATTCCTATTGTTAAGATATGTTAAAACTTAGTTCTGCTAAATATTATTTCTATTATGTCTTTTATGTAAACAAGTAGATGAAACAGACAAGCACTATTTCATGGCGCATGTAAGGTGCCAAATATAGTGAGTCGACATTACGTCAACGTGTAAATTTGTTTTAACAGTGTTAAAATACGAAAGCAACATATCTCAAAACTGTTGCAAATTCTTAAAATAGAGAAAAGTGGAAACTTCACAGGTCGCTCAACACAACAAAAACGAAAATGTTGCAAGCTCGGTTTGATTGAGCCTGTTCATGGACGGTAGTGGAAATGCATGCTACCGTCCACGCGCTCTAACATTTACACATGCTAAAAGTACAAAAAGCAAACCATTATCACATTTGCTGAAGAGGATGTACAAAATGAAAAAGAAAGGAAGTTGTCTGTACGTATTTTGTAAATGGCTAAAGGTAACTCGATTTAAACATGAAAGTAGAAGCATTAGGTTTCCATCATAAGTGTGCGAATCACCAAATTGATGAAAAACAGTATTTGTTTTATTGCATAATTGTCGAATATTTTAAACAAATATTATTGACATGATCGAAAAAGTGTCAAACACACGACATCGTTAAACATTAATAAGCTTAAAGCGATCCTTAAGAGATTTTGTTTCTGTATCGTTTTACAAATTTTAAATGCATTTACTAATAGTACAAATATGTACATCTCCTATTACGCTACGCTTAGGATCTAACAACGAGCTATTGATAGCCTCGTTCTGACGACTCTTCCGCTAGCCAATCAAGAGCTAACTTACAACATTCTGCAAGCTTTAAAAAACCTTGGTTTTTGATATCTACAATTTTTATGTTGCCGGTTAGCTCAGTCGGTATGGCACTTGCTGTGTAAGCGAGATGTCCCAGGTTCGAGCCCTGGATTGACTGCGAATTTTTCTTACTCTTCGACATTCGAACAAGTTGTCTGATTGGTTCAAATAAAAATACATTTGCGAAAATAAAAATAGCAATATTGGAAATTCAAAATATACAGAAGACGAATGTGAATTGGTCATTCTCAGAAATTTCGTTGAGAAGATCAAGTACTTTAGTCAGACTGCTAATAGTATTACTTGTACTTGACAATGTGTTAATTTAGGTTACATTTTACTGTGTTATTAGTAGAAAATGTATTATCAAAATGCAAACCTATATGCTTTCACATTCAGCTTCTTCATCTATGATGCGAGAGACTGATAGTATAAATATAAAGACAACCGACTTAATCATTCTTTAATTTAAAATTGTCCATCTGAAACTTCAATCAACATGACTTCTTATAT
The DNA here is from genome assembly GCF_021730395.1 of Mercenaria mercenaria. Lineage (NCBI taxonomy): Eukaryota > Metazoa > Mollusca > Bivalvia > Venerida > Veneridae > Mercenaria > Mercenaria mercenaria. The sequence goes on along the minus strand of NC_069371.1, from coordinate 34,178,537 downwards.
ATAAAGAACGAGAAACATCCTGTTAATATTGAATGATTATTTCCGTTTGACGCTTTAGATTCATTCTCATGCAATGATTCACTTGTATTTGGTAATGGTTGTAATATTAGCCGCGCCATGAGAAAACCAACATAGTGGCTTTGCGACCAGCATGGATCCAGACCAGCCTGCGCATCCGCGCAGACTGGTCAGGATCCATGCTGTTCGCTAACGGTTTCTCTAATTGCAATAGGCTTTAAAAGCGAACAGCATGGATCCTGACCAGACTGCGCGGATGCACATGCTGGTCTGGATCCATGCTGGTCGCAAACCTACTATGTTGGTTTTGTCATGGCACGGCTCATATGTCTTCTGTCGATAAATTTGATTAGATGCACAGATTTAACAGATGACCAACGAGTAAGTAATATTGATTAACAACTGTTTTTAAATTGGCACAAAGTTTGTATGTTATAACGGTGATATTGAATGTGCTCATGTTAGTTACGTTAAAGTTTAAAAGACGATCTACGTCGTAAACATATTGTTTGTGTGTCATATGAAAATGAAAAGAGGTAGAGCATTTTGGTACAACCATTTCACACTTTTATACAGTGTATTTTGTGAAGCTGAAGAAAAAGGTTAAAATGCAAAACTATAAATTTGAAAACATAATAAAAAAAGTAGGTTTCATTACAGCCAGAAAAGAGTCTGGTGTGGAGGTTCAAAAGAGTAAATGATTTATAATTGGGTTTCTTTTCAGATCAGTCTGGTATTGTTAAAAAATGAAAGAAAAAATATTCCTTTAGATAGTACAACGTGAAATGACACTGATACAGTGCTTGCCAAATGGAAACATGATTTTAATAGTTTTAGTTATACAGTCGCGTCCACTTAATACGAACTCGTTTGATACGAATTTTCGGATTAAACGAACAAATTCCAGAATCCCCGGCCGAGTCCATCTATTTCATTTGTAAAATTATTTCGGTAAAAGCGAACTCGCTTTATACGAATAATCGGTAGAAACGAACACATTTTGAAGTCCCAGTAAGCTTAAATGCTATAGTTTTCCATCTTTTGATACGAATTGAAGTCGGCGGCCATTTCGCCCTTGTTACGCTTGACTATTTAATAGCTTGAAACTGTACAGTGCTGATATTTAATCAAAGTAAATAAAATGTGTTGAAAACAGTACTAACCAACCTTGTGCCGCGTGGTAATTGGACAATGGAGTAGTTCACACTTATTCAAAAACAAATACTCGGTCCTTTGTGTATTATGTCAATATAAAACAATATAATTAATTGACAGATCAAGACTGAAAGAGGTGTAAATAATTTTAAACACATTACTGACATTCTATTTTCGATAGAGATAGACCGTCTAACAAAATATACAACTTTCATCCCTCTACGAATGACAATATAGTACAAGCTTCATAATAGAGGACCTCGACCTCACATTAATACAGTTTTACGTGTTTAAGTATGACGTTTGTTGAGAAATTTCAGTGTTATCTGAAAAATTAACTAAATCAGCTTAAAACTATTACCTACTTCCATATATCGGAAAATATTAAATCTAAAGTTGCAGTTGACAACATGGCTTCTGATTCTGTGTTAAAATTATTCTACTGTCTTGCATAGCAGAGTCCATTTACAAGAAAATTCAGTCTCTGCTGAATTCGATAATAGAACTTTATTTGTCAATTATATTTAAAATTATATCTTAAGTTAATGAATATATTTTAAATTCTAATTAATTCAGTATTGATTGGTAGTTTCATTTCTAATTCAATCGTAAAGTCTTAGTAAAATTTGTTATAAAAGATTCAATTTCAAACTCAGCTGAGACCAAAATAAAACGTTTATTTAATGAAGAGCCAGAGTTCTAAGAGGAGTTACTTTTAAAGGTAATGGTCACTGAACACTCTTTTGTCAATTAAAGATTATTATTCTAATAGTAAAAGGATATCACCACCAAAACATTATAAGAAACTCCGACCGAATATGCTACATAAAAGAGTAAATACTTTTAAAACATTCTTATCAGTAGTTAAATCATTAGTTTAGGCGTTCATCAAATGCGTCGTTCGTCTTTCCAGTTCGATGGCAAAACTAACACTTTCAGGTGATCATCCTAGATTGTTGTCTCTTCAATGTAGAGTCATACAATCCATACAATTACGTAATATTAAAAGTACATTGACACATTTGAGTTATAAAAGACAATAGTAACAAATAAAAATGATAAATTCTTTACAGCTCATATACATTACAAAAATAATACCGGATTTCCATTTTTACCTTAAATCAAATATTTCGGGTAGATAAAATGAAGAAGCAGACAATACTAAACCAAAGGAGCCATTAAAATACAAAATTACAGTAAAATGAGTTATAGATCAGAAACTTTCCTTATAACAAACTAACCTACAATGAAGAATTAATCATATAAAAAAAAGTTCATGCATAATTTAAATTTTGTTTCTATGGTTCGGTTAAGGTTAAAGACTATCAAAATATATACAAGTATACTATAACAAATTTTATTGAATAATTATGTATTTACAAGTTTCTAAAAATGTAATGAAACACTTACTTGGCCTATATGATGTAATAAGAGGAAATACAATTCGATAGAACAAGGTGCATCATTAATTTCGTCAATATTTTATTGCATATTGCGTGTTCAGGTTTAGTTATACAGGGTCAGTCGACAATGCTATTTGCTATTTGGTAAACGTATCGATTTCGCTTTTTATTACTGATTTGCAAAATATATCTGATGATTAAAATAAAGACACTATTAAGTAAACACATTTTAAACAGTTTCCCTTCCTGCTCATTCCCGTGTCGGCTGAAACTGTCTTAAGTATGGTCTCAATTATCAAGTCAGTCATTGTCCATCGTAGTAAGCAGCTCAAATAATCCCGTCAAAAGGAAACTAGAAATGCTACTTCCTTGCAAACAGTTTGAGATTTATCAAAGTTTGTTTCAGAAATCAATGTCTGTCCTAGCGACAAATGTAACAGCATTTTTAGACATTGTGTCTAATCAGTGTTTCAGTAAATATATTACAGTCTTAAGTTATCGGCCATGTTTATCATAATCGTGAAAAACACGTCAGTAACTTCATCACAAAAGGTCATGTTATATCTACCAATTCATTTGTTAAGTTAACCCCTTTATGTCCCCGCGAGTGCTACTTAATAACGGTGTATATAAAGCCGCCTTTTCGAATTGAACTATTTCACATTATTCCCTGACAAAAAAATCATTTAGAAATGTTTGTGCCTTATATTAAACAAGTACCGAAAGAAAACATGATTAAATTGTTCATTGATGGCACTCCCCTATCCTAAGTAAAGTGTCAAAATCATATGTCACGAATATGGAAACCGTCTACACCACAATCAGGCTTGATCTAGGACTGCTCAATGTTATATCAGCAGCGATCATTTTTTCAACCATGGTTCTATCATTTTCGTGTTGAAGCCAGACAGCAATTTGCTTGTTTACGCTGAAAGTGCGTGCTTATGTCTGTATATGAAACGCTATTTTAATTGCCCGACTCGTAACACACTGGGGATTGATTATACCGTATAAAAATACCAAGATTTATGCCATAAAATCAGCCGTTATAAACTTTCCATCATTCTTTAGTTTTCGTATACCAGCATTATTATCTTTCCAGATTTCTTTTTAGATATTGACATAGACTGTAATTAAGATGTAACTAGGCTTTAAAAGCGCCACTTATAACAAGCTAATTTCAGAAAAATAACAACTTTACCTAGGTTTGGAAATTTAGTTTGTAATATTTAGGAAAACGTTTTGAACATGAAAACATTTAGTCATATTTATACAATATTTGCCGCGTTCTTTTTCTTATTCATGATGCAGACTAATACGTACTAAAACATGACATGCACATTCTTGCATCTTTGTTTATATTAATACATTTTATCGTTCTGATAAATCTAAAGTACAATTGTTTGATCTTATTTAAATTTTCAAATGTACTGTTTTGTACCATTTGCGGGTAGGAACATCCCTGTCAGTCTTATTAATTCGGTTCGTTGGGGGTGGAGTAGTGACAATTTAGTGCTACACATAGCATAATAATTTACCAATTACTACTGTCAATTTTCCGTAAAATACTGTTAAAGTTACATTTTTGCCATTCATCTAAAATTATACATTATAGCTTAGCAGACACTCGCTGATTAGTGAGACCATGTGTAATTACCGGACAATTTTATCAGCTCAATAATACGAATGTTTAAAGTAAATCTCAAACTATACCGATACAGCTTTTCATGACAAGCTATTCAAAATAAGTTGCGGGTATTGGAGATTATCTCGCCTCCTACAAGTTTCTTACATTTCTATTGGTCAATAGACGTCACGTGGAGACAGGATATATTCCATATCCTGCTTGTACATTACAGATATGATTTTTGATTAACAACAAAATGGCTGCCGCATCGCTAAGTTAATAAAAACAAGTCAGATTATAAGCCCCAGCTATTGATATCATTTCCGAGATAAAAAAAAAATAGTGTTTTCTTGTCGCTCTCATTTTTCCTGTCTAATTTAGGTTCGTGAAGTTAGTGGAAATTATATAGAAGAACAGTTACTCTGTATGGCACGGCCGCGATTGACAGATTGAAATGTTGTTTTAGTTAAATCATCGTAAAGCAAAGGAATTAACACATTTGTAAGACAGCAGTTTGTTGTAGGATCATTTAATCTATCTGCAAGATAAAGGAATTAACAGGAAACGGGACTAAAGCCGAACTTTAAAGGCATTTCTGACATCGTGTAATCTGATGATTTTTCGGAAGGATGGAATATAAACGTTTTTCAAAACCAGTTCATAACCTGTATAAATGAGCTTCTGTGTTTTGTGATTCAGTCAAAATACAGTTCATTTTGCATTTTATGGCTGGTGTTAATCAACTATAATCAAAGCATGAAAACCAGAGAAGATTTCAGAATTCAAGTCTGCTTCGCTCTCGCCAGATAATATTATGGATTTCCTCGACAGCGTATATCGCGTATCCTGTCACCAACAAGCAGTGTAACTAATTATATCTTTGAGTATTGAAACAAGACAAAGAGACGATTAAAAGCTTAAAACATTGGAATCTTACAGCATTATTTATCAGAAAGGTATTGATTTTGCCGTTGTTGTTGTTCCTTGTTAACACATATGAGAATGCTAAAGTTCGCCTAAATCTAGATAAAATTTGCAGAAGTCAATGAAAGACAAAGTAATGATACCTGAAAACGAGATTGAATTAGCCGTGGCAGAAAGGCTTATGGTAAATATTACAGAATTTGTGCTTTATTGTTTCTATCACTTAAACCAATGTAATTTAACGAAAATAAAACCAACATAAATGGTGTAACATTAAATAATATTACTCTTCAGCTGTACTAATCTGCTTGATTTATTTTCGATTGTTTTATCATCAAAAAGTAGTTGCGTAATGTCGGTTGTGCTGTATGGTCACATGATACTTTTGAGCCATTAGCATAAATTACTTCTGTTCTTCAAATTCAATTTTATAGATATTGATTGCTGAAGTAAATGCATTTGCATCATTGGTATGAATAATGCTTTCTTTCCTTAGTCAATGTTTTAGAAATTTTTGCTCTGCCAATATGTTTCATGTTCGAAATGTATGATAAGCATTACAACTGTGACATCATAAATTTTTGTCACAAAAATACATTAAATGATAACATAAATAAATTCATAAATAAATTCGAAATATTCCATTATGTAAAGACATACATAAGAAAGGTGTTTGTGAAGAAGGCCGTGTAATCGTAACTCTTCTCCATACGCCTGTACTTTAGGACACCATACTTCTCGTCATAATGATTCAGCAAGTGGTACATTAATTACTATTCAGTACTAATTGATGATGTATACCCTCTATTTGCCATCAACTGTATTATGTGTCCCTGTGTTCAGATGGTATTTTCCAAGTAAATGCCCGTATATGTAAATGGGCATTTACTTAGAAAATGTTCATGTGATACTCAGAGAAAGTTTTGGAACTGATTATTACAAACAGTTCTGTTTGCTCAAAGCAGTTGTTCAAACGAGGCTTCGAATCTTTTAGTGCTCATCTAATATTACTGGAAAGGTTAATAAGCCGGTTAATGTTTTCATTGAAGGGTAAAATAAGAAGTCTTAGGCATTTCTACGAATAGTACAAGGTCTTACTTGGTGCTGATACACAAAGCAGTGTTTGTGGATGACCCCAAAGATACAATGCGAGTAGTTTTTGATCATTTCAAAATGTGAAAATTTGTCAAAAAAGGCAAAATCGTTGTCAAGATAATATATGTCGAAAGGCTACCTCATTTACTCAAATATTTCTGACGATTAAAATACAAAGTATCCATGTTTGTCAAAGTTTTAGACGGGATCTTTGACGACAAGTGTGACACTGACAATTTAGATATGTTCTTGCGCGACACACGTCTTCTGTAGGTAAAAATTTCTGTCAATTAATAATTGATAGTTCCTTGCATTTCAAAAGTACGTACTGATGCCTTCAAGAGTGACAAGAGTCCTGGTCATTGCGAAAGATAGCTGCCATGAATTAAAATATAGCCCATTTCATGACAATGACCCTTACAAGCTTTAGTATACGTTTGATAAATAGAGTGACCATGACCTTTGAGATAGGGATCTGACGTTCGCACACTACACTCAGTCTCTCTGAGGTACACAATGCAGCCAAATAAAATTACAACTACTGATTGCATGACAAAAAGTTAAAACGACCTGAAGTCTGGCCTTTGAATGTGACCTTGACCTTTTAGATAGGGAAAGTCACTTGTGTTTATGCGCAACACGAGTTTTGTGCCCGACACTGTCTCTGTCAGACACACATTTTTGTCAAACAAAACACTAGTTTTAATGACTAATTACAGTCGAAGTTTTGGACAAGATCTGAAGTACATGTAACTTTGACTTCCAAGTGTGACTTTAAAGATAGAAACATATAGTTTGTTCTTTACACTTTGCCTCATTCAGGCAAACAGTTCTGACCAATTCAAAAATTGCTCCATGTATAACAATAATAATAAGGACGGACTGGTACACACACACACTCTAGCGCAAAAGCTCAGTACCCGTTTTGGCGGTTATGTTGAACACAAGCAGTCTCGAACATAAAGTAAAGAGTTTTTTTCATCACTATTTACGTATATTTACGAAAATTTTGTTGGAGTTGTTGATTTTAAAATACTTCTTTGTATATCGAATTCCAATATCCAATAAATATTTCCTTAATGTTCGTAACCCTTGACATATATTCGCATATATTAACATTTCTTGATGGTATGTTTCAATATCATTGACTGAAGACTAGCTTTATTTAACGTTTCTTGTATTACAGTTTTCACGATCACGCAACCCGATAGTTTCAGTTACAGCTAGGAAACTAAAAGATTAATAAACTTCCGTGAGAAAAAACGTCTTTCGGCCAAATACATTCGTCGGACTTGACTGACACTTTAGTTCCTTGTCAAGCAAGTTTATAATTAACACATCACTGAGCACCAAAACAATTTTATTCACGAGTTCGTTTCAGTTGCAACAGATTTAATGTTAATTGAAACATTGTTCTTTTAGGTGATAGTGTACTTTTAACGTATCTATAGATTAGAGTTCCGCTTAAACCAGTGATATGAGGCATGGGGGTTTTGCACCTTTCATAATAATTCATTTACTTATTCACAAGTGTTTTAGAACATTTATTGGCAGTGTATAAAACAACCATGGCATCTTTTTCTGGTTTCAGAGATAAGGTTCTGCCAGTGCTTTCCTTGAAATCAACAAATATAAGGTAAGATAATCTAATTTCTATTAAAGAGATGTTGATGTTTACACTAAAACATGCCAATTAGGTTCTTTTCCTAATGCATTTCTGCAGTTATGTGGAATGTAAAATTAACTTAGTATTACCTTGAGACAGAAACAAACTGGATTAATTGTTGAGATGCGTCCTTAAATGCAGCATTGATATGGAAGAGAAACAAAATGACGTAAACGGAAAATGATCCATATCAGTCAAATACATGTTCTTGTCGTTTATGACAGAACGAAATGGAAGGGGCTTGACTGTCACATTCGTTCATTGTCAAACATGTTTTTAAATAACACATTATACAGTGCAAAAGAGTTTTATTCATGATTTCGTTTCAGTTCAACATATTTAATCTTAAATGAAACCAATATTCTGCACTGGCCACAGTTTGTCCATGGCCCCGGTTCGACAGTATTAAAATTAGATTTTTGTTTGTGTACAATCAAATCGATTTACAAGTAGCAATTCTTTGACAAGCTCATTATATTAAAACCCAGAACAGAGTAGACTTGCAAAATGTCTCACAGTAATTGAGTGGTGTTACTTAGGTGATAGTGTACATTCCACATGTCCATAGAACAGAGTAGCGCTTAAACCAGTGATGGGTCGTGAGGGACTTTGCACCACTGATTCAGTCAAACCGAGTCTATTGCTTTATATGCGTCACAAGGGTTTTAGGAAATTTATTTGAAGTGTATAAATGAACAATGGCATTCTAAATATACTGCTTTTTCAGGTTTCAGAGATCAGGTGCAACTAGTACATTCATTTGATCGATAAGTATTCCAAATTGAAATATAAGATACTAACAAGATGTTGATGTTTATTCTAAAACGTACCAATTAGGTCTTTTTCCTAATGCGTTTCTGCAGTTAAGTGCAATTTAAAATGAAGTTGATATTACCTGGAGACAGGAACAAACTGGATTATTTGTTTACTTGTCTCCTTATATACAGCATTTAGATGGAAGGGAAACAAAATGATGTAAACATATCAATCTAATACCTGTTTTTGCTGGTGATGACAGAACGAAATGGAAGGGCGCCATTCAAAACAACAATCAGTACAAATAAACGATTGAACGGTTAAACATATTTTAACTTTTATTCAGAGATGGGGATCTCATACACGTTTATATCTAGAGATAGCAATTTAAGCCTCTATCTTTAGCTGCTTTTTTCTGGTGTCAAAGACAAATTATCAAAACAATTGCTTTACTTTTAAGAAAGCTTTAATAAGGTTTCCTTAGACTAAACAAATTGTATGTGAAGACAACTTTGTACTCAAACAAATCTAAAAGATTATCAGACGTATATTATTTCACTACAACTTAGAAAAATGCTAAATAGGCAAAGCCACTTTCCAAAAGCGCAGCCTTGCATTTCGAACAGGTGTGTTGGATATGTTTTCTAAATACAAATAAAAACAATTTGAATGTAGCCATATCAAGCGAAAAATTGTATGCGTTTTGTTTTCCAATGTTGGTGGTATTATTCAGCGAACCAATATGCTGCTCACATAATATTATCTGATATCTATAATTGTAATTTCATTTGTCAATGTCATCTGTGATTTATTATAAATGTTAGGATATTTTGTCTGATAAAAAAAACAAAATAGTTTACCAATACAACGAAATAACTGTTTTATGCGTCAATCCTTCGGTAAATTACATCCATAAATTAGAATAAGATAGAAACTTGAAGGTATAAATTGTTTGTTGTCAGCATGTTTGATATTGTACAGATCCTACAATCACTTAGATTGATTATCAAAGGCGTTTAAATTATTAGTTTTCAAAACCAGAAAAACAATAGTTGCAAAATACAATGTAAATCATAAAACAAAAAAACAGATTTCGTCCTTTAAACCGATTTGATCAAGGTAATTTGAACGGACAAAAATATCTAAAAATAATTAAACGAAAAATAAATTAGACAACTAATGATATAAAAGAAATTTATCCATGTTATCTGTCTTGCATGTATGTTTTTGTAAGATTGATAAAATTGTGGATATAGTATATTGATGTTAACTGCATAACTGTCAATTTTCACTAAGAAATGCAGAATTTATAGATGTTTAATTCTTTAAATTTTATCAGAATGAATGTGTATTAACGTAATCTAAATCATTTATGTTAAATGAAAAGGTTGCAAAAATATTTGTCAGATCTTGAAGTGTATGTAATTATTATGTTTTCACTGTTCGTCATATCTGTATGTATGCTTGTTATGCCATGATGGGCTAATAATAGCCTTAAGGAATAAATAAAATAAAACTGAAACTGAAACTATAAACAGACTAGGATGGATCCAGTTTATTGGCATTTACTTAATTTTTTTAACTAATAATGAATTATATGTAAACAATAGGTACATGAAAATTCTGTATTATTTCCTTTCTAAATTTTGTTCTGTTTCCAATGCTATGCTAACTTAGTGAATAAATGGACGTAGATATTTGCCCAATGCTTGTTGTATTTTGAGGTAGCGTAGGGTCTTTATATAAATTTTATTCCTTCCTCCCTCATCTTTTCAATAAAAGAGCTTTATTCATTGTGGGTTTTTATATGCTCCAATGATCTATTGAATTCCTTGAAATTGGAACACTACAGGCAACATCAACCAAATGATAATACCACTTCGATCATATGAGCGGCGCCATGAGAAAATCAACATAGTGGGTTTGCGACCAGCATGGATCCAGACCAGCCTGCGCATCCGCGCAGTCTGGTCGGGGTCCATGCTGTTCGCATTTAAAGCCTATTGCAATAAGAGAAACCGTTAGCGAACAGCATGGATCCTGACCAGTCTGCGCGGATGCGCAGGCTGGTCTGGATCCATGCTGGTCGCAAACCCACTATGTTGGTTTTCTCATGGCGCGGCTCATATATTGTCATACTGAAAAAAAGTAATTCATTGATCAGCTAGACTAAGTTCAGCCTTTGGTCTTTGAAATATGTCCATCACATCAAATGATAATTTGAATTCCGCCATGATAAATTTTGAATTTTCTGACAGGCGAGAACTTTTGAACATCTGCAATTGCATACTGAACGCATTTCCCTACAAAATAATGATATAAAGGTATCTTTAAAGTATGCTATATCTGAATCAATTGCAAACACTCCCGGGTAAACTGAAGCCGCAAAAGCCGCAAGTAGAAAGTTAAACAATTTATTCAAGCGTTCAACGTTAAATTTGTTAGATTAGTTTAGTTTCGTAAATCCAAGAACACAAAGTTCATCAGTGGAAATTAAAAACGAAGAAACTGTATAAGTTTCCTGGTTCCCTTTCTGGTTCCTTCCAACAGATATTTCTTTGTATAGTTTGATGTGCGTTAAGGTTTTACTATGTGATAAGAAGTTTGTTTTCCAGTGATAAATGTAATTTACGGAGATAACATTCCCTTCTACTGAAGTGTGGAAGCGTGTAGATTAGAAACAATGTGTCAGATTTGAAAACTGGTTTTTGTTTGAAAGTAAACATCTCATACCCGTTCTGTCTTTAGTCATTTAAAAACTGTGCACATACTAATTATTTCAGATTAAAATGAAATCTTAAAACAGGCATAATCTAAATGCGCTTCGATATACCAACGTGTCTAGCAGCCCCAACTGTAACATAAACGCCTCCTGAGGGTGTCAACGTTCGTCTCTAAGTCCTGGACATGCGACTTAGGTTCCTAAGCTTTGAGAACAACTTCTGACGATAAAGCAAAGTCTTTAACTCTTATAGTATTCAAGAAAAGTGGACCTAAACAAACAAACAATTATGAAAACCAATGTTTTTAAGTTAAAAAAAACATATTTATGATAAAATGCCAGATATAGGGGGTGGGGTGGGAGAGGTGGCGGAGGGGAGTGAGGGAGAGAATTATGATTGTCAAAAATATACCAGTTCTTAAGTTATACAGGGTCATAATTCTCTGAAAGTGAAAGAGACATTAATGGTTCCTACTACAAATAATGAACAAGTATACAAAATTTTAAAGCTACACTTGTAAGAAATGCCATTTTTAAGTATAAAATTGGTCATAATTTAAATAAGCTAGAGTGATGATTCTCGTCCTATTAACTAACCTTCTGCTGTTAAACAAGTGAATAATGTTTCAAAGCTATTGCTATAATGGTTTTCCCGAAAACGTTGACCTAAATAAAATCTTTACCCACTTCAACGCTGAGGCCAACGACCTAATGACGACAATACCACGTAGAGTTTTTATAAAACAACAAACGAGTTAGTAGACATTTATGTGCGTCAACCGTACACACTCCAGCAATATCTAATGAATAATAAGTCTTTGATGACATAAGTAGAAAATGCATATTAAATTTCCTTCACGTGTAATTAAATGTGCTGAAGTTAATGTATCTCTTTAATAATTTCCAGTACTGTTGCTTTGTATCAAATGACATACAAAACATATCATTATGTATTTTTCCGAACCATTTAACCATTTCATTTTACGTATCGAACATTTTAATACTTATCGTAAATAATCTTCAATACAAACTACTTTGATGTACAGAATATTATACGTTCCTTGCTTCCGAAATATATAAAGTCTAGATAGATAAAACCTTTCCCAAATTTTAGAATCGAAAAGCGGGTAAAATAAGTATAATTTGTTTAACAACATGAACAAAAAAGCGATCATGTTGTGATTTTTTTATATGTGGCATGTCAGATCACCATAATTCACAATTGATTGTAGCATTTAACAGTTGTCCAACATTAAACGCGTAATAAAATCCAAAAACTTGATTATAAGCCGTCAAACACACATCGATGTTAAACGTCTTAAAGCCGTAAGCGATAGTAAGCGATAAGCTAATCTAATAGTTCTGTTAGCCGTTGCATGTACATCTTAATTGCACTTATTATTAAGTATATAAATTCTGGTTTTATTTTTGTGTATTACATGTATTAAGAATAGTAAAAAACAAACTGCACTTACTGAAATTCAGCTTCTTCAAATATCATATCAGAGATTGATAACAAATTACGTGATCAATCAACAAATTGTCTGCCTGAAACTTCAATTTGCATAACTTCTCAACAATATTCCGTTAATACGGGGTGATGATTTCCGTGCGGCGTTTCCGCCTTATGCTAATATTATTATCCAGCTTGAGACTCACTGTAGAGACAGTCCCCCAAAATAGCTGGAAATGATGAACAATGGATTTGTTAGAGCTTAAAATCGTTCATAAATTTTGTTTCCATGCTTTGACTATGAATATTTCAATATAATGTAAGAAATATTACAATTAAATTTTAAAGATGCATTTTTACTGATTTTTTTATCATTTAATAACAAGACAGTTATAAACTCTAGTTTTCGATGAGGCAAGATGCACCATCTATCGTTAGCTTGTTATTGCTAATTCCGTTTGGGTTTTAAAAATGTAGGCTCCAGCTTTTTTTTATCTGTATTTGTTAATTTTAGTATGGATTTACAAACTATATCTCATGACTAAAGCAACAAACATATGAACACATTTATGCCTACATAGTTTTCCTTCTATCTGAATCCGTCTTGACTGCTGCTGTCTTTTGGATGAACCCTAGTCAAATGTTTACGTATTTGTGCTATTACATATCGTAGTGTGCACTGCGTTTGTGAGAAACAAATTAAACGTATACATGTACATTTCGAAAATCTTTATTTAGAAATACCTTTCTCACTGGATCTGACTCTTACGAAGAATAAAAATTGTATTACAATTTGTTGCAGAAATAAATGTCGTCTGTCTCACACAGAAGATCTAAAATCATTATCCAGCATTTGCCTTAGACAGTTATTATGCCTGATTGTACAGTAATGATATTACAGTCTGTTGTACTGACAGACAGTAAACCGTATTATCACACTAACATACAGAGGTCCAATCTGCATTCTTTTTTATTTTTTTAGATATCATATAGCAAATTTAACAGTTATAAACACGATGACATTGAAGAAAATATACATGAAAATTAGTGACCCAGTAACGATTCATGAAGGCTTGTCGAGTGCTTATATCTTATTTATCTTTTTGATAAATGGTCATTACTTTAAAAGTTAATAAAAAGTCTACATATCATACGATTCTCTACATTCACTAATTTTCGTAGATCAATTAGTTGGATTATTATATAACAATCTCATATATTGTTTAAGTACTAAAAGTCAAATCTTCTGAATTCTTCAGGCAATGTGTAGAACTGAACTGCAGTTTTATCCAAATACTTCATTCAAGATTGTCCTAGACACCGGCAGGCAGACAGAATGATCAACAACTGATAATGCCAAATCTGTATCCATTGGAATTAGACGGGTGATGGCAATATCTACAAACATACACAAAACGATATAATTTACCTGATTTCTTGCTTAAATCTCTCTCAAAGGTAGAATAAAGAACTTTAAATACTTCCTGAAAATATCAGTATTTTATGTAAAAATGCTACAATAGTTTCGTCATATGTGTTTTTACAAGAAATCAACAGAATATGTCTTATTCCATATTTTTCATGGATATTACATTAACATAAATCTTTATTGCCAATCGTACGAGTAGAAATTAAGAAACCAGTAACGAAGATGGTACAAACATATTGATAGGATAATTGGAGAACGGGAGTTCTTTAAGTTTGTGCCTTTGACCTTTAGGGAAAGACTACAACTACGACAATGTCAAACATTACTGCGATATTTTGTGTTTTATAGATGGACGCTTTTTTGACGACATTCTTAACAGAAACATATACGTATACTTATGGTATATTGCATAGATAAGAATACACATAGATATACAGGTCCGTCCATAGCGGTTTGTATCAAGTTTTCGCTTACCCCTGTGTCAGCTTAATTATGATCATATTGAAGGGCATACCGGTACATTATCTTTGCAAAAGAAACATGTTTTTGCTCTGTTGATGCCCCCAGATGTGTGAAAGTTATAAATAATTTAACAATAACAAATATGCAACATAATTGTATAATTAAATAATTCAAAATAATGATTTAAAACCAGCAAGAAATGTGCAGATAACTTTATCATAGGCAAATATCTCAAAAACAAGCACAAGGACCTATACATTTTATTTCACCATATTATAAGCCATATATTTATTTACAACTGTGAGAAGTTTCATTAAAATCTACACTGTAGAAAACAATATATTTGCGAAAATGTTATGAAAATTGTGTTCCATAAAGAAAAATTGCGTGATGTCCTAATTGTCAAATCAGTCTAGCAAAAAAAAAAAAAAAAATAAAGCACACGACCCTGTCACCTTTTATTTGCTGAATGTTCTAAGTATATTGTGAAATTTTGAAAAATCAGAGTTTAATCAAATTCTACATTGTAGAAAATTTTTTGACCCGAACGTGCAGAACTATCTTAAGTAGGTAAAACTTGTGATCTTCAAAAAATAGCTGCGTTTTCCTACATATTTAAATGTTGATCAAGATATTAAATATGCACAAAGAACGGGAATCCAATTTTAGAAATGTCTGACAATTGTTTTAACTGTTTAACACATTTTTGTGGGTTATCTGTTCAGTAAAATATAATATCTATGCCAGATTTCGGATTTACAGTACACTGGGGTTTATTTTGTGTTCAGGTTTTTTCTTTGTTAAGGTTATACTTTCATAACACATATATTTTGAGGTAACATTAAAATTTGATAACATATATCTCGACATTAAAAGCATGTTCTACCTACTAAAGATAATATCTTTAACAGCTTGATGTACTTAGCTTGGATAAGATCTGCACCAGTTACGTGCAAAAAGCGTTTTATTTTGCCATGTGATTTTTGATGTTTCTGACAAAGGAATTAAGGATTGATAAATCATTTAAATATCCGCCATTTTAATACGATGTACCACTTAACATCATCTTAGACAATCACGAAAGCAAATCCTGTTTCTTATGCTTTAGCGTGATCCTGATTTAGCCGACATAGAGATTTGCAAAATATTGAGTGAGACAAGCCGCTGTGTAGTTAAATTTTGAGACGGACCTGTATATATTAAGTAGGGAGCGTAGCTTGCCGAAAAAATATATTAAAAAGAATTTGTATGTATATATGTTGGGAATAACAGCGTATTAATAAAAAGACATCTAAACATTCTTTAGAATGTAAAATTTTCTCCTCAAGGTGAAACTTTATCTGAAAACAGAAAAAAATATTTCTCTTTTTACGCAGTTTGTGATTCATTGATTGAAGCAATAAAAAGATAAAAAACTGACATAAAGGGTTTGACATTAGAGAATATTACATCTTACAAGTACTAATTTGCATCCTTTATTACGCTCTTCATTATAAGATACCAGCTGGGCAATTTGTGTTCTTTACTTCTTATCACCAATAATAGGAATTACTTTTGTCCTCTTACTTTTAGAATACGTAGATATGGAAGACAAGTAGTTGATGAAAATTTAATATTTTGTGTAAATTTTCATTAAATATATTTGTACCAAAACGAATATTTCAATCACCAACATATTGGGCAGACCTGATTTTCGACTGCAATTAGCAGCAAAGCATGATAATAAAATTTAAGTTTATTCTGACATTTTTAAAAATTGTTACAACTTGCTGGGAAAACTATAGAAGGTAAAAACTGGTATTTGTCTATGGACCAGAAATGATCGGAAACCTTCGTAAGTACACGATTCCGATCTGTCTTTCTATTTGTAGCCACGGATTATTGCTTTATCATACATCTGTATATTTCTGGTGTAATTATAGGCGGCGCTGTGGTTGGAAAACAGGTTTCCCAAGGCTGTCTATTAGCAGACAGAAAAAGTCAGAAATCGTTGGCTACCTATTGTGCTGCTAATATATAAATTGACTTTTGCGCAGGTAGATGCGATAACATTTGTCATTAATAAAATTCATTACCTAATTCACAATTTCCTAAACAAAATCTGGACTTTCTTTGCGATTTTGTCTCGCGTATAATAGAACGTTGTAAGTATATTTGATTTTGCAAGAGGACTGACATACATTTATTGGCTAAATGCACAAAAACAACGTTAAAACAAGACTAACGAAATGCACGACCCTCTCAAAATCTAACTCTCATAATTATACCCCTACTTCGGCTAAAGCAGGACCATGCAGAGCGCGAATAGACAACTTTTGCAGAAAGCTGATTCAAAGTATTGATTAATAGTACAATTATTGATTAAATAAAAAAAAGGATCATCTGAAGATTTTTTCAGAATGTAACAATTTCTGCTCAAGGTGAAATATTATCTTAAAGCAGGATCAAATGAAAATAGTTTTCCATTTCACGTAATTTGTGATTTATTGTTTCTATCACCAAGGCCATAAAAGCAAAAACATATAAAACTGACATAAAGGGTTTCACGTTAGAGGATATTACATTATCCAAGAGCTGATTTGCATGCTTTATTGCATTCTTCGTCATTAAATATCAGCTGGGTAATACTGGTAGCAGTATCGTAGGACCGTTACTTCTGATGTATTATGTCTTACAGTAGTGTTTACAAGAAATATCTTTAAAAATGATGGTCGGCGAATTGTAATAAGGAAAGAAGTTTATGAATTTTTCATCTAACATTCATCTTTCATTTAACATTTTGCAAAACTAAACACCGCACTTTAACAATTTAAATGGTTCTCTTTTAATTTTTCGCAAAGGTTTCGTAGGGTTGCATTTTGTTTCGTTTATTCTTAGACAAATAATTGCAGCAGTAGTTTGATGAAGATTCATGAAGCGGTTCATGAGAATAGGTCATTAAACGTGTTTAGATTTTTAGCTAAACTGGTCCCTATCCCCATTTGTAACAAAATAGCAAGACACCTTACGATAGTGTTACACATCGAGTTTGATAAAAATTTATTACATTTTAGTGGTTAATGCGAAGAAAGGCATATCTACTTTTAGCTATAGTGGTCCCTAATAGGGCCCAAGTTCCTATATAAATAAATTTGGAAGAGGACCTTATAATGATGCTCCAGACCAAGTATGACAAAGATCCACCAAGCTGTTCATGTGACGCTGTATAAGGGCATTTCTAGTTTTAGCTCTAGCAGCCCCTAAAAGGGGTAAAATGTCCTAGCTAAACAAAGTTGGCTGCGGGCCTAATAAAGATGCTACAAATCAAGATTGATTAGAATACACGAGAAAAAATCAATTAAAGGATTTTTTTATTTATTATTCTTATTTATTTCTAAAATAGGCCAACTGATCCCGCTTTAAAGAATGCATATTCGCTATTCATGAATCTTTGGACAATGACGTCACACCTATAAAAAAGTGAAGGTCAAGCAAAACATACAATTGTAATTAATTCAATCTTTCTGTTTCGTAAGCAAAGTTTGACCGTAGTCATATCACATAGATAAACTGTATGCAGCGTACCTTCATTTCAGTGTAATGAGATTCAGTCATTATATAGCATATATATAATAAAACAGATTTCAACTAAGTTCAATATTTGCATACCATACTAAAGAAAGATATTCATATATAATAAATCAGTTAAATAATTTATAACAAATATATCAAAGCAAACAAGTACTCATTTTAATATGCAATCTGAATAAGTCACAAAAGCAAGAAACTTTTTCATATACAGACCACAATTGTAACAAGGAAAATCTTTTAAAAAGCACTTCTCTACATAAAAGACTCTTATCACACCCTTATTCATGTGATACGCAGACCGTATTCAGCTCTTTCTTTAATTTAATATATGTTGGTATTTGAACAGGTTTTTATCATATTTATTAAACTTACTTATCATTTTGAGATATATCAATATTCTTGCTAAATATACTGAGCCAAAGTTAGCTTTAAAACTGTGAACTGCGTCATTTAGGATAAACGCTTTGTCTACATTTCACTCAGCGTAGCACAATCAAAAGAGTGAAAGAAATTGACACTCTCGTCCAATCAGGCAGAGTGTTGCATAAACCTTCCATTTTGATAAATTATCTATAATGCGTTATCAAGTAGTTTGATTTGCTAACTGAAGTCACGTGGCATAGGTAACGAAAACGAATTTAGACGGCGTCGCCGAAAAAACGTAATCGTTGTCCTTCTTTCATTACACTTATAAATGCTTCGGTAGAACATGCAACACGCCTGTAGATAATGAAATGTATTGTCTAAATTATTGTTAAATTTGTTTGTACCAAAACAAAAATTATAATCACCAATAGATGGGACAAACTCGATTTTTGATTGAAGTTAGAAGAATGATATGCTAGATACATTATGATGATTTCTATCTTATTTTTGTAATTGTGTACAAGACAAATTAATACGCGTAGTAGAGCGTACTACGCCTCTTGAGAAAATAATTCGTTTAACTATGAAAGTACTGAAAAACAAAGATTTTCGTTTCCTCTAAATTTATTCAAATTGTTTTAGCTCTAAGGCTTATATAAATATGTTTTGAAGTATTTTATGTATATAATTCAATGAAAGATTTAAAAAGAATTATATATAATGTATACTAATTGACCTAACAATTGACCATTTTCGTTCGATACACAACTGCTTGCAAAACCAGCATCGTATATAAAAAGTGACGATATTTACATTTATTTGTTTTATACATTGTGTATGAATAATTCTGATCCTGTTGTCGAAGTTGTTGATTGCAAAGTTTTTTTTACATCAAATTTAAAGAAAATATTTACATCCTATTGTTAAAGTTATTTTGGCGCGTTAGTTGTGATATGTAAACACGCATCATGCAATTATATGTATGACGCTTTCCTTAAGATTCAAGAGCCCTGGCATTATATAAATGTTTCATCAGCTGTTGATAAATGGAAAAACTATTTTTTTTTTGTTCAATTGTAGTCATTTGTCTGAACTGTGAAAAAATTAAGGAACATATTAAATAAAACATCAAAATAGTAACACCTTTTTTATAAATGCAACACCAATAAGCATTTACAAGTGTTTATTTACAGCGGTTCTTTTACACAAGTATAATTATATTGCAAACAAATGAAACAAGAAGTCAAGGGCGGCGTTGTTTCCTTTCACAGATGGTTTTAACACATATTTCACTGTATGTGAATCATATTGTTGTGAAACATAAACAATCTTAAACAACACAAAAGATGATTATTAAATAGCTTAGAATACTTAGAATATCGTTATTATAGCATGCCGTGTCTTTTATCACTGTTACAGAATCAAACAAAAATGTCATCTTATAAGTATTCGAAGTCGATAGAGATAAACGAAAATACAAAAGAACCTTTCTATTTTCCCGAACACTGCGTATCAGGATCCACTAATATCTTTGTAGTAATGACAATACCATTCTAATTTTAGTAACAATGTTTCGTATAGTAGCAGAAAGAAAATCGAAAATTGTTTGACATATGTTACAATTTCTGCGAAAAAGTTTGGAGTATACAGCATATGAAAAAGCAGTAGACCTTGTTCAGTATTAAGAAGCACCGCCTCTCTCAAAGCTGTTTGCAGTATTTACGACGGAAGTTTTGTTTGTTTGTTTATTTTTGGTTTTACGCCGTTTTTCAACAGTATTTCAGTCATGTAACGGCGGGCAGTCAACCTAACCATTTTTCCTGGATTCTGTACCAGTACAAACCTGTTCTCCGCAAGTAACTGCCAACTTCCCCACATGAATCAGAGGTGGAAGACGAATGATTTCAGACATAATGTCTTTTATCAAATCGTCACGGAGAACATACGCCCCGCCCGAGGATCGAACTCACGACCCCGCGATCTGTAGACCGACGCTCTCCCTATTGAGCTAAGCGGGCGGGTTTTACGACTGTTAATGTTGTTTCTTCCATTTCATATGTGAAACAAAAAATCCGTAAGCAGCATCTGGAATCATTCAGAACGTAAATATCGACGTGTTGTATAGGAGTGATCGCCGTGACGTCACGCGCTAACATCTGTTTATCTGGTGGTTGGCAAAACAAATGTTTTTTACACCGTTTGCATATGGAATCAGAATTTTTAATTTTTAGTAACTTTTTTGCTCATTTATGGGTTTTCAAAATTCAAAAAGATTTAAAATACAAACAGTTTTCATATTTTTGTATCCAAATATCTTTTTTCAATGAACAACCGTTTTAAATGACATAAATTTTTAAAGCGGCGTAGTGATGTTCAAAACTTTTAGAAAAACAGTGTAAGTTAAGCGTTCATAATAGATCCATTTCATTTCAAATAACAATTAAAAGTAATCAATAAATTGCTTGTTTTATAACCTTTGCACTGATCAAAAAATTATTGATGTAATTTGTGTTTTAAGAAAGTTTAGACCGTTAGAAAAACATCACCGTTTACAAAAAACATGGACGATCGGCTTCTGCCCACCCGATCGCTGTCTTATCAGTTCTAAAAATAGAAAATACACCGGATTTGTATACAAAGACAATCTGTCCTATTACTTGCAAAATAAAAGTGATCCAAAATGCCGAATCTATTGTATCGCAAAAAGGACTACTGCGTAGAAATTAAATCAGATAACATTGTAGATTTTTATTTATCTATTCTGTTTATTCCCACTGTTTTTACGTCTGGGTTTAGTGTGGACTTACTGTCTTCTCAATGTCCATAAACAACGTCTTTTGCATCCGTATAAGTAAAACAAATATAAAAGAAGACCAGACACATGTACTTCTTCTGCCTGATTAAGATCACTTTCAGAGGTTTCGGAGAGATCGTTACAACGTAATACGTGTCTCAATAATATTATGTGACAATATCTCAATGAAAATTGTTAAAGTGTCGTTGTTTAAAGCGTCCTTTCACTATTACTATGAAAAGGAAGCCAAATTGCTATATATATTTGCTTAATTTATAGTTGCAATATTTAAAAAAAGGTAAGACGCTTGTTTATATATAAAGACTCTTTTGCTGCGAAATTACTGCTTCAAAACGATTTTCTTGAATAAATCACAAAGCTACAGGCGACAACATATTTCTTACATAGTTAAAATTACAACGTGCGTTCGTTATGTGGTATCATACTGATAAGTAACAGCGAAATGCGACCTTGCCATTAGCAGAGTAAACATGAAGGTTTCTATAGCCACACAAGCTATTGCAGTTATGGTTTTTATAGTTGAGCCTTTCCCTAGATAAGCTGCCAGACGCGTTCTCTGTTCATAGATCAAAACTTAACCTTGTCTTAAGGTATAAGACCACTAAAAGAGAACCTCCTTTTTGAAGAGTATTTAAATTCTACCATAAACCTACTTTTACTGCAATTCTTTTGGGGGCGTAGGTTCAAGCCCTACTGGGACCAAATTGTTTTCCTTATTTTCCTTTTTTTAGTAAGTTTTTACTTCTTTTAAGACATACAATTGATTTCTTGTATAAAAATGGAAAAAGATGAATCTTATAATAAGCGATTTCTTGGTGTTCAAAGTGAATTTATTACTTAAACAGAAGGGGTAGAGTTACACATCTTTAAAAATATTGAGTTACACGCGGTGAAAGTTCTCTATTTTGCTTTCACTCTTAGATTATATATTGTGGAAGAAATTTAGGTAGGTTTTACGTCTGCCCTAAGGTTATTTTTAATGGTGTAATCAAAATTCAAAACAGAAACACAGCATTCGACTTTATTTTTTCAATGTTGAAGTATGAATTCTGTTTCATTAAATCCGTTCACTTGAGGCACCTTAGAAAAATGATATTGACATTTTTATTTTGTGTTTTATAATTGTTTACCAATAGTTTGGTGTTTCTTTTATTAAAATTATTGGTAAAATGAGTTCTCTGCAAATGTTTTAGATAGTGGCTATCGCTTTGAAATTTGTCTCTACTTGAGCTTGAGGAAATACCATAAGGTATACAAAATTTATAAAAAACGGCACGGTAAAAGTTGTTTAAAAATTGCAAAATAGTGCAAAACACGGTTACCTTTTAGAATATACCAAGCAAAGGCAATTTGTAAGCATTCTTTTTAGTGATCTAATACCTTAATACAGTATGATAGTCTTAATATGGATAACGTTTTCTTAGCTAAGATACGGTTCTGTTTTTCTCTGGGAGCTCCAGCTGACCAAAAACTAAAACTTCGGATGCTACACCTCATTCTATTTAGACTTACATGCCTCTGTATTTAACAATATAATACGTACAAATATATAAAGTAGTACTGATTTAGTACCGTTAATTTTCATTCACTGAAATGGGAATGAACCCCGTGCAAAATTTTATGGAAATACAGATATATTTCTTAATTAATAAGAATTGCTAATGTGTGCACTCATGCTGAAGTCATCAGCGAACGTTTCTAACTCCTTCAGCAGTTGTACCTCTATAATAAAAACAACTGCAACAATAATCGTAATTTAGACCTTGTTTTAAAACTTGCTAGTAATCTGAAGACAGACGGTTTAACAACCCACATACGTATAGAAATTTAACTGTGAAACGTCATAGGATTCTTGGTCAAGGCAAATTTTCAACTGTACTAGGTAATGTTTTAACGTTTCATAGTCAATGACCCATCTATTTTAGACACATCACATATGTTTTAAGCCGTTTTACAGCTGGATACTACGTTTCTCCTTTAATTGTGTATGACGGAACAGATTGAAGACTCAATGAATTGTACTTGATTTTTGGCCTGTTTCGGAATTTCTTTTGTTGATTTGCCTTATATAAAATGCATTTATTACAGTCATGTACATATGATTCTTTGAGTTTATTTTTATAACTAAGTACATGACCATTTCAGTGACTTACATATCTTGCAGTTATCACTACGTGTTTGTAATTCACCTGGCTGTGATAACTTTTATTTACTTGGAATATGCTAAGGGTTCAGTATTTTTTGTTGAACACAATTAACCGATTGAAACTCTTTAACAGAGTTTATAACAAAGATCGTTCTAAAGCTATGTCCCACTGTGTATCTTATCTGTTTGTCTTGTCCAAAATGGTCTCTGTATTTTATTATATCTTGTATTTGTGTAAATATTAATACTGTACACATTCATACATACACTGTCCTAAAAGGTTCGGTTTAAGGGGGCCTGTGTTCTTAGGTCATGTTTTTTCCTAATTGATCTTTGTCAATGTTTTTGTACAATACACTAGATGTTATTACATGTCAGTCTGTACTTTTTATTGCAATATTATATCATGATTCACGATACCTAATGAAGGAGCGTTTAAAATTCTTTGTTTTAAAACACAGAAATGACATTAATTTCAAAGTGTCATGGAAGATTCAGAAGTAAATATTTTGATATGATAAGGAAAAAAATAGGATAAATACAATTCGTTTAAAGTTCAGCGAGGAGCTCAATGTTAGTTTATATATTGATATTAACATATGAATTTTATTAATAGCATATTTGAGTATAAACTGATGTACAAAAACCTAAAGTTCATTTGGTACACAACGAGATATCGTTTACAAAATATCCAGCTTCAATGTTTTGTAAGAAGTGAATAATATCAAATAACAACACATGATCAACAATTATGCTTTGTCAATAACAGTTCTTGACAGCGTGGTGTAAATTGAAGTTGCCAACTGTAGAAGGCTTATTTATTCATTAAAAAGTTTCGAGGTTAAACTTGTGGATCAAATGAATATCATAGCTTAGCCATCTGATTAACAAACTAAATGGTTTCGTGTCCGGTATTAACGTTAAAACTTTGTTATGAGAAGGCACTCAGTACGCAGATTTTAAGCTCTTAATACACTATTTGTTTGCCTTGTTGATTCTGTTTCAGTAGGAGTGTAGACATTTCCATAAACTCTTATTTGTACTCTTGTTTATAACTTTTATTTATCTTTCTACGTGGTGCATAGCCTAGGCAAAGAACTAGATAACATATCACGAGGACAAGTTTTATCTTTTTACTTATAAGCGAGACGTACTGCATTTGGTAAAATATTAAAGCTCAAATCGTTTTAACTATCTGATATGCAGAACAATTCATGTACCTGTGCCATTTAACGACATGCGCAGTGAAAACAATAAACATCATGATGTTATTACTTCTTTGAAATGAAATATCGGTTTGTTAGTTTTAAATAAGTTTTTTGCTATAAAATGTCAGAATTAGGAAGTAAGTTACTAAATGAATGGATGGTTACGCAATAGTTGTCGTGATTAACACTTTAAACAGGTAAACAATATAGAAATAACAGATATATAATCAACTATGTTATGAGCAATTATATAAAATGGCTTGTAATAGACCTGTTACACTTATAAGGTCCCGCTCGCCCAAGGGGCAGTATGCTTCTATCTCCTCCATCGCAGATCAATAGTCACCATATAACCTAAACTGTGTTGGTATAGGTTAAGATCCAACCCCCAAACTAACAAGTATTTGAGTTAGAGAGTCTAAGCATATAAAACATTATTGGTAGAGCTGCTAAAGTAAGTATAATTGTTACGTATGGAAAAAGAGATGAAAACGTGCTTCTTTTTTAAGTTTTATGTCAGATCACAATAGTTTACATTTGCACTTGAAGAAAAAACATTGTCTTTTTACCTACAATGAATGGTAATGCGTGTAAAATAGATAAGTTACTTGAAAGTAGAAACGACAACAAGAAAAGATCAGATAAATATGCGCGACTTATATCGTAGGTAATCAAGAAATGAATATATCATACTCGATAATATTTGCGAAAGAAGTACGGCTAGGCAGTTTGATGTATAATTACTGATCTACTGTAGGACTCTACATTAGCTACTGCAGGTATAAATAATGTAAGAACTAGTGAAGATTTTCAAACTGAATCATTGTTAACATTTGTTATCGTGTGAATCAACTTCGTATATAACATAACACATTTCATCTGTTTGAATAACTATGTACACGATGTCCACTGTTTCAAGAATGCTATATATGCACTGTTCATCTAATCACTTATTTTATAGTACCAGTCAGTGGAAGTCATCCATCTGGGTTTATGTTTCTGTCTGATAGTCTTAACGCATAAAGATTGAAGTGAAGAATGCTGGTTTTCCAGTATTTCACCTTTTTTACGTTTTTCCTTCACATACCGCGAGGTCCTCATTTGGTTGGCTGTCTACTATATATATGGAAAAAATTCAATTTTTTGTTCATTTTGTATTTTCCTTTACGTGAAGCATTGCGTACAAGAACAAAATTTCTAGGGACAAGAGTGAGGCATCCGTTTATTTATCATATCGTTTCTTGTTTCTCTTTCCTGCTTCCTCTGAACACTTACAAGGTGTTTTATAGAAGCTGTAGACACGGTCGTACAATATGGTGAGGTACTCAGTATGTGATGCTGCCGACCACTGGTCATTTAGCAACCATAAAAATGCATTAATGGCTGGATATCAGGGGGTGTCTCCTAAACATGGGAGAGTAAGGGGATACCCAGTGCTACCATTTCGAGTCGCGTTGTATGCATGAACCAAAACTGGGATATAGGCTTTCCAATCCGACTTCTGGCTTTCTTCTAGGGTTCCAAGTACCTTTATTAAAGTTGCATTGAAGTGCTCTATTTGGGCGGCGTCTGATTCTTGATATATGACTGCCCTAAAGACAAAGCTTAGATGCATCAATGAGAAGCTTGATTGACTTGGAATAGTCGTCATAAGCAAGCACCAGTGCTGCAGCTACACTCTCTTTCATGTTTTTGAATGTCCCTTGTTGCTTCGGACCCCATTCAAAATGTTTCTTATATGTAACTGTTTTGTCCTTGTGTGTATCTCCAATTAGTAAGTTGTTTAATGGTCTAGATTTTCTGCAGTAAGCTCGTATAAAATTCCTGCTACCGCCAGGAACACAAAGAAACTTAGAACGTCTTTAACTGATCTGGGGACAGGTCATTTCAAAACTTACCCTGTTTGATACTTTCTTTTGATACCAGATGACCTAGTAAGTACAGGACTTCTTTCTTGAAAAGTTCACGCTTACTTGCGTTCGGTTTTAAGTTGTGTTCATCTAGGCGATCAAACGGCTTCCAGGCGACAAATTCGTTCTTTGATGTTTGACGAATAGATGATCATGTCATCAAGGTAAATTAGACATTATAGGAGGTTCATATTTCCCATACATCATTCCATCAGTTGCTGTTTTAGAAATATAACAGTTATATATATTCAACTTAAGCTAACAATGAACGTTAAAGACAGTAATTCCTATATCTGTAATACGAAAAACATTGACATAACAAATTCATTCCATTAATACATGTATCATATCCAGTTATATTGGAATATAAATTGTACACTAAGATGAAATTTGTTTCTTTTTGATGGAATAATGTTTTATTGATACTATACATTTAACAGAATACGCTTTTTAAATACATAAAACAGAATAGAAAACAGACAAGAGTTTTGTTTAAGGCAAATGCAAAAATTGTTGACTGTGTGGTGAGCAATAAGGTTAAAAATGTTGAATGTCTTTATATCAAATTTACATTCATTAGTTCATTGAATGGTAAAAAGTTATAGAAATGTTTAAAAGACACAACCAATCATTCCTTAAGATGTAATATTTTCTGTGTACCAAGTTGAAATAAATTACTTTAATCCTCTGAGTACTAGCGAAACTGTTCTTTCTCTAATTTACATAATATGTGATTTATTGTTTCCATTACTCAGACCGAAGTAGTCAAACGTATAATAAAATTGGCATAAAGGATCTTATTTAAATAGGATGTTATCTAACGCGCATTGATTTTTCTTGTTTCGTTGCGATCGTTGTAAACAAATGTCAAAATACTTAGTATGTAATTTTGACCGCAATGTCAAGCACTGTTACTTTAAATGTATCCACGTTACACCTTTTGTCGTTATCATTCATGGCATATTTAATATCAATTGCTTAGAAAAATCATATTGGCATCGTTTCAAACATTATTTGAGCCGCGCCATGAGAAAACCAACAAAGTGCGTTTGCGACCAGCATGGATCCAGACCAGCCTGCGCATCCGCGCAGTCTGGTCAGGATCCATGCTGGTCGCTTTCAAAGCCTATTGCAATGAGAGAAACCTTTGGCGAACAGCATGGAACCTGACCAGACTGCGCGGATGCGCAGGCTGGTCTGGATCCATGCTGGTCGCAAACGCACTATGTTGGTTTTCTCATGGCGCGGTTCATTTCAAAATGTACCATGGTGTCATTCAAGCAATTTACAGCTGTTTAAATGTCCGACGGGTATTACAAGTAACTTAATAACGTGGCTAAGATACTAATTTCCTGTTGTATACGATACGAGGTTTTTATACAGTAACAAATAATAAAAATTGCCCACTGCAAAAAGGATAAAAATTGTCGTTACATTTTATTGATATTTGAGAGATATTCCCGATTATAAAACAACAAAATTGTTTTATTTCTGGAATAAATATACTGGACACAACAGTTAAGCAATCATTTGCTATTTTGCCCATTTCGTAAAAATTACTAAGTGTTGTTTTGTTTTTATTAAGCATACAATAAAATCAGTGTGTTATGAATAACATATCAAATTTTTAATGATATCAATTTACTTAGATTTTATTTATTTAACTACCCTTCTCATTTATAAAGTCACAAAAATATACATGAAACTTGTGATTTCTGAAAGCGAGTAAAATCAATTATGGGAATATGGTGTTTTTTTTTTTTTTTTAATTTTTAAGAAGAAAATGATTTCATGCCACTCACATATTAAATGCTCTTTTCCACGACAATGATATTATTTTGTTTTTGTTGTCAGTTGTTTCCCCGATAGATTTCTTCGCTTATATAGAAGATATAAATTTATTAACGAATATGTTTGCCATGAAATGGTATGAATATAATTTTAATGTTTGAAATACGACATTGTTTATTTTCCCTTCTACCAAATTACCACATCATTAGTCTATACAATGGAAATGTATAAAATAACAGAAAATATCATATTGCTTCAATGTTCATATTTATTACACAGCTGCGTTATTTTATTAAATATATACTCCTGTAATAAATAGAAATAAATGACATTCTACAACAATTTTCTGGGGGCGATAAGTTCTCAAACGAGAAAAATTCGATGTTAAAAATTTATTATTTCTATAAAAGTAAAACAATATAGAAGTATTCATTATAATTCAGTAATAATATATTACATTTTGATAAGACTCAAAGTAACGTTTAGCTTTTATATCCTTTAATGAAATGGATCTACAAAATCGCCCTTCATAAGAATATCTAAATTGTAAATGTGTAGTAGATGATGACACATGTCTTAATTCTAAAATGTCTAAATTGATAAAACACAAATTGTATTGTCAATTACCAAATAATATTTGATCTAAAACGTTTGTGTTTCATTCAGGCTATGAAGTGTAGATTGAGACTAATTGATTCGTTTTTGATGTATTACTCCTCGGAAACAGTTCAACATTAATGGGCATTAGGATTGCAAATTCTAACTCATCTACCGGCTCCGTGAAGCAATTTTAATACTAAATTGATATAAAATAGACCTGCCTCACATAGATTGTCTGCAGATGGAATCCTAATGCAACTGAAATTCTTGTTCAGAAAGCGACAACATTTCCTTAAGTTATTGTGTCTGCAAACATTAAAGAGCACATTTGTGAAAACATCTGGTTAATGTAAAGTTTCCAAATGAAACTGTAACGGAGACAAAATGCCACTTTCCATTTAGTTAGGACACTTTTTCTACTTTCCAATGTCATTTCGTCAAGAATAAGCTCCATAGTATTAATTTTTAATGATGTATTCGGGTGCCATGTGTCCTGATGTCATTTTCCAAGCAATAATTAGAAATGACTGCTTACATTATGCTTTTATTCCACAGCTTCAGATTTACGATGCTTTAAAGTCAGTCAATTCGCATCTAAAACAATAAATACTGATAAGGTTGCTCAGCAAATTTGACATTCCACTGAATGGCAAAATACATATTCGTTACACCTTGTTTCAATATCTTTCGATGTCACACTCAGTGGTTTTATTTATACAAGACAGAACTTGTGGAAATCAACAATACGGAATGTAGTTTAGGAAACAATTAAGACCCCTTGCGAAATAAATGTGATCTTAAGGCTTTGAACTGTTCATGAACTGTCATGAACATCAAGTTCATGATCCGGTCATGATGCCTGTTTATGAACATGTGTACCTGAACTGTGCAAGAACACTGTTTAAGAGGAGTTTAAGAAACTTTTAAGAATTTATCGAATACATAAATTGTTCTTAAAACTGTTCTTGAATGTTTTAAGGAATATTCTTGTGTACAGTCTGTTCTTAAAATGTTAAACTGTAATTCTTGATGTAATTTCTAGAACAATTTTAGAATAAATGTGGAACTTCAAAGTGTTCTCAAAATGTTCTTGGAGTACACTTAAAGTAATCAATTATGGACAACTTCATCATATTTTAGGAAATACAGCGTTAATTACATTTTTTATTAATGATAACAGTTTTCTGACATGTTGTCACAACCATTTTAAGAGTAGTTATAGAACTGCACTGTTCTCAAAATATTCTTCAGCTGTTCTTGTTGAAACACAAAATACAATTAGGAATAGTTTTAGAACAATATCCTTCTATTCATTCACCTTTTGTAACGTGTAATTTCAAGAGGAATTTGAGTAAAGATTTAAAACTGCTTCTTTTCTCAACATGATACTAAGAGCAATCTTGTGGCATGTATCAACATGTGAAAGGGCCCACCCACGTCCACGGTCATACCCTAGACGTGGTCATCACCAGAGACATAGATAAAACAGTATCGGCAGTAGTAGTGACTGATCTTGGGTTATCAGATAGCTCTGGAAAAATAGTCAAGGACCATTTCGCGGTAATGTTTAATGCACTTGCCGCGAAACCCCCTCCGGTAAAGAGAACTGTGACATACAGGAAACTCCGTTCGATTGACGTTGATACTTTCAAAGCTGATATTCTATCATCCGATCTTTTGAATTTGTCACAGAGTACATCAGATGCAGAAACTCTCGTCTCGTTATACAACAGTGAACTTTCAGCTTTAATTGACAATCATGCGCCTTTGTGTTCAAAAACCATCACATTAAGACCATCTTGTCCCTGGTTCTCGGAGGAGCTCCACGACGCCAAACATTTGAAACGTAAACTAGAACGTAAATGGCAGACTTCAGGACTCGACGTTTACCACTTAATGTATAGGAACCAATGCGCAATCGTTAACAAAATGTTAAAAAAGGCAAGAACTGATTATTACTCAGAGAAAATAGAATCAATTGAACGAGACCAAAAAAGCTTGTTCAAAATAACGAAACATTTATTGAACGGTACCAGTGAAGCGGCACTTCCATCAGGCAAGAACCCAGAACTACTAGCACAGGAGTTCAGCGATTTCTTCATAGATGAAATAGAAAAAATCAGAACTAATATTGCATCCCAGATCAAAATGAATTATTTACTCCAGAAGACGGACGCTTATTACGATGTGATACGGCACGTTTGACTAGTTTCAGTCCAGCAACAGAGGAGGAGGTGAAAAAGCTTGTTCAAAAGTCAGCTAATTAGTCATGTGAATTAGACCCTCTTCCTACATGGCTCTTGAAATCTTGTATAAACGAACTTCTCCCAATATTGACGAAAATTGTTAACATCTCTCTCTAGAAAGCGCAATCGTGCCAGAATCATTTAAAACATCACGAATAAGACCATTGTTAAGAAAAGCCAGGTCTTGACCAAAACATACTCAGGAATTACAGGCCTGTTTCCAATCTACCATTCCTCTCAAAAATCCTTGAAAAAGTGGTAAACAGAAGAACTGAGGAACACTTGACGAACAATCAATTACATGAAATAAACCAGTCAGCATACAGAAAATTTCATTCAACTGAAACCGCATTGTTAAAAGTTCAGAACGACATTCTCGAACCCCTTGACAAAGGTGACGTCACAGTACTTGTGGTGTTGGACCTGTCGGCTGCATTCGACACCATTGACCATAACACCCTTCTTCGCAGACTCGAATTTAATTTTGGACTCGCCGATAAACCCCTTCAATGGGTGGCATCATATCTAACAGACCGCTACCAAACAGTTTGCATCGATGGCAAACTCTCTGAACCAGTCCTTCTGAAATTCAGCGTTCCTCAAGGATCTGTTCTAAGCCCAAAATTCTACACGATGTACACAAAGCCAGTCGGGTCCATCTGTAGAAACCACGGTCTAAACCACCACTTTTATGCAGATTACTCCCAACTCTATCTATCGTTTAAACCAGTTGACCAAGCATCAAAGGCAGCCACAATCACGAGTTGAACAATGCCTAAAAGAAATCATCTCATGGATGAATTCAAACATGTTAAAATTGAATGCAGACAAAACTGAAGTAATTCTTTTTGCGAGTCATAAACGCTCCAAACATGTTGAAAATCTAGAACTGAAAGTTGGCGAATCGAGCGTAAGACCATAAAAAACTGTTCGAAACCTTGGTGCTACGCTTGATTCGAACATGCACATGGACCATCATGTTAATTCTGTGACTCGAACATGCTACGGCCAAATACGACACGTTGGTCATATTCGACCATATTTGACAACTGAAGCCACAAAAACCCTGATAAACTCGCTTGTGACCTCACGATTAGATTACTGCAATGCTCTTTTGTACGGCGTGCCAAAATCAACAACGAGCAAACTGCAAAATGTCCAAAACACAGCTGCAGGTCTTATTACGAAAACAACCCGTTTTGAACATATAACACCAATCCTAAAAGATCTTCATTGGCTTCAAATACAAGATAGAATCAAATACAAAATTCTCATTCAAACATTCAAGGCCTTGCATGGACAGTCGCCGGTGTATATGAGAGACTTACTGGAGGTGTACGTGCCAACTAGAAATCTGAGGTCAGCAGATGCAGCAACAACCATTGTGCCACACAAAAGTCGACTGGTTACCTACGGGGATAGAAGTTTCAGGGTTGCCGCCGCAAAACTATGGAACTCTCTCCTTGAAAATCTCAGAAAAGATTCATCACTTAATTCATTCAAAAGAGCTCTCAAAACACACCTTTTCAAAATATTCTACAACACATAGATACCAACTGTGACTGTTTCTACTCATAAATAAATATGCCATTGTTATTTTTGTAATACAGAACTACAGCAAGGCATTCGTCGCTGACGAAGATCTCTTAACTGTACAATTCATCATGTAATTAACTAAATTGACAATCCATCTTTTATTTCATCATGTCACATTTTAAGGGTTATGACGTTTTATGTGTGTGTTTTTCGCAAGACTTGAGTTTCACTTGAAATGTTTGGTATTTCTATCTAATACAGTACATGATGGCACCATTTACTGGGAGGTTGAACCACTATATGCAGCCCGTCTTGGCGTACCAGATGTTTAAAGCACTGGTATTGGCAATAGAGGTAAAACGATGGCCCGAAATGGTTCGAAGTATAAGTACTATATATCAATTTATCTTGGTTATAAATATACAAAATAAAGTAGATGAAAGTAGTGATGGAACATATCAAACTGATTTGGTTTAAATTTGGTCTAAATTATTCCCTATTTTTTATTAAGATACAGTGTAGAACAAGACTGACTATAATTATCCTTTGCTCGGTGAATAAAAATTGGGTTGATAAATCCTGATATAACTATGAAAAGTTTATTTGTATAATATACTATTTATATTATCATAGCTAAGTTCATTAGTATTATTGTGATCACAATAATTAATATTTCATTTATGCTCAAAAACGATATTTACGTGATGTCTCAAAGCCAAGGGAAATATTAGAAATTGGTGTGAAAGGGAGGTAGAGAAGTTTTTGCTTTCTGATGTTATATATCTTTTATAAGAAAATACCAAGATATGAGATCGGTATTTTCAAAAGATCAGAGATACATATTTCCATAAAGCAAATCAAACGGTTCTATAATTTCAATTTTGCCAAATTAAAATGAATTATAAAGGTACACAATAAATTTTGAATAACTTAAACGACAAATACTAAATGTCTCAACTTTATACAAACGATTATAGACACCAATTTGTAATGTAATTTAGATATTTAGTGAAACACTTTTCTTTTCGAAGCAAATCTTGTACAGTTTTTTCCTTTTTGCAAGTGACATTTTTCTGCAATATTTACGTGACTTAGTGTAGTTAGACTACCACAACTAGACTTTATATGAAATTTATATCAGCTAAAAGCTTGATTGATTCATACATCATATATCATAAATTAAACTCAATGTTTCATCAATGAATAATTTTTAAATAAGTAAACATGTTGAAAAAATATTTACGTTACCGATATTTACGATACATGATTTATCTAAAAGATAGATATTGGAGTGAAACGTGCGTGCAGAGTTCTCCCTCATATAGCTATATGTACCATATGTATAGTAAGGCATACTACAATACCGGGCAGCAATTTTTTAGAAAGTTTGTGGTGGGAAAAAATTTAAAAAGTTCGGTCATTTGAATTTTTTAGTGATATTAAAGGGAAGGCGAATGAAGACAGAGGGAAGTACTGATTTTAATATTTTTTTATTTCATACTGTTGTAAAAGAAGCAGTAAAAACAAAAAATGGTTTCTGTTTTACAAAGTGGTTAAGCTAATTCCATTGATTAATGTTTATGTTGTAAGATATTTACGTTACCATTGGTAACGTAAATATTGCTATTAGTTTACATGAGTAATTATACAGACCTGAAATTGAAATTGAAAATCTGACGTTTTTAACAGACATGTTATGTTTTCGTAAAGTCTGTAAAGTTTTCTTTTTAATAAAATCGAAATAATTTATGCGCATTTCTTACTCAAATCCACATTTTTTATTTGTATTCATAAATATTACAAATTTTAGAAATGCTTGAATTCTTAAGTATGAAAACAACCTTTAAAGACTCTTCATATGAAATATTGCCAGTCACAAGCAACATTTTTTTTTGTCAAATGTACTGCAAGTCTGGACTATGTGATTTCTGTTTATAGCAATAAATTTTAGTGAAAAGATGATAAAGGTATCTAAAATAATGTTTATCACAAGTATCAGATTAATGGCAATATCAGAGTAACTATAGAATAAAATTATAAAATAAAAAGAACGTTAATTTTCATTTCAATACATTACAAGGCTTAGATCACTTTTATGGTAGCTGATTGTTTTGTTTTCAATCTTTTTCACATGGGAGAGGGGAGGGCGGGGACAGGGTGAAGAGGATGTCGGGGTTGGGGAAAGAGGAGAGCAAAGCCAGCCTGTCTAATGTTTACCTGGCTATGAGTTCTGTGTCATACAAAATAAGTAATTAGAAATATCACTTTAAATGTTAATTTGCTAAAACAACCAATAAGATTTTACTTCTTCTTGAACTGCAGGGTATTTTTGAATGTTTTTCCTACACTTTTCAAGTATCAAGATCTCAGTTAAATTCCTTTTGTCCCAAACACATATTACAGACAGTTGATTCTGTTGAAAATATGGTTTGTATTGATGCAGAATCCAGGAACACTGTTAAGTTTAACCGTCTGCCGTTACATTACTGGACTACTATTGAGAACCATATAATGCAAAAATAAGTAATGCATTCTGAGACTCCTAGTTTCAGTTTTGAAACAACAGTGATATTTACGTTACCACAGGATCAAGTATGATGTGTGTATTGAAGACATACATGTTTACAGATACTTGGGAAATATTCATATACAGATCTAGTCATACTTGACAAAAAATATATTTTGATATAGGTTGAGGGAGTTGTTTTTAGTTGTTTTTGGAATATTTGATATTTACGTTACAGATCTGTTAAGCTGAATTTCAGCATTTCTTTTTATACTCTCTGCATAGCTGATGTAATTTGTTCCTTTGGGTATGTTGTTTTTAATTATTAAAAGCATAGGGTCAGTATTTTATTCCTGAAATCATATATTTGCGATATGAAATCACACTACGTTTGAAACGGACATGAACAGATATGATATCTATATGCAGATAAGTAACCTAACTAATACTATTAAAATGTCTGTTGGCCGAAAATACAATAGTTTTAAACTTTTATAGTAGATGTATTGTACTTTATGCAACAGTTTTCAGAGTATTAATTCAAACATTTTGCTTGATATTTACGTTACACCTGAGTGTTCGAGACAGACCGAGAAGTGTTCCTCTATGATGAAAATTATGTCTATGATAAATATGATAAATAGATATGTTTGACAGTAATGCTTAATAGTTATGGTAGTGAAGTTTGAGGTTTTGAAATAAAATCATATTCACCTTAACATAAATATTTATGTTTAAAGTCTTTGCATTATGCATTTTAGGTTTAATTTGCATTTTAAGAGACGTATTTTGGAAATTTGTAATTCAATAAAAAAAAAAAATGATACTGTGATATTTTGTTTTTTTTACCTTATTTTTGTACCATTCTACCTCACAGCGAAAAACTCACAAATTGTGTTTTTACCAAAATTTTCGATCTTCATTAGCAATTTTCTAGTTGTACTAACTAATATATGAAAAATGGAAAATAACATTTGCATTCATGTTCTTTTCACGACCACTGAACTGCAATACGAATTTTAACTAATGTCACATTGTCTATTCCTCATCTAGAAAGCCCGTAACTAACAAAAAATGTTATATATGACATTGAATTAGCACTTTTATTTTTACTAATTTGTTCAATTCTAATTGGGTCATTTTATTGAGATTGGCTGTATTACACGTTAAACTTAACCTTTATTAAATAAGTTCATAAACTGTTCATGAACTTTTATGAACTTTAAATTCATAATAACACATGATCAGCTTCCACCATTTTGTTGCATGCTTGGAACTTTTTTGCACATCTGATTCACGTAGTTTTGAGAAGTTTGTGTAGCAAATAAGAAGGAAACATTCATTATACTACAGCAAGGAATGGTTTAAATTGAACCTAAGGACACTGAATATTAAATATTAAGTAATTATGGTGTTGTGATTTTCATTCATTTTAAAATACACAGAATCCTTTTAAAATGTCACAAGTTTTCATTACCCAGAAGAAAGGTTAGTATCTGAATTTAAATCTTGAGATTAAAGTAAATTATATATTTGCTTAATGTTTTGTATTTTATGCAGCAATTACAAATGTATGAAACGTTCGAGAACTTCTAAAAGGAACATTTTAAAAACAAAGAGTTCTTGAAGTTTGTCTCATTTAACATTTCTTAAAAAAGTGCTTGAAGTGTATGAGAACACTTAAAAAACACGTTTAATATAGTCCTAGAACTTTGTTCATGAAAACTGCAAGAATTGTTCATGAACTGCTCTTTAAAACTTTACAGGGACTATCGTAAAAGTTGTTGGTATAAAAACGAAAGGCACACGAAAAGCAGAATTTACTAACAGAATGGAATTCGGCGTAAAATTTTTAAACATTGTACTGTGGGGATGTTATTATTCCGTATATTACATCAATCATAAATAACAGTATACATGTATATATACTGGTATTTTCCCTGAAAGCATAAAGAGGTTCGTGTCTTGTCTGTTTTTAACTCCGGAGGTCAAAAACTTGTAGAACATCATCGCCAAATTTCAATTCAACCTCCAATTATTTTTTTTCAAAAGTATATGAGCGCCGTATAGCTTCACATCTTCAATTATGTATTCAATACAAGTATGATACACGACAGACAGTCTGAGCTCAGGAAAAATCATTCTTGCAATACAGCATTAATTCGATAAATTGATGCTTGGATCAAAGATATTGACAGTGGAAAAATAATTGGAATTTTGATTGGTTTAAGAAAGGCGTTTGATGTTGTCGACCATGGAATTTTCTTTACAAATTGAAATTACACTATTATTTTTTTAAAATACACTAAGTCTTTTCAACTCTTATCTGTCAAATAGGAAACAGTTAGTCCAAGTTGGTAATCTACAATCAGATATACTTAGGGTCAAATCGGGCGTTCCTCAGGGGTCAATTCTAGGACCTTTGATTTTTAAAATAAAATATATCAATGACATATCAATACTACATCATGACCTTAAGTAAAGGAGAAAAGCCGAAAACTGTCCATTATGTGAAAGAATGGACAAGTCGAGGCGCAACGCGCCGAGATTGTCCATTCTTTCACATAATGGATACTTTGAGGCTTTTCTCTGACTTAAAACACGGTCCTCACGAAAAAGTCAAAATTGTCGTGATATTATATAATTTCTGTAATATTGACCTCTTTAAGGCAAAGACAATTAATTGAATTGTGTCTCTGAATTAAACTAAAACAGGTGAAACGTAGTTAAAATTAAATTGCATATAAAGATTTACTGTATTGGAATTAGAAGTCTTTTTTAAACATTTATAATAATCAATGGTATTTTTTTCCAAAAAGTTTAACATAGATCTTTTGTTATATTTGAATGTTTTGAAGAACCTTTACAAAACTAAAATTTAACATGGCCTTATGATATGTGCATCAGTAGTTGTCCGTGCTTTGTTCGTGCTGAGTTTGCAGTTTTATATATATCAAGTAATTTAATACAACGATGGGTCCAGATGAAGACATTCTAAACTGTATGTATATATTTTTTCAAATATTACTCAGCATTTTTAGCTCCGCTTTTCGGAGAATAGGGGTGCTATTCTACTCGCCCTGATGTCTGCCTCGGCGTCGGCGTCGGCGTCGGCGTGAACTTTCTTCGTTAAAGTTTTTCAGCAACCTTTGTTTACTTTGTTACTATTGCTTATATCTTACTGTAACTTCACCTTAACGTTGTTCAGCATGCAAACAAAGTATTGCAGGGGCTGGGCCCATCATACCCAAGGTTAAGGTTACGAAGGTGTTATACTTAAGTTATTCTCAAGGTTAAATGTTTTCTGCAACCTTTGTTTTTCTGTCATATCTTTGTTACTATTGCTTATATCTTACTGTAACTTCACATAAACATTGTCCAGCATACAGACAAAGTATGTGCAGGGACTGGGCCATCGATGATTCATCCATGATTTATTCATGATAGGAAATATGGAACTTGTTTTTGTGTACATTCGTATATCTTTTGTGTGTTGTCAGAATTCAAGGGAATCATGGTAACGTTACTGTGGTTTTAAGGAATCGCTTCTTAACACATCGCGCTCCCCAAAACTGCAAATTAACTGCTGAATTGTAGTTGTTAAAGTACACTCTAACCTGTTCTACTGTCACTCTCGGTAAGCCAGACTTCTAGGAACATGGTCAGTGCTACAATTTTCGAAATCATTTCCAAAGCTGCGTCTATTCAACTGACTAAACTCCCAGCTATTTCATTTGTCTTACTAGGATCGTGTTGAAAATGCCCACCCAATATGAAAATACTCCCTACGGGCCTGTAAACCGAGATTTCATATTTCAAATGAGAGCAATTACTATAAATAGCCGGTTTATGTCGAGAAGTTGCGTTAGTTTATCAGGAAATGGGCGTTTTATATCGTCATAATATGTCAAAATTTCATAACAGCTTTTGCAGATCTCGAGAAACAATTATTGTTCTTTGTACAAATGCAAAATCTAAATAAAATATATCGACTTGTTGTGGTAATATGTTGATTTCTCGCGAAAGTATGACGATACCTGCGTTATCTAACATGACATTGTGAGGCCCATAAACGTTTCCGTACGTTTATACAAGAAAATTGTATCGGCATGATAAGCTCATATTAACGGCCAAAATTTGTGGTAATACCGAATTGTGCAATAAAACCAAATAAAATAGAACATTTGACTTCTTTTGTTTTGTCTTTGTAGTAGAAAGAAGAATATGCACATTTCTTGGTAGGACTTTAATAAATGTCTTTTATGGGAAACAAATGCATGAACACTGCATAAGAAACGTGGGTATGCAGCATTTGAAAAATAAAGGATAATTATGTTTTTGTACATTACGTTGTCTATTTTCAGCTGAAAATGCCATACCAGGGGTATTTCTGCGATACTTTTCTATCACGACGAGGAGTATACATGGAAAGAAGACTTTACTACTTTCTAACGATAGAAGATTTAAACTAACTTCCTGTAATTACTTTTGGCCTATCTTTGATTTTCATTTTACTGATAGCTCAATAGGGAAAGCGTACATCTACGGATCGCGGGGTCGCGAGTTCGTGCCCTGGACGAGGCGTATGTTCTCTGTGACGATTTGATAAAAGACATTGTGTCTCAAATCATTCGTCCTCTACTGCTGATTCATGTGGAGAAGTTGGCAGTTACTTGCGGAGAACAGGTTTGTTGTACAAAATCCAGGAACATTGGTTAGGTTAACTGCCCGCCGTTACATAACTGAAATATTGTTAAACCCAAAAGAAACAAATCATTTTACTGATAATCTGAATTGAATCAAAGTCATAGTTACGTTCCCCTACATATTTTTTATTGCAGCTACAATTTCTGTGAAACGTTGCAGTTTATATTTCGAAACTTTTGAATTTCATAGGTTGATGTACTCACGCCTCTCAGTGCACAAGGTTGTTACTATACCTGTCCATTATTAACCTGTACCTGTCCATTCTTAAAGTATCCATTATTTTAGAATGGACAGTTACGGTTAATAATGGACAGGTATAGTAAAATGATCGTGTGTATTGAGCGGTATCGGTACAATAACCTATATAATGGACAAAACTAACAAAGGATTACGTCACAACCGTGTTTTAATATAGACTTATATGCCGATAACTCACACTGTATAACTCAGGTTATGAATTATCTGAAATTCATCTCTTAACAACAAATCCTTCACTACCTCAGTGAATGGTGCATTCTAAATAATAGGTCCTTACGCACAAAGAAAACGAAATGTATAATAATCTGAAAGTAAATGTAATGCTCTAAAATTAAAAATAAATGACAGAGAGCTAGAAAATGTCACAGTTCATAAAAATAATAGGCATTTATGTAGATAATACACTTAAATGGCATCTTCAGATAGACAAGGTATGTAAAAACATTAATGCAAACATTGCACTTATGAAAAATATTATCTTTTATCTTAGCGAAGAAGTAAAATAGTAAAATTAATGTACTATAATGCATATATCCTGTGGAAATGATACAAAATGATATATAAATAAAGTACAAGTCATAAAAAAGAGCAGCCAAGATTACAATAGCAGATCGATAAGATCACCTACATTCAAACTTTTAAACGATCTAAAAGGCTTAGATTTAATAACAAGGTGATGGTTTACAAATTTATACATAACATGGTGCCTATATACATGACTTAAATATTGAGTCTTTCAAATAATAAATTTCATAATCTACGATCAATAGCCCACAAAGATCTTGGTTTGCATATAACACCTCGTACAATTTTTTGTTTGTTTAATATTTGGAATAAAATAACTGCTGAAATTCAGGAATCGAGGACGTTACAAACATTTAAAGAATTATTTCAAACTTTATTTGTTCATGTTATAGTCCAGTGCTTAGAATATGTTCTTTCCTATTTAGCACATAATGATGCCGTTTACATTTTTTATTTTATTTTCTTCAAATATGCGAGTGTCTGTCGAATGAATAAATGGGAAGCAGCGTTTTAATACATTGATACACCTTTTTATAAATATGATTTGTGAAATTGTAAATATTTGTACATGTATATATGTATATTTATTTATTATTGTTAGCTGAAGGCCATACTAAAAATAATTATACGTTTCATTTTTACGTCATGTACACTTTGTATGCTACTTTTATTAGATAAAGATTTTTTCATTATTGTTATTACTTATTGTTCAGTTGCAATTTGTAAAGGGACATAGTAGATTTGTTGGAAACGCTTATGCAAAATAGTTCTAGTTTGAACGATATGAAAATACATATTATGGCTCCAAATTTAGTTTCCTTTCGTTTTGTAGGAACATTTATTATAATTATGAATTAGTTAACGAAACTGAACAGAACGTAATTGAACTGTTATTCGCGAGACAATCTCTATAAATAAAAGATTCCATAAAGTCGTGATATATACATTCACATTTACGATCATTTCGGAGAATTTGAAGGATTTCTGACTGTAAATTACTTATTTATACATTCATTTTCAAGAAATCCTGCATGTCGGGTATTAATCTATTCGCTATTAAATTCAATCTATATATAAAGCATTCCTAATTGCTAATGAGTTCTAGTTTATATAAACATTCTTCTTTGCATGTTAAGATGTTATTAACTAAAGACTAGCTGTGGAAAAACTTTTCTTTAATCCTAGTATTCACGCAATCTAATAGCCCCGACAAGGAAGTTAAAGGTTAATTAAAGGAAGTTAAAACGTTCATTAACTTCTGTAACACAAATTATTTTTTGTCAATAACATTTGCCTACCTGTGCTGACATATATTTTGACATATTTAAAGGTGTAAAGAAGATGATGTATCAAATATCCTAAAGAAGTCGAACCTTTTATTGTTGTTATATCGTCTGATCTTTTGGGATTATTGCGTTCATTAACCCTATATTAATATTAGATTTCCACTTAAACCGGTGTCTGAAGTATATAAGAGGTGTTGAGTCAAGACATCTCGCGACCGGACTGAATAAAACCAACTCTGTTATTGTATTGAATGGTTGCGTTTTATACTTTATGAACTGTGACATTCTTATATATTTTATTATTATTTCATGCCAATGAGCATCAAAATTTGTATTTGCTTGGAGTCTTTATTCACACATTAGATTATTATACACAATATTGCATCTGTTGTTTGATCAACAATTTCCGTAACAAGGATTTTTTTCTGGATTTGTTTTGAAGTATAAGACAATACCACTGATGTTCAGAGGATGGTAATATGATAGTTTTGATTTTTTTAAATGTATGGATTGATCGTCAAAAACATTTCGATCCATTGTAAATTTCAGATATTTTGAACATAAAACAATGTTTTGACTTTATTTGTGAATGGATTGTAGTTATCTTCAACGGCTCGCAGGGACCTGTGAAATGATGTATACTTTAAATAAAGGCATTGAAACAAAAAGCCCTAATTTACAAAAACAGTTGCGGATATATTAATCGAATCAAACAGTAAAATGAACCAAGTCTGGTTTTTGAGCCAGATTGTCTTGGGTCATACGTGGGCCTTGACACAGGATACGCTTATAAAATTAAATCTTTGTTTGTACAATGTATATGCTCGCACACATTTAGATTTGACAATTCTTCGACCAGGCTACCCTTTTGCAAATTGGAACACATAAACCAGAGCCTAGCAGCCTATTCGAAATGTCTTCCTATTAGTCTAACTCAGAAGTGAGTAGGTCGAAGTAAGTACCTTCAATTAATAGGTAATGTGCACCAAATGATATATTAGATAATTGAATTCTATGTACAGATTTTGATGTTAGCACCTATGTCCTCTACCTAATGTATTTCTGTATTTAAATGTAATAGTTTAAAGGAACTACATTTTATCATCTGGAAACAGGGTGGCGAAACCTAGCTGAACGGCTATGATAGCTGCTGATTTAAAAGGATAAAATATCAAAGTCCAACTAATGTTACTGTTTTTGTTTACAGAATGAAACAAAATGAGGCAATTCAAAATAACAATAATTTCATAGACGAATGAATATTACAGCGTATTTTTGGTACATACACACGTAAGGAGAACTATCAACCGATACTTTGTTTTTCTGTAGTAACAGACATTTTTCAAATTGTTTGCAGACCGTTTAAGACAGCTATCACACAATTGCTGTATGCTCTTAAATGTAGCTAGACTAAAAATCGTTAGTAAAATTATCAACACCTTGCTTTCTTATATTGATGCGTGTACAACATTCGAGATGGATATATTTTTGACAATATATCTGAAGTCAGTGATTTGCGAGTACAAACCAATATTTCGAGTCTGCTAGCGTCTCTAACAAACAATCAGCTGTGTAGCGCGTATCGTTTAAAGAATAGATATGGTAGTTGTTTGGAAAATGTACACAAGTATTCACTTTATTTGAGTACTACAAAATTCTATTACGGAAAACTTTTGGCGCAGATACAATGGTATGTACAAAAATTAATGAAAGGAGAAATGATTTTCATTTCAATGGTGTACATTTTCCTGCGTATCATCTATCTGTCTAGTCTTTTTTCGTTGTTGTCATATTGTACTATAAACAGAAGAAACCATCACTTAGTTAAACCAGTTAGAATAATAAAATGCTGGAATGTAGTCATGCTAACTAAAACGGCATATTCATGAGCCGTTACAAATTATTTTATCTAATCACACCTAAGATGAATCTTAACCGGTAACTTCATTTTCGCCATGTTTGCTGTAATACTGCATTGGATATTCTGTCAATAGCTTGCCAAAACGAAGAATAACATGTTATATACCTCTGTACATAGCATCTAACGATTATTCAAAACAGCTACTTGAATGTACATCATATCTATACTGTTTGCTTCACAGCACGGTTCATGTCAACCAGAATCTTCTTTTAATTCATTCTGTCGCGTTATTTGCCTGCGAAGAATTTTCTTATAGATTTGATCAGATTAACGCTGCAGGTGACAAATCATCTCTTGCATAGTTATAAATTCTGTAGAGGGCTAATAAAATCAAAGTAGTGTTTTCTTGCAACAAACGCATTGTAGATTTATTGTATTGTTCCGAATGTAAGTTTATTTGAAGCTCTCCCTAGATAGGCTCCTGGACGCCATCGGTATTTGTATGAAAACTTAAAGCTATATTTACGATATTCTTAGTAAGGATTATCTGGATTCTGTGCTCTCCAATTATCCCAGGAAGCTTCAGTTGAACACACTTGTTGTCGATAACTTGATGTATGTTCCCAAACATGTCCTGGACACATGAAGACTTCAATGCAACAACATTTGCACATAAGACGGCTTAAAACATCTCAGAGTTTTGTGGGTATTTTTTACATATTAGGTTGAATAAAATTCTATTCAAATCATTGCTAACAATGTTATTAAAATGTAATTACAGTGCTGCAAAAATCGACGATAAATCAATAATTTATAA
Source organism: Mercenaria mercenaria (assembly GCF_021730395.1). Taxonomy (NCBI): domain Eukaryota; kingdom Metazoa; phylum Mollusca; class Bivalvia; order Venerida; family Veneridae; genus Mercenaria; species Mercenaria mercenaria. The sequence goes on along the minus strand of NC_069371.1, from coordinate 34,133,679 downwards.
GAATGAAATATGCTGTTGTACTTCATCTCAATTATTTGAAATACCGCTCTGTAGTTGCATTTGCATACGTATATTGCAATTTATTTTTAACTAGAGTTTTTATATATTTTAAGCAAGGAGAGCTTTTGTGTCGCCCTTCGTCTGTCCGTCCGTCCACAATTTCTTGTGAACATGAAAAAGACCACATTTTGCAATCGATTTTAATCAAACTTGCACACAACTTGCATTTGCATAATATCTCGGTTACTTTTGAAAACTGGCCAGATACACTTATGGGTTCCATAGTTGTGGCTCCTTAAAGGGCTAAAATTTGCTATTCTGGCTTTTGCAGCCATATGGATACCACATTTTGTGATCGATATGATATCTCGGTTTCTTTATAAAACTGGCCAGATCCCATTATGGGTTCCGGAGTTATGGGCACTTAAAAGACCAACCGTTTGCTATTATGTCAGTAAATTTTAAGTAAACACCCCTTCAAATAATAAATGGTATTGCCGAAATTGAATGATGGACCTGTCCATTTTTAGAAATTTAGCAGGCTGGCAGGTTAAAATGGTTATCAGCGGGTTCCGTCCCAGGCATGTCAAAAATTTTCATATTTTTCCCGATGTAACGAATGCATTTTTAAATTAGCAATTTAAATACACTTGGAGGATATTTTACGTTATAAGAGTCTTTACAAAAGACAGCTTATAATCATTAACTCGAAAAAATGAAAATGAATGCTCTTAAACATAAACACCTTACAATATAATGAACCAAATACTTTAAATTAATAAAGTAACTTGAAAATGAATGCTCAAATCACGTGTAGATAAATGTGCCGACAAAAATGTATCGCATTAATGCTTTCAGATATTAAATATCAAACTGAAATTGCATCCTCCCCGAACCTGCGGCAACACATGTGAACATGAACAACACGCGTAGAAAGAGCAACGCTTGAAACGGGGCTAAAATACGAAAAAAATGATAGTATAGAGTATCTACCCACAATCTTAGGTGAACAACTCTTAATTGGCCAATAAACTGAAGACAACATGAAAACTGACCTAATGTGAAGGCTCTTTTCCCAACAACTCATCAGGCAGAAAAGCTATATTTAAAACTCTTTGTATTCTCATAGCTTACACTGACAATAATTTTATAAGTTTTGCTGAGGTCCTGCTAGAAAGTTGAGCAGTGCATCAAAATATAATAAAACCTTTAGTATTCTATATACAACATGCACACGTTTTCATGGTTTACATTGACAGTTAGCTTATAAGTTGTGCTGAGGCTCTGCTAGAAAGTTTAGCAGAGCATTAAAATTAAAAAATAATGCATGAATTCCATTCAAGAAATTTTATAACTTTAAGAAACGTTTCATCGGATAAATAAGTTCTGGGGTTTTGGTTCAAGTTGTTTACTGTACTCAATGATGATAACTTGGTTTAAACAAAATTCGATATAAAATGTAAAATGTATATCCCATAATGATAAATAATAAATTATTGTTACATTCATCATTTCAATTAATCATTTTGAAAATATTTCTTTTACTTTAACTCATTTCAAAGCATTTCTCTGATTGTTCAGGAGTATTTCGCTGCAAATAGTTTAACACAAAAGGTCACTGTCATGAAATCATGAAATGTTATTTTATATTTTATACATGTAGTAGTGGATCCGTAATAACACTGCTACGTCCATGTGAATATGTATTTGTAAGCAATTTAGCATTCTCTGGACAAAACTGTAGAGCAAATTGCTAATTGCTTTCCATAAATACGAAAAATAGCATATGAGAATTCGTAACTTGCTGCTGAGTTCTGTGCGTGTCCACTGTCTTAAATTATAAACTGATTTATTTAATATTGCAAACAAGGTAAACGGATGACTTAAAGAAAATCCCAAAATCAATGATCAATGGAAAACTGTCCAGAAGTTGTCCATTTTTTGCTTCAGATATTTTCAGAAGGTCATTTTTTCAAGATATTTCTACTTTTACATGAAGAAGAGGAAAAAGAAATATATTTAGTAAATTGGTTTACTTAGCTATCTTTCACACTGAAAAAAAAAGTTTGCTTGTTTTGTTGGATTTAATGTCGTACCGGCACAATTATAGGTCATATGGCGACATTCCAGTTTAATGGTGGAGGAAGACCCAAGTTGCCCTCCCTGCATTTTTTCATAATAAGCGGGCAACTGGATAAAATCACCGGCGTTCCATAATCTAGCTGGATGGCTTTCTCACATAAACAGTTCAACGCGCCAAGTGAGGCTTGAACCAACCCACATTGTAGAGTGGCAAGTGATTTGAAGCCAGCGACCTTAACCACTCGGGCACGATGGGTACTGAAAAAAGGACGATTTTTTTTTTCAGGTACAATCTGTACAAAGTGAGGCACCGCACTTGAACGACCAATGGCAAAATCACCACTGGGAGGAGTTCAAACCGTTGTATGGTGTGCACTAAACTTCACTTTTAACTCCTATAATGTTCCAAAGTGACTGGACATTGTAAATAAATGTTCTCAACATCTAAGAGAACTTTATAGAGTATTTATTCAAAGTCTGTATTGGGTCATGATTTTTTTTCATTATTTTATTTGATATCATCAGTAACAAATAAACAAATAGCGGTGCCTATTTTCACTATTTCGCGTAGAAACAGCAACAGTATATTTGTAGTTATAAACAAACTTCAGTAGGAAGTCGATGTATAGAGAAATAGTACTCCTGCCTGTCCAAATCTCAATCTAAAAACCAAACCAATCTTTATTCGAATTTAAGCAATCTTTGTTGACAAAAGCCTTAATATCCGCCACTATTGTAGGGGTCACTACCTCAGCGGACCTCCCTGATCTAGGCTTTACCCTCACGCTTGAACTGTAAAAAAGGGTTGTACGGAACATGCAGGCTTTAGAAAAACTTTTCTGCAACTTTTAAAAAATGTGGCAAAGTTTTTCATCATCTAAAAGCAGTAGAATTTTATTACAGATCTCTGTTCCTTCAGAATATAGTCCATGGTAGCCCTAACACTTACATTGTGTAAATGCACAAAACTTCGTGTACACACACTTCTGTGTATACACACCTCTAATAGCAAATAAACTGACCAATTTATAGGCGATAAAATGTAGTTTTCACTCATGTACATGTGTAGGTAGGTATTGCTCGACCGCCCTTTGTAATACACAATTACTTTAATGAATGTCAAGCTTTCAATGAGCAACTGGTCCAATAATGAAACGTCATCAAATACCGACTTATACCAATCGTTTCACGAGTGTTTAACATAGAAGCTTTCAATTATATTCTACCTGTGGCCTAATATTTCATTTGGGCAATGTATTTTATAGATAATGTTTCTGGTATTACATGGCAATCTCTAACGAGTCAAGTTGTTGTATGTGTGATTGTTGAAACAATTTAATTATTACAGACACAAATATACCATAGAAGTAAGATATATTCAATCCATTTACAATCTGAATAAAATAAATATACAATCTGTAATCATTGACTGGATACGCGCTAGTGGATCGTATTTCAGGCATTAAAGCGAAAGCAGACAATTTCATTGCTTTAACTTAGAATCTTTTCGTTGTCAGTGTGTTCAGTTTGTAAATATAATATTGTGTTCTCCCTGACAAACCCATTGAATGAACGGAAGGCATATTATTTCATTTAAACAATATTGAAAGCAACAGTATATCCCTCAGGAGTAACGTACATCCTTGGGTGGATCCAACATGGCTCCTACATCGTCACACCTACATAACATTGCGTTCTCTAAATTTAATATAAATTGAAAAACGTACACCAGCTGCTGAGACATGAAATTTGTGACTTTAGTTAGGAGAACACTTATCCGAACTGCTCTTCTGTGAAATATTTGGATACAGTTTCTGCGATCAATTATGAGAAGCTCAGTTTTAGACGAGACATGATAAAGGTCTGATTACTTATAAATCATATTATTTTCCTTTCGTATAGATCTCTGAATATTATGTTTCTTATCTACATGACAAAAATAGAATGTTTGTTTCTATATTCAACCTTTGTTCGTTACCGACAATCTGATATCAACTAACATTGTCGGATCATTCATTGTAACGTTCAATATATGGAAGGACTTTATACGTTTCAATAATATTACACTACAGTCAAATGCGTAAGAAAGTTTATTCTTAATTTAACAGGATTGTCTTTTACAGTTCAATGTTATTTCAAAATAAAGGTGCAAACGTTTAAATTCAAAGCTCATTTTTGGCAGTGCTTCTTTCACAAAATGATCTTAAAATGATACCAATTCTTAAACTGCTCCTATAAGAAAATAGCAGTTAAACGTCTTTAAAAGACCTGTATTTTAAGATTAAAGCTGTGAAAGACCAGTAAGTAGAAAATGACTAGAAATAATGAGCTAAGATTCACAGTTGTTAAAATACTCAGATATTAAATATTATAAATAGTTGTAAAATAATTACACTTGAAAGTTACACCTGCTTAACTGGCTTGCCACAAAATTACAGCTGTAAATATATTTTGTATTTCAGCCATCTTTAACGCATTTTTGCGGGATATAACTGAAATTCAGATAGACACCACATCTGAAATATTGTGATTTTAACTGATATGGAGTAAGTGTAACTGTTTAAACCTCTGATATAAGTAGTTGTACAAGGGCATGTTTTAAATAGGCATTGATGATTTACTGTATTTTCCGGACAATAGGCCGCTGCACTGTATTGGCCGCAGCCGTATATTTTAACTATATCAGAAATAAAATTTATGGTATAGGCCGCTCCGGCATATTGGCCGCGGCCAATACACCGCAATGCGGCGAACTTGACCATATTGTTTAAAGACTAGCTGTCCTCAATATATAGTAATTAAAGTCGGTTGAATTTACTGATAATCACACTTGTTAATCCGTCAAATGCAGTGAACTATTACGTTCGAACTGTAAGTTACCGCTAGCTGTTTTCAAAGGCCCTCTTCATCTTTAAAATTACTGTACCTCTATTTTCGGCCCCGAAAATAATGCCCCTTTTTCAACACCTGTAACATTTCTACATTTTTATACCTGTAAGTTTTGGCATTATTCGAACTGTTTTACATCTGTTTTATAGGTGTAAAATGCTATCTACAACTGTTAAGTCAGCAGATGTAAATTTGAAATAATCACCACTGTAATTATGAAGAAAAACGCAGCTGTTATTGCTGTTAACTTTCATACAGGCTTGTCCAGTTTTCTTGTTGATATGTTTCCATGATGGTGTTCAGTAGTGTCGTTATCATACTATGTTCTACTTGCCGCATTTGGCCGATTAAAGCCTGTTCTACATGTATACATTTTGTTTATACAACTGTAAAGTACAAATGTAAGTAAGGCGTTTTGAGGTCATGCACTTACTTAGACAGAAACTAACGTTTTCGAAACTTATTTTAGTTTGTGACATTTGAAACGGTTTTTTTTACTCGCCTTTCCAATTTCTTAGTTTGATGTTTTTGCATATTTTATTCGTGACAAAACTAGTCTGTGACCAAGGGTGATGATGACGACACTGTCTTACAATCACGCGGCAACAGCATAGCGAAGTCAACAGTTTGATTTATCCGTATTCAATTTTGCTACTTTAGATAAGATTCACAAAAAGATGTCATAGATGTGTTAACTTATAAATTAAGTGTGTTGACTGTTAATGTTAGTATTCGAAAAGAAACTTAACAATATACAGTACAACGGGTATGACTTGCACTGAGACTTAATGTCTTTGTCAATTAGCATAAGACAAGGCCAATTTGACCATTTGGAAACACCAACTTAACAAAGAATAATATTTCTACCGTAAACAGAAACTATACTGTTTACGTTGTAAACAGATACGATGCTATACTATTTACGTAAGACACGGAAACATCCGGTAATGTATCAAATTGTTTCATAGATATTTTCGCCAATCTATAACATCAAATCGGCCATTCTCTGGAATAATATTTGAAAGACTCTCTGAGAGTTTGGCATTTACAATAAAGAAGATATTAGTTAGGTACCATTACAAATATCTAATAGGAAATTAGGTCAAAATGAGTATACAAATTCTACTTTTCAGATGATAGCGATATATGCGTTTATTATACAGGCATTCATTTTATTCAATGTATAATGTACGTATAATTGCGTTAAACCGCTTAAGCGGCTAAGCGTTTATAATTTAAATCAATAAAACATAAGATCACAAGAGACTTTGTAACTTGTTCTGCCAAAGACTAAACCTGCATATTTTTTATCTAAAGACTCCAGTGCAGATTTATGCACCTTTTCAGTTCTAGTTTTTTATTTTATAAACTTATAAAGCCCTTTTGAACATGTATAAAAGGTGCTATTAATATAAATGTGGTATAAAACTACTACTAATAGACATTTACGGATTAAGTCTACGTGGACTGTGAACACCTAAGACGATCGATTTTTCAAGGGGACCGTCTCAACATGATAATTTTAATTTATGTTTGGTAGGAAAACTTTCCTATAATGATGGTAAGGTCTGGCTTAATATGTCACTGCACAGGATAATATTTGGATTTGTCTGTCCGTCCGTCTGTTCGCCAGAGAAATGTTTTGTTATACATATCGCAAAAAGTATTTGATCTAGCGTCATAACACTTTCCTGAAATGTTCTTCAATATTATAAGTTGCGCATCTGCGACAAAGTTGAAAAGATGGGCTAGTCTGATCGCAATGTATCCGTATTCCATCGTCGTCGTCGTCCAACATGAAAAAATTTAAACTGGGTTAGTTGGGATCAGAATGTAGGTCAGCAGGTAAAACATTGTGAAAGATGTAGAAAACGTAATATCTTGCGTCTCCATTCCTTTGTTGTTATTATACGCCCGAAAGGCCGTATTTTGGGATACCACAGGTGTTCATCTGGCTGTCTGTCTGTCTGTTTGTCTGTCTGTCCATTTGTCCGTTAACAATTTCGTGTCGACTCCGCTCCTTGAAGGATTTTAAACAAGCTTGAAACAAATGTTATCCACATCAAGAGGACGTGCAGAGCGCCTGTATCAGGTGGCTTGCTTTAAGGTCAAGGTCACACTTAGGGGTCAAGGTCATATGACTTTGTTTCGTGTCCGCTCTGTAACTCTTGATCTGTATGAGGGATTATAAAGAAACATAACACAAATGTCCACCACATCGAGTCGACGTGCAGAGCGCATGTTTTGGATGGCTAGATACAAGGTCAAGGTCACACTAAGGGGTCAAAGGTCATATAACTTTGTTTCGAGTGCGATGTGTAACTGTTGAACTGCTTGAAGGATTTTAAAGAAACTTGGCACAAATGTTTACCACATTGAGACGACGTGCAGAGCGCATGGCTCGCTTCAAGGTCAAGGTCACACTTAGGGGTCAAAGGCCACATGACTTTGTTTTGTGTTTATGTTGCTTTGCATTGCGGTGCTCTTGGTTTTATTTGGCATATCCATTTTTTGTTCACTTACAATATTTTTGTATTGAATTACTTCCCTTTTATGTTACTATAAATAGGTTATTTTGTAACATTTTTATTACTGGCCGTAGGGAAAAAAACCGATACCACTTTTCTGTGGTACAACATGGATGGTACCTGCGAAGTTAAGGTGTATTTTGACATATCTGTACCTGGTAATGATTTTAGTGGACTTAGAGTTTTTCGGGGAATTTCTTCCCTTTGTTGTCCTTTTCGTTCGGGCTTCAACAGTAAAGTTCTTTAAATGTTGCTCCCATCCCCTGATATAATCCTTCGGGCGTATATTGCCCCGCTTGGCGGAGCACTTGTTATTTCTGTATTAGCGTTAAAGACTTTGTATTTGTATAACTTTATTGTTTTAATTTGCCAGTAGTGGATGGACGAAGAGATGGACAGCTTTTTTACTAGATAAATGAACGGAAGATAGGAAAATAATCAAAATAAAAAAATTCTTCCCATTTATACTGTATTATGGCATAAACATGAATGAAATGAAATTTATTTCTTTTTGACAGTTATCAGTTTATACAATCAATCCGATGTTTTCTTCTACACACAAGGAATGCACAGACATGTACGGTTCTTGAAAGTCGTTGTCGTGAGTGCCTCCATACAGAGCTTACGCTCTTGTAACACTTCAATTCTGCGATTGAATGTTCTACAGTTATTCTGTAATGACATATATATTTGTTGAATTTAGTACATTTAATTAAAAAGGGGCATAATTCTGTCAAAATCCAAACAGAGTTATGAGGATTGCTTTTCTTGGTGTAGATTTCGATAGTAAATAACTATTTTAAGTTTCAAGTCAATAGCTTTGATAGTAACAGAGATATTTGACTTTATCAAAAACTTTAACCAAAAATTCTAAGTTAAAAAGGGGCATATATATAATTCTATCAAAATTCAATCAGAGTTATGCGGATAGTTTCTCCTGGTGAAGTCTTTGATGGTAAATAACTATTTTAAGTGTCAAGTCAATAGCTTCGATAGTAACAGAGATATTTGCCTTTATCAAAAACTTTAACCAAAAATTCTAAGTTAAAAAGGGACATAATTCTAACAAAATTCAAATCAGAGTTATGGGGATTGTTTCTACGCGTGTAGACTTAAATAGTAAATCAGTATTTTAAGATTCAAGTCAATAGCTTTGATAGTAACAAAGATATTTGACTTGATCAAAAAAATTTACAGAAAATTCTTAATTAAAAAGGGGCATAATTCTGTAAAAATTCAAATCAGAGTTTTCCATGTGTAGACTTCGATAGTAAATAAGTATTTTAAGTTTCAAATCAATAGCTTTGATAGTAACAGAGATATTTGACTTTATCAAAAATTTTAACCAAAAATTCTAAGTTAAAAAGGGACGTAATTCTATCAAAATTCAAACAGGGTAACGCAGAATGTTTTTCCTGGTGTAGAATTCGATAGTAAATAATTATTTTAAGTTTCAAGTCAGTAGCTTTGATAGAAACAGAGATATTTGACTTTATAATAAAATTTAACAGAAAATTCTTGATTAAAAAGGGGCATAATTTTGTAAAAATTCAAGTCAGAGTTGTGGGGTTTGTTCTTTCTTATGTAGACTTCGATAGTAAATAACTATTTTAAGTTTCAAGTCAATAGCTTTGATAGTAACAGAGATATTTGACTTTATCACAAACTTTAACCAATAATTCTAAGTTAAAAAGGGGCATAATTCTATCAAAATTAAACAGAGTTATGCGGATAGTTTCTCCTGGTGAAGCCTTTGATGGTAAATAACTATTTTAAGTGTCAAGTCAATAGCTTCGATAGTAACAGAGATATTTGCCTTTATCAAAAACTTTAACCAAAAATGTTAAATTAAAAAGGGGCATAATTCTGTAAAAATTCAATCAGAGTTATGGGGATTGTTCTTTCTTGTGTAGACTTTGATAGTAAATAAGTATTTTAAGTTTCAAGTCAATAGCTTTGACAGTAACAGCGATATTTGACTTTATCAAAAAAAATTAACCAACGGAGACGCCGACGCCGACGCCGGAGCGAGTGCAATAGCTCTACTTTTTCTTCGAAAAGTCGAGCTTAAAACAGGCACATCCAAATTTATATCACCTACCGCATAGTGATGATATTATAACTCAAACCCTATTGCCGTTTTTCATATCGCGCATAATATAATTAAACTATGTTGAGACGGTCCCCTTGAAAAATCTGTCGCCTTAGGTGTCCACAGTCCACGTAGACTTAATCCGTAAATGTCTACTACCACCAACACTACTACTACTACTACTATTACTTACTATTTGCTGCTACTTACTACTACTTACTAGTTACTACTACTACTTACTACTACAATAATAATAATAATAATAATACTAATAATAATAATAACAATAATAATAATAATAATGATAAAAAATGAAATGCATTAAAGGCTTGTTTATGTACTTTTGTGCGTGTTTCCTTTCTAAGTTATATTCTGTAGGGAAAAAGTATGTGTTGATTTGCAGAATCCCTAGGGATTAGATTATGCCCAAGTATGTTAGTTAGAGGGCACCAACTTATTCCAGAATTGCATTACAAAATTGATATTTCTTAAATTAGCAGTTTGAAACCACAACGCAAAATAATACACTGTTTCTTCTAACACAGTCTGACAGGTTACGGGCAAGCTGTTATCAATTACTGCTGCAATACTTGATACCGTCTTTCTCTAAGATGATTTTCCCTGTTTCCGTCTGTTGGAAACAAATAAACTACTCATCTTATAAAAAGATTGTGCCAATGAGATATATTTCACTTGTGGGATAAGTTAAAATGCCATAATATCTTATCTACTGGCATGAGCTGTCAATATGCCACACACCATTTTTTTTGTGATGCCGTATGTAAACATAGATGTGCAGTTAGTTTGACACTAGAAAGGAGTTTTTATCAGAGTATTTAAAAATTGAATGAAATGTATGCTTAATGAAATTAATAGATGTTAAAATAGAGAGAGACATTATTACAACACCAGCTTTAAAGAATTTGCATTTAATATTTTAACAAACGTTGGGACGTTTCACATTCCACTTCACTTTTATACTAACATATGCTCTTCTTACCCTTATAATTGGATTATATTTTAGAGTATTTATGATATCTTAGTCGTAGTTGTGTTTTTCGTGTCGTTGAAAATTTCAAAATTGGTATCAATTCATTTAAACATGCAATAAGTACTGCATTTGTAAATAACCATTAACTAAACTATCTAAGTCAAGCGACGCCGTTACTAATACACATATGAGCCGTGCCATGGGAAAACCAACATAGTGGGTATGCGGCCAGCATGGATCCAGACCAGCCTGCGCATCCGCGCAGTCTGGTCAGGATCCATGCTGTTCGCTATCAGTTTCTCCAATTCCAATAGGCTTTAAAAGCGAACAGCATGGATCCTGACCAGACTGCGCGGATGCGCAGGCTGGTCTGGATCCATGCTGGTCGCATACCCACTATGTTGGTTTTCTCATGGCACGGCTCATATAGATTACAATATTTTATACTTCAAAAAGATCCATGATATTTGATATTTACGGATCTACCTCTGGAAGGGATCCATAGTTCAAAATTTATTTTAAAAAACATTTTGCACCCAATGTTGCAATATCGAACAGTCACAGTGTAACGGTTAATAAAAGTAACAACATAACTAATGTAATTGTGATTCGAATTATTACTGAAACACTCAGCGCTATTCGAAACTATTTAATTGTCAACAGCTAATCTTCTTGGTTTTCTCTTAGTCATTTCATGCCATTAACAAATGAGGAAGTTTAAATTCAGATGAAGTAAGCCGTATGGTAATTGTTAAAAGTTGATATATTAAAATCTCGAGTCCTTTTTTTCACACAATTACCGATGTCTTGGCGAGACGGAATTAAATACTTTTTTCGTTAAAACGTGATTCAAAACTCACAGATGAATGTGCCGAATATAACTATAATTTATACGCAGCAAGTCGTCGAATTGCTTTACCAACAAAACCCATGGTAATATTGCATAATTATTTCACAAGCTGCATATTAAATGTGATAATTTTCTAGCCAGATATCTCTTGTCTCTAAGTTTACAGTAAATTGATGTACACAGTAAAGTTGTAAAGTTTGCGAATACCTTAGAATGAGGCGGTTTGTTTATATGCACACACATGTATTTTCTCCGCTTTGCTACAGTTACTATTGATGTAATTTTGGTCCATATATAATTCATTATGTTTTGTTTTTAAGTAAAGGTTATACAGGCTGACGATGTGGTATGTATCACAAATCTGTGTTGGCCAAGTACCACGAGTCTGTTGCATTTTGTCACAATAATGACCCTCTATCTGTCTAAGAACTTTGGTACTAATATCTCATATTCATTTTCTTTGTATACGTCCACTTCTCTTAAATACTGTAGCTTCAAAACCATACATTTCCATCATCTATTATAGGTGATTACAAAGACAAACAGAACAGAACAGAACAGAAAATTTATTTACAACTCGACTCGAACATGTTCATCGTCACATATACTGTACATACCTGCGTGTATACGAGGGAGTATATCAATATAAATACATATAAAATAAACTAAACTAAACTAAATACATGTTGATATACTTTAAATTGTACTTCTTAATTTATGATCATGACTTGCTACAAATTAAGTACCAAATGATTTATTAAATTTTGACTTCATAAATAAATTTAGCAAAGAGTTTAAAGATGACAGAATGACAATTTATTATTTCAGTGCGTGAGTACAAATTTCACATTAAACTATAACAACATATCCAATTTCTTATGTTTATGCGTATCAAAGTCAGTAAGAGAAGCAACCTATACTTTACTTTGTAATAAATGATACCAATAGATTAACCATGAGCTCGCCGAGACCAAGAACTGCATTAGTAATAATGACATACACCGCTGTTCATATAATAAGAATATATAAACTACTTGAAACAATAGGTGTAAATCCTTACCGAAACAAATGAAGGGTTGCCAACTAAAATAAAATAGCATAAGTCGTTTCTTGCATATTGCTTCATGTCAAGCGTTAGCGACGCAATTTTTACTACAGTAACTGTTATAAACTAACTGGTTGCATATATGGTCAGATACTGAGACAATTGATAGGTTTCCCGTCTGAGACTTAGTGCATTAATTTTGTTTGTTTGTGTTTCTTTTTGTTTCTTTTTCCTGTCATTTTATCAAATTCGACTCAGGATTTTAAGAAATTTGCAATATTTATTTATTTACTTAGCGTGTATCGATATATAAAACCCAGGATATGATCCAATTATATATAAGTTCACTCTCACGGGTTTTGTCAGATAATAGGCGATTTTGGTACTTTGTCCGCACAAATTGCATGTTTGCGAGGTAAAATTCATCAATCTAATACATGTTAATAGTCAGAAATTCGCCCACGTTTCCAAGCAATTTAAGCCATTGCCTCGGTAGCTGAATGGCTAAACAGGCAGTTGTTACTTTTTTGTAACCTATCAGGAGTAAAATGTAGTAAAAAGATGGTTACCGGTAAGAAATAGATTTACTTTTATTACTCATAAGCTATATTACACACGCAAGAGGTCTATAAGTATTGAATGATTGTATAACGTAAAGCTTGACATTTATTACAATGAAGTCCTTTGTGAAAAGTAAATGTCACCATTAAATTTTGATTACTATCTACCGTATTATAGATGGTAAAACAGATATACAAATGTTTGTTGTTGATAGGACTTCGTTTCTTTAACTATATATTATAACATAACATATAATGATAATCATATATAATAACATAATGTTCATTTTTTTCCTCTTAACGTATCTCGATTCATTTGAAAAGAATTCACAAATACAAATTATTAAATAAATTCAAATTATAACTAACACGATAACATTTCTATGGAAAGTTGGGATTATGTAAAACATTTCCTTTGAAGAATTGCATTCATAAAAATGTGACATATGAAGTAAATATTCTAACATGAACTTCAGCAATTTTACCCAATTCAGTTTTAAAGGACAAAAAAATTTTGATGATATTACATACTTTTTGCAAAACATGCTTTAAAAATTCACTTTGTCCTCTACATTGAACACATTTGGTGCACGTTTAATCATTTGTTTCCATGTTAAGGGAGCAATGTTGTTCTCATATTAATCCATCTGCTACGATTTCTTAAATCATTTCAAGAAGTGAAAGAATTTTCAAAATCGATTTAAGAAAAGGCTGCCTCCATGATCAGTCATTTTCTTAAATTTTAAACTGCCATATCTTTTTAAATAGTGGTCCGATTAAAAAAAATATTTCAGCGTTATGAATGGCTTAAGGGTGGCTTTCATATATTTAACTTGTCAGGCATTCCTTGCCCTTTAAGTTTAGAAATACATGTACCAACAACTTTGTGATTTTGTAACCATTCGGCTTATATTTCTTCTGTTAAAATTTTCAGCGACATTATCAGTATGAGTGTCTGTTTGTCAAATGTAGTTTGACTTCTATTTAATTTAGGCTGATTGGCAAAAACTGTTTCTCATGTTCCTAAGTGCGATATCAATAAGATTTAATTCAAGCAACGTGTCATCTGCTCTAAATTAATTTGTTAAGTCTCTTGCGCCCGCATGATTCGACTAGACACTATATCTATTACGCGTTCTAGTTGAGAAAAACAAAAAAATTACGTAAGAAGTAAATATATTCTGTTAGAAGTTGGGAAAACAAACACGCAATTTTTGTATGACATGAAATTATCTGAAAATAAATTGTTGACGCTTCTCTCTTATCCTGTCTTTAGTATTTGATTTAGACTTTTGTTGCAAAAAATAAAAGGTAAGCATAGATTTCTAGGAAGCACAAGAGCATCCCATACACAGCCATACAGACATGCATCATAAAACATGTAGTTTTTTTTTATTATAATAACTATGTAGTTCAGCTACATGTCGTAAATATGGCGCAATATGTTGACTTATGTGATTTGAGACATAATCATTATTAAATTACTATTATATCAATTAACGGTACTTAATAAAGTTGAAAGTACTTTAGAAAATGCAATGACATTAAAACCATTCCTTGCCAGTTAGTATACAATGTCTACTTGGCAACTGTCTAATAATGCTTATTTCGCATGCTAAGTGTATGTCATGACTATGATTAAGCTTTCATTCAGGGCTGAATCGGAATAAGACTCAATTTTCTTGCTAATGTATGTAGTGTTAGCTCTACTTTCATTTTCCACAAGTAAGAACACTTGTAAACTGTATGTGAAGATTTGAATTGTTTAGAGTATCCAATATAGCGCTTAATAGTAGTCAGCTGGCCTTTTTTATCCAGTTTCTTTATCTGTAACAGTCCCATTTATGTCTCATAGCTTGCTACGAGACAGTGTGCCGCGTGCATGAATCAGGTTGGTAGGTAAAAAGGTCAAGGCCACAAATGGAGCTCAAATCTCAAATTTGTCCTTCGTATTTCATATTCAGAGCATAACTTAATTCCCATTCAATGTATTGACTTTAATCTTGACAATTTGGTACGTGGTGCTTCGACGATGTGCAAAGCAAAGGAACCAGGCCTGTAGATCAAAGATAAAGGTCAAAGCAAGGTAAAGTATGTCGGCCATATTTTGTGTCAAGAGCATAACTTAATAACCATTCAAGATTTTGACCTCAAACTTGACTTATAGGTCAGTGGTTAATAGTTGTTTTGAGGACTGCAACAACCCACTTTTTTGTGACTTAATATTCAAGGGCATGAACCAGGTCGTTAGGTCAAAGGCCAAGGTTACAGCAAAGTCAAATATATCCATCATACTTTGAAGTTGCGCTTTGGTCAAAAATACAAGGGACAAATTTGAACTAACTGTGACCTTTCTCTTTGACGTATGGACCAAGTTGAAGCACTTTACACATTGTCTGATTGCAATCAACCTTCATGCTAAGATTAAAGTCCATACTTTGAATGCTGATTTTTTCATGATCCGGACACGAAATATAAAGGACAAATATGACATTTGAGCTTCATTTGTGGCCTTGACCTTTGACCTACCGACCATGTTCATGCGCCCTGTACATTGACTTATGGTCACCTTCCTATGAGCCCAGTTTAAAGTCAATACATTGAATGCTCAAATAGGTATGCTCCTAAATATGACGGACGGACGAACAGATAGATACACGGACATATGCGTTTGACTGAAGAAAATATGTCAAATTCACCAGATATGATAACAAACACATGATTGTTACAGCTATATAGATGGTTTCAAATTGATTACATGCTTTCTGCGGTTCTCATTTTCTTGGGTGTAGAACTTTTCATATGGGGAAGCCATCCAGCTGCCTTACGGAAGGTCGTTATTTCTACCCAGGCGCATGTCCATGCCTTAATTAATGACAATAATAACACCTTGGGTTTTCCTCCATCACCAAAATCTGGGAAAAGTCGCTGTATTGCCTAAACTGTGTTGACGTGACTCTAAAATAATATTTCTAAGTACAAAAAAACACATCAATTGTAATATGACACAGATACAAATATATTAAGAACAAAGTTTCTTTATTAGGCATGACAGTGAAATTGTTTGTCTTAAGTTATGTGTATTCGAGTAGCTCGGTATTGCAGTTCTGCACTTTCGGAACATTTTCTTTTGCAACTAGAAACTGAAGGCAATATTTAAACAAAATTGAAGTCCAAACATTTTATGTTATTACTTTTATCTTTACTTGCCGTTTTTATCAAATGTAATGTACATTTATATGTAAGATAATACCATGTCTGCTTTACATATGATTTCCAGATAAATATTGTTATGTCATGACTTATCGCACATACAGAACTACCTTAAAAGCCAGTCATTGTTTTACTCCCTGAAAAGAAAATGACTAGGTAAGTGAATTCTTGTGTTTTCTGATATCTACGAGTATACCCCTGATAACTGGTCGTAAATCCGTGTCTGTGCCGTAATTATGTATAAGTACAATATTCTGTAAACCGATCCTTTGAAAGCAACAAAATAACATAAAAACAGACTCGGTTTCATCTAGTCTGTTCATGAAAAAACCAATACTCGTGAGAAATGTCCTAAAATGAAAACAACATTTTACTTCTAAAATGAGGACGTTTGTGCAGGATGAGGTTGCCTTTGGGACTTGATTTAAAAAAGAAAATAATTTGACATTTTAACTAAAGTAGGCGTGAATTGTATACCCCTCATAGGTATATGCTCAAGTTTCATATTTCCGAGCATACCAGAAATCTGTACGTCCTAAATAAAAATAGTTTAGTGCTAGTTTGAAATAATAGATAACAGAGAAATGAAAAATGTGACAGTCTACGCAATACCTTTTTTTGTGGTGGTGGTGGGGGGGGGGGGGGGGGGGTGTTAACGTCGCACCGACACAATTATAGGCCATATGGTGACTTTCCAGCTTTGACGGTGGAGGAAGACCCCAGGTGCCCCTCCGTGCATAATTTCATCACGAACGGGCACCTGGGTAGAACCACCGACCTTCTGTAAGTCAGCTGGATGGCTCACATGAAGAATTCAACGCCCCGAGTGAGGCTCGAACCCACATCGGTGAGGGGCAAGTGATTTAAAGTCAGCGACCTCAACCACTCGGCAACGGAGGCCCCTTACGCAATACCGCTATTATTACTGAGTGTGCATGCTTTTGTTGTTTTGTTCCGCTCAAATGTAATCATCTATCATTTTCTCTTAATGTCCCTGGCTACTTCTCTCGGATTATATCAAGCAATGACAACATTATAACAGCTATAAATAGGCTTATCTGTATCATAATTATCTCTGAACGTGATTGATTTTGGAAAGCTTCTGCAATTCGAGATATTTCTAATTGCATTTGCAACGTGCATTGGCATATAAATAATACATAGACTGACAACATTTCGGCCTTAGAAAATGAACATATGATCGTCTTAAAAGAAATTTCCATGATGGCCCTATATCGCTCACCTGAGTTTAGTTGCTTGCTTGAACAAATTTCTTTGCTAAAACTTCAAAATGAAACAAGGGACCACCTGGGAGTGATCTATATCGACCCCAGGGTCATGATTTGAACAATCTTATTACAGAACCACTAAAGCATGCTAATATTAAATACCTACTTTTACTGGAATGAAACTTCCTAGGCATTTTGTGTCTCTACCTCATATTAGAGAACAACCGTGTGTTTTCATTTTGTAGCATACTGTTATTTGCCTGACATCCAAAGAATAGCGTATCGCAAACATTCTGCAGGTATGCAATGACAGTTTAGCCGCTCATTGGTTTCACGCGTGTTAACAGCAAACGGGTTTATGCCAATTTTATCGGCTGATAAATCAGGTTATTTAAAAAAGACAACTGTTGTGCATAGCTGATGCAGCGAAATTTAACCATACAGATTCTACTTGTTGAAGAACATTTTTTGACCTGAATTTGCCTTACTCCGACGGCAAATGAAACAAGAAATATCTTTAAAAATGATGGTCGGCGAATTGTAATAAGGAAAGAAGTTTATAAATTTTTCATCTAACATTCATCTTTCATCTAACATTTTTCAAATTGCAAAACTAAACACCGCACTTTAACAATTTAAATGGTTCTCTTTTAATTTTTCGCAAAGGTTTCGTAGGGTTGCAATGTTGTTTCGTTTATCCTTAGACGAATCATTACAGCAGTAGTTCGATGAAGATTCATGAAGCGGTTCATGAGAAGAGGTCATTAATATTAATATTTATATTTTTAGCTAAATTGGTCCCTATCCCCATTTGTAACAAAATAGCAGGAGACCTTACGATATTGTTACACATCGAGTTTGATAAAAATCCATTACATTTTAGTGGTTAATGCGAAGAAAGGCATATCTACTTTTAGCTATAGTGGTCCCTAATAGGGCCCAAGTTCCTATATAAATAAATTTGGAAGAGGACCTTATAATGATGCTCCAGACCAAGTATGACAAAGATCCACCAAGCTGTTCATGAGACGCTGTATAAAGGCATTTCTAGTTTTAGCTCTAGCAGCCCCTAAAAGGGGTCAAATGTCCCAGCTGAACAAAGTTGGCTGCGGGCCTAATATAGATGCTACAAATCAAGTTTGATTAGAATACATGAGAAAAAATCAAAGGATTTTTTTATTTATTATTTTTATTTATTTCTAAAATAGGCCAACTGATCCCGCTTTAACAAATGCATATTCGCTATTCGTGAATCTTTGGACAATGACGTCACACCTATAAAAAGTGAAGGTCAAGCAAATTACAATTGTTATTATTTCAATATTTCGGTTTCATAAGCAAATTTTGACCGCATAAGCAAAGTTTGACCGTAGTTATATCACATAGATAAACTGTATGCAACGTACCTTCATTTCAGTGTAAAATGAGATTCAGTCATTATATAGCATATATATAATGAAACAGATTTCAACTGAGTTCAATACTTGCATACAATACTAAAAAAAAATATTCATATATAACAAATCAGTTAAATAATTTGTAACAAATATATTAAAGCAAACAAGTACTCATTTTAATATGCAAACTGAATAAGTCACAAAAGCAAGAAACCTTTTCATATACAGACGACAATTGTAACAATGAAAATCTTTTAAAAAGCACTTCTCTACATATAAGACTCTTATCACACCCTTATTCATGTGATACGCAGACCGTATTCAGCTCTTTCTTTAATTTGATATATGTTGGTATTTGAACAGGTTTTTATCATATTTATTAAACTTACTTATTATTTTGAGATATATCAATATTCTTGCTAAATATACTGAGCCAAAGTTAGCTTTAAAACTGTGAGCAGCGTCGTTTAGGATAAACGCTTTGTCTATATTTCACTCAGCGTAGCACAGTCAACAGAGTGAAAGAAATTGACACTCTCGTCCAATCAGGCAGAGTGTTGCATAAATCTTCCGTTTCGATAGATTATCTATAATGCGTTATCAAGTAGTTTGATTGGCAAACTGAAGTCACGTGGCATAGGAAAACGAAAACAAATTTAGACGGCGTCGCCGAAAAATGGTAGGAGTCGGTAATTTCAAATATCCAATTAAGTAGAAAAGGCTTGGTTTTGATATTGTTCTAGCTGATATAAATAAGAACAAGAGGGTCATGATGACCCTAGCCAGCTCACCTGAGTAATATGAGCTACATGTTATGTTAAAATATTAAGAAAGTAGGTCAATACGTCACATCCATGGCCAATAAATGTAGGTGTTAAGATCAGTGTGCAAAACTGTATATTTGGTCGTCTCTAATGTAAATATAGTTAAGCAGGTTGGGCACATCTTCCGATAGGAGTATATTACCTGGATCGGGGGTGTCTTACGGGATTGATTATATTATGTAATACAAATTTCAAGGCTGTATCTTAAAAAAACACAAGAAAGTAGGTCAGTAGGTCAAGGTCAGTCAAGTGACCCCTTATTACTTGGGGTTATCAGGTAATTATAATTAAACAGTCTAGGAAATATGATCAGGTAATTTTTTCCTATATAACTCATACGGGGGGCCTCTTTTGATTCAAGGGGCATAATTTGAACGGTCATTTTAGAAAACTACTAGGCAATGCTACATACCAGATATCAAGGCCTAGGCCTTGAACATTCAGACAAGAAGATTTTTAAAGATTTTTCCTATATAAGTCCATGTAAAACTTGGGACCCCCAGGGCAGGGCCTCTTTTCACCCCAGTGGGATAATTTGATTTGGACAATTTTGGTAGAGGACCACTAGGCAATGCAACGTACCAAATATCAAAAGCTTAGGTCTTGCAGTTTCAGGCAAGAAGATTTTAAAAGTTATTTTCCTATATAAGTCTATGTAGAAGTTGAGACCCCCGGACAGGGCCTCTTTTCACCCCAGGGTAATAATTTGAACAATCTTGATAGAAGACTACAATGCAACGCTACATGTTTAATGGTTTTTTCCTATAAGTCTATGTAAACAATGTCTATGTAAATTGAAGACATTTACTCACCATGCTTGCCCATATCAACCTACAGTAAATATGTCATATTCACTAAATGTAATAACAAACACATGATCTTTAAAGCTATATAAATGATTTCAAAATGTTGATTACATGCTTTCTGTTGTACTCACGTTTTGGGAGTAGCACTGTTCATGTTAGGAAGCCATCCAGCTGCCTTTCTGAAGGTCGTCGACTGTCCAAGCCTTAAATAATGGTCATAATAAAACCTTGGGTTTTCCTCCACCACCAAAATCTGGGAAAAGTCGTAGTATTGCCTAAACTGTGTTGATGTAACTCTAAAATATTTTTTTTTTCTAATTACACATCAATTGTAATATGACACAAATAGGACTACAGTTAAAAGTTACGTTATAAGGCATCACAGTGAATTTGTTTGTCTTAAGTTATGTGTATTTGAGTAGCTCGGTAGTGCATTTCTGCACGTTCGGGTTATTTTCTTCTGCAATGAGAAACTGAAGGCAATATTTAAACAAAATTGAAGTCCCAACAATTTATGTTATTACTTTTATCTTTACCAAAATGTAATTTTGCTGTTTCTATTAAATGTAATGTACATTTATAAGTAAGATCCAGATAAACATTGTTACATCATGACTTCCGGTTACCGCACATACAGAACTACCTCAAAATCCAGCCCTGAAAGGAACATGAATAAGTAAGTGAATTCTTGTGTGTGTTTTACGAGTATACCCCTGACAACTTGTCGTATTTCTGTGTACGTGCCGTAATTAGGTATATGTACAATATGAAAAGGTCTTACGATACTTGCTTATACATTCATTTACTTTGAATTTCATATGCCAAAAGGTCTTTGTCAATGTTTGTCACTAAAGTATGTATATGCGAAAAAAATCAAATATGAGATAGTCCAATGTCTTTCAGTGGTACTTGATTCGAACATTGAACACCAATGGAAAATTCAAAATGTGAAATATCTTACCTTTTACTGTTAACAATGAGTTTTAAAAGTTATCGCTATGTAACTACATTTAGATTTTCAAACCACTGTGATGACCCTTAATTTTATAATAGGGGCTTGACTTTGACGTTTTAGTACTTTTCTATGATCAATTCGTTTAAAAATATCTGTAAACAGATCCTCTAAAAACAACATAAAAACAGACTCGGTTTTATCGAGTCTGTTCATGAAAAAAGCCAATACCCGTGAGAAATGTCAAAAACGAAAAGAACATTTTACTTCTAAAATGAGGACGTTTAAACAGAAACACATAATTATATAACACAATTATCGTCTGAGAAGTGCTTTGTTTATTCGTAAATGAACATCACTTAAACCATCAAGCGGACACATTACCCCATATATGTACAGGAAATCGATATAACATGTTTTATGGCTTATTTGCCAAGCATTATCTCACTTACGCTGCTACTGCGTCATGTATTCATTATTGAATAGTGTTATTACGTCCTCTGACAAGGAAAACAAACATTTATAAGAAGACATCGTTCTAAGTGTTTCTCGTTTTAGCTCTGACTGCTTCCGACTTCCTCTAGACAAACGTGAGGGGCATGTGCAAGAATACTACAGATCTATCTTTAAAGTTAGACTGTTAGAATGATGCTTAAATGTTTTGATTTTTGTTACCTGAAGTAAGTCAACAATGTAATAAAGCAAAAATATTTTAACATACTTGAGAAACGTCTGTGCAAAGAAATCAAGAAAGGTCAGTTCAAAGAAGTCTAAATAACAATTATTTTGGCAGATCCATCAAGTGCTTAATGATGAAAATAGTCTAATTTTTTTTTTTGTTTTGTTCTGGTGGTCCCTACATTTCATTCATGCAAAATATTTCAAGAATTCTTAGAGGGGTCTATGCATCGATATTACAAACTAAATTTTGTGTTATTTCGACGAGGAGTTCCGGACCGGAAGATGTTAACTGTTCTTCTGATTTTAGATCTTATAAGCGGAGGCAGTATAAAAGCCGAACTGTGATGTACAGAACAAAATTTATGGCAAATTTATGGCAACTTATGAGCAAAGGAGATGATATCATAAAATTCATTCGCAATTCCACGGTTCCAAAGTGATGAGCAAAAATTGCAATTAATACAGTTGTACCAATTTAGATAAGGTGATGTTTGATGTTTTAGATTTTTGTCGTACAAAATACTACTTTTAAAAATGACGTCATATTATTTCTATCAAGAATAAATCGCAAACACTAAGACGAAGAAAAACATACATTTGTTGGTCAAATATTTAAACTTTTTTGGTTCAAAATTCGAAATCGAAAACTTATTTATTGAAAACGATTGACCAGATTGCTATATATCCAAAAAGCCGTTAATTCCAAGGACTTTTGAAAAGAAATATTTGTTTTTTTAAAAAGAACCATTTAATTAGTTAAATTTTTAACAATTTTGCCGAGACTACAATTTATATCTACTGTTAGGTTGGCGCCAAAAAAGTAAAACAATTAATTTAAAAATAAGGGTTTTCAATTTAGTAGTTAAATCATTTTGTATAATTGTTAATATAATAATAAATTTACTTTAATTTCTTGATATTGATGTGCAGTAATAAACAAGAACCTGTCCGCGATAATTATTTGTTAATATCTTTCTTAAATCCAGTGAGATGAAATTAGTATCATAACAGTTTTTAATGCATTGCTAATATCGCTAAACAAAATAACAGTTACATATACTATTTCTTACTGGCGACATGTCTTTTCATTTGGATTGAAAAAGTATTGCAAATATTTCTAGCCTTAATAATCTAATGTTAATTTTCATTGCATTTTATAAGTTCTTTGTAATCAACATCGATTTCAATACTTATGCGAAAAATCTGTATATACTGTCAAATTTGTACATTGATGACTTTATAAAGATTAACCACATTTGAAGTGTTTTATCTGCATATTACATTAGTGTTTAAATAAAACCATTCCATCACATTATATCTACAAATTGGAAATAGTACCTATGCTTATTTGTGAATCCAAAAATAAAATAAATACCTGAAGATTTGGTGATATCCTTTCAAATTCAAAGATGTTTTTGTCCAACAATGCTCGTTATTCTTTATTCTGTATCGTTTCGTAGAAATGAAATTTATCGAAAACCAAAATGAAAACGTGAAAATTTACAATAATAATTTAAAAGACATAATTCCTAAGGACTGTTGAAAAAACGGATCAAATGATACCTAGTTATTAAAAAAGTACCAATTTGATTGTGTCACAATTTTGGTTAAATATTTAGTAAATTCATGCACAAGTAATACAGACATTTTAGTTGAGCGCCATAAGACAAATTAAAACGCAAAATTAGATTTAGGAGAAAAATGGGTATTATACATTAAGTAAATCAATTTCTGAATTGTTAATATGATAATTAAAATGTCCTTTGAGGCTTCGTGATATTTGATGTGACAGTAAAACGTTAAACATAAAGTTAACCTGTATTCTCTTTTTTTGCAGCGGAGGGAACTTTTAATTTGTTAAATAATTCATACCTGGTAAATAATGTACTGATGTTTTAGATCATATAGTGTTTTATGCATGTGCTGAATTATCTTTGCTAACTAAGTTCTCCCTGATCAGAGGGCACGCAGTTTCCATACTACTATTTCTTAACTGGCGTTACAGTGTCTTACACTTTTCATTTTATGGCAGTTTTTGAAAACAGATTAGCAAATATAGTTTCAGCCTTTTAGATAATTAATGTTTCATTTTCATGCATTATTATACATTTTAGTATTGTAGTCTCTTATAACTTCGTATTTGAGTGGCAATGTACTTATGCGGAATTGTTATATCTGTATATACTTTGTCAGATTATGTACATTGATGAGACTTTAATAAAGTTAACACATATGAAAGTGTTTTTAATCTGCATAATAACAATTACAGATGGTCTGTAAATGGAATATTATCCAATTTTCATTACATTATATGCTTTAGCAAAATTTGAGAAAAATAAGTAGGGGCCTATGCTTATTTGTCGATCTACAAATGCACTAAGATAATTACCATTGATTATTGATTCAGTTGTTTTGACCTGATGCCTTTATAATGTTGCTATATGAGGGATGTTTATAATGTACCGGAACAAGTGCTCTTAAATCTTTATTTCTGGTCCTGTTTTGTAGAAATTTTAAATTTATAAAACTTAAACCATTGAAAATGTGAAAATTTAAATTACATATTTCTAAAGACAATATTTATTATCGTTTCTAAGGTATCTTTGTACCACATAAACGGCTCAAAATGATTACGCTGAGGTATTAAACAAATTCATCAACACAACTAGTGGGTATTTGTGATTACAAATCTTGAAAAAAGTGGTTAGAATATTTAGTAACATTCCATGCAAAAAAAGTAAAACAGACAATTTGTGCAGTATGACGTTGCCTTTAGGACTAAATTTAAAAACGAAAATAATTTGACATGTCAACAAAAGTAGGTGTGAATTGTATACCCCTCATAGGTATATGCTCAAGATTCAAATTTCCGAGCATGCCAGGAATCTGTACAAGTGTTTACGTCCTGAGTGAAAAGGTGCTAGTTTGAAATAATAAATAACCTTAGAACATATGGCATGTGACTGTTTACGCAATACAGCTAGTATTACTGAGTGTGCGAGCTTATGTTCTTTTGTTCAGCTCAAATTATCATCTATCATTTTCTCTTGTGTCTCTTAATGTCCCTGGCTACATATCTTGGATTACGCGAAGCAATGAGAACATTTTTAACAGCTATAAATAGGACTTATCTGTATCCTAATTATCTCGGAACGTGATTGATTTCGGAAAGCTTCTGTAATTCGAGATATTTCCAATTGCATTTGGAACGTACAAAGGCATATAAAAATAATAGTTAGACTGACAACATTCGATATATGGAGGTCTTAGAAAATGAACATATGTTTGTCTTAAATGGAACTTCCTGAAGACAACAAAAATTATCTCTTGTACCTGACTCGCTCTTTAAAATGTTATACAGCATCATTATCGCATTTAATATGTTTGTTGAGATGAGCCTAAAGGGTAAATGGTTCAATTTAAAAGTTAAATGATTATCAGTAAAAGGAGAGAAATAAATATTATAATACAATACGTGATCTCAGCAGACATCTGTGGATTTTTCTAAATTGATTTTGTAAAAGTTTTGAGTTCAATTCAGGGATAGAGAACACAGACTGGACGATAGCTTCTCCTCTACCGTCTATCTAAATGCTCTGTAAAACTCTGATACGTCCATTCAATTGTACTAAAATAAAATTCCACGTAAGCAAGAAGTTAGTTGTATATTTACAATCTGAATAGAATAGATATACATATGTACAATCTTTAAGCATCGACTGGATACGCGCTAGTGGATCAAAGCGAAAGTAAACAGTTTCATTGCCTTAACGTAAAAGCTTTTCGTTGTCAGAGTGTTAAGTTTGTAAATATAATATTGTGTAACGTTCTCTCTGAACGAAAGGTATATTTTATTTCAACAATATTGAAAACCACAGTATATCCCTCAGGAGTAACGTATGTCCTTGGGTGGATTCAACAGGAGTCCTACATCGTCATAGCTCATTGCTTTCCCTAAATTTAATATGATACCTTAACAAATTGAAAAGCGTACACAGACTGCTGAGACATGAAATATGTGACTTTAGTTAGGAGAACACTTCTCAACACTGTTCTTCTGTGAAATATTTAGATACAGTTTGTGCGATCAACTATGAGAAGCCCAGCTTCAGACGAGACATGATAAAGGCCTGATTACTCACAAATCATATTAATCTCCTTTCGTATAGATCTCTTAATATTGTGTTTCTTATCTACATGACAAAAATAGAACGTTTGTTTTTATATCAACCTGTGCTCGTTACCAATACTCTGATATCAACTAACATTGTCGGATCATTCATTGTTACGTTCAATATATGGAAGGACTTTATACGTTACAATAATATTATACTACAGTCAAATGCGTAAGAAATTTTATTCTAAATTTAATAGGAATGTCTTCTACAGTTCAATGTTATTTCAAAATAAAGGTGCGAACGTTAAAATTCATAGCTCATTTTTGGCAGTGCTTCTTTCACAAAATGATCTTAAAATGATACCAATTCTTAAACTACTCCTATAAGAAAATAGTAGTAAAACATCTTTAAAGAACTGTATTTTAAGATTAAAGCTGTAAAAGACCAGTAAGCAGAAAATGATTAGAAATAATGAGCAACAATTCACAGTTGTTAAAATATACAGAACTCAAATATTGTAAATAGTTGTAAAAATTTTACACTTGAAGGTTACAGCTGCTAAACTGGCTTGCCACAAAATTACAGTTGCAAATATGTTTTGTATTTCAGCCATCCTTAACGTATATTGGCAGGATATAACTAAAATTCAGAGAGACACCACATCTAAAATGTTGAAATTGTAAGTTTTAACTGTTATGGAGTAAGTGTAACTGTTCAAACATCTAATATAAGTAGCTGTGCAAGGGCATGTTTAAAACAGACATTAATGATTTACAATATGTTTGAAGCTGATGAGGTTATATAACAAAAGTAATAATTACAGCATTGTAATATGTTTTCATGACAAAGGTATTTAAATTCTATAAACAAAATCTGATGCATTTTTTTCTACTTTGTAACTCTTGAATTTTGAAATTTGTATACTGTAAAAATATTCCATGTTGTTGTTTACATCTTATAATACCCCCTTTTTTCAACACCTGTAACATTTCTACAGCTGTATCTTTTACATTTTTATATCTGTAAGTTTTTGCATTATCGTTTTACAGTCGTTTACAAGTTTACAATGATATCTACAACTGTCAAGTCAATGTTGTTATATAAAATTTACAGATGTAAATTTGAAATAATCACGACTGTAATTTTGAAGAAAGATACAGCTGTTACTGCTATTAACTTTCATACCGGGCTTGTCCAACTTTCGTGTTAGTATGATCATTGATTGCGTTCAGTAGTGCCGTCATCATACCATGATCCACTTGCCGCATTTGGCCGATTAAAGCCTGTTCTACATGTACACATTTTGATTATACAACTGTAAAGTAAGTAAGGCGTTTTGAGGTCATGCACTTACTTAGACAGAATAGTCGTGGTCACAACTATCGTTTTCAAACGTTGCTTTAATTTTGACATTTGAAACGATTTTTATTGCTCGCCTTTCCCGTTTCTTTGTTTTATGTTATTGTACATTTTGTTCGTGAAAAAAATATAGTCCGTTACCCAGGTTGATGAAGACGACTCTATCGTCTTACAGTCACGCGGCAATTAGCGAAGTCAACAGTTTGATGTATCCGTACAAAATATTGCCCGTTTAAATAAGGTTTACAAATAAAATGTCATAGATGTATAACTTACAAATTAAGTCTGCTGAATGTTGTTAATTGCTATAATTAGAAATTTAACTTTATACAGTACAACGGCTATGACTTGCACTGAGACTTAAAGCGTTTGTCAATTAGCGTAAGGCAATGCCAATTTGACCAGTTGGAATCATTTTCCTACCATAAACAGAAACTATACTGTTTACGTTGTAAACAGATACGAAACTATACTATTTACGTAAGACACGGACAACATATACACAGCAATTGTGGCATATATATTTTCGATAATCTATAATATGAAATTGGCCGTTCCCTTAAATAAGTTTTGAATTAGTTTGGAACCACTACAAATAT
The DNA here is from genome assembly GCF_021730395.1 of Mercenaria mercenaria. NCBI lineage: Eukaryota > Metazoa > Mollusca > Bivalvia > Venerida > Veneridae > Mercenaria > Mercenaria mercenaria. The sequence goes on along the minus strand of NC_069371.1, from coordinate 34,105,464 downwards.
CTATTAGGAAATTAGATCAGATTGTGTGTGCAAAATCTACTTTTCAGATGATAGCGATATATGCGTTTATTATGCAGGCATTCATTTTATTCAAATGTATAACTGCGAAAAACCGCATTAGCGGCTATGCGTTCACAATTGACTTGAATCTTATTGTGATTTAACGTGCCTACTTTTACCTAAAGACTCCACTGCAGATGTTTGCTCCTTCTCAATTCTATTTTTTTTGATTCTATAAAGCCCTTTGAACATATGCATAAAATGTGCTATTAATACAAATGTGGCATAATAATACTACTAAAGTAAATACTACTACTACTACTACCGCCACCACCACTACTACTATTTATAATAGTGATGATAAAATAATAATAATAATAATAATAATAATAATAATAATGATATTGATAAATAATGAAATGCATTAAAGGCTTGTATATGTACTTTAGTGCGTGTTTCTTTTTAAAGATTTTTTTCTGTAGGGAAAAAGTATGTGTTAATTTGCATGTTGTGCCCAAGCATGTTAGATAGAGGGCACCAACCCATCCCAGAATTGCATTACAAAATTGATATTTCCTAAATTATCAGTTTGAAACCACAACGCAAAAAACACTGATTCTTCTAACACAGTCTTTCAGGTTACAGGCAAGCTGTAATCAATTGCTGCAGAGATGAGTTTCCAGGTTTATGTTTGTGAGAAACAAGCAAACAACTCTTTTCTTAGAAAAATATTGTGCCAATGGGATAATTTTCTTGTGGGATAAGTTAAAATGCCATATAATCTCATCTACTGGCATGAGCTGTCAATATGCCAAACACCATTTCTGGTGATGCCGTATGTAAACATTGATTTGCAGTTAGTTAGACACTAGAACGGAGTTCTTATCAGAGTATTTAAAAATTAAATAAAATGTATGCTAAATGAAATAAATAGATATTAAAATAGAGTGAGAAATTATTACAACACGAGCTTTAAGGAATTTGCATTTAAGATCTTAACAAACGTTGGGACGTTTCGCATGTCTGCTGACTGAAAATGTCTACAAGTTCCACTTCAGTTTCATACTAACATATGCTCTTCTTTCCCTTTTAATTGGATTATATTTTAGAGTATTTATGATATCTTAGACATAGTTGTATTTTTGTGTCGCAGAAAATTTCAAAATTGGTATCAATTCATTTAAACTAGGAAAAAGTACTGTACTTGAAAATAACCATTGACACAACTATCCAAGGCTTAAGTGACGTGAACTTAACTTATTTTGTGTCAGGGATCCATAGTTCATATTCTATTTTGAATAACCATTTGCTCCCAATGTTGCAATATCTAGCAGACACAATTTAACTGTAAATAAAAGTAATAACATAACAAATGTTATTGTAATTCGAATTGAGATAATTGATAGGATTCACTTTTGAGACTGAGTGCATTATCTTTTTATTTTGTTTTTCCTTTTCCCTGTCATTTTATCAAATTCGACTCGAGACTTTAAGAAATTTGCAATATTTTTTTTACTTAGTATATATCGATATATAAAACCCAGGATATGATCCAATTATACTGAAGTTCACTCTCGCGGGCACTTTAGGTACTTTGTACGCGCAAATTGCAGGTTTTCGAGGTAAAATATATCAATCTAATACATGTTAATAGTCAGAAATACGCCCAATTGTCCAAGCAACTGAAGCCATTGCCTCGGTAACTGAATGGCTAAACAGGCCGTTGTTACCTTTTTGTTACCGATCAGTCGGCAAGAAATTAATTTACCTTTATAACTCATAAGCTATATTACACACGCAAGAGGTCTATAAGTAATGAAAGATTGTATAAGATAAAGCTTGACATTTATTACAATGAAGTCCTTCATGAAAAGTTATTGTCACTATTAAATTTTGAAATACTTTCCGCCGTATTACAGATGGTTTAAAACTTGTTTACACGTTAACAATTTGACAAAAATATAAGTACATATTATATCTGTATCGTTCTGTACTTTTAGCCCTAAGGTAGGTCTTTTTTATCATTGCCTTATTCCGGAAACATTTAAGAATAATCTTTTTAAAAAAAAACTGTTTCTCTTTTAATTAATTTATACTAAAAAAAGATATCAAGGAATGCAGCGTCATCAATTATTTTATTGACTGCGTGAAGTAATGAATGTCTATCATAATTCCACACACAAAAAAATGTTGTTTTTTTTCATAAAATCGCCCATCAGCAGCTTTTGTTTTTTCGCAAAACTTACTAATAGATTTTTCAAAGTATCTTTGAAATTACTAAACAAATACTTTTTGAATGTTAAACAGATATACAAATGTTTGTTGTTAATACGACTTCGTTTCTTAAATTATATTATAGCATATTAATTTTATCATATAATAACAAAATGTTCTTTTTTTTCTTCTTAACGTATTTTGATTAATTTGAAAACAATTCGCAAATACAAATTATTAAATAAATTCAAGTTATAACTAACACGATAACATTTCTATGGCAAGTTGATATTATGTCAAACATTTGCTTTGAAGATTTGCGTTCATTAAATGTGACATATGAAGTAAATATTCTGACATGAACTTCAACAATTTTACCCTTTTCAATTTGAAAGGACAAAACGGATTTAATAGTATTACATACTTTTTGCAAAACATGCTTTACAACTTGACATTTACCTCTACATTAAATAAAAATGGTCTACGTTTAATCATTTGTTTCTATGTTAAGTTTAGAAATACATGTACCAACAACTTTGAGATTTTGTAACATTTTCGAATGAGGTAGTAAATGCAAGAAAATATATGTCGGCTTAATTTTCTTCTGTTCTAATGTTCAGTGACATAGTCAACATGTTCAGTGACATAATCGACATGACTGCCTGATTGTCAAATGTAGTTTAACTTAAATTTATTTTAAGGCAATTGGCAAAAACTTTCTCATTTTCCTAAGTGCGACATCAATAAAACTCAATTCAAGTAACGTGTTACCTGCTCTAAATGAATTTGTTAAGTCTCTTGTGCCCGCATGATTCAACTAGACACTGTATATATTACGCGTTCTAGTTGAGAATAAAAAACAACAACCAACAATTACGTAAGAATTAGCTATATTCTGTTAGAAGCAAAATAAAGTTTGTAAAACAAACATGCAATTTTGTTTTACTTGAAATTGTCTGAAAAAAAAATTGTTGACGCTTCTCTCCTGTCTTTAATATTTAATTTAGATCTTTCGTTGCAAAAAAATAAAAGGTAAGTAAAGATTTCTAGGAAGCACGCACAGAGCACCCCAAACACAGCCATAGAGACATGCATCACAAATCATGTAGCTTATTTTTATTATAACAACTATATACTTCAGTTACATGTAAGTGTGGTGCAATATGTTGACTTAAATGATTTGAGACAGAATCAATACTACATTACAATAATAACCTCGGTCTAACGAACGTCCCTGGATAAAAGTCAAATATGTTTTGTACTGAGGTTGTTGCGAAGTAAGAGGGTTTTCTACGTTAAGAATCTGCCTTTATAATATGGATTTTGCTCTTTGGGGGAGAGAGGATGTGTTAGATGGGAGTTTGTATGATGGAGGGGAATAGAACCATTAAAAGTCGTTAAACAGTGCATTAAGATCAGGGTAACTATGCTTTTCTTCTAACATGGCTAGTTTTATTTTATTGCGATACCAAAATATGTAGTTTTATGTCAATACAATCATATTGGTGTGTAAGAAAAAAGCTAAACCGATGGGGGTTTAGGTCTTTAAATAAAACTTGCAACTTTCGTTTCATAATTAATTAATTTTATCACACGGGCTTACATTTGACATTTTATTACATTTCCCTGATCCATTAGTTTAACAAAAATCTGTGAAAAGATCCTTCGAAAGCAACCAAACAATAACCAAGAGGGTCATGATGACCCTGGATCGCTCACCTGAGTAATATGAGCTACATGTTTCAAATGTCAAACTGATGCTAAAATATTAAGAAAGTAGGTCAGTAGCTCACATTTATGGTCACTGAAAGTCAGTTATAAGATCGGTATGCAAAACCGTACATGTCATCCAAATTTCAAGATTGTATCAGGCTTAAAAAACAAGAAAGTAGGTCAGTAGCTCACATTCATGACACTGAAATTCAGTTTTAAGATCAGTCTTAAAAACTGTACATATCATCTAAATTTCAAGGCTCTATCCTAAGAAACAAGCAAGTAGGTCAGTAGGTCACATTCATGGTCACTGAAAATCAGTTTAAAGATCTGTGTGCTCAACTGTATATGTCATCCAAATTTCAATGCTGTATCTTAAAAAACAAGAAAGCAGGTCAGTAGGTCACATTCATGGTTACTGAAAATCGGTTTTAAGATCGATGGGCAAAACTGTAAATGACACCCAAATTTCAAGGCTCTATCAGTTTTAAGATCAGTTTTAAAAACTGTACATATCATCTAAATTTCAAGGCTCTATCCTAAGAAACAAGAAAGTAGGTCAGTAGGTCACATTCATTTTCACTGAAAGTCAGTTTAAAGATCTGTGTGCTAAACTGTATATGTCTTCCAAATTTCAAAGTTGTATCTCATAAAACAAGAAAGTAGGCCAGTAGGTCACATTCCACATGACACAGATTAGAACTTGACCTAGAGATCATCACAGTTAACATTCTGACCAAGTTTCAAGAAGATGCAGTCAGAAATATGGCCTATAGTTAACAAGCATTTCCTTTGATTTGACCTGGTGACCTAGTTTTTGACCCCACCTGACCCAAATTTGAACTTGACCTAAAGATCATTAAGAATAACATTCATACCAAGTTTCATAGATATATTGTTATAAATGTGGCCTCTACAGTATTAATAAGGTTTTTGATTTGATTTGACCTGGTGACCTAGTTTTTGACCCCACATGACCCAGATTCGAATTTGAAACAATCATTCGGATCAATTCTCATGAGTTTTAAACTTTAAATTAGGTCTCTAGAGTGTTAACAAGCTGCACCTTAGATTTGACCTGGTGACCTAGTTTTTGACGCCACATGACCAAGATTCGAATTTGAAGCAATCATTCTGATTAATTCTCAAACTTAAAATTAGGTCCCTAGTGTTAACAATGTTTACTTTTGATTTGACCTGGTGACCTAGTTTTTGACCCCACATGACCCAGATTCGAATTTGAAACAATCATTCTGATCAATTTTCATGAGTATTAAACTTACAATTAGGTCTGTAGAGTGTTTACAAGCTTTACCTTAGATTTGACCTGGTGACCTAGTTTTTGACGCCACATGACCAAGATTCGAATTTGAAGCAATCATTCTGATTAATTCTCAAACTTAAAATTAGGTCCCTAGTGTTAACAAAGTTTACTTTTGATTTGACCTGGTGACTAGTTTTCACCCCACCTGAACCAGATTAAAACTTGACGTAAAGATCATCAAGATTAACATTCTGACAAAGTTTAATGAAAATACAGTCAAAAATGTTGCCTCTAGAGTGTTAACACGCTTTTCCTTAGATTTGGCCTGGTGACCTAGATTTTAGCCCAAGATAACCCAATATCAAACTCGTCCGAGATTATATTGAGAGTAACATTTTGGTCAAGTTTAATTAAGATTGGACTAAAATTGTGACCTCTAGAGTGTTAACAAGCATTTCCTTTGATTTGGCTTGGTGACCTAGTTTTAGACCCAGAGGACCCAATGTCGAACTCGTCCTAGATTTCATTAAGGGTAACATTCTGACCAAGTTCCATTGAGATTGGGCTAAAATTGTGGTCTAGAGTGTTAACAGTCAAATTGATGACGACGACGGACGGACGACGGACGGACGACGGACATAGGGCGATCACGAAAGCTCACCTTGAACACTTTGTGCTCAGGTGAGCTATACAATTAAAATTTTAGAATGGTTTAGTTGAATAACATGCAGACAAATTGTGCAGAATGACTTTGCATTTGGGCAAGATTTAAAAAAGAAAATAATTTGACATGTCAACTAAAGTAGTTGTAAAGTGTATACCCCTGATAGGTATATGCTCAAGTTTCAAATTTCCGAGCATACCAAAAATCTGTTCACGTTTTTACGTCCTCAATAAAAAGAGTTTAGTGCTAGTTTGAAATAATAGATTAACAGAACTTATGGCATATGACATTTTACGCAATCCTTTTTTTTTGGTTTAACGTCGCACCAACACAATCAATCATAGTCATGTGGCGACTTTTCAGCTTTGATGGTGGAGGAAGATCCCAGGTGCCCATCCGACCGCCTCGGTAGCCTAGTGGTAGAGCGTCCGCTTCGAGTGTGGGAGGTCGTGGGTTCAATCCCCGGCCGCGTCATACCAAAGACGTAAAAAATGGTACTAGCAGCTTCTTCGCTTGGCGCTCAGCATTAAGGGGATAGTGCTAGGACTGGTCAGCCCGGTGTCAGTATAATGTGACTGGGTGGGGTATCAAGCCTCGTGTCTACGGCGTGATATTCCAGTGAGGCAGCACTGAAAAGTTGGGCATTGTGCTCACTGCTACAAGTAGACACCGTCGCTTATATGACTGAAATTTTTTTTGAAAAAGACGTTAAACCCGAACACACACACACACCAGGTGCCCATCCATGCATTATTTCATCACGAGCGGGCACCTGGGTAGAACCACCGACTTTCCGTAAGCCAGCTGGATGGCTTCCGCACATGAAAAATTCAACGCACCGAGTGAGACCCGAACCCACATCGGTGAGGGGCAAGTGATTTGAAGTCAGCGACCTTAACCACTCAGCCGTGGAGGCCCCTTACGCAATACCGCTATTATTATTGAGTGTGCGTGCTTATGTTGTTTCGCTCAAATATTATCATCTATATTTTCTTTTACATCTCTTGATGTCACTGGCTACTTCTCTCGGATTATATCAAGCAATGAGAACATTTTAACAGCTGTAATAGGCCTTATCTGTATCCTAATTATCTCGGAACGTGATACATTTCGGATAGCTTCTGTAATTCGAGATTTTTCTAATTGCATTTGCAACGTGCATTGTCATATAAATAATACTTAGAAAGACAACATTTCGGCTTTAGAAAATAAACATACGATCGTCTTAAATGAAACTCCTTGAAAAAAAATTAAAAAGGGGAAATCCACAGGTCGCCCAACAAGACATAAACAAAAATGTTGCAGACTCTTGTGATATAAAATTTTTGAAGACAACGTTTTACTGGAATGAAACTTACTAGGCATTTCGTGTCTCTATCTCATATAAGAGAACAACCATGTGTTTTCATTTTGTAGCATACTATTATTTGCCTGACAACCAAAGAATAGAGTATCGTAAACATTCTGCAGGTATGTAACGGACAGTTTAGTCGCTTATTGGTTTCGCACGTGTTAGCAGCAAACGGGTTTATGCCAATTTTATCGGTTGATAAATCAGCTTGTTTTAAAAGACAACTGTTGTGCACAGCTGATGCAGCGAAATTTAACCATATATATTCTACTTGTTGAACTTATTTTTGACTGGAATTTGACTTACTCCGACGTGAGATGAAAAAAGTGTAGGAGTCGGTAATTTCAAATACCGTTATCTATTTAAGTAGAAAAGGCTTGGTTTTGATATTTTTCTAGCTGATAGAAATAATAACAAGAGGACCATGATGACCCTGGACCGCCCACCTAAGTAATATGAGCTACATGTTTCAAATATAAACCGATGCTAAAATATTAAGGAAGAAGGTCAATAGGTCCCATTTTTGGTCAATGAATGTAAGTGTTAAGATCAGTGTGCAAAACCTTATATTTGGTCTTTTCTCATGTAAATATAGCTGAACAGCTTGGGCACGTCTTCCGATAGGAGTATATTACCTCGATCGGTGGTGTCTTACGGGATTGATTATATTATGTCATCCAAATTCCAAGGTTGTATCTTAAAAAATAACAAGGAAGTATGTCAGTAGGTTAAGGTCAGTCAAGTGACCCCTTTTTCTTACGGTTATAAGGTAATAATAATTAAACAGTCTAGGAAAAATGATAAGATATTTCTTCCTATAAAACTCATATACAAGTGACCCCGGGGCGGCGCCTCTTTTCATCCCTGGGGCATGATTTGAACAATCTTTTTAGAAAACCACAAGGCAAAGCTACATATCAAATATCAAAGGCCTAGGCCTTGAACCTTCAGACATGAAGATATTTAAAGATTTTTCCTTAATAAGTTTATTTAAACTTGGGACCCCCAAGGCAGGGCCTCTTTTCACTCAAGGGGCATAATTTGGACAATTGTAGTAGAAGACCACTAGGCAATGCAACATGCCAAATATCAAAAGCTTAGGCCGTGCAGTTTTAGGCAAGAAGATGTTTAAAGTTTTTTTTCCTATATAAGTCTATGTAAAACTTGGGACCCTCTGGATGGGGCTTCTTTTCACCTCAGAGGCATAATTTGAATAATCTTGGTAGAGGACTACTAGACAATGCAACGTACCAAATATCAAAAGCCCAGGTCTTGCAGTTTCAGACATGAAGATTTGCAAAGTCTTTTCCTACATGTATATAAGTCTATGTAAAAGTTGGGACCGCCGGGACAGGGCCTCTTTTCACCCCAGGGTAATAATTTGAACAATCTTGGTAGAAGACTACAAGGCAATGCTACATACTAAATATCAAAGGCCTAGTTTTGTGGTTTCACACAAGATTTTTAATGATTTTTTCCTATAAGTCTATGTAAACAATGCCTTTGTAGATTGAAGACATTTACTGATCATACTTGCTCATATCAACCTACAGTAAATATGTCATATTTCACCAAATATAATAACAAACACATGATTTTTAAAGCTATATAAATGATTTCAATTATTGATTACATGCTTTCTGTTGTTCTCACTTTTTTTGGGTGTGGCACTGTTCATGTAAGGAAGCCATCCAGCTGCCTTTTGGAAGGTCGTCGCCTGTCCATGCCTTAAATAAAGGCCATAATAAAACCTTGGGGTTTCCTCCATTACCAAAATCTGAGAAAAGTCGCTGTATTGCCTAAACTGTGTTGATGTAACTCTAAAATATTTTTTCTAATTACACATCAATTGTTATATGACAGAAAAACGACTATTTACAGGTAAAAGTTACGTTATAAGGCATCACAGTGAAATTGTTTGTCTTAAGTTATGTGTATTTGAGTAGCTCGGTAGTGCAGTTCTGTCCGTTCGGATTATTTTCTTCTGCAATGAGAAACTGAAGGCAATACTTAAACAAAAATAAAAAACATTTTATGTTATTACTTTAAATTTAGCTTTACCAAACGTGTAATTTTAAACATGTTTTTATTAAATGTAATGTACATTTATCAGTAAGATAATACCATGTCTGCTTTACATATGATATCCGGATAAATGTTGTTACGTCATGACATCCGGTTATCGCACATGCAGATCTACCTTAAAAGCCAGCCCTGAAAGGAAAATGAATAGGTAAGTGAATTCTTGTGTATTTGTACGAGTAAACCCCTGATAACTAGTCGTATTTCTGTGTACGTGCCGTAATCAGGTATATGTACAATGTGAAAAGGTCAAAAGCCAAAAGGTCTTTGTCAACGTTTGTCAATAAAGTATGTCTCTGCGAAAGAAATCAAATATGAGATAGGCCAATGTTTTTCAATGGTACTTAATTCGAACATGGAACACCAATGAAAAATTCAAAATGTGAAATATCTTACTTTTAACTGTTAACAATTAGTTTTAAAAGGTTTCGCTTTTTGTAACTATTTAACTCTATTTAAATTTTCCAACCACTGTGATGACCCTTAATTTTATAATAGGGGCTTGACTTTGACTTTTTAGTACTTTACCCTGATCAATTCGTTTAAATATATCTGTAAACAGATCCTCTGAAAACAACATAAAAGCAGACTCGTGTTTTATCGTGTCTGTTCATGAAAAAGCCAATACCCGTGAGAAATGTCCAAAAACGAAACCAACATTTTTCTTTTAAAATGTGGACGTTTAAACCGAAACACATAATTATATAACACCATTATCGTCTGAAAAGTGCTTTGTTTATTCGTATATGAACAGCACTTAAACCATCAAGCGGACACATTACCCCATGTATGTACAGGAAATCGATATAACATGTTTTATGGCTTATTTGTCAAGCATTATCTCACTTACGCTGCTATTGCGTCATGCATTCATTATTGAATGTTGTTATTACGTCCACTGTCAAGGAAAACAAACATTTATAAGAAGACATCGTTCTAAGTGTTTCAGATTTTAGCTCTGACGGCCTCCGACTTCCTATGGACAAATGTAAGAGGCAAGTGCAAGAATACTACAGATCTATCTTTAAAGTTAGACTGACAGAATAATGCTTAAATGTTTTGATTTTTGTTACCTGACGCAAGTCATAAATGCAATAAAGCAAAAATATTTTAACATACTTGAGAAACGTCTGTGCAAAGAAATCAAGAAAGGTCAGTGCAAAGAAGTCTAAATAACAAATTTTATGTAGATCCATCAAGTGCTTAATTAATGATTAAAATAGTCTGAAGTTTCTTTTTCTGTTTTGTTCTAGTGGTCCCTATATTTCATTCAGGCAAAATGTTTCAACAAATCTGAGAGGGGTCTATGCATCGATATTACAAACTAAATTGTGTGTTATTTCGACGTGAAGTTTCTGAACCGAAGATGTTGTTTTGATTTTAGATCTTACGAGTGGAGGCAGTACTAAAGCCGAGATGTGATGTACAGATGATTTTTGATGATTCACAGTACCCAAGGGATGATGCGCACAAGATTGCCAATCTATACTGTTCGCTCGCCCTGAATCTGTGGTTTAGGTGAGTTGTGTGGGCTTAGACTATTTTAGTCGGTAGCAAGTGTAAGTAAAACTTTAAAAAAGCGTGTGTTTCTTCCTCAGGAAGTAATGGTCGCAAAATAAGCAAGAAAAACATTTACAGATATTGGTGAGATTTAACAGTGTTTTTTTTTTGGGTCAAATCGAAAGATCTGACAAAATGTTATTTATGAAATTGTACTGACCAGATTGTTTATACGCATTAAGCCATCTACCGGTCCAGGCTTTAGGCAGCAGAAAATGAGTTTCTATTTATATAGCTTCTCAGGAATTTTCTTTTTATGTTAGAGCAGACTATTTATGACAAAATTGTTAAACCGACCGTGTGTTTCTGCCAACACAACATATTTAAATATTTTACAGGTTTCTAATCTTTACGGTCGTTTAAACAAACTTGTTACCTCAAACACCTAATAAACTATATGTAATTTTCTTATCAATATCAGTTCTATAAACGCACTGCAACCCGATTTTGTTATATCTTTTCTTAAATCCAGTTGAGATGAAATATTATATAACAATTAAACAGTCATTCGCTTAATTGCAGACCAAAATAAAGCAAAGAGTGCAGGCGCTGTTTTCAGCCGAATTGGGAAAAAGTATTTCAAATCATTTTCTCCGTATGTCGTTTTGGAATTGTTTTATTAAAGATTCATTTGCAATCACATCGATTTCAAAAGTATGAGAAAAATCTGCATTAAAGTCAACATTTCGTACAATTTACGATAAAGATAAGACCCATTTTAATGTTTTTGTTTTTTGTTTCCAAAAACACTCCTCACATTATACTACATGCAACGTCAGATTATTTGTAACAGAAAAATAAAATCATGAACTTGTGAAAATCGGAAATCCCTTCAAACAAAGAATCTTGTTGGTCCAAAATATCGTTATTCTTTTTCTAATTCAAAAATCTCGAGAAATACCGAAACCTCTCTACTCTGAAAACCGAAAAGAAACCGAGAAACTTTCTATATAATTCAATTTAAAAAGACCCCTGAATTCCAAAGGATTTTATTGAAAAGAAAAGATTAATGAAACTTAGTGTTTTTACAAAGTACCATTTGATTCCATGTAACAATTTGTTAACATTTTGCCTATGATGTTATGGAATAAACGAAGGTGTATATCTCATTAGGTTGCAAGCGCCAAAAACAAGTAAAAGCAAATTTAGATTTAGGAGAAATAATGGGATTAACATGTAAGTATAATCATTTTCTGATAATTGTTAATTTGATAATTAAAATGTCTCTTTAAGAGGCTTCGTGATACTTGACTGTGACAGTAAAACGTTAAACATAAAGTTAAGCCGTGTACTTATTTTGCAGCGGAGGGAAACTTTTAATTTGTAAATAATTCATAACTTGTAAACAAATTAAAGCATAGCAAAAGTTCCTTCTAGGGCACATCTATATAAATATATAATGCTCACTTTGTAACATTTTGGTTGCAATGTCTGTTTTATACTGCCAAAATATGTCAAGTAGGTATCTACGCTAGTTATTATTTAACATAAATTGTTAAATCCAACAACAAATTAAATCTGTTACCACTTTCAGTTGAGTAAATATGGCAATAAGACATTGACCCGGTCAATCCATTACGATTCTATGCGTGAATTTGTTGCACATAATTAGAGGGTCGCAATGGGGTTTGTTTTTACATATTAACCATGTATTTGAATGTAACGATAATATTTAGTTGTTTACATGTAACTTTGCTGATACTTGTCTATCTGTTCGACATATGTTATGTTCTTCAAGAATGGAGGAAATAAAAGAATCAATCAACCATCCTCGGGTCTAGTAATATGTAATCCACGGACGCGTTCAGTCAGAGAGTCGCCTCAATTAGGAAAGAATAGTTTTAACGTTAGAGGTTATTTCTAAGGTCACGGAGTTTGACTGGCCAGCTTGTAATGACAACAGCTTCCGATATCAGTAGCTCAGTCAAGTGTGACTTACCGAATTAAAATGTTCATTCTCAAGAGAAGGAACAATAATGTACTGATGTTTTAGATCTTATAGTGTTTTATGCATGTGCTGAAACAACTTTGCTAATCAAGTTCTCCCTGATCAGAGGGCACGCAGTTTTCATACTACTATTTCTTAACTGGCGAAACAGTGTTTTACACTTTTCATTTTATGGCAGTTTTTAAATACAGATTAGCAAATATAGTTTCAGCCTTTTAGATAATTAATGTTTCATTTTCATGCATTATTATACGTTTCAGTACTGTAGTCTCTTATAACTTCGCATTTAGAGTGGCAATGTATTTATGCGGTCTTGTTATATTTGTATATACTTTGTGCGATTATATACACTGATGAGACTTTAATAAAGATTACTAACTACACATATGAAAGTGTTTTAATCTGCATAATAACAATTACAGATGGTCTGTAAATGGAATATTATCCAATTTTCATTACATTATATGCTTAAGCAAAATTTGAGAAAAATAAATAGGGGCCTATGCTTATTTGTCGGTCTGCAAATATGCTAAGATAATTACCATTGATTATTGATTCAGTTGTTTTGTCCTGTTGCTTTTGTAATGTTGCTATGTGAGGGGTGTTTATAATGTACCGGAACAAGTGCTCTTAAATCTTTATTTCTGGTACTGTTTTGTAGAAATTTTAAATTGATAAAACTTAGAACATTGAAAATGTGAAAATTTAAATTACAAATTTCCGAACACAATATTAATTATCGTTTCTAAGGTAACTTTGTACCACATAAACGGCTCAAAATGATTACGCTGTGGTATTAAACAAATTCATACACACAACTAGTGAGAATTTGTGGTTATAAATCTTGAAAATATTTAAGTGGTTAGAATATTTAGTTAAATTCCATGCAAAAAAAGTAAAACAGACAATTTGTGCAGTATGACGTTGCCTTTAGGACTAGATTTAAAAACGAAAATAATTTGACAAGTCAACAAAAGTAGGTATGAATTGTATACCCCTCATAGGTATATGCTCAAGTTTTAAATTTCCGAGCATGCCGGGAATCTGTACACGTTTGTACGTCCTGAGTGAAAAGGTGCTAGTTTTAAATGATAAATAACCGAATGTTACTTTAGAACTTATGGCATGTGACAGTTTTACGCAATACAGCTAGTAATAATGAGTGTGCGTGCTTTTGTTGTTTTGTTCAGCTCAAATTATCATCTATCATTTCCTCTTGTGTCTCTTAATGTCGCTGGCTACATATCTTGGATTACGTCAAGCAATGAGAACATTTGTAACAGCTATAAATAGGACTTATCTGTATCCTAATTATCTCGGAACGTGATTGATGTCGGAAAGCTTCTGTAATTCGCGATATTTTTAATTGCGTTTTCAACGTGCATTGGCATATAAATAACACTTGAGACTGACAACATTCGATATCTAGAGGCCTTAGAAAATAAAAAAACGTCCGTCTTAAATGGAACTATCTGAAGACAACAAAAAATACACTCTTGTACCTGACTCGCTCTTTAAAATGTTACACAGCATCATTATCGCAATTAATACGTTTGTTGAGATGAGCCTAAAGGGAAAATGGTTCCATTTAAAAATGACTATCAGTAAAAGGAGAGACATAAATGTTATTATAGAATACATGATCTCAAAAAACATCTGCGGATTTGTCTAAGTGTTGAGTTCAGATCAATTTGGGGCTAGAGTGCGTAGATTGTACGATAGCTTGTATTTCCTCTACCGTCTAGCAAACTCTGATAAGTCCATTTAATTGTACTGAAATAGAACTCCACGTAGCCCGCCCGCTTAGCTCAGTAGGTAAGAGCGTTGGTCTACGGACCTCTTGGTCGCGAGTTCGATCCTCGGGCGAGGCGTATGTTCTCCGTGACTATTTGATAAACGACATTGTGTCTGAAATCATTAGTCCTCCACCTCTGATAATTCATGTGGGGAAGTTGGCAGTTACTTGCGGAGAACAGGTTTGTACTGGTACAGAATCCAGGAACACTGGTTAGGTTAACTGCCCGCCGTTACATGACTGAAATACTGTTGAAAAACGGCGTTAAACCCAAAACAAACAAACAAAAAAAAGAACTCCACGTAAGCAAGAGGGGTGCTGTATATTTCATTACCTACTTTAAACACACATCAGCCACCATTTTGATTGGTTACATCCGACTGCTGGATAATAGTTATCATTAGACTAAGTATGAAAATATCAATATTCTTAATTCTAAAAAAAATTTGATCATACACCCTTGATGAATTATTCTGCCTATAAACTTCATGTAGGAAAAAAGCCGAACAATTTTCTTTATCCATTTACCTTTTTTGTGACAAACCCTCACCATATGCAAATTCTGGACAAAATTTCACCAGGAAAAGCAACATTCAAACAACGCAGCCACACGTGCATTACTCCACATAACAATATGGTTACGTGTTGAGGTATATACGTGTGCACAGAAGTTGTGTAGATAGAAACACGATGTAAACACACAAGCATGCAATAATAAAAAAAAGAAGGAAAAAATACACAAAAACATACATAAAAAAGGAAGACAGCCGAGTACCGTCTCAGATCGGTCAGTGGGAAAGTTTAAACTAGATTACTGACGCCAAACCTGCAGTTTCACCCACTTTTAGTACAGTAGAGAGAGTATATAAAGTAAATTTACTCCCCGCCAGGTGAACTTTTACACACCTAACAGTAGAACATTGTAAAATACAGATATATATAAATCAAAACTCAAGGGATCCTAAACGATTATATATGCAGATCGACAAATAACACTCGATTAAGGACATACTTTGCCGGTCAGGGGTGAAATATCAAACAAGTCAATCAAAAGATAGGATTTAAGAACTAAATGTCCTGTCCCGTCGCCATGGTAACGCACAAGAATGCGCAGTGACCAAATGTACAAGGGCTAACAGTTACTCTGCAGTTTGTCTATTGATAATAAGGCGACAGCTTTTTACAATGAAAAGTTTGATAATTCAAAAACATTGATGGGCGGTAATGGTAAAGAATTTTACGAAGTTTGTTTATCACATCTCCATAAAACTCGGGTTGTGAAAAACCTTGTCGCAGATTACTTTCTTTTTAGATTAGTCATTAATTCCGAAATACGGTGATAAAATTCAGGTAGCGTTTGACGTCAGTAATTGGCTTATTACATGCAATTAAATTCAAATGAAACATTAACATTAGAAGTTTATCAGCAATAAGTTCACAATGTACTACCCCTATGGCAAACATATAGTTTGGAGACATAATTTAATTGTATGCTTACAATTCCAAGTCTGCCGATCCCGTCGAGACGGTGTCAGTTTAGCTTATATCCATTTGGAGAAGCTCCAGAGAACTGTCGTACAACTGATTGGAAACATACGTTATGCAAGGTCTGTGTTTCTTTATGACAAGTGTGACAGTTTGATTATATTGTTTCCATCATTGACTATTGGAATGGGTAAAACAGAGCAATATCATTATTTGGTCTGAAGACAACAACAAACTTTAACACAAGTTAAATGTTATCGTAACTTCAAACTGTTAGGCAATTACCATAGAATTTGAGAGTGAATTCAGCTACTCACGGCGTTGCTAAACGCTATCAATGATTTTAAAGTCTTTCTAAACAAGATGGAATAAAGCCAGCTAAGTTCAACCTTATTCAATGCAACAAAAATGTAACAGAGGAAAACAAGTAATTGGTCATAGCATACACAGAAAAGGTGTTTGCATACTCTTATTTACTACAAATAGCGTTTTTAATGTAATTTAACTGCACATAACAGTAACATAATTAGCTGCGATGAATGCTTTTTACATTACATTTATGATGTTTATTGTAAAAGAGGCACACAGAATTTACATAGAAAAGAGCTTCTGAGAAAGCCTTCCACTGCAAAAAAGTTTGTTTACTGTCACTCAGAAGGTAATAATTCATAATCATCGAAAAGCAAAGGAAGTTTCAAATTTGAAGGCTTCGCTTAAAAGAAGTTGATAAAAGACGAAAGTCCGAATCCTTTCGTGCTTTTGAACTAGAAATAGAAAACTTTTATACCTATCGTAACTCGGAAAGGATTTATATATAGCTTTAACTAGAACTTTTATGTTTTTTTTATTTGTGCTGCATAAAAGTACTAAAAAGCAAGCTATTTTACTGCTGTTATAGTAGTCGCAACTTGACTGCGATGGTTGACCTTAGGCTGATTATTCATATCGATTATTTCATTATAGTCATCAAGGGTGCTTAGGATAGCCGTGTATATTTATATTGAATTAGTTTGTAGACATTGCAGTATCAAAGTATATATACTTACATTTGACCTGTTAAAACTTTCCAATACACTAATTTATATTTACATAAATTTATATTTTCTTTTTCTCATGCAGCTCGTGTTTTACGTACACTCCTTTCCAATAATAGGTTGTGCCTCATTATGTATTATAATGCAAAGGTCAACCATCGGGGTCAAGTTGCGTCCACTATATCAAATTTCGAATTTTCCAAAACTTTGCAACCGTTTTCTTATGTAAATCCTAAGTACTTTTCACGTAAAGGAATCATCGTTTTTTTTTGTTAAAACAAAATAAAAATAAAAAAAACAACAAGCATTTGTTATTACCAAATAAAGCCAAACAAAAAAGGATGAATATCTAACCGAAAAAGTCACTTTCCCCAAAGTCGAAACTCACAGCACACGTAGATTCACACGACAAACACACACGCACGTACGCACAAACCAAACACAGGAGGACAAAACGAACAAGTTAAGGAACATAGTGGGGAACAGCCTTGGAACGGTCGTTGGCAACAACACCAACTGGTATTTTAACCGGTTTATTGTGCGCATCTTACTTCATTGTTATTCCCATCGTTATCCCCGCTACGTTGAACCCCTTACATATGCAATGACAACAGAAGGCATGTTATAAGTCACTGATCAAAAAGAAAACATTTTTATTAGTCAACATTTCATTTATTCAAATAAAACAGATGCTTTTGTCTAGAAATTTGACTCGGCTATTTATTTCATACTTCAGATATTATAATGATAATATTGTCTGTGTGTTATATGAATTGAAACGTCTGATACTTTTGACCGAATGCAAATTATAACCAACATTCTAACACGATCCGTAGCAATTGCTATATAAACATATAGCGAAATCGCCTATACATGAATCTACGATAAAATATGGTTGGCTGTTACATTTCACCCCCTAAGTTTGTAACATAAGAGATTCTACTTCAGTTCCATTACATACGAATTATTTCAGGGCCAAACGGTTGAAAACAGCATTTCAAAAACACAAATATAATAAAAAGTCATACTGACTTATGTGTAGGTCCGTAAAACACGTTCTGATCGCTACGAGAGAATTCAATTAGCTTAATTATGATTCAGCGGTGACGTCATAAATGTATGACATAAAGTATGACGTCATAATGATGTGACGTCATATAAAAGTTAAGCTCGTCACTCGTAACACAGGGTCAACTCGCCTAATTTGATGATTCTGTTCATAATTAGTTTGCGAGCTGTTAGATTACTAATTTATGAATACTTCTCAAAATTCTGACAAAAAAGAAACAAATATCTATATGTTCCATTGGCTATGCAACACTTTTCTAACCATAGGGGGTAAATTGTAACAGCATATGACCCGAATGACCTATTACGCCGAAAATGTAGTACTGTAGAATGCGAATTATTTGCGTTGTTAGAATCTGAAATTTATAATATAAAGCTGTCTCCTTTGATTGTGTATTTTTAATTTGGCTTCTTAAAAACTAAATAGACACCCTTCCATTTCTGCTGTTAATAACATGAATATGCCACAAATAATCCTATCCCGAAAGCTAATAGTAGTAATTTATCAAGGTAAACAAATGTATGCCTATACGAAAGATTACAGTTCAGGGGTGGGGGATTCCCCAATGTCTGTACTGAAGAAAGTGGCTGCTACGTTTTTGTCAGTCCGGTAAAAACATTATGTAATTTACAGTCTATTCTTTCTGACATTGATTTTGTCAGTAAATCATCTCAAAATTTATCCAGTAAAAAATATGTTATATGTTGTATCAAAAGTGTCTGACAGAGCAACACTACAGCAGAAATGAAATTAGTTGTTGGAACATAACAGAGAACGTATTTTAATTGAATACAGGAAGAACAATTAGCACTGTTCACTGACTTCTTGTGGACTCTACACATTAGGGCATATTGTGAAAAGTGCAATTCCTAACTGGAAGCAGGTGAGGAAGGGGGATTTGGAAAAGATCCACCAAAAGATGTTTCTTATTTAGGAGTGCCTAAATAGCGGCAATTTAAATAGATTTTCACGCTTTGGTTGTGACAGGGATAAAAAGTGTGGAGTATATGAATCCTTAAAATAACATGTGAAAGATTCTTTTGAAACAAAATGACATGCAGGTATAGCAATTAGAAGGTTTTATGGGAAAAGTGTCGACATTTTGTTCGGAAATGCAGCTCAGTTGTGTTCTGAATAATAAAATAGAAGAGCGTTAAGAGGACTCCAACAGACTCCTAAACTTTTTGAAGCATTATGTCAAAATTCCAGATGTGTGACTTGCATGAAAGCATTAGGACGTAAATCAATATTGTTTTTAGATACAATGTACATTTTGTGTTTAATTGAAAGGAAAGATGGACATATTCTTGACAGAAGTCAGTTTTTTATAGCGTGCTGATAAGCTACATTGATAGCGCTGCTAAAGGTAATCTGCATTTAGTTAGGTAAATATTACTTGACACTGTCTGAATGCACAGTACATAATAAAGCCTGAAAATAAAGAGAATCAGGTACTGTCAACAGTCATTCTAGCAAACAGACGGTCAGGAAACTATTTGCGGACTTTACTGGCCATGGGCAATGGACACTAATATTTAAGCTTTCTAAAAATGTAGCATGTTAATAAATGTATTATAATAAATCATCTGAGGAGCCTACATCTTGTTTTGCCAAAACAAAACTTTGAGATGGATACATGAAAAGGATCATAAAAGTAGGAATTTACTCACTCATGGCTGAAGCCAGAAAGAATGTAAGGATAAAACAGTTCTTTTAAACAAAAATAGAAAAGAAATGAAGAGGAAAGAAAACATCTCTTGGATGTAAAGAGTTCAAAGCTTTGGAAAAAATAGCAAAGGAGAATAGAAAAATGGAAAGTTCTGTTTGAAGGAAACATTTAAATATTATTCACAGCTGTTAGTTATATAGGTTGGTGATAAGTTACATTTATGCGCTATAGGTATTCTACTAGATGCATTTAAGGACAGTAAAACGACACTGTCAGATTAGCTAAGTGCAGAGGTTCTGTATCAGTAAATAATAAAACCTCTTGTAAATATGACCAGAAAGTAGATATGTGTAAGTTAAACATAGTGACAATTGCTGATTGCAAACGAGTGCCCTTGTAGGTCGACGACTGACAATTTGAAGAAATTGACGAAACATGTCCTAACCATCCAGGCAGAAAATGATGACACTCGCCAACCATTTTTGGCATGGACACGAAGATAAAACTTGAATTTGAAAAATCAGCACACTGGATTCGAGGGCACGTAATTTTCATGGTATAAGCATTGTTTCAGAATCATCAAGTTTCACAGATTTTAATGTGCAAAATAATAGCTAATACAGATCACATGAGAATTATTGTCATGAACTTATACGGGAAAAATCAAAGACATGCAAACATGTTAATGATTCACTGGAGGAGGTACAAATATAGAGTCGAATGACCTGAAACAAACAACTACAAACTAGAATTGCTTTTGAGAAAAGCGCATGCCACCCACAACATCCTAATCATTTAGATTGGCATTTCTTCTCCATTATGTATCTGAGTCAACCATGCATCAATACCTGTATCACTGGCATCAGTATTTTTGGTAAATCATGGGCCATAATTCCAGACACACGGACACGCAGACAGGAGTAAATCAATATGTCTCCCACCACATTGGTGTGGGAGACATAATTAGTTCGTGGAAATCAGCTAAGCAGCCAAAGAAAATATTCAGTAACAAATATGTGGTGACACATGATATTTACATAAATTATATGCAAAATACAAAGAGGGGTGGGGGGTGGAGGGTACACAGATAAACACAGAAGAAAAAAAAACACTTTTGGGCACCTCCCAAGATACAAACGGCAAAACAAGCAGGAAAAACAAAACAGTGGGCCCCGCACAAGGACGGCCGTCGGCCAAAATTATGATCACACACTCAGTAAAAGCAGTAAAAGGAGAAGGGGTGCTAATGCAAGAAAGCGCAAATGCAACGGGATAGCGGTTGGGCGATGGGGGAGAAATAGGAAAGAAACGCCAACAAACAAGACAACATACGCAACACAGACAAAAAGCAAGCTGAAAATATTCATACCAAAATTTATGCCAAGAGGGGTGATTGTAAACTCCCCCTATTTGGATGGGGATGTGCCCCAGGCAACATCTTATAGGATATTTGTCAGTTAATTCGGTTTGCAAGAGCGTGTAGTCATGTTGAGGATTTCAATGAACGTAATCAATATATTACAAAATTTAAGCTTCTTCAATAGGGGTACCGTTATTATAAATTACGTAAACACTTTGCTAAATTTTACTATCATAATTCAGATTTGGTTTTAAAATATAATAACAATTTAAAGACACTTCTGCGAGAAGGTATATAAAAACCCGTTTTTATGGGGATGTGGTTTACAAACTTCGTAAGATTTTGGGTAATGGCAATTTTCCAATAGTATTTAGTAAAATCATTAAACGCTTTATTAAAAGAGGTTATGATCCAACTGTTTGAGACACACCGCATGTTTGGTGTCAGCCCTTTTACAGTTGGACTCTACGCATTCCACTTTTATTGTGTCTGAACAGATGGAGGACGCTATGAGTGGTAGTTCTTAAATCCGACGGGGACTGAGATATTCTGATTTCTGTTTTCTGGCCTGTTTCGTCGGGCCCTAAAGGGTGTTTTCCTCTGTCTTCTTGCAAAGGCATTGAGTACAAGCTGTTTAGGTTCACACGGATAACTTTTTATATAAATATACAAGAGTATTTTTGTATTTTGCATAACATGCCTTCTGTTGCCATTGCGTATGTTAGGGTTTCACCTTGCAGGTAATACTTTTATTTACACTGTCTGTGACTTTGGAACATGGTGGGAGTAAGAGTGAGGTTTGTTGCACCATAACCCGGTTTAAGTTCCCAAATAGTGGTTTTGGACTGACCGTTCCTAGACGTTGTCCCACTGTGTTCCTTTATTTGTTCGTTTTGCCCTAGTGTATATGTGTTGTGTGTGTGTTGGTTGTGTGCGTGTTGGTTGTGTGTGCGTCCGCGTCCGCGTGCTTGGTTAACGTTTGGAGAGGCTGCGTTTTTAGAACGTGGCTTTCCCTGTTGGATATTTATTGTTGTTTTCTAGAGTTGGGTTGAACATCAGAAAACGAGTTCATGTCATTGTGCTTTTTCAACTGACTTTTCCAAGACGATGTCAAGATGTGTTCTTCATGTTATGTTTTGTCTGTTTGATACGTCTATGTTATTTTCATTGATGCTGTTTGTGTTCATGTGTACACGAGCGCAGACATTATACTCGTAAATACATTTGCACATACCTCAATATATTTAATTATTACAATGTACATATTTTGCTTTTAAAACGAGTAAAATAAAACATAATACAGCAACACTTCATTGGCTTGTGATATGCACGTATTAAATACGAAAACAATAGAATCATTTGAAAGTATTTTGAGTACAGATAAAGAATTTTGTTGAATCACTTGTAGCAAAATATAAACAGACTTAACTCTTTCATTATGTTTTAGAAGGTTCTGTCTGTAGACCATGTCAGCGCTTGATTTACCAGGCGTTGACAAGCGTGTCACAGTTTCACGAACACGTGGTTTTACCATCGTCGAGGCGACACTATTTTGAGTTTGGCTTTTCCTATGTTTCGAGTCTCTATTTTAAAGCACATTTAAATATAAAAAAGGAAAAAAACAACAAACAAATGAACAGACAGTAACAAAAACATCACACTGAAGGAATTATTTGTTACGTAATTATTTGCAGTAATAAATAATTCTACTTCTGTTATCCACTGCTGATAATTTAAGAAGGTATAGGAGTGATCGCCCTGACGTCACGCATCAACACCTGTTTATCTGATGGTGGGCAAAACAAATATTTTTACATCGTTTGTGTATGGGATCGGAATTTTTAATTTCTGATAACTTTTTCGTTTATATATGGATTTTAAAAATTCAAAAAGTTTTTGAATGCTTACGATTTTCATATTTTTATATTCAAATAACTTTTGAAAATTAATAACCGTTTTAAATGATATATGATTTTAGTAGCGTCGTAGCGATGCTCCAAACTTTTAGGAAAAACACTGTAAGTTAAGCGTTCATAATTAATCGAATTTATTTCGAAATAAAAATTAAAAGTTATCAATAAATGGCTTGTTTTATATCCTTTCCATTGATAAAAAAATTATTGATATCATTTATGATTTAAGAAAGTTTAAGCCGTTAGAAAAACATCAATGTTTACAAAAAAAACATGGACGCTCGGCGACAGCCCAGGCACCCGGTCTTTGGTGTCTTTCAGTTCTAAAAATAGAATATACAACGGATTTGTATACAAACACGATCTCTCCTATTATCTCTGTCAGTATTCACTGCAAGTGTAGTTTAAGGACCCGCCCATTTTTTTAAAGTAAAAATATGATACACAAAAGTATATTAAGTCAAACATGAACATTTCTAATATAAGGAACGCTTATCAAAATTGCTACTATTTCTATAATTGTTTATCATGTCTGCATTTTGTTGTTGGTTCTTTTATATACATTGAAACGGGCGTTTTTGTGTTTTCATATTGTGCCTTCAGTTACCAGTATGTATGTATGAGATTCACCTGACGAGTAGAACTTCTTTTTACACTTTCCTGTACTTTGGAACATGGCCGTTATAAAGAGTAAAGGTGTGGACGCAATTTAACGGTTTAAGCTCCCAAATAGTGTTTTTGACACTGACATTTCCACGGCGGTGCCCCAGTGTGTTCCTTGATTGACACGTATATGTCATCTTCGGTGTAATAGAATAAATATCACAAACATTTGAGTGTGTAAGAAGATATTGTGCCCCAGTTTCTGCTAACCTATTCTAGATAAATTTGATTTGTTTTTATAATGAACGCTCTGATTACGCCTATATGGTCGTATAATTAACTAAATAATTGTTCGTTAAGGCAAAACATAATGATCTGTCTAGACGAAAAATGTTCTTGTAATAACGCCACTCACATCTGATCCCATTTCAATATGTACTTATAGCCTTGTTCACATTATTCTACATACATGTTTTTCTTGTCAGTATACTAGGTCGTTTGGATAAAGCAGTGAAGTTGAATGCTACATTCCAAGCTAGTAGTCTGGTTGGTTGTCTGTATTAGGAAGATATACCCCCACTCGCCCACCTCCTCGTGTTAACGGAAATAAAAGTAAGTGTAAGAAAAATATCGTGGAGTGCATATGTTTTTCCAAAGCATATCACGTGAATTTATCCGTTATTCCTCAACTTGGAGAACTTTTGATGGGGACAAACTACAAATTCTAGAGAAAATAATATTCAGACAAACGATGGGTGAACAAAAATCCTTGAAATTTGTGAGGGTGATTTTTTTAAGCTCTGTATGAAAAAAAAATGTATTTTATGCCTGTGATCCCATTTCATTTCTTGAGTTCAGGTCAAGTTCGGCTCAATTGTGAGATTACACAGACGTCAGTTACTGTCATAATATTAAGTCAACTCTGGTCAACATTATTAAATAGAAAGAATGTGCAAGACATTGTTTTATCATCACCTCAGGTGTGAGGTGTTAAGAGGACTGTTGCTTGTTTAATTTGACTCCTCAGAATCTCTTGCCCGTGCCAGCTTTTTGCACGAGCCCGGCTTAGTTCATCCTATCAGGTAGCTATCAAGCTCGGTTGCCGGGTGCCTGCATCTAGCTCCCGAGTTTATAAATAGAAAAATGGTAACATGTAAAATTTAACGTTTAACAACGTAATGTAGCGCATTAACTCGTAATATTTATTATTTTTACCTTATGATATCCATAACGCATAAAAACTTTAAAGGTATCAAGGTTTTGATGAGCAAGAAGTTCCTCTGAAGCCGTCGCAAAGGGGCACATTTCATTCTCTTTCAGCTGTAGACTAGTTCAAAACGTGTTTACTTTTTTTTTAGTTGGTTGCGTTATGTGCTTCCAAAAATATTCTCACATTTACTATAACAATCATGAAGTTTGCTGCATAGTGTGATTTAGTTTCGAAATTCTTAATACAGTTGCATCATAAAACGAATTACATGTACAGCGAGGCATGTAGTAAGAAATTATTTCATAAATATAGTTATAAAGATTTTCTATTCTTTTTCGATATAAATGTACTTTCGGCAAATCCTTTCATAGGGCTTTGCAGACATATGTGTACTTTTAAAAGTCCGTCTATTATATAGAACGGTAGACGCCATCAATACGTTCCTAGAGGGGAAATATGCTAATTTGTTGTCTGGATTGTAGATTAGGTTATAATAGCGACATACATCTTTTTATGCTATATGCAATGCGGCGAAGAAAGATGGGGATAAGAATCGGTTAAGAATGTAAGGAATGCCATTTCATAGAAAATATTTGACATCATATTACATATTCGTTATTACACCCCCAAATACTAGTATCTCAGGGCTTTACTGGATTCCGGTCCATCCGTCCGTCTGTAGACGGAATTTGTCAGGGCTATTTCGCAGCAATTATTTGCCAGATTTCCATCAAATCTTGTAATTATTATCAGTACTAAGCAATTTGTGCTTGTGCGAAGCGTGTTCCATTTAAATGATTGTTCACACAGTTATGGTCCTTTATGTTTTTTTTTCCTTTATATGTACATGAAAAACATGTCAGCGCTATTTCTCAGCAATTATTTGCCAGATTTCCATCACACCTTGTAATTATTATCAGTACAAAGCCTAGTTATGCATGTGGGAAGCGGGTTTCATTTGGATGATGTTTCACACAGTTATGGCCCTTTATTATTTTTTTCTGTATATGCATATGGAAAAAGTATGTTCGCGTTATTTCTCAGTGCTTATATACCAGACTTTTGTAATTATCATTGGTACCAAGTCATGTTGTGCATGTTCGATTTGAATGATTTTTCACTTAGTTAATGCCCTATAATAATTTTTTCTTCATATTTTAAAAAATATCCGCGCTATTTCTCAGTCATTGTATTCCAGACTTTTATCAAACCTTGTTATTATTATCATCGGTACCAAGTGTAGTTGTGCATGTGAGAAGCACGTTCCATTTGAATGATTTTCACGAAGTTATGGCCCTTTTATCCAAATATTATTTAATAGAGTTACATTGGAAAAAAAAAACTTCAATATTCAAAATTTGGACCACTTACACAGTTTTGAGCACATATCTCAAAACTGACGTTCAGTGACCTTGATTTTGACCTACTGTCCTGCTTTCTTCTTTCTAAGGTAAACAGTTTTGCACATTCTATGTACATTTTCTCCCTGTACAATATACAAATACAATGTATCATATCTTAAATACCCCTGTTCCTCTGACAATAAGCTGCTGTCTTGGGATATTCATCATCATTAATGATTCATCATCATTAATGATATATCTTGTTTTAACAGGTTAGCTCAGCAAGGAGCATCCTTAACAAGTAGTAAATGTATTTCAGGATTCGCTGAAATAGTAAATATCACGTTATGAGACTAATATAGTATCAAGAAATATATGATTAATATAGTTTGTAAGCATTTTAAATTTTTGTCTTGATAAAATTAGTTATCATAAAAGTTGTACTAACTACATGTACATTGTATTGGACAGGCTAATGTGTTTTAGCCAAAGGCTGAATTATGATCCGTAGATAGAAATAAGTGTTGGTACTACCAGTAATCTGTCTTATACGTATGAAAGAAGCCCGCCCGCTTAGCTCAGTAGGTAAGAGCGTTGGTCTACGGATCGCGGGGTCGCGAGTTCGATCCTCGGGCGGGGCGTATGTTCTCCGTGACTATTTGATAAACGACATTGTGTCTGAAATCATTAGTCCTCCACCTCTGATAATTCATGTGGGGAAGTTGGCAGTTACTTGCGGAGAACAGGTTTGTACTGGTACAGAACCCAGGAACACTGGTTAGGTTAACTGCCCGTCGTTATATGACTGAAATACTGTTGAAAAACGGCGTTAAATCCAAAACAAACAAACAAACAAACGTATGAAAGAATAACGTTAAATGATATAGTTACAGGTCATAAACATGCGTTATCACTGTTCTAGCATAAAACATACAAATAGCTAATAAAATGAATATTATATCGATAAAAGTTCACTTTCTTCAGGTCTCATTTTAATTTTGCGTAATAGAGCCGTTTACGTTTGGCCATAGAATGTGCATAATAATAAAATGTGCCGTGCCATGGGAAAACCAACATAGTTGGTGTGCGACCAGCATGGATCCAGACCAGCCTGCGCATCCGCGCAGTCTGGTCAGGATCCATGCTGTTCGCTAACAGTTTCTCCAATTCCAATAGGCTTTAAAAGCGAACAGCATGGAGCCTGACCAGACTGCGCGGATGCGCAGGCTGGTCTGGATCCATGTTGGTCGCACACCCACTATGTTGGTTTTCCCATGGCACGGCTCAAATGTGTGTTAACGCCAGTGATCTCCTTATCAACACACCTTTACAGACCTGGTAAAATAACCTTTAAAGCGCGAAAGCCAGAATAAAGATTCATATTCCGACTAACAAATTCGAATGCAATATTTTTTTAATTTACGAGGTATTATAAACAAGTATCTTGATACAAATATATATCGGTTATAGAAAGTTCATCTTTTATGGAATAATTAAGTAACGATTCTTTGGAGTACTTATCAATCGGTTATGTTGTTTCATTTTCGAACTTATATCAATATCAGAAATAATTCTATGATGAATCTAACTTTTCTCCACGCCTATATTAAATGTGGAATTGAGTGCGAAGCAAATGTATGCATCTCTGTCGTAACGTTTAATGACATTTTATTGCCTCAATAACAGTGAAAACAATTAAAGCTCGATCAAAGCAGTTACCTGAACATAGTACAATTTTAAATAACTTGGTCTGGTTAATGGTTAACACAGGAAGACAAGGTCAATTTCCTCTACTTTAAAAGCAGTAATAGGAGAGAAAGCTTAGATTTATGATACAATAACAACATATACAATAGTATCTTTAAATTAGTTTTGCTGCTTCAAATGTGAAATACTCATGGTGTGATTTAATTGCCTATTTCAATAAACTTAATAGCAATTTTATATGAAGAAAAGATATTTATATTATACGTTATATGCAATGTAACTTGAAACAGACCAAAAACCAAGTTTTCCGAATCCAGCCTTACAGTGTTTAATAGCATTACCAGTAAATATAATACTTATCCCAACACAACAATTTTGGTCAAGTAACACGAAGTTATCTTTTTAAAAAAGCTAGTGGCTAATAATAAGCTGGATATAAACTAAAAACAATGTTTAAAATGTACAACTTTAGTGTAGCACTTTCAGTATATTTTGGACGTAAGTCGCAGATTAATTATATTTAATGGTGTTAAATTTTACCTCGATTTATGTATATTTAAGTAAATGACGGACTATGTGTTTCTGTAAAATGTCTTTCAAATCAATGCATAACAATATTTCACAAAGTATGATCTAATCGTAAAAGCTAGTAGTCTTGTTATTGAGCAAACTGAACATATACTCTTATATATATATGATTAGTTCAGTTTTATCCATTTTAAGCTCATCTGATTTTTTTGGAAAAAAAATGATGAGTTATTGTCATCACTTGATCGGTGTCGGCGTCGACGTTGGCGTTGCCTGGTTAAGTTTTATGTTAAGGGTCAAATTGTCTCCTAAACTATCAAAGCTATTGCTTTGAAACTTGCAACACTTGTTCACCAACAGAAGCTGACTGTGTACATTCAACAGGAAATATAACTCCATCCTGCTTTTTGCAGGAATTATGGCCCCTTTTGGACTTAGAAAATATCAGATTTCTTGGTTACGTTTTATGTTTAGGTCAACTTTTCTCCTTAAGCTACCGTTTTAAAACTTTGAGCAGTTATTCGCCATTAAAAGCTTACTCTGTACGACAAGTACCATAACTCTACATTGCTTTTTGCATTAATTATGACCCTTTTTGGTCTTAGAAAATCATGGTAAGACAATATACAGAGACAAAAAAGTCAGACGAGCGTCTGCACCCGTAAGGTGGTGCTCTTAACAGTGTAATACATGTCAAAATCATGTATAATTTTGATATATACAGGTTATACACCAGCGTAATAATTTCATAATGGCGTAGCTCGATTGATACAGGCATATACACGGCATATTAGCGATTGGTACTAAGATAATATTAAACTTGGTTCTTCTATATATAATTCCGATTCTAATTTGGCTATTTACGGTGTATGAAGACTGCGTTTTAGGAATGTGGCTTTGCCCTTTTGATTATTCATCACTTCCACCTCTCAGAACACCCAATCCCTTTTATCGAACCCTTAGCCCGCTTTCTTGTATTTTGCATATAATAAAAATGTACTTGTTGGAATTTTGAAGCAACCCGTCTACTATATATTTTCCGTTGCAGTTGTTTTCAGTTGCTGGCCTACTTTGCGATGCTTGGCTCCATTGTTGTGTATTGGATGCTCTGTACTTCCAGGAAATCCAGCCGTACTTTTTATCTTTAATTTATGTAAACAACCAGATGAAATAAGGAAGCACTATTTCATGGAGCAATATACAACGTCAATATAATAGGTCAACATGTAACAGTGTGTTTAACTGGAAGTAATACGTTCCACGGAATGACTTGTAAGTAAGTAGATTTTAGTGATTGATTCTATTCTGCGCGCCTCATAAATGATACAGTGTTTGTAATTACACACCGTTACATAATATCATTTCGATTCTGAAGAGTCCTTTAAATAAAATAATAGATCTAATGTGACAGCATTCTTTATCGGCGACTGTGTGGCGTTAAATACTACGTCAACGTAACGTCAATATTGTCGGAAATATGCGCGGATATTTTATATAATTACATGAGTTATACTTATTACATAAATGATTCAATTAATATCATGTTTTTCACACACTAAAGTTAAAATTCTAAATCTAACACGAGTTGTCACCATTAAGCTCAGAAATAGTGTTATGTTCTTTGTAGATTCTGGTTATATCTGATGGTTTATTCATTAGAATATAATTGTTTTTATGCTTATGCAAGGTAGCCTTGGGGAAAATATGTATATTTGAGATATAAATGTCGGCGGCTTGTCTACTAAGTTTAAGACACAGCCACTTGACAATATCCGCTTCAGTTCTCCAAAGGTCATATATCAATGTCTTGACATAATTGAGTCTTATTTCGTGTTATAACATCTGCAGAATTCCGATTGGTCTGTTGTTAAAACACCCCCGAAAAGTGAGAGGAACAGCAGTTTTATGCTGGAATAAAGAAAATAAGCCACCTTTGAAAAAACATATTTACTCCTCAGAGGTGTCGTTATACGAGGTTAAACAGGTTAATTATGATATTCTATTTTGTAAGGATTTTTAAAACAGATCTATTATAATAGTTGTTAATTTATGTAAATATTGATTGTATCATTGAAGCTTAAAATAAAAAAACTTAAAACGACACTGACAACTGCACGACTAATAAAAAATGAATGACACGAACATTTGTCAGTTTTAAAAATAAATCTCTTGCTAATGCTAGCAGGAATGGTTCTTGAGTGTTATTCTTCTTGAGCATTTTATTAGATAATTATACAAGGCTGAACCTGGTGGGATTAAATATGAATCACTGTGTGACATTCTTATGCAAATCTTCGAAATTTCCTTATTTTGAATATCAGTCATATTTTTTTCTCTCTTACGAAATCCGCAGTGAGTTCAGTATTTGTAAAGTTTTTTTCTCTTTGCGTTCACAAAACCAAATCAAGGAGATATTCCCACAGATTATCAGAAGCGCAGGAAAGTGACGCATCTCCAGACTTATGTTAATCATTTAAAAAATAAACAAAAATGATTTCAGTTATGTGTAAATAAAGTGAAAACATGTTAATTTTGTGTGTTTATGTACATGTTGCACGCACCCTAACATTAAGACTTCATATAAATGATAAAAGCTGTCTATAATTGTAGTCCCTGAGTAAAATGATCAGAATATAGCTGTTTTTACCATCTAATGAGATTAAAATGCATCTGCTCCTAAAGTAATGTCCAACACTGACTGTTGTTTTAAAACCAAACAGGAGTACTTTGTAGAAGCAGGACACAGCCCAGAGCTAGTGACCCATGTTTAACCCCGCAGCACGACTAGTGTCAAGTGCTTGATGACCATCAGCCATTGACCATGACTGAATGCTGCAGGGGAAATATGACACATCACATGCATACAACCGACCATCAGTACCATCTGACTCTTTCATTTTGTCTCTATATAATAGTCATAGCATTACGCTACCGCAAAAGAAATATACTTTTTTCAGATAGAAAGTGTGTCATTCACATAACCCAGTGTTAAATCAGAGATAAGGGGAAAAAAGAATTAGTTCTGTGTGACATAACTTTGTCTGAATATAAAAACAAATGATACTTGTGAATACAGTTCTAGTGCGGAACTTGATAAAAACTAGCTTCTTCCCAATCCTGATATACACAATTGATATTTATTTCTTTTACGGGTAAAGTCGAAATACATTTCACCAAATAAACACAAGGCGCAATATTTGTGAATTACTACATACTCAGTTATAAACTCCTTTAGTTGCAATGGAACCTGAAACGTCAATAGTTTTCCATATTCTTGCATAAAAACTACTTTTTTCACTGGATCCGCCCATGTATAAACGGGAGAAAATTCATGTGCAAACAAGGCAATTCACGTGCTGTTGATACATGACTTTTATTTTTGAAATGCTTTGCCAGGGACATTTGTATGTATTTCTGCGCAGACTGATATTTGGCATCTGCGTCTTGTTTCTTCCATAATAACCTCTTCTTGTAGCGTTATAGATGCAATGTAATCCATAGTATATTTAGCTGTATCAGTTTCCAACCCCAAAACGTACTGCCCCATCAATGTACGCACTAGCTTCTCTTAGAGTTTACTCCATTTACAAAGCGTCTAATTAGTTATTGTAAATAACTGTGAATAAATAAGTATCGCGTGTAACTTGTGCTATTGCTCGTTTTTAGGTATTATATTAATGTTTTTTGTTAGTATCAGTCGGTATGTTTTTACCTGATTTTTCGCAGAATCCATATAATAAACCCCGAAAGCTAGTCACCACCTTCGTACTCATACGTACTCTAAATGTGTTCGTACTCAAAATAATGTAAAGTTATTATTCTTAAAATTGTGTTCATGTTAATCAAATTTTTAAGTTAAAAATATGCAAAATTATGGGTTATGTAACTCTTGCAATAACTAGAAATAAAAATAAGATGCTCAAAAACCTTCTAATCACGCTTTTGATAGTGTTGTTGATATGTGTTTCCCGGTTATGGATATTTAAAACATGTTTACCGTTTCAAAGAACAACCGAATGGTAACTAAAAATGTACCGGAATCGTAAAGTCATCACATATGAAAACAATGCATTTAGTCGTCGTGTAATGTTTTTTATGCAAGAATAGCGACAATACACGTTTGTTTTGTGTATTAACGTCTGCAGAAGCCCTTGGGATATGTTTGTGACCTTGAATATCGGGCTCGGTCGCAAACAATCCCGCGGGCTTTTGCAGACGTAAATACACAAAAAAACGTGCATTATCCCTACATTGACGTTCAAATTTCATATCGGGTGCGTGACATCATCTGTGACGTCAGTTTCATTCGTGTTTTCTCGTTTGAAAGTTCTTTATTGACGATACTTTCAATTTTTATCAAGTTTCACATTCAATCGCAACCAAGTGTATTCCGCATCAGTGAAGAATAAGATTGAAATTTTCACTGCCTTGAAAACAGTGAAAGTATCAATTGTATCACTGATAATAATAACCTGAATTACTATGAAATCATTTTGGTTCGCTAAGATCAAATTGTCGCGCGAATTAAAAACCGCGCTATCATTTATCCATTAAGTGCATAAATAGTAAAATTTATTTTCTGTCGTGTGTTGACGCTCGTGTTTTTCAATCTTTAGCAAAACGTCGCAGTTGATGGGCAATCAATTAAAGGTTTTCTGAATAGGAAACCATAATTTTTACAAAATTTGAAAATTAATTAATTAGTTTACATTAATTGGTTAGACTTTTAACACACCTGCGGATGTCTCTAAATTGCTTTTATTACCTGTAACATGTGTGAATGTTGAGATCAGCTCAACCCGGGGCTAGAGGGCGGTAGCATGCAATTCCACAACAGTCCATGAATAGGCTCAATTAAACCAAGCCTGCAACATTTTCATTTTTGTCGTGTTGAGCGACCTGTGAAGTTTCCACTTTTTCTATTTGCTTACCTTTGAGTGCTCGAAGTTCCTATGCATTTAGGCTTGTGTAATAACGTTGCCGCCTCTTATAAGTGCTATGAAATATTTTAAACGATGAGGGATTATTCGTACTTATTGTTGTTTCAACCAATTGTATTATTTCAATAGTTTATTACATTTTACGTTACCATAGTGTCAATTTACAACAATTATCAGTTAGACTGCCATACGGTATATTCAACAGACCGCTCTAGGTGACAGGTACACAATGTAATGGTACATTGTAATGACACGTGTGGTGCTGGCGTCTTCAATAGTGTTCTTTTGAAATTGAAAATGCTCGAATTTAAGTCTGCGCGAAATTTTTTTTCTTATTTTTTTTGCAGTCTGTGCGATATTTCATGCCCCAAAATTGAAAAGACTTCACAGTATGATATATCTCAGTTTTCTTTCATATTTCACTTCTCGTGAATGGAGTCCGTCTGTATTATGTTTCAAATATATGATAATGATACAATTGTATCACTAAATAGGCTTTGGGCTGCTATGAAAATATATAACAATATTTATTTTCAAAATGATTTTATTATTAGTCTAGTGTCTAGTTTACGTTATATCGACATTGTGCAGCAATATGTTGACACTGAAGCCAGATTTTTCTGAGAATTCCATCACAGTAAAAGAATTTATAAATATGTCATAAAATGTTGCTACTGTAAGATCCAGATGTAAAGGCATTCCCAGGTCAAGGTCAAGAAGTGTTTGTGTTCATGTACATTTGTAATGTATTTCCTTTAAAACAAATATGTCTAGACACTGTTTTTTAGTCTCTTAAAAGAAATTATCTGTGTCTTCAAATAAGCTTTAACTCCCTCAGTGCTTACCCTGCTTAAGACGAGGAACTTTGAGTCAAAGGCATACGAGAAACTTTAAAATGCAAATCTATACCGATAACGGCATTCATTGCTGTTTTGATTAATAAAGATACACAATGATGAAGGATGGATATGGTGGAATCGATTTACAGGAAAGGTTATTTTATCAAACCAAAGCGTATTTCAAAGTTTATTCAGTGGCTTGTGTTGATCATGTCTTTATCGTCATGGAAACGTTTTGTATGTATTGATAAACAAAACTATCCTTTGGAAGCATTGGATGCAATCAAGCAAACTAATGGCAAACTTGGGTTGACTCAGATTGTTCGTGACAGGTAGTTGAAAGAGCAACCCCCATTCCCCACCCCAGCACCGTCTTAAGCGGAATTATGTTGCATAGATATTGAATGGATTCCATGAAAAATATAACAACACTGAATCTAAGCCACATTAACCCACGCATGTCACCGCCAATCATAAGCCCAACCTTAGAACCATTATTGGCCTGTTTTTCCTAGTTGAAAAATGTTTAGATAGTCCTTTGACCGTCATCGGCTTAATTTACTGATGCGACCTATGACCAGACCGAAACCTGATGACGACCAGTAAAATTCTAAAGTTGCATTTGTCACTGAAGCTTCACTTTCGTCTTTGATTGCACCTATAGGAAAAAGTTGATCATAATCTACTTTGAGTTGCATGGGTATTTATATTTTGTCTTGAAGTATCCGATCCACAAATAGATAACACTTCGATGCCAGGTGACCCCATATTTTTTGGTATCATTTGAAAGAGTTGTGTCTGCTGAACAAAAATTAGTAAATTAAATGACCATAAATGATATGCACAAATCACTACAGTCATGTTTTTGACTGCAAAATGATAAATCTTACATTGTAATAACTGGATTTCTGTTGAGGTATTATTGAAAACTATTAAGTAAAAAAGTAAAACTTTCATAACATATTTTTGTCATGTATTTTTTTCTTTTTCAGTAAGTAATACACTTTCAAATGATACCTAAGTCATATGAGCTTACAAGGCATCACTATTTGATATACTGTAATATCACTGTTATATAGAACTTGCTTATTGTGGATCGGATACCTTAAAACGTTTCTCTTGTTGCTCTGCATTGTACAAAGACATTGTGTACACGTCTGCATGGTTCTTTAGGATTTCTTTTCCAATGTTTGTACACGAGCATGTTTTGAATTCCATATAATATCTTTTGTTACCATTACGCTTGTTTGTGACTCTTCTGGTTGGGATAACTTGTGTTTACACTTTCTTGTAACATTTAAACACCGTATGTTTCATGAGTGAGCACGCGCATACATATACTAGTAATGGAAGCTCACCTACTGTTTTTCTTGCCACAAAACGATCCTACGATGTGCTTGACAGTGTCGCTTAATGTGTTTTTGTCCTTGTGTGCCTATTTGCTTTACTAAGTCCTTGTTCCACTGTTCCACTGTTCCACTTTCCCCTTCAACCCCCCCCCCCCCCTCCCCACGTTTCTACTCACTACCCTTTTTCTGTATTTTGCATAAAATTAGAAATGTACTTGTTGGATTTTTGAAGCAACCCGTCTAATACTTTTCCATTACAGCTTCTTTTTGTTGTGGGCCTACTTTGCAAATGCGTAGCTCTGGCTCTGTGGCTGTGTTTGTGGTGCTCTGTGCTTCCGAGAAATCTACTCATACCTTTAATCTTTATGTTTTTCTCTCACTGTTTATCGTCTTTGTTTTGGGAAGCTATGTTCCAGTTTGATCGTGTTCGTTGCTTTTAAAAGCTTCCAGTGTAATTTTGCGCATAAGAATAGATCATTGATGTTGACCGCCAGTGCAGACCATTAGTCTAGCAATTTGTCTTGTTGTACATGTTACGCATGCGATCGTAATATTTATCACAAGTCAGTAGTTATTGCGATCTTTAACTACAGAAATTCTTAACGAAACCGACGTTTGCTGTCGCTACTTTCATTAGACATGCAAGTGTGTAGGGTTAATTCTACAATTATGTTCCAACACGATTAGTGTCAAATGGTGCACTTATCTTTTTTAATTGTGATGTCTCCCCGGTCATTGCTTAAAGCATTATTTGGCGTCTTTGTGAAGCTATCAGCCTGCTTCCTTATATGACAAACTTCTTTCTCAAAGAAGTGAAAGGCAAGTGACATTTATGACTATTGTTAAACAATTAGTACAGATATTTAAGATTTTAAAGAAGTAGTATTAATGCAACAAAAAGTAAAACAATAAGAGCATCTTTGTGGCATTAGCCATTAACAGAATATTTCTGTTATTTATAACATTGAAAATGTTAACAATGTTGGTGGCTTAAGTATATTTGTTTTGCAACCAACTAATTCAGTAAGTATCTCAAGACATATATATTTATGTATAATTATCAAAGTATATTGTGAAATTAGCGTGAAACAAAACTTTCATAAAATACCATAAATAATGTTATTTCAGGTAATTGCATTCATTAGATACGAGGCGAAGGAATTTATGAGATTTAAAGCATATTCACGCAATCAGATAGGTCAGTTTATAACATCCAGAACAAAAACGTAAATGATTTTCGTCTCTATAAGAAAAAAAAAATAATCTAATTTAACCTCAGACTTATTAAACTGAAAACCTGTATTTTGTTTTGTTGATATATATTTTCCCACCCTAGGCTTGTAATTGGATTTGATTTATTTACATATTGTCTTCATATGAGAAAGGCTCCACTCAGACAGAAATATTTTTATAATTATATACCGGTGCAGTTTAGGGCGATTTGATGACTTTTCATTCTAAATGATGGTGGAATACTTCCAAGCAGATGTTGACACATAATTACAAAAAAAAAAATGTAGAACCGAAAACTTGCAGTCAGCAGCTGTAAGGGGCAAATAATTCGAACTCGACACCAAAACAAATTAAAATGTTTGTAGAAAAATGTTCAGCAAATGGTAAATCATCAGTTGCCTTTGTGTACCTGTAGAGAAAAACTTGAATTAGCCTTATGTATGTTTTAACATTTTTGGTTTTATGATAACATCGGTTTTATTCGGTTTTCGTAACTTTGCTAAAACTCATATAATTTTTCTATAAATCAATGTAACGCAATGAAACATGTCTAGCTATGAAATGGCAAGTAAGTATTATGAATTCTAGACTTTAAAATTCTAAATTTGAAATGTACTTTAAGAAATAATATATCTCATCCTGTGATTTGCCGTTGAATAAAATCATTGTTTGGAGTTCAGATGCGAAGGAATTATATCACGTGGGTGCAATCCGAGTGATATAATATTACACATCTGAACGACAAACAATGATTTGATTCAAGAGCAAATCACTAAATGGGATATATCATTTCGATTCTAACACGTTACCAAGGGTTTTAAGTACATTCTTGACGACGTCCATCAAATATTTCCTTGTTTTTGATGGTTTTTTTTCTAACGTGCCGCTATGCATTTTGACGCTATGACGTAATAATTGTGACGTCAGAAAAGTGAATTGTTGTAAAATAACACACAACGTTCAGCCTTTATGTTTAATAGGGAAATGAATCAAGTCGTGTTAGAATTGTTGATGAAGCATCTGCGGAAGCCTGTATTCTTAAAATAATGAAAATGGGCTAAATATTTGCAACTATTTTTTCTTTTTCACACTAAATATTGTTACTTATTGTATAACTTACTATTTTCATAATCGTAATTAGTTGAAATATTTTCATATATTAACGTAGTAAGCGCATTGTACTCAGTGTGCAAACGTGTTTAGATCTAGTACATATTATATTTACATAAAATACTTTAAAATGTGATGTAAATGATAAACCATAGTTGTATAACAACATACTGAAATGATAAAACGTCAAATTTTTCTAACATCTTATTTATTCATGCAACAGCAGCTTAGAAGAATAAAAATGACTTAGTTCATGTGCAAAGTCACAATAATTTTTTATTTATTTTGTGGAGTTAAACGTCGCACCGACATAATTACAGGTCATATGGCGACTTTCCAGCTTTGATGGTGGAGGAAGATCCCATCGCAATAAATATCTGATGGATATATTTAACTAAAGCGAGCCTGCTATTAGTTTGGTAGGTTGTATTCTATGCTTCAAAGGCATTTTCTCATAGATTTTATTGTGTATACTAGAGTATGCATACCTAATAAAAAGGACGTAACACATAATATGTAATACATAGATCCTATGGCCTATTACATAATGACTAAGAACAAATGGCCGTAATAGGCTTCCATAAGCATTGGATCTTATTTTACAACTCCGCAACTGTCTATTTTTTCAAGTATCATCTTTTCAGGATTAAACTGTGAACAGACTTTAATGGATTATTGAAATGAAACATGTTAAGACTGATTTTTCTGTACAATTATCTATGAAATGGAAAACAAGAGGGTCATGATGACCCTGAATCGCTCACTTGAGTATATTAAACCACATGTTTCAAATGGCAAACTGATGCTAAAATATTAGAAAGTAGATCAGTAGGTCACATTTTAGTCACTGAAAGACAGTTTAAAGATTGGTGTGCAAAACTGTACATGTCATCCAAATTTCAAGGCTGAATCTTAAACTAGAGTGGTCACAAGCAAAAGTTTACGCACGGACACACGGACGACGTAGACCTACAGACCTAGTTTTTGACCGCAGCTGACCCAGTTTCAAACTTGACCTAGATATCATCAAGATGAATATTCAGACCAACTTTCATACAGATCCCATGAAAAATATCGCCTCTAGAGATGTCACAAGGTTTTTCTATTTTTAGACCTACTGACCTAGTTTTTAATCGCACATGACCCAGTTTCTAACCTTACCTAGATATCATCAAGGTAAACATTCTGACCAATTTTCATGAAGATCCATTGAAAAATATGGCCTCTAGGGAGGTCACAAGGTTTTTTTCTATTTTTAGACCTACTGACCTAGTTTTTGACCGCAGTTGACCCGGTTTCGAATCTGGCCTAGACATCATCAAGATAAATGTTCAGACCAACTTTTATATAGATCCCATGATAAATATCGCCTCTAGAGAGGTCATGAGGTTTTCCTATTATTTGACCTAATGACCTAGTTTTTGATGGCGCGTAATCCAGTTTCGAAACTGAATTAGATTTTATCAAGTTGAACATTCGGACTTATTTTCATGAAGATCCATTGAAAAGTATGGCCTCTAAGAGGTCACAAGGTTTCTCTATTTTTAGACCTACTGACATAGTTTTTGACCGCATGTAATCCAGTTTCAAACTTGATCTAGATAATTATTATCAAGGTAAACATTCTGATCAATTTTCATGAAGATCCATTGAAAAATATGGCCCCAAGGGAGGTCACAATGATTTTCTATTTTTAGACCTACTGACCTAGTTTTAGACCGCACGCAACCCAGTTTCAAACTTATCCTAGATATCATCAAGGTTAACGTTCTGACCAATTTTCATGAAGATCCATGAAAAATATGGCCTCAAGAGAGGTCACAAGGATTTTCTATTTTTAGACCTACTGACCTTGTTTTGGACCGCACTTGACCAAGTTTCGAACTTGACCTAGATATCACCAAGATCAACATTCTGACCAACTTTCATAAAGATCCCATGAAAAATGTGACCTCTAGAGAGGTCACAAGCAAAAGTTTACGGACGGACGGACTGACGACGGACGCC
Source organism: Mercenaria mercenaria (assembly GCF_021730395.1). NCBI lineage: Eukaryota > Metazoa > Mollusca > Bivalvia > Venerida > Veneridae > Mercenaria > Mercenaria mercenaria. Next base: position 34,065,474 of record NC_069371.1, on the reverse strand, counting down.
GCGCGATCACAGAAGCTCACCTTGTCACTTTGTGAATAATAAAGAGTGGCTTCAAAAGAAACTGCTTGTATGTCACAAATGAAGTCTGTTGAAAGCGGGTTATAAAATTTTTAAAGGCGTTGAAATTGACATTACGCTTGTTAAAGAGAATTCCTATAATGTTTTTCCTTTTATAGAAGTTTTTCAAATTCACATATATGATAGGAAAATTTGTGCTGAAAACAATGAACAAAAATAAAAACAATGGGTCATCAAGCTTCTTTTTGTGAAAAATTGTTTTGAACATGCCCACTGTTGCTGAAGCTGCCAGCGAATTTTCAACATTTTCATAATTTTCTGCTTTTTTATAATACCAACCAAAATATACATCAAGACAGCACAATAAGGTTTTTTCTTTTTACAGATTTTATTATATACTTATTTGATATCATAGTCATATTTGTAATACTATATCCTTACAATAATGGATACAAATGAAAAAAACATATTGTTTCATATTCACTTTTGTGAACTTTTTAAATGAAAAATACCCATAGTGAAGAATATTTTTTAAAATTTTGAAAAAACTGTTTCATAAATTTTTTTCCTGTTTTTCTTGTGTATAAATAATTGTATTGTGAGCTTAAAAATGGCTAAAAATGTATGGGTCACCAGGCTAAATTTATTGTTAAGACCGTTAGAATACAACACCTGTTCGGACGAAAAATGGCGCGAACCTGACCAAATTATTACATGTATATCTGCTAGAAGTTAAAAAAAGTTTTAAAAATTCTTAATTCTTTCTATAATTGAATACTAAATAATCTGAAAGGTGATATTGTCTTATCTGCACTAAGTCAATTGTCTTACATTATATGAACAACACTGTCTTTGTACTAAAATGCAATGTGAAAACCCAAACACAAAAATGGCAAGATACCTGTCAGGCATGATACTTGTTAATACAACATAAACCAGTATCAACATTTGATTACTGATAAAACTTATCAAAAATGTTATTTCATTCAAGATTCCTCATATTTAAGATTGTCTGTCACATGTTTCAACAAATGTTGACTTCACTTCAGTTTTCCATAGAAAGTGTCGGCTGCGCAGAAAGATGCGCATAAAAAACTTTAGGAATTCGCTTTAAAACATGCGAAAGTCTACTGTATATCATGAACGTATTCAGGTCGAGAAGGATAACACTGTAAAGAATAGCTATTTACTTCAATTCAGTAGCACTGGTTCTATTTGTATTTTCCAGATGGCAGATCTATCATTAAGTGATTTGTTCTTTATAATTGTACGCAACAATAATCCTGAAAAGGGCAGAACTTTTCAAAAATATAAAAATGCAACAAAATGCTCTTATTACGCCTGTGTATTATTCATCTCGGAAGAATGGTTTTGCCCACCATGTAAAACTAAAATTCTGCAATTTCTGGCAAATATACTGAACTCAATAATAATGGTCCAACGGCACAAATTGCACCAGCGGTTTTTAAAAAATAGAACCTTATCCAATGCCATGTTTGTTAAGATTTTAAATTATTGTACGTTGAAATTTAAAGATATAATGTCAGCTGACTCTAGGACCGAAAAAGACAATCAGATGTCATCAACAAAGCAAAAACAACTAACCTAAATCAGTTGACATAAGTTTATGAGTTATAGGTACTATTTACACTACACAAAGTGGAGCAATATATAGGAGGTATAGTTATCGGCTACACATCGGCACTTTCTTAGGTCTCTTTCAACTACAATATCGTATTTTAGCTACGATGGGGTAATTGATTGTCTACGACGGGCTATTTGATTGTCACCAAACTATAGTTAAACTTAAATAGCAGTATATGTTACGAATAAGTAGAGAACAATAACACTTTTACAAAAAATAGAATTTATTCACGTTGTTCATGAACATGGTTTTACAGTTTTAAGCATCTTACATTCCTGTCTGTGTAAAACAGGTTTTCCCAACTATTTGGCAGCGTTGAATAGTACAATGAGCACTTCACATTTTTATCTACGTTGTACAAAGGTTGGGAAACAGCTGTCTTATACATGTAGCAGATATGAAAGATAATGCTTCTTGCCTACCGTCATTGTCAAAATTATTATTTCTAAGATAGTGTAAATTATCAGTCATACTTGCAGTTTATGACGTTATAATATGACATCACTATGGGCACGTGAAACTTATTACTTTCATTAGAGAAATGATAAGATGATCTCCTACCCAGAAAAGAAATCGTCTTTTCCAGTTAGGTAAGCAAGAATGTAATTTCCTGTTAATGGTACTAACCTGTTACTCTGATATTTTTCCTCAAGAATGTAATCCTTGATTTGTTTTATTCTATTTTACAAAGAAACCAGAAACAAATATTTTGTCGAATTAAATCTTGCTTCACGACTATATGCGATGTCGCAACAATTTATGACAGATTTAAATTATCTTAGTACCTTATCCGTCGAAAGAATGAATAACATGAAATCGAAAAGTGGAATGTTTCATTTTAAAGCATTTTTCAGGTGTTACCCATACGTAGGTCACGTTGGCAAAAACATGAAAATTGCGCACCCACATCTTCAAAGTAAGACAAAATATCTATGGTAACTAAGAATATCACCAAATGTGTTAAATATCGTTTCTATGATTACTTAAAACATTTTGTCTTTTTCGTCCACAATTTTACCTTTATAAATGTACCACAAACGACAATTAATATCATTGGATAACTCATCAGAATGAAGAACTACACAAGCGTAACGAAGCAAAACAATTACATTATTCAATTACAGTCCAGACAGAATACCACATAGATACCACTTTTGTGGTCTTAAAATGTACTGGTCGAACAAAAATGAACAAAAATGAACGAAGCACACACTAGTCTTTAGGAAATGCCTTCAACAGCAAGAATGATCTCTTTACCTTTTAGAATAAGAAAAGTAAGTAGAGCTTGAATAAAATAGAAATAAAGTTATTATGTTTTAAGGAGTTCCCAAACAAAACCAAATAAATACTTTCAACATTTAATTCCAGTTCTGTTCTTGTTAACGTAGGCAATCATTTATGGTTGTCCACAATTTCTGTAATTCAGAAAACGTATTTATCTCAATTTTACAGACAGTCCTATCACAGTTTTGTAATTATCTATAATTTAAGATAGCTAAAAGATAATTCACTTTCTCATGTATCACAATACTGACAAGAATAAAAATTATGAACCATAAAGACATTAACCACAAAAGGCTTGCATGTTATGTTATCACAGATGTAAAAAAAACATTTTTCTTTTCTAATCTCCAAAATTATTGAAAGCAAATGTTACTTCAATATTTGAATTTCACACAAAAGGTTTACCATCCAGATATATTCAAACACCAAAAATGTGCATTAAAATTTAAGATTATTCATAAATGAATCAGAGTCCGTAAAGTATTCTGTCACTTTATCTGTCATTCTGGCTAAAGAAAATCTCTTTAATCTGTTGGGTTGTGTTGAAAAGAATGATGTTCGTATAAAACATGAGACTAGTGGAATGTCGGTTTGTGTTTGTACCAAAGGATGTGTCTTAAAAGCACCGAGGTCAGACTTTGTATAATAGTTTCACTGTATGACCACGTATAATTTCACAAATTTGTTACATTTTTGTTTCTTTTACCAAATAAATCTTCTTTTGTCTTGCTGTTTTCAATGGAGTAGTTTTCACAAAAGAACAGCGTAGGCGTCCGTTTTTATCAAGCGTCCACTTACACAGACACCCGTCTACAACACCTGATGATCCTTCTGAAGACACATGCTTGTCAGAATGTAAATTTGAGCGAGATTCTCGATGTCGTCTGGCACCTTCAAAGCTATTGACAAGTAATTGAGCTTGTTGAATATATAGAGGGTCAGGCTTGGAACAGAGTCTGTACCAAGACTTACGTATTTCCATTTGAACCTAGTAAAGAAAAAAAAATTCTAGAATGCATGTATTACGTTTATGTAATATGTTCAAATCGAAAGCTGGCAAAAAAGCAACATAAACTAACAGTAATAAGTAAAATGGGTTTTGTTTTTGTCGTAACTGAATTTACTATCCATGATTTATTATGTGTATTCGAACAGAATATATACCATTCCTAATTCGTTTTCCTTTCGAGACCGGCCGTTGACCAGAACTTCTAATAGGTGTATAAGATATATTCAAAAATGCCTTAGGCATTATAATCATTATTATTGTTATAAGGTAGACATCTGCATTTACAAATGGATCTCAGTTATTGCAATCGATACTGGATCACTATACACTGATCTCTCTTTAAAAATGGTCTTTCACAACAATTAAGATTACTTGCGTTGAATTCTTACATTTTATCGTAAACATGAATATCCGACAAATATTATTCAAGTTATAAAATTCAGTCGATTCACTACAAAATTTACATAAATGACTTTCATAAATCTACTAATTGACATACCAAATATGTCTAGCAAAAGATGATACTTTACAGATTTTTGTACTGCGTGGTTACCAAATTAAATAAAATATTTGCATCTCTGCAAATTCGAAGCCAGAGTTTTGCTGGAACAGACTAGGGATACTTCATTTTGTCCTAAAAAAAACTAGCAATTTTTTCTTGACAAAAAAAATCAAGAAAAGACGTATTTCTTGATGCGCTTTTGTCTTCAAATGTCAAAACTACCAACTTTCTTTCCAAATCGCTTGATTAGAGAATCGCACCTTCGGTTACATATACGACTGATGTATACAGTCTGAAGTTGGGCTACAAATTAACTCTAGGTTTAGTCAAAGGAAGTCCAATAAAATCAAGCACCACGTATTTTAGAGGCGACTTATTTTTATATATCAAGTAATATAGATCAGCATACCTCCTGGTTAAAAAAGCATAACAGAACTGCAACCAGACAACCCTGAAATTACAAAGTATTTTAAAGCTATAATTTCTGCTTCTTATTCAGCCGCGTATACAATTAAAATGACTTGTATTATTGTTTCAGAATAATACATGTAACCAAAACATTCTATGCCGAGATGTTTTTTAAAGATGATACACATTCCTGATACACTTAGACGAAAGAACAAATACATTGACATATCAAGACTAATCTCAAGTTTCCTGATGTAATGACCTACAAACATGGTCTTATGCTAAAGACAGTTTGTTAAGTGTTATTGAGTTAGTGTGTCTGTAAATAAAGTTTCCATTGAATCAAACGTGATAATAGTTAATTGCATGACCTTGTAGAACCTATATAAAATGACTGGGTGTAGAAAACCGGAATTAAATGAAAGCTAAAAGATGTTTCCGTATAATTACAAAATGTTGATGGAGTCTATGCATAAAACAACTTACCTGGAAGGAATTGAAGAACATTTCAAAGTAAAGTTTAACTATTTCTGCTGTAGGGTTCAAATTGGCTGGAACCCCTATAAACACAATGTAGTGGACACCAAAAAGAGGAATCAAAATTAGCGTTGCCTTTGCTAAACGTCTGAAAAAAAAAGCAAAATATTTAAATTATACACCTCATAACATTTTATTTACAGATCATATGCGTAGAGAGCTAAGCTTTAAATGAAATGATATTTACATCGCTCTCAAATTGGAATTTCTGTGAACTCAAGGTCAATAATAGCAACAAGTATAATATTTGTTTTAACTAACGAAATCTAGGATCTTTACAAAGTCGTCGATTTTGCCTGTAGCACACAGTTAGTGTTGTTTTTATACACTATACTTTTTTTTCAAATGTCCGGTTCAAAACATTTTCTTTTTGTGCGGCAGGATGACGATTGATTGTAGTTTTTAGTAGGCAGAGTAAGATAAATATAGATAAATGCAACTAGGATTTTCTCGTTTCAATACGCTTACCTTTATCACAGCTGCAAAGTAAAAAATTAAATCTTTTGCGATTTGAGATAACTCGTGATCAAAACATAGCCAGAACCGATAAATTTCCATGTGGTTGCTTGCATTAAAATTCCACTTATTACTGACTCACCTATATCTATTTCTGCGTGCAGCTGATGTGCTTGGTTTGTGAAGTTTTGTAAATAATGCTCGTAGGATGTTGATAAAAAAGATGAAATTTACCTGAAAATGACATTTCAAACGAATACATTATGGTAAAAGAATTATCGATATAATTTGCAAAAGAATTAGGGAGACATGAATAACACAGACGTTCACAATTAAAATTATGGCGAATATGAGGCAGGTATCACAAATGTCTAAAAGCCGGTTGCTTTGCAACCAGTTGAAGATGTTGGTACAGGTCTATTAAAATCCTGACGAAAAATTTCTACACTCTTTTTCCATGGCTTCTGGTCAAGTGTAGGACAGTGCAGTTTCTCCAGAGCATTTCTTGGCAGAAAGCATGCGAAATATTCATCATAAAAGCAAGACATGCATTCACTCCAAGTATTTAACTGAAGCCAGGTAGAAAGTTTATTATCAAAACACAAAGTAAGATATGACAGACTCTTCAGATGTATTATATTATTGTTTTGACATAGGAAATGGTGTATAATAATGTACATGTTTTGTCACATTTTGTTCTTTTTGTATTTGGCCATTAGGAAAGCATTATAATTCCTTCCGCGCGTTTTCAGCAGACCTATAACTGTAACCCAGTTCAGTCTTAGTATACCGGACGCTTGACAAAGTAACAAGCATTTATATCGCAATAAATAGTGTATTCCGACATAAAGAGAAAAAGACAGGTCATGTCCCATGATAAAATTGTATATTATTGTCACTCTTTGATAATCTTTAATCACACAAAACATCCAAATTTGTTTATAACATAAACAAAGATATTACCAGAATACTGAGCACTATTGGTCCCTTCAGCACCCAAAAATATCCTTGGGTTGGATTGGTATTCCAGCATCTGAATAAAACGGAAGCATACCTTTGAACATCTTCAGTTTAGTAACAGATTTCTTTTTACTATACTTTGTAACAAGCATTTTTTCTGTCCTTTCTTTTTAAACTTTACAGCCGCCGAATGTCTACATAATTGAAATATAATTTTGGTTTTATGTAATACCGTTTTATCATAAAAATAACTTTGGTTTAATGTAATGTTTTGGTGTAACGGAAGTCTTATCCTAAAGATATAATTTGAATACTGCCTTCACGTTATAAAAGTAGTTTAGCTTACCGAAAGGCTGTTGTTACTTAACCAAAGATTCCTTTCAAAATAACAACAACAAAAAAGAATGATCTACTTACTTGAATGTATTTAACAAGGTTTTAGTTTAAGGTTCATGTAAGATGCTTTTTTACGAAATTGCAAAAGTTTATTTGCCATAAAATCCTTCCTTAATAGATAAAAGGAAAGAAAAAACTTGTTTGGATAGTATTGTATAGTGCCTCTCTCCCACATTCCAACTTTTCTCTCTATAACGTATGTATGTGCCTTTTCTGAACATCCAAAGACATTATTTAAAAAAACCTGCCTAGTGTCCAATCACTGTATCAATAGTTTACTTTTGCCTATAAAGGCGTTCCTTAGAGAATTTATGAATGTAATTTGCTACAGAAAACTTATAAGGAGACCATTTATAATGAATAGCAGCCAAAGTTTTTGCTTTAAATGTTTTCACTTCAAATACCAAATGAGATATAACGTGCTATGTCTTTATTCCGCAAGTAATGCTTTGCACAGTCTAGGACAATCTGAGATAAGCGATCATGTTTAAGCGGAGATGCAGATCCAATATCACAGTAATGAATATAAATGTTAACAAACAATGTCATTCTACTAATAATCGTATCCTTCATTACATGATACGACTCCTTCAATCTATAACCTGCCGGTCTACAGCGTTTACTACTTACCGGTCTGCAGTTATTTACTAACTTATGTTCGGCTTATGTGAAAATTGGGAAAACATTTCTCATGTCAGGTAATTAAACTCTTATAGAATGGCTTGCAGATCAGTAGTCAAACCTTTTAGTTTCGACTATTGCCCTGCATGCCATTCAGTAATTTATAATATGCACCATTTAGTTATTAAGATATGTTGTTTTAGATGTGTGCTAATTGGACAATTTCCGGTTTCATATGCTATTAGACAATGGTGTGTTTTACTAAAATAACAATACCGTTTTTTAAAAATGCAAAATGTTGCAGACCAGGTTTTGTTATATATATGCTACAATTTGATACACATTAGTAGAATAGGTGTATATTAAGTAGGTATCATAGAACTATTCAACTCTATTAACTTGTGTTTGCTACATTTTGAAATGTTATGTTAAATCTATTAGACATAGGTAAAATCTTTCAGTTGCTTACAAAATATTTTCCAAAGTAACTCTCAGAACAGCCCATGGGATTACACTCAGTAGAGGCGTTCCTGAAATAAACATAAAGTAGAATTATTTGCGTGTTTAGATAAAGAAATATATTATGAAAAACAAGTAAATGAAGTATTGCCATGCAATTCAAAGTCCCCTTCTGGAAGGCTCCTAATTCTCTCTACTGCAGTATAACATAATGAACTGATATCTGTCAATGACGTATAAACATTATTGTACTATATATACAATATGTTATAACAAAACATAAGGATTAAAATTTATTTATATAAAAACCTATAGTTGTTTTCATGTGGCATTTTTGTTTTGGCCGTTTATCAAAAAAGGTGTCATAAGTTATTTATAGTAACAACGAAGGGAAATTAATCCTTATACTTAAAAAAAATTCTATATATAAGTACACAAGAAATTCTTTACCAGGTAGAGATAGGTCAAAATGCTCCTAAAATTGGATGTAACATGCATGTTGTACAACAGAAAACTGGTCTCGATTTTTCCCTACGGCCAGTAATGAATAAGTTATAATATTATCTATTTATAGTATTATCAAAGAGACGTAATTCTAAAAACAAGGTAGCCTCACGGTGGTGAACAATAGTGCCAAGTTACATCAAAATCCTTCTATGCATGAAGAAGAAATGCTCCGAACAAAGTCATTCTTGTATCTGACCTTTGGCCTCTATGTGTGACCTTGACCTTAGACCTAGGGACCAGGTTCTTGCACATGACACTCGGTCGTGGTGGTGAACATTAGTACCAAGTAATATTAAAATCCCTTTAAGGATTGTTGAGTTACAGACTCGACAGGAAAAAAGCCTTTGGCCTTTGACTTCCAAGTGTGACCTTGCAGCTAAGGGCTCGGGTGAAGCGCATTGTCTCATCCAGGGGAATATTTGTGCAAACTGATATTTAAATCCTGTTTTGCATGACAAAGTTATAGACCGGAGAGGCAAAAGTCCCATTGACCTTTGATCTCAAAGTGTGACCTTGACCTTTAAGCTAGAGTTCTGGTTGTTGCGCTTGACACGTCATCTCATCATGGGGAACATTTATGCCAAGTAATATTAAATTCCCTTGATGGATGACAGAGTTCTAGACTGGACAGGAAAAAACCCCTATTAACCTTTTACCTCAAATTGTGACCTTGACCTTTAAGCTAGGGGTCCGGGTTTTGCGCATGACACGTTTTCTCACCATGGGGAACATTTGTGCCAAGTAATTTCAAAATCCCTTCACGGATGGCAGTTTTGGACCGAACAAAAATAAGCCCTGTTGATCTTTGACCTTCAGTTTTGACCTTGACCTTTGAGCCAGGGGTCCGGGATTTGCGCATGCCACGTCGTCTCATTATGGGGAACATTTGTGCCAAGTGATATTAAAATCCCTTAATGAATGACGGAGTTATGGACCAGACATGAAACAGACCCTGTTCATGCTATGTAAACATTTGACTGCCAAGTATAACCTTGACCTTTGAGCTAGGGGTCTGAAAGTTGTGCATGACACATTGTCTTATTATGAGGTACATTTGTGCCAAGTAATATTAAAATCCCTTTATGGATGGCAGTTATGGACCGGACAGGAAAAAAAAATTGACCTTTGACCTCCAACTGTGACCTTGACCTTCAAGCTAGGAGTCAAGGTTTTGCGCATGACACGTTGTCTTCTTATGGGGAACATTTGTGCCAAGTAATATTAAAATCTCTACACGGATGACAGAGTTATGGACCGAACACGAAATTGCGGACGGACGGACAGAAAAGCGCATTCTTATAGTCCCAGAAACTGGTTTTCAACCAGTAGAGGACTAAAAAACAGTACAACAAACGCGCAAATTTGCTTATCTAGATCCAGAAATGAAATCAGGTAGGAGTGTTTCTAAAAGACACATATATGACTGAACTCGCACATATTGAAATGAATTATATTCTGGCAAATTTTATAATTGAATACACTGCATGAGGTTAAGGTGTTTTTACAGGGATCGCGACAGTGTCGATCCTAAACCACGGCAATTTTGCATGAGACAATAAAACGTTTTTTCTCTGTTATAGCAGGAGCAAAGGTTTTTAAAACCAGTTTAAATCAGTTTTATTCCCAACAGAGTTTCATATAATTAACTTTGGTCGTATGGCTTAAATGCACTAGGTCTTTTCTATTTTACTGAACTGTATGCAAATTTTCTGCCAACCTTGAATTTTAAAACGAGTTGCTTACAACCCGTAACAACGAACGCCCGATTGTTAGTATTTATTTATTTATTTGGGTTTTACGGCGCACCAACACAGTATAGGTTATATGGCGCCAAACAGGACTACACATTTTGGTGTCACATCTCATTGACATCGAAACCCGTTTGTTAGAGCGGAAAATTCCGTTAGTAAATCTGCTACGGTGTTTCGCCTGTTTATAACGGCCATATTGAAGTCACGTGATTGTCTAGTGAAATGGTGCCTACACAAAAATGAGCAAAATATTTTGTAGATGCGGTTTTACAGAAAAACATTTATTCGCAAAATCTCAGTTACTTGGTATTGGATCGACAACGTCAATATGTCAAATAGTATGTAGAAGATACCATATGTATATCGTTTGGGGCACCAGTATTTTACTTCGGCACTTCTCAACACAACTGATTTTCTTCATGAACAATATGCTGTTTAAACGACATACGTATAGATTGTGTAAACGATTTCTCTAATTTCTTTGTCATATAATTTTGTTACAAATATACATTATTTAGCTAACGTCAAAGTGACCTTTCAGTCTTATTATTTATTTTTATTGTAATTAAGCTTGACGAATACAAATACCAAAAACATTGTGTTAGCAGGTTTATCTCCGTGAAATTCAAATAATGAGCTTCAAAAGCGTATCAAGAAACACTATTCTAATATTTGAGAGGTTTTCATTTTTTTGCACATAAACAAATTAACGGTATAGCCATCTTTCAAACAAAATTGACGAAACTGTTATAATCCTGAAGTCATTCCAAATCCAGATGTGCCTAAAACTAGCAACCCCCTCGCTTAGCTCAATAGGGAGAGAGCAGATCTACGGGTCTTGGGGTCGTGAGTTCGATCCTCGGTGGGGGCGTATGTTCTCTGTGACGATTCGATAGAAGACATTGTGTCTGAAATCATTCGTCCTCCAGCTCTGATTCATGTGGGGAAGTTAGCAGTTTCATTTAGTCTGTTCATGACAGGCAATGAAATATGCAACACCTCTCACGCCAATTGAATAGACTCTATGATCCCAAAGGACTAGAAAATATAACAACACTGAATCCTAAGATATTAATCATCATGTATGAATTATGTCCAAAATGACATATATGTTCTGTTACATGTGATGGCTATACTTAATTTTAGTTTACTGATTCAATTAACTTTTATTAATCTAAAATATGTATACAATAACATATTAGTATCATTTCATCCATATACCTTCACAACTGATTAAAAACGTGAAGTGTTACATATGTAAATGCTTAAACAACTTGCTTTAAGTCCTTGAATTTACAACATGAAAGGCGTTACTGAAAAACGTTTTTCTAGCGGTCGGTCATATAATATTCCCTTCCTTGGATTCTGGAGATAATAGTGTCCTTATAATCCTTAAATATATGTTATGTTATATTACTTGTCGTTCCCACATTACATGAATTACTTTCAGTTACAGAGGGCAAACACGAATTAAATCTTGTCAATTTCATCGGATCTGTGATAGCAGCGAAAAAATGTATTTACAGAACGAGACATAAGCAACCTGTTTTTTATTTTGGGAAGCATTATAATGCATTTTCATTTAACAAGAAGGTTACAGTATTTCTTCTCAAAATATTTGTGAAACTGAGAACACCAACATAGTGGCTTTGCGACCAGCACGCATCCTGACCGGACTGCGCGGATGCATGCGCGCAGTCCGGTCAGGATCCATGCTGTTCGCTTTCAAAGTCTATTGCAATTGAAGAAACTGTTAGCGAACAGCATGGATCCTGACCAGACTGAGCGGATGCGCAGGCTGGTCTGGATCCATGCTGGTCGCAAAGCCACTATGTTGGTTTTCTCATGGCACGGCTCATTTTGAAACTGAGAACACCGTTTCATGCAACACTAGCTTAAGCTTCTCAGTAGTTGTTTTGTCACCGACCGTTCCAAGTCGGTACCTTGCTGTGATCGTTTCTCATATGTCTGTTTATATTTTTATATATACATTTTTATGTCGATGTACACGTGTATGCATTTACACAAGATTCTGTTTCTAAGTGGAGTGCTGTATAGGTGGCTACAGTCTTTGAATGTGGTTTCTTCTGTTGCACTTTTGCCCTTGCTAATATTACTTTAACGACAGCGGTGGACAAACTATGCTTTTCCAAATATGGATATTTGCATCAAAATAGGTCAACAACCGGCAGAAGTACTTTAAAACACATTCATCTTGTTGTTATCTCTTTATTGAATTTTGATATCTTAACAATGAGCAGTATAAAGACAGCTATTAAATTTAAAGGTTTCCTATTGTGATAAAATACATGTTTCCATGGAGATGGTTGAATTATTTACACTATTTGTACCGTACTGCTTGCTGGTATAGTAAATCTTGATATCTACCAAAATGAAAAATAACAAATAAGTGAGAGATATATCAGCAAGACTTGAGAACCTAAATAAAGTTTCAAGACAACATTTACTGTAATGAGAATTATTTTAAATACTAAGTACCGGCAATGTCAATAATGTTAAATGAAGTTCACAGCTACCGAGCACCACGAAAATATGCTGATCATTTAAGAATCTTAATGTTATCTTTTGTGCACTTACACAGGGTATAAACAACACTGGGACTTATTGCAGATCCATGAACAGCGCTAGCGATTTTTGGATAATTTGCACTATGTCCAAACGTAATTTATATCATTCTTAATGTACAAAAATAATATTCTATCACTATATTTATATTTTGCAGGTGCACGTCCGAAAGACACAGTATAATTATGTCATTCCGACATTTTAACCAAGAAGACTCACCCGCGTTAAACTGTAATTCACATTCCGATGAAAAAAAACAGTTCCTGATATTCGTAAACGCAGTAAAAATCACATATTCGTATCGATTCAGTTTTTTTCTTTACTGTCAGAATTGTTTTTTGCTGTAATTTTAGTTCTGATAGAAGATTCTGTTTGAACGACGCCATTTTCTTAATTCTTACGCTTTTCGAAGGTGGTCAAACTGCGTGTGCAATTTCGCAGAAAGTGCCGCTTTTGGTATTATTGAACCAAAGTTGTTTAATATATGACAATACGAAAATAATACGTTTGTTTCTTTCTAAACAAAACGTATAATGAGTGTCAATATTTATAACTTATTATGTCATTTAATATCCGTATTAATTTAATTGGGGCTCCGGTGCCGAATAGTTAAGGTCTCGGACTACAAATCACTTTCTCTTCATCTGTATTGGTTCGAAACATCACTTACGTTGTAGAATTCTTCGTGTGAGAAAGCCATCCAGCTTTGGAAAGGTGAAAGTTTTAACAAGGTACCCGCCAATACCTGAAATAATGCCCGGTAGAGCGACTTTTGTCTTCCTCTACCACTAAACACTAGTCTAAGAAAGATCATTTGCCATATGAACTAAAATGCGTCAGCGTGACTCTTTACCCAGGATACAATACAAATGGAAAACAATTTTCTTAATATTGAAAAAAATCTGCATTATGATTCTCTCTTAAGAAGTATTATTTATAATAAATTGGTGATATATAAAGGTGATATAATTTAGATCTGGCCATAAGTAAGTTATCGTTTTAGCTGAAAGTATGCCAGGCATAAAGTGCTAACAGCCGTTTTCAAAAGGAAATTTTAATGATATTATAATGCATAAGCGTTTGCAACATTTCTGGTTAATATTAAAAGCTTCCGTTCACCATGATTCGTTTCTTACTTGGATATGTATATTTTGTTTTTGTTTGGTTTAACGAAACACCGTCAAAAACTATAGATCATACTCTCCAGTTTATGATGGTGGAGGAAGAACCTATGTGCCCTACCGTACATTATTTCATCACGGACCACCGACCTTCCGTCCGCAAGCTCATCATAAATTGCATATTTTGACAATATGTCTACATATTAGTTTTACTTCTTAAAATTATACGGTAATATATGGCATCACCGTAGCCGAGTTAAATGTTATGTTTACCACGGAATCCACGACTATTTTGTCTTCAGTTTATCATAATTTATTCTGCAGTCGTATTTGTCTGATTCCAAGGCTCGACACATTAACAGTACGAACGTTTGCGACAACGTCATACAATAAAGAAAACATAACAACTGAATGACTTTGTTGCATCTAAAACGAAGAGTTTGCTTTGACATCCGAGGAAATATTTGCAGTAAACAACAAAATACTACTTTGATATTTATATTTGAACATGAGCATTGTCTTGTTTCTACAGATATTCGTAAATGCCAATTCTAAGTTAATGCCTTGTAACAAGAAACTATTTGTAACTCCAGAAATATTTTCACAATTATTATGTATTTAAGTTTCTCTTGAAATATAAAACAAGGGGTAATAGTAACCGTGTGCTGTTTTGCAGACGGCGATAAATGGAAACGTATTTCCTGATTTCCAGGAAAGCATGATTATTTCGTGTAATTATTTCCTATAAACATCAACAGAAACAGAAATATATTATGTAAATTTACTAAAAGAAATGAAAATGAACTACCTGAAACAATTATTTGTCTTGTCTAAAATTATTCAGTTTCATTTAACTAAAATTGAAAATTTTATGCATGTATATTATATTTATTTATTGAAGCAATCTTTGTATTGTTCATTTACATTCGATTGTAATTACTGTAATGTCTATGTAACTAAGATGAATCTTAACACTGTGTCGAATTTCGTTGAAACACAATTTGGCACGGATAACAACGCAATACCAGGTGCTGAGTTAGAAAAATTGTTAAGTATATCACTGTTACGAACAAACACTTTCAGCTTTCTTTCAGTTTCAGTTTCAACTATTTAATAATATAATTTATAGGCTTTTAGTTTCATTTTAACACAAATTAAGTTTAAGTAATGAGAGTATTAGGCCTCTGTGATGGAATATTTCGAATCACTTGCCCCTCACCCTTGGATTATGTTGCAACCTGGAAGGTCGGTGCTTTTACCCAGGTGCCCATTATGGCCTGAAATATATATACCCAGGTACCCATTATGGCCTGAAATAATACACAGAGATCCACCTTTGGTCTTCCTTCCACCACCATAAGCTAGAAAACACCAGAAGACCTAGAATTGTGTCGTTGTGACATAAAACTCACATGAACAAATAACTAATTTGTATGTGTTATACAAACATTTGAACATAAAACACTTACTGTAGGTATCTATCGTAGTAATATTCATAAACATGAATGTGTCTATAACTTTTCTTTACGTTAACTTACCCCAACCAAGAAGATAGTACCATTTTACACTGCCACGCTCTGAGAACACAGACACATACACAAGCGTGTGTAGATATAAACCTTCAACAAGAATCCACATGTAGTTCGCCGACAACACGTAATGAAATAAGGTGTACAGTAACTTGCATTCCCAGTGCTGAAAAAGAACATACAGAAGTCTGAAAGTGTGAACAATGTTGTCTATTATTTAACAGTAATGTTCCTCCTACAAACAAGTAAATGAAGTATTGCCATGCAATACAAAGTCCCCTACTGGAAGGCACCTAATTTTCTCAACTGCAGTATAACATAATGAACTGATATCTGTCAATGATGTATAAACAATATTATACTACATATACAATTTGTTATAACAACACACTTGGATTAAAATGTGCATATATAAAAACCCACAGTTGTTTTCATATTGAATTTTTTGGCTGATTATAAAAATCTTATCATGTAAGTTATTTATAGTAACAATAAAGGGAAATTAATCTTTAAAAAAAAAAATCTATATAATATAATTCCACAAGTAACTCTTTACCAGGTAGAGACAGGTCAAAATACACCTAAACATTGGATGTAACATGCATGCTGTACCACAGAAAAGTGGTCTCGATTTTTCTCTACCGCCAGTAATAAAAAAGTTACAATAAAATCTATTTATAATAGCAACAAAGGGACGTAATTCTAAAAACAAGGGTGCCTCATGGTGGTGAACATTTGGTCCAAGTTACATCAAAATCCCTCCATGCATGAAGAAGAAATGTTCCGTACAAAGTAATTCTTGAATTTGAACTTTGACCTCTAAATATGACCTTGACCTTAGACCTAGGGACCTGGTTCTTGCGCACATGTTGTCTCATCCAAGGGAATATTTGTGCCAACTGATATCTAAATCCTGCTTTGCATGACAAAGTTATAGACCGGACAGGAAAATTCCTCTTGACTTTTGATCTCAAAGTGTGACCTTGACTTTTAAGCTAGGGTACTGGGTGTTGCGCATGACACGTCGTCTCATCATGGGAAACATTTATGCCAAGTAATATTGTAATCCCTTGATGGATGACAGAGTTCTGGATCGGACAGGGAAAAAACCTTCTTGACCTTTGACCTCCAATTGTGACCTTCACCTTTGAGCAAAGGGTCTGGGCTTTGCGCATGACAAGTTGTCTCACCATGGGGAACATTTGTGCCAAGTAATATTAAAATCCCTTCATGGATGGCAGAGTTATGGACCGGACAGGAAAAAAACTCTTTTGACATTTGACCCCCAATTGTGACCTTGACCTTTGAGCTAGGGGTCCGGGATTTGAGCATGACACGTCGTCTCATCATGGGGAACACTTGTGCGAAGTGATATTAAAATCCTTTAATGAATGTCAGAGTTATGGACCGGACACGAAACAGACCCTGTTCATGCTATGTTAACATCTGACTGCTAAGTGTGACATTGACCTTTGAGCTAGGGATCTGAAAGTTGTGCATGACACATCGTCTTATTATGAGGTACATTTGTGCCAAGTAATATTAAAATCCCTTCATAGATGGGAGAGATATGGACCGGACAGGAAAAAAGCCTTATTGACCTTTGACCTCCAATTGTGACCTTGACCTTTAAGCTAGGGGTCCAGGTTTTGCGCATGACACGTCGTCTCCTCATGGGGAACATTTGTGCCAAGTAATATTAAAATCTCTTCATGGATGGGAGAGTTATGGACCGGACAGGGAAAAAGCCCTGTTGACCTTTGACCTCCAATTGTGACATTGACCTTTGAGCTAGGGGTCTGGGATTTACACATGACACATCATCTCATCATGGGGACCATTTATGCCAAGTAATACTAAAATCCCTTCAAGGATGGGAGAGTTGTGGACCGGACAGGAAAAAAGCCCTGTTGACCTTTGACCTCCAATTGTGACCTTGACCTTTGAGCTTGAGGTCCGGGTTTTGCGCATGACACGTCATCTCATCATGGGGAACATTTGTGCCAAGTAATATTAAAATCCCTTCATGGATGACAGAGTTATGGACCGGACACGAAATTGCGGACGGACGGACAGACGGACGGACGGAATGACGGAAAAGTGCATTCCTATAGTGTCCGAAACTGGTTTTCAACCAGTAGGGGACTAATAAATAAATATTCACAAAATCAAAGTTAATTTAGACACATGTCAAACCCGAACCAATATGTTCAGATATTATATAGTAATAGGTCCTCTTTCATTAAGAAGGCGAGTAAACTGAAATTACTATATTTATTTGTTCTTCCCAATTTTTACTTCAGCAAAATTTAACTTGATCATTCTTGAGTCTAGGTTTAAATTTGATGAAATCTGTCATATGATCTTTTGGAAGCATAGAATAGAACCAAGCAAAATAACAGCAGACTCGATTGATTGAGTCAGTTCATGAGAGGTAATGGAACGTGCAACACCACTCACGTCCCCTGACACTGACTAGACTACACAGGCAGACACAAACTTTGAAAAGTTTTAACATAAAATCTGTGCTATAAGATATCGACAGATTTTGTAATGGAAATTGTCATAGACTGAAAGGTACATATCTCAGTTTTATTTCTGATTTTAATAAGTGTTACTAAAACTTATGGATAGAAGATACAACTTACCGTACCGTCTTCTATAAATAGCACAGTGTCGGTAGATGTCCGTTCTACATCAAATGAAAACCCCAGACCTTGCACAAGTAATATATCTTTCAGGAAACATAGAATTGCACGCAAAATAAAGGACACAAACAAATTGATATGAACTGTATTCCTCGGACAATGCAATTTTCTGAAAGAAAGAAAAAGAATAAACCCACGGCTTTACTAAGATTGTTGTTCTTTTTTCTGATATGTCTTGGTAGTAATAGAACGAAAACACTTAATGATTTATTCCGATAGACGACAATGATCGTGGTTTTATCATAAATATATTCATATGTCTTTCCGTTTAATATATGCATGTTATGTGGTACATGTATATAATATATTACATTCAATTCGGGCCTGATTTTGAAGATGCGATGGTGATTTTAGCGACTGGACTATTAGGAATTTTGCACTACGCGTCATTTCAGTAACTTTAAATTTTACAAAGTTGCATTCTCAGTCATTGAGCATCTGTCAATTGACCTCCTTCACTTGCTTACGTAAGATATAACCTTGACATTAAACGGGTAGCACTGAAACTCCCTTCTTTTGGATATAACGTTTCATTGATACGAAATCCAAGCCAGTGTGGCTCTGGTCTTAACAGTAATATTCCTACATAAATCTAATATACCATTATTATCTGTATAGCACTGCTTTGTTGAGATTTGTATTACGGTTACGTGACTGGTACATAAGATATGCTTGATCAATTCCCTGATGGTGTCTGGGATATTTACCGCAGAATAGATAATATCAACAACTTATAACAGTTTGTAGTCTCTGCGTAATGGGTAATAAAGAAAGAAACTTTAGTTAAAGATTTGAGTATTTTATGCATTTTCTTTACTTGCTACAAAATAAATCCAATAATAGAAATGAATGTGAAACTCAAAATGTTCAGTGTTCCTTTTAAGTGGCTCATATACATGTATTGAAACAGTCATCTCTACATTTTATTCATACAGACTTTTAAATGTTTGCAAAGTATCTATGTGGAGTAAAACAAAGTATCTATGTGGAGTAAAACAAAGAAGCTATAGGGTGTAAAACAAATTATGTCCCTAAAGAAATTATGTCTCCCTACACATATTTTAACCGGGTTTTATATCTTCTGTTATTTTATCAGTCATTTTTTTTTTGTATTTTATGAGAAGCTCTGTCCTTAGCCCTACCCCAAATGAGAACAAGTATTATTTAGAAACTATCAATAATGAACAATTTAATAGGCGTTACTTAGTTATGCTGAAAGACTTTATCAACAAAAAAGTAAATTTCTTCAGCCGCGATATTAGACATTTGGTTAAATATACATTTGTATAGCAAAACCCTTTCAGACATTGCTTCTTTACATACATAACAAGAGCCATGTTAGACATGGCCAATCCCCCCGCCGGGCATATTATAATTGAAGGCTAAAGTTCCTGGTAAGTTAGTGTCTGAAAGTATTTTTTTTTGGGAGAAGCTTTGAAAAACCGTTTAGTTGTGGTCCACATCACGGATTTTAAAGATGTGGAGGAAAGAATTATTCAGTGGTGAAGTGGTTTACTGCTAAATTTTATTAATTTTCATGAACAGTATAGCTGTATGATGTTTTTCTATATAGCTACTGTAAAAAGAAGGAATGAAAAGCTAACAGGGAAAAAGAGTGCCAGAATGTCACAATATATGCCCGTCTCAGCAAATTTCTTTACTCTAGCAGCTGTATTTGCAAATGGAATTTTAATTTTGTGGTTGTTTAGTAATCATTGTAAGTCTTTTGTTTTTCTAAGTCAACAAAAAAACTCCTTACCAGGTAGAGATGTCTTAAAATACACCTAAAATTGGAAAGTAACATCCAGGTTGTACCACAGAAAAGTGGTCTTGTTTTTTCCCTGTGGTCAATTATAAAAATGTTACAACATAAGTTATTTATAATAACAACTAATGGAAGTTAATCTTTAAAAAAAAAAAAAAAAAAAAAAATTGTAAGTCCACACAAAAATCTTTACTAGGTAGAGATTGGTCAAAATACACCTCAAAATTGGATGTAGCATGCATGTTGTACTACTGAAAAGTGGTCTCGATGGTGGTGAACATTTGGTCCAAGTTACATCAAAATCCCTCTATGCATGAAGAAGAAGTGCTCCGGACAAGGTTTTCATTCTTGTATCCTTTGACCTCTAAGTGTGACCTTGACCTTAGAACTAGGGACCTGGTTCTTGCGCACGACACTCCATCTCGTGGTGGTGAACATTTTTGCCAAGATATGTCAAAATCCCTCCATGCATGAAAAAGATATGCTGCAGACAATTTTTTTTAAGAAAATATGATAAAGGGGAATAACTCAAAAAGTAGGCAAGGTAGAATTATTGTTCTTGCACACTGCCCTTTCTCCTAATGTGTTCTATCAGTGTATGAAGCTTGAAGAAAATTCCTCCAGTACTTTTGGAGTTATGCTCCGGACAAAATTTTTAAAGAAAATATGATAAAGGGGAATAACTAAAAAAATAGGCATGGTAGAGTTATTGTTCTTGCACACTGCACTTCCTCCCAATGTGTTCTATCAGTGTATGAAGTATGAAGAAAATCCCTCCAGTACTTTTGGAGTTATGCTCCGGACAAAATTTTTTAAGAAAATATGATAACGGGGAATAACTAAAAAAATAGGCAAGGTAGAGTTATTGTTCTTGCACACTGCACTTCCTCCCAATGTGTTCTATCAGTGTATGAAGTTTGAAGAAAATCCCTCCAGTACTTTTGGAATTATGCTCCGGACAAAGATCGTTGCGGATGCACGGACGGACGGACGGACGGACGCACGCACGCACAGAGAGCATTTCTAATATCCCCTTCGCCTTTGGCGGGGGGACAATAAAGCTTATTATAATAATATGTTATAAGGGCATATCAACAGTTGCTAGGGATTGATTTAAAGCTGATTGGACATGACATATGCTGCTACCAAAGGCATGGGGCGTCGGTTCAACCTTAACCAGATGTCATGCATGGAAAACTAACTTTGACAAGTCTGTAAATAAGAGATTTGTAAACTTTCTCCAGGGTCCAAACCCATCATGATTTAAAATCTTTAAAAAAAAATAATTACATAAGCATTTATCTTCCATGTAAAACAGATTTGGTGTAACAATTTAGCAAAGCCTCTCAGTGGTTTCTTGTTTAATGATACTACGTCCCTATAATTTTTAGAATGAATACAGATAACTGACAACCCAGAGAAAAATGTTTAAATAAGTCGGCATTTAGGTCACCCATAAATATTTACAAACGATGAAATGTGCCCGTCACACCACTATCCTTAACAATTACGCAGCTTAATACAAGACTGACATAAACTTCATTAGCTCTATAGACGTTAAAAGGACTTCAATTATAACTTAATCGATCATGCTGAAAGCTGGGGTTAACGCTTTCATAACGTTAAAAGCATTTTACAGGCATTGGGTTTGTATTTCGAAGGAGTATAGTTGTCTGACGAGAGTGCACTTAAAGTTACATTGAGAAATAATGCAACATATTTTATAAGTTTAGACGTTTCAAAATGCGGAATAGCTGAATATATGTTTGCAAGTCGTCACGACTGAAAGTCGACAATACACTGGTGAAAACATATTCTAATATTCAATCTTTGGAAACCTGCAATCTTATGGTATATATATCAACTTTCATAGAAATGGATCCCGGCTATATTGGACGCCATCTGGATAAAGTATTTCAATTTATAAAGTACAATAAACAATGTTTTCTGAAATGAAGTGGTTTAGCAGATGTCTGTTGTATTCACTGCTGTGAAATATATGGCATATTTGTATAGTCTAATGTCATGATAATGACGACTGGTTTTAAGTACAAGCAGTTAATTTAATGTTTACACGTGCATTTATATGATTAAGATGGGTTATTCTTTGTTATCTGTTTTCGAATGCGTTGATGTATATTACTAATCGTTATATTAATAAGACATTTGATTTACTAAAAGTATTTATATTTGTAAATCGAGTATAATTACAAACTAAAATTATCGCTTCTTCATATGTGGCGGTATTAGGATTTTATCTATATCTAACGCTATATCTTTTAAGCAATAAAATCACGAAAAGGTTCGAATGCATTGCGAATTATTAGTCTTTGACAAGCATAAAGTATCACTTTAGGAAAAGGATAAGTTACATTCTTCCTAAACGAATTACAAATGTATGTACAATTACTGTACAATTACTGTTTTACGCTGGTGTCTGCTTCATTGTGCTAGCATATGGCGACTTCTACATTTTATGGAACTTGTTCCATCAAAAAATAAAGTTAAATGTAGCAGAGGTAAACATTAAATTGAGAATGATGAATTACTTTTATAAATATGATGTTCTCATATATTTACTTCGATGTTACCAAATAATGATACGAAAACGCTAGAAGCATTGAAATGCGGGTTATCTTCAATAAAAAAAAATACTAATAACTTATCAAGTTCACCTCAGTCTAATGGAAAAGTACAAACTATCTCATAAAAAATAAAATGAACAATTTTATATTCATTTATGAGACAAATAAATGGTAATTGGAAGAGCCCCCTGAAACACAAATTAATACACATTTCTAACAGGCAACAAAAACCTGTCTTCTATAATAATTGGCCCATTTCTAAAAGATAAAGCAAGAAATGTTTTAGGGGATGGTGATTTTAATCCGATTGTTCATTTTCTATCTTTCCTTCTAGGAAACTCTTAATGCATGTACTTGTCTTGTCAAAATTCTAAATTTGTATCCGTAAGGCAGCTTCTTCTGTTACTGTGGTAAAAGGGAAATTATATATGTCATCATTTACTGCAGTATCATCTACTTATTCCTCTGCGCTGCTAAAGTAAGTATGCTTGATATGTTTATAAAGTGGCAAAATGATTTTATCATTACGCTTAAAGCAAAACAAAGTTAAAGATAGGCTAGAATATCCCTGTTTGCAATTGTCATTTAGTTGATCAGATAACGGATAAGTATCGCGAAAAAAACTCGATTACAATACTCTTCCAACGCTGTGTGTGCAATGTATATTGTATCCCGACCTTCTGGAAAATGGAGAAAGCGTATGAACGATCACTGTTACATTTATAAATGCCGAAGCCAGAAAATGTAGGACAAATAGTGTTTGAACGTTTGGAGAATGCTTACACAGTTGAATTACTTACTTCCTCTGTCAAACATAATATGTTACATATACCTCCACATATACCTACAGGACTATCCAATCAATATTAAACGACATTTTGTTCTGAAAACATTTCAAAGATATATAAACTACATATCTTACCTGAATTTCAGCATGATGAAAACAGCCAGAAGTAAAGACACAAAGGAGATCCCATAGCCTGTATTGTACATTAACTGAATGTACTCTATGTGAACCTGGAAAAAATAACTACATCAGCGTGACTCTAGGTATACCTTAGTGTATGTAGACATATACTTTAAACGAGATATCCTGTATTGGACATTAAATGAATGTACTCTATGTGAACGTGGAAAAAATAACTACATCAGCGGGACTCTAGGTATAACTTAGTGTATTTAGACATATACTTTAAACGAGATATCCTGTATTGGACATTAACTGAATGTACTCTATGTGAACGTGGAAAAAACAACTACATTAACGGGACTCTAGGTATACCTTAGTATATGAATAAAATCTGGAATGTAGATCCCTCGGAAGCACCGAGAGCAAGGCAAATAGTGAAAATTGCAGACTCGGTTTGATTGAGTCTGTTCATGGGCAGTAATGGAAAAAGCAACACTGCCCACGCCCCCTAGCACCGGCTTAAGCAGTATTCAATCTTCAAATCTAAATGAGTTGAAATCAATGATCCCGAAGGACCAGAAAATATAACAACACTAAGATGAAATCGGGGCGACTTTTCACAGCCGCCACACAGCACTTGACACCCGCTGTTGTGAAGTAAATACAATCTGGAATGTAGATCCCTCGGAAGCACCGAGAACAAGGCAAATAGTGAAAATTGCAGACTCGGTTTGATTGAGTCTGTTCATGGGCAGTAATGGAAAAAGACATGTAGTTTAAACGAAATATACTGTATTGGACAATAACTGAATGAACCGCATTGAAATAAAAATGTCATGACGATTCTAGGTATAGATGCAGATAGGTAGATATGAAGCACGATGCGCTGTATTGTTCATTAACTGAATGTACTGTGAACCTGGAAACACATAAAAAAAGTTACGGTGACTTCAGGTATCCCAGGATTGTACTTTAAATTTTCTCTGGACACAATACTAACGTATCAACTTCTGATTATGATAATAATTCATTCAATTCGTTCAGTTCGTAGACTGTCAGGAAATAAATGCCATAGATATTTTATTAAGGCACATTATAGTGTATTCTTTAAATCCATTCGATGTCACAAGGAAAATGTTTGATACATCATGCTTTTTTCATGTTAAACTAGATACTACAGAAAATGTCATAGGCCATATCGCCCCCTTAAAGCAATAGGTACCGTGTGCTGATAATTAAAGAAGGTAGAGGCACCTTTTTGCATTAACTGATTAAGGGGGCGATATATTGTAATGAAAGAAAACAGTCGGTTTTTGGAAAACTGTCTTCAATTGCTTTAGATGTAATGCGTGTGCTTGCAGGATTTAAGTGCATTTCTTTTTACATCAAACAAACTGAATACCGTTTATGTCTTTAAAGAGGATGTGGAAGTTCAATTGAAATATCAAAACAAACAAAAAATAGATAGCAACAACAAATGGTTTTGTAAAATTGTATAAATATTGGTCAAATAATGAACAGACTGAAAACATCTTGCAGAAAAGTTATATCTAAGAATACACCATTTGAATCATCAAGGTACTTTCCAGATGACAAACTACAGGTGGTCAGTGGCAATGGTATTTATTTGTACGAAAAATGTATAATGCACACAACGAAATGTCCTAGAAAAACGTAAACATCAATTTAATCAGTTAATTATTTATTGACTGTTTTATCCACCATGGCCTTATTTTTGGTGGAATTGCGGCTGGATTATTATTATTACTTTAGTCATTATACATCAAGTTAATAGGTTTAAAAGAGCCGCAGCAGATCGAATCATTTTGAATCTTTATGATAGCTTAAAAATGTCAATTTTAAGGCAGAAGTATTTTCCCTTGGCCCAATAAAAAATTTGAAACTTGAAAAAAATATCAAAAACGTACATAACGTTTACACAGAGAATCAAGATATCGACAAGAACTCCAAAAGAAGAGCAATATACGAAAGAAGTTGTAGATGAATGGAGAAAGAAGTGAAATTTAAAGAAAAAATATTCGAGGGTATTAGGATATGGGGAGCGGGAAATTTTATGTAGATTGTTTCGCACCTTACATCGTCTCGACACCACCTACCGATGTCAATACATTGAATAATCTTACGCTGTGCTCCAGACTTTAAATTTACAATCAGATTTGACTTTTGAAATCTACAAATCTACTTGTATTTGTTTTCTAAACCTGTGATCTTTTGGCAAGCTTCGTATGGTTTGCACACTGTCCCACCGCCTTCTACCCATGTACCAAGTTTGAAGTCAATGCCTTGAATAAGTTTTGCTACGGATAAGAAAAATTGAGGACAGATTTGACATTTGGGCTCAATTTGCGATAATGACCTTTGACTTGCCGACCTGATTCATTAATTCAGAATATTGTCTCATCGCAACCTACCTATATGTGAAGATTGAAGTAAATCTCTCCAAAAGTTATAAAGTTATGCACAGTATACGAAATCTTATTTGACCTTTGCTGTTAAAATGACCTTTAATCTACCACCCCGGTACATCTGCTTTGCTGGTCGTCCCATCGCCACTTACCGCTAGACTTAGTTGAAAGCCAATACATTGTATGGTTATTTCAGTTATGCCCCTGACACGATGTATGACAGACAAACGTGATCTGGTCTAAACTAAATTTGAATCCTAGACCTTAGACTTTCTAAGTTTATGCACTCTGCAAATCATCCCGTCGCCACCTACCTATATACAAAGTGTAAAGTCAATACCTTGATTTGAGGTTATACTCCACTAAAGAGATCTGAAGGATAGAGCTGACCTTCGAGCTCAATTTGTGAAAATGACCTTTGACCTACCGACTATTTTCATGCATTTTGCATATCGTCTCCTTGCCACATAACTACATGCTAAGACTGAAGTCAGTCTCTTGAATACTTTACCTATATGATAAACAGATTAAATCTTTCTTTTACCTTTACCTTTGACCAACTAACCGGTTTATGTGCTCTGCAAATTGTCTTGTCGTCATCTACCTGTATACTAAGTTTAAAGCCAAAACCGTAAATGGTTATTAAGTAATTATCTGGACACGATAAATGACGACAAAATTTGACCTTTCAGCTAATTCTTTGAGCTTTACCTTTGACCTACAAAGCGGGTGTATATATGCACATCGTCTCAATCACCTATATGCTAAGTTGAAAGTCAGTACCTTGAATGGTAAGTTAACTTCGGATACGGAATATGACAGAAGGACCGTCGGACAGACGCACGCATAACCTCGTAATATGTTCCGAATTTTCAAAGCAGACGTTTAAAAAATAACGGGTTCCTATTTCGTTACTTGGAGCTCTTTAGAATGAAGAATAATATAAATGGTATAGTAAAGTGCGGATCAAACTAAGCTAATTTAAAATAGTCCGTTTTCATATTTAAACGTAATGGATTTGTTTTGTTTCAACGTCACACACAAGAATACAATATGTAAGGTCTCTGATGAATTGGTATTTTTGAAATATTAAAATTATTACAAAAACTATCATTATCATCTCAAAACAATCAAGTAATATTAAAATAGAAAATGTCGGTAACTTATATGACAATTTCATAAGTTATATATTAAACCAATAAAAACCAGGTGACAGCAATATAATCAACAATAAGGGGTTATGCATCACACATTTTAAAACGTGATTTCTAGAAATCTGATACAGATATTTTGTGGTGGCATATTGAAAATGATTCCAAACCATAAAAGATGATCTATTTGCTAAATCAATTCTCACTGCCACCACATTTTTAATGTTATCTGAGAGATGTCTTTCTGAATAGCTAAATAGTGTCATTTCATTAAAAGCATCATTTTTTGCTGTTTTGTTATAATAATTAATATTGTACCAACTTCACGGCTTATTACCATTTCACAATCGCAGAACTATAGCACCGCTGCGTATTTCTATGGTGATGACTCGTATTATATGAAAAGTTATTTGACAATGTTTTAACTAATTCAATTTATTTATTTATTTGGGTTTACGGCGCACCAACACAGTAAAGGGTATATGGTACGAAACAGAACTACAAATTTTGGTTTCACATCTTATTTACACCGAAATAAAAACCTGAGGTATGGAATTCAAATAATCCAAAGCGATTTACTTCATGAAGAGAGATAACGAATATAATGTATTTTTGTAATAAAGCGGTACCATACAAACATCTGTATACTATATAATACTATATGCCTAGTGCGTAAATAATGCTTGCAAAGATGCTCACGTTTGACATGACTTCTTACAAATACAAGTTGAAACATACATAACATTAAACAAGAATGTCATAATGAGCTAGAAACGCCCTTTTGAGTTTCACGCCTGGAATAAATATTTCTGGTAAACGGTCATTCAAACGTTTCTGTTGAATTATTCTAAAATCGGGCCATCATATCTTAATAGGTTTTATGGATATTTTCCATACTTACAGACTTATAAAAAAAACTTTGTTTGCATAAAATACAACACCTTGTAAGAATATGATGAAAGGTGGACAAAGAAACATTGCTGTGACTATTTGGCGACAGCAGACGAGCAGTTTCAGCGTAAAAGATTTTCAAACGTTTTTCATATAACCAAATAGGCAGAACTAGGCCCGGGGTAAACTCAAGAAAACTTGAGACCTAGTTTTTTAAACTTGATTACCAAAATAGAAGAAGTGGAAACTTCACAGGTCGCTCAACACGACAAAAACTAAAATGTTGCAGGCTCGGTTTGACTGAGTCTGTTCATGGACGGTAGTGGAAATGCATGCTACCGTCCACGCCCTCTAGCCCCAGGCTGAGCAGAACTCAACATTTACACATGCTAAAAGTACAAAAAACAATTTAGAGACATCCGCAGATGTTTTCAAACGGCGGTGCACATGGAACCTTCAATGATACACGTGTTGTGGCGTGTAATTCCATGAAAAACGTCGTTTGGTCCCCAGATAAAGTAATGGGTTTGCCCCAAAGTTTCAATTTTAACCTACAATGTAGATTTTTCTGGAGACAAACAATTTGAAGTTGATGTGCACCACCGTATGAACACATCTTCGGATATCTGTACGTTGTTTTTCGTACTTGTAACGTGTAAATGTTGAGTTTTGCTCAACCTTCGGCTAAAGGGCGTAGACGGTAGCATGCATTTACACTACTTTCCAAGGACAGACTCAATCAAACCGAACATGCGACATGTTCATTTTTGGCGTGCTGAACGACCTATAGAGTTTCCACTTTATCTATTTTATGAAAACATGAAGATCGCCTCTACAATTTTAGCAAGTTTTTTCTATGATTTGACCTAGTGGCTCAATCTATTATTTCCGGTACCCAACTTCTTATTTTGACCTAGGTTTCTTATATATAAAGATTTATGATGGTCAAGTGTAAAAGTATGGCATCTAGAGTGTAAGGTTTTTGTACTGATTCACCTAGTAAGGCTTTTTTCATCAAGACAGCTAGTTTTGAACTTAGATCAAATGGAAAATATGGTCTCTAGAGAGTACACAAGGTTTTTTTATGATTTTACCTACTTATCTAGTTTTGATTTCATGAATTTCCAGATTTTCGTGACAATATTCTGACATGAGTTTTGCAGACCAAGTAAAAACGTTGCCTCTAGAATGTTAAAAAGTTTCTATTTTTTTACTTAGTGACCTTGTTTATTGCCTGAGATATTGACATATATTTTATAAAGGAAAACATTCTGACAAAATTTATGAGATGTGGTCGACAGTGTTAATGATATTTTTCCCATAATTTGACCTTATGGTTTAGTTGAGGATCTCGGGTGGCCTAATTGTAAAGTGTAGAAAATGTGGCCCCTACAGTTTTAACAATGATTTTGTACGATTTCACCCAGTGATCTAGTATTTTATCTTAACAACCAGCAACAAATTAAACTTAGATTTCATAAACAAATACTTTGACAAAGATTTATGAAGACCAATTAGAAATTGTTGTTTATAGATTTTTTTTTTGTGGCGGGGGTGGGGGGGGGGGGGGGGTTAACGCCGTTTTTCAACAGTATTTCCGTTATGTATCGGCGGGCAGTTAACCTAACCAGTGTTCCTAAGTGACTGCCAAAATCCCCACATTAATCAGATATAACAATGTCTTTTATCAAAGCGTCGCGGAGAACATACGGCCAGCCCGGAGATTGAAATCGCCACCCCGCGGGCGGGTTTAATAAATCGTTAACAATGTTGTTTCATGATATTATCTAATAACCTTGTTTAAGACCGCATTTAACTAAGTTTTGAGTTTGACCTATATTGAAAAGAGGCAAATATTCTAACATTTATAAACATCGTGAAGAAAAGGTGGCCTCTACAGTGTTTAGTAATTTTTTTTTATTTTCTATGATTTGATGAAGTGACACTTTTAACATCACAGTATCGGACTTGTCAAAGATTTTGCCGAGTGTAACATTCTGACAAAGTTTCGTAAACTTTTGATAAATACTGTGATTTACAGATTGTTAACGTCAACTTGTTGACGACGACGATTGACCACGACGGACACACACAGGGCGATCAAAATTGCTCATCTTTAGCACTTTATGCTCAGATGAGCTTCAACACGCTTTGCAGGTGAATCCACCCAAGTAGTTATTTACAATGCTATACGTAACAGTATTGGATTAGCCGGTATTTCGCAAACAAACAATGTTATCGAACTGTGCAACACATTAAAGTAACCGGCAATATGTAAATAGTTTGGAATAAGTAATCTACAATAAAAATATCAACTATTTATTTGTGTTCCGTACGTCAGAATCATATTAACGAAATAAACGTGCCTCTAAGGAAGCAGTGCGGATACCTCAATTTTGCTTATGCACAAAACGATAGCATCACTTTAGATCACCATATTACTTTATAAATTAGAAGAAGAATTGCTAGTCACAAGAACCTTAAAGCAAAAACTGGGATCCTATCAACAGTAAGTGGTGCTAAGGATTTCTTGTGATAAGCAAACAACAAGTGTGTTTGTTGGGACTGACCTTGATAACAAAAGTCAGTTTAAGGTTATTAGGTGAGGAATGTTTTTGTTTTTCAAAGTCGTTACTAATACTGATTACGGGACGCTATGAACGTTAGCGGACACCTGTACTGTTGGCATTTTGGAATTAATTCACATGAAAACAACAAAAACACAACAGAAGCAATAGACCAGGTCCCAGTAAGGTCTGTCATACACCCAGTCCTCTCCACTCCCCACCGTTTACAGTTTTTCATAGATACCATGTTACTGATAGTACCAACTGTTTTGAAAACATATGATTTCACTGTTTCCATTGTAACCGTTCGTATCTTAGGTTTGTTGATGCCGGAAAATACCGGTCATAAGGGAGAGCTGTGGTACTAGCCTGTAGTTACAACATTAAAGAATTCTTCTAAATTTTACATTTTCTAAAATAAAAACCAATTTCAATGCCCCGGACAATTAAAATGTAGTATGAAAGATACAGAGTATTTTGTCAAATAGTATTTTCTTTACTCTAAACTGTACATGAATTATGTTCAGATATTTGCTTAAAAAGAGCAATGCTACGACCAATAGTTTATTAAGAAAAAGAACTTGAATACACTGGCTTTTAGCACACGTTTGACTGTATTTCAATACTTGTCAAGCATAGAAAAACTTTTGTGCCAACACTTCTAAATAACAGTATCTTACATTAGGAAATGTAAGTTTGAGATGATTTCTTAGCTGACAGAAGAAATATAAGTATTCAAACCAATGCTTTAAAGTTTAAGAAAATCAATCTATTGAAAGTAGTGTTGCATATTTAAGTACAACCAAATATAATGATAACGTATTTTAAGTGCCGTTTCGGCACAAAACTCAATGTTCAGAAAAATACAAATTTAAAATAACTTGATATGAATACTATATATAGAATATTCTTTTAAAAATGAAAAAGTTATTAAAAAAACGTTTCATTGGAATTGAAACGTTATACAAGTAAAATATGTTAAATATTGATCAATCCTTTAACTAAGTGTTACCGCTGCATTTTCCATACAGCAACGTTTAAAACATCAGCAAGTTATATATCACAATAAAGTTAACATTATTTAACATACTGTTTCATGGAAATCTTACTTCCGTTAATGTTTGTCATAGTATTGGTCCATTTTAGGCAAATTACTTAAATAAATCTAATGTAGAGTAAATTATTTAACTTTAACGTGACAAAATACCGTTTGAAAAATACAGTGCTGTTAGAAAAGGCTATGATGGATTGAACTTATTACAAATGTATATTTAACACTCTTTCTGTATGCAAATAAGATTTTTTACATTATACATATATAGTATAATTTTGTTAATGTATCACTGAAACTAACGAAGACTGCGATGTTTCAGTTTCTATCGTTACGTTTGTACTTTCCTAAAATGAACGGTTACCCTGGATATTACCTTCATACTATTATTTCATGGAACTTATCTGATTGTCATTCAGTATGTTGGAACCTATGATAATTTGTCAAGAAGGGGTGCATGGTAGGCCTTACTTAGACCCGGTATACACGACTTTCTTACCATTATAAGACTTGAAACATGAGCAGGTGACTCTCTATTCCTAAGACATTGTGTATAATTGCTCCATGTGGCATTGAGTTCAGGGTTAACATACCATTGGCCATCAGGCATGCATCGTTTGGTTGCATTACCTACAAAATTGTTTCAAATAAAATAGAATTTTCTTGACGGAACGTTTGCCGGTCTCTGATTTTAACAAATGTAATTGTACTTAATTATAATACCAAAACCGTACAATTTTTTTCTTAATGAAAGTAATTCATGCCCAAAGTACTATGCTTTCTAATGTGGTAGAACTAGCATCGCACACGTCCCAATCAGGACTTACTGCTTATACTTCGTTGTGGTAGGGTAATCAACACCGATATTGTTGCCATCGAGTATGAGTCACACATAAACGAAAACCAGCACGCAGCCAATAGTACTATGCTTCAATGTGGTGGAATAGATCGCACAGTCCATCAGGACTTACTGTTATACTCGTTGTGGTGGTATCACACGATATTGTTGCCATCGAGTATGAGTCACATACGAACGCCTGCGCGTAGGTCAGTTTTCGTAACTGTGAATGGTTTATGACTATTTTATGGATGGGCAGGGGTTTGTCAGTTTTGTTTAGATTCCACTCTGGGTGTATAGTTTTCATTGGGAGAAGGTTGTGTATTGAAATAAAGCTCACTTTCAGTATAAGGTGTAGTACCAGTTCAAATAATTTTAATTGAGGGACTGAATATGTCGAAAATATGTCTTAGCAGCTTTTAAATCCTACCAGGACTGAACTGTTTTGATATATGTCTTCTGCCCTGTTTCGTCGGGCCCTTAAGGGTGTTTCTCTTGTTGCTCTGTCTTCTGAAAAGGCATTGAGTACATACGTTTTTGGTTCTAAAGGTTTGCTTTTTATATATTTATACACGAGCATTTTTGTGTTTTACATGCCATGCCTTTTTGTTTCCATTACGTGTGTTAGAGATTCACCTGGAGGGGATAACTTTTATTTACACTGTCCCGTGTCTTTGGAACATGGTGGGGGTAAGAGTGAGGTTGGGTGCGCACCATAAACCGGTTTAAGCTCCCCAGTGGTGTTTTTGCCACTGACCGTTCCAAGGCGGTGCCCCACTGTGTTCCTTTGTTTGTTCGTTTTGTCCTAGAGTGTTGGCTTTGTGTATGTGCGCGTGTATGTGTGTGTGTTTGTGGTGTACGCGTCTGCGTGGTGTAGGTTTCGTTTTTGGGAGGCTGCGTTTTTGGTACGTGGCATTCCCTGTTTGATATTTGTCTTTGTTTTTTAGAAGATACATAACCTCTACTTTTCTAGTCATTTAACGTAATGTTTATTCACAATTCTTTTTAGGCTGTTCAAATTTATCTTTGAAAGCATTGTACTGAGACAAAACAGTGAGGAACTGTAAAATATCAAGTTATTACTTTTCATTTCATGTGTATACGCTTGTGAAGGTTTTATTAGTTCTTTACGATTATATAATGAATGCTAGGTATAAACAGACTTCACTAGTTACAGACAATAAATGTTTAAATACAAAATAATACTACCTAACGAGTAGAATCCCTGTATGTAGTTAGGACAAGGTTGGTATGTGATACTTCCAGCCGGTGTATCTGGCCAACAAGCGATGTCATCCCACGTCCTGTTGCAGTATACACCTGCAAAAACAAGATGTGTTTCATTAATGATTAAAATTGAGAGCTTTTAAACACCCACTTCCGGGAAATTGAAAGATAACGATCTTGGCATTAACAAAACCACTTTAGATATAACTTTCTAAGATTATCACCTCGTAAATAGTTAATGGCAAAATTGCGTCAATGTAAATATAGAGTTCATTACTGTTACATGTAGCAATATACTGATTTTATTGGAATTTTCTCGACGGCATCGGTGTAATACGTGTTCATTTATTATAATTTGCCTTTTCACAACAACATGAAGAACGATCCATGTTGTTTCTGTTTAACCTGCATTGACTAGTTGAGCCGTTAAATATATAGATAATTTTGTTGAAATGCAATAAAATATCGTATGGCGTTTCCAGCTTTCGACGATTGCGGAAGGCCCAAAGAGCCTGTTTGGCTCTAGCTTATTTCAGACACAGGAAAACAACTTATATTTAAGTATGGAGGTCCTTGAACTTTAGGAGTATTGGCTGATACTGCGTGTTATGTATCGAAAAACACAACACTTATTTAATGTGGGACAACATATTATACAACCATACAAATATATAAACATAGAAAATATTTTACGATTCCTGGAAGCTGAACAAAAGTAATTGACCCAATAAATTAAAAACAAATATTCTTTAAATTACATTATGTGAAGTAAGACCTTTTATTATTTTTGATTCAGTTAATTCGTCTGTAGTTCGTTTGTGTTGTTAAAACCTAGGAGAAATTAGTATGTTGCCTTTTTCAGGTTTGTTGAAATACTTCATATAAATTTGTGAAAAGGTCGGCCATAGTTCAACATCTTTGTACTACAAGTGTAAGTAAGATAAAAATAGCTATATTTTGAATGTAGGTGTAATGAGATAAAATCATCCAGTGGTAATAACATTCGTACTTCAAGGAAATTACATAATAAACTATGTCTAAATTTTTAAAAGAAAAACCACTCATATGAATATTACCACGAAGAGCTTTGCAACTATATAAGAAAACATTGAAATTGAGTCCGTACGTTATGCTTGTGAAAAGTATTAGGTTGTGTTATTTGTTAAAATTAAAATTATATAATTTTCTTCAAACAGTGCTTTAAGCTCCCCAGTGGTGTTTTTGCCACTGACCGTTCCAAGGCGGTGCCCCACTGTGTTCCTTTGTTTGTTCGTTTTGTCCTTGTGTGTTGACTTTGTGTGCGCGCGTGTGTGTATGCTTATTGTTCGTCTTGTCCTTATGTGTTGGCTTTGGGTGTGTGTGTGTGTGTGTGTGTGTGTGTTGTTCGTTTTGTCCTGATGTGTAAGCTTTGAGTGTGTGTGTGGTGCACGC
This sequence comes from Mercenaria mercenaria, assembly GCF_021730395.1. Taxonomy (NCBI): domain Eukaryota; kingdom Metazoa; phylum Mollusca; class Bivalvia; order Venerida; family Veneridae; genus Mercenaria; species Mercenaria mercenaria. The sequence goes on along the minus strand of NC_069371.1, from coordinate 34,030,135 downwards.
GTTTGCGTGCTGGGGGTTCGTTTTGAGGAGGCTGCGCTTTGCGGCGTGGCACTCCCTGTTTGATATTTTTCTTTGTTTGTTTGACCACATTGATATATTTTACTAATTTATCCACACAATCAGAGTTTTGGCATATTTAAAGGGTGTAAAGAAAGTTCGTTCCAATTGCAAAAGTAAATCAGCATAGCAATAACATGGAAATTAAGACATATATAGTTCTTAGTCATATTAAATGTTGATATGTTGACGTAATTCTGCTATAGATACTTGGTTAATATCAGATTTTTACTAAATAAAAACCAACAACAATTTATACACTAATTTCAGAAATGTTCAAGTTTTTAATATAAACAAGTATGTCTTCTTTCATTGATTCAAACACAAACGTTCTATGTCAGATCTTGAATTATTATTTGTACAATACAAGTTCAACTACTATAATGTAAATCAAAACAAATAACTTCTAAATATAGTGCAACATATGTGTATTTCTAAGTATGGAATTGGCCTACCCCCATAAAATTTAGTGAAAATGCCATTTTCTACAATAATATTATGAGATAGGGCAATATTTCACCGAATGTCTGTTTGCTTAATCGGAACGAACTTTCTTAACACCTTTTTTTTTTATAATTTAATCAGATCATTAAATGGAACCACAAAAGAAGTTTCATCTTCAAGATGTTGTGTATCCGTTATTTGAAAATACGTTAAGTCGGAATGTGTAAGCATCGTCTACAATCAAAATCTAATAATCTTATTTGCCAATGACCAGCCAACAAATACACAATCTGCACAGTATTCTACAGAAACGTATATCCTAATCTGGCATGAGAATATATTAATTCTAAAATAGAACAATCATAACAGTTATAAGATCGTCAGTATAATAGTACATTTATGCCACTTATGCAAGCACCTGCAGTAAATGTTATAAGAAATTAATCGTTTGTCTATTAGTATGCAAGTATTGATTGTATGATAATTAAAAGTTTGTTGTTACTATTCCTTGTACAGCGCGATCTAAATCGATCTTCCTTTAAAATAACAGACTTGTGACATTCAACAATTTGCATTCGGTCATGTACAGCTTGCGTGCAATTTCGTTGTCATTTGTTTCATTCAGATGTACCGAAATAACATACAAAATAAAATGCAATTGTACGGAAATTGTCGACTTTTCGAAAGGTTGACTACATTAAATCCAATGTCACTACAGTGAGCCACTTCTGATGAACATGTGTAAAAAAAAGAAAATGTATATTATGTTTGTTTCTTGACACAAGTAAAATTCAATTTTCTTTTAGAGAACATAGTATGTGATAGCATGTCTAAGAAATAAATACTATATTTTTTTTTATTTGAAACAATTTAATTTAAATATTAAATTTCATGGTTCTGCAATTGTTTGTTAATCAGAACGAGCAGCATTTGTAACTGATAACGAAACGATGTATTTCACATGTTATCCTTTAAAAGTATGGGAGATAAATGATTAAGGGTTTCTGATGTTTCTCCATTCAGACTTAAATAAAAAAAAATACATTCACTATTCATTTTGCATAGAAGGAAAATAACATTTAATTTCGTATAAACAACATTATGCAATAATTTCAAGGGAAACCCTCTCCAAACGACTGCACATGTGTTCTGACGTAGTTCAAAAATTATAAATAAAAAGGCATCTTTAGAAGTTTTAAATTTGAAAATAAATCGGCAATCAAAATATTTCAAAGGCACCCGTGTTTTTGTACACAAACACCATAAACTTTCACTTAGATACCCGCATTTTGCTTCTCGACAGAAACCACACTAAATCCTTAAACCTCAACTATTTATAAAGTTAAGTACTGGTCACAAATGTGTCCGCGCTGGTCACACATGCGTTCCTGCTGATTCAATTTGTACTTCTGAATGATGTGATGAGAAAGACGAATATTCACGACAGATTGCTCAATATATACATTCAAGAAATAAGCCTAGACAAAAGCAAATATCATGAAACGGTATTATAAAATAAGAAATATTGTTTGTCCAAGGTAAAGGTCAATAGGAAGAATGTTGCCTAATATACATCAGATATAATAGTAGCAACTGTCTGAAAATGTCAAGTGTAAACACAATATGTAAAACAAGCGAACATCATGGGCAGGGCAAAATTTGACCCTATGGGCAAGATCTGAACGTACCTGGTAGACGAATACTAGACCATGCTTTAAATAAAATGTCCTAGCTCTTGGTTCTGCAGGTTCAGACAAGAAGAGCTTTAAAACAAATTTATTACATGAACCTATGTAAAACAACTGACCCTAGGGCGGAGTCAGTTTTAACTCGGTAGAGGACTACAACAACATGCTACATGCCAAATATCTAAGCGCCATCGCTTGAGAGTTTAGACATGATTTTTATTTTTAAGTTTTAGTACAATTTAAAAAAGTGACCCCTTGGCTGGGCAAATTTTGAACACAGAGGCATGATTTGAACAATCTTGGTAAAACACCACCACACCAAGCTGCCAGCCAAATATCTAAGCTCAAGTACTTAGGTTGAAAACAAGAATACATGTCTTCTGAAGTTTTTCCAATATAGGTATATGTAGTAGCAGTCAACTCCACAGTAGGGCCAGTTTTGATCTTGATCCAAAGGGCTTGACTTGAACGAACTTGGTAGGGGATAACTATACCATAGCTCAGGGAACTACGGTTGTAGACCAGACGATTTGTTATTATAGTTGTTTTCCTTTTTAATAAAATTTGTAGTATGCTCATTTGGGAGCATTGAATGCAACCAAGCAAAATAACAGTAGACTCGGTTTAACTGAATCTGTTCATGAGAGGTATTATGTGCAACCCAAAAACCGGTTTAAGCGGAATTCTATCACATAGATATTTATGACACTGAATCCAAGTACGGGGACACTTTTGTGACCACCACCTGGCACTTAAAGATTGCTTTTATGACAGTAAATAAAATCTGTAAGAAGTTTCTTGAAGCATAAAATGTAACCAGGCAAAATAACAGTAGACTCGGTTTGCCTAAGCCTGTTCCGGAGAGAGAAGTAATGATATTTGCAAGACCCCTCACGCCCCCCCCCCCCCACCACTCCACCCCACCCCCAGCGCCGGCTGAAGCGGAATTCTATTACATAGATATTTAATGAACTGCAAGATCCCAAAGGACTAGAAAATATAACACTGAATCAAAGTACGGGAAGACTTTTCACAGCTGCCACACGGCACTTAGAGATTGCTGCTGTGGTAGTTAATAAAATATGTAAAAAGATTCTTTGGAAGCATTGTATGCAACCAAGCAAAACGAATAATAGCAGACTGGGTTTGACTGAGTCTGTTTCTAAGAGGTAACAACCCTCAAATCCCCTAGCGGCGGCTTTAGCGAAACCCTATTACAAAGATATTGAATGGACTCTATGATCCAAAAGGACCAAACATAGTCACTTCAATAGCAACAAGAATGCTTCATGAGACTGGATTCTTAGAAAAACTTTAGTAGAGGACCATTTGGGATCTTTCAAGTTTCATCAACTTCCAATTAAAGATTTCAGAGGAGAAGATGTTGCCGAAGGACGGACAACGGACGATGGATATTACACGGCGCCCCTTCATCCACTTTCAAGTGAGCATAAACTAATAATTCTAACACGACCAACAAATAACCTATATACATGTAGAGCAAAATCTGTCGGGTTATTCTGCAATGACTCACGCGCGTGCAATGACGTCATCCGATTCAGGTGCGTAGCACGGTCGTAAAAAGTGGTTACCATTTCTTTCTAACACTGTTGATACTAGTATGTCGTGTTAGAATCGAAATAACAAGTTCCCAAGTGTGATTATCGTAGAATAACCCAAGTTTTTCGTTCTTATGCAAACAATATATCACTCAGGCCTACGGCCTTCGTGATATACTCTTACGCATAAGAACTCAAAACACGGGTTATTCTACGATAAACCACGATTGAGAACTTGTTATTTCTTAAATATGATATAATGTTTTATCTTAGTTATGTTGTATAAAGATTATTCAATTGACTCATAACGAGAAATTTGAAGCTGGAAAAAATGGAAAATCCTAAAAGAATTGTTGAGTCTTCGGTCAGTCTTTTTCTCGTTTGCATAAGACGGAAATATCTTTAAACTGTTTTCACGTCTGTAATACAAATCCGGATAATTCAATAAGCCGCTCGAATACACATTGAAACTCTGTCTAAAAGGATTCAATCATGGCAATATACTTAAAAATAAAAAAAAATAGAAATAAAGAAACAGCACAAGATAACAAAATGTCTGACTTATAAGAAGGGAAAGTAAGATAAAAGTAAATTACGGTATTGTGGTTAAAACTGGGATATATTCAAGACAATCAAAGGCTGCATGCTACATGACAATCTATTATTTATCTTTTCTATTAATTAACAAAATTTGATATATAAGAAATACATGTAACTTAAATTTGAAACAGTAACATACACTTCATTATATTTTAATTTTCAGTAAGGACTACCGATTTCTAAGTTTCCAGTTTTTCCAGCGCTTAGATATGAACCTAACAGCAGTTTCATGCACTTCCGACTTTTTGCTGATATTTCCGGTCTTTTGTTTTGCTGACGCTTTTCATCGACGTTAGTTGCTAATGTAAGACGTCGTGTACGGATGTTATAGCAAATAGAAAACACTACTTGATATTGCTATAAAGCAAACTTTATGAGAAAAAATTGATAGAACTTTCACTTCTCTCTCCTCTAATTATTGTTTATGACAACCATTTAGACAAAAGCGGTGAATGAATCAATATGGCGTATTGTTGAACCTATGGGACGGTGTTCTAGACTTCACAACAAACAGACATAGTCGAATCTGTGTTGACTGTTCGGTAAAATGCACTTGTTTCATTTCCATTAACCGGAAAACTTGACTTTACTTGATCCCAGATTTCTGATATTATTTCGATCAAGAAGTAATTTAACACAGTTACCGTAGAGTATCTTTCGCATACTAACGAACTGTTTATTTTTGTCAAATTAAGCAACGCTTCCATAACTATTCGGTTGGGGATGCACCCACACATGGACAAATATTTATTCTAAGTGTGACATTATTGAGCCGTACTGTTTAAGAAAGGAACGTTGTATTTTGAGAGTCTAGCATAATAACATTTATAGAAAACAGAGGACAAAGAATTCAATCAAGCTAATTGATTACAGAATCGGTTTGTTTGCTTATAGTCAATGACAACTACAACACCAATCAAATCCTTATCACAGGTATAAGCTCATCTTTAATATACAGTAGCATTGAATGTACTTCATGACTCCAAAGGGCGGGCCAGAAATAATAACATAACTGATTCCTAGTACGAGGTGACATTTTGTGGCCACAACACAACATAATTCAGTCCTGTATCACTGTTTTTTTCTTCGAAATGAAACAAAGCGAAAATGATATTCGTTTTAAAGAACACCTTTTCGCCAATGTACTGCTGTTCTTCATGTAAGTAAATGTTTAAGCTGCTAAACCTCCATATTTGTTTGTCTCTGTCCCTTCTGCCCTCTAAAGGATTTTATATTGAAAGAAGAAGGGAAACATTTTCAGCTGATTTCTGCATATGCGTAGTTAATAATTCTATTAGTTAATGCATTGGCTTTCTAATATAAGCTTGAATTATAAATGTCGCGGGGCTCGTGTCTCCATGGTAAAACATTTTCTCTAATTTTTAAGTACCTGAAGATTATAACGAGTATTTCGACGGTTTAAGAGTAATTTCATATACAACCAAAATGGAATATCGGGAATAATTTATGAGTAGAATATCAAACGCTTAACAGGATACTCTATGGTATCTTAAATTTATAATGTTATAAGAAACCATGGCAACAGGGATATTTACAAATCTTATATCTTGCAGTTTTTTTTTTAATTGCTTACAAAGTTAAAATAAGTTTATACTTCCGATTTCATGTTGCTTCAAACCATTCTATAGTTCAAGTAAGTGATAATTTTGTTTTATCTTCATTAATTTGAACGTTTAAAATATTAACAGCACTGCAGTAAGTATTTGTTTGAATTTTATATGGAAAAATCATGTGTGCCTGCAATTGTTATTTCCATGGACCATTTTGAAATACATTTAAAATAAAACTGTGCTTCTTAAATGACCCAGTGTCAAAGTCTTTGGATTATATAGTTAAATATATAAGTCACATGGTTTGTCTCCATGGAAACATAAATTTTGTTCACAAATTCGCAATTTCCTTAAGAAATGTGGACAATTTTAACAGTTTTTAGATCACTGATACCAAATTTGTGTGCATGCGTCTGTGTGTGCACGTATGCGAGTGTGCGTGTGTGTTCGGGTTTAACGTCTTTTTCAACAATTTTTCAGTCATATAAACGACGGTATCTACTTGTAGCAGTGAGCACAATGCACAATACCGCCTAGCACTGACACCGTGATAACCAGTCCTGGCAATATCTTATTTATGCTGAACGCCAAGCGAGGAAGCTACTAGTACCATTTTTACGTCTTTTATGACGCGGCCAGGGATCGAACCCACGACCTTCCGCATTCGAAGCGGGCGCTCTACCACCAGTGGTACTAAATTTTCAATGAGAAAAGAGAGGCGGGAATAAATATTACAATCAAACTTCCAAATCTGTTTGAAAATTGCCGTCATATAATATTCATACACCCTTCTACATCTTCAAAATGGTATCTGTCATCAACAATCATTTTCCGCACTTCTTTTCAACACAAGTTCTAAAATGTTACAAAATATTGATCATTATTTAAAACAGAAGATTTGTGAAATACATTTTGGCAAAAAATGGTGGTTAAATTCAGCTTAAATTTCAAAATACTTAAAAACGCGTACTATTACGACAAAAACTGTAATTTTTGCGCTGTTACTAACACGGTACGTCATGACGTCTATGACATAGAGGATATTTGTTTGTTTGAAGTGAGATATCGAAATATATCATCACCGATAAGGGAGACAATTGAATATTTTCACGAAGGCGGAACCTGAGTGAAAATATCAGAATTGTCTCCCTTATCGGTGATGATATATTTCGATATCTCACTGCAAACAAACAAATTTTCTTTTTATTTTATGCTAGTTTGTGAAGATCAACGAATTTTCTGTTTATTACGTGCATAAATGTTCATATAAATCCAATATTTCATGACGAAATTCGGATTTATTTAAGCTACCGTGTTACATGTGATTCATCCGCTAAATTACCATGGACACTTAGGCACATTAATATCGAGTATTGGTGATTAGGTTCATTAAATCAACACGGCGCCATTTTGTTTTTAAAAACAAAAACTGCATTTAAATATTTTGTGTAAAAATACACAGTCCTCGGCTAACAGATACATTGACAAATGCCGGTAGTTAAGTAGAAGCATATTTAAAACTTTTCGGGTCAATCCGTCAGTTCGTTGAATAACCGGAAGCTTGCTTTGTTTACCAAAACACACGCTGAAGGGCAGATTAAAAAACAACACGAAAAATCTAAACAACTGAGGAATATGCGTAAGTCCTTGGAAAATCAAGCTGCAGAATTAAATATCATAATGGATTCAATAGAAATAGCTAGGAAATATTGATCTAGGAGCTGCATAGCATAACAAAATGGATGGAAGTTGGAACACAACTGGCTGGGCTTGGAGTTGGAGTGGGAAAGTACTTCGACGAAAATGCTGGCATATTACGTAAGGTTGAGTTGATGTCTTTTGATAATTAACTAAGACAACAACCAACTAAATGTGCTGTCGCCAGTAAAATCTACTACACGATAGTGAACCAATGGAAAAAAGTAGAGGAAACACACATATATCTGCAGCTACATGAATGGAAAGGCCTAGCAACCAAGCTAACAAAGGTAACATTATTTCTTTTGCAAATTTAATTATATAGCGAGCCTGTTCTATATAGGATTGTCTAGCAGTTCATGACTCATTTATGGCTTGAGTATTAGTATAATCCAGTAATATTAAAGGCAGCAAAGGGAGGTAATTAAAGAATATATCTCAAGGGTGATAATTTATCTGGGGAAAAAAGAAGTTCGGCACTGTGAGTGATATCGATTTATATCTCACTGCTATTTTCCAGTATTTCACTAATAAGCATAAAATAATTTATTTTAACCAAGTAATATTTTGTTGCGGTAGTTTATTCATGTGTTATTCATTATTTCAGCATTATTTAATCATTCAGCATCAAATCGGAGACAAGTTATTGTAATTGCCCAGAAGCTTTAAGTTTGTCGTAAAGATTTTCGTAAGTTCTCACATTTGCTTCCGATTGAACACGTGCACATTCAATTTTATGGCATACTAATTCCTAAAGTTACAATGTTTCTGTTATCGTGACGAAACAATTAGTTCTTGAGAAAGAAACAATTAGTTCTTGAGAAAGGATTTGCTGACTAATTAACATTCTTGATTATTCCTTTTGATGTTTCTATTAAGAGTTTAACTTTCAATATATTGTGACAGGTTTCTGTAGCTTGCCATTTCCCTGGCAAAATAGCAGTGACTAGAAACGTATTTTGTGAAGCAATTAAAAATATAAAAACAAATGGAATAATCTGATATTTTACATATCCTTAATTCGATTCAATGGCATCCTAAATTATTGTTTTAGTGATTGGAAAATATATTTTATGACATCAACAAATCATTTAAAATATCTCATAATGCGTCCGATTTCATAATTATATCCAAATATCTGATTTGTTGGTATCAATAATTCGTATGCTACAGTTACAAACACTGTTTTAGGTGAAAATGGTTCGACATAAAACACAGGGTGTGAAAATAGGTTGCTTACGATATACATCACAAATGTCTAAAACAGGAAGTGATGTCTTGCATATTTAGTTTTACATGCATTTCACATTGTGTTTGGATATATCATAAAATATATCATAACAAATAGTCCCATAACATAAATGAAGAAAAAGTATATGATACTATACAATGTAATTAATATGTGAAATATCATTTGAAAGAGGTTTGTCATAAAAGTCATTTGAAAACGTACATGTAACTTTTTCCAGTTTGTCCGTCAATTGAGGTTTGTAAGGTTTCAAACTATGGGTTTGTTAAGGCCGACATTTTTATTACTATTAATCTTATTACACGTTTTTTCACAAAAAGATTTCTGACTCCCAGCTGTAAGTCCAGGAAACGAGATAGTATGTTTGCATATGTTTAGACAAGGAATGGCAAAACTCTAGTATTACTTAGACCAAAGATAAATTCTTTTGTTTTTATATTTATCAGTAGTTTCTCTATTTAGATTAGGTCTACAGGGACATTTGAGAGACTTTTTGAGGCAGATATAATGCACACTATTAACTGTCAGACAAACAAATTGTTAGAGTGTGATAACAATTGTTACATCGTTATTTAATGGTTTCAACACCAACAAATGAAGTAAATAGCGTGAGACAATACAAGAAACTATGAACGTAAAGTTATTGTCAATATGTCTTACGATGTAGCGATATTTGAAATTATTCTTCCTCTGGTGAACACTCAATGCAAAGATTCAGTAGACCAAAGAGAATGTTTTGAATACAACATTTCGAGCACTATCAAGGTGTGATAATTATTTTGAATATTACCTGACCGGGTGTTATTTGTTCAAAAACCTAAATACATTTCGAACAACTGAGACGACATTGAGGATGTTTGTTTGCTTCACCGAGTAAACAACATAATTATCCAATATATTCTCGAGTAGCGCAGCCACGAACAAAAGTGTAAATTATGGAACTCAAGAGTGAATCATATTTCGATTTTACATGTAATAGAAACAAATTTTCATTTTACTTTATGATTTAAATTTGTTTTCACCAAATGATTCCCAATTTTCCAACACAACGTCACGTGCATAGCGTCATGAATATTTACAGGGTATTCCAGTGGCGGTTTTCACTTATGCACGGAATACTGAAACGATAAAAGTTAATACTTTCAAATAATTACGCGGAATTTAACCGCAAAATTATCTGTTTTGAGGACCGTCGTGCACATATTTTTACAATATTGATGTAATGTTTCGTGGCGTTTTGAAACACTACTGATTTGAATTATACCAGTTAGAACATCTCTGACACGAACATCTTTAAATTAATTGCCTGATACATGATTACAATTCGGAGAGTTTTTCGGAATCTAAGCTAAAATCAGCATTGTTCTGTTACTTGACTACAATATCATATATTTTAACAAAACTAAATGTGTAAAAATCTCAACTCTTTTTTTATACAGGAAAAAGTTATTGCTGGTGTGAAATAAACTCTAAAAATAGCGCAGTATTCTTTCTTGTATACATGTAGTTATAAATAAGGTGTTCAGTCTGATTCGACGTATATTTTATAATTATGTATCAAACAGGATAATCAAGTATTGTTTCGTAATAATAAAAGGAACACACCGTACACTTGCTTAGATACTTTTTATAATATGTGTATATCATACAATAACCTTTGTAGAATCATATGTGCAATCCAGTAAGGCAATACTTCAATGTTTACAGTACATATTACATTGTATGTTTTCCTGAAACAGTTAATTGTAAAGTAACTTTAATTTAAGAATACAACTATACACAATATGAGTTGCTTTTCAAGTTCATGAAGACAGACTTTAAAATCAAAATCATCCTAGCTTAGTTATTAATGATAAGGACAATATCTAACGCAAAGGAAAGATTCGTGCTCGGAAGACGGATTTCTACATTGGTATGCATATGACGTAACGTTGCAATAAGTACGTACTTCACCTATGACAAAAATCCAACGAACAAAGTAACAACTTAACGATCTGAAAAGTCCGACATGCTGTCAAAACTGTATGTTAGAAATGATTATGAAAGTTGAAAAGTTATAATGCAAAGGTTGTAGAATATAGTGGCTGATTTCTGCCAACTTCGCCTTTTCGCTTTGTCACCCGCAGCAAAGCGAAAAGGCGAGATTATTGGTATTGGCGAAAAGGCGACAACGCGCCAAAGGAAAAATCTCGCCTTTTCGGTTTGTCGCCTTCCTGAAGCGCATGCGCACACCATTGTTAATGAGATCTTTAGTTTAATAATATTTTATTGCTTTCTGTTTCAAAGATACACACAACTGTACATGCATTTTTAACACATAACAAAAACAAAAGGGTCGGGCAACGAGTTATTTCAATATCAGCATACAGTCCTTCCCACAGAAAGAATGTTATACTCTACTAAACGGATAATGTGAGCAAGTTTCTTGAGAGAAAACAAACAACAACAAACAAACAAAATAATACAATAACAAAAAAGAAAAATAGCATATCAAAGAATACATTTCTGTAATGGAGCTACAAAATTGTTTCTTGAAAATGTCTCTTCATCCCGATCGTTCAAAAACAAACCCATACTTGATATAAATTGATACTTATAAGAACTTAAATAATATATAAAACTTATATAAACTTATAAAAAGTCATATTTTGTTCAAGCAAATAAGAACATACGTAGAAAATTCATTCATAACAAAATGTATATAAAAGGTAACAGATATAAATAAAAAGAAAGATATATAAAGTTATTGAATCCATTGTTCTACTTAAACCGATTTGATTGTTGAATAAAAGCTTGCACTGCTAAAAATGTTATACTATTTTCTTCTTCTGTTTGTTTTTCTTTTCCAAAGAGTAATATATGCGTGTTTAAAGGATGAAATTGTCTTGTTAATTGAAATAATCGAAGTCTTTCCTCAGAGTTTTTTTTACAAATAAAGAAATAATGTTCTGCATTTTCGTCTCCGTTTCCGCATTCACAAATGGCGTCATTTCGTAAGTGATTATTGTACAGATCGTAGTTAAGAATGTTACCTTTAATTCTTAATCGAACATGATTCACTGAATTTTTTTACCTGGTGGATAGGGATCGTACAAGATATTGTGCAAACATTTGACCTGCTCATCGTAAACCGCCTTGTCTTGTTCTTCTCTGGAAATGTGAACTTCTCCCTGCAAGAGAATAGATCTACATGTATTTAGAAAGGCAACTGAAACAATTAGGTAAGCATCAATGATATATGAAACTCCGTAAGTTGTTCCGTAAATCTCAAAGAGAGAACAGGTCAAAAACAAAATCTTACTTGCGCTAGTGCTTTGGGTTCTTTTTAATGATATTTCTTTGAAATGAAAATGTTCAAAAAATCTTGCATAAATATCTTCTGTGAAAATGATAATGAGATGCAATCTTATATTTCAGATAATATTTTTTTCTGTTCTTTATACAAGAGGTGGCCAGTAAATGTTTAATTAGCTTCATGCTAGCCTGAAATATTTTTGAATATCTCTCCAGCCCATCCGGGGATATTAGTTGTAAGACAGTGCGTAGTTATCGCCACTTCAAATCTCATCACCTCTTGTGAACAGACACAAACACACCGAGTCTGCTAAATGTTGATAGATTGCATAATATGCTTCTGCAGGACATTTTTATAGATTTTATCAAATTGCTTCGAGATGCAAATGTTTACTGTTGATCCATTACAAGTCAAGTCAAGACAAAAAGTTTATTGGCTTAAACATTATACATGTCCGTCGGCAAGTCACATATTTGGCGGTTTAAGACTAACATGAATACAAACATACAAAACATAGAACATTATGATATAAGTATGGTATGAGAACAAACATGTAATGATAAAACAAGAATTACAAGTTTATAAATTATAACTATCAAAGAATCTAGTTTGCAGAATCTCTCTTAATTGTTGCAAGATAGATAAATCTGGCTAATTTAATGGGAATAGTTTTCTTGGAAGATTTTATTATATTCCTTACTTATTCATGATTACAAATAACTTAGTAGTTCTACTAGCTCATATGTGGCAAACGAATGTATTTATCTGTGATGAAATGTATTTCGAAGAAATTATGAAACATAATAGAACCGTTAATTTTGTAATGTTACTACACATTCAATAGCTATGAAAACATTGTGTAGGGAACAATATATTATATGTGCATTTAACTAAACAATTGTTATATGCCTCTAGTCCAATAAATGAAATGGGTCAAAGTATACTAGTATATATCAACATATGATAGAATAAAGATACAGTATGTTGCAGCAAAGAATTCCTAGTTTAGCAATTTAGGTCACAACTATGAACACATTACTCGGATAAGAACTTAGAACTATACGAATGTCCCCCGTAAATGGTAACAGACTTTCATTATGCAAGACGGATGTTGACTTTTACAATCTCAGACATTTGCGGGCATACGAAACCATTTTATCTTCATTTGATACTTTGTAGGTAAGTCCCATGAAAGCTCTAAAACAACCCTTTTCGCTCATTATCGACGTGACAAATCTAAATATGCCCAAAAAGATTCTGTAAGCATTTGCACTTTCACCAATTTCTTTTGAATAATTTATGTAAGCTTAGCCTACATTGTTTCGACAAGAGTAAGTAAAGAAGCTGTACACGAAGCAAATCTTATTCTTATTTGCCTAGATTCCTGGTTCTGCATGAAATGTAAGTCATCAGAAAAAAAATTGTATGGTCGCGGGAACAAAATTAATCATCACTACAACTGCAAGATTTGTAATCGTTTAGGTTTCTTTGGAATCGCCGTGGAGGTAAGTATTATATATAATATGTAAAACTAAAAGAGGAAACTTCTAATAGCAATTGTGTGTGATATGCTACCTAACCCCTTTGATCTGAATGCATCTAAAATTACGAACTCCTGAATTAAACCAGAAATCCAATATTGACATGATTATCTCTAACAATGAGCTGATTCACGTCAAGGTGGAAAATAACAAGTTTACGTTTACAATTGTGTTTTTCCATTAACAGTTCCAAGGCGATCCAAGAAAGATCTTTCAGTGTTGTCAGCTTATTGTAATTAAGGCTTTTATCAAAAGATTTAAATCAAGTGACATCCATACATATGAGGTTTCCTGCTATCTCCTTGGAGAAACTGTTGTTTGTAACGTAGCTTTTTCTTTTTTCTCAATTAAAAACGACATTCTTGTTCGTTGAAACTATATGTATGAATTAGTTTGTTTTGCGTACTGCTGAGAAATGTATATCACTTGTCTTATTCATTAGTAGATGAGTGCATAAGATTACATTCTTTATGGATAAAGCTGTATCATAGAACGTTCTAATCCGGTTAGATAGTTAATAATACAATATATTAGAACATCCTTTTGGTTTGATTGTGTGTGTGTTAATGAGAGGTAATGAAATGCGCAACAGCAATCAGCCCCTCCTCCGTCCCTAGAACCGGCTTAAGTGGAATTCTATTATTCTATTACATAGATAGACTCCTTCATCCCAAAGGACTAAAAATATAGAAGTATACCATATAGCACTTGTTTTATCTAAGCAATAAAATCATCTAACAATAATAAGCATCTAATAACAAGACCTTTTTACATCGAAGTAGAACTTTTACATTTTCAACCTTTGACTGTCAGTGACTGAAATTCTAATGAGTGTTACAGGCGCACACCGTCTCAGATATTTCGCATAATTGATATCATACTGTTTGAAAATTTTACTTTCGTTTGACTTGATAAATTAAATGTCAAATTGCAAACTTGCAGAGATTTTGAATATCACAGTATAAATGGATATCCAGGCTTTGCTACGTACATAAGAAAATGTTAAGATCTTCGTTCTGGGTAAGGTTAAGAAAGTGAAACAGATTCATGAACGTTGTCTGGAAAGCAATACTGAAATATTTAAAAGAGGTGCTCGTATTTATCAATCTTTTAAGAAGACTTCAACATGTTATATCGTTGTTTAATTGGCACATACCGTTTTGGAGCTTTGTACGTGTAACTGGCACCTAGATGTTTACCCGAATACCAGTATGCTATAAACAAAATGTTTTCAATCTAAATAAACTGAATATTTGTCGTCCAGATAATAGACGTTGTACTTTCTGTGTTCTGAAACAGTATAGGCAGCGCAACATTGATAATACTTTTAATTACATGAACTTGATAAAATGACTGCGAGCTCATATATTCGGTTTGAAATAACGAAGCTGTCAACACGTTTCGTCTGCATCCGTTGGTATCTGTGTGATGTCAATTAAAACTGAACGCTGAGGAATTAAACCCGTTCATTATTTTCGTCTTTGCGATGATTATCAGGTTCATGTTTTGACTAGTATCAAAATAATACGAGTTAGAATCGTTCTACGTGATATTTTATATGTTCCATTCGTTCGATGTACTACAGTTTTCACAAAGGTGTTATAAATATGTCAGATATAGCCTTTTTATCGTTTTATACTCATGGTTTTAATAACATGATTTCAGCTTCTAAAGTTACTTTTATTGAGTATAAATCAGCGGAATTTTCCCTTATGGTCCTGATATCTGTAAGAAGACTAATAAAATTTTATGAAATAAGTTTATGAAGAATGATATATAATTTTGAAAAAAAAAGTTCAAACACTGCCAAGTATATAGAATACACAAGAACTTTTAAAATTAATGATCTGATGTGGTCTTGTGTGACATCTTCTGTGTTATAGAAACTGTATACAATGATACTGGGTTCAACAATTATGTTTCCTTTGTATAAATGGATTTTTTTTTAATCTTTTGAGAAGAACTGTTAGCGGGGATCATAATTGTAGAATGTTTTCATAGATCGATTTTACAGTGGAAATGTCTTTGATAACCAGAGACTCCGAGCATCTGAACTAAGACTAAGTCAAAAACATTTGCACAGGTATAAAGTAATCGAATCTAATTTGTGGACGTCAACGAATCTTTTTGAGCGTTGATACAAAACTTTAGAGACTATAAACAGTTTTTAGATTCGGAATCCTACTAAAACGAATCGTTCTTATTGCGCCTTCTCATAAAACATCAATATTGTAATAACCACTTGAAACTAGACAATATCTGCTTTCTGTAAAATTTGAGCCTTAACGTATTTGTAATATGAAATCAAATGAGTTCTAATTGCAGGAATTCCAGTAATGGCTTATAGTAATAACAAAACAAAGGACATGCAAAAAAGGCAAAACACTCTATTTTTTTCTCTATATAAATCTAATAGGACCCCTAAAGCATTTATGCTATCTTACAGACAGCGTCTGTGTACAAGACAAAAATCAGGACCAACTGACATAGTGGTAGCGTCTAGCAACAAGAAATCGGATAATTCCGCTAAACTGAATTAAGAGAGTGCCATTATCCGCAAGGAATTATCAAATGTTCAACATTTTATTATATTTCACAAACTTGAATAACCTGTCATAACATTATAATAGCTTTCTGGGTATTTAAAGAATGTAAAGTAAATGTTTTATTATAACGTATTTGTAATTGCATTTACTTCGCATCGTAACGTTTATATTGAAGAGACGAATACGATAATAGTTTCCACAATGACATCCATTTTTATCCATATGCATATTTTATACTCATTTGTTTTGAATAAAATCTGTTATAATAGTAAAAAGATCCTTTGGAAGCAAAGAATGCAACCAAGAAGAATAATAGCAGACTCGGTTTGATTGAGTCTGTTCATGAGAGGTAATGAAATGTGCAACACCTCTCACGCCCCCTAGCACCGGCTTAAGCGGAACTCTACTACACATGTGCTGAATAGACTCAATGATCCCAAAGGGCTAGAAAATATAATAACACTGAATCCAAATACGGGGAGACTTTTTACAGCCGCCACACGGCACTTATAAGATTGCTGTTGCGATAGTTAATAAAATCTGTAAAAAGATCCGCCAGTTGCATTTTGAAACTCATCGAATACATATATAAAGAATATGAGATTATCGGCTCATAGGTTTTAAAAAGATATTTTATCCTTATATAAATCTGCATAGATATCTACCGCAAACTTACCAAAGCATATTTCGTGAAAATGCCTTGTAGACAGACAATGTTTTGCGCACTAGCTGCTAAAATGAATCTCTTTTTGCCTCTGACTGGTGCTTTTAAGTATAGTTTTAGCTTATTTTTTCAAAGAATCTTGTGCCTGTAGAAATGACCTGCTACATATAGTCTGAAGTGAGACAACATTTCTGTTAAAAAAAGTATGCTTAGCCAAAATTTTGGCGACCCACCGACACAGCAAAAATAATAAATTCCATATTATGGTTCCACTGATGAATACTGTACTTCGCCATGGATCGTATACTAGTAGCATTCGAATAACGTGTGCAACAAAATCGTAGATTTCAAGATAAGTCTTTGCTGATATGTCTTAATATTTTAAATCAACATTATCGCAAAATAATGGTTGAAAAAAAAAGGTATAATAGAACCATTTGACTTAGTTACTGTTAATGAAACGGAGCAGGAAGACATAGTTTTACCAAACAAGCCATCGTAACAAGAGCTCAAAGAAATATGTTTCAAATTTTTCTAATCAGTACAAGCTGAAATCAAAGTCTTTTTTTATATATTTAGAAGGACTGTGATAAACAAATATTTCGAAATGTTAGAATGTTTTCTCTTACGATAACAATAATAATGTCATAAAATCAATTAAAAAATGCATTGAGTTATGAAACATTTAAGTCAATGGTAATAAAGATAAATTCTATGAAGTGGTTACTTTAATGACAGTATTACTATAACAGTCAGTAGGAGAATGCATAATGCTATTTATTGCAACAATATTAAACATGACAAGTTGTGAAATTCAAGTCACTGAAAATAACGCACATATAAAATCATAATATTTCCGCTCCTGTTAAATCTAATAAAGGCACGCAACCGTGTTTAAGATCGCTGTAAAAGGTTATAAAAAGTATTGTACCTATCCGCTAAATGATCCATAGTGCATATACAGATTCATTCGAGCGTTCTGTTTCAAGTCTTTATCACTGTGACTTTTAGATTTCAGTTGAACTCAATTAATGTGAAAGGTCGCAGACTTGAATTCAATCCGCACCGCTCTCTGCTTTCTAGTTTTAACACAATACTGACTGAAGTTGTCTTAAGTAGGAAAGGCTTAATGTTAACTTACATGTAATTTAGAAAGTCGATAAATAACAATGCTAACAACTGAAACATAATCTCTACGTCTTTGTTATCGTAATAACTAGGAACTAGCATAGTTTGCATAAGCTTTCATTCAGTTGAAATTTGGATATGTTTACAGTCTTTCAATATTTTATACGAAAACTTGATGATCAATGCATAGGGTGCGCAATATATACACATTTCAATAAAAACAACATTGCCAACATTGGACAAGTATGAAGTACAAGCCTGCCCAAACTGATATAATATGCATCTGTTGTTTAGATTTAACTAAAATACAAGGACCAGAGGCCAACAAGGAAAACCCACATTTAGCACTCCATATGGAAATGTATACAGTCACGTGCTCCTAGACTATGTACACACTTACACATTAAAACGAAATACTGATGACTTAATATAAATTACAAATGTAACAAACACACACGATTATTATTATGAAAGAACACAGTAGAAAACCATTTCAAAACCATCAGGTGCAAAAACACCGCAGGGAGTTTTAACTGGTTTACTGGCGCGAAACCACACTCTTACCATCTTAAACAGTGCAAGCAAAAATACTCTTCACCAGGTGAATCAGATACATACGAAACAGCTAACAGAGGAAATATGTTGTAAAGCTCAAATAAGCGTATGTAATTATAATTATACAAATAATAATTTATTGACCCGTAAACATGTGTACTAAATATCTTCGCAGGAGCCAGATAGCTAACAGAAATAGAAAACTCGTAAACGAATCAAAAACACTTGTATATGACTATTAAGCATTTTTATCTTAATGAGTATGTATATTTTCAAAAAAAAGTTTCAAAGTTTTCCATATTGTATAGCAACAAATGTACAATAATATTCAAAAGTTGCTTCATCGGGTTGATCTGATTAAATTGCACCTATCTTGATATAAATCAGTGCACAGTTATTGAATAGAATAAATTGTATGAAAGGCCGGATGTTTTACTGCCTTCTTGTAGCACTATTCCTTTTTAACAAAAAAGTTCACACCATATTCCTTTAAATGTATCTCCTTTATACATTTCAAATATATGTACTTGCCTAGAACTTTTCTAACTAATTACAATGTTCTATTACTGGGGTTCATTTGTACATTAATAATAGTGCAACTATACTTTAACACGTTAATCACAGGTTATTTTCATTTAATACAGTATTATGTTGGTGCCGTATGCTTATGAGAAAAAAAACTATAGACTTATACGTCGGCCACCATACACGATTTTCTCACTAAAGGAAACATCATTGAATGTGTCATTTCTTATTGTTTGAAATATTTTTAGTGTAAGCCTTTCCAATTAGCTTTAACTAATTCAATATTATTTTCCAGGGCCCAAAGTTTTAAAAAGGCTCTTTCAGCTTTAAGTTGAAAGTAGTTTGTGTTTAGATTTGATGCTACAAAATTGCGTTTGCTTTAATTTAAAGCCAGTGCGAAACTAAAACAATTCATATGTTATCACACCTATTGTGTAAGTAATCTACCGGATAAAATATAAAAAACGTCCCGAAGCAGCTGTTTCCTTAATGATCCGTGTAATTGAAATACAATTTGGTTTGTCAAGCAAGGAAGTTAAAACGTAATAAAAGTCTCAATAGTAGTTATAAAATCTACATTTGCCTGTCATAGATGCTTGGCTAGACAGATATTCACAGAATAAGATATAAACGTTTGGTTGAAATTACAGTAAACCTGCCAAAATACAAGTATCCTCAATCCATATCTTCCCTTTGAAAAATTTTAAATACATTTTGACCTAAGCACTTAGAAAATGACAGTTTTATTTTTATGCAATGTAAATAGGCATATCATTATACAGAAGAATAAATATCTGCCATCTGCATTATCTGTGAATCAAGCTTATATCCTGTTTATCTAATTATATAGTTACAACTGAAATGTATTAAAACACACCTGTGATTTAAAAAAAGCTGCAGGCAACCTACCTTGAAATTTAGTAAGTTTGATCTTTTTGTATACAACTATGCTAAAACAAGACATCCCTCAAGACTCTTTCGTCCATGTTCGTGCTTTAAAATTGTAAAATGCCACAAATGTAGGGCCATAACTGCAGGGAAAATCAATGAACCATTACATTCCAACTATGTATATAACTAGTCTTGGCAGTTGTAACTGGCGAATGCTGATGGATTCAAAAGAAGCGGTACAGATCAAAGGATTTGGAAAATGAAGAGTTATGACTTCACTGAAAATAAGTTAATCAAAGAATGACGATAATACGCACAACTATGCTTAACTCATCACCCTTTTTTACAGAAGTGTAGACACTGCCACAAATGATAAATCAATGGCCATAGCTCTGCTGAAAACCACTGTACAAGAACATGCTGATGATATACGTATTACTAGGCTTGGCACTGATAACTCTGGTATGGTTTGGAAGAAATCTGCTCAGTGATGTAAGAGAAAGTGCAAAATATCATAAAATTTGTCAAATACAGGACCATGACTACGCTGAAAATCAAGGAACATGCCTATTATAAAAGAGAGGGGCCTCCATGGCTGAGTGGTTAGTTACGGTCGCTGACTTCAAACCACTTGCCTCTCACCGATGTGGGTTCGATCCTCACTCGTGGCGCTGAATTAATCATGTGAGGAAGCTATACAGCTGGCTTACGGAAGGTCTGTGGTTCTACTCGGGTGCCTGTCCGTGACGAAATAATGCACGGAGGGACACCTGCGATCTTCCTCCACCGGCAAAGCTGAAAGCCGCCATATGACCTATAATTGTGTCGGTGCGGCGTTAAACCTAACTAATATTATAAAAGAGAGATGGCTAAAACATCACAGAATTTTGCAAGAGTCATAACTCTGCTGAAAACGCTAAACTGGAAGATGCCAACAAAATTCACAACTAGGCTTGGCAATGATCACGTGTGATGGTGTGATTCCTCTTACTGGTATCGGAGCAATGGCCCGGACAAAAGAAAATACAACAAATCAAGGGTCATAACTCAACTGAAAACCATCGAACCGGAAAATGCGATTAGGGTGCATAATGAGGCTTGACACTGATCACTCTTTTAAGATTTAGTGGATTTCAACCCAATAACATGAGAGAAGTGGCCAAAACATAAGAAAACATTGATTAATAAAGAGCCATAACCACGCTGAAAATCATTAAGCAATAAAATGCTGACGGTATGCTCAATTACGCTTAGCGGTGTTTACTCTTGTGAAGTTGGTGCAAATCTGTCGGGTGGTGTCGGAGGAGTTGCTTGGACAAAACTTGTGACAGACAGACAGACTGACTGACAGCATTAAATCAATATGTCTCACACAGTACATGGTTTAGATTCAAACATTTTACAGAAAGCGAGAAACACTTAGCCTTTAGATGTGTACTTGATAACATTTAGTTTTACTAAATTAGTCTTGTCTTCTAAATATTCGGTTAGATATGAAAGGAAAGGTGTTCAACGTTCCTGTTTTAAACGTCATTTGGTCTTATGCAGTTTTTGACCATTAAAATGTCAAGAGCTCCGAATGATTTAATTTTAAGTTGAAAATAAGTTGATATAATATACATTACATTTACTTTCAATTAATTTGTAAAATGTTCTATCAACTGTACATGATTTGTTGTATGTTTCATTTGAACCAGCTAACAGGTTATTCTGATCACCACACAGAACAACTGAGCAGTCATCTCAGGAATGTTCTCCATGACTACACGCGGACGTCATCAAGTTAGCTTTGATCTGACTAAGTTTTATTACCGTTACTTTGGTGCCAGTCCCTCTGGATTTATACAAAATGAATGTCATTATCTTCAATGTAAAGAATACAGAGAATGTAGAGTTTCCAATTTTCGTTCTTGCTATTTTTAGTTCAAAACAACAATAATATTCCAAGATAATTTTAATTAATATCTTTAGTTCATAATATGTTCATAAAAGCAACAACTAAACAATCACGTTTTATAGTAAGGGTATCGTATTTGCCAAGGGAAATCATGTCTCAAATATGTGTCTTATTACAATTTTACAGCTTTTTTGCTGTGGTGTTTTCCGCCAGTGAACGTTCAAACACTAAAAATCTAATTTAGATAAAATATTAAATTGATAACTATTCACTGTTTGGTTCGAAAATAAAGATTCTCTGGTTAAAACATATGTAAATGATGGTTTGACAATTCGTTTGATAACACTAAGGGGTTATTTTTCACGATGGTTTTACTTATTTGGAATGAAAACAATATCAAGACATGGCTTCACCATATAGCGAGCGCAGTAATAGTAATACACATGGGGCATGAATTTTGGTATAAAAGTTTGCAATGCATGCCTTAACTGTATACTCGGCAGTAGCATTTTTACACATTTTGTGCAGGAACGTTCGTGTAAAAGAGTGCTTGAGTCATGAGCAGGCTCATTCAAACAGAGTCTGCAACATTTTCATTTTCGTATAAAAGAGTGCTTGAGTCATGAACAGGCTCATTCAAACGGAGTCTGCAACATTTTCATTTTCGTATAAAAGAGTGCTTGAGTCATGAACAGGCTCATTCAAACGGAGTCTGCAACATTTTCATTTTCGTATAAAAGAGTGCTTGAGTCATGAACAGGCTCATTCAAACGGAGTCTGCAACATTTTCATGTTCGTCTCACTTTTCTTTTCTGTTACCATTAATGATTGTATAGTTTTTTGAGTAAAAGTAGCACATTTTAAATGTGTTGGTTAATTGGTGTTAAAAGTTGGATACATTAATGATGATATGTTGAACATTTGCACTTATTTATTCAAATACCCTTAAAGCATACGAAAGTTTTAATCAGACAAGAAAGTGAACAAACTTTGACCTCTAAGTGTGATAGTTACCTGTGATTTGGAGTTCGTCTTGCACTTGACACATCATCCTATTACGGAGACGGTTTGTGTTAATTTGATATCCATCTATATGTACAAAACTACAAAATGTTGTAGACCGAACTAGAAAAATGACGTAAAAATTGACTTCTATGTTTGACCATGACCTTTCCGTAGAAGTTCGGTATTATAGACTTATTCTTACAGCTCGTATTAGATGGCACATCATCTAGTGTGTGTGAACGTTTGTGCCAAATTATGTGAATATTCATTCATTTATACACAATGTATATAGACGTAAATTATTTGACCTCTAAGATTAACCTTGACCTTTTTACTTATAAAAACAGAATGTCTAGTTGCGTCTAGTTTCTTAAATATGCATTCAGTCAAGATGTAACTTGTTAGTAATTCAGTAGACAAGGCTATTATTTGTGTGTGAATAGCACATATAGAGCAAGTGAATGAAGTATTGCCATACAATACAAAGTCCCCTACTGGAAGGCACCTAATTTTAAGTTATAACAAAACACTTGGATTAAAATTTGTATATGTAAAAACCTTGTTTAACAGTTGTTTTCATGTAGCATTTTTTTGCCAATTATCAAAAAGGTTTCATATTAGTTATCTATAGTAAAAAAACAATCTATATAAGTCCACACAAACTCTTTACCAGGTAGAGATAGGTCAAAATACACATAAACATTGGATGTAACATGCATGTTGTACCACAGAAAACTGGTCTCAATTTTTCCCTACGGCCTGTGATAAATAAGTTACAATATAAGTTGTTTATAGTAAAAACAAAGGAACATAATTCTAAAAACACGAGTGCCTCATGGTGGTGAAAATTTGTGCCAAGTTACATCAAAATCCCTCCATACATAAAGAAGAAATGCTCCGGACAAAGTCATTCTTGAATTTGGCATTTGACCTCTAAGTGTGACCTTGACCTTAGACCTAGGGGCCTGGTTCTTGCGCACAACAATCCATCTCATGGTAGTGAACATTTACGCCAAGTTACATCAAAATACCTCCATGCATGAAGAAGAAGTGTTCCAGACAAAATAATTCTTGTATCTGACCTTTAGCCTCTATGTGTGACCTTGACCTTCGACCTAGGGATCAGGTTCTTGCGCATGACACTCCGTCTCATAGTGGTGAACATTTGTGTCAAGTAATATTCAAATCCTGTTTTGCATGACAAAGTTATACACCAGACAGGCAAAATAATCCATTGACCTTTGATCTCCAAGTGTGACCTTGACCTTTAAACTAGGGGTCCGGGTTTTGCGCATGGCACGTCGTCTCATCATGGGGAACATTTGTGCCAAGTAATATTAAAATCCCTTCATGGATGACAGAGTTATTGACCGGACACGAAATTGCGGACGGACGGACGGACGGACGGACGGAATGACTGACGTACGGACACGAAACAGACCCTGGTCCTGCCATGTTAACATGTGACTGCCAAGTGTGACCTTGACCTTTAAGCTAGGGTCTGAAAGTTGTGCATGACATATTGTCTTATTATGAGGCACATTTGTGCCAAGTAATATTAAAATCCCTTCATGGATGGCAGAGTTATGGACCGGACAGGAAAAAGGTCCTGTTGATCTTTGACCTCCAATTGTCACCTTGACCTTTAAACTAGGGGTCCAGGTTTTGCGCATGGCACGTCGTCTCATCATGGGGAACATTTGTGCCAAGTAATATTAAAATCCCTTCATGGATGACAGAGTTATTGACCGGACACGAAATTGCGGACGGACCGACGGACGGACGGAATGACGGACGTACGAAAAAGCGCATTCCTATAGACCCCGAAACTGGTTTTCAACCCGTAGGGGACTAACAAGTAACCTTAGACTGGATTAATATGACAGAAAAACTTTCGATTTCTTTAGTAAACATGTTCTAAAATAGAAGCATACTTCTTCTTCATTCGCAAGATTCAGCTCACATAGTTTCCGTCTGATTATCTCTATACCCTGTCAAATATATCTAACAAATCAAACTACTTGTTTTCTTTATTATAGGTCAGTCAATGCTCAAAGAGATTTCTTGCTCGAAGATGCTATGCATATCGGAAAATATTCTTTAAGATTCATTTCCTGACGGCTAACTGATGTTAATTAAAGATGCACATCTTTGCACTTTTTTATATGCGCCAGGTTTTTACTTTGTGATAACAAATCGACTCTTGCTGTTAATGAATGAAATTTGAAAAGATAATATTTCGACCTTTCAGCTGTCTAACATTTTCAACATCATGCGTTGCAATATTAGACGAATCCATTCAATTAACTCGTCCTTAACTAGGACATTCTTTTCTTAAGGTAGGGCACTACATCAGTCAACTGTTTCGAAACCCCCATCCCCTTAAAAAACAATGATGGGATCTGCAGTGATTTTGAGTTGTATTTGAATTAACTGCATATTAAAAGAAACGTTGTTCCTGTTAACGACGATTATACATGAGCCAACACCACATAATTAATATAACACAATTACTATCTAAATTTGTACATGAGGATTATTGCATGTTCATACGGCTTTTAACAAGGTGTAAAAACGTAGCTGTAACACATTTAATTTACATTGTATTTGTTGTACGAGTATTACAGGTTATTCGATTTGATGTAGTTACCAGTTGACGGAGCATCATGCACTATATAATTACTTCTTTTATCAGTTTTCTGGTTTAATCTTTTTTCTCTCAGACTATAAGAAGTTGCCGTTTTTTGTTTTTAATTATTATTGCATGCAATTCTTTGGTTTATGTTTTTTTGTCATTTTAGGCGCAACACACTGCGAAACTACTACAAGCAGCTGCAAGTTTACATTCTTAGACTAATGAATCAACAAGACATCCTTCTACATGCCCTATCTGTTGCTGTCCACCATGTTTAGAGAAAAGACGAAATGTTAAATGCAGCAGAAGGTTATTGTGTAAATTTCTTTTGGCGTCTCTCGTGTGATGTTCATGATATTTAGTAATGTAGGTAATTACTGTATCATTCTGAAGCAAAAATATAGGAATTATAATCTATTGAGATTCTTTTAACAGACCTTTAATGTGTGTACATTTATTTTGAATTCGGAGCACAACTAAGTAATTAAAACCATGAATTCATCAATGAAATCTCTGCTATTGTAATGTTAAAAGGTATAGATTTCACGCAACATTGCTTTTGCGTATTTAAAATAACGTTCCATTGTGTTTCCAGCAAAGTAGTAAAAAAGTAAGCAACATCAAATTTACATATCACTGAATTTAATATTATGGAATATTATACATACATTTAATGATTAGTACACTATTACTTAAGGTATTAGAAGCGTAATAGAGTACCTCATTTTGAGGAATATTCAATTCGTACCATAAACCTACTTTTACTGCAATTCTTAGAGGGGGCGTAGGTTCAAGCCCTACTGGGACCAATTCTTTTCCTTATTTTCCTTTTTTCTAGTAAGTTTTTACTTCTTTCAAGACGTATAATTGATTTATTGTACGAACATGGAAAAGAAAATTGATAAGCGATTTCTTGCTGTTCAAAATGAATTTACTACAGAAGGGGTAGAGTTACACATCCTTAAAAATACTGAGTTACATGCGGTAAAAGTTCTCTATTTTGCTTTCACTCTTTAGATTACATATCGTGGAAGAAATTAAGGTAGGTTTTACGTCTGCCCCAAGGTTATTTTTGAATGAAGTAAGCAAAATTCAAAACAGAAACACAGGATTCGACCTTTTTTTTTTCAATGTTTTGAAGTTAGAATTCTGTCTCATTAAATCCGTTTACTTGAGGCCCCCTAGAATAAATGATATTGACATTTTTATTTTGTGTTTTATAATTGTTTACCAACTGTTTGATGATTCTTTTATTAAAATCAATGGTAAAATGAGTTCTCTGCAAACGTTTTGGATAGTGACCATCACTTTGAAATTTGTCTCTACTTGAGCTTGAGCAGATACCATAAGTTATACAAAATTTATAAAAAACGGCACGGTAAAAGTTATTTAAAATTGCAAAACAGTGCGAAACACTGTCACCTTTAAGAATATACCAAGCAAATGGCTTTTTGTAAACATTACTATTAGGCATCTAATACATTAAAAAAACCTGTCAAATATATTCTTTATTTTTTTTTGCTCTTACTATAGCCATTATTTTTTATTGTAAACACATATAAATTTGTACCAAATTTGTCGTAACTACTGGCTATAGAGGCTGTGGATGTATGTTCCGCTTGTCTGATAATATTTCCGCCGGATACATTCTGTTAATAACTAGCTGTATTCTGATTTGAAACATATGCCTGTCGAAACAAGGTAATTATCACAAACCGAAACAAATATATTTGCTGCTGCGACTTGCAACAGAAACGACAGTGTTGCCGAAAGAAATACTGAAATCTGCATAATTGTGTCTAGGAAATAAGAATATAGCAGTAGTAGTTAACACGGTGCCATAATGAAAACAATAAAACAATAACAGCAGTTAACAGCGTGCCAGCCGTAAAGCATTAGTAACATTCCATGTTGTAGTAGAAAGTACCACTGGCACCAGAACAGAAAGAAAATGCCTCTGTACATGTTATACCAACCCCCTAAGTATTCTATAAGAACCATGGTCATGAAGGGGAAAATATACTAACCCGTTTCAATCGCGCATTTCATACCTAAAACACGCAGTTCGGTAAATGTGTACTATAGATATCAAACACGTGGTAGTTTATCTTCCATTGTGTACCGGTCACATTTCTTCAATACATCTTATCTTAGAAAAACAACGCGTAGTTTATAGTTATTTCAACGTTACACAAACAAAACTTGCTTGAACTTCCCTGGTGGAGTTCCGTTCTAGATTACAAAACCATTCTGATTGGCTACTGTGAAAATGTATGTCAATCGTCATTTTACTACGTGTTCGCTAAAATGTGAAAATGCAGCATAAATGTATAAAATGAATAAAATAAACAGAACAGATGCAGACCAATACACGATTTCAAATTAAAGATCATATACAAGATGAATTTCGAGTTTTATTGTAAAAATGTGATTTTTTAAAATTCTGTTTTTGTTTGTTTACATTTCGCTAAACATGTGCACGCTGCCGTGACCTCTAGATCGGATGTTCATTAGGGAAGGTCAAGCAAGTTTTTCTGTAACGTTGACGAAAGCATAAAATATGTTGATAATCTCAGCAAGATGGAATATTGAGACAATGTGACTAGTGCACGATGGAAGATAAATTATCGCTTGTTCAATATACTAGGTACCCATTCACCGAACTGCGCGTTTAAATTGAGAAATTTACGATTGAAACGGGTTAGTATATTTTCCCGTTCAAGACCATGGTTCTTATAGAATACCTAGGGGTAGGGTATAACATGTACAGAGGTATTTTCTTTCTGGTCTGGCGCCAGTGGAAAGTACACTTTATTAACATTCGCAAGATTTAAAAGAAGAAATACAAAAGAATATTGATAGTGGCATTGTTACTTGAATTCAATGTCTTAATAAACGTTGCAAATAATATTAACAGAAAATCTTTCAATACATGCATAATACTGCCATGACTTACTTGTACTTTTCTTTTCATCTAAATGCCTAAGCTGTGTTACAGAATCTATTTTTACATCTTTGTCATAAGTATTTAGTCTTTGATTTTTTAACGTGTTGTATCTTTTTGTATAAATTAGCAAAAACAACTTCACATTTGCCATTTGAAACACTGATTTAGACTTAAGTGACGAGCATTTTTGGAAAATGATGAATTGTCTTTTCATGAAATTCAATACTTATTTAAATATATATCCTGCTATACACCATTCTATAAAACAAAAAGCTTTGCAAATATATTTTATAGATTTTAGATCTACTTTCCTATGCCTTAGATCAATTCATCGACGCTCAAAATTTGGCCCAGTTTCGCACCAATGTTGAAATATTGGGAAGCATGAAGTTGTTACAGGGAATACTAATAGAACCAGACATGTGTTTGTAATTCTTATTTATTGCTCAAGCAGTATTGACACTATTGAGAAATACAAATTGTTAGTCCAAAATGCTTATTTTTCATATTCCAAGCAGTAAGAAAATATTCCTTTACTAAATTGAACCCACCTTACATCATGTACATTAGAGTTTAATTCTGTTTTAATAGTAGTGTGTGGGTGGAAATCTGGTATTGAGTTTTGAAACACACACTGTTATGCGTCGCAGAGGTTAAGATGTGCGTAATGAAAATTCGCATTAAATATTTATATCATTTTAACTAATGACTAAGTAAGTCTTTTACCAGTTTGTTTTGTAAAAGAAAACAGGTAATATCGTTTGTTGAGATATTTTAATTGCTCCTCATAAAAAAGTAACAAAAGACTGTCTTTATGGATTTCATTCATTTTATGACACTATATTCAACATTATTCCCCGACATTTTTTTTTTCATAACACTACACTACTGTAAAGCATATTTTCTGAAATTTGTTCCATTTACCACGGTAAGTAATTTGTTTTTTTTATACAGCATCACTGCGTTGGCACCATAATGTTGGCGCCAGGCTTGCTAAACAGGTCAGTTATACTTTTCTGCTAACATTCTGGGTGTTTATCAATGGTTATCGATTAATATTAAGATTTGTTATTTACATTGCCATAGGAAATGAAATGCACTTCATTAGACATAAGCTACAACAAACATGCAACATTCCAATAAATATTGGATCATTTTGAGAAGTAAAGCTGTAATTTTATTGAAGGTTTTGATAACAAAAATAGATTTCATCGGTAATATTCTTGAATTGTTTAAAACCTAATTGCTTTACATAATTAAATAATGGTGAAAACGAGAAAAATGTTAAAGTATCGTTCAAATTAGCACGAAGAGTAAAATTTTGTCATTTTCCAGGTGTTAGGACACTTAAGACGTATTTCTTAAAGACGTCTTTCTTTCAGCGTATTTTTGCTTTAAATGAATAAACTTTAAAAGATAATGTGAAATGAAATGCTAACTTATCCGTGTTTGTGTTACTTTACACACATTTAAAAAAAGTTAACCCGTGTGAATCTAATTCTGATAAGCGGACAAATTTCACAAATACTTTAGATTCAATCGACCATCAGTAGTTTCTGGTTACGACTCATTTTGAAATTTTAAGTTTTCTAATTGTCATATTGATAGAACTCTGAGTTACATTAACTAAAATAACTGTTTAAACACCCTACTTCTGCTGGAAAATATATTCATTTGACCAGGCGGTGTATCTGTAACATGCTCCGTCCTTGATATCACAAGGCATTTGACCAGGCAGTGTATCCGTAACTTACTCCGTCCTTGATATCACAAGGCATTTGACCAGGCAGTGTATCTGTAACATGCTCCGTCCTTGATATCACAAGGCATTTGACCAGGCAGTGTATCTGTAACAGGCACCGACTCACGATGCTTATAATGCACTGCCTAGTTTGTATCAAAACACCAAACGCCGTTATATTTGCGGGTTAGTAAACATGCCCTTCTTTCCCTTCTAGAATCCGAGGTGATTTCAACTTTTTAAAAAAGGTTCCTCCTTTTAACAAGCCAAGTAAATGTGTTTGTTTGTTTTGGGTTTAACGCCGTTTTTCAACAGTAAAATCAAGAAATTGTTTCCACGGGCTATTTGCTAATTCATTTCACTAAAACGATCAGGCCTCAAGATTTTGTGTAAACCTTTCCAAATCAAAAATGTAAGTTCAGCAACAAGTGTGTGTAAATAAAAAAGAACTTGTCGAGTTGGTGCGATTATGAAGAACTTGTTAAACAATCCTTACGTCTACAAAAAATGTAAGAAAGCTTTCTTCTGTGAAAGTCTGTTACTACAATGATGGAGCAAAATAATTAAAATTTACCTTTTCATAATATTCATCTATTTCTGAGGTAATACCTTACAACAAATATACTTTAAAAATCTGTGTAGTTGTGCATTTGGTATTCAGATAATTGAGTAGTTCATGTATGTACCGATATCCTAACTAGTGTTCCGTGTTGGATGTCTGCCCTAAATTGGTAATGTTTCTTGCAGTATCGACATTGTCTGGAGAAGAAATGTTCACCTGTTACAACGTTATTCCATTTATGCTACTGATATCAGGCTGTGCCATTCGTTGACTGCCTTTATTAGGAAAGAAGCAATTGACCTCCATCAAACCTGCGGAATTAATATATTCGTAAAACATGTTTTTTTCTGTAACCGTGCTTAGACGAACTGTTAGCTTCTATCTTTTGACTTGAGAGATACAGTAATAGTACAAGGTGGATTTTAGTAGTTAGTATGTGAAAGGAAAACGCTGCAAAATAATTTTGATAGTATGATTTCCTTTTATTTCTGTCTCTTGTTTCGTGATATATCTATATATATTCAAAAATGTACTTCCTCGTGTCCAGAGAGACAAATATCAGGCGTTATAAATGAAAGTACTTGTTGGATGGTTGCATAGATAAAAAGCAATTTACCTCGAATAAAAGCTTATGTTTTTTTCATTTCTTTAAATGTCAGGATGCTTAATGTTAAAGAAGTGTGATTTACATGTATACGGTCTTTTCCACCGTTATAGTGTTACAGTTTTTGTCAATGAAAACGCTTATTTTGGTTTTCGTTAAAAATTATGTAAAAAATTACATGAAAATGAAGCTTTTCTCATGTAACACCTGGAGTAAAAAGTATTTTTATGTCTTATCCAGTTTGTGCTGCATTATTTATAAACATTCATGATTATGTTTTGAGGATTCAAAGCAAAACGCAACAATCACCAGAGCTGATGATTATTTAGATAAAACCTTACAGTGTTATCTTTTGTCAAAAAAAATCATGTTCTTAATATATGCATTATTCTCCCGGACATTTCTGGTACATTAGCTTTATTTTAGCAGCTTAATGTCGAAGAGTGTACTGAAACCAATTAAACCTATTGTCTTTATGATAAGAGCAAGCGTCGATTAATGCAGTATTTCTTATACGGACGCCAGTGCTACAGGCTGAAGCAATTTCTTTATTTGAATTATATTTAACACTTAATAGATTATTTTCATATTTATTCTGATGTAAAGGGTTTCAAGAAAACGGATTTCTAGCATTTTATTTAATATTCTTTGAGATGCAAAACAACTATCAATTCTATAAGCATACGTTATATTTCTGTTCGATGATTTAGAGATCGTACAAGAGTTTTTCACGTACTTTATATGTGCACCGGTAACGGGAAAATGTAAAGAATGAACTAGGTCAAGGGTCTCAATCATGCAAAAATGAACCGATATATTATGCCAATGCAAATTTGTGTGCAAGTTTGATAAAAATCGATTGCAAAATGTGGTCTCTATCGTCTTCGCAAGACATTGTGGACGGACGGCGGACGACGGACGAAGGGCGATCACAAAAGCTCACCTTGTTGCCCTGTGACAGGTGAGTTATAAATATAACCCGCCTTAAATTGGAATTTGATTATGTTTTTATAGTAATGTGTGGGTGGAAATCTGGTAATGAGTTTTAAAAGACACACTGCGTGCTGAAAATTCGCATTAAATATTTATATCATTTCAACTAATTACTAAGTATGTCTAACAGCGTGTTTTGTAAAAGAAAACATAGGTTACATCATTTGTTGAGATACATGTATTTTAATTGCTCCTCATGAAAAGGGAAAACACTGTCTTTATGGATTTCGTTTACTTTATGGCACTTTTTACTTGTAGAGCAACAACAGATATATTTATAATCGCACATTTATATATTATTCCCCGACATATTTATTTCTTTTACGATACCGGCCTCTCGTCTACTACACATAATTATAATGGTCGTGACAAAACTATAAACCTTCTGTGAAAGTAATGCATAATTTCTGAAATTTGTTCCATTTACTACCGTAAATAATTTTTTTTAATATAACATCACACTGCCTTTGCGCCAGCAATGTGGCACCATAATGCTGGCGCCAGAGGCAGACTTGCTAAACAGGCCAGTTTGACTCTTGGTGTTTATCAATGGTTATCGATTAATACGATTTATCATTTACATTGCCGTAGGAAATGAACTGCACTTCTTTAGACAAGACATGCAAACATGCAACTTTCCCATAAATATTGGATCATTTTGGGAAATTAAGCTGTAATATTATTGAAGGTTTTGATAACAAAAATAGAGGTCATCAGTAATATCTTTAAATTGTTTAAAACCTAATTGCCTTACATGAATAAATAATGGCGAATACGAGAAAAATATTAAATGTTAAAGTATCGTTTGAAATAGTATGAAAAGTTAGATTTTGTCACTTCCCATGTTTTAGGACACTTATGACGTATTTCTTTCAGACTATGTTTGCTTTTAATAAATCAACTTTAAAGATAATGTGAAATGTAATGCTAACTATTACCGTGTTCGTGTTACTTCTCTGAGGTGAGTTCAATTATTTGTAAAGGCTTCTCCTTTTAACAAACCAAATAGATCACGGAATATTTGCTAATTCATTTTACAAAAAGGATCCTGCTTCAAAATTTTGTGTTAATCTTTCCAAATCAAACATGTAGTTCACTAACAAGTGTGTGTAAATAAATTGTCCAGCTGGTGCGTTTATGAAGAACTTGTAAAACAATCCTTAAATTTTAGATGTAAGAAAGCCTTCTTCTACGAAAGTCGGTTACTACAATGATGGAGCAAAATGATTAAAATTTACTTCTACTTTATATCTGCTGATATTCATCTTTTTTTGAAGTAATACCGTAAAAAGTATGACTGTGTAGTTGTGCATTTGGGATTTAGAAAATTGAGTATTTCAGGTTTGTACCGATATCCTGACTAATGTTCCGTGTTTAATGTCTACCCTAAATTGGTAATGTTTCTTGCAGTATCGACAATGTCTGGAGAAGAAATGTTCACCTGTCACAAAGTCGTTTCGTTTATGCTATTGATGCCAGCTTGTGACATTCGTTGAGCATCCTCATTGTGAGAGAAACATTTGACTTCGTTTCAACCTGTGGAAATAACATATTCAAAATACAGCTTTTAGCCTGTTACCGTGCTAAGACAAACTGTTAGCTTCCTTTTTTTGTCTTGGGAGATGCAGTAATAGTTCAATTGGAATTTTGTAGTTAGTAACTA
Source organism: Mercenaria mercenaria (assembly GCF_021730395.1). Taxonomy (NCBI): domain Eukaryota; kingdom Metazoa; phylum Mollusca; class Bivalvia; order Venerida; family Veneridae; genus Mercenaria; species Mercenaria mercenaria. The sequence continues at coordinate 33,996,077 of NC_069371.1, read as the reverse complement.
TGTGAAAGGAAAATTCTGCAAAATAATTTTGATACGTATAATTTGCTTTTATTTCTGTCTCTTGTTTTATGATAAATCGATATATATTCAAGCATGTATTTCCTCGTGTCCATAGAGACATGGATCAAGCGTTATATGCTGAAAATACTTGTTTGGTGGTTGTATATATACATAGAAGTTTACGTCGTTTAAAAGCTTATGTTTATTTCATTTCATTAAAAGTCAGGATAGAAAAGTTACATTTCCTTGATCAAAAAAATATCTTACCTAATATAAAAATATTATATGCTCATAACTATGCACTTTTGGTTAAGATATTATGAACTTATTTTTTTTTTAAGAAATCTATGGACACGTGCGTACATTTCAATTTTTTTTTACTTCATTCCTATGTTTTGAAAAATGATAGGTATTATTTTTAGATGATTCTTGCCCTTTGACTCCGCTAAAATGTATACAAGCACTCATTTACTTATCAAAGCACTTAAAACTAACAAGCGGGCTAATTTACAGGAAATAAATCGTGATGTACAGAATCTTATCACTATTATCGGTATGATGTCAACAATCCACTAATTGACAGGAACTAAGACCCTGTTTACCACAAAGCAAATCTTAAAATAACAAGAATACAGAAATTATTGCGAAATTTGTGAGGGCAATTGTTTTCGGTATACTGCACCAAACGGTATAGATAATTGTTTGTACAGCTGTACACACGTTGAAATAGCCATAGAAACGTTGTTTCCAGTGTTAATATTGCTCTTCTGGTATATAATGCATGCTTCTAAGAATAGAATTGCCCTTCGCGAACTGTGTCAAGTTTGCCAATACAAATAAAATTAATAAATGAAGTGTTATTGATATATTGTTATTGATATATTGATAGTCGCGAGTGTGCTGGTTTGTATTCACAGAAACATATTGAGACTGCATAATTGCAAGTGAGCTTTGTATTCATGCAAACATTTATTGAGCCTAGCCTACACACTTTAACAATTGCGTTCCCTACCTCATGTTTTTATTTCGATGTAAATGAGATATGAAACCAAAATTTGTAGTCATGTTTGGCGCCATATAACCTATACTGTGTTGGTGCGCCGTAAAACTCAAATAGATAAATAGATAAATAAATGTAACAATTGCGAGTGAGCCGATTTGTATTCTCGGAAGCAGTTGTTCAACCTGGCTTACACACACTTATAAATGCGTAGTGACGGAAGCATTAAATAAATGCATTAGCATATTTATACACCTGGCTTCAAGGGGTCCTTTGTGTATGAGTTAGGCTTTTCTTTAATTGAGCATGCTTTCTTCTTATGCTTGTTTTATTTTATTTCTTTTGTTTTGTTTTGTTGTTGGGCAAGGACTTCAGGTCTAAAACAGGTTTTCAATAGCAGTTCAGTTATACAGCGGTCACTTAACATCTTTCCAAAAATTTCAGAAATGCGGTAGAATGGATTATTCGTATTTTGTAAGTCAGTACCTAAAGGAGAACTTATACCTTCCTCAACAGGAATTCCGACCTCTGCCTTTAAATCTGCTCATTGGGCTTAATGGATGAGCTCTTCTTATTTAAGTACGGCTAAAGATCCTATTTTCACATTACTGGTCAAATTGATTTTGGTTTGGTTGTTGTTTTGTTCACTAAAGGCAGCGTCAGATCGCTTTATCAAATGTTATCTTCTTTCCATTAACGGGTTTATTTAATTTCACAGACTCATTTCGTACAATAGAAAAAAAGAAATTAGATTAGCTTTAAAAGATTACCTTCGAGCTGGCATTAAGCAGAAAACCATGAAACCAAACAGAATAACATGGTATCAATATCTCTATTTGTATTCTTCTATTGCAATGGCTACTGTTCTACAGATATTAAGTGAAAATGATACATGTTTGTTTTGATTTACGAGCGGTGCTGACGTAAATGATATAGTGAAAACTCGGTAATTCGATTTTGCTGCCGATGTCATTATAATGACAAAGGTTTCAGTGAAAGTGATCTGCGGCCAAATACTTGAGATGCCCTAAAACAAAGTTCTATTACAGGTAACCGGTACATTTGGTTAAGATGGACCGCAATATTGGTAATAACCCTTCATTTTAGTTTTGATAATTGATGTTAGGTTGCCCAGCTGCATGATCGTTAAAGGAAATTACAGAATATCAGAACATAGAGTGCCAATATATGATAGTTTCATCATTAATAAGAATGTGTGAATATTGCAAATTCCAGAAAATCTAAAAATAATTCTATGAGGCTTGATATTTAGCTTGTTGATAACAAGTTGTAAGTCAACAGATACTGCTGTAGAAGACTGCATACAAGAACTACTAATGTTTGAGTAACGTATTGTCTTTGCAAAAATTAAAGTGAAACATCTTTTCAGAATAAAATTATTTTGTGCTTAGGAGCACCTCATAAAAGTAATATATTTTTTTTTCATCCAGAATTAAGATATTATGAGGACATACAGTTGTATCATTTACGTTACCTTTGTTTACTTTTAAAACTTAAAAAAAAATTATCATAACAACATTACAATGTACTGCTTGATAGCGGATGCTACATCGTATCTCTTTCATGAGCATATATTGGTATTATCCAAAGACTACAATTTTAATAACTATAATATCTCATATAGATATTAATTTTATTTGGATATAGCAAAAACCAATAAGAACTAACACAGCTTGAGAGGTGTTGCACATTTCATTACCTCTCATGAATAGACTCAATCAAACCTAGTCTGCTATTATTCTGCTTGGTTGCATTCTATGCTTCCAATAGATCTTTAGACAGATTTTATCAACTATCAAAACAGCAATCTTTAAGTGCCGTGTGGCGGCTGTAAAAGGTCTCCCCGTACTTGGATTCAGTGTTGTTATATTATATTTTCTGGTTCTGTGGGATCATCGAATTTATTCAAAAAATGTGTAATGGAGTTCCGCTTAAGCTGATGCTAGGGGCGTGAGAGGTGTTGCACATTTCATTACCTTTCATGAACAGACTCAGTCAGACCGAGTCTGCTATTATTCTGCTTGATTGCATTCTATGCTTCCAATGGATCTTTTTACAGATTTTATTACTTATTCTGAAATATGTAGTACCTATCCATAACTTAATATCTTTGATATAAGTAAGTTGAACTGATAGGAATATATATCTATAAATAATATTTTTTTCTTGTGCTACGGGAGCACTGTCTATTCAATCAAAAGACAATAATTTAGGTAACTTACATAGTCAAAACAAAATAAAATGACACCGCATACAGTAAATTACTTGACTATCAGTTGAACCCTTAATCCTTCTTACTTTTGCTAGTTAAGAATGTCCCGTTGCTATTTATTCTGAGCAGAACGTTGTGTTTATACATGCACTTTTAAAGCTGGTTTATATCAACACAATTTTGTCACGTGACTTGTTATTGTTATGTAATTGTAATTCATGTATATGTTCACATGGGCCTATGGCCTATTAAATCTGAAATAAAATTTTCTTCTTCTCTTCTTCATATTCATTAAACAGTACATTAATTTACGTAATTCATGTGTTTTGTGGCAAGTCATCCAGGTATAAGATTTCAACAGTTTCTTGATGGAACAACCAAATGTTGAAGTAGTTGTAAAAATGTGTTACCTAATTGCTATTTTTCAGCAATTTCTTGGCAAATTATCGAAATTAAAATATTCAAAATATTGATGTAATTCGACTTGATTTCTTTTTCACTTTTTAAAACTGTGTTATGTCATTGTAATTGTAAGATCAACAACTGTATATCTTCCTTAGAATGCTAAACTGTGGTAGTTTCTTTTTATCAAAGTGTGACCTAATGTGTCGATTACATTTGCTCAATGCTATGGTATTTGATATGGACATCGACCGAAATATTTCAATAATTCAAAATCCGATTTAAAATACTTATTAAGATATAAGCCTAACTTCTTGTATCATTTCAGAGTCAAACATGTCCAACTTTAGGAAATTAAAACAAATGTGACAAGTGATCTTGCAAAACAATATTTTTGCGCTTTTCAGTTTTTTAGGCATTTATAGTTAAAAGAGAACATAAAGTAAATGACCTTTAACAATAGTTATAGGTTAATACGATTTGTCATTTACGTTGCAATACAGAAATAAAATGCACTTTATCAAAAATAAATACAACAAACACGCAACTTAACCATCAATATTGAAATATTATGAGAAAAAAAAACTGTTAATTTAATTGAAGATGTAGATAAAAAGAGCAGATTTTATCATTATCATCCTGACAGTTGGTTTAAACCCTTATTACCTCAACATAATTAGTTAATGATGAACACAAGAAAACAATTAGTTACAAGTATCTCTCGAAATAACATGATATAATAGCTTTTTTAGCATTTACCAGTTATGGGACTCTTCGGATGTCTTTCTTTAAAAAAAATATGTTACTCTAAATAAATAAACTTTAAAGATAATGTGAAATGAAATGCTAACTAATAACATGTTTAAGTTACTTCTCAGACATTAAAACATAAAGTTAACCAGTGAAAATCTAATTCCGCCAAGCGGACGAATTTCACAAAGACTTCAGATTTAATTGATCATCAGTAGTTTCTGTTAAGTGTTATATTATCTAAATTAATTATTTAAACATCCTACTTCTGCAAGAAAATATATTGAAATTTCAATTTACCTGGCTGTGTATTAGTAACGCGTTCTGTCCTTGATATCACAAGGCTTAAAATTTAGCATCACTTAGCCTGCCTAGTTTTTACCAAAGCACAAAAGAGCCGTAGACTTACAAAGTCTGCTGAGGACAAATAACCCTGTAGCAATGTTAATTTGACGCAGCTATTTTCTCAGAAAAGCCTTGTCTCTCTAGGCTCATCTCAACATAGTCAGAGATAAATATTGTATTTATTTTAGAAAGTGCTATTAAAGATTATTTTATGATCGAGATATTTCTTCAAAAGGCTTTTAACGGCCGATGAGAGTATAAAAATGACGTACATGTAATAATTGCGGGTTGGTAAACATGTACTTTTTTCTCTCATAGAATATGAAGAGAGTTCAATTATTTATAAAGGCTTCTCCATTTAACAAAGCAAATCAAATCAAGAAATCATTTCTCCGGATTATTTGCAATGCAGAACTTGCTGATTAATTTAACTAAAAGGATGATGCTTCCAGATATTATGTTAATCTTTTTCCTAATAAAGAAGGTAAGGTCAGAAAATAATATGTATAAACAAGAAACGTGGAAATTCCACGAATTTCAAAACCAAATTTTCAAACTTTTCATCACGCCAACAGGTTCTGTTTTAAAAAGGGTCATGTTCTAATATACATATCTGACTGCATCTAACCATGCCATTCAGAAGCACAGATATAAGAAAAGTAAAGGTGTCATTGCCATATGTAATGTATGATCCTTTGAAACACAAAGTTTGCTGACAACAGGTGTACCCAAGCATAAACCTTTTTTCTATTTTCAAATGCAAATTTGCAAAATGAAGCCTCGCATAAAGTATAATTTAAAATTTATTATTCTTTAAATGTGGAAATATTATGCAGTACATTGCGCCATTTCACAAGATGAATATTCTTTTTTCATCATAGTTAAATCCTAGAAGATTAAAAGTACATACTAATATCCCAGGAAAATATTGAGTAACTGTCGTGATTATAGATAGAAAAAAGAAATGGTATTGTCAAATTATCATTACAAAATGATAACAAAAACGGCATAAGATAATTATCAAGAACGACCGGTATTGATCAAGTGCACTTTTAAAAATGGAACTCAAAATGGGAAAGATACTTTTCTTGGTTAAACATGTACAATTATAGTTGTTCAATATTTAATGACTGCATGATGTCGTAACTTCTAAACTAGTGAACAAAGACTTCTTAAATTTGTATCGTTTTAAACATAATGCCTCTGCTACATACATGTATGTACCAAATCTGAAAAATGCTATCGTACAGAATGTTTGTGCTATGATTATTTGTTTAAGCAAGCGATATGCCAACGAAGTCTTCATGATGTCAACTTTGTTTACAACATTTCTCGTACAGAAAAGAAACAGTATGTTTATACATTATTGGTACAAAGTAAGTTCCTTATGACATCAGTTGAAAAAAATCATGTATATATGGTATTAATCTTCGTTGCTATACTATTGTGCTCCATTATCTTAGAATAATCGATACTAAATCCATTTCTTATATCGAAACAATATGATTAGGTTATACACACTTGCGGAATAACTTATATTATATAATTTAAATAATTATACACGCGGCATACAAATGATTCGTGTTGTTCAGATGTGTTAAAATATGGTTCTACTATTATTTGTTTCGATTCTAATACGTATTTTATGTACGCAAGTAGATGAAATAGGGAAGCATAAAAAAAGTAAGTCGACGTGACCTCAACGCCTATCAGTGTTTCAACAGTGTTAAAATACTCGAACACGTCCCGCTGAATGGTCCAGGAGTGCATAGACGTCTAGTGAGTTATTCTTTGCGTCCAATAACTGATAGTTTGTGTGAATTAAGTGTTACATTGAACTGATACATCATTTTGATCCTGAAATGTCTTTTATTTAAAATAGTATCTAAAATGTGGTAGCACTCTTTCTCGACGTTTTTATGGCGCCAAATAATATGTCGACGTGATGTCAAATTTTCTTGTTTTAACTGCAGACATGTGCATGGACTTTTCATATTAGAATTTTAAATAATACAGGATCAATTTTTTGAGGAATCAAGTTAAACTACGTTCATCATCAAAGCTGAATATCAGGTAGATAAGACTTTGCAGTGATATCATTTGTCAAGAATATATGTATATTAGTCTGCAGAGAATTTCTAGTACATGTACTATTTTTACTTAAGTAGCTTAATGTCCATACCTGTAAATGCTCTGAGAAAATGGGATGTTTCTTCAATGATCCACTTGTATGAGCAGTTTTAGAATTTACAAAAACTACCAATTAATCTAAATATAAACGTGTAATTGTACCGTTTAAACCACAACTATTTTGGTATTCTTTATAGACCTCCAAAGAAAGAGCAAGAGTCGACTGACTAGAACTTTGTTTATACAGTTTGGAATATGATGTCAGTCTTTAAGTTACAAGCTTTTGCAATGTCTATATTTGAAACATACATAACACATTTCATAGCTTATTTTTATGCTTAGTTATAAGTCCGAGCTAAAGAGATAACAAAAACGGATTTCTAGTATTTTCATTATAGTTTTTTTTCAAATTTTCCTTGAGACGCAAAACCACTAAACATTCCCATTAACACGGCGGAACACAAAAAGCGGACAAATTTACAGATGTATTTTGCAGAAAATCTATCATGATAATGGTTTCTTTGGTGTCTTATTTTCACAGAGTTCTTATCACTTATATCGGTATGGTGTCAACAATCCATTAATTGTGTGGAATAAGCATCCTGTTTATCACAAAATAAATCAAATTACAATGTACAAAATTTGAACGGAAAACTATCTTCAGAATACTATATCTAATGGTACAGATAATTATTTCTACAGCAGCTGTACTCAAGTTGAAACAGTCGCAGACACGTTGTTTCCTGTTTACTATTGCACTACAGGCAATTAACGCATGTGTCCATGTATACCATTGCCTTTTGCGAACTGTTTTATTTTTGTCAATACAAATATGATTAGTACCGTGCATTCAAAGCTAAAGGGGTTTTCATTTCTAAGGCCGATACCATTTACATACCAGTTTCTTGACATTTTAATTCCAGAACTGTGCAATACAGATACTGAACACGTCTCGTACGTGCGAATTTCGTGCATTAAATGTTCCGATAAAATTCCTGGTATTCAGGAATAATAATATTCCTCATACACATAAGCAACATTAAATCACTTAAGGTAAAGCTGAACACGCGAAAAGATGATGTAAGTGCTACTCTAACAACTGCGAGGGAGCTGGTTTGTATTCATGAAACCAGTTGTTGAGCTAAGCTTACACACGCTTATAACTGCGAGTGTGCTGATTAAATTCGCACTGACGGAAGCGCTAATTTATCACACCTTACATAGGCTAACAATCGCGAGTGAGCTAGTTTGTATATACGGATGTAGTTATTGAGCCTATGTAACATACGTTAATAGTCGCGAATGAGCCCGATTGTCCTAACGACAGAAGGTACAGTGCCAAACTTACACGGCATGATGAAAATTACGAGTGAGACAGTTTAATTAACAGAAGCAGTTATTAAGCTATTAGTAAGCAAACGCTTTAGTGATATATATTTTTATGATGCTTACATTTATCAGGATATCGTTCCTTGAAAAATTACGTAAGTGACACGTAATGTTTTAGCGAACACAAATTAATAGGAAGAAGCGCAAAATTGGACCGGATGACATCAAATGGCGTTGTCATGGGTATTAGCATTTAATTACTATTTTTCCACATCAATTACGATTTTGACTTATCAACTTAATCTGTTCATACAAGTGGCTTCTTTAAAAAAGATGAGAGGTCAGCTGCTTTGTACAAAGTGTGAGTCTTGATTCTCACAGGCAGATCACTACCGAATCAAATGTAGTCCAAATATAAATAGTGCTGATCTTTCTCCCTTTCCTTGTGCTCTTTCTCAAAAGCATTTTGTTTTCTTTTACTCTACCGCGTTTCAGTATGTATCACTTAGTATTCTATCAAGTATGTCGTATAACTTTAACCAACCCACTTTTATGGGTTTTTTTTTGCTATTACCCACTCACCTCGCTTTGCACACATTTTAAATTTACACAAGTTTTGTACAATATGTATACACAAGTTCGTGCATAATAATTATATTTGGCAAGGGGATATTACTTTGATAAGAATATTTCTGATATATTTGTTTTCCTAACATGATAACAGTCTTTAGATGTGCACATATTCAAATTTGATATTTTAGAAAAATGTGACATTTACTCATCTAAAAGTTTGTTTTAATCCTTGCAGAATATTGTAAATAACATTTGTCTGAGATTGAAAACCGAATGTGCATATCAGTGTTATAAAGTAACGCATGAAAAAAGCACACTTTAGGCAATTTATTCTTGAAAGCAAAAATTCAGTATAGGTAGAACACAATAATTTGACTTTATCCAGTAATATTATATTCCAATAATGGTGACAGCATATATATGAGAAAATCATTTTCCCATTCTTTTTGTAAGTTTTCTATATAAATATAATGGAAGGATTATTTCATCAGTATGACCTTTTAATTATATTTAATAATTATGACATTATAAGATATTGTAATAATGTCAACACAAAGAACTCTTTGAGTTTTCACTATACCCGAGTTTTATTATCATTATTATTTTTAATAATATTACTATATCTTTTATTATTTTTATATATAATATTATATAATAGTAATAATCATATAATAATCAGTATCTATAAAATAATAATAAAATAACAATAATAATAATATAATAATAATTATTCCACATTCACTAATTAAAGGCAAATTAATTTCTTTCGACTCAAATGCACACATCTTCATGGTCTAGTTGGGAACTGCCCTCTAATTAGCTACTGTTACATAATCGCTGATAAGCAGCAGATAAGATGGGAGTTGTTTATTGGATTTTGCGGGGAGGGTGGGAGGTGGGGACACTTATATAGTAGTGGATCTAGCCCTTTAAGTCAGACAGTAAAACCTGATTATACTGGTCATATTTTGAAGAAATTAACATAATTTTTGGGTTTAATTTTTAGATTCTTAAGTATACATTCATACAACTGTCTCATACAACTGTCTCCTTTGTATGTGAATTGGGCTTACTTTCTTTTTATGTTTATTGTTGGTTTCTGGGAAAGAAGTGTGTCGACAAAATTGACTTATATACGATGGTCACTTAACGAGTGATTCGTCAAGCTGTCATCAACAAATGTAGAAAACTTCCCCACATTTCAAAAATGTGTTAGAATAGCCTACTTGGTATTTTGTCTGTCAATACAAAAAGGAGAACTTCATGAATAGGAAATACGATCTTTTGAGATATAACCTTAAAGCAACCCACTGAGTTAACTGGATGGGCATGTCTTATTTATGTAAGGCTAACGATCCCATTTTTTTTTATCGATTTTGCTTGCCAAACTCTGTTCTGTTGATAAAAGGCAGATACAGATTGCTTTATCAAAAACGAAGTCGTTTTTTTTTAACTGGATGGTTTAATTCCGAAGATTCATTTCGTCTAGTTGAAAATAAAACAACAGGAAAATTAAATTTACTTTGAAAATACCACATTAGAGCTGGCATATAGTTAAAGCACGCAGGAAAACGCTTTGTTACTATTTATAATTAACGTCTTGTTTTGCAATGCTGTCTAAAATGGCCGACAAACTTTGGAAATTGAGCGAGCCTGTCTATATATTTTGCCATTACGTTTTGTTATAAAATTTTATCAAACTTATCTGAATCGTTAATTCAAAGAAGCATAGTTTCTGCCCACTTTACTAACATGCCATTTTATGAGGAGAAGCAATCCTGATACCATAAAATCAGTTATTAAAGAGAACAACCGATTATGAGATATATATGCAAATGACTTTCTAAACTGTTCGAGGGGATAAAGCGCGGCAGTGAATTAGCGGTACAAAACGGAGAGATGCCATGGTTACCATTACATTCAGCATGGGTTGGAGTCCCGCACCCGCCATGTTTTCATAACGAGATAATATTTGCAAAATCATATTTATATCATATACTTATGTATCAGTTTTTTAACATAATCTCTAAGCTGTTGCTACAAATCATTTTGCTGACTATATTATACCAACGTGATTCAAAAAAGTACTTCGACTTACATATCTGGCAAAAATGCCCGTACATTTCATGCCAGTGTAATGACACTGACACTAAATATGGATAAAAAATAAAAACGGCGTGTTTCAAGTTTGAATTAGAACCACACGTGGCATGTCGCCACTACTTAGTCCAATGATAAACAGATATTGATAATAACAATACGTAAATATTTGTCAATTTCACCTTTATATTTTGTCAATGTAATTATTTTATCATATTTATAATAAAAATACATTTAGTCTGTTCTAATGGAAATGGCGGCCTCACACTCAAATAAAAACTGTCATAAAACGTACCATGCGTCACATATAATATAAATTTCGCAATTAATTTGCATCAGAGTAAACAAAGTTTTGTTGCTTTTTTCCTCCCACAAACTTTCATTGTATGCTGCAATCATGGTCGACGTGTTTCTTCTACATAAGTTGTACTTTGCAATACAGTTTTAAATCTTTGCCGCCGTTTTAGATCAATTTGTCTCCTGTTGCCCATGCTATGAAATATATGAGCCGCGCCATGAGAAAACCAACATAGTGGCTTTGCGACCAGCATGGATCAAGACCAGCCTGCGCATCCGCGCAGTCTGGTCAGGATCATACTGTTCGCTAACGGTTTCTATAGTTGCAGTAAGGTTTGAAAGCGGACAGCATGGATCCTGACCAGACTGCGCGAATGCGCAGGCTGGTCTGGATCCATGCTGGCCGCAGTGCACTAAGTTGGTTTTCTCATGGTGCGGCTCATATGTAAAATTTGCTAATAAATGAATTGCATCATGACTTTTCTATGTAGCAATTTACTGTTTTGTGCTTTTTTTTTGTAACTGGAAAACAAATTACTTTCTACTTAAACTGTTAAAAGAGCAATCATGAATTTGAAGAAGGAACTTAAGGTTTCGCATTACAAAATGTTTTCTCATTTGAGAAAATTGCATGCGATATCTGGAAATTGTCTGCAACAAAACACCCGATAATATTATAAAAAACTTATTACAACAACAATGTTCTCTCACAAGTGCATTTTGAAGGAATTCCCATCATACATTTAGTTGCAATGGTACAACAACGACAGCAATTTCTTTTAGTGTTAATACGTTTTTCATTTGGACCACCCTTTATAAAGATTCACCTCCTTTGATCAATTTTTGGGTTTCTCTTTTTATAGTCGACAGCAAATCCGTTCCCATATACAACAGGCAACCTTACAATAATTCTCGAATCTCTTTCAATAAAAAAACAAAAACAATACCAATTCAACTGTATGGGCGACATATTTCTCTTTAAAAGTTTTGTAAGTTTGTCTTATTAATAAGATGCATGATAGGTAACCTATAAACATGAAAGTTCATTAAAATCTATCTTGTAGAACGTGTTCTTTGCTTGTAATATTAACCATCTTTTTACTTCTTTAATGATTTTATGATAACCGATACAGATCGGTTAACTATAAAAGATGAACAATAACTAAAATGTTAACTGCGAAATATCTCAATATTTCGATCTACAAAATCTGACGACATTTTTCCTTGAAAGCCAAAAACTATTCCAAGTTCATTAAACATCTCGTTGCGGTACGCTGGCGCATATATAAGATGATATGTTTAATAATCTTTCCATAAATATAGTCCCTGGTAATCTTTAAATTCAATCACAATAAATATATCAAAATACCTAGATGAGAACATTCCATTTTTAAGAACAAAACATGAACACTTAATGGATATTCCGACTGCTGCAGCAAAATGATGGGTCACTTACTGAATATTCTTATTTCAAAGGACACATCCAAAAGAACATTTTAGCAAAACATTTTCATAAACTAGAAAGCCAAGATCGTAAAAATACAACTTTAAAAAAATGATAACCAGGAACAAAAATTGGATAGAAAAAAAAACAATAAACTATCATTACCACCCGGGTGCATACTTGATAAATACATTTATGCAAACTTATTCACGAGTATTTCGTAGAGCCAATATTTTGAAAAAATCATTTACTAACTAAATGTTACAAATTTCCCATATTCATAATGTTGATCTGCATTTCATTAGGCTCGAGAATTCTGTTTCTTGTGCAATCTGCATTGTGTCTGAAGCTTCTGATAAAGATTCATTTTCATTTTATGAGAAATTCTAAACCACTAAGGATAATTTGCGAGACAAACATTGTTGGAAGATTGGACAATTTAATCATGCAACATTAAAGCCTATATTGCAACGTATTATTACGGATAATTTGCCGTTCTGTTGTCTTGGGATTTTGGTTCTGTGTTCACTTCTTTATTAGTCTGTATTAGTGCAAGAATACTGTAGACTACTGTGTTCACTGTGTACTTTGGAACATACAGCAACCGGCACATGTCATTTATGTCTGTAGCCTCTGGCTAAGTACAATATCATCGTTTATTTCGCCTGATTATGCTGGTCGGAAATAATAGTTCGGACATTATAATTTGATATAAATGTAAACGATTGTAGACATTAAATGACATGTAACATGCTATCTAGTGCACGCCGGGAACACTGACCCCAACGTTATTCGCAACACCATAAATAATCGTATTTTAGTATTATCACGCAACGCAGCACATCATTTAGTTTGAAAGATATCTGATTGCCATAGTAACGTCGTATCGGCCAATTAACACTAAGAACTCAATTGAAATTACATCAGTATCTGACGACGTCTTTTGTAAAATGAATTTCTATTGATTCTTACAGTCTGAAAACGTTGTCTGTAGGGTAGTCATACATACATTTGCACAAAAATGCAGATGCACATTATTTTGTAAGTTCACTGTTGCTAAATATATTGCTGTAAGAGTTGTGTCCTGCTCTTGTAATAATCAGGTATCTTCTCCTGTGATACTTTTATTTCCAGTCTATGTATCCTGATAACGTCAAACAATTGGAATATAATTACCAAAAGCTCAAATTAATTCTTATCTGAATCCTCATCATTTCGGGAAACGAATGATTTTGATTAGGTATATTCTCCTATGATTCTTTTATTTCCAGTCTACTTATCCTGATAACGTCAAACAATTGGAATATAATTACCAAAAGCCCAAATTAATTCTTATCTGAATCCTCATCATTTCGGGACACGATTGATGTTGTCGACATTCTTTGACACGAGCTATTCTAAAGCAAATACCTAGAAATAAGCTTGACTATTATCAACATTGGTGCATGGAACGAACGTGTTCAAAAGATAATCCAAATTTTATTTACCTTGTCTTTCGAAACACTGAATAAGAGAAGGCACATATCAAATTGAAGATATTAATTCGTTTTGATGTTACAGACTTATATTGCAATTTCAAAGAAATAGAGAGAATTTATCGTCGCAAGAAGAATAGGAAGTTGACCTATTTTCCCCGTTGCGTACCTAGTTTGTTCTGTTCCGGGGCTTCCTGGACACCAAATTTACAATTATTCAAATTTTAATGGTAGGGGAGGACTTCAGAGAATAAACAAAAGCTAGACGCAATATTTAATTTAATTTAGCAGTGAAATTGCGTCCTTTAATAATGCATGTGCTTTTTACTGTGAGTGATAATTCCATTATAATTGTGTCCACTAATTTTAAAATATCATTTTGCTCTAAGTGCATGAACGTCGGCAATAGTATTTGCATGTACATGTATGTGTCAAGTTTCATACGAAAGGTTTGGTGTGTAACAAAATAAGAAATCTCTTATGTTGAATCTTCTGAGAGGAAAATCTACAGTTGATTGCAAATAGGGCATCTTGGTGCCCAGGCATTCACTTGCATGCTAGCAAAGTTTTTCAATAAGAATGATAAATCTGAAGAATTTCCAACACAGTCTTAGATTATAGTTTTCAATATATTACATATCGGTAAACATAATGCATTATATTTATATTTGAACTGCCAAGACTAGTTAGAGCATTTGTATCATATTTCATTATCTGTATCATAGAATATAATTTCAAGTATGCTGCGATGAATAAGTTTTGTTGCACATGTGTGTATATAGTCAAACCTGTATTAAGCAGCATGTCAATGAAGAGACAAACCCTCGTTGCTTAATACAGATAGCTGCTTAATGCAAGCTGACATTAGAACAAAACGCTCATTTAGAAAATTGCCGACTGGCTGCTAAAAGCAAATTTCTGCTTAACACAGGCGCCCGCTAAGACATGTTCAGCTGTATTTTTAACGGCATCAAGACAACAAAATATACAAATGTAGTTATTGATAAAACAATTGAAAGTCCTCCAAGTGTATAAAAGTCGTATTGACGGGTCTTATGTTCGAAATAAATTTCTGCTTAACGAGACAATATTTGTTCTTTTTGATCGTCAGTCTTATATCAGGGGACATTATATCTAAGGCAAATCTAATTCTACTATATTTTACAAATAAATGCTATCTGTGTTGTCATGGAAACCGAAATTCCAAAGCACCCATGCACTGTATAGATAAAAGGGCTGTGATGAATCTAAAAAATATATCGTCAAGGTATTTTGCAGTAAAATCATTGTAAACTGTTTCTAAATATTCAATTGAGTGATAGCCAAATTTTACCATATTTTACCAAAAATAGTTGCATGAGTATCATTATTATTATAATATTCTGTTTTTGAAATTTATTAAGATCAGAGAAATTATAAAACATGCTGAACATTTATTTATCCATCAGCGTTTCCCTCTCGTAAAATCGATAAAACGAGTTTAAACATCAACTCGTTTAAGTTAACTTCTACGAATTTTCGACAACATTTGTACCCGTTGATAAGACATTTTAAGTTAACGAACATATATACATGTTCGCTTTTTATGTGTTATAGAAAAGTAAGAAGCTATTTATTTATTAATTTTAGGGTCAAATTTAATGTTGATCAATTTTCTTCGTAAATCAATGTCTGGCACGCGCCAATATAAATTATATGCATGTACACCTGTTATGTAACTTACGCAGATCCAATGCCTAAGTTTAGTCAGTTTAGTAAGAGTCCTAAATACCTAGTATTTGCAGATATACCCTTTCTGGTAGAAGAAGTTCATATTATAATGTATAATAAATAGATTTACCGAAATAAAGACAAAACACGTGAAAAAATGTTAACAACTTTCAAAATATGAAACATAGTGTTCATGTAAAGAATCCATTTACATGACAACGTATTATCACACGACCACAGAAGAAACATTAATCTACAAGACCCTAAAATTCTGAGAAAGTATATAGCTTTCTAAAATACATTTTATTATCAAAATATTTATGAAACTGGGTGCAAGAAAGCTCTTAACAACGGCCAAGGCCCAGACAATTTTCTTCTAGAAATCTGGCAGTTCTCTGAGTTAATTTACAAAAAAATAGTGCCTCAATAAACATGCATAGAATGTCAAGGTAAATTCAAACAGTCAAATATTTTTATAACTAGGGTATCTAAATCACTTACAAAGTTCAACAGAGAATGCCCAGACTGGCATTTTCAATGTTTTGCATAAACATTTTACTACGAAATGCTTTCAGTGTCCTAGCAAATCAGGTTTGTTTATTCTCTTATTGACCTGCATTCGGCGTTTTCTTTTAAGTTAGATACCAGAGTAAATACCAGCTGCTGCGTATTAAGCTTTAACGATCTTAGCATAAACAAAGATAAACATCTATGTTCTATATCTACATTCATTAAATAAGGTCAAATAATTAGGTAAACAGATCTTTACTTGAAGATTTCGAGCGGCGTGTAGTTTGTCGGTAGATGTGTGTGCATTTGCTAACTTAAAGGTGGTTGGAGACGGCATAATTGTGTCCAAAAATATAGCTCCCGAGTATAATTAATAGAAATCTCCCTTTGGCGCACACGAATAGTCTACCCAGCCGTAGCGGTATCAAAACAGACATATTTTGTCGTTGATTATACTTCCAATAAAAGGGAGCTATATGTGCCCATACCACTTAGATATTTGTTCAAGTTAGCTACTTAATTATTTATCAAATGAGCTCTTATACGTGAAAATATTGCAATTATTACCAAACGGTTATAACTCGGTTGTTAATGGTTAATTTTCACTCATTATGATACATGACTTTTTGCAGGCACATTACAAGTTTGTTCTATTTGAGGTTCGCTGAAATTTCATCTCTCAAAAAGAGAGATTAAAAAGAGTTATCTCTAAATTATACGAGTAAGCAATGATGAATGAGGCATTTCAGACAAATTGAAGGGCTAACACTATGGTACGATTATAATAATTTTACAGATTAAAGCCATGAGAAAACCAACATAATGGCTTTGCGACCAGCATGGATCCAGACCAGATGGCTGGTCAGGATCCATGCTGTTCGCTAATAATTTCTCTAATTGCAATAGGCTTTAAAAGTGAACAGCATGGATCCTGACCAGACTGCGCGGATGTACAGGCTGGTCTGGATCCATGCTGGTCGCAAAGCCACTGTTGGTTTTCTCGTGGCGCGGCTCTTTTTTTTTTGCAATGCTCATTCCATGCGAGTGAAATGAGGATATATCAAAGAATGAAGCATATTGTGCGCCATACAATCATCCACTCTAGTTCTAATGTGCGATCCTATAAACGCATAGATTCAGTGATAGTATGTAGATTTTAAGCAGCACAGCGCAGAAAAAAATAAATGCAAGATTTTTTGTCTAACAATGACTTATGCGTAGACCGTCTAGTGTTCTTTCTACTACGCTGACGCCACAGGCAATGCACACATCCCCAAGTAGACAATTTGTCCTTATGACACGGTATCGGAAAATACTTATTCATCTTTCATTCATAAACGTAGACAGTAACTCGGAACTCATACTACCTAAAGAGATAAACTTCGTAATGGATGTTGAAATGGCTAGACAAAAGTTCAAAGATCTCGGTTGCTGGATAATTTTATTGCATAACCACTTAACTGCTTAAAACCAAAATGAAATTTTATACAAAATAACGTATTTTTTTTCCGGAGAAATATTTAGTATGAGTAGCGGCACGTCGTGAAGTATACACGTTGTGAGAAACAGAAAATGAAAGTTTGGAACGGCTTTTCGAGAAGGCCAGTTTGCCGACCATTAGTGACAGCTAAGAAATATTCAATGTCATGCTAGTAAAACAATGCACTGGCTGTAATGAACGTTTAAGATGTATTCGTTGTAATCTTGAGGCAACATAGGATAGTCGTTATTACATTAATACAGGCATTGTCAATAGTAGAGGCGCAATATTCTATAACTGGGCAACAGGTGTCTTTCAACTTAAATAATGGTATTGAGGACACATTTTAAGAAAAATTCCTGTTGGATAACATTTGAACTTCATATCATTTTGACGTATGCATCTGGTAGCTAAATGACACGAGAACGTTCATGCAAAAGTATGTTTCTCCTATTGTTTAATTATCAGCTAAATTTGTATTTTATTCTATCAATTTGACTAACGTTCACTGGACAAGCTTCTATGTTTAAAGCGGTCGTTTCATTCATGTGTTTCTCCTGTCTTGCTTCTATAGAACACGTGAACATCAATGCCCGCAACAATTCGTTTTGGTTTTGGTTTTGGAAATTGGTATATTCTTGCTTGTGACAGTTAGCCCTAAAACTTAATGTTGCACTATTATATGTTTGAGGAAGAGCTTTTGTTTTAACATACGATGCAGAGGTTGAAACCTTTTAGATAAAGTGAATCTAGAGATAAAGTTTCATTTTCCTTCTCCACATATGCGTTTCCCAAATCGTCACAAAATACTTTAGTGCTATGGCAAACAGTTTCAGAATAAATCATATGCCGATTTCGAAACGTTTTGAGCTGGTATCACATCAGTGACCATTTCCTCGCATGATAGCAAAAGCGTACCAAGAAATTAGTATCCTCCCATATTTATATAAAGCCTGAACAAAATGAATACAGCTATCGTAAATGTTCCTTAAATGTCACAAGTGTTTGATAAAACATGTTTGTTTATGGTATATATCAAAAATATCAGAACTGATATTGCACTTCTGTAAAGCTATAACGAGTAAGTAGAGCAAAAGAATTATACAAATAGCTGAATATGACGCGCAAGCAGATACGCTTAAAGTTTATGGAATTAGACTAAAGACGAAATATACTTTTGCCGATTATAGGACTAGATTGTAACCGTATCGTTTACGGCATCTCAGAACCAGAGACATCTTTATCACAATAAGAAGCAAAGCTCAGTAATCAGTCTGTTCAAGACGGTTCCAAGATGCTCAAAAGATTTACATCATTCAAGTAATTTATTTTGCTATTTTGCAATGCAAGTGCATTAAAATAATGTCAGGCACTCGTTCCTAAACGTATCACTGTGAACATTATATGTACAGTTATAAAGGTAACTAATTATTTATCACTTACGTCGACCTTTAACGGTTGATGAATTTTAACTGAGTTTTCGAGAGCCATAATTAGAAATGACATCATCAAACACAAATTCATCAGAACTGGTAAAATATAAACTATTTTAATTGTTTATTCACCTACATTTATAGTTTTAATTAATATATAGTTTCCTCCATAACTCCATGAAAATGGGTTCCAACTCACAAACTAATTATCGCCTGACTTTTGATCAAAACTGTAAATATCACTGCTTTAGGTCTGACGTAATTCTGCTTTTATAACAAACTTTGATTAGATTATTGGATTAAAACACTGAGTGAAATATGTCTGGTATTTTCACAGTGAGAAAATTATCAAATTAATTACAATTTACACAAGTATGATTCAATGAAATTGTGAACATTTAATTAAAACTTGCAATCAAAAGAAACTGTTACATCGTTCACCCAAGAACACCGTCATTGACAATACATAAACACACGAATAAGCTCTTTTTTCTTTCTTTCTTTCTTTGATAGGTACTTTCTAGCAAACTTTTCCATTAGAAATAGAGTTCTTATGATCTTCCCGAAAAATTGTACGTTAGGTTATGATACATGTATATATATTATAAATATAATGAATTATATTTCATATCCAGGTAAAATTACAGAAATACAATTGCAATTTTGATGCAAAATAAATCATTTAAATGCAAAAAAAAAGCCCCAACTTTTATTAAAAATGCGAACTCAGAAATTACTAGTACAATTAAAAGACGATTTTTGTCTGTAATGCTCATAGCTAAAAACGTATATGGCCTAGAATAATGTATTCTTTAAATAAAAGCAAACATTTGAATTATTGCCCCTTATTTGTGACAAATGTACCAGTGGGGTCACCCCCTTTGTCCTTCACTCGAATTCTAGTTTTATCGAATATCTAATTAGATCTATAGGTTATTTATTCTACCGGCAGGCGACAGCTACGCGCGAAATTACAACTGCTGATTTTTGTGATTTACGTTTACTAACTGTAGTACGGGCATGGGAATGGTAAAACCTGCTAATTGTCTGCGACAAATGTATTCAGTTTATGGAAGACAAAGATTCCCTGAGGTTTTTCAATCAATTCTGTCAATCAGCTATGTTTTGCTGAAAATGTATATGGCTTTGATTGTTTTATTCAAGGTTTAGCCGAGAAACATTTCCGTGAATATTTTTCGAAACTGGGCTTAGTCAGAAGGTGTCGTTAAAGTATTTTCTATTCTGGGGTCTGGTGGCCATGACATTTACCAAATTGCTTCGTACAAATATTCATAGTAGAAGGTCAATCAAAATACATGATGGTGAAATTATTTCAAAATCAGGCCAACGGTTTATGACGAGAATGATGCTGTCTGCAGATGTTTTGCATCTGAATGACGTATAATGAACATGTGTTTTTTTTGGCGAATCTGATTGTTTTGAACATCCGTGGCTGTGTGTGAAATTGATTTAGCTGTGAGTTGCTGTCAAAGACATAAAGATCGCACTATATACATACAGCAAGCGATGGCTTTGCGTTTTATCTAAAGAATTCGAAATAATCTTAAGAGTCTTGGAACGAGGGTTCTCAAGAGACCATTTGTGTAACTTTTTGTCGAAATAGAGCCAAGAGCCTCTGACAGAGAAGTTTTGGAATTCCAGATTTTACAACGTGGAAAACTTACCAAGCACCAATGCCTTCTTGTTTTGGTACAAATCGAACTAATTTTGAAAAATGTTGGGAGAGGGAAAATGTATTGATAACAAGACAAACGGTTTTGTAGATGTTGTTCAATATCTTAATAGCAATTTTTTACTTCTTGCTGTCATGCCTTTTTGAAGAATAGTAATAATTTGACAATATTGAAAAAAGGTCACCAAAGGAATGTCGTTGCTTAATTAATGTGATCATGCCCTCTGGCGACTATGCTTTCACGAATCTAAATAAATATTTCTGGCACACAGTTACACAATGATTATTTCTGTAACAATATTAAAAAAATCAAGCAAACAGTTTTCATTTAAAATCATACAAGCAGTTTCTGACAAGGCTTCTAAACACGCCCACCCCTGCCAGTTATGTTTTTGTGACTGACCAGACTTTGACGTTGGTAAGGGAGAAGATGTCGCTTTAAGTCACAATGAGTAGCTCCTGACACTTTGTACTCGGGTCAGCTAAAATCAAACGACATGGTTATTAACAATCTAGAATATAAGCTATGTACGTAATACGATGACAGGCAAAGGGAAATGAGCCGCACCATGAAAAAACCAACACAGTGCGTTTGCGACCAGCATGGATCCAGACCAGCCTGCGCATCCGCGCAACCTGGTCAGGATCCATGCTGTTCGCTAACGGTTTCTCTAATTGCAATAGGCTTTGACAGCGAACAGCATGGACCCTGACCAGACTGCGCGGATGTACAGGCCGGTCTGGCTCCATGCTGGCCGCAAACGCACTATGTTGGTTTTCTCATTCTGCGGCTCAAATTCGTTTTATGTTTGTTATATTAAAGTTTGTGTGGTCACTCAGGTTAGAAATAAGATTAGCAATAGTAGTTATGGAAAAAAATATTTTATCTTATGCATCCTGCTTATTCGAAAATTTGATTACAAGCAGACATTACAATTATAGCTTTATCTGGGAGGAGTACTACATAACCCTATATTGTAATATGAAACTAGTATGTATTGTTTAACAATTTCCTATCAGGACGCATAAAGGGAGCAAATGTCAGTTTTTTCCATTTATATGAAGATAGTTCTGCACGTTTTTTAACCGGAAGTTACAGCGTAACGTCATTTACTCGAACCTAAAATAATGACTGCTAGTCGTTAGATTTTGCTTGAGAATCTGTTATACCCCTTGTACTATGTTTTAAACAGTCAGCGGTACAAACTGGCAGGTTTTGATGTAAAATGATTAAAACTAATGATCAGAAAGGACTCAGAATGTTATTATACGCCTATGAAAAGTTTCGCTACATTCTACATTGTGGAACTTTTTGCACGCACTAATGACATAAAAAGAACGATTTTCCAATAGAAGCCCGTTATTATGAAAATTGACCAGAGGAGAAATATATTTTCGAAAAAATCAAGCATCGGACCCTGTCTCTTTTATTAGCTGCATTTCCTTCGGATACAATGATGCATTAAAGATATGATTTGATAAAATTCTACATGGTAAAACAATATGTTTCAAACGAGCAAAACTGTCTTAAGTAATAATTTAACAGATATGCAAAAAATGCAAAATAAAAAAACCCAACTTAATGCATAATATTTCGTTTAGGGTCAGATTATTGCGAATTTTATTTTTCAAGCTTAAGACTGTAATTTATGTTTTGTGTAGTGTATTTATAATGTAAAGCTAATCTCATTTTCTAAAATGATATTTTTTTGTTATTCAATTGATGGAAATTATGCCATTCTTATCGGATTCAGAATAGCATTTTGTTCTGATTGATATTATGGCATTTGGTTTTCCGATGTACAAATTATACCATATATCTGACACATTTGGGTCTGGTGGAATATTAAAAAAGACACTTGTAACGAATCGGAAGTCTTCAGTTCTTCCCTACAGAACAGAAAACATATATTTCAATTAAAGAAGGAGTTTAAAAGTTCTCGTTAGCCAATATGCTAACGTTAACTTCTGTAAAATATCTACATCAAACCTTTCAAACAGGTAGAAACCAATTGATGCATAAGTCAATTAGATACCGGCTTCTCTCAAACACAAAGGTGAGCAGCTGTTAGTTGTTTTATTAAGAATACATATTTAAGAAATTATGTACAGAAAACTCTTATTTTAACGTTATTAATGCACGAAAATAGGTTATACATCCGCGGAATAATTTCACGAGGGCGTAGTATAGAGTGTATTAATTTAAGAAAAACACGATTTTGCTATACATTATTTCGATTCTAGTATTCTCTTAATATAAAACAGTAGATAAAATATAGAAGCGCTCTTTTTTGGTCGCAGCAAAAATACTGACGTCATCGCACGTTCACGTGACGTCATTTTAGCGTAAGCAGAAACAAGAATGTTAGAATATGCGTTCTTGCACAGATACTTATTAGTTTCATTTCAAAGGAAAATATAAGCAGAATGTTATAATGATTAATGTAATGTTATTGTATTTTACACAAATACACGCTTCTTAACTTAAACATAATCTGAGAGAATAGATCTTCTTCTAACCTTGAGACCACATAATCCTCATGTGTTTCTTTTCTTTTTTTACATTTTATTTGTAAATGGATAGAAACATAAACATGTTTAAAGTTAAACATATTTATATTTATGTGAATTTTATTTAATATTATATTTCATGTACTACTCTATAAATTAAAAGTACTGTCTACTTTACCAGTCCTAGCGGTATGATCAAGAATTTGTTTTAGAAAACGATGTTTTGCTCTGTTCGAAGCTTTTGTCTGACATTACTTTACAGTAAAACACCATTACACTAAAGTTGTTCGTATGAAAGTTTCGAGCACGCTTTTTTCCGCATTTGATTGTTGTTATATCTACATGCATTATCTTACTGAAATGGAAACTGTTTCGGGCGTTCAGAAAACAGGTAAAACTAGGAATGAATACACTTTTTGTTTAATATTTACTGTATCAATATATAAATCTTATTGATGTATTACCTAACTACAAAACACTATCAAACCTGAGACATGTGAAAGAAAAAGGAAAGTTTTTTTTTTTTAATTTCTTCAGAAGCGTCTTTATATTTATCCGCGACTTTGATCCCAGCAGATGATTATGTTCTCATTCGGGAAAACCTGTTAGCAAGAACATAGCATTTGATTGATAGGACAAAACGTATCCTTCAGAACAAGTGTTTCGTGGTAAACCGATTTGTTTTAAGGTGTTCCAACGCCATCAATTGCCATCAATACTAGCACGACAATAAATCATTAGCCTCTCTGGTCTAGCTGGGAAGACTCAAGATTTGTCATTTTACCCTCCTTTTTCATGTTTGTTCAAATGCTTCATTTTTCTTCCTTTTGAAACACTATTCAGATTCGTGTGTTATAAAATATCATATATCTTTATTCTTTATAGTATTTATAGACATAGAATTTATACCGATACTGAAAACTAAGGGAATGTCCTTTTTGAAATCTGAATATTAGGAACAATCTACGCTAAAACTCTGCATTGTTTACTTGAACAGGTCGCATATGCTTTCCTTCAAATATTATGACATTACAAGACCTTATGGGAATATTATTGGGACTTTGCATAACATCAAGTCATGTGCTTAGACGATATGTATAACTATATAAAGGCTAGAAAAGGAATAGAAGACAGTGTCTCCGATGTCTAATGTTTCCTCGATACTGTAGATATGAATTACAATTTCAAGCGATTTTACAATAAAATGTTACCATCATGATTTGTTATTGAATATAATAATAGAAAAGAAACCTGGTAATAAACTGGTTTCGAACGTGTATCATTTCGAATGTTTAAATAGACACAATTTCCATAAAAAGGAATCAAACAGGAAATTTTCTTTTTTTTCCTTCCGTCTATATTTTAATTTAAAATTCTTCTATTTATGCAATGAGATTAATTAGAGAGTTAAAGTTTTAATAAACTGAAAAGTTCGTCGGCGAGTTTATCTAAATACAAATGACATGTTTCGTCTGTACTTCAATGAAATGTACTTTTACCTTTTTTGTTGACCTCATACATGTACTCATAGATAATGGTTTATAATAATGTGACAGACCTCTCGAACCACCAGGAATATGGTATCGGAGCTAATGTGAAGCCGTGCATTAAGGATTTATAGCAGGAGCCTGAGTGTCACAGCAAGTCTAACTCCAGGTACGTTTCTTGGTCAACCTGGGGCGAAATCCTCGTAGGAGCTCCTCGGACATCGGGTGTTCATTCTCATGAAGTTTTTGAAGGCTTCTGGATTCTCCCCCTTGCATGCAGCCATCCGTGCCTAATACAGCCCGTGGATTTGTTGTCTTCCTATGGCCTTAGCACATCCCTGATTGTGTTTTAGAATCACCTGTAGCATATGGGCCATAGTCCATCACAAGCCACTGTAACATCTGTTCTTCGTCATTCATTTTATATGTGGGTTGTACTAGATTGTTATACGATCTGACGTTAAATAAGGTGAATTTCATAAGAACCTAGCATGATGAACCCTTTATGTTAAATTCTGGTAAAATTCGGATAATTTCGGGACAAATTCTTATCATATCGCAAAAGACCGTCATTATTCGGCTGCATTCCCATACAAGCCTTATCACTTCTTATTCTTAATTGGTCATTCAAAAACAGTAAAAATTTGTATTAAGTATGTACGAGCGTTTGTTTTCAGGATATCCGCCGTTTTGAAAAATGTTTCTTTGAATATTTCTTTCTAACAAACTTTTTACCAAAATATAATGCTAAATAATTAAGATATGGCTAACAATGTACCATTTAACCAAACAGATTCTACTTGTTGCGAAAAAAATATCACTCTTTTTTTTTGACTGGCATTTGCCTAAAATTGATGTAAGATTTACAATGGGTTAAGGGTCGGTAATTTCAGTCGATCGAGTTTGGTTATGATATTTTTCTAACTGATATATATATAATGATAAGCTACAACTGAATAAAAAGTTTTCGAGCCTCACTCGGGGTGTTGAATTCTTCATGTGAGGAAGCCATCCAGCTGGCTTACGGAAGGACGGTGGTTCTACCCAGGTGCCCGCTCATGATGAAATAATGCACGGAGGGGCACCTGGGGTCTTCCTCCACCATTAAAGCTGGAAATTCGCCATATGACCTATCATGTGTCGGTGCGACGTTAAATCCAATAAAAAAAAATAAAAAATAAAAAAAAAATAAAAAAAAAATGTTTTCAACATAGAACTTTATATTATCTGGGAAATATAAATTAAAACAAAAAGAACTAAAACTATAAAAATTCATAAGTTTTTAAACGTTTTTTTTTTCTAAATAAATCCTTTACATGCACGGTGATCCCAACTTTTTTTCCTTCTATTTTGAAGCGTTTTTGTTTGTCATTAAAGCTGCAAAATATTCTTAAAATCTTAAGGGCAGTTTTTTTTTGTAGATTTAAGTAATTTAAGTTTCCATTGAAAATGAAGTGGGTGTGGTAATTATGTCAACATGTAAAAATGAAAGAGATTTGTTAGTGACATTTATGCTTGTATAATACTGATATCACCTTGTATTAATAGAAACCTGTAAGACTTGAACTCCCTATTACAGTAAGTGGGATATTATATGTTTTATAAAGTACCACCATTTTATAATTTCACAAAATTTCAGAAATGCTTAAACAGTTGATGAAGGAAATGCTCTATAAAATTAAAACGAGTTCGGTGACCTGTGGTTTTTCTTCCCTTGTTTGTCTACGAAAATAATGTTTTTCAAGTTCACAGAGTATGAAAAAATACTCATTAAGTCCGTACCTAATCCTTATCATAGTCCCGCAGTTAAACCTTAAATGTCATCATATTTTCGTGCCAGAAAGTACGCTCGCGGATAAATACGAACTAAAAACGGGTTGATACGGATTGATTAGGATAATTACGGACTAATACGATTTTTTTACGGATTATTTATTCGTTGAAAAATGTTGAGTATGTCCAAAACGGGTCTACGGATTAAAAGCCCGTACACGGATGTTCTCTATTCCAATACGGACTTTTACTGACTGATACGAATGCTCCCGGATGCCCATGGATCGTATCCCTATGTAATTCGGGAGCCTATCCGTGAATGTATGATAGGGGCAAAAATAAAGTATAAACACAATAACCCGGTACGATATAAGTTTTTCCAATAGGAAGTTCTGTAGATCAGTGTATTTGTTTATCTATGATTTGATTCCGAAAGAAGAACAGGTGCTAACACATCTTTGTAATACATCTTTAGTATAATGCTTAAATCATAAACTAAAACATCGTTATATTTCAGTCACTCGAGAAGTAACGTTATATTTTTATTTCTACAATCTGTGTACAGTAAATAAATATGATGGTTTTAATTGGCATTCGTAACACATATCTACTTACAGAACTGCGTAGTTCTATCAACAACTTGGAGAATTAAAAACCGTTATCAAATGGCCACTTTTACACTTCGACCAGCCAAAATATTTGCTTTAACGCACGTCGGCAGTGTAATGTAAACATGTGTGACCGAAGCAGTTGCAGGTGGTACAAATGATCATATTTGCAGAGTAAATATGATCTTTATGTGATTTTATAATTAGTTTGTAGTTCTATGCTCCGGAGTATAATAATATCTTGATGTTCATTATAACAAAAAATTCTATAAAATGTACGAAATTCTCTCGCCTCATCTTTTAGGAAGGGTGAAATTGATACTACACGTATTTTTTCCGATATGTAATCCTGTAAGGGTCATCGCGTTTTCACCCCTCGCCTTGCACATTAGGAAAAAAACGCGAGATATGCTCGTTACAGTCTCGCATCTATTTTTCAAAAAAATGAATGGATAATACTATTAATTTCTATTAGAAAATCGTAGAAAAACGCAATATTCAACTTTTTGTTTCACGCATTTTTTATCACAAACGTCGGTGTTGGAAATAAACACGACACAGTATGGTAGAATCTCGTTTTTTTCAGTGGACTCAATGATCCCGGACCTACGGCAGTGTCTGAAAATAAGTCTTGTGTCGACTTAAAAGAAGGCGTGATTCTACTACCATAAAATGTCGTGTTTTTCCACTACCGACGTTTGTGAAAAAATATGCATGGAAATCAGAAGTCGAATCTCGCGGGATTTTGTTGTGATTTTCTTATAGAAATTTAGTAGTATATTCATTCATTTTTTTTTAAAAAAAAGACGCGAGAATGCAACGAGCAAATCTCGCGGGCTTTTTTTTCTAGTACATCTGTGAAATGCGAGGGGCGAGAGCGCGATGTCCCTAACAGGATCCGTATTCCGAAACTTATTGCGCTATTCCCTTACATTTCCAAACAGACACGACAGAATTCTGACTTTCACGATCAATTTAGAACAAATGATTTTTTTGCTTTACTGTTATTATGATTCTTGTCTTATTGGAAATCTGATGTTATGCCCTAATGTGCGATCTGCACTTAACAAAATCTCTATATCACATATAGCTGCGATAACTTATTAGTACACCTCTTTATAATTTCGAAATACGTTTCACGCGTTGAAATCACAACGAGACAAAGTATACGACGTTTGTCATCACTTTTTTAGAAATAAAAATAATGAAGCCAGTAAAATGTTTTGTTTTAGATGATCTTAAATAAAACTAACTTTCAACTTTTCGCCCTTGGTGGGGTGAGCCAAGATGTCAATTTATAAGAAGAATTGTATGTGCTTATTCTTCAATATATACACAATATATATATACAATTGAACAATCGACAATAATTGATTCTAGTTTCTATTCTACGTATAATAATGACGGAGTTGGCATTCCATGTTCCTAACTATTTTTACATTTGGAAAAGGTTTTCTGTGCTATCTGTACATTTTTTATTTGTGCAAAATGATTATGTTTTCCTGACATCAGCTTACAGTGTAACGTCACGAAACTTTCTGTCGCTCAGATCTATTTACTAAGCGACATGGGGAATCCATCTGAAGGCAGGTGCATCATTTTCTTATTTCGTCCTAACGGTATGATCTAGAATTTGTTTTAGAAAAATGATGTTTTGCTCTGTTCGAAACTTTGTCTGGCATTACTTTGCAGCAACGTACACAAGTACTACTATCTTGTTCGCATAGGCGGTCCGAAAACAGCTTCAAAATTAATGAATACACTTTTTGATTCATATTTACCATACTGAATTATATAAAAATTGGATAAATGTTTTTGTTTTTTTTTATTTCCTCTGACCTGAAGCATTTTCATTTTTATCCGCGATTGCTGCAGTTTTCGCTAGTTTTAAATGTAAACAAATGACGTTTTCAATCATCTGTGTACACAATACATGGACAATTCAAGTATATTGTTATTATTTAAATTTCATGGTAATAATATGGAAAAGAACTTGAATTTCACTCGTGGAGGTACTATTTTCATACCCTTTGTTGAAAAAAAAAAAAGAAAACCTTAATATTCATGAAAAAAATACCCTCTATTTATTCTATATCATATCTTATTTACAATATAGATATCTATTATCTAACTTAATGTATGAATTTGTTATTCAAAACTTGTTATCTAAAAACAAATAATGTGCAAAAAAAAAAAGATAAGATTATTTTACTAATTCCGATATTCATATGGTTTATTCTTTTATTATTCGTGAAGTAATAACTGAATATAGTCACATTTTGTAAACTAATAAGTATAACATTTAGTCTTGTATGTATTAGTTTATAAGTGTACAACATATTGTTTATACAAATTCTAGGAAATAATCATGAGTTCTCTTCGATAACAGGTAATCGAATACTTGTCGAACGAATTGGTTTACATTAGAATTTTACTCAATCTACAACAGTCGAAGATACTTTTTATTAAATGCATTGCCGTCAGTAGTATGTTTCTAACCTTATTTTATTCTGTTTCCTGAAATAAAACTATCACTAGACAAAGGTAAATATTTACAAAAAAACTTTTACTTTTAAATTAATGAATGAAAATATAAAAAAGGATACTCACTTTTTCTGATATTATTTTATCCGCAATAATTGAACTGCACAAGCACACGAATAAAATATTTCTGTAAAATGTATCCATTCTCCTAAAAAATGACGAAGAAGATATCATTTAATTTATGATATCCTTTTAAATTTGTTTTGTCCGAAAATACACAATAATTCAATTTTCATAATCTGTACCGCTTCGTGTTAAAGACAAAATTCGAATAAACATAATCCATTGCTTAATAAATTCATTAATGACAGAAGAAAGTACCATTGGTGTCCACTGCAGATGGATACAGCGTATTGGAAAAGTTAACAATGCGAGAAGGCTGCAAGTATCTGCATTATATAAAATCACCTTCATATGTCGTTATATTCCAAGTGGAATATTCCTTTCCGTATCCATAAAACTAAATTCCTTCAAATATATAAGCCTTTAATATTGGATTCGCACATTTCGTACGGCATCCTCTTTACAGATATCCACAGAGCTCCGCATCCATTTATGTTCCAATTGAAAGCACCATGAAATATACTGGTTCGGAAATGAAAGTTGAGCTTTTGTTGAGACCTTTGGCTGTTTAGTTTTACTGTAACAGCTCTTCATTCATCAATATTACGTACTTGAAAGCTGAAATAAATCAAGTAAGCACATAAAAGATTATTCTGACACATATGATAATATAAACTAATTCCAGTATCCATTATTTCAAACAATTAAGCCGATACATTCACAAACTGATGAACCCCTTTTTACGCTAATTTTGTATTCACGCACGTATTACATCTGATTCAGTACTGCAATATTCGAAAAACAGCTATAACATTCTTATTTCTGAACGAAACCTATTAGCTAGATCATTTCTTATCAATGATTATGGCTTCGATTCAAAACGTGATAAAAACTGTTTTCGAAACTTTTTGTACGGACAGCTAAACCATTGAAAAGTGATTAAACGAATTTGAGTAGATGTGGAAACGTGTTTACCTGAAAATGTCAGTGTTAATTCTTTTTCTGGTGTTAACATTTGTTAACCCTGTCGTTTAATGCACACTTTTAACGGACAGACCCTTTGTGGCTTTATTTAATGTGTGATTTGTTCATTGTTTACACGTGTACAACACCAGAAAAAGATATTGAATTGTACATTGTATACACACAAAAGCCAATATAGTATACAAATCAAACAGATAGTAAATATAAGAGTCAAATAACTAAACTGTTCAATAACAAGTTTATTGAAATATATAGTAAAACTGTAAAAATACATTAAACAACTGAATACGCAATATTGTCTTTCAACAGATTATGCTGTTAATATATTTGATGGGCATAACACTTTTGGTAGATTGTGTTCTGAAATTTTAAGGAAAAAAATCTCGATTTCTATTTTCTAAAGGGTATGAGAAATAACATCTCAGTGTTTGGTCTGATGAATAGTTTTAATTCATATGTTTCTGATTAAGATGCTTCACTTTCAGCTGACATTTATGTGGAGATACTCAAACTATTATGCATATATGAAAAGGTTATATTCATTTATTATTTATAGAATATGTATTTCCTTGATTTAGGGAGTGTCAGACAATCATGGTGACATTTACAGGTAAGTTAACTTTTAAAAAATGAATAATTCTACATACAATCCCATCCCAAACTGTATATCTATAAACTTGTCATACTTGAGAATAACTTTCAGTTCATCACTGGAACTATTACATTCAATTCACTTCCACGCCTGAAATAGCTCTGTTGCATTGATATTATAAGTATCTTTCATTTGTTGGGAGGTGCGGATGGAAACATCTGGCTCGAGGTTAATTGTTTAGGTGGTAACGAGGCTCTGCCGAGTTACCGCAGAACAGTTACAGTGGAGCTAGCGATAAATTTCCGTGCAATCTCGATTGTAAATGTTTCTGAAACGTTTCCCTTTCACTAACAGTTATTTTTGTGATCGTCCAATCAAATGGTATCTAAACGGGAAGTAACAATCGAGAATCGTTCAGCCAATCAAAAGCTCGGTGGGCGTTTCTAATAAGTGGATCGATTACCGAAAATAAAAATTACCCATGCTTTCTTTTATTTCCTTATATTTGCAATGGATTTCTGCTATAAAATGATTAAGAAATATGCTATAAATTGTTCAAGTTTGCATCACTTTATTAAACGGTACAAGAATAGAATTATACCTCTTTAAAATTGATAGCCTTAGGTCTAAAGTGCAAAAATAAGAAATGATTATGAAAATAAGCTACATCTTTTTTTTTTCTTTGTTATATATCTAATTTGATTTAATAGTATGTTACTATATAAATCCTATAATACACTCTTACAAACGAAAGATAAATGATCTTTTACCAAAAATAAGAACATAACCAATGAATTAATATACCTGCGTCAAATTCGGTAATGAAAATAGCTTGCGAAAATCTCGAAACTATAAACTATACATTTTTCTCCTTTTTTAATTTTATCTTTTATCACTCTAATGATCATGTATGTTCATACTATTATACTAAAAAGTACCTCTCTAATAACGAGAGTAAGCCTCTATTTGTTATTTCTGAGTAAGTTTTCTCTCAACTTTATTGACACATATATTTTATATGAACTATAAAACTTTGCTTAAAACTGATGAAATAATTAAATAGTAAATATCATTTTAATAACGCCAAAATCAAAGTACGAAAAGTAACGATATTTAGTGCGAAGATTTATTCATTTTTATTGTCTATCATAAGGCCTCAATCTAATTAAACGTTCTCTCATTTAAAAATACCATTAGTGCATTGTAAAAAAGGCCGTATATTTTTCATCAGTTGTGACAAAATAAATTGTTATGACTAGATATTGCGAAAACAGTCATATTGTAAATAATATAAATGGACTACTGCGTCCGCTCTGGACATTAAGAATGTCAATTATATTCTAATATCAAATATAATTTTCTTGTATATTTAATAAAAAATACATTAGACATACCATATTTTGTTATTGTATTATAATTCCCTTACCCTATCATTCCTTTATTTCCCTTTTATTGCTACTTCCGAACAAGTTATCACCTTTAATTGGATTATCTCTTTTTGCTGATATACAACACGTGTACTATGTTAATCGAGTGTGCGCATTACAATACACAATCGCTTTAGCAATTTTGGTGACATCGGTATACACTTTGGTTTATTATCTTCGAATATGGTAACCAATATATGTGGATTTAAACAAAAATATTGACATATTTTTAGAAAGTGCAATTAAAAAATTTTAAGACTAGTTTTTCTAGGGTAATCACGTCTGGCATGTAGGAAATATGATTTCTTCCTGAGTTAATATCCCTTGTGAGTAAAAACAAATATTTGAAAAGGTGACACCTTGAAAAACACCTTCACAGAAAAATCAGAATTGCGCTGAAGCCTTTTCGCATGCAAGAATCGTAAACATGGGTTAAGAAACTAGCAACACTAAGTCAAATTAAGGGGTGACTTAATAGCCGCCGTCTGACTGCTAATCAAATCTATAACATGACTCCTTGAGAGCTCAGAGAGCAACCAAAAATAGCAGACTCTTGTTTAATTGAGTTTGTTCATAATAGGTAATAGAATGTGCATGGTCCAAAACCTCCCCAACATCCCCACCTCATCATCGGCTAAAGCAAACTTCTATCATTGTAAAATCAGATGGACTCAATGATTTCAAAAGACCGGAAAATATAATAACAATTAGTCCACGTTCGGATAGGCTTTACAGCCGTCACATGGCACTTAAAGACTGTTGTTGTGACAGT
Organism: Mercenaria mercenaria; assembly: GCF_021730395.1. NCBI lineage: Eukaryota > Metazoa > Mollusca > Bivalvia > Venerida > Veneridae > Mercenaria > Mercenaria mercenaria. Next base: position 33,962,412 of record NC_069371.1, on the reverse strand, counting down.
TAATGAAACCGATTAAAGACCCATTTGAAGCATAGAAGGGATCTGAATAACAGACTCAGTTTGATTGGGTTTGTTAAATAAACGTCATGGAATGCATGGAATTCGCAGATCCATTAAGAAATATTGCACGGCAAACAGTGCAAAATTGATATTAATATATGAAGTGAGTTAACACATGTATTCTAGTGATAAAAACAAGGAAAACATACAATAGACGTAGTGACTTTCCAGGAACAGAGCATACCCAAAACAAACACAATCGTATAGCAGAGTATGTATGAAGAAGAAGATGATAGATTTACCCAAAAATCGAAGTAACACGAAGCAAATGACAATGAAAAGCACATAATGAACATACAGCTGATACAAAGCTTACACATCCGATAGATATTTTACAGAAGGCATAAAACTACCAACATACATCATTACCTGTATTACAAACAGCATATTATCAGAATTTCGTAAATCTATTCGTATATACTATATCACTGAGCAACTGACGTCATATATTGAGGGTGTCTCTGTTTGTCATCACGTATCTGATGAAGTAATGTATGCTCGTATTGCATTTAGACATTCAGTTTATTTTTATTCAAGAAGGTAACCGAAGCCAGTTTTTAGTCTTTCAGCACAGCAACATATCTATACATTATGCAAATACTGGTAATTATCATCCTTTATCCATGAAATGCTTTTCACTCCAAGTGCAGCCAAGTTCACTTTGATAGACAAGACTGAGTTAAGATTATTGCAGACATCTCCTTTGTTCCGAGCGCTGTATTGGTAACTATAATTTTAAGATATCAAGAAATTTTCCGATATACCCGAATATTGTTTATATGATTAATGTATTTAGTCTAAAATAACTCAGTTATTAAATCTCTTGTAATACTAAAGAGAAGCGCAAAAAGCTTTTTATTTTGGCAATGTTATTCTCAAGTGTAGCATGTTTCGGAAATATGTTTCATCTATGTTTATTTGATCGTTAGAAGTTGAAAGGCACTGGCCTCCAGATCGTTCGACAACAAAAAATGATTTTTAGATATCTGGTAATTAATGCTACAGTTCTTTAGAATGCTTTAAAACTTAATAACTGACAGACTATATGTTACGCAAACAGATGAGAATTAGTTGTTTTTACTACTTTTTACGATGAGAATCGGAAAGCGTATATGCAGCACTTTACCTTGATTATAAATATCTATATTTAACGCGCATTGAACACTAAATTTTCCATAGCGGTATTGGTAACGGCAGTGGAAACCTTCTGTATTGCCGCAGCGGTCCTGGTTCGATTCCCGACGCGGTCATCTATTTGTCTTGATTTGGCATTTTTAAAAGGGTTTAGAAACAAAAACTCATATTCTGAATTAAATGCTTAATATATCCAAACTTCAATTTGAAAGAAAGATCATTTTTAGACAACATCTGGAGGTCAGAACCTTTAATGTACAAGTATGCTCATTTTTTGGTATGTTAAACAAACAGGAAAATATAATATTTACAATCTGAAATCATGTATGGTAATTTATTTGTTTTATTTTGAATAGATTATCTTACAAGCTAACCGATTGCTTGTTCCTGTATTCTTCACAGATACTTCTAAGCAAATGATTTACTGGATATGGCCTTTATGATTCTTGTTGTCAAAGTAAACAGGTTTAAATTGTTTCTTTTCCAGTAAACCTGTATTATACTTTATCTTAGGGACGAGCAAACAACAACATCTATATATCAAACTGTAATGACAATAGCGTAATAAAAATCGTGCACCTGTGCTTAACATTCTGTTCTAATGAATAACAGTTATATGGATCCTCAAACGTTTTACTTTAAACAATGTCTTGGAAACGAAATGGATATGGAAAAGTTCTGTTGCAAAGAATATCCTTGATACAAGCATTAGTTATCCTGAAGGCATTTTAGCAAAATATAACAATTATCAGGGATCTGCAATTATATATGTCTAGATGCAGTAAACTTAGTACCAAGCGCGACTTCAAAGCAATATAGGACCAGACAATGAGAAGGTAACAAAACTTAAAAGGAAACGTGTATTTTATTCTACTGTAGATCTGTTTTCCCTATAGCAAAAACACTTGTTTCAAAAAAGTTATTTACGGAAAAGTCAAAATATCATGCCACACCGGAACTTTATTATGCGTCTGAAACGTCAAGGCGTCGTTTCGCTTTATTGACATTAATTTCCTGCGCCGCGTTTCAATAATATAAGAGTACTGTAAACATATTGCTTTATGCACGGAATACAAGCAAAATAATCTACAACTTGCAACGGTCATTATTTTTGACGATAACTCGGCAACGCTTCGCTAATAAAAGCAGTTACCCTTTCACCAGACATTCCCATCTGCGTCTACAGCCAGTGACAAAATATAATTGTACTTTAAGAAATTCCAGCGGGCAGAAGAAAAATGTTAGATATATTGTCATGATGTCCTGGCTAATACTCTCTTCCTACAATTTATTTACCAAGGCTGTGTACTCTTTTTAGTAATTAATTGTCTCCTATTTATGTAGCAGACACACTCTTAGTGATAAAACGTGTACAGCACATCCAAAATCTAATAAAATCTGTGAGTATCAATTCTGTTTCTATAGGTTAGCAAAACTAATAAAGTGATAAACAGAAAGTTAAACTCAGTGCGTCATATAGTACGATTTTATCAATTACTACTATTGTATGTTTTTATTGTATGTATACATTTTGTATGTATGCATGCAAAAAACCCTAGGTGTTTCAGTCTTCATCTGCCAGTGTAATTATATCTGAAACAGAATGTAATTAAAACTGTACTGCCAAAGGGCCACTGTTGTGGCCCAACTAGAATACTTAAAATTCTTATCGGGCATTTTTGTGGCCCGAAATCTGCTCATTTTAAGAAGGATACCAAATCTCATTGCTAACAAGTAGTTTTGACAAAATATTGATACAGCAGTTGCGAAAACGCCGGAATCGCCAAATAGTATCCACTAGGCAAGAACTGTATTTCAAATGCATTATACATTCTTTTTGAATTGATTTCAATTAAATATGACTAATTTTGATGACGACTGGGAAAAAGGAAGTTAAAAAATATTTTAACACTGTTGTTTTTAACGTTTATGAATATTCCCACGAACGTGTCCGATCAACGTAATTGACAGTATCATTCTTCTGTCAGTCAGACATTTCCGGAGATCATTCAAGCAATCTTGTGGATTATACTACATCCGTACAATGGCTTTATCTACTGACATCTCACAATTCTTCAGGAATGAATGATAATTTGTTTTATGTTGTGCTAGGCTATTATCCAAGGTAGTTTATTATAAACAAGCAGTTCCGATACGTTTAGACAAGTTGCAACCATTTAAAGCTCAAATAGCTTAGTTTTTGATTTAAACAGAATTTATTGATATAGTTACAATAGTTACAGTTTTACAAATATACAAACATAGAGGATTGACTAGGAAGTTATAAGCTTTTTTAGAAACTCTTTCTTTAGTTTCTTAGTTACGCAACAAAATATAAAACTAAATCTTTCCCTTTAGAAACTTAGTTTTTCAAAGAGTTAACCCCTATTCTAAAATATTAGTTTGTTAAATCACAAGAGATTTTGGGCCAAGCCATTGTTTTTACAAACGAGTCCCTTGATTTTCGTGTTATTTTCAATTATCACACTAACATCACTTGACTGTGATTCAGGTATTCATTCAATTTCAAAGGTCTGCAAATGACATCTAGTAGAGACAAGTAGAAGTTTGATGCTTTGCTTGAAGGTTGCCGAAAAATGTTGATTTAATATTGTAACCGAATACAGAAGGAAATTATGATACACCACGGGCCTCGTTCTGAAACCATTACGGTTTTGTTAAGCAAATCAATAACAAGGTTTTCCATGAGTTTACGGGCTATATTTTGCTCTTCTCTATCACCACTCTCTCTCTCACAAAAAAACCCCCAAAACACAACAAATTAGTGTACATATTAACTAAACACAATGTTTCACACAAGCACAAAATGCTATTTGAAGCAATTACAACGCAGTTTCCAATTAATATACATGTATTGTTATGTCTTATGAGCTACACCATATTTAGGAACATATGCAACAAGATAACCTTTTATACTGCTTTGTGTACATTACGTACACTTCCTTATTAAGCAAATGTACCATACAGTTTCCATGCGAAAAAAGGGGTTTAATCAGACTTTTGATACATCTTATACAATTGACTAATGTGATAATGATCAAGCTATCATTTGAGAACAAACTCAATCAAAGCGAGTCTGCTAATATTTTGCTTGCCTAAGGGTCTTCTTACAGATTTTATTAATAATAACAATAAAGCTGTTACATTTCTAAGTGGTAACACTTGCAATTTAAACAGAGCAGATTTATGGTTACATGTTGTTTTAGAGATTTGGTGAATTGTGTCACCTGTATGAAATGGTTATTATTCGGAAGAGACAGAAGCTATATAAAAGTTAGCAAATTTGCTGCTTATAGCATACTGTGAACATGGTTATCTGTAATTATTCAGGTGTATAAGTATGCGGAGTATCAAAATCTTTTTTTGTCTATATCAACAATAATTTGTTTGTAATGCTATCAGTGTTACAGGATATTTAAATAAAGAAATTCAGAACATTTTGATTGAACCACTTGTCATTTATTTTCGCGATTTCCGGTGATGTAAGATAACAGCCGTTTTTAAGGAAGATTATATTGGATATGATTGCTATTATTTGTTATGTCAGATTATTTGAATAATTCGGTAGTAATATCAGAGAACGATCTTCTTGCTGTATTTCCTGTATTTCGCTTTAGAAATCGATTCTTATGTTATCTGATCATTTTTATTATTAGGAATTAAACTGTATAAAAACACCAAATGATTAATGTTTGTCACTAGATTTTCTAGATATTAGATGATACACATTTAAAAGAAACACAAGATCATCTCTTAAATAAATACTACACACCTATCACATATTTGAAATACAATAAACATTTCGAAATATTCGCCACTTCAATGACATCAAAACCTTGCTCTGTCGTCGACCTGGAGACCCGGAGACAGATACGTGGATAGATAAGCCTTCTACATCTTTCTAGGTGGTTATGTGAAACACTTATTTTCGAGCTTACGACCTCTAAATGTTTTTTTTTCCGAAATACACTACGTAGTCGAAATAGCCCTTTTATTTTCACCTCTTCTGAAAAATCATTATTGAATAGAAAATGATATTTTGGAGCGAGTTTATGTATGTAACATAGAGCTTGGACGATATGAAGCTGCAATGTATTCTATTTCATAGCTGAAACTTAACATTACTTCGACAAAATTATCTTGTCTTTGATTTTAATCTCATAAAAACATAATTAGTATTTTACCAGTACATTTAAATTATATCCAGCTAATTTCAGGAATTCTGCTTTTAATTGTAACCTTAATATCTTATTCTTTTCAAGCAGCTCGAATATTTCTATCGATACTACTACAGACGGTAATGTCTTTCCGGATGAAATAAACTACAGCTTGCGCAAGACTATCAATTTCATTCGCCAAATGATGTATAGTGGGGACACATCATTTTTGTTCTTGTTTTGCTCTTTCGGAATCATTAATGTGAAAGAAAACTCTAATTTGATGTATTATTGCATCAGTGTGACATTTCCCTGGGCAAATGCTCTTATGATGATGTGTATCTTATAACACAACTAAAGATGCATGGAAACATTTGCCCTTAATACTGAATGTAAATTTTAATTTGATTCTGACTTCCTTCGATACACAATTTAACATGGTGCAATTAGAGCAAATATTTTTCATCCTTTGATCTTAAAACATTTAAGAATGTTTAACCAACCATTCGAACAATGTTTAACCAAACATTCGAACTAAGATTGTAACTGACATCGTGCGTTTCGCTGCTATCATTTTCAGTTGCTAGCTGAAATCGTCCGAAAAATATCGCTAGAAAAATACGTTGAATAACTGCATATCAACCTTCTCTTATTATGGAAATTCAACTGATTAGAATGTTTGTTGAGTCGAAACAATGCAGATAAGTTTGATTAGTACGTATCATAGAATTTTACTTAGTTATGCATAAATTTTATTCGTACCGCAGAAAAGACCTTGATTGTTTGGCGTTTGCATATCAGTTCATTCAGTATTCCAGTTGTAAATACATGACTGATTACCAATAACAGGACAATTGTCATGGTTCCCAGATATTTTGACTTATGTTTTCTATAGTTTTGTAACGCAGCAATGTTCCAATGACCTTTACAGCATTATGGAAAACGGGGATATGTTTTGATGGTGATGATTATAATGTTGATAATTTCCTTATTAGTATAATTAATTAGTATTATTAATTCTATTATGAACTCAATAGGTATACGAAAGCATGGAAGGGTTGCAATGATAGGGGGGTGATGGTAATGGTGAAATTATTACGTTTGTAATTGATGAAATTAAAGAGGATATCATGATGTCAACCCTTGCCCTACTAAATGTCTGTAATGAACTTGTTCATCTTTCAATGCGGACAGTATCATTAATTGTTAAAATGGGTGCTAACCAAAATGATACTGATTTAATTGCGAACAGTGCAGATCATAATCAGACTTGACGGATGTACAGGCTGGTCATGATCTACTCTAGTAGCAAAGGCAGAATCAATCGTGTGTAGCATAATTACGTTAATGTTGACACTGTAAGAATTCTCAGTGGTAGCTGTGTTATTAATAACCGTAATATTTTCAGATAGGCATAACGTTAAATTATATATATTTGATATACATTTATATGTGATTATATCATTTAAACTTGATTTGAAAAAAAAAATCATGAAAACAGTTCTGTGTAACACACCTGTAAACTATAGGTACAAAAAATCAACATCGTTTCAGTTTCTCTCTCTGTGATATTATAACATTCTAGGATGCGATAGAAACGCGATTTTATCTTTAAAATTCCTTGTTATGACTGACATAATCACCTCTGGGACAAGACCTTAGTATAATCGATTTGGTCAGACATTTCACGGGATTCTTGAAAACGTTTTTGTTGATACTTAGTCTATATCCATACACTGTCTGTAGAAGTAAAACACATCGATATCTCTAGAGATACTTAAGAAATGCTAAAGAATTTGGTTTATGATGTGCATTGGTGTTATTAGCGGTAGGTTACTGCAAACATATAGTTCTGTCTAGTGAAGTTGATCGTGATCGTTGTGGGTATCCATCCGCTACTAATCATAAAGATACATATAAGAAGTCTTGATATCACGTAAGGTACGAGAGCCGTTCAAAAATAATGTAGACATTTCCTGTCAAAAGCCGCGTATTGTGATAAGTGCAATGTGAAATATATGATTTGATATCCACAAACATTAGCCTTTAACATGGACGGCGCTTTCGGTGGGACTGTGCCAAGAACGGACAGTCTCAAACGTTTTAAAAAATTTGTAAGTGGGCAGCTTAAAATAATTTAACTTCGTTAAATCTCCTTTGAACTTTCTCTTTCCACTATTAATTTGATTATGCACCCATTTCATGCCTGAATCTGTCTTAAATCGGTGGGAGTTCATATGTGCCATAGGATGAGAACAATACAAAAACACAAGACACAAAATTTGATGCCAAATGTAATTTATCTATAAATGACGAGAAATATTCAAAATACTAATAAGTGACTAGCAAGCTTTCATACTTTACTAATTAATTTCATGTATTATACAGAATGCATGCTGAAAACACGTAGGTGAGATTCCCATATTAATGCGTATCCCGAAGTTCTAGATAGTTTCCAATACTTTGACGCATATATATGAGTAGCGGAAATTGTTGTCTTTCCAGCAGTAGCTTATTCAATGTATTTCACCTTGTGAAATTCTGTGGAATTTGACATTTTTTTTTAAAAAATCGTCTTTTTGTTGACAAATTGTACCACAAAAAATGTCACACTTTCCCAAGGCATTAACGGATTTGATCTTTACATAGCTTTCTTTTCAGACTGCTAATCCTTGTAGTAATTATGTATGCTTTTTCCATGGCTATAGGTAAAAAGTGCATAATTTGCAAGAGGTACTAGGTCAATAATCTCATATAAGCCTGCATTAAAGTCTTAGCGGAGTTGTCTCCATTTTTTCCAATATTTTACCCAGAATGATTTTTTTTCAGTTCAAATGTATTTTTTCAGGAAATGATATTTTTTATTATTTTTTTCAGTCTGTGTACTCTGATGCAGTTAACTATACATATATCTAAAATAGGTTGTGGCTACTTGAAGTTTGCATTTTAGTTCCACTGCCTATTGTATGTTATTCCTAATGAGACACAATTCCTACAACAAATGGTAACTGCTGTTATGACATTTACGTATATCGTCGTTAGTATGATCAATAGTTTCTGGAAAGGAATTTTCAGATGTTATTCATAGACAATATGTGCAAAGCAAGCACCAGTATATATGATGCATTTTTGCAAAATGCCGTTTTGTTCCTGGTTTATATTAAAACCTGAAACCTGTTTACTTTGTTTTGACATTAATTTCGAAGGATTGGCATGACTTCTACTTGAACTTTCTGACTAAACACTAGTAAGTATAAGAGTATTGTCCTTTGTTTCTTGTCAATAGTACAAAATGAAAGATGAATCATAACTATTTCTCACATGTAGTTTAATCAATTGTGTCCAGACAGAATGATATGTTTAAAAGATACCTCTATTTGTTGCGCTATCCATTTACATGTCAGTGGTTTATGAATAAGGGACACATAGCATCGTTTATATACATTAACAGGAGGGTCATGAAGATTCTTTATCGCTCACCTGTTAAACTTGGCCTTGGAATCTTAATGATAAACATTCTGACCTAGTTTCATTAAGATAGGGTCATAAATATGGCCTCTGTAGTGTTAACAAGCTTCTCCTTTAATATCAGTGGTGACCTAGTTTTGAACCCTACATGACCCAGTTCCGAACTTGGCCTAGGAATCATCAAGATAAACATTCTGAGCAAGATTCATGAAGAGAGATTCATAAGTGTGGCCTCTAGAGTGTTAACAAGCTTTTTCTTTGATCTGACCTGGTGACCTATTTTTTGACCCCACATGACCCAGTTTCTAACTCTTGCTGTTAATCAGTAAAATACGTTAACTACGCCTATATTGATTTAAGACTAAATTATTGCAAAATTAATTTGTTAATATTCAGTTTTTTAGAACATGTCTAAATCACACCAGAATAAAGTACAAGCTAGAACATGAATTTTCAGTATGGATTTTTCAGTATGGAACCAACAACCGAAAATACCCATGAAAAAACTGGGACAGGCACAGTTCTGCATGCTTTTTAAACTTTGTAACAAACAAGCTGATCAATCTCTCTCTCTATCTCTCTCTCTCTCTCTCTCTCCCCACTGAAACCGCCGCGCTATGAAGTTCCACCTCGTTCCAATATCTATATAAATGATATATATACGATATATATATACGATATATATATATCGTATATATTTCTTCTTCCCATGAAATCAATGGCTTCAGAAACAGATAAAATGGGTTTAAGTGACTCTACCGTGAATGCAGACAGGCGTTGGGCTCTTGGAAGAAGTGTACAATATGAAACAAGGGGGGGATGTTTACTTTTGCCCCAAAATGGCCCAGTGCCAAATTTTGAAGGTGAAGTAAATTCCAAGTTAATTCTTTATTCATCAGTATTTTCTTCTATTTCTACTTAACTCACCATCAAAAGTAACTTTATCAATTAGGTGACTCTGTTAGAGCATTAGAGAAATTCTACACCAGTCTAATATTTTATGATGATGATATGTAAGACATAAATGCTCCTTGCACATGAAATAAAGGCAGCCAACTGACGACTATACTAATCAACTGCTAAAGGTCAACCCGATTTCAACGGCACATAAACGTTAGTTAGTGTCTCATTGCCTGTACTTAATCTCACCATACTGATGGCAAATTTACATTTTCTATCACTCAATATCAACTTTGATTATTGTATACCAGTTATATACTTAACATCTGTTTAGACTAAAATGCCCAACTTTCTCAAACATACAAGACATATTGTTTTATTCGCAGTGTTTCCACTAATAAATACTGATAAACGAAAGAGTGCACAAAAAACTACTTACTTCAATCAGCAAAATAAACATGCAAAGAGAAATTAAAGCGGTTATCTCAAAATTAACGCCTGATGATAGACAAACACAAGATGAGAGAAGCGAGTCTTATTAATTTGTGAAACGACCCTATTTACTAGCTGCTTCAATAAACTTTGAAATATTTAGTGTTTTGTCAATCATTACGGATAACTTTACATGTGATTGGATAGATGTTAGACGTTTGTTTCTTGAAGGAGATTAGAGACGGCGATTTTTCGAACTTAAAACATTTCTAAATTTTGTCGATATGAATGACTCTGGCATAGCTTTTTATTTCACCAAATGATCAACGTCGTAAATTTGATAGTATGTAAACATAAATGTTATAAAACAGTAATCGTACAGTGACACATGAAGGTCTTACAACTTTTTCGTTGCTTCCAAAGGGTCCACTTATGAACTGTATATACCACTGCAAGTCTTATCCTTAGTACATGTATCCACTATTCGAAACATTTTCAGATTTGTTTCCTAAAATATTCAATAGAATACAATATGGTCATTTATCAAATTCTCGTTAGACAATTAATATTAAAAACTAACAATACATATTTTGTTTCTATGAAGAGATTAATAAATGAAAACATTGTGTTTCAGCAATATTTAATTCCTACATGGAAATCTTTTAAATTTGGCATTTCATAATTTTCGATTTGTTTCGGGTGTGTTTGGGTAAGGGTCAAGATAAAAAATACTTACGATCCACTCGAATCGTCAACTGTATATATTAAATACATTTTCTAAATTTGCTTTGCGGGTTCTTAAAATTGCATATAATATATTTAAAGGGAAATAACTTTGGATATTTAGAGGGCAGACATTTTCACTTATCAACAACATTTACTTTTTTATATTTTCTAATTAGGAAGAACTGTTACAATACAACGTATATCAGGTTTTAACTGGATGTCTACCAGGCCTACTGCGTAAGAAAAACAGCAATATTTTACCTTTTGTCAATGAATTTTCAAAAATGTCAAACATTTATGCGTCTATTAATATACAATACAATATAAGCAAGCGTATATCAAATTGCAATACAATTTGTAAAAAAGCATAATAATTCCCTTTTATCTGTTCAAGTTACCATCAACATTAAACAGTTTAGTCACTCTTTGTCTTTTGTAACGTGGTTGTTTTTAGTAATACACAAATTAAAAAATGTGGTAGAATTACCGGAAGTACAGAGCACAGCAAACACAGTACGAGTCATACATCGTAAAATAGTCCTGTCGGTAATAGAAACTGAAATGGAAAGATATAGCAGACGGGTTGATTAAAAATCAAATCCATCAACTACTATAAATATTTGTTCGCCATGTAAAATATATACAGTTGAGTTTCAATAATTTTGTATCATATGAGGGTTGATCTTGAATTAATGAGATTTCTCCTCTTAATATTATTAAATATATCATATAGTAATAATATAGACATAGGCTTTCATCGTGTGCATGAAAATTTTCCAGTTGTCTTCTGAATACCATTTTTCCGGTCGTCTTAACAACACGTAAATTCTGACTCGGGGCAGGTAATTATATATTTAGTCACTAAAACTATCATCGCTATAAAAAACCCAAAAAGATGTTTTAGTTGACAATTTGATGCATCCTAAACACATGTTTTTTTTTCAAGAGATAGTGCAATTGGAATTTCTACATCATACATTCGCGTATAAAGAAATTATAAACAAAATCTATAAACAAGGATTATGAAGAATTTAGAAATAATACATACATCGTAATACGGTTGAAATACTCTGTGCAGCTATTCTTGTGGTTTAAACCTAGGATATACATTCACATAAAGTATTTATCACTTTACAAATAGCATCGATGCCATAGGATCGTGAATAAACTCATTGAAATCAGATAAATCTGATATTTTCAACTGGACACAACGATAAACACACTAACTGAGTAATCTTGAACACCTTATGCTTAGGCAAAATATTGTTCACATACTCACGGAAACAAAAATAGCTGTTTCGTATTCTGAATTCGAGAAAGGAACTTGTAACGTCATTATTACGTTGCTCTGCATTTCTGACTCTAACCTATTTCCCACAGTAATAGAACATCTATTTAGACTTTAACTTTAACCTGATTTGAAATAAAACACATTTTTACAATAAACCATGAAATTGATATTCTGTAGAACAAAAGCAAAGATAAATGACAAAGTTCGGCGCCTGAAAACCAAACTTATAATTTTCTAATCAATTGTACACAACAAATCTTCATACATATACAAAAATTTCAGGAATCAGTTTTGTCTTCTATCATCGCACAAAAGAGATATCCGTTTGAAATACATTATCTTGAGTAATCATCACACCTCCTAACAGTTCATGTATAAATCTTTAAACTGTATTGAATTTTATAATAATTAACCTCCTAAATCACCACTTGTTTGTATGATCTTTAAGGATTTAAGGTTGTCTCTCAAAATGCGAAATAATTGTGTACAATCGCCTACGTATTTTATCAACAAAATAATCAAGGAACGACCTCATATTTCTATAAAATGATAGTATTATTTCATTATATCAGTATCATAACAATACTGCTTGTCTAATGCACATGTTTATCATCGTGCTTGGAGGATTGTCAAGATATGTTAAGTAATTACAATCTGTTTTGACAGATACGTGACGTAGTTGATAATTATATATACAGCTATAGCAACCTTGTTTTCTATCAAAAACAAGATATATCATATCAATAAGCTGGCAATTATTTATATGCAAGTGTCACTGAACCTGCAGAACTCCATGAGAAATGCAAAAATATAATGTATCTATGATAATACAATTTAAGCGAAAGGCAAAGAAAAGTATGATTTTACTCTTCGTATAAAGCAGAACATTTAAATCAAACCTTCTGCCTTCCCCTAAATTGTTAGTAAAATAAGCATGTAGTGTTAAAGGGTATCGCAAATTTAAACTTCAACTTATTCTAATAGGTTGAATCATGGAGGAGGTAATATAGATATAATAATCTCTGTATTACCTCCATGGTTAATCAATAAATGTGTGGATGTTTTTTCATTTTATAAATTTCATTACTGAAACAATTTAGATTTTTCACGTTTATCGTTGTTGTGTTTTTTTTTGCTGCGCAGGCGCAATAGACTCCCGTTTCACGATTCTCGTTTAACGGTGCGCATGTAGGAAAATCCTGTCTGGTATGCAGGAATTTTGATTTCTTCCTGAGTTGATATCACTGGTGAGTGCAATCAAATATTTGAAAACCACCTTCATAGAAAAATCAGACTTGCGCTGAGTCCTTTTTGCATGCAAGAATCGTAAACATGGGTTAAGAGTTCTAGCAACAGTAAGTCAAATTAAGAGGAGTCTTCATAGCCGCCGTAAGACTGCTGTTATGACAGTTAATCAAATCTTTTACATGACTGCTTGAGAGCACAGAGAGCAACCAAGCAAATAAACAACACTGTTTGATTGCCTGTTTATAATAGGTAATAGAATGTGCATGATCTAAAACCTCCCCAACATCCCTACCTGATCATCGGCTAAAGCAGATTTCTATTACTGTAAAATCAGATGGACTCAATGATTTCAAAGGACCGGGAAACATAACAACGATCAGTCCTCGTACGGATAGGCTTCAGAGCCGTCACACGGCACTTAGAGACTGCTGTTGTGACAATTAATGAAACTTTTGATGCATAGAACGCATCCAAATAGCAGACTGACCGGGTCTGTTCAAAAATGGTTATGGAATCCATGGAATTTGCAGATCCATTTAGAAACATTGCACGACAAACAGTGCAAAATTGTTATATATGGAAGGTGTTAACATATGTGTTCTAGTAATAAATAAAATCTGGAAAGTAGATCCCTCGGAAGCATCGAGAATAAGGCAAACAGTGATAAATGCAGACTCGGTTCTGCCCATTGTTTTCTCGTTTGGGGCAAACCCTTTACTTTATCTGGGGACCAAACGCTGCTCTTCATGGAATTACACGCCTCAACACGTGTATCATAGAAGGTTTCATGTTCACCGCCGTTTGAATACATCTGCGGATGTCTCTAAATTGCTTTTTGTACTTCTAGCATGTGTAAATGTTGAGTTCTGCTCAACCCGGGGCTAGAGGGCGTGGACGGTTGCATGCATTTCCACTACCGTCCATGAACAGGCTCAATCAAACCGAGCCTGCAACATTTTCGTTTTTGTCGTGTTGAGCGACCTGTGAAGTTTCCACTTTTCTCTATTTGATTAAGTCCATTCATAAGCAGTAAAAGGAAAATGAAACACTGCTAAACCAATATTTTTTCGCATGGAAACTGTATGGTATATTTGTTCAATGAGGAAGTGTACGTTGTGTACACGAAGCAGTAAAAAAGATCATATACTTGCATATGGTCCGAGATATAGTATTGCTCATAAGATATACGTTGTAACTGCTTCAGATAGCATTTCGTGCTCCTGTGAAATACTGTGTTTAGTTAATATATAGACCAATTGTTTTATTTTTATTTAGGGGGTGGGGGAGGTGGGTGCGGGGGGGGGGTGAAGAGGAGCAAACTGTGGTCCGAATAATCATGGAAAACCTTGTTAAGGATTTGCTGAATGAAACAGTAATGGTTTTAGAACGAGACCAGTAGTAAGTTTCATGATACAAAGTAATTTCCTCCTCTATGCATGCGTATAAACGATTAGGCATAATTCTGAGTACTTTATGTAATCGGTTTGTATAGCATGCAGAAGATAGTACCCATCTTGAAAGATATCTGATAGATTAAACTATCACTAGTCTTGGCTCCTTGTTTTTATCCATATTCATTTTAAAATAGTTATATTCAAGCTCATTCTAAAATAATTTTATAGGATTTTAAAGGGAATGGAGAAATCCTTTAATTCTAAATCAACTTTTTCCAGCAACCTTCAAGCAAAGCATCAAACTTCTATTTGTCTCTACTAGATGTCATTTGTGATGTCAAACTGAATGAAGAACTGAATCATAGTCAAAGTGATATTAGTGTGACAAATAAAAATAATCACGAAAATAAAGGGACTCGTTTGTAAAAATAATAGCCTGGCACAACCTCTTGTGATTTAACAAACTATTATTTTAGAATAGGGGTAAACTCTTCTACAAACTAAGTTATCTTAGCTGTCGGAACTGCTCGTTTATAATAAACTACGTTTGATAATAGCCTAGCACAACATAAAACAAATTATCATTCATTCCTGAAAAATTGATAGATGTCAGTATGTTTAATTGATAAAGCCATTGTACGGATGAAGTAAAATCTACAAGATTCTTTGAAAGATCTCGGATCTCAGGAAATGTCTGACTGAAATAAGGATGATACTGTCAAAGTTTTCTGAAAGTGTGTTGCGTTATTCAAAGGAAACGTACTTTTTTTAAGTGTCATGTGGCGGCTGCAAAAATATTTCATTTAACAAGGTTTTTGAGACATCTTATACGATTAACTGAAGTGATAATGAGGAAGTCATGATTTGTGAACAAACTCAATCATACTGAGTCTGTCGTTATTTCGCATTCTTGCATTCTGTACCTAATGATCTTCTTACAGATTCTATTAATAGTAACAGTAAAACAGTTACATTT
The DNA here is from genome assembly GCF_021730395.1 of Mercenaria mercenaria. Lineage (NCBI taxonomy): Eukaryota > Metazoa > Mollusca > Bivalvia > Venerida > Veneridae > Mercenaria > Mercenaria mercenaria. Next base: position 33,946,605 of record NC_069371.1, on the reverse strand, counting down.
CTAAGTGCAATGTTATAGTGTATGATTCAACAAAACACTAACCCATTTAAACAGAGCAGATTTAAAGCTACATGTTGTTCTAGAGATTTAGTGAATTTTGTATAAAATGGTTCTTTTTCAGAAGAGACATTTGCTATTATATTAAAGTTAGCAAATTTGTCGCTAATAGCATATTGTGAACATGTGTATTTGGCATTATTCAGGTCTATAAGTATGCGAAGTATCAAAATCATTTTTGTCTAAAACCAAACAATTATGCGTTTGTAATGCTCTCAGTGTTACAGGATGATTAAATAAAGACATTCAGAACATTTTGTTTTCCGGTTATCTAAGATAACAGCCATTTTAAAGGAAGATATGAGTGCTAATATTTGTAATAATATATATTAGATTACTTGAATAATTTAGTAATATATCAAAGAACGATTTTCTTGCTGTATTTCCTGTTTATTTCGCTTTAGAAATCAATTCATATTTTGCCTGATCATTTTTTCTTTTAATAATTAAATTGTAAAAAAGCACCAAATGATTCATGAATGTTTGTCATTAAATTCTAGATATTAGCCGAAAGAAACACCAGATTATCTCTTAAATAAATACTGCACACATATTACATATTTGAAATACAATAAACATTTCGAAAGGTCGCCATTTTAATGACATCATAACTTTGCTCAGTCGTGGACCTGGAGACAGATATGTGGATAGTTAAGCCTTCTGCATCTTTCTACAAGATGATCAAGGGGGTTATGTGAAACACTTATTTTCGAGCTTAAGACCTCTAAATGCCTGTTCCGAAATACACTACGTAGTTTGCGCAAGACTTTCATTTTTTATGTACAGGGGAAACACATCGTTGTTTTGCTCTTTCGGGATCATTAATGGGAAACGAAAATCTAATTTGATGTATTATTACATAAGTATGACAGGTTTTTTTTGGCAGATGTTCTTACGATGAGATGTTCTTAAGTATGTCTTATAACAAAAAAAAAAAAAACGATGCATGAAAAACTTTGGCCTTAACATTGTATGTAAATTTTAATTTTATTCTCAGACTGACTATCTTTGATATTTTGAAATAATGTTTTAAGTTACATAATGTAACATGGTGGAGTTAGAGTAAATATTTTTCATCCTTTGATTTTTTTTAAACCAAACCTTCGAACAAACAGCGTCATTGAAATCGTGCGTTTCGCTCCTCTCATCAGTTTGCCAGCTGAAAACTTCCGAACAATATCGCTAGAAAAGTTACTGTATAACGGCATCCGCTTGCTATGGAAATTCAACTGATAAGAATGATTGTTGAGTCGAAACAATGCAGATAAGTCTGATTGTCATAGAAATTTTACTTTGTAATGCATACATTTTACTGGTACCGCAGAAAAGACCTTGATTGTTGACATGTCAGTTCATTCAGTATTCAGTATTCGAAATGATTATGACCGTAAATGCTAAGAGGAGATGATGAAGATGTTAACCCTGACCCTGCTAAATTTCTATAATGAACTTGTCCATCTTTTAATTTGGACAGTATTATTAACTGGTAAAAGAGGTGCTAACCAAAGAGATACTGACAGAATGGTGAACAGTGAATATCTTGATCAGACTTCACGGATGTGCACGCTGATAATGATCTACACTAGTCGCAAAGGCAGCATAATAATGTTAATGTTGACACTGTAAGAATTCTCAGTGGTAGCTGTATCAATAATAACCGTAATATTTTCAGACAGTCATAACGTTAAATTATATACACATGATATATATTTTATATGACAATATAAGTTAAACTTGATTTGAAATTTAAACAAATCATGAAAACAGTTATGTGTAACATATCTGTAAACTATTTGTTTTTCTGTTTTTTTGGGGTTTAATGCCGTTTTTCAACAGCATTTCAGTTATATACAAGATGATCAAGGGGGTTATGTGAAACACTTATTTTCGAGCTTACGACCTCTAAATGCCTGTTCCGAAATACACTACGTAGTTTGCGCAAGACTTTCATTTTTTTATGTACAAATCATGAAAACAGTTATGTGTAACATATCTGTAAACTATTTTTGTTTGTTTGTTTGGGGTTTAATGCCGTTTTTCGACAGTATTTCAGTTATGTACGAGATGATCAAGGGAGTTATGTGAAACACTTATTTTCGAGCTTACGACCTCGTAAGAGTTCCTGGATTCTGTACCAGTACAAACCTGTTTTCTGCAAGTAACTGTCAACTTCTCCGCACGAATCAACAGTGGAGGACGGATGATTTAAGACACAATGTCTTTAATCAAATCGTTACGGAGAACATACGCCCCGCCAAGGGCTCGAAAGCGACCCCGCGATCCGTAGATCCGCGCTCTCCCTATTGAGCTGCGGGCTTGTAAACTATAGGTACAAAAAATCAACATAGTCTTAGTTCATCTGTCTGTGATACTGTAACATTCTCGGATGAGATAGAAACGCAAATTTATCTGAAAAAATTGTTTCTTATGACTGACATAATCACCTCTGGGACACGAGCGATTTCGTAAACCTCAGTATTATCGATTTAGTCAGACATTTCACGGGATTCTTGAAAAGTTTTTTTTTTATATAAAATACTTCGACATCTCTAGAGATACTTAAGGAATGCAAAAGAATTTGTTTTATGATGTGCATGGTTGTTATAAGCGGTAGGTTACTGCAAACACACAGTTCTGTCTAGTGAATTTGATGACCCCTACTGATTTTGAGGTCAAGGTCACAATGACCCGGAACATTTAAATGTTTTTTGGACAATAACTTCAGAACGCTTTGGCCTAGGATCACGAAACTTAATAGGAAGGTTGGTCATGACCAGCAGATAACTCCTATTGATTTCGAGTTCAAAAATTCAAAGGTCAGAGTGACCCGGAACATTTAAACCCTTTCCGGACAATATCTTGGGCAGAGGATCATGAAACTTCATAGGGTGGTTGATCATGACCAGCAGATGACCTCTATTCTATTGATTTTGAGGTCAGTAGGTCAAAGGTCAAGCAAGTTCTACTTTAACACTGGCTTAGTTCTATGACAAGGCCTTATTGTGGGGGTATAATTCGTTACTCCTGTGACAACTTTAGTTTGTCCGGAAAGAAATAACGTGTGCATAATTTCAGGTAGCTTTAGTTCATAATGATAATCAATATTTCATCTCATATCAATACACAAGGCTAATAAATTAATATTACAGCAGTAAAGTCTCTCTATTTTTCTTTCAAATATAAACCTGTTATTTTTGTGTTTTCTTCGTATCTTCAGAAGCCCAGTGTTAGTGATAATTTTAACTTCTTTACTCAAACATTCACTTCACGCCTCATAATTCATAAATCTTTGCTAGAAGGTAAAAACCTGTTAGTTTCGTTCCAGTAATTGCAGAATGGATGTTCTATTTTGATCCAGAGATGATTATTATTCGATAATAACGTGTGCCTATCGCGTCCTCATTAACCCGGAAAAAAACTTTTAAAACAGAAGCATTACTCATAACGATTCGGTCAAAATAAATCAATTATCTGTAAAAACTAGCAAACAAATGCGCATTGTTTTATATATCTAGGTACGAAGAATATAACTTTTTTTCGTAATTCTTACATTCGGGTTTTATTCTATTTGTAAGAAAGTGTAAAATGTCCTCTTGCAGTTAATCAGTAGAATACGTTAGCTACGCCTATCATGATTTAAGACTAAATTTAATTTATTGCAAAATTTAAGTTGTCAATAATTAGTTTATTAAGATATATCTAAATCATCACACCAGGAGTATATTCAAAGCTAGATCATGAATTTTCAGTATGGGACCAACAACAGAAAATATCAAGGAAACACCTGGAACAGGCCCAGTGCCACATGCTTTTTCTAAATTTGTAACAAACCATTCGATCCTATGAAGCTTGTCAATATATATGCTGAGCTACCCCGAATGAAGTTGTCGCACTATGAAAGTGCTACCTCAACATCTATTCTTCCCATAAACATTCATTGGAAGTGTCTGCCACGATCAAGCACTTCAGAAACAGATGAAAAGAGTTTAAGTGGGTCTTTAGTGAATGCAAACAGGTGTTGGACAATTGGAATAATGGAGCTAGATTAAGTGTACAATGTAACAAATGGAGAATGTCCACTTATTCCGAAAAATGTCCCAAATTCTGAAGTTCGCTAAATGAAGTTAATTTCAAGTTAATTCTTAATTCTTCAGCTCTACATAATTCATCACAAAAGTAACTTTACGACATAGGTGACTCAGTTAGAGCATTAGAAAAATTCAAAGATCTACACCAGTCTAATATTTTATGATGATGATATATAACACATAAATGCTGCTTCCACATTAAATAAAGACAGTTAACTGATGAATTTAATAATCAACTGCTAAAACTGAAACCGATTTTAACGGCACATAAACGTTAGTTAGTGTCTCATTGCCTGCAGTTAATCTTACCATACTGATGGCAAATTTGCATTTTCCTATCACGCAATAACAACTTTGATTATTGTTTTCTAGTTTTGGACTGGACCATAATATTTTTAAAAGGTCCGTTTTAGATAAAATGACGAAATTTTCATCCTTGATTGGAAAATACATACTGAATATGAAAATGGTTCTTATTTTGGACAGATTTGACTAATATAGGATTTAACATCTTTTTAAACTGAAAGGCAATTTCTCGAGCATACAAACATACAAACATTTTATTTTATTTGCAGTGTTTGATACACTAACATACACTGACAAACGAAAGATAGCACAAATAACTCCTTACTACAATCAGCAAAATAAACATACAAAGAAAAAGTAAAGCGGTTATCTGAAAAATAACGCTAGGTGATAGACAGAAACGGATTATATTAATCTGTGAAACGACTGTATTTACTAGCTGCTTCAATAATTTTTTTAATTTTAAGTGTTTTGTCAAGCATTAGGATAACTTTACATGTGATTGAATAGATGTTAGAGGTTTGTTTCTTGAAGGAAGGAAATGTATTAGAGAGGGCGATATTTCGAACTTAAAACGTTTATAAATTTATCGACGCTGGCATATCATTCTTATTTTACCAAATAATCAAAGTCATAGATTTGACAGTATGTAGGCATAAAGGCTATACAACAGTAGAACACAACAGCAATCGTACAGAGACACATGAAGGTCGTACAATTTTTGCGTTGCTTCCAAAGAATCCCCTTATGAATTGTACCTACCATTTTAAGTCTTTTTCTAAGAACATGCATCCATTTTTCGAGGGATTTTCAGATTTGTTTCCTAAAATATTCAGTACAATACCTTATTTTCATTTATCAAATTCTCGTAAGACAATTAATATTCACAACTAACAATATATATTTTGTTTCTATGAAAAGTATAAATCGTACACTGTATATAGAGACTTACCCTAAGCCCTCTTTACACGAGGGAAACAATCTGTTTATATACACGGTCTGTAAACACTGGCTCATCCTCTTTGAGGAGATGAGTTGAAAAAAGAGCCAATGATACTTCCGAGGAGACGCTAATGACCGGAACTTTATGCAAAATGTAAACAAGGAAGAAGGGTGGGTTGATTGTTTCCTTGCTCAGATAAATGTAAGGCCCTATTTCAAAAAATAGCCAATGTAGTTCCACTCAGAAATGATTATACTTTTTATATATGCAGGCCATTTTCACGGTAAATGCATTCTTTGACGTGAGAACTTTTGAAAGTTTGAAAATAAAGCAAGTCCAAACCAAAAGTAGACATTTCCCATATAGTTCACCCTAATTTATACAAATTTAAGATTTTATAGTCACTGCATCAATCTTGCTGAAAAGCATATCTTACTACTGCATGACTTATGTGGTTTACTAGCGTGTTTATCCCGTATATGTGTATTTATCACCATGTGGAGGAGCCACCGCCACAGAGGAGGCGCTAAGAACCGGAGCGGGAGCCAAAGCACTTTGAAATTGAGATTTTTTTTAATGTATCATCAATTCTCACATACCAGAGCTTTATCATGATTCCCTTGGATTGTGACAAACATCTGATGGATGATACTGTAACAACATCCCACTTTTCCTTGTATTCTGAGATATTTGCATTTCTCTTTTCTTTTGCACTTGTCTAATGATGGGCTATTATGGCGTTATAAGTTGTATAATTATGATATTTTCTGTGAAAGGGACATTTCTTAATGCACAACAGTTTTCGTGTCCAACGCATTTTGGATGTTTTAATACTTAGTGTTAACTTTGTGGTAGTCTTGAAATGCAATTGCAATATGTGCTTCACTGGGTACTTACAAATGCTAAATAAATATAATTGTTTACTTGTTAATTGCTTAATTCGATTACATATATATGAAAATGCTAACACTCAAAATACTTCTCCCAGATGTTCTAACGATAACAATGAAACTGACAACGTTAGATATTTATTCCACGGTCGAACCGCATGTATCATATAGCTTTTGTCTTATCCTTGTCCGTTTGTCAGTCGTTCTGCAGTCAAAGTCATATTAATTAATTATTATTTAGTACTGGGAGTTTGTAAGTAGGGTGACCACTGTTGAGGCAATATTTGCTGTCAGATTTGTTTCTAATTAATGCTACATAGTAAGAATGGGTATTGACCGTTACTGAGCTTACAGTTACAGCATTATAAATAAAGTTTTCTAATTTTACTTAAATAACGTTTGTAAGGAAACATGTATGTTGATACTTAATTTCCAGCTAGCGCGATTCATTGATTTGCCGATCCTATTCTGCGGAATACCGAAAAAAAATCATTTCTTATATTTACATTATATAGTATCACTGCCTTGCTCGATTTTATTTATGCTTTCAAATAACACTTAAAAATTGTATCTAAATGAATTAGAACAGACATAAATATACTGAAAAGAAAAAAACCAACATATTAGCAAAAATATCGAGGGAGTTTTATTAATAAAGTGTACATTCTAACATGATTAGCGATGCTTAAATCGTCAAAACGATATTGTGTTTACGTCACGTGGACGTTGTATTTAGCGCCATGTATGCACCCAGAAATAGCGCTTCAAAGTTTAATCAAACATTTTACTTAGTAGCAAGTATAAAACCAAATGTCAAATAGCACAACTGTTTTGCTTAATTTACACACATACTAAGATGATTAATGGCCTTGCAGAATAAATCGCCATCATTTCCGCAAGAAGTATTGCCATTTCCGGTCCTGGTGTGTATTGTACAAGCGAACAATTGATGATAATACATTTTTTGTGCAAATGAAATCTGAATGTGCTCACTTTATTGACAGCCGTTCTTTTGCGCTTCTTTTTTATTCTGGGTGCTCGTGGTTACATTTCTAAACTGTTCGTCTAAATCTGATGTATTTTGCTGTGTTTTATTTTATTTTATTTTACATTTGTATGTTACGTCGTTCTTTTTCGTTGTCAATGATGCCTTTTCTACGTTTGCCTTTAAACAGACCCATCTGGAACGAACAAAAGTAATATCATACAGAACTGAGCATCCTTTTTTGCGATTCCTTTCAAACATTTAAATTAAAATTGACCATTTAACATAAAACTTTGTAGCCGTTGCGTTGATACATACTTTTATATTTTTAGCTTGATTTTTCGAAGAAAAAGTAGAGCTATTGCACTCGCACCGGCGTCGGAGTCGGCGTCGCCGTTGTTGTTGTTGTTTTTTTTCATTAAGTCAAATATCTCTGTTACTCTCAAAGCTATTGACTTGAAACTTAAAATAGTTATGTACTATCAAAGTCTACACAAAGGGAATCAATCCCTATAACTCTGATTTGAAGTTTGATTGAGTTGTGCCCCTTTTTGACTTAGAATTTTTGGTTAACCCTTTTGATAACATGAAATACTAGTATCTTTGTTACTATCAAAGCTATTGACTTGAAACTTAAAACAGTTATTTACTATCAAAGTCTACACCAGGAGAAATAATCCCTACAGCTCTGGTTTGAATTTTGACAGAGTTACGCTCCTTTTTAACTTAGATTTTTAAGTTTTATAAAGTTTTCACTGGCAAAGCTCTAATTCAGAGTCAAGCACTGAGACAAGTCGAGTGCGCTGTCTTATGGACAGCTCCTGGTAGAATAATACAATTTCAAGCATCAAATTACAAACATTAAAACGAAATAGATATTACATTTCGAGAACGAAAACGCTTTATACGAGTGTTAATCACTCAGGAAAAGAACTGGTCAGTGGCTCCGACTCTGGACTTTTGCGCCTCCTCCAAGGCTTTGGCTCCTCCTCTTAGCCAAAATTGATGATAGAGGGGTAAAACCCGCCATTAAAACACATAAATAATTCAGATTTAACATACCATTATGGGAAAAATTTGTACAATGTATGTTTACCCTTATATGTGTAAACTGGGGCGAAATATATGGGTAAATCTCCACTTTTGGTTCGAATTTGCCCTATTTTCCAACTTTCAAAAGTTCTCACGTCAAGGAATGCATTTACCTTGCAAAACGGCCTGCATGTATAAAAAGTTTAATCATTTCTGAGTGGAACTACATCGGCTATTTTTTAAAAAAGGACCTTACATTTATCTGAGAAAGGAAACAATCAACTCACCCTTCTTCTTTGTTTACATTCTGTATAAAGATCCGGTCATTAGCGCCTCCTCGGAAGTATCATTGGCTCTTTTTTCAACTCATCTCCTCAAAGAGGACGAGCCAGTGTTTACAGGCCGTGATATAGTGAAATTGTCTAGAGAACACCGTTTGTTAATCCTCATCCTGTCTATGTTATAGCGAGTAAGATATAGAACAAAAAAAATGGCAAAGATGTTTCCGTTTGTGAAGAAAGTACCAAATTGTGCATGAATTACTTTAAGGTATCTAAAATCCTACAAGAGGAGGAGACACGCTATATCTGCCCCGGAACCTCCTTTAAAATCAATTTAAAAAAGGGAGGTAAAAAATGTCTTGAAAAAAATATTTTTTCCTTTAAATTGAAATTTATCTATAAAGTAAATGTTTCGTATGATCTAACCATGGATAACATATCTCTAAAATAGACAAACAACATTTGTTGTTGACAAATATACGAAGTGTACCATAAAATACTCTTAGTTTTCAAGATACATACTAAAAAGGGAGTTAATCAGATTTTACTGTGATATTTAGTTTCAAAACTGCGTGTGAAAAGATGTTTCTTACGAAGAAAGCATGAAAGTTTATATTTAAATATTATAAATTATACTGGATCAGAAATGGACTACATATACGATTTGATGGCTTGAGTATACTAAAACATGAGGCCCCAAAGGGGAACTACCTATTATTTATTTCAATTAAATATATCTAGAACAATTTCAAAAATGTTAATTCATCACCTTAACCAATTGTAATCCTTGACACAAAATGACGCGTGCAAAGGGTCCTCCTTCTTTGCTCTGTAGGGCTTCATTCCTTCCTTTTTACATTTAGTTTGCTGAAATCACATAACAGATCTATCCTTAACATATAGGAAGCATTTTTCACAATAATATGATAGTATGGCAAATTTTTTATGGAAATGTAGGTCATACAACTTGGGGTATATTTTTTAGTTGATATTGTAGTTGGTTTGTTTGACTGAAGTACATGACCTCCAATTTTCTTTTGGTGTTATTTTTTCAGCACTAATATTCTTTAAGAAAATGTAAGCTACAGACATTTAAAACGTGTCCTGCTCTCTGCTGTGGCCATTTGAAATATGTTAATTTTATCTAGACTAAAGAAGGCCAGCTATTAGGTATGGTCATACCTTAATGTCTTACCCGAAACATGGCTTCATATCGAGGGCTTGGCGCAAAACTATTGTATCTTGTTCTTTATTTATATACACTTACAATAGTTTTGCACCAAGCCCTCGATATATAAATATTAGAAATGTGAACATCAGGTAGTTTAGATGTTTTCATGCTGTCAATTTTCTTTAGGAACTAGACTTTTAACTGGCACCATTTACTGACTTACAGCTTGATACTTTTGTTTATAATGTGGTAAACCTGGGTTTTGGCAAAGAAATATTTTGCTTTTTGTAAATATCTAAATAAATAGTTTAAGTTACCATGTTCTTTTACCATATATTAAAGAATACATTATGACGGAGCTTTGCTAAAATATTTAACCTTACTGAGTAAAAATTGTTCGTGTTATTCCCAAAAATATACCTAAAAATCTCCCCGACTTCGAGAAAGTTTATCAGCATAAACCATTAAATGCTCCCAAATACATATTTTATATTTTATCAAGGTATCTCCACTTTCAAGATGTTGTAAATTTATGTCTTTACATTTTTGTAAAGTTTGAGGACATGAAATTATGAAGCTTTAGAGTAATCTAGAAAAAAAATATTCTGTTGTTTACATTTTTGCTAGTCAATTTCACATGTGGCTAGAGCTGGCCAATGAAAATATTTATCAAAAATATTCAGAGATATTGTTCAGGTCTGATACTTTACTGTCATGTCAAGGATATTAATTTTTAGTTATGTGAAATTTTGTAGATTTTTTTAGAAGCTTTGTTCTCTTGTAATACTATAAAAATGGCCCTTAGATGTGAAGACTGATTTTGGCAGCAATATTGGATATTTTTGGGAGAATTTGTGTGTAAGGTGTAGTTTTTCTTCTAGTTTGTGTTTATGTAATTGGTATTTGATGACATTATTCTATTTCTTGCATTTGGTGAGAAAGGTTTTACATATTTGGGAAAATGTCATTGACCAGTCGCATTTTTGGTGCTTTTCTATAAATATGGGCTTATCAGTTATTTTTTAGTTCTTCTAGTTTACACTTTTGGATTAAACACTTCTCTTAGTTAGGGAAATATTGGAAATTTGGAGCCAATTTTAGGAACTTTGGACTTTATATTTTTATTGGGGAATAATTTAGAAATTTGGAGTTTAATTTATTTTCTGAAGGAAATTACTGAAATTTATGAGCATTTTATTTGGAATAGTTGTGGAATTTTCTGATAATATTGACATATATTTCAATATTTGTATTGGTGTATATATTAATTTAGTTCTAAGTTTATTTGTAGACATAATTTAGATCTTTGTAATTGTGAATGTGTGGTTATGAGAGGACCTTTGATTCAATAGATTTATAAAACTGGACGTACTCCTAATTGTGTTTTCATTTAATATTTCACACAGTTATGTGTTGATTATTTCCAATTTATAATCTAAGTGGTGTTATAATAATTAAACTTATTATTACAGCACTTGGCATTATAATAGCTTTGAAATAGCCCAGAACGTGGCTTTATAAGGAATCTGGCTTTTCCTTAAATTAATTAAGCCAGTGGTGTCGGCCATCCTGAACATTTACCCCAAAAACTGGAGCAATAAGAACATTGCCAACAACCAAAATTTTTACCCAAGTTCCCGAACGATTAACGTCCTTGGAGAACGGTTTACCCCGGGGGCTGGGGTTTACGACAATAACATTACCATTGTTCCAAAAGTGTGAAGTCACAACATGTGGTGCACTAACTTGTATGCGACATGGTACACATTTGTTTGTCGCAGATGCATAAAAACAAAACCACAAAGGAATAATGTTACGAGCAACCAATACTGATACACACTGTTATTTTCTACAGAAAAACAGTTTGCTAGTTGTTATCAGTGTAGCTTCATTTGGCCGTTCCAAACAGTTCTGGTACATGCTGACTAATACCGTAGTAAGCCGTCTTTCTGACATAAAAACAAGGACAAAAACCCAACAGGAAAAGACACATAAAAGAAAGTAGACTTTGACTTAAAGCTTACATTCTTTATAATGCATTATCTGGTTGTGATTCTGTCTCAATGGTTATGCCGTGTTAAAAGATTCAAGAAGCGCACATGACAAGTCGAAGGATATGTTATTCTATCATGCAAAGAAATATCAAAATGAAGCCGGAGAATATATTTTCTTCATCAATTAGACGTATTGAAAGCAACCCCACAAGAGATGTTCACGTATGTAGCAAGAAACATTGTATCAAGCAGGTTGTAGACAGGCATTTATAGCATACATTGACATTGCTAATCCTGTCAACTGGAAATGGTCAAGAGAACTGGTACTTGGCTTTAATTATGTAATACGCTTCATAAATAGCTGCTATAAGTTTGAGGAAACTCATCAATGTAACTACAAGAATACATACAAAGGCAGATATAAATGTATCAGGCCAATCCTGTGTACTTAGACATTTTGAAGACATGTGTGCTAGAGAGTGAAATACTGGCAAATCTATTACAGTTTTAGTTAAATATCGAAAGGGTTGTAACGCCTAAAATTAAAAGTTGTTTGTTTAGGGTAACTTGATCGAAACTTTTCTTTCAACGTTTGTAAGTTCACGAAAATCGCTTGGGGTATTACCCTAAACAAGCAATTATTCTAGGACTTATAACTGCGCAACTGAGAGGTATTCCTCATACTGTATTGGACAAATAGCACATACCAGGTATGATTAGAACTAGGTTGGCCTGCAATAGTCTTTTTTACACGTGCTGAATGAGCTCCATTGGCTATACCGGGATGCAGAGTAAACTGAACTCTAACCCACAAGTGCCATTTTCTGAATGATCATTTCTTTATCAGATACATGATGTCATTGTATAGGTTGATTTGGAACCTAAGACAGAAAATACACTATTTCGTTATTTGTAAAAGGGTTAATATGCAAGATAATGGTAGCTCAGTATTTTTAAGGACTAATCAATTTATCTTTACCTTCAAAAATTTACATCTAACTCTATTTGGCATGAAATTCTTTATTTCTGTATCATATTTTTTTCATTTCATTTTATATGTAACTATTTGCGTTTTTGGGGTGTCTGCAGTAAAACACAGCACTTTAGAGATGTTTATAGTTATAAGCTCTGTGGAGGGGTTCAGTGAGAGAGACCGTCTAGTGGTAAAGGTGTTGTCAGATCAATAGGAAGGTCGTTGGTTCAAACCGTACAAAGGTTAATCTATCATACAATACCAGTGCTCTTTTCAAGAAAACGGAATTTAGACTGATTCTAAAACTTGAAATCTTAATCAAATTCAAATAAATTAGTATCATTGAATATAGTATAAATTAGCAATTATAAATACAACAATACATTTAGTTCACATTCCATTTTTTGTTTTTGTAAAGAAAGCATTAGGATGATCGTATGCTTTAGCTTGAAGTCATTAATTGTTTTGAAAAACATAAATTATGTTTTGTATATTACGTTTTACATGAATTTAAACTAGATATTGAATTACAAGAAAAACACAAAATAACCCCTTCTTTAGCTGCTCTTTTGAATGCTTAATAATACTTTTCATAGGGAAATCGAACTATCGGTACCCCTTGTACAGTAAAAGTATTGTAAAATCGATTATATGAATTACAGTATGTACGTATATGTGAACTTGTTTTATAAAATACCCTTAATGAACCACAAAATGTAAAGAATGTTTAAATACTAAAGTTAGATTTGTTTACCTGAGTGATATAATATTCACATTTTAAAAAAAATAAAGTCATCCTGTAAATGAAATTTTTAAACAATTGTCCCCCTTTTAGGGCCTCATCTAAGTCATTTGTCAGTGTCCTATATATTAAATGTGTATAAAATGTAACTGAATAAATATTATGTCTATAATATTTACTTATTAAGGTTATAAATTAACCTTTTGGACATTGCTTTCAAAAATATATGATTAAAATAAATAAAATATAGCTCCCTTTTTGGGCCTCATTTTAAGCAAATTAAGGCTAGCGAACTGCATGTCTCCTCCTTTTTTACCAGTGCAATGGAAAAGTAATCTATCTATGTTAAATGCTATGCATGATAACACAGTCGTGCATCTAACAGTGCTGAAATTGATTTCTTTGAATTTCTCATATTTCTAGATGTTTTTCCACATATATATATGGATAGCAGAGATTGTTCTCTTTCCAGCAGTCGCCTTTTCAACATATTTTACCTTGTGAAATTCTGTGGGTTTTGACTTTTTAAAAATAATCGTCTGTTTGTTGACAAATTTCACCACAGAAAATGTCAGACTTTCCCTAGGGCATTAACTTATTTGATCTTTACACAGTTTTCTATTCAGATTGTTAATCCTTGTGGCAATTATGCATAATTATGTATGCTTTTTCCCTGCGTAGAGGTAAAAAGTGCTTAGTTTGCATGGGGTACTAGGTCAATAGCCACCTAAGCCTACAGTAAAGTCAAAAGGAGTTGCCTCCATTTTTTCCAAATATTTTACCCGGGGTCATTTTTATCAGCTCAAATAACTTTTCTTCCGAAAATGATATCTAATTTTTTTTCAGTCTACATACTTTGATACAGTTGGCTACACATATATCTAGAATAGATAGTTCCTACTTGAAGTTGTATTTTTAGTTACACTGCCTACTGTATATATTCAACACATATTCTAACTTTTCTTTGCGGATTCGTAAAAGTGTATACAATATATTTCAAGGGAAATAATTAATAGATATTTAGAGGGCAGAGGTTTTTACTTATCAACAAACATTATCTTTTGTATTTTCTAATTAGGAAGAACTGTTACAATACAACTTATATCAGGGTTAAACTGGATGTCTGCCAGGCCTACTGCTTACGGAAAACAGCAATATTGCACCTTTTGTCAATGAGTTTTCAGAAGTGTCAAACATTTATGATCCGATTATACAGTGTAAACAAGCGTATATCAAGTTGCAATACAACTGTAAAAAGACATAATTTCCATTTATCTGTTCAAGTTACCATCAACATTAATTATTGTAAAGATATTTACAAAGAAAGTCATTCTTTGTCTTTTGTAACATGACTGTTTTTAGTGATATAAAAATTAAAAATCTAGGATAGAGTTACAGGAAGCACAGAGCACATCAAACACGGTACGAGTCATTCATCATAAAGTAGACCTGCCGGGAAAAGAAACTGTAACGGAACGGTATAAGAGACGGGTTTATTATGAATCCATCAACTACTATAAATATTTGTTCGCCATGTAAAATATATACAGGTAAGTTTCAATAATTTTGTATTATATTAGGGGTGATCTAGAATTAATGAGATTTTTTCCTCTTAACATTATTAAATATTCCATATAGCAATATAAATAGACTTAGCTTTTCGTTGTGTGCATGAAACTTTTGCCAATTGTCTTCTGAATACCATTTTTCCGGCCGTCATCGTAAATTCTGACTAGGGACAAGTTAATATATATTTAGTTAATAAAATTATCACCGCTTTGAATATATAAATGAAAATGTTTAAGTTGACAATTTGATTCACCCTAAACATGTTTTTCAAGAGACAGTGCACTTGGAATTTCTACAGCATACATTCGCGTTTAAAGAAATTATAAACAAAATCTATAAACACGCATTATGAAGAATTTAGAAATAAATACATACATCGTAATACGGATGAAATACTCGGCGTGGTTACTTTTGTGGTTTAAACCTATGGTATACATTCACATATAGTATTTATTATTGTACAACTAACATCGTTGCCATAGCATAGTGATTAAACTCACTGAAATCATTTTCAACCGGACACAAGAATAAACACGGTAATCTTGAAGACTTTAGGCTTAGGCAAAATATTGTCTACATACTCACAGAAACACTCGTCCCAAAATATCTGATATCAGTGCGGTATAAAATAGATGTTCCGTATTCTGAATTCGAGAAAGGAACTTGCAACGTCACTATTACGTTGCACTGCATTTCTGACATAACCTATTTCCCACAGTAATAGAACCTCTATTTAGACACACTTCATCCACTTTAAAATAAAACACATTTGTGCAATAAACCATAAAATTGATATTCTGTAGAAAAGAACAAAAGTTAAATGACAAAGTTCGGCGCCTGAAAACCAAACTTATAATTTTCTAATAAATTGTACAAAAATCTTCATGCATATTCAAAAATTTCACGAATCAGTTTTGTCTTCTATCATCGCACAAACGAAATATCCGTTTGAAATGCCTTATCCTGAGTAATCATCACACCTCCTAACAGTTCATGGATAAATCTTTAAACTGTATTAAATTTTTATAATGATTAATCACCTAAACAACCTCAGGTTTGCACGATCTTTAAGAATGAGATTCGAAGAATACGCATTTTCATAATGCATTATAACAGGCCAAATGTTGTTAAATTGCACACGTTTTATTATTGTATAAAATGTAACATTTAAAACGTTACACATTTGTTTTACACAGGTTTTTACCACTTTCCTTTTTCATGTTAACCTTATTATTTTTAGATAACAAATAAAGAATGTAAAAATCAATCATCCCCATGATTAAATGATATACTTTCTGACTTACTCATGTTTGACACTTATCTCCTTTTTTTTCATAAGGACATTAATTTTGATAAAAGGATAATTATATACGAGTACAAATTTGATGCGAATCAGTGTTGCCATGACGTTGTTCGAATTAAAATCTACTGCGAAGGAATATTAAAGAAGCAGGCACAATTAAATCTCTCGAGAATATTAGAAGCAGACCAACTGTAAAGGTTGTCTCTCAAAATGCAAAATAAATGTGTACACAAATTATAATTCTTGGCATGTAAATTCGCCTACGTATTGCATAAACAAAATAAATAAGGAAGGACCTCATATTTCTATTAAATGATAGCATTATTTTATTATATCAGTATCATAACAATATTGCTTATCTAATTCACATACATATCATCGTGCTGAGAAGATTGTCCGGATATGTTACGTAATTAAAATCTGTCTGACAGATATATACGTGACGTAGTTGATAATTATACATACAGCTTTCTGTCAAAAACAATATATATCATATCAAAAAAGCTGGTATATATTTATATGCAAGTGTCACTGAACTTGCAGAACTCCATGAGAAATGCAAACATATAATGTATTTATGATATTACAATTTACGCGAAAGGCAAAGAAAAGTATGTTTTAACTATTCGTGTAAAGCAGAACATTTAAATAAAATCTTCTCCTAAATTGTTAGCAAAATAAGCATGTAGACTAAAGTGTATCGCAAATTTAAACTTGAACTCACATCCTTATAGGTTGAATTATGGAGGAGGTAATATAAATATAATAATCACTCTACTGCGTACCTCCATGTGTGGATTTTTTCATTTTATAAATTTCATTACTGAATGAAACAATTTAGATTTTTCACGGTTATCGATGTTTTCTCGCTGCGCAGGCGCAATAGACGCTCGGTTCACGGTTCTCGTTTAACTTTAACGATATCCTGTCTGGCATGCAGGAAATATGATTGCGTCCTGAGTTATCATCACCGGTGTGAAACGTCAAAGTGTAATTTCTCTTTATGAACATAATTTCCTGCGCCGTGTTTCGATACTATTGCAGTGCTGCAAAATTAATTTAAATTAGTTAAATAACATACATGCAACAAAGTGTAAAACTGGTCATAAAGGATGTTGGAAGACATTCATATAACAAATATTAGTATTTTGATTTGTCATCAGAATCATTTTACAGTAAAAGCGAATGCACTCCGTGATCCGAGAGGACTAAAATATATAACAACACTGAGTCACAGAACAGACAGGCTGTTGCAGCCGCCACATGACACTTAAAAATACACCTATTTTTTGAATGACGCAAGCACTTTCAGAAAATTGACAGTATCATCTTCTTTTGGTCAGACATTTCCTGAGATCCTTGTAGCATTCTTGTAGATAATACAACATCCATCCGTACAATGCCTTAAACAATTAAACATACTGACATCTGTCATTCTTTAGGACTGCACGATAATTTGTTTTATATTGTGCTAGGCTATTATCAAAATCAGTTTATTATAAACGAGCAGTTCCAGTTGCAACCATTTAAAACTAAGATAACTTAGTTTTTGAAAGACTTTACCCAATTCTTAAATATTAGTTTGTTAAATCACAAGAGATTTTGCGCCAAGCCATTGTTTTTTTACAAATGAGTCTCTTGATTTTCGTGTTTATTTTCAATTGTCACACTAACATCACTTTGACTGTGATTCAGGTATTCATTCAGTTTCAAACGTCTACAAGTGACATCTAGTAGAGACAAGTAGAAGTCTGATGCTTTGCTTCAAGGTTGCCGAAAGGATGTTGATTTAGAATTTGTAAGGATTTCTCTTTTTCGGTTAAAATGCATTAAAATATTTCAGAATGAAGGTTGATTTTCTAGCTTGAATAAAACTATTTTATAAGAAAACTGGATACAACTAAGGGTCAAGCGATAATTTAATATAACAGATTATCTTTCAAGATGTGTACTATGAGCATGCTATACAAACCGATTATGTGTGGTTTTTCCATCATTGAAATGTATTAAAGTACTCGGAATTATGCCTATTTCTGTAATCGTTTATACGAAAAGAGAAGAAAATTACTTTGTATCATGAAACTTATTACGGGCCTCGTTCTGAAACTATTACTGTTTCATTCAGCAATATCCATAATAAGGTTTTCAATGAACATTTGGGCTATAATTTGCTCTCCTCCACCGCTCCCCCCCCCCCCCCCCCCCCCCTCGCCCCCTTTAAAAAACAGGGGGATGTGATAATTATCAAGCCATGATTTGTGAACAAACACAATTAATCTGTGTCTGCTATTGTTCTGCTACCTTGCATCCTGTGATTAAGGGTCATCTTACAGAAATTGTCAATATTAACAGTAAAATAGTTACTTTTCTAAGTGAAATGTTATGGTCTATCATTCATCAAAACACTAATCATTTAAACAGAGCAGATTTATAGCTACATGTTGTTCTAGAGATTTAGTGAATTGTGTCACCTGTATTAAATGTTTTTTTTTCGGAAGAGGCAGAAGTTTTGATATATATAAGTTAGCAAAAGTGTTGCTTACAGCATATTGTGAACATAGGTATCTGGAATTATTCAGGTTTATGCGAGGTACCAAATTTTTTTTTGTCTAAAATCATCATTTATTCGTTTGTAATGCTATCAGTGCTACAGGATATTTAAATAAAGAAATGGAAAAAATTTATTGAACGATTTGTCATATATTTTCGCGATTTCCGGTGATGTAAGATAAAAGCCGTTTTAAAGGAATATTATATTGGATATGATTGCTATAATTTGTTATATTAGATTACTTGAATAATTCGATAGTATTATCAGAGAACGATTTTCCTGCTGTATTTCCTGTATTTTGCTTTAGATATCGATTCTTGTGTTCTCTGATAATTTTTCTATTGAGAATTAAACTGTATAAGAAACACCAAATGATTAATGACTGTTTGTCATTAGATGTTCTAGATGTTAGCCAATATAAATGCAAAAGAAACACCAGATCAGTTCTTGTATAAATACTTCACACATATTACACATTTGAAATTCAACAAAAAACATTTCGAAATGGTCGCCATTTTAATGAGTCAGGCGTCAAAACATTGCTCAGTCGTGGGCCCGGAGAGAGATACGTGGATAGTTAAGTCTTCTGCATCTCTCAACAAGATGATCAAGGTGTTTATGTAAAACACTTATTTTTGAGCTTACGAACTCTAAATGCCTTTTTCGAAATACACTACGTAGAAAAATGGTCCTTTTATTTTTACCTTCTGAGAAACTCATTACTGAAAAGAACTAAATATTTAGAAAGAAGTATTTTGGAGTAAGTTAATGCATGTTACAAAGAGCTTGGACAATATAAGAAGCTGTAATGCATTCTATCTACATTAGATTTATGTCTTAATTTCTCGGAGTACCTTTAATTATTCACAGATGAAACATGAAATTACTTCGACATTATTCTTGCCTTTGCTTTAGTTCTCATAACACATACTTAGTATTTTTACCGGTACTACAAAAATATATTCTACTTTTAATTTTGACCTTTTTTATCTTATTCTTGCAAGCAGATCGGATGTTTCTATAGATATTACTACACACATTAATGTCTTGCTGATGAACATTTTCCGAATGAAAAAATCTACAGCTTGTGCAAGACTTTCAATTTTGTACGCGAAATGATGTACGGGGGAGATGCATCTTTTTTGTTCTTGTTTTACTCTCTCAGAATCATTAATGGGAACCGAAAATCTAATTTGACAAATTTAAAAAATAACGATGCATGGAAAAATTTGACCTTGATATTGTTTGTAAATTTTAATTCAAGTCTGACTTTCTTTGATCCGGATATTTTGAAATAATGTTGTTAGTTACACAATTTAACATGTTGCTTTAATCTCAAAAGCATGTTTTACTAAACTTTCGAACTAAGATCATCATTGAAATCGTGAGTTTAGCTCATATCATCAGCTGCTAGCTGAAATCGTCCGAAAAATATCGCTAGTAAAATAACTGTATTATCAACCTCCTTGTGACATGGAAATTCAACTGATAAGAATGGTTGTTGAGTCCAAACAATGCAGATAAGTTTGATTATCATAGACATTTTACTTTGTTATGCATAAATTTTATTCGTAACACAGAAAAAGACCTTGATAGGTGATTACATATCTGTTCATTTTGTATTCCAGTTAGATACATGGCTGATTACTAATAACAGGATAACTGCCATGGTTCCCAGATATTTGTCATTATGACGAAAGATACACATAAAAATGCTGTCGATGACTTAGGTTTTCTATAGTTTTGAAATGTAGCCATGGTCAATTGACCTCTGCAGTTTCAGTTTCACAGCATTATGGAAAACAATCGCGGTGATAATGTTTTGATGATGATGGTGGTAATGTTGTTAATTTCCTTATAAGTATTATTAATTTTATTATGAACTCAATATGTATACGAAAACATGTAAAAAGTTGCAACGATAACGTGATGACAGAAATGGTGAAATGATTATGGTTGATAAAAGGGGCTGATGAAGTTGATAATGTTGACACTGTAAGAATTCTCAGTGGTAGCTGTACTAATTATAACAGTTATATTTTCAGATAGGCATAACGTTGAATTATATACACATGATATACATTTGTATATGATAATATCATTTAAACTTGACTTGAAAAAAAAATCATGAAAACATTTCTGTGTAACATACCTGTAAATTATAGATACAAAAATTCAAGATCGTTTTAGTTCCTCTGTCTGTGGTATTATAACATTCTCGGATGTGATAGAAACGCGATTTTATGTGGAAAAAAAATCTTGTTATGACTGACATAATCACCACTGGGACAAGAGCTATTTCGTAAACCTTAGTATTATCGATTTAGTCGGACATTTCACGGGATTCTTGAAAACGTTTTTGCTGATACTTAGTCTATATCCATACACTGTCTGTAGAAGTAAAACACTTCGATATCTCTAGAGATACTTAAGGAATGCAAAAGAATTTGTTTTATGATGTGTATGGTTGTTATTAGAGGTAGGTTACTGCAACCGTACAGTTCTGTCTAGTGAATTTATTCATGATCATGTTAAGCCAAATCTATGTTGTAACCTGATTTAACTTGTGAAAGAATTTGTTCCTAAATGTTCTGTGTAAGGGGTTCATCCGCTATTAACCATAAAAATACATACAAGAAGTCACGATATCACATTAGGTACGAGGGTTGTTGAAAACACGTAGACATTTGCTGTCATAAGCCGCCTATTGTGTATAGTGCAATGTGAAATATATGATTTGATATCCACAAACATTAGCCTTTAACATAGATGGCGATTTCAGCGGGACAGTGCGAAGAAGGGGCTGTCTCATTTTTTTACAGGGGGCATCTCAAAATAATTTAACTTCGTTAAATCTCCTTTGAACTTTCCCTTCCAACATCCAAGCATGAAAATCTTTCCACTATAGATTTGAATATGCACCCATTTTATGCCTGAATATGTCTTAAGTTGGTGTGAGTTCATAATTATTTTCTACAGCATAGGAACAATACAAGAATACAAGACACAAAAACCAGATATCTTTTTGGAATGGAAATGATTGTAAATGTTCAATGTGTAAAAGCTGAATTTCATTGTTACTTTTACTTTAGTTATACAGTCACACCTTTTTCATCTATAGGACTGCATACCTGTACATGTTTTGAGTTTCCCTGCATGATATTATATATTTTTATTGCATTGTCTTTCAGTTTATTCTTATTTTGTACTTTTCATTTGTGCCAAATGCATGTACTCCTGAGTTGCTGTTTTGTTTTCTTCCCTGTAGTTGTAGTTCCTTGGCTTTTGTCTGATCCTGAGATGATTACTTGCTTTAGCTTTGTTTTAAATTATGCATCTCTTGTGCTTTTTTTGCTGGTTCAGTTTTTTTATGTTTCTCTTTTATGGCAGGTTTTAGGTCTTGACCTAGAACAACAGCTACATGTAAAACATGTGTTTTAATTTATCATTATTAAATTACTTTTAAATTGTTGTTGCCATGTCATCTTATGTTCTGTTATCTGCTAGAAATATTTTTAGGTTCGTCTTACAAACTAGATCTCTTAATGCTTGTAGTTCTTGTAATTAGTGTCTTTCTTTTACAGCTTTTTTACTTTTGTTCCTTATTAATTTGTTAATACATAGTCGATTCAAAAGCACCTGGAGTAATTGTTACTTGTCTTGCCGACTCAAAAAATGTTGTATTGTTACTTGTCTTGCCGACTCAAAATAAATTTTATCTTATCTTACGCGTTTCTAAATTTGTAACTAATCTAGTCAGTATATATACTGAACTTCCCCCACTGAAGCCACCGCGCTATGAAGTTCATCTCGTTCCAGTGCTGCCTCAATATCTATATACATAATATATATATTTCTTCTTCCCATGAAATCAACCGCTTCAGAAACAGATGAAAGGGATTTAAGTGGCTCTTCCGTGAATAGAGACAGACGTTGGACTCTTGAAAGAAAGGAGCTAGAGGAAGTGTACAATATGTAACAAAGAAGAATGTTTATTTTTGCCCCAAAAATGGCCCAAATTCTAAAGAGTTTTTAAACGGAGTTAATTCCAAGTTAATTCTTTATTCATCAGTATTTTCTTCTGTTTCTATATAATTCACCCTCAAAAGTAATTTTACGAATTTAATGCTGTTAGAGCATTAGAAAAATTCAAAGATCTACACCAGTCTAATATTTTAGGATGATGATATATAAGACATAAATGCTGCTTCCACATGAAATAAAAGCAGCTAACTGATGACTTTAATAATCAACTGCTAAAGCTGATACCGATTTTAACGGCACATAAACGTTAGTTAGTGTCTCATTGCCTGCAGTTAATCTCACATTACTGATGGCATATTTTGCATTTTCCTATCACGCAGTATCAAGTTTGATTATTGTATACCGGTTTTAGACCGGTGCATAATATATTTAAACGATCCGTTTTAGGTAAAACAACAAAACTTTCAACCTTGATTGGAAAATACATAATGAATATGAAAATGATTCTTATTTGGATAGATTAGACTAATATAGGGTTTAACATAATTATGTTGTAACTGAAAGGCCCAGCTTCCACTAACATACAAGACATACTGTTTTATTCGTGGTGTTTCGTACACTAATATACAACGATAAACGAAAGATTGCACACATGTAACTACTTACTCCAATTAGCAAAATAACCATGCAAAGGGAAATTAAAGCGGTTATCTCAAAATTAACACTAGATGATAGACAAATACAAGATGAGAGAAAAGGGTTTTATTAATCTGTGAAACAACTCTATTTACTAGCTGCTTCAATAATCTTTGAAATATTAAGTGTTTTGTCAATCATTACGATAACTTTACATGCGACTGAATAGATGTTTGACGTTTGTTTCTTGAAGGAGATACATTAGAGTCGGCGATATTTCGAACTTAAAAAAAGTTCTAAATTTATCGGTATGTGTGACGCTGACATTTTTTGTATTTCACCAAATGATCAAAGTCATAGATTTGATAGTATGTAGCCATAAAGGCTATAAAACAGTAGAACACAACAGCAATCGTACAGTGACACATGAAGGTCTTACAACTTTTTCACTGCTTCCAAAGTATCCCCTCATGAATTGTATCTTCCACTTCACGTCTTATCGTAAGTACATGTATCCACTATTCTATGTTTCCTAATATATTCAGTAAAATACCTTATAACTAACAATACACATTTTGTTTCTATGAAAAGATTGATAAATGAAAACTTTTTGTTTCAGCAATATTTAATTCCTTCAAGGAAATCTGTATAACTATGACATTTCATAATTTTCGATTTGTTTCGGGTGTGTATGGGCAACGGTCAAGATAAAAAATACTGACGATCCAATCGGATCGTCAACTGTATATAGTGAATACATATTCTAAATTTGCTTTGTGGATTCGTAAAATTGCATACAATATGTTTAAAAGGAAATAATTAATAGATATTTAGAGGGCATAGATTTTTACTTATCCACAAACAATATCTTTTGTATTTTCTAATTAGGAAGAACTGTTACAATACAACGTATATCGGTTTTCAACTGGATGTCTGCCAGAACTACTGCTGAAGATTATAGCAATATTTTACCTTTTGTAAATGGACCAAACCTGAGATGCTTCTCTTTAGGCTGCGACACGTCTCTGAGCTAGAACCATAGTGCTACCGTACATTGGATTGCACTTTTTTCTTTATCGTACATTAGGTAATCTTTGTTGCAATAAACATTATGTCATACATTCTTTAACTAAAACTGGGTTTTCCTAATATAATTATATAACAACAATTTATGATTCCATTTTAAAATGTAAACAGGCGTATACATGTACCAAGTTGCAATACAATTTGCAAAAGAAAAAGACAGAATAATTTCTTCTGTTCAAATTACCATCAACATTAATTATTGCAAAGAAATTTACAAAACATTTATAGTCATTCTTTGGCTTTTGTAACATGGCTGCTTTTAATAGAAACTGTAATGGAAAAATATAGCGGACGAGTTGATTAAAAATCCAGCAACTACTTGGGAAAAATAGATAATGGTGAATACTATAAATATTTTTCGCCATGTAAAACATATACAGGTGAGTTTCAATAATTTTGTCTAATATATGAGGGGTGATCTAGAATTAATGAGAATTTTCCTCTTAATGTTTTTAAATATTTCATAACAAGAAGTAAATTCTGACGCGTGGCAGGTCAATATATATTTAGTTACTAAAATCACCGCTTTAAATAAATCAATAATATGTTGTAGCATAAGTTGGTAATTTGATGCACACTAAATGTTTTGTTTTTTCAATAGATAATAAAATTGGAATTTCTACATCATAAATTCGTGTAAACAAAGTTTATGAAGAATTTAGAAATAAAGACATACGTGACCTTAATACGTTTGAAATACTCTACGTGGTTATTTTTGTGTTTGTTTAAACCTAGGGTATACACCCACATAAAGTATTTATTACTGTGTACAGTGTAGCATCAATGCCATAATACCGTGTTGAAACTCGTTGTATTCAGAGAAATTGGACATTTTGAACTGGACACAAGGATAAGTACATTAACTGGGTAAGCTTGAACACATCATCCTTACGCAAAATATTGTCCACATACTCACAAAAAAAAAAAACTGGTCTCAAAATATCTGATATCAATGCGGTATAAAACAGCTGTTATCATATTCTTGATTCGGGAAAGGAACTTGCAACGTCACTATTACGTTTCCCTGCATTTCTGACTCTAACCTATTTCCCACGGTAGGAGAACCTGTATTTATACAAAATTTAAACTGATTTAAAATAAAACACATTAAAGTTTGTACAATAAAGCATGAAATATAATTCTTTTCGTTAAACTGTTTCTTCGTCACCTCCGGCAACTGATAATAATACGTTTACTTAATAAAGGAACATTTAGCTGAGATTTCCCGACAGCTTTCACAGCATAGAGAAGAAGTTACAGCCTTGAAAGAAGAAGTACGTTGCAGAAATGCTACAGTTGGCAAAGAAGTCGGACATTGATATTCAGTGGAAACGCCAGGGCAACAAAATACAGTACATATTTAACTGTGAAATTATAGACTTTTTGAATCAGGCTGTTAGGGCTATCGACAATTATAGCAAACCACAATATTGCCGATAAGTTCTTAATAAGGCATTGGAAAATGTCACCAAACGCCAGAAACTTATTCGCATCGCCGACAGCTCTGAGGGAGGCTGGGACACCGTCAATTGCTACACTTCTAACCCACTGGCTAGCGATTCCGAAGACAAATCTAAACTCAAGGCCGAAAATCAGGCTGTCAAGAAACGTAAATCAAAGTCGGTCAAACGTTTTCAGTCAGCACGTAAAGTACCTCCAGCTACTGTTAATTCTGGGGCTTTGTTCAACTATCCTTCTGCATTTCGTAACTACACACCAGAAGGGAATATTTCAACTTTTCCAACAAGGAGGAAGGCTTTTTCGAAGTTCCGGCGACCGTCGCCTAGGGCTCATGCTTCTCATGTGGCTCCTTCGAACACTTCCGACGTTCGTGTCCCTATGCTACAGGGTTCGACATCGACATATCCGGTCAGGTTCCCGCCAAAATGTAGGGAGTCTCAAGATTACACTATGGAAGATGAGTATTTTTCACATTCTTTTAGTTTCCGTAAAAAAAAGCAGATTCAAAATTGACAAAAGAATATGAATCTGGACAAAAAGACATTTTGGTTAGCGGTCGCTTGAGAGATAATTTACCTTTTTGACAATCTGTAGGTGCAAATTATTTTATACTTGATATTATTTCACAAAGCTATAAAATACTTTTTTATTCAGAACCCGCGTCTTCATTTTTATGCAACAATAAATCTGCATTAAACAACAGCGATTTTGTAAGTGAAGCTTTATCAGAATTAATGGATAGAAATTTAGTCGAGCTATGTGACTGCATTCGTTACATTGTTAATCCGCTCACAGTTTCAGACCGGGATAACGGTAAGAAACGTCTGATCCTTGACCTCAGAGTAGAAAATAAACATTTATTGAAGCAGTATTTCAGGTATGAAGATATCAAAGTCACGTTATCTTTTTTGGACAAAAAGTTTTGGATGGTTAAGTCTGATATACATTCAGCTTATCATTTTATTGAAATTTTCCCTTTGGGTTGTTCATGGAAGGACAAAAACGGAATTACCAAGTATTATAAATTTTTAGTATTACCATTCGGATAATCTACAAGTCCGTATCTATTCAGCAAAGTTACAAGACCATTAATTTCCAAGTGGAGAGCAGAAGGTAAAAAAGTACTTATGATTCTATACGAGGTTTTGGGCGCGATTCTAGTTACGAGCTTACTTTATCTCTTCGGTTTTCAGTCAAACAGGATCTCATGCTTTCAGGGATTGTTCCCAAGTCAGACAAGGCAGTCTGAAAGCCAGCTAAATCCCCCGCCACTGCTATGGATAGTGGAAGGGTAAACCTTTGATTTTAGCTGTAACCTTGACTTTGAACTGACATGGCTGACTCATGAATTCTGCACAACGTCTTGATGAGGTGATTATTTGACCCAAGTTTCATGAAAATCCTTCAAGGGGTTTAGGAGATACAGAGCTGCAACCTTTGACCTTCAGCTGTGATCTTGACCTTAAGTTGACATGGCTGACTCATGAGTTCTTGATGAGGTGATCATTTGACCCAAGTTTGATGAGAATCCTTCAAGGGGTTAAGGAGATACAGAGTGGACACAAAATGGAAGGCTCAAACATTCGACCCTTAGTTGTGACCTTGACCTTGAGCTGGCATGGTTGACTCATAATTTCTGCACATCGTTTTGATGTGGTAATCATTTTACCCAAGTTTTATAAAATTCCTTCAAGGGGTTTAGGAGATATAGAGCGGACACGAAATGGAAGGCTCAAACCTTTGACTTTCAGTTGTGACCTTGACCTTGAGCCGACATGGCTGACCCATGGGTTCTGCATATCGTCTTGATGAGGTGATCATTTGACCCAAGTTTCATGAAAATACTTCAGCAGTTTAGAAGATATAGAGCGGACACAAAATGGAAGGCTCAAAACCTTTTACCCTAAGTTGTGACCTTGACCTTGAGCCGGCATGGCTGACTCATGGGTTCTGCATATTGTGTTGATGAAGTGATCATTTGATCCAAGATTTATAAAATTCCTTCAAGGGGTTTATGAGATATAGAGCGGACACAAAATGGCAGGCTCAAACTTTTGACCTTGAGTTGTGACCTTGACCTTGAACCGACAAGGCTGACTCCTGGGTTCTGCACATCGTCTTGATGAGGTGATCATTTGACTTAAGTTTTATGAAAATCCTTCAAGGGGTTTAGGAGATATGGACCGGACACGATTTTGTTACGGACGGAAGGACGGACGGACGCAGACCATTCCTATAATCCCTCCGCCACGGCGGTGGATTAAAAAATGTATTTGGGTACCAGTACAATATTTAAATTCCTAGGAAATGATATTGATTCAGTATCTGGAATGATATCCATACCTCAAACTAGAATTGACAAATGTCTTAAGACATTGGATAATTTGTCACATAGCACGGTGAAACACAGCAGGGTTCATGTTCGATCGCTGGCTAGTTTTGTTAGTTAAGTGATTTCAATGTCTATCGCCATAGATAAAATTTCTCAAATTATGACCAGATATGTTAGTATGGACATAGCTTCAGTCCCTCACTGGGATTATTATGTATAATAAGTGTCTCCAGAGAGTAAGAACCAGTTAGAATTCTAGAAAAGAGAGTTACCTTATTTGAATTCTAGAAAGCTTTTTGGTTGCGTTTGTTTTACAAAACTTGTGTATCCAGACGCAAGTTCTCTAGCTTACGGTGGTTACGAAGTAAGTGCATATAATAATATAGCACACGGTGTGTGGTCACCGGTAGAGTCTTTACGGTCCTCCACATGGAGAAAACTCGTGGCAGTTTACAGAGTTTTGAAATCTTTAGATCATTTACTACGGTATCAAAGAGTTAAATGGTTTACAGACAAGCAGTCAGTGAGCAGATGGTTTATGATTTGCAGACTATAGCTTTAGACATATACACATTTTGCTTTGATATTGAATAGATACCTAGGTCAGAGAACGAAAAAAGCAGATTTTCTTTCTAATATTTGCGACTTTGATGACTGGGGTATTTCTTATACCATTATGTATTTAGTACAGAGTAAATGGGGCCCGCTAGAAGTTGATTGGTTCGCCTCTGATCACAATGCTAAGTTACCAGTTTTTTTTTCTAGATATTGGAATATTAATTCAAGCAGTATAGACGCATTCACAGAAGATTGGTCTGGGAAGTTCGGACTGTTTGTTCGACCGATATCATTAGTTCATAGAGTACTTAAGAAAATGGTCACAGATAAAGTTCAAGGTGTTCTTATTACTGGACATCTGCTAACTACTGGCCAATTTTATGCCCGACTGGGGTTTTTACAAACCATGTTCTTGAATGGATTCATTTACCAACAAAATAGGATTTTTTTTGTAAAAATGGCAAAGGTATTTTCGGTAATAAGGGTTTGTGTTTTAATATGTTGGCTATCCTATTTAGTTATAATACGGGGAATTAATTCTGGAATAATAATTTTAGTTAACAATTTTATCCCCCGTTCCTTTAAAAACTGAATTTTGCATGAAGGCAATATATTTGTTTCACGTTCGATATTTTATTCCGGATTTTTGCCGGACAGATACTAGAATATTCACTAAACATGATTTATCGACAGTCATTGTATTCATACAACTGTTTAATGTATTTATGTTTTGTTGTATTGAGAATAGTATCGGTTGGCTTTGCAGCCATAATAATAGCCTGATTTTACAGCCATGATCATAACTTGGCTTAGCAGTCATGAGAACAGCCTGGCTTTGCAACCATGAGAATAGTCTTGCTTTGCAGCCATGATAATAGCCTGGCTTTGCAGCCATGATAAAAGTCTGGCTTTGCAGCCATGAGAATAGCATGATAATAGCCATTATTGGTAATAATATGATGACATCATCATCCGATAATTCATACTGATGAATGAATAAGTTCTGACTTACATTTTAATTTTCTCATTCTTGTTCTATAAGTATAGATCATAACATAATGATAGTACGAACTTACAGTGTAAGTTGGTCGTAAGAATTAGAAACACTCTACAGGAATATCAAGCAGTAGTAATGAAATGTGAAATGTACATGCACTATGTTTCATGCATCCAAATGATATTTTTACAGAATTTATCTAGATTATACACAATAATGTAGAATGAGTAATATTCGCAAAGATTTTATTTTCTGTATAATTTGCGATTAGGTTGACAGGTGTCTTAAAATCTCTCGAGAAATTTTAGAAGCAGCAACAACTGTAAAACGTAGTTGTCTGTCAAAATACAAAATAAATGTGACGCAAAATTGACCAAGTCTACATTTTACAATTTGACTTTTGTTGGCTTGACGCATTGTTATTAATAAGCTGTATGCCAACTTTACGTTTTTTTGATCATGTTAATATAATTTTATTTGTGCAAAACAAGCCCGTGACTGATTTTCTTCCTTGCAAGAAATGTGCACAACCGGGCAACTAAAATTGAGGAAAATGGCATTTACAGCATACTTCACACCTTTTGACTGGATTATCTGGTCTATTGTAACTGGATAAAATCAATTTTCACTGGTACGTTGAGAAAACGACCGTTTTCATGTACAAGAAATTCCAGACCCGTTACGTACAACGATTTTTACGGAAGACCATAAGTGACCCAATTTATTACATCACTTTCGTTTTTTACCAAAACATAAAGCTCATTTAAACAACAAATTACACAAATACCATAAAACACGCACTTTTATGAACCTCATTACAGTACTGTCAAAAGTTCGCTATCTTGAATACCAGACCTTCATATTTCAAATCAGACATTACCGAACTTTTTATCACAGACTTTGATATATGTTCAATATCCTTTCCAGTTTGTAAAACATACAAATTTGTTAATATTTTTGTGCAACAAGTGAACGAATGATTTTTAAACTTGACAAAAGTAAGACAAACAAAAAATAAAAATTGAAATAAATAGTGACACAGTTTAGGTATAAACGCATGCCCTGAAAAATTTCAAAGGTCTTTAGTCCTGGGCCCAGTTGTTCGAAACTTTAACCAGCTGTTAAACTAACCGCCGGTTAAATTTTGATTCAAAGTACTATTCTTGGTGAGAAACAGTGTCTAGTATGATATTTTAATTTTATTGTATAGATTTTTCAGTGTTCTATATTTTTTACTCGTACATTTGTTTTTCTAAGTCTTCTGAAATGTCGAAAAATAACCCTAAAAGTTAATCAACCGTTAGCTTAATCGCCAGTTAAAGTTTCGAACAACTGGGTCAAGAGCGTTTACCATTTTCTACGGAGAAAATTAAGTCCTGAAACATCCTGAAATCTTATCAGAGCAAATATTAAACTTTGTATTTTTGTAAGTTATGAATAGGATTTACTTTTGACCGATACAAACTTTTCCTTATTGCCTAGTCAAGAAGTACTGACCCTCACAAATTATACGTTGCATTACGTTTTTTGCATGTCAAATCGTCTACGCATTTTATAAACAAAATAATTAAGGAAGGACCTCATATATCAATAAAATGTTAGTATTACTTCATTATATCAGTATCATAACAACATTGTAATTCACATGTATATCATCGTGCTGAGAGGATTTTCCAGATACGTTAGGTAATTAGAATCTGTTTGACCGATATATATATATACGTGAGGGAGTGTATAATTATATATACAGCTATAGCAACATTGTTTCCTGTCAAAAACATAACATATCATCCCAATATAGCTGGTATTTATCTATATGCAAGTGTCACTGAACATGCAGAACTCCATGGGAAATGCTAAGATATAAGGTATTACTTGACGGTTTATTAAACTAGGAGTGAAATGGACATTAACTAGTCACATATCGCACACATTTAAAGGCACTCGCTACAGTTTTTCCTAACGGGTCGATATTTACCCCAACACCGTGCCAATTTGGTTGTGTTTCTAATCGATGTAGGTATACAGACACTAAATAGAAAAATGGCGCGAAAATAAAATGGTAGTCGCATAATGGTGGATACAAATAGTCCTTAGTTCTTTTGCTGTGTAGTGCTACTTTCCTTATTTTCTTTGCAATATTTTTGGTAAAATCACATGACAGATCTATGCTTGACATGTAGATAGCATTTTGATCATGAAATAACACCATGACAAAATTTTTCATGGAAACTTAGATTATACACCACCAGTATAATTTGGGGTCTCATTTTTTAGCTGATTTTGCAGTGTGTGTGTTTGACTGAAATTATTTTTCTTGCATCAAACATGACCCCCACTTTTTTTTTATTTTTATTTAGCACTGACAATATTCTTCAAGAAAATGTAGTTTACAGACATTTAAAAAGGGTCCTGATGTGTGCTTCGGCCATTGGAAATAGGTCAATTTTATATAGAATAAAGAACAACAACTACTTAGTGTGTTATAACTTGTAGCTCACTACAGAGTTGGTGCGGTCTTCTGCGCATGCCCGGAAGTGATTATCTAATGTCGCGTACGGCAAAAATTCGCAAATTATTGTATGTTCGCATGCATTTAATGTACAAAATGTATAATATACTGACTAAAGGTTATGGTAAGTATCACCATGGTTACAAAATATATACATTTAAAGTACTTTTAATTTAAATTGCTTCAATCCTACATATACTGGAGTCTGTTATTTATACCAGCGCTCAAACTCTGCATTCAGTCACAGCTGTTTCTAATCCCGTATCGTACATTCGTAAGCTATAAGTTTTGTTCGTAAAAAAGCGGAAACTTTCATCGTTCTATGCCATCAAAATGCTTCAGAAACACCTTAAAATCCGCCTATTAAGAAATCTGCCGTTTGATAATTTTATATATATATATTTCTAAGTCATTTGCTCAAACACTGAAAGAGTATTCCGTACCAACCTGCGTTGTATAAATGCCCGCCACACCCCACCTCGTTGTAATTTGATTTAAGCGAAATTTAATATGGTGACCTATCAATATTCTTTTTGTTTTAGATTAGGTAGACATAACCAAAGGTATGTGCAGAGTTTGATTAAATTCTATTATGTGAAACTCGATAAAATAGCAGAAGTACCAACTTAAAACTGACAAAAATATGCAAAAATAGCCCTTGGGTCTGCTGAACAAGTATTCCTTTCTTTACAAAATCATGTTCTTTTGATTTCTTTGAACATGTTTCAAATAGATATATTGTTTTCCGTTATAAAAATGCTTAGATAATCAAATTTATGCTGATTATTGAACTTAACTGAAATATATTTTAGGATTACAGAAATTTTGAAAAATGTTTAAAATAGCACCATATCTAGGGGCAAATTAAATTGAAACAAAGCTGGTGACCTAGTATTTTCATTTTATTTTTCTATACATCATAACATGATCTTTTAATACAAAACATTTCATCAAAATCTATTATTGAGAAAAAAAATACGAAACTGTAGCGAGCGTCCTTAATCATCTTAAAATAAGACGAATTACTAAGCAGCAAAGTTGATTAATTATTGTTTTGCCTTAAAGTGAATTCCTGCCACTGTATTTGTTGTTTGGAAAACAATTTATATTACTTCCGCGTATTTTGTTATCCTACTAGAGTCTTGGAAATTACTGATGCAAAACTTACACATCACATATACTACACACATTTTTCTGGTAAAATTTTCTCGGAATTACACTATACACACACAATTTGTATACTATATTACTGAAAAAGAAAAAGCAAAATGAAGATTATGCAATCTTAACTTCTTTTAAATCTCAGAACGTACTGGGTGACCTCAGATATATAATATATAAAATTTATGCTGGTTAAGTTATTCATTTATCTGGGAGAAAGGAGTCTTGCGGTCTACAGCTTATAGATGAAGCTAACTTTTATGTAATGGATAAGTGACAGTATGCGAGAAATCTAAAACCAACTGCGCTGTATAAAAATCACTTTGTCCATGAATATCTTGCGGTATGCATATTTTATATATTTCCAGCCATGCATGGACTTCATCACTATTTGCTTCATTCGTGTTCCTGAAATTCTTACAAATATAATTTGTACGCATTCTGATAATCTCAAAACGTCTAAGGATTTTTACAATATGTCACTTGTTGCTTTATTTACATGCATTCACCACGAAAGTTTCATAAATGATTGATTTATAATTATTTTGAAACTGTTTACAATATTGTATCAAAATGTATGCAATGCGACACGTCGTCAAAAAGTGATCTGGTTCAAAATTGAGAAATACTTCCAAGGCAATTAAAATCAAAATCAAAAGTTTCTCAGAATGATGTCTGCTGTATTTTATTTAATCATATTAAGCACTTGCAATGTCTGTAATTATATACTAGAAATAAATTCATTTTGCGCCAGTTTGCTTTACATACTTTTATATATCAATCCACGTCATTGACATAAAGAGTTTTGATATGTTTGGACGTTTGTATTTGTTGTTGCGATATATATCAGTTGGCATGCTCTTTTAATAAATGTCAAATGGCAAATATCATTAAAATGTGTTATCAAATTGAGACAAAGTAATAACTAAATTGTGACCTAATATCAAAGAAAATATAAATTAAATAATTATGATATACTCCAATAGACGTGTACATTATATGATGAATTCAAAATGACTCTACATACTTATTTAAAAACTAAAACTGTATTGATTACTCGACATAACTTCAATATTTCAATTTCAATTTATAAGTGGTATTGCCTATGTTTTTCAAATAATGCAGATTATTAGTACAAGTATTACAAGTAACATGTTGCATTTGACATCTTATAGAAGGATTCAAATAAGCCTTCTTGCGAATTGCATAAAAATAGACAAAATAAAATGTATTTATTTGCAAAGACAATAAAGCACTTAGGCTAATATAATTTCTACAAAATAAACTGTTAATAACACATACAGTCAAATGATATGTCAGTAAGGTACATTATGCTCAAGATATATTGCCTAATTCAATATGAATACATGTACTAACAAGCTGTTTATAAAGTAAGTTACTATTTGGTATATATACGATCTTTAAGCACTTTTACATGTAACATATAATAGCATTTGATAATATGCAGATTTTAGTTTCAAAGTTTAGACAAAACGATATTATGGAAGGGAATCTCCGCCAGGACATGCATGCTGCTGCTAAATGATATTGCTGTGTTATTTACTTACATATGCGTTCTGCAACATTGCAACTGCATTTTAGCGCATTTTAGCGCAATTTAGTATACACGGGAGACCACTCTCGACAGCAAATTCACGTGTTCGGTAGTTTCCGTGGGATAAACGGTGAGAGAGTCTAAACTTACCTGTGTATACTTGTGTTGTTTTCGGTGGAAATTACGTCCCTGGACAGCTGGAAATTAAGAGTACTTTTTTACTAAAACACCGTTCATGGTTCACTGATTTTACGGAAACTGCCGGAAATTCTGGTTCCCAGCTTTCTACGAATTTCATATTACAAATGTTAAAGTCGCATTTAATTAACTTAGTGCTGCTTAGTGCTTACTTAGCACTGTTTTCGCCTTGCACAAATTTCAATCATTGCAATACTAAGAATCCATGAATTTAAAGTAGGCACCTACATAGAAAAGGTCTACAACAGAGACCTATATATCAAAAAAAAAAAAAAAAAAAAAAAAAAAAAAAAAACGGGCAACAACTAAATGTTAACATGCATGTGTTTTATATAATGGAGGAACGATTTAATCAATTTCAGAAAGTAAAACGTACAAAACACTTAGAACTTGTTCACATAAACATTTTAATATGCCACAGAATGGATGCACTTGCCATGTGTAGTTTGTTAAAAGTAGGTGCCCGCCCGAGCCTCAAATAATTCTCTGAATGACACCTGATAGTCCTCCACTATGTGTCAGTGTGACGTTAACCCCAGCAAAATAAACTCATACAAACAAAGTACCATAAAGGTACAAACGAAAGCAAATAGTGTTAATCAATTTTTAATTTGATTTTGAAATGAATTCAAGTAAATAAATCACGTATTAACTGCACAAAACGTCATCTTGTAAATTGGCGCATGTTCTTTTCCTGAGGCGATAAGTCTTCTATTTTTGACTTTGGTTTGTTTTTATTTTTACTTTTTTCCCACAAAAAAAACAAAAAACAAGATTCATAAAGATATATATATTACACACATTTTGGCTTGTCATTTTCACTTCTTTTTTTCGTAAAATTCAAAGACATACTCAATTTTAAATTTTCGATCGCGTCACATTCATTATGAATGATACGATCAGTTTGTAATATGGAACGATGTTTCATTTCGAAGTGTCTTTGAAATTATATGTATTAATCCCCTTGAGATAATTTAGGAATGATCAATGACTTGGTTAATGTTGTGCAAGAATGATTATTTTGAAGATATAGTTGTAACAAGTATATAATCTAACTACACCATGAGTATGTCGCGAGTATCAAGATAAGGTAAAACTATCAAGTTTGTAACAAAGACTAAATTTTATGTTCCTTAACACACAGGAGATTTTGTGTCTTTGTATTTAAGGAATGTGCAAAAGCTTTTATTTTGCAACTAACGAAAGGTTTGGTCATCACCACGACCGTTACTTTACTGAATTACTTTGAAAAGTCTTCAACGTTCAATTATTGACTGGAAAGAAGTATATAAAGGCATTCAAGTTAAACATGTCTGACTCGGCTTATTTTAGTTTAAATCATTCAATAAAACTAGATACATTGTACATGTGATAAATAACATTTATTCTATATAACTGAACGCTTCTTTTTAAGATCCAAAGTGATGCGAAAATACAAGAGTGTTTAAACATATCACTTGAACAAACTTAACTCAGAAAATGTGTCTTTGAATGCAAACAAATCTTTATCTCCAATGATAATACTGAAGAAGCACATCAAAGACAAAATCTTGTAAATTTCAATAAGTTCTAAGATAAGTATTAAAATAATAATAAAAAACTAATCCACTTTTCTAGTTATTATTCAGACTAAGACTTTAATACTCCATGTAATATGATATAAACTGATTCATACTTTCATTGCCAGAAGCCGTGTATTTAGAAATTTCGAGAACATGAAACTGGATCTTATTGCAGGCATTCGTCCTACGCTAGTTTACTAAAAATCTAATAACTTGACATCTTATTTCAACTTACGTGTACATGTACTCTTGCCATTCGCGGTAAAGTTCCCAACTTCTTTGTCTTTATAATGTCTTATTTACAAAAAACTGCCAATTTATTTCTTTCATTATTTTGTACACTGGTTGAATTTCTTGCAAGTGTACTTTTTTCAATGATGAACATATTTCCTGTGCATTAATATATATCCGATTCAAGTTCTATTCCGCTACACAACTAGTGTACAGAGAAATTAGGGTTTTGTGATGGTTTCCTTCTGTTCCTGTTGCTATCTGAATTATCTCGGGGAAATAAGTTAAATGGTAAATCTATAATATTATTTGTTCAGTCGGATATTTCTCAGGCAGATGTTGTAATGGTGTGATTGATGCTATATTAGTAGTCTTTATAATTATTACTTAATAAATTATTCATTGCAGAACTTCAGGCAGGTGACTTGTTTGACGTGTATTTTGTGAAATGCCATTATCTGGATAACGCATATCAGTTACTTATATACTTATTCTGGATAGGTTACAAGTAGGGTGTAACAATGTGAACACGTTTTCTTGGGCTAAAATATTGTCAGAATAATTTGTATATTTGATGTATTGTTAACGTAACATATAAGCACAGATAGTGCTTGACTCCCTTTTCATGTTGTCATTGCTATAATTATTGTTGAATTGCTGTAAATAATAGGATTTGGGTCATTTGTGGCTGATTTGGGTTCATTATGTTGATGGCTGGATCCCAGCATCACACATTTTGTTATATACAAAAGGTAAAGGAAACCAGATAGTTGATAGAGCAGGTACTCGTTGTAAGACACTATGTATAAATCTGGACCAATCAGAAACAAGTTCTATAAATAGCACGTCTGCTGGGGGTATAAATAGGTAGATGAATGATAGAGAGCTCATTCGGTATCCAGCGGTTGAAGAAGACACATCGAGGATTCAACTAATAATTTATCCCAGAAACCTTGAGAAGGAGACTATTGCAGTCACCCTGTCAGGGCGGATAAATTATTAAAAAGAAAACTTTGGAAGTTCTTAGACTAAAGAAGAGTAGCAGAATTTCGATAAGGTTTCGAGCTATAGGGCCAGCGCATAGGAGCTTTACCTTAAAGGTAATTGAATGCTATAGAACGATAGCATATATAGGCTGAGCATCGGGAAGCTGAGACAGAGACCCAGAGTTTGGTAATCTACTGAGATAGTAGGAGAGTTCCAGCTTATAGACGGTTCAGCATTATTGGCGAAATACAGCCAAGGCATCGGGGATAATACCTATATGGTAGTTGAATGCTATATATGATAGCATATAGGCGCTGAGCATCCAGGAGTCAGGGCAATTATATAGAGTTTGAGAGGACAGAGGCCGAGCATCTATGCGATAGGACTCGTATGTTGTTGATTCAAAGACATTGTCTGACGGGAACTTCAACAAAAAGACTAGTCAAGTATAGAGTCTCCAGCCTATAGGAGTTTGAGCTAATCATTTTTAATTAAAGATTGTTAGTTTGAAAACATTTAGTGATTTGCCTGATCCCTGAAATTGTCTAGCTCATAATAAGAAATCATTTACGAATCATTGGTACACGAATCATTTAGGCAAGGTAGCCAGAGGGAAAATTCTATATATGAGATATTTGGTCTCACCAGCTCTACGTTTTAACAAAGGACAATCTACATCGTTTGTCAGCTAGTCTAAGACATAGTCACCTTAGCGATTGGACCCAAACCATTGTTCAAGATACTAAAGGCGTAGGCACTTCCCTGGGTCATATAACCAGTATCCTGACAATTTGGGGGCTCGTCCGGGATCTATATCCAAGGAGGTACAGAGACTAGTGGTTTTGACGTTCTGTTGGTGTACCAGAAAGCGCTGTGACAGCAGGTAGTCTGAGCTACATACAATTGAGCTTTAGAGATAGTTCCAACTTAAAGTTTCAAGATGGACTACAATAAATGGGTAGCGATGGGTGAACGAATGGGCTTTTCGGGTTCAGAGCTGAGCGATTATGTGGATAGAAAGGAAAAGGAGTACACTGAACGCGAGGAGCGTATGCTGAGACGGGATGAAGACAGGCGGAGGTTTGAGGCTCAAGAAGCTGAGAAGAAACGACTTTTTGAACTTGAACAGGCCGAGAAGGTACGGCATTATGAGGAAGAACAGGCTGAGAAGAAAAGACTATTTGAGATTGAACGTTTGAGGGAAGAACGAGCTTTGAAGGAACAGGAGTTGGAGATGCTTAAAATAAAGGCTGATGCCGGAGCTTTGGGAGTTGATAAAGGTGCTGAGCATTTGAGCAGTAAAACATTGCGGCCAAGGCTACCAAAGTTCGAGGAAAGTAAAGATGATATGGTTTGCATACCTCGAGCGATTTGAACGGTTGCAAAAAGCCAGGGATGGAAAGAAGAGACATGGGCTGTAAGCCTCAGCTCATTACTTACAGGAAAAGGCCTGGACGTATACACAAGCATGCCTCCAGACCAAGCCAATGACTATACGGCATTGAAGAAAGCAGTTCTGAAGCGTTACCAGTTAACAGAAGAAGGTTTTAGATTGAAGTTCAGGGAATGCAAGCCAGAGCGTGGTGAAACTGTTTTTCAGTTTATGGCAGGCTGGACAGGTATTTCAGTCGATGGACAGAAATGGCAGAAGTTGACAATACGTTTGAAATGCTGAAAGACCTTATGATCAGAGAACAGTTCATCCAAACATGTTCCACAGACCTTGCTTTGTTCTTAAAGGAAAGAGTTGCAAAATCGAGAGCTGAGATCACGCAGTTAGCAGAACAGTACATTGAAGCGCATGGTGGTACTATAACCTCGAATAGGGTTTTGAAAAATAATTCCTCATCCAATAGGCCGCCACAACGTCTAAGTATGACACCTTCATC
Source organism: Mercenaria mercenaria (assembly GCF_021730395.1). Taxonomy (NCBI): domain Eukaryota; kingdom Metazoa; phylum Mollusca; class Bivalvia; order Venerida; family Veneridae; genus Mercenaria; species Mercenaria mercenaria. The sequence continues at coordinate 33,906,571 of NC_069371.1, read as the reverse complement.
TCAGCCCAACAAAGAGAAAGGCCAGGTTTTAAAAAGCCTGTATGTTTTATATGCAACAAGGAAGGTCATATAGCTAGAGAATGCAGAGACCTATCCAAGAGAAAAATAAGCGGTGCTGCTTTAGCTAGTAGGGGATCCTATGAGGAAAGACAGAGAAATAGGCATGGAACGCAAGATTCTACACCTATAGATTGGAGAAAGGAAGGCCAAGCCCAGAAAGACAGACAGTATGAAGACAGAAAAGTGTCAGCTTCATGCATAGCTGTGTCATTAGATGACAGAAAGGTAAAAGACAACATAGAAGATGGATGGCTTAAGTTAGGAGATGGACAATCTGTTCCGGTCATAGCAAGCACCTGTACCATTGATTCAACAACCGGTGGAAAAAAAACTTGGTGTTGAAGACAGGATATATAAGGGGATAAAGAAGTTCAAGTTTTGAGAGATACAGGTTGTGAGTTGGCAGCTGTTAGGAAAGATTTTGTATCAGAGAATCAAATGTTAGATAAGAAGTATCTTATGGTTGCAATTGATGGACGAACAAGGATAGTTCCTTCAGCAAAGATACAAGTTGACACACCATATTATACAGGAGAAGTTGAAGTCATGGTTTTGACAACTTTGATCTGCGATTTAGTTATTGGAAATATCAAAGGGGCTTCTGATAGACCAGACATTAACTGGAGTAGTAGGGATGGAAAACAGTCTCCATCAAAAGAAAATATTGTTGCAGCTGTGGTAACGAGAGCACAGGCTGAGAAAGAAAAACAGTCAATAAAACCTTTGATGGTCACAGAACCTAAACAGGATGAACTTAATGTTGAACGTTTAAAAAAAGCTCAGAAGGAGGACAATACCTTAGGAAAGCTGTGGACGTGTGCCTCTGATAAGAAGAAAATGAAGACAAAGAGTGGTTTTACATTTATGTATGAAGTTAAGAAGGATGTATTGTATAGAACCTTCGAAGAAAAGAGAGGCAGTATTATCAAGGAGATAAAGCAAATTGTAGTTCCAACTCAGTTCAGAAAAAGGGTTATGTCTTTAGCCCATGAATCAATAGTTGGAGGACACCTATCAATAAGAAAGACAGTTGATAGGATACAAACAAGTTTTTACTGGCCTGGGTTAACTAGTGATGTCACAAGGTTTTGTAGGTCGTGTGATATATGCCAGAAAATGATCCCAAAAGGAAAAGTTAGAAAGGTTCCATTGGGAGATATGCCAATAATGGAGACACCATTTCATCGGGTGGCTGTGGATTTAATAGGACCTATTGCTCCTGTTTCAGAAAAAGGAAATCGGTATATTCTTACCGTGGTCGACTATGCCACAAGATATCCTGAGGCAGTTGCATTACCTAGGATTGAGACAGAACGGGTAGCTGAAGCTTTGCTAGATATATTTTCTAGAGTAGGATTTCCATCCGAAATCTTGAGTGACAGGGGAAGTCAGTTTACCTCACAGCTGATGGAAGAAGTTTGTAGGCTGATCAGTCTGAAACAAATGTTCACAACTCCGTATAACCCAAAGTGCAATGGTTTCTTTGAGCGTATGAATGGTATTTTAAAGAGTATGTTGAAAAAGATGTGTCAAGAAAAACCAAAAGACTGGGATAGATATTTGTCAGCCGTATTGTTTGCATATCGAGAGGTTCCACAGGCAAGTACAGGATTCTCACCATTTGAACTTCTCTATGGCAGGACAGTCAGAGGACCTATGCAAGTACTTAAAGAACTTTGGACTGAAGCTGAAACACCAGAAACGAGAAACACATATGAGTATGTATTAGACTTACGGAATAGGCTGGAGGAAACATGTAAGATAGCTAGAGAAAGTCTTCATTCAGCACAAGAAACGTACAAACACCATTACGACAAGAGTGCCAGAAACAGAAATTTAAAGGTCGGGGATAAAGTGCTGTTACTTTTACCAACTAACCACAATAAGTTAATGCTTCAGTGGAAAGGACCTTATGAAGTAGTTGATGTGGTCAACAAAATGGATTTTAAAGTAAAAGTCGGTGACAAGATAGGGCTTTACCATATCAATTTACTCAAAAAGTACGAAGAAAGACAAGATATTTTTGCAGGATGTGTCGCCGTGATCGAGCCGATGTTAGCACAGAGGACTGGGGTAGTTGATGACGAAAATTTGCTCGACCTTGTCAGAATAGGAGGGTCAGAAACATATGAAAATGTACAAATTAATCCTCATTTGTCTGAAAGCCAAATTACTGAAATTAAGTCGCTTATAAAACAATATCAAGACATTTTTACAGAAAGTCCTGGAACGACGAATCTTGTAGAACATAAGGTCGAACTCACAACCACAGAACCTGTTAGAGTCAAACAATATCCCATACCATACGCGAAAACGTAATGAGGTTAACCAAGAGGTTCAACACATGTTAAACGCTGGAATTATTGAACCTGCCACCTCTGCATACAACTCCCCTATCGTTATGGTGAAAAAGAAAGATAATACAAACAGATTTTGTATTGATTTTAGGCGGTTGAATTCTATAACTAAATTTGATACGGAGCCTATGGGAAATGATGAAGATATTCGGTCAAAACTTCATGGAGATAAATTCTTCACAAAATAGACCTCAGCAAAGGTTACTGGCAGATTCCTGTCGAGAAGCAATCTAGGCACTTGACAGCCTTCACAACATCTGAGGGAAGTTTTCAGTTCCGAAAAATGCCATTTGGTATGATAAATTCTGGTGCTACATTAATAAAATGATGCGAAAATTATTGACAGGATGCAACATGCTGACAATTATGTGGACGATATTTTAGGTCACACCATAACGTGGGACGCACATGTCTCAATGTTACAAAATATTTTTAAGAGGGTTAGAGATGCAAAGCTTACACTAAAACCATCAAAGTGTCTCATAGGATATGATAATATTTCATTTACTGGGCATAAGGTCGGAAATGATCAGCTGGAGATGGAAGATGATAAATTAGAGCGTATAAAGAATGCAGAAGAACCTAAGACTAAGAGACAAGTGCGGAGTTTCCTTGGCCTAACTGGTTATTATAGAAAATTTATAGCATCATACTCGAAGTTGCAGCACCACTGACCGACTTAATCAAGAAAGGGAAACCTAATACTGTAGTATGGGAAGAACAACATGCCAAAGCTTTTCATACTTTGAAAACCTTGCTTACACAAGCACCTATTTTACGGTTACCAGACTTTTCACGACCTTTTATATTACAGTGTGATGCTTCAGATACTGGGGTTGGAGCAGCACTTCTTCAGAGGTATGAAGATGGACAATTTCCCATAGCATATGCCAGTAAGAAATTGCTCCAAAGAGAAAGGAACTACTCGGTAATTGAAAGGGAATGTTTGTCAATAGTTTTGGTGTTAAGAAATTTCAGAAGTATTTGTACGGCAGTGAGTTCATCCTACAGACTGATCATGCCCCATTGAGTTACATACAGAAATGTAAAGTAGAAAGCTCAAGAATTATGAGATGGGCATTGTTTTTGCAGTGTTACAGATTCAAGATAGAATCTATCAAAGGAACAGAAAATGTATGTGCTGATTATTTAAGCAGACAATAATGGGTTATTACGTTAGGTGTAACAGATCTTTAAAAAAATCAATCAAGAAATAGTAAAAAGAAAAAGAAATTTGTTTACAAATTATTCTTCATGTGTTTGAAAAACTGAAAGTATTTTCTTGAGAAGGGGGCTATTGTCAGAATAATTTGTATATTTGATGTATTGTTAACGTAACATATAAGCACAGATAGTGCTTGACTCCCTTTTCATGTTGTCATTGCTATAATTATTGTTGAATTGCTGTAAATAATAGGATTTGGGTCATTGTGGCTGATTTGGGTTCATTATGTTGATGGCTGGATCCCAGCATCACACATTTTGTTATATACAAAAGGTAAAGGAAACCAGATAGTTGATAGAGCAGGTACTCGTTGTAAGACACTATGTATAAATCTGGACCAATCAGAAACAAGTTCTATAAATAGCACGTCTGCTGGGGTATAAATAGGTAGATGAATGATAGAGAGCTCATTCGGTATCCAGCGGTTGAAGAAGACACATCGAGGATTCAACTAATAATTTATCCCAGTACCTTGAGAAGGAGACTATTGCAGTCACCCTGTCAGGGCGGATAAATTATTAAAAGAAAACTTTGGAAGTTCTTAGACTAAAGAAGAGTAGCAGAATTTCGATAAGGTTTCGAGCTATAGGGCCAGCGCATAGGAGCTTTACCTTAAAGGTAATTGAATGCTATAGACGATAGCATATATAGGCTGAGCATCGGGAAGCTGAGACAGAGACCCAGAGTTTGGTAATCTACTGAGATAGTAGGAGAGTTCCAGCTTATAGACGGTTCAGCATTATTGGCGAAATACAGCCAAGGCATCGGGGATAATACCTATATGGTAGTTGAATGCTATATATGATAGCATATAGGCGCTGAGCATCCAGGAGTCAGGGCAATTATATAGAGTTTGAGAGGACAGAGGCCGAGCATCTATGCGATAGGACTCGTATGTTGTTGATTCAAAGACATTGTCTGACGGGAACTTCAACAAAAAGACTAGTCAAGTATAGAGTCTCCAGCCTATAGGAGTTTGAGCTAATCATTTTTAATTAAAGATTGTTAGTTTGAAACATTTAGTGATTTGCCTGATCCCTGAAATTGTCTAGCTCATAATAAGAAATCATTTACGAATCATTGGTACACGAATCATTTAGGCAAGGTAGCCAGAGGGAAAATTCTATATATGAGATATTTGGTCTCACCAGCTCTACGTTTTAACAAAGGACAATCTACATCGTTTGTCAGCTAGTCTAAGACATAGTCACCTTAGCGATTGGACCCAAACCATTGTTCAAGATACTAAAGGCGTAGGCACTTCCCTGGGTCATATAACCAGTATCCTGACAAATATTTATTATGTTTATACAACTCGGTTCTAATTTTCAAATGTAGGTAGGTACGATAAATGATACTTAACTTTTGAGATTCATTCATTCATTCATTTTTTTGTTTAGTTTTTATTGAGATATTTGCTCTCTAAAAATGACAAAGGTCTGAAATTTATTTCAAAATCATTATAGGATATAGTAATATGAAAAAGGACACTGCCTCAGTCGGGAATCGATCCGACTTCAGCTCATCCCATAAGATTTGAAAAGAACTGTCTAATGACAGCACTGAAGGACACATGTTTTAATTCGGTAGTTAATATCTCATCCGGTATATCGCATGTTACCGTAGAGGGATCGATTCACTATTGGAATAAAAAACTGTGTTAAATTTCCCACATCTGTACTGATGTGCAAGACGTTGCGGTTCGAACAAGTTATTTGGACGCTTATTAGGCACAAGGAAAAGGCGTATTCTTCCAAAAGATTCGGAGTCAGGCGCTCCGTACACGTACCAGAAGGACACATTTTTTAATTCGATAGTATATAACTCATTCGATAAATCGCATGTTACCGTAGAGGGATCGATCCTGATTTTCGTCGGTGTGCGACGAAAATTGGTAGGATCGATTCCCTAGTAAGTTAATGCAGCTGTATTTAAATGTTTATGATCGCGTTATTAGTTTTGTAACAAGTATAAAATATGAAGAGTCTGACCGAGATTTACACCTTTAAAGAACAAACTGTTTCAGACAATGATATTTGTAATGCTAGACTGTACATTTTCTCAGAGCAGAACAGAATAATGTTTTGAATATATCGCACAATGCTATCGTCTTTGATACGCTGAAATAGGATAACATTAGTGGAGAACGATCATATTTCGTGACAAAATGATGTCAGCCATAGGAACAAATCAAAAAGACACGGATCTTACACTTCATTTTATTGTCGGCCCTGTTCTTTGAAAAAAACTACGTGCGTAGTCCGTCAGTTTGACACCAGGCTCCGAATACTTTATGAAATAGCTTTCTGTCGATGTGAATGATTAATAGTAATTACTTATATTACTGTTAAAATGTTTATGAATATAACAACCGAAAGCTGTGGTTTCAGATGACAATAAAATACATATTGTCACATGTTTGACGTCGTGGGAGTGACATAAAGCCATTATATAAAGTCAGTATTACACTAGTGTTACAGTAATAAAGCTTTGACGTTGACGTCGTTTTAACTATAGGACACGTTGGTCGAATTCACTTGGTCTATTAAAGGAAAAGACTAAAGAAAGAAGAATTTTTGATATTTCAGCAGGAAAAACTTACAAGTGATAAAAAGAAAACTACATTCGTGTATTAGAGCAATGAATTTATTAAACTCATTGAATAAAATTGATATTTTTTATTTAGTTGTACTCGATTAATAAATTCAGTATGAAAAAATACGTTTTCATAAAATCTATGTGATATTTTTTTACTTAAAACAACATCTGAATTACGATGTTTGCCAATAGAACTTTTCTTTCGAATAAAATCCTTTATAATCATAAAACACAACTAAGCAACATAATAGCAGTTTGAGTTGATTGAGTCTGTTCATGTAAACATAGACTTAAAAAAGTACTTCAAAGATCATTAAAGGTAATCAACGTTTTCCTGCCATGTATGTCATACCGTTAATACATAGAATAGGTGTAAATGCTGTCATTGTATACCTCTTATTAAAGGTAGAAACTTTGCTTCTTGGAATCAGATTGACACGTTTAATGTCAGACATAACTTAGCTTAATATGGCATAATCAAGATGAAAACCAACGTAAGCGGGGAAACGATACGAAGTTTTTCTAAACGCATGAATAGCCATGTGTTTGATACCATGAATTTTGAACCATTCTTACTTACTTACGACATGCCAGATAAGGTTAATGCCGAAACGCGTAGGTAATGTTTGCACAACTGTTTTTGCTTAAAACCACTAGAAGTATTGGAGTGTTATCTACTTCCGTTAAAACTTCCTTTGCTATTTAATCTAAAAGGTATACAATATCTTCGTACTGTCGTTATATGCACTTGTCCATAACATTATGTGCCAAGTAACTTGTGTGGATATTTCCGTATGATACGTTATATATAATATATATATATATATATATATATATATATATATATATATATATATATATATATATATATATATATATATCATATCCAGTAGATCCACTTAACTTTGAAGAGAAAATATATAGCTTCTCCCGGTAAAAAAGATTAAAATGTCGCTGCTGATTTGTGAGACATGAAAACAGAGATTTGTGTATATATGCAAATGTTGAACCAGTGCGAATGTGTAGTATGATTCGGGTGTGTATATAAGGCAGCACCGAAATTAATCTTATTGGGTTAGTTGACTTGTTGTGAAAAACGCACACGCTATTTTGTGCTTTTAGTCTTTATTGTGGTGGTGATTTATTCGTAAAAGTTCTCTCTACCTATAATACTTTTATTTATAATACATATCCTCGCAGATCTCACGTATGAGGAAGCTGTCTGTTCTGAATTTTGTTCTATCCCTAAATGCAAATTATCTTTATAAAATTCATTGTATTATCTAGGTCCAGTAAACGTTCAGGGAGAAAATGTATAGCTTCTCTTGTCCCAGTCAGTTAAAAAGACTATAATGTCGCTGCTGATTTGTGAATCATGATAACGGAGATTAGGGTATTTTTGCAAATGTTGAACCAGTTAGAATGCGTAGTACGATTCAGGTGTGTATAAAGCAGCATCAAAACTAATCTTAGTGGACTCGTGCACACGCTCGGTTGTGCTGCTAGTCTCTCTCTCTCTCTCTCTCTCTCTCTCTCTCTCTCTTCATATATATATATATATATATACACTGGATACAATGCTACAATTAAAACCGTATTAAACACATTTTTATTCATTAATTTCGTTCAATTACTTCGAGTCATTTAAGGAGATAGTTTTAAATACATTTTGCTCATTTGATTTGCTTTGACAAAACATGGAAAGCTTTTTCATGTCAGATCGTCATATCTTGTTTGCTGGGACGTATATTCGAAGTAATTTGATAACAATAACTTATGGTTTGGTTTTGTCTTTGCTCTTTGAAAAGTAGATTGCTAAATCAAAAATGTCATCAGTTCGTTTAATATTTCTCTTATCTTATATTTTTAATGCACTGATTATTCTTATATTCGTTCACACTTATATTTATCACAGAGACAAGATATTTATTTTATCTCTTGAGATAGTGATGGTAGCCGTTATAATTTGTCATAAACTGTGCCTTATCAAGTAGTAGAATGGCGGTTTGACATCGGATGTTGATATTAGCGGTACAAATCAACAAGCTACGCGTTTATTTCCCATGTAACAAGTTCAAGACGGGTGAAAATCAAGATTTATGACTCTATAGTATGCGTTATATTTTTGTTATATTTGAAAGTTCGCAGCGACACAATTATAGATCATATGGCGATTTCCTAGCTTTTAGCGGTGGATGAAGACCCCATGTACCCATTTCGGGCATTAGTTCATCACGGGCGGGCACCTGGGTAGAACCACTACCTTCCACAAGCCAGCTGCCTGGCTTTCTCACATTAAGAATTGTACGCCAAAAGCAATTGGTGAGGGGCAAGTGTTTTGAAGTCAGCGACCTTAACCACTTGACCACGGAGTCCCCCTTTCTTGGTTTTAACGTCAAACTGGTCTCTCTCTCTCTCTCTCTCTCTCTCTCTCTCTCTCTCTCTCTATATATATATATATATATATATATATATATAACCGGAATAAAATCGCTAAATTATTACAACATATGAATATATTAAGTTGAAAAAGCCGTAACGTTTGTCTTCATCTGGCAATCAAAGGGCTATAAAACTTGGATTCCTAGTGCAATCTGATTGAACGTTATGGGAACGCATTTCCTTATAGTAGTGACATTTCTAACATGTTTACTACAACCTATCAAACCATGCGTGTGCTATCACTCCGAACGAATAGAAAATTGAATCACTACATAATGTATTATGTATGCAAGAACAATGGGCTATAAAACTTGTCTTCTTCAATTAATCTGTCTGCAACTTGCAGGGTCACTTTTCCCTACTGCAGTAAACATTTCAACGATATTCAATTGAAATCCTTTAGACAGCGTCTGGGATATGTCTCCGAACGGACACAAATAAAATGAAAACACTTTATAATATTTGTAAAAAGGGCCATAAATGTAAATGCTGTCTCCTCAATCTGACTGAAACTTGCATAGTGGTATTTCCCTGAAGTAGATTACATTTCTACCCTGTTTTATTTCAAAATCCAAACTATGTCTTAGATTGTGCATGGACGGACGGTGACTATAGAAACTTCGAATCTTATTTATTTACCGTTGTATGATATTGTAACATGAAAAACTTCTAAACTCGTGCGATATTACATAATTAGTTAGCAGACGATTGCGACATTAGTGTGTTTTCCATTGACAAAATTATAAACCATACACAACGAAATATGATAACGAATACGGATCTAACCCTAACCATTACAATTACGTGCACATTATGTCTCTGCTTAAATAAGCTGCACGTAATAGATGTGTAACTTCAGTGAATATCTAATCGTAAGTATATATAATAGTCGCATAAGAAAAGAAAAGATTTTAAAACCTCCATTTAATATCACACGTCTCTTGGTACAGCTTTAGCGATTACTTTAGGTAAATTTTCAGCATGATCGTGCAATATTAACAGACAGGCTTCAAACGAAATAAACCTTTTGTTTTTGTTGCAATAAATTTCGGCATAAATATATTAATTAAACAATTTGACTGAAAAACGAAAAAGAAGTATACTTTAATTTTAATTTTGAAGGTGCCATAAGTATATCCGAGTGTAAAGGAGAATTTACGCTATCTATAAGATAATAATGATGACATTCTTAATAACCGCATACTGACACACCTTTGAGATCCATGAAAAATGTAATACACATTTCTTAGAAAAATATTCAACATTACCATAGAAATTATGATAACTATAGTTGTAACAAAAATATTACAAATATCTTCGTCGATATAAAGTACATGTAATTCAAAACGATAATAAATACGTGTTTTCATAATGTCTCTGCATGTCGTATTAGCCCAGTTAGCATCGAATTTTAAGCAACGGTTCTTCTAGATTAATAATTCTCCCTGTCGGAGGCAAGTTGTATGTATTTTCGGATGTTGTTACCTTCATCTTAGATCAAAAGCCCTCAAAACAAAGCAGGGACCATCTATTGAAAACCTTCTTACGAACATAAACAGCCAAAGCGTTCACTAATTGTTGAATAGAAACTATTTGCAGACTCGGGGTCACTGTGACATTTACCCTTAACCCTTAGCCTGCTGGCGGCAGATGATTCTGCCTTTGCGACCAGTCATCCGTGCAGTCTGATCATGGTCTGCACTGTTCGCTACTCAGTCAGTAAATTTTCAGTAAACTCCCCTTCAAATGATAAATGGTACTGCCCAAATTAAAAGATGGACCAGTCCATTATAGAAATTTAGCATGGTAAGGGTTAACTGACTAATCTTCTAAAAGGTAGGGATCATCTACGAACCATAGACAATCATTCAATGAAGTTTTACGATTGTAAAACGGAGCGTTCTTGAGTAACTGAATATGCAGTATGAAAGGTTTTCAGTATTAAGGTCATTGTTACCTTGACCTTTATTATCCTAACCCCAAAAACAAAAAAAAATGGTAATATATGTCACTGTAACTAAACGGTCCTATAAAAATAATGCAAAATGTCTCTGCCGTTTGTTTAGACATACGGTGGCTCTATCATAATACCAATTTTAACATCATTAAAACTACAAAATATGTTGATCATTCTATAAACAGATGAGAAGAACAATACTCGGACTAACTGTTGCGAATGACTGAACGTCGTTATAACTACATATATAATAATTATCTATTATAAAGCATGGTTCCAAATTGACAGGTGATATTTAGTTATCTGATTAAATGTAATACAATACTTATGAAATTGTCATTTATTTCTGAGCAATATTCTTTCCTGTAACAATGCTTATCGTTTTAATGCATACGGAGTTTGTTGCAGGCTGTGTAAGTGGGTTTGACAAAATTAATCTCTTTTAACCCTTAGCCTGCTGGCGGCAAGTAATCCTGCCTTTGCGACCAGTTCAGACCAAGATCAGCCTACACATCAGTAAAATTTCAGTGAGCACCCCTTGAAATGATAAATGGTACTGTCCAAATTGAATAATGGACCAGTCCATTATAAACATTTAGCAGGGTTAAGGTTAAGAGGGAAAAGACATGTGACTTTTTTACTGAAATCGGCTACTTCAACATAAAGTAATATTCAACGTATTTAAAATTTGGAAAAAATTCAGGAAGAAATATTACGGTACAGTATTCGTTAAGAACCTAGCTTATAAATTATTTTTATAGTTAGTTTACAGCTACTACTACTATCAATTATAATAATAAGAATACCTTACTTTGACGAGAAAACTCATTTGAATAATACGCCAGCCGTCCATTAGGCTCTCAACAAAAAAGCATGATAATTATACGTAATACTATATAATTATTTTAATACAATTAAAACTGGTGGCATTTGGTTTTCCAGTGGGAAAATTAGACGATATCTCTGGCCGAGAGGTATTTCTTTTTGTCAATAGGGAGACATGGAATTTAGGTAAAAACATATGTATGAGGTATTTGTACGGAAGAAATGTCGGGGTTTTGTTCAAAACTATTTAAAACATATTTCTGCAGAAAGATTTCATTCATTTATTTGTATATTATAACAGATATTTTTAGGAAGGTAGACAAGTACACAACTGACATATGATACTACACCTACGCAATGAAAACGAATTCTTATAAACGAAAAGTATTTGCACTTTTAAATCAGAGTTTGTGTAATCAAAAAAGAAAGAAAGATCAAACTTGCGGTTCATATGATTGCTAAAATGTACCTAAAGCAGAATGCCATATAAAGGAAAACTGAACAAACTGTGACAGGTTTAAATTAAAGCTTATCTATATACGAGTTAGCTCCGTTCATCACTCTCATGCTTATATATACGACTGTTGTTAACTATGTAAAACCGAAGAAATAAATCATGATGACAGTGAGAAATGAATACAATGAACAATCTCACATATTCATCCAAAAATATATGTTCAAAAATATATATGAAATACAAATGCAGTCTATATATTTCTAATTTGAAAATGTACTTGAAAATGAATTCTGAGTTCTTCGTAAGGAGAAGCTCGTCGATGAGCGATTAAATCAAAAGCTCGGAAATTAAAAAACGGCAGTTTCAAAATCGAACGGGAAATGTCAATGAATCAGTCCAAAGGAAAACAATGTTAGCAATCATGATTGCTCTCATGGAAATGTATATAGTCTGTTATTAAGAGCTTTTCTCGCAAAATTATTCTATCGTTCAATGAATATTGTGTCAAAATTTTATTTGTTTACGCATTTGCTAAGAAACAAATTAGGATAAATTCACAGAAAGTAATTACAGAGAAGAAATGTATTGAACTAAAAACTCCTCCGCGATCTCATCGAAATGTAAAAGAAGGTATTGCTTGATATCATTGAAAACAAAGAAGCCTATAGTGACCATAGTTCTTATTTCGTACTTCTAACTTTAAGTTAGAGAGTTCAATAACATGTGTTCACAGTATCATAATTATCCATGAAATCGCAAAAGGCCTTGGGAAACACGATATTGTACTTTTGGAATATTTATACCGTAATATTCCACTACAAAAAATTGCTGTCACAGCTGGTTGTTATTGATACAAAAGTCTTTATTAAACAATATAAAAAATTTAATTGTAACTTGCAATGTGATTTAAAGTTCTAACACATTCAGTTATTAAGCAGTTAATGTAAATGTTCTCATGATAAATGGATATTATTGAATTCGTACAATAAAATGTTTAGGTCAATAGGTTCTGTTTCATAAATTGATTTGACGAGTTCCTTGACTTAGGGATAGTTCTTATTGTAAAGTTCATACACGAGCCTAAGGTATTAAACAAGTGTCAATTCTATTTACAATTTAACGAAACGTTCGGATATTGACATAAACATACTAAAGTGTACATATCTAACGAAAAAGATACAAATGCAAAGGTTAGCTGCATTTCTTTTCGAACAGCCTTAGTATCATGATATAAGCAGTTAATAGTATATATAACGGCAAAAGAGGAATTTATTTTACGCATATTTATTTATTCTCCAATTATCTAATAGAATATCATGTCAATTATTGAACTGTTAACAGCTTATATCATGATACTAAGGCTGATCGAAAAGAGATGCATCTAACCTTTGCATTTGTTCATCTATTTAGTTAGATAATGGAATGAAACGCAAGTGTTTAAACTGACGTTTGAAACATTAAATAGCTCTGCAAGTTTGATAAACCGGAAGTTATGGCATAACGCCATTTAACCCAATAACGTAGTATAAAACCTGATACGAAAATGAAATTAATAGTAACCAATGAGTAAATTTAGCAAAACTGCAGTGTTATTGCCTTGTTAAAGACACAGTATGATATTTAAACTTTTAATACATTAAATAAGTCCAAAATGTTGTCTTGAAATCAGCTTGAAATGTGTAGATCTCTTTTCTTATGAGTATTTTTTTTTCAAAAACAAGCACACGTATGGTTCAAATATTTAGCCAGAAATCAAGCACATAACCCTATGGTTATTATTTGAACATGTTTCTTAATTTTGAAAAAGAAGTTTAATCAAACTCCACATTGTAGGTAAAGTTTTGATCTAAACGTTCAGAACTACCATAAGTTATTCTAGGTTTTATTTTATGTATAACTTATATCGATTGCTGGCATATTGGATTTTATTGCCGTTCTTATGAAATTAGGAGTTGTGAGTTTTCTTTTGAGGTGTGCGTAACACTGAATTATTAATCTTCTATGGACTGTATAAGATGACTGAAAAACAATTATGGTCGCTATGTGATACTATTTACGTCCTACTGTTTCTTGTAGTTTCAATTTGCATAGCAATGTCGAATGATAATGCTGTATATTACGTATTTACCGAACAAGTCTTTATCTAAAAGTCACATTATACATCTTTCTTACATACCTACGAATTATCTGTCTGAATAACAGCCTGCATTACACTAATAAGTACAAAACCCATTGATAAAGTAAATATATTCAACGATTGAACTCAAATTGGATGTCAGAAATGATGTAGTGATGGCGTCTCGACTTTTCATGCATCCTGAAATTTTAGTTAACGTTGACCGATATGGACTAGAACTATGCATATATATTAAACAAAGGGTTCATTAATTTAAAAGCTATTTTCCACAGAACCATTAACTCTTAGTACAGAATAAAAGATCTGCATGTACGTGGCCAAATGCTTTCGTTTCCAGTGAAAATTCTTAATGTTGAGCGCAAATAACCAATCTGCGCTATTTACCAAACGCGCAGCGCATATAACAAATTTTTGTACGTTGGTTATATGCGCAACGATTTACCAATCGTTGCGCAGGATAAATTTAACCTGCCCGATTTACCAAATGCGCAGCGCAAATAACAAATGTAACTTTATATATCAGAAATTTGCCTTTCGTGTTTGATAAATGATGCAGTTGGTCAATTTATTAATAAATATAGATGTCAAATGCTGAATATCTCGGTACTTAAATTAGGTGTCATAAATTTGTTTCTACATCAGTAAATTCACGGCAGTCGGTCACCAGGTTCCAATACCTCCAATCTTATACAAGATGCAATAAAACCAAAACATGCGTGAAGGTGTGATTTCCTCCAGCTTGCACACGTCGTCCCCTGGTATGTTTTAGGCTATTTTTATAATTTTCTACTTCACCCGAGCACACACTTAGCAAAATATCGTTTTTATTATATTGAAATATCTTGAAATTTCCCAAGAATATTCTTTCTACCAACGGGAGCATATCTCTCAACATGTCTAAGATAAAAGATGAAATAAAAAAAGTCACAGAATTAAAAGAAAATTCTTACAGATCTTATCTATATTATTATTATTTTATAGTACAAAATCGATTGAATAAAGAGTAGGCCTTTGATTACAGACTAAAACTATAGAGTTTTTTTACAAATCTAAATGGATCTATAATGTTACACCTGTAACTTGCGTGGCAGGTCGGTCCTGCGCTAATAGCAAAGTTTGAAATTACACTGTATTTCAGATATATTTCATTCATAAAACATACTATTTATGTAACTTTCAAATGAATACTGTAGAAAAATGAATAGAAAAAGAGTGATTTCTGTCATAACGAGAACGAAATATTACATTTTTTATCCGCGCAAGATGTGTGTCTGCGCTAATAATAAATCTGGAAATTACTCTGATAACTTGAATATCTTTTATAAATCATATTAACTTTTACTTTGATTAACGATTACAGACTAAAACTATAGGATTTATTTACAAATCAAAATGGATCTATAATGTTACACCTGTAACTTGCTTGGCAGGTCGGTCCTGCGCTAATAGCAAAGTTTGAAATTACACTGTATTTCAGATATATTTCATTCATAAAACATACTATTTATGTAACTTTCAAATGAATACTATAGAAAAATGAATAGAAAAAGAGTGATTTCTGTCATAACGAGAACGAAATATTACATTTTATCCGCGCAAGATGTGTGTCTGCGCTAATAATAAATCTGGAAATTACTCTGATAACTTGAATATCTTTTATAAATCATATTAACTTTTACTTTGATTTACGATTACAGACTAAAACTATAGGGTTTTTTTTACAAATCAAAATGGATCTATAATGTTACACCTGCAACTTGCGTGGCAGGTCGGTACTGCGCTAATCAATGTTGGCAAAAAGCCGGTCAATATGAGTATTGACCGGGCCGGCGGTCAATACTGGTTAAAACCGGTCAATACTGGTCAATACCGGTCAATACTGGTCGATTCAATATTTTGGTCACTCTTGGGTGGTCAATACTGGTTAATTCAACACTTTAACATAATGCACATTCACAGACTAGAACAAGCTGTAACAGTACTGTAAAAATAATAAAGCAATCTGAATAATATATAATTTTGTTTGTTAAAAAATATAGTGAATGAGTGGTCAATACTGGTCGATTCAGTTTTGGTCCTTGGCAACAACAATGTGCCCTGGTCAGGCTCAGTTCTGGACAATATACTTAGACTAGTCAGTGGTCAATACTAGTTTATTAAATGCTTTTATCACCTAAAAGTATAGCCTTTATTTTAAATTAATTAAAAAAATATATTACTATAAGTTACACTCATTGAAATGGACAGTACTGGTCAATTCAAATTTTGGTCCTAAACAGTATCCTTGATCAACACATATAGTGGTCAATACTGGTCATTTAAATACTTTGATTGCATAACTAATTTTTTAGATAAAGTTACCATGTTCAAGCATCTCATTAATACAATGGGATTATTGATCATGACAGCTAATTAGTAACTAGATGGACAGGCCTGCAACATATAATCTATTGTATATTGTAAGACATGGTGTCAATTAGGCTATGTGACACTTGCTATCAAAACACAATTAAACCACTTCAGTGAAAGGGTCCAGTTGTAGGCAGCAATTTTTCATTGAATTAAATACCAATAAAAATAATTAGATTTATCACTTGTGAATCAAACACTTTTAATAACTGCTACAGTTTATAAAATACTTTCTACAAATGAAGTTCAGTTAAATTAGCAGTCTAATGATCAGTATCAACCAGTGCTGACAAACTGACCACTTCTGACTAATTTGGGAATTAATTTGGTTGCTTGAACTAAATGTAATGCATGCAAACACCTTCATCAAGCCCCAAATGCTCTTAACAGTCATTATTTTAATTGTTCATAAACTCTGCAAAATATCTTAACAGCCAGTATTGACTAATTGACCAGTATTGACCAATCGACCAGTATTGACCGGTATTGACCACTTCAGGGAGTATTGACCGGGGCGGTTTTAACCGGTTAAAACCGCTGGTTAAAACCGGGGGCGGTTTTAACCGCCCAACATTGGCGCTAATAGCAAAGTTTGAAATTACACTGTATTTCAGATATATTTCATTCATAAAACATACTATTTATGTAACTTTCAAATGAATACTGTAGACAAATGAATAGAATAAGAGTGATTTCTGTCATAACGAGAACGAAATATTACATTTTTTATCCGCGCAAGATGTGTGTCTGCGCTAATAATAAATCTGGAAATTACTCTGATAACTTGAATATCTTTTATAAATCATATTAACTTTTACTTTGATTTACGAGTACAGACTAAAACTATAGGGTTTTTTTACAAATCAAAATGGATCTATAATGTTACACCTGTAACTTGCTTGGCAGGTCGGTCCTGCGCTAATAGCAAAGTTTGAAATTACACTGTATTTCAGACATATTTCATTCATAAAACACACTATTTATGTAACTTTCAAATGAATACTGTAGAAAAATGAATAGAAAAGTGATGTCTGTCATAACGAGAACGAAATATTACATTTTTTATCCGCGCAAGATGTGTGTCTGCGCTAATAATAAATCTGGAAATTACTCTGATAACCTGAATGTTTCTCATAAACTATGTTAACTTAAACTCTTGCGCAGATAACAAATGTAATATTTCGTTCTCGTTATGACGAAAATCCCTTTTCTTTCTAATTATTTTCTACTCTGAAATCATTTTTTAATAAGATACATATTTAAATGGTATCTTTTAGAATTGAAATATGTGTGAAATATCGACGTCATTTCAGGATTTGCTATTAGCGCAGGACCGACATCCCGCGCAGGATACAGATGTAACAAAATATTCATTTGGCAAAAGCTACAATTTCAGCCTGTAATCATAAAACAATGATAAAGTTAGCATGGTTTATGAAAGATATCATAGTTATCAGGATTATTTCCAGATTTTTTATTAGCGCAGGGCAAACAAATCTTGCACAGATAACAAATGTAATATTTCGTTCTCGTTATGACGGAAATCACGCTTCTTTCTATTTTTTTTTCTACTCCGAAAACATTTTTATAAAGTTACATAAATAGCATCTTTTAGAATTGAAATATGTTTGAAATATCAACGTCAGTTCAGAAATTGCTATTAGCACAGGAACAACATCCCGCGCAGGCTACGGATGAAACATTATATTCAGAGTTTCAAAAGCTACATTTTTAGATTGTAATCGAAAAACGAAGTAAAAGTTAAAATGGTTTATAAAAGATATTCAAGTTATTGGAGTAATTTTCAGACTTCTATTAGCGCAGGACACACATCTTGCACACCTACAAAATGTAAAATTTCGTTCACATTTTGAGGAATTTTATTAGTTATTCATTCTATTTATCTCACTATAAAACATTAAACAATTATATAAGTACAAAAGATCTGTAAGTTCGTCTTTTAATTCTGCTTATTTTTGTTTTATTTTTAATCTTGGCCATGTCAAGAGATATGCTCACGTCGGTAAAAAGAATTGCGCTTTTTCAATATGATAAAAAGAAAAGCGATATGGTGAAATGTGGTAAGTGTGTGGCAATTCAGTCTGTTATGTAAGTCTCCTTTATGTTCTATATTCGGTATAAAATGACTGCGTGTGATCGAATGAAGTAAAATACTTTAGTTATAAAAAGAATAGAGAGGACGATGTGGCTATCCGAAGGAAATCACACCTTCACGCATGTTTGAGTTTTATTGCATATTGTACCATATTGCAGGTATTGAAACCAGGTGACCGGCTCCCATGAATTTAATGATGTTGAAATAAATTTATGACACATTTTTAAAACCAAGATTTGCAATATCAGTCTGTAATTGTTAAACAATGTAAAAGTTAGCATGGTTTATGGCAGACATGCATATTATCAGAGTAATTTCCAGATTTTCTATTAGCGCAGGATCGACATCCCGCACAGGCTACGGCGTTTAAAAGTTAAAAAAAGTATAAAAGTAAATAAAAAAAAATACTTGTGTTATTAAATATACTTGGGATATTTTGTATCATTTTAACGTTTTTTTAACACCTTTGACAAATGACTCTTAATACCGTCGTCAACAGAAATTTATAGGCCATAAACTACCAGGGACGTGAGAATCTCATTGAAATTACCGCATAAATACGCTCATTTACTTTTAAAAATGTTTTTCTTTTTCTTTACAAATTCACTCCTTTACGCGTGCCTGATCACCGTCAGTTTTACAATTTTATGTAGGCCTACAAGTCTAACACTCTAATGATATTCAATTTTATCGGGAGATATCATCCATATGTTAAAAGCGCAGACTCATTTACCAAACGGGCAAGACAGTTGCCCTGCGCATATAAGAAATATATAAGGTTGCCCGATTTACAAATCGTTGCGCAGATAACAAATTGGTTATTTGCGCTGCGCGATTTACCAAATGCGCAGATTGGCTATACGCGTGTAACATTAACATAAGTGTCCTTTTAAAGATTTTGATGGACAATACCACGGAACCACTAACGGTCGTCCATGACACTTAACAGTTACAAAAATAGCAAAGGTAACCACTGTGCATGCTGAAACTTCGATTTCCGGATGTAAACAATGCCGGAAGATACCGAGATATAAACGATTAACGATTCCGTGGAAAAAGAATCAATTCTTAATGAACCAAAACATACAAGTTACCGTAAAATTCTCGGAATTACTGCTTGTGGTCGCCATTATTGATTGTTTACATTCAGAAATTTTTGACGTATGGGAAAACGGACGAAAATACTATACATTCAACTTGACGTTCTAAAAATGGGTTTCGGTACTCCATGAAAAATAAGCGATTAAAAAGTAACACAATGGACTATAAATATAACAATTGCTGTTTGCATTGTCTGAAACCATAAATAGAAGATATAAATGCCTGAAATTGCATGGAAGATAACTTTAAAGGAGTTAACTGAAACTGTTTTATTTGATTAAACGCCTATTTTTACGCAAAACATATTCAATGGCGTTTTACAAATACATAAAAATACGACAAAAATTAAGATATTTAATGACATATAACATAAATGAGCATAAATACCATTGTGAATAAACTATTTAGTAAGCATTAAAAAAGATCAGACATCAGATAAGATTAATAAAATATTAGAATATTAAAATACAGTAAGACAGCTGTTTGTTATTAAGTAAGAATAAGTGGGTTATTTCGACATGTCCAGAAGTTATTACAAACAACTGTATTTTGTACATGTTTTGTTATAATATAGTTCATATTCGAATGTATTTACACAATAAAATCATCCAGTTCACGTTACTTCAATTTCTTAAAAATTACAGTCACAGTCTCTAAAAGAGTGCAAAGTAATTTCCAAAATAATGAGTTTTCAACTTCTTTTTGAAAACATCTATTGTGTCTAAGTTCCTTATTTCGAGAGGCAATTCATTCTAGAGTTTAGGTCCAACAGTACCAAAACTTCTGTCGCTGAACGTTTTGCACTTGTTGAAAGGAACAACAAAACACCCAGTAACGGAGTTTGAAGAACGCAAGTTTCTTGTTCCTTGATATGCATGAAGCATTCGGTTTTCGTGGACTGTGACCGACTGGGTGACATTTGTTGCAAACACCTCTTTGGATTCAGGCCTGACATAATATATATATTACGGATTACTGTAAATTGAAGGAAAACAAGCAGCAGTATAGTGGCCGGTCATTTTGTAGTGAAATCACGTACAACTTTGATCAACACACGCTCATTAGAAAGCATCTACAATAAATGAGATCTTATTTAGGAGAAGTTTTGCGAGAATCCGACTTAGTATGTCCTAATGCTTCAGATACGTTATATTTTGTAGATCTTTCCCTACAGAGTTTACTGCCACATTATTTAAGTCATAAGATACCGTCAATGATTGTATAGTTTGGTATCATAATTTCAAGTAAAATATAGCACATACATCGTATGGTTTATTATTATATGAAGTCACGTCGTATTTGATATAGAATAAAGGATTGTGTGCAGTGCTATAATCATACTATGTAAGTAAACCTGGTTATTATGATGTACATTTTTATCTGTCAGGAAATGAAAAAGGAAATCGTGAGTTTAGTCTTACGCATTCTTATATTCCCTAGTGTTAAATCATCACCTGAATGGAACATTTTAATAGGCTCTCGGAATGATGTAAGCCATTTTTTTTTCTTTGATATAAATGGACATTAATGTTTGGAGCAAATCTAAATTGAATTGTTTAATTTAATTTTATAGTTGTATTGTACTATTTTATTGACCTGTCAAAACATGTTTCTTGCTTTCATGTTAATCATTTTTATGCGTAAATAGCATATAATGAACGCCGGTAACAAGTTTTTGACAGGTTAAATAAATTGTATAATAACTAGCCTGGAAAAGGAGCAGGATACTCCTATTTACTGATATCATTTCTATTTCAAATTGTTACAGTGCACAGTCGTACGACTAAAATATTTCAATAAAAAGTATCAATTGTTTGTAAGAAACACGACCGAAGTATAAGTCTTTTTATCTATAATGACTGATATTATATTTTATGAAAAGTTTCTCCTTTTTCAGACCCTAATTATGTCAGTTAATTTTAAAGAGAGAGAGAGAACTCGTATAATTACATGTATACAGTTTACTGACCTCATATGTTTGTACCTTTGGCGCCCATGTCAAATAAATGAAGTCAGCTAGAACGTACTGGAAGAATGTGAGATGCTACAACCGTCTGCATTATATCCAACTCACTTATCTTTATTTTCCTATAGGTATATATCCCATTTTTCATTTTATTTTAAATATTCTTTCTATAAGACAGTAACTGTCTTATTTCTCATCTTTAAAATAAAGCTGAATAAACACATAAAGGGGTGCTTGATTCGAAAGCACCATGAGGTATGCTTCAAACTGACAGAAAGTAGGATTTTTAGATATCTTTAGAAATTTAACTTAGTTGCCAATAACTTATCTTTCATACATTTTCCAGTGAAGAGAAACCTTTTTAACACACACACGCACGCACGCACCTACGGCTCTAAATAACATTTATGGGCAATTGTTGGTTTTGTTTTAAATAAATTCATCATATATTTCTATATAAGGAGCCAGAAAGGTCAGGTGTAAACATTTTATTTGATACATTCTTTTTTATAAACGGTACCCCTTATTCTGGAGTTTACAATAACACTTTTTACATGGACAGTCAGGTTTAAAATTTAGTTTAGGGTTTTTCATCTACTACCAACGAAGAATGGTATTTGATGAATATGCTATAATGAAAATGGAGTCATGTAAGGCCTAAAGACATTTTTTTACATTATCATAAAACCTAAATTACATGGCTGGTTTTAGTTTAATGAAATATGTTTTAGCCGGAGAGTATTACCTATATAATGTATGAACATTCAACAAAATAATGCATGTTTTATTAAAGTTTGTTGGTAGACTATATTAAATACAGGAGAGACCAAAAGCTATCTTAAATAGTATTGAATTTTCATGTTTTCACAGAATAAAGACTTGTTAATTTTAGAAGATGTTGAAAAGATTCAAGAGATTAAATAAAAATTGACGGTTTCTTTGAAAGATAATCTGTAAAATTGTATCACAGTTTTTTTTAATTAGAAGACTTTTTATTCAACAGGAAAGGAAATTGATACCACATCGACCGTATCATTGTATTCTCATTTATAAGGAATCATTTATTATACACTGGTAGTTCTTGGAATTCACATACTCGATACACACTTCTTTGAAGAATTGGTCGGGGACCTGAATCAACAAATACGATACTGTAACTATCCTTTATCCATTGTGCCTGAAATCTCAACAGTTTTCCGTTTGGTATGCAGTTTTCTTTTTAGATGCGTGACATATCTATTCTATTGCCGCCTTGAAAGGCAATGATTTTATCCTAAATCCAATAAAAACAGACTGAGGGCTATTCGTTTTACTTTATGTTTTCTAATATTTCGTCACTAACATTAGAGCGTAATACTATGTAGTCTAACAAGTTAAATATGATAAGTGTGAGGTTGGAATTCCTAAAAAGCATTTGAAATAAAGGTTATAGACAGTTCCAACGCGGCGCTCTTATTTGTTGCCCGTTTCATGTTTTCATGTATATTGTCTTGTATTTTTGGTGTGTTTTTTCCTTGACCCAAGCTTTTATATATCCCACCTTTTTATGCTCCCATTTAAAGTTACCTTTCCTCCACATCATTTTTACCCTATCCCCATTTTAAATATAATTTCATATACTTTTAATGTACCTTTTCATGGATATTTGAACCCTTTTACTATAGTTTCCGCTACAGTTTGTAGTTACGGTTTGCTTGCTCTTACTCTGCGATGTGTGACTCTGTGTTTGCTGTGTTTGCTGTGCTCAGTTCTTTCAAAGAGTCTACACTGACTGAACTTGTGTACCGAAAATATTGCCCTTATTCTATATTTTTCTCGGAATAATATTGTCTCATTATGTCATGCAGTATAAACATATCCGAATTCGCGCATATTCCTCTTTAAAAAGCTAACATAAAAATACTAGTATTTAGTCTTAAGATATAATCAGCTATAACTAACAATGTAGGAATAATACAAAGTACTTGTAATTAATAACATTCAACAAACATGTAGATGCATGTATACATTATCTAACGGCGGGTATTTAACCTAATGAGTGTTCCTGAATTCTTTACCTGTTCTGAGCAAGTCACTGTCAACTTCCCAACATGCATCAGAGGTGGAAGAAGAATGGTATCAGACACAATGTCTTTTATTAAATCGTCACGAAGAGCATACACCCCGCCCGGGGATCGAACTCGCGATACCGCGATCAGTAGATCTGTCCTCTCCCTATTGAGCTTAACGGACGGGCTTGACATCAGCTTACAACAGAAGGCAGATGAATTCAAACCTCTTTTGTCTTTTGATAATTTTCGCACTTCAACAATCTAAATAAAAATACAAATGGTGTGGCATGAACTTTTCTTTGACCTTAACGGATTTCGCGGTATGATTATCTTAACAGAATATTGATGGAACATAAAAATCTCCTCGACATAAGATGAAATTGGCAACTGGCGAGGTTAAGATACTTATTTGTACTGTATATCTGCATAATTATATAATCCATCAATTATCTCCTGTTTTTATTATTTCTAGACGATAGTATAATTATGTATTATAACATTGTTCTTTATACGGCGATAATTGCGGAAACCCTGGAAGAGCCGATATGCCTATGTAATAAAATTCGAGACGAGTACGAGTCTAAACACATGCAGTATTATAAAAAAAATGTGAAAAAAGTTTCTGTTCTATGCCTGCCTACTTTCTTCTTTTATAAAATATAAAACAAGGGACTCTGGAATGTTGCTTAAATAACGTCTAAATATGGAAGGTGTAAGTCGTGTTGCTGTTATAAGACGCAGTAAGTCAACTTAAATATGTAGATATTTTTCTCTATTCGTGTCATGTTGAATGAATTCTTTATGACAAACTTCAACGATCTTTTCGGGGGTTTTGTTTTATTTAACGTCGCATCGACACAAATGGCGACTTTCCGGCAATGATGGTGGAGAAAAACTACAGGTGTTCCTCCGAGCATATTTCATCACGGGCGGGCACCCTGGGTAGAACCATCGACAATTCAACGCCCCGAGTGAGGTTCGAACCTACATCGGTAAGGGGAAAGTTATTCGAAGTCAGCGACCTTAACAAATCAGCCAAGGATCCCCCCTCCTCCCCTCCACCCCCTTCACCACAAAGATAAAAACTGACTCAAACTGATCTCAGACTGATAAAACATTTTTACTGGCACTATTTGATTAGAGTTTAAAGTGGGATAAGTAAAGGCGTAGTAAAATATTGTGCTCTATGAAAATGAAACGGAAAGCTGTGAAAACAATCATTCGTATATATTAATTATGTTCATGTTTATAACGACAACTGCTGTAAGCTATATAAAATCGAAAAGATAAAGCATGATGACAGTGAAAAATGAATGAATTGAATAATCTGAAATATTTGTTCAAAACCGATATGTTCTAAGATATCTCATCACGCATACCTTTAAATAATATTCTTTTGTTAAAATTTATTAAATACGAATGAGGTCTGATTATTTCAGTCATACCGGTTTATCTTTTTTTTTAAATCATATACATGAACATGGATAGTGAGTTCTTTTGAAAGGAAAAGCTCGGCGATTAAAGATTGTTTTGAGGACACAGAAAATAACCAACTGCAGTTTCAAAATCGACCGAGTTGTTCTCAACGGAAACGAGGTCAGCAACCATGATTGCTCTCAAAGAAATGTGCATATCGATTAAGGCCATTAACTTTTCGCACAAAACTGTTCTGTCGTGCAATAAACTTTATATGTAACAATCAAATTTTCTGCTACGTATTTGCTAAGATTTGATAAGGGGTAAGCTCAAAGAAACTCTTCTACGAACTCATCATAATCAAAATAAGAAGTATCTTTAAAACAGATACACGGCCGCACTTTAAGCTACGAAACGTGCATACAATCTGATTAAAAAGACTAAAAAGGCGGGACCGAAAAGTGGGGGACAAACTAGGGGACGAATTGACTGTAAATCGTTTTCGGGAGATTACTCCGTATCAGAGTGGCCGAGTTGGCAGGTTTGTAGTTTAATTCACTACCGATGGGATTCGGGTTTATGAGGTAAGCTATTTCCACAGGAAGTAAAGGTAATTTTAATACCGGCCGGAAATAATGTATTGCTTGATATCAGCCTATAGTAATTAAGAATTGTATATATTTCGTTCTTCTTATTTCAAGTTAGACAATTCAATAACATTAGTTCAAAGCATCATAAATATTCATTAAATTCATCAAAGGCCTTGGAAAATTCTGGAAAATTCGATAGTAATAGAAAATTTATAACATAATTGGCCGCTACGTAAAATTGCTGCCGGCAGGTAGTTGTTATTGTTAAAAAAATCCTTATCAGACAATGTAAAATGTGTAACTGGACATTGCATGGTGATTTAAAGCTGGAACAGATTCAATTATTAAACCCATTAATTTCGATTTTCGCAAGTAATAATTTTATGAAAAGTGTTTCGATACGTCATGGCGTTTCATTTTTCTTCTGCTTATCTGTTGTTTTATTTGTTTTTCTTTGTTATAATATTAATTTACTATATTAAAATACCATCATATTTGTGGTGTTTATTTCTTATACAATGATCAAAAGATATAAACTGAACACAACGGTCAAGCATTGCAAAAGTACAGAACTATGTATTTGTATAGTAGTCTTTTGAAAATAGACAACGTTGTCAATGGAATGATCGTTGTCAGTGGGTTATGTAGATTTGCCAAATGATTCAGAATATTTCATTTTTTTGAAATAAATGGAGAATGATATAATGCAACCACCTCTGTCAAAGCGGTTTCAGGTGCGAAATAATATTCATAGCTAAATATATTGTTGTAGATACCCACTGAGTCTGTTTATGCATCTGATTCACACAAATACAAACACAAACTCGATATAAGATACTAAATATAGGATATTGTTAACTAGTGCAATAAAACTGTTTATGTCAATAGGTTCTGTTTCATAAATTGATTTTGTGAGTTCAGTGACGGAACTAAAGAAATTAATAAGTGTATAAATCATATAAATTTAACGAAATTTTCGATATTATTCTCCTCCAATTATGAAATATAAAATACACCAAATCTTTGCATTTGATCATATTTTAAGTAAGATAAAGGAATGGTACACAATGGTAAAGACTGACGTTTTAGTAATTCCATAATTAGGTTATTTTTTATGTATTACCAAACAAATACAGTCCACATATATTAAGAGACCATTCACATCAAGAGACCACTTTTAAAGTTCCTTTCAGTGTTGTTAAAGAAATAATTATGGTAGTTTAAGAGACAATTTATGTTAAGAGACCACTTTTTGTCCTTATCTTCATGCAAGTTGTACTGTATCGATTGCTGGTATATCCGATTAAAGGTAATATTGATTTTATTGTCGTTTCTTTAAAACTAAACTGTTCAGATTTCTGTTGTGAGTTGTGCATAACGCTGAATTATCAATTTCCTAAAACAAGAAAAAAATGATGGACGATATTTCGTTTTCTATACTACGGAAGAGCATTAGTGCCAGGAGTATGTTATTTATTATCTCGAAATTTCGAGTTACTAACTACAATAGTTTACGTTGATGTATAGGTTTTGGCCAAGATTAGGTACCTGGTGTATCCATCGGGAAGCCCTACCGGGTCATATAATTAAGATGACCGGGCAGCGTTTGCTCATAAAAATATCACTATCTCAATCCAGGGATCGTGGGTTCGATCCACACTGGGGTCATGACTATGACACCAGTACTGGTTTTTCCAGGAAGCAGACTGGAGAGTGGTTCCAATAAGCTTGAAGCTTTCGAGTTAATAAATAAAACGCTCCTGGGACTAATGCTGTTCCGTACTATACCCCCTACAGTTTCATGAAGTTTTATATATGCTTAGCAATGTCGAATGAACTTGGTATATTTACCAAACACGTCTTTATCTACATCTTAATTATGTACCTTTATAACTATTTGTCTGTCTGAAAACAGTCTGTATTTCACTAATGCAAACCCATCGGAAACGGAAAAATGTTCAATAGTTGACGTCAAATACTACGTCAAAAAATACTGCATCTCGACTTTCGATGCGTTAAAATGTTAAGCTTTTCAAGAGTATTCAACTAATTTTGTCTAAAACTATAATCAATTTTAGATGCTACGCACTAAAATTGGGTATTTGTACATAACAAAGGGGCCATTAAAGGGGTACCTTAATCTGCAATTTTGCATTCCGGTCTCGTTGACTTTTCCCGACTGGATCACACTTGGCGCGAACGCCTCGTGGGATCCAGGCCTTGCAGAATCCACTCGAGCGAAATTCACTCATTGCTGATCAAGATACAGTTATAATAACACTGTGATAGATGTGTTGTAAATAAAACGGAGCACAGGAATTAAGTATATATTTCGCAGAATTAACTGAATAGCAACTGTCAATATAAAACATTCATAACAAAACAGAAGAGAAACTGACCTAATTCCTGTGAAATCACGTATCACTTTAAAGCAGCATGCCTCCAGATTTGGTTAAAAAAATCTTTCTTTCAAATAAAAGTTTGGTCATATCATAAACATTAGAATATGAATTTTTGTTTCTAAAATATTTTAAAAATTCCAAGTCATTTTTTTTTACAGTATACCTGGAGTAAAAACGTGAGAAACGCTTTTCGATTTTCATCGTAAAAAGTAGTAGTCTCATGTGTTTCCTTAACATAAAGTTTGTCAGTAATGTTTTGTTTGTTTTGTTTTGGGTTTAACGCCGTTTTTCAACAGTATTTCAGTCATGTAACGGCGGGCAGTTAACCTAACAAGTGTTCCTGGAGTCTGTACCAGTACAAACCTGTTCTCCGCAAGTAACTGCCAACTTCCCACATGAATTATCAGAGGTGGAGGACGAATGATTTCAGACACAATGTCTTTTATCAAATCGTCACGGAGAACATACGCCCCGCCCGGGGATCGAACTCGCGACCCCGTGATCCGCAGACCAACGCTCTCCCTACTAATAAGGTTTTTAAAGCCTTCTTAAGAAATAAAGCATTTATTTCAAGATATCTAAAAAAAGTTATTTTTTGTTGTTGTCGAACGATCTGGAGGAATGCCGCTTTAAGAAAGCGTCTTCACTAATAAAGGAAATCTAATTTGTCTAAGATGTAGCAAGAATCAGCCCTGTGTTCTTATGTTTCAGACATATTATATTTTGTAGATCTTTCCTAACTGATATTACTGTCACATCAGTTTAGTAATCTTTTAGTCTATCTATGAGTAATTAGATATCGTTTATGATTTTACAGTTGGATAACTTCAGCACTTTAGCACATAAATTTTATTCTCTATAAAGTCACGTCGTCTTTCGAATAGAAGAAAGAAATTTGTGCAGTGCTATTAATACAACCTGTTTCCTTAGGTGCATTTTCCGTCAGAAAAACAATAAATCGTGATTTCAGTCTACCAATTTTTTTACGAAAGTTTTTTATCATCACCTGAATAGATAATTTAATATCTCTAAAGATGCAAATCTTGTTCTGTCATATAAAAGGACACCTAGTGTTTAGAAAAAGCTTACTGACATTGCTTGATTTCATTTTACAGACATATCTAGCTTGGATACGGAGAAAGATACTCACATTTTCTGACAAAAATTTTCTCCAGTGGTAACAGTGCACAGACGTAAGACTATAACATTTCAGTAAACTGTATCCATTCTAAGAAAACGGACGAAGAAGTCGATTTATCTATAATGATTGATAATAGTTTAATGCTTTTCCCTTCTCAAAACCTAATCGCGTCACTTTCTTTCAAAGAGATAACTCGTATAATACATATCTATTGGTAAGAAAGTTCGACTGTACCTTCGTTATCCATGTCGAATAAATGAACTCGGCTAGAAAGTATTGGAAAAAAAAAGAGAATGTGAGAATGCTACAAATTGCTGCAATATATCCAATTCACTTATCTTAGATTTATCTTCGAACAGTTACAATGTATATCCAAATACTTCGTTTCATTTCAAATATTCTTCCTATAAGACTGTAACTGTATGATTGATTCACTCTGTTCAAAATTGCTCCAAAAACACATAAAGGTGTGCGCCATCCGAAAGCACCATGAAAAGTGGAGGAAGCACACACACACACACATGAATGGCAAGTTCAAGTAACCAAGGTAACATTTCTAGAGCATTTAGTTTAATTTCTTCTGAAAACTTTATTAAAGCTACTTAGTTCTAGACATGACTGTCTAGCAGCTGTACATGACTCGTGTATGGCTTGAATTTCAGGATAACCATACTAGGGTACTAGTTATTCTAAAGGCAACAAAGGGAGGTAATAAAATAATATATTTCAAGGGAGATAATATTTTTTAAAAAATGAATTCAGCACTGTGAGTTATATAGAGAAATATCTCACTGATAACTTCCAGTTTCACCAGTTAGCATAAAATAACAAGTTTCATTCAACAGAGAAGGGAATTTATACAACAAGAGAGTTGGATTTGACTGTATCTCTGTCTTCCAATATATAAGGAAACGTTCATGGCATTCTTTGAACTCACACAATTGATAGACACTCCTTTGAAATATTGGTCGGAGAGCTGAATGTAAATACAAGAAAGGAGTTTTATAAACATTGATAAATAAGGAAAAATGTGACAAATATTCCCATACAGTATCATGTCACTTTTTCAATTATTCTTCTTCATTTTGGTATGCAACATCGAACGGCTATTCTTCAGAAATGTGGATTAGAATCACGTTAAAGCATGACACCTTTACGACAAAGTGTTCCTAAGGTATTTTACTCTTTGTGAGACATCTCTTCCGCGCCTTCTTAAAACTTAAGTTTTCTTGTATTACATTTTCTTTTCGTCTCTTTTTTTTTCATACGTATCTTACGTATTTTCCAAAGTTACTTTACGCGACATCACATTCAGTCATGCAAATGTTTTTTCTTGTTCAAAGGATATTTTTCCACGGGGTCTAAGTTGGTCAAAGATTTGACATGCTTTGACGATACAGTAGCTATTTATTTTACAAAAATATTACTTACAATTGACCCTCTCAGTAGAATTTCTTATTGGAATGCATTTTTCGTTTTAGATGCGTGAAATATTTTTGAAGTTTTATATAGTTTCTATTGTCATGAAAGTTGATATTTAAACTTTTTCTCGGGCTTAAAGCACTTTTAAATTAGTAAGTCATTTATATAAAAATAGTGGATGTGTACATATATAGAGGTTTAAAGTCATGTTTGGTGACTGACTTTTCTAAAGTGAGTAGTTACTTTTTTCTTTTTGATATTGCGATGACCACTGAAAACTCGCATGTCATGCTTTTCTCCTAAATCAAACAAAAACAGCCTGTTGGGGTGGATTTCGTCTTGCAGTTCATCTAGTTTTTGGCTTGTTTTTGTCTGTTGCAATGTAAGTGTTAGTATATATATATATATATATATATATATAGTCTTGTATTTTTGTGGCGTTTTCCTCTTCGCGCCAGCATTTTTATGCCCCAACATTTTATCCTCCCGCACATTTTACTACCAATCCTCATTCTAAATATATTTCATATAAGTAAATGTACATGTTCATATATGTAATTTTGGAAACAACCCGTCTTCTATGTCTTTCAACTACAGTTTGTAATTTCGGTTGAACTACTACTTGCTGGGTTTGCTGTTCTCAATATTATCAAATAGTATAAGAGCATGTAGATGAAAGTATTCATTAACTATGACTCTACGGGATTGGTATAACCTTTGGAAATCGATGTCGGTTTCTTCGAAATATTAACAATTTGAAGACAAATGAAAGAATAAAGGGACTGACCGTTTCGCACGTTAATATAACATATTCTAGACGTGAGATATAATATTCTCACAATATATCATCAAGCGCGAGTATTGACATACATGTTGGAGTTTGTTGCTATGGCGTCGATAAACGTAAGTATACATGTTATTTGTCTGGTGTGTTAGAAACCTAAGACATTTGTTTTTATTAAAAAGAAGGAAAATATTATCACGTCGTTTAAATCAAGTGATCGGTGCTTTTGCTTTACATGTATGAAACTATTATATAGTATATTT
Source organism: Mercenaria mercenaria (assembly GCF_021730395.1). Taxonomy (NCBI): domain Eukaryota; kingdom Metazoa; phylum Mollusca; class Bivalvia; order Venerida; family Veneridae; genus Mercenaria; species Mercenaria mercenaria. The sequence goes on along the minus strand of NC_069371.1, from coordinate 33,874,852 downwards.
ACCTTTTATCTCTTAGGATGTGATTCAATACCATTATAAGCATATACCCTAATATGGTTACATGAAAATATGATGTGTTGCTGTATTAGTGGTAATAAAAGTATAATCAAAATAGCCTAAATGGCATGTATTTACACAAAAATACAACAGTATAATAAAACAACTAGGCAATGATGGTAATACACAGCAATACAAAATATACAATCGAAAACTTTTAAATGCATGGTTTTGTGGTGCATATTTAACATCCCTTTTATCTGCCACCAAACTTTCAAAAGACACTGGACAATGTAAATAAAAGTACAAATCGTTGATTTATTATACTTTATATGTTGACAACATTAAAAATCACGAACAAGTTACAGATTCATAGATAAGCTCTTTATTGTCACTCAGTTATCACGTCATTTTCCCCTTGCATAAGATTTACCAATAGTTAACAATTAATTAACAGTCTACTCTCATAATAAGATCAGTTCAAACTCTTGATTTCTCTCAAATGTTGAAACAAATAAAAAAGAAAGAAAGAAAATACTGTTGTGCAATATTGCTCATATGTGGAGATGCATTGTCACGAATGAGGAAGATGCCCCGTATGCCAGTTTGTGGGTCGCCTTAACAGAATGTTTTCTAACAGATTTTAGAACCTTGTACTTTATAAAGCTTTCAAAAGTAGATCTGCAGGCTGCAGTATGTATTTGCACTACAGGGCTTTTAGAATTTGAATATTATAATTATGTAAAGAATCAATTTGTAACTTTAATTTCTTTTCGAGATAACTTGTCGTCCTTGCAATTTCCTAAGTCACTGTTTGCTATTTATCCGCCACTGAGGTTCCAAGTTAAATACACATGTCTCGTCCCATGTGAGAAGTTCATAACACATCCTTTCGTCTACATTTTTATACATTGTTAGAAGTTTTTGCAACATTGCATTCTAAAGACTTTTCGCTCTTTAGTATAAAAATGGGGAACATTGTACAAGTGGGCCCTTTGCACACATCTTCAAATATTTCATTTTAAAAGTCTACTGATGCAGAGACCAGCACAAGGCAGATATTTCCTGTATTAAATACATTTACCTATCCATAAACTGTGCCTTTGTATCGAGAAGAATAGTAAGTTACCAGCTAATAACTCCGGTGTGCACATGCACGGTATGGTGTGTTAATAGTTTGAGAAAATATAATTTGAACAACACCAAATCATAGGAAGAAAAAATTGTTTCACATGAAATTGAACAGCATATAAAACATATTACTCTACACAAAAATTGTCAGTTTACTGATATATTCATTGAATTCCGGAAAATGGCTGCAGTTCAGTGCCTGTAAAAACTTGCCATTTTCAAAGAAGTGCTGCATATTTTTGTTTCGATGCATTTGCAATAATGTCTCAGTGCTGAAATTTCACATAACTAGGTTGAACGTAGTTTTCAGCATTGTTTTATTCTTATTTCTTTACACATGGTATTCATGTTTAAAGGGTGGGGGGGGGGGGGGGGTAACTTTTAGAGAGTATTTTAAGTATCCTCCGTACACTATGGTAGAACATATGTAATTGCCGGTTACATTGTTGGTAAAGATGTTGTTCATTTATCAAATATTCTGTGTTTTGAAGATATACTCCTAAACCTTAAAAGCTCGTAATACAGCTATTAAAATCAAATTTATTGAATTTTGCATGTGCACGGCTATTGAATCCTCAATAAGTCCATGAAAATGTCGTGCTGGTACCTATCACAGTTTCTATGGAAGCGCGTTCATCTCATATTTTCTGAATTCCCCTCATGTAACTTTGAATAAAATACAATTTATTATTTGTAATTTCAAAAATTATTTGAACTGTAACGATGAGCAATTTCTCTAAGTTTCTGAAACAGTATGAATTACCGAAATATCGTTATCGAAATGAATATCTATTTCGTCGTCTGTAACCCGCCGATAAATTCAAATGAGACACAAGTTAACTTTACAAAATTATAAATACATTACACTGACAATCGTTCTATTTGGTGAAAATTGCGTAGCAATGTATTTGACTTTTAGTTCCATCCCGTAAAATGTTAATCTTGGAATATTAAGATTATTTAGAAATTCATGAGGTGGTACTGCTTTTTAACGTAATTTTGATATGGTTGTAAAACGTGAGATTTGCTTTCAGCTATAAAACCTGAGCAGCTGTTGGAGATTGACGTAAGAGTGTTTAACCGTCGGTTCAATTTATCGTTTTACTTTACAGTCTAGGGAAGCAACTGTTTCGCATTTAGCCTTTCAAACTTATATATGAATCGTTTAAAATCCGAAACATTATCTGACTTGCATATTAGACTACTGGAAAGACGAGTGTTTAACTGCCATAAGCGAGATCCTTTGCGACCGTTATAAGTCAAAACATGAAAAGCTAGATGATTTCAAGCCAATTTCTATGCATGATATATAAGATGTTTTCTGCAAATATTCAATAAATAAAAAGATGGGAATGTTACTATGACCATTTCAACTTGTCTACGTATAGCAATAAAGAACATTAACTTACATTGATTAATAATTCTATTTAAAATTCAAAAGGCCACACAACTGAAACTGAATAATTTTATTAAACGCCTATTTCTATACAATGACATATTCAATGGCGTTGTACATAAAAATAATAATAACATTAATAACAAGACAATAATAATAATAACAATCATAACAGCCTTATTCAAACAAAACGTCATGACCGCACCCCTCCCTCTGAGGTTGTTATACCACTATTGCGAATACCCTATATGAACAAAGTCGTTTATTTTCCTAGCGAACATATAAAGCAAAAATAAAACTTTTAGTTTTAAATATATAAAAACGAACTTGTTCTATAGTTTTAAAGATATTATAAAAGTCCAACATCTTACCTTATGCGATTGGTATTTAATTTTGGCATTATTCTAAATCCAAAATTATTCTAAATCCAAAATGTACATGACATAATAACTATTTTATTCTTAAAGTATAAAAAAATTCCACAATAAAATTTCAGTTTCGTTTCAAATTTCATAGGTCTTTAAAAAGCGTTTGACTAGTTTAATTATTCATGATTACTTAAAATCGGTGAAAGAAAATCTGACAGGACAGGAGACATACACAAACATCATATTTAGAAACATAAATAAAATAATCAAGATGACATAGATCTATATTTTAATTTCATATAACAGTCAATGGTACTGTTAATGAACGGTAACAAAGATACACTATATATTTCATCCTGTTCTGTTGCGGTAATTTACTCCTCAGTGTATCAACACTGAAGTACAGGCCATACTGTTTTCTTCATGTAATGATTTCTTTCCATTAAATTAATTCCTAAAGAAAATGACGATGCATTCGTGTATGAAGTGTAAGTTCGCGTTGTTACATTTCGATTTAGTTAACCTACATTTTCTTCGAAAAGATCACTGATAATAGATGTTAGTCATTGTGAAATCCAATTGTTATACCTATACACGATTTTGAATTTCTATAGTTTTAGTTTCCTTGCTTTACGTACTTAATACTGTAAAACAATTACCATCGGCAAAAATGTCGTTGCTTTGCCCATCGCGGCCTTTTCGTGGGTGGAGGTGGGGGGAGTGGGGGATAAAACTTATGAATTTTGACCATTTGCATATAAAATAAATGCTTGGTTTGGATTAAAGTCACGGATGAACTGAAATACGAAATCCACGGAATTTTCCGCAGCGAAAATCAATGCCTTCATAGAACTGAAATATATTCCTTTTTCAGTCCCTTCTAGTTTTCATATGCAGTAAATGGCGAAATGAAATAGCATATATTGAGTATTTAGAAACATTTGGAAATATTTTATCGTTCTACATATTATTACATTCACCAAATATGTGTATATGACCATTGGCAATATTAATTAAGCTTGTTTACGACAGGTAGTGAATGTTCATTAGTCATTACGCAAGCCAGCACCGTCTGGTGCGACACTCTAGATATCTAGAATTATTAAATTACAGGAAAAAATATGTAAATAGCTGGAGGGGATACTGAATATTTTAAGTTTCCAAATTTTACAATATACCTAAACGATAATGGTGTTATTCTAGCGGCAGTATCTATTCATCATGATTTTAAGTACAAGTGCCTGTTGTCATTCAGTCATAATAATTAAGTTCTTTTTGGCACTTTTTAAAATTCTAATCTTAATCTAGAGAGATATGATATGTGCGTTATACATCTATCTTAAATATGCGAAGAAATGATCAAAGGCCTCTGTAAATAAAGTGAAGTGAACTAAAATATTTAATAACCTTCTTGTCCGCTGCATGATAAAATTAACGACCTAATGCCGAACGGCAGATCGCAGTTATTGGTACCAACACATCGTTATCAAATACTGTAAAACCTACAACATTATTGTACGGTTGGAAAAAAATCAATAGACATTTTCTGTTAAAGCAAAGCTGTTTGATGAGTCATAGAAAAGGAAAATATTTTATTTATTTGTTTTTGATTACTTAAACACAGGGACAACTAACAAATGTTCTATTTATATTCTATATGGTAAACAGGTCTTCCTGTATGTTTTCTCATTTATCCCAATATTTCACATCTTAAACGATGATTACAGAATATAAACAAGAGTCATTGATCATTGTAGATTGTTTTACTAGGCACTTCCGACAAGCGTTGCAAGTGCCAGAACAGTCAAACATACACAGAAAGATAAATTAGTTGCAAAAATACACGTCTAAAACTGTACAAATTTTAAGAAGAGCAGATAAGAACGAATCGTGTCTACAACAATGTTTTATGTAATGTTTCTGCCTTAGAATGACTCAATCAAACTTTTTTGGAGAAAATTATTTTCTTTCAGAAATCGATAAATTGCTGTGAATGTTTGCAGTGGTACAAACTTACAGGTTTATGATTTCTGCAACAGATCCTACTAAATTGCCGAAACTATTGTGCAGATGGGAGTAATAAAATTTGTAAGAAATTTCTTTGGAAGCATTGAATGCAACCAAGCAGAATAATAGCAGACTCGGTTTGATTGAGTCTGTTCATGAGAGGTAATGGCAAGTGCAACACCTCCCACGCACCCCCCTAGCATTGTTACATTGTGACGCTTTACAATAACGAAAATCATTTTTAGTGTCATATGTACATTCAATACCAAATATAGTAGCTTTAAACCCCACTGACAATGTTTATAATTTTTCCATTTCTTCCATAGATAATTCAATTATAAACATATCCATTACTAAGTAAGCCCATTGACTTTAAAGGAAATTAGCCCTGCTTTCCATATAAGATAATGAAAGAGACTAGAGGGTATTGGAAAAGTTAGTGAGAAAGTTACAAATAGTTACATTATATAATCAAAGTACTGAAAGTACAGAAAAGCTGGCGACCACAAAGTTCTGAACGAAATGTGTGCGCGAAAGATGTTTGCAATATCTTAAACCAAGGCACCAAGGCAAGTATTTGGTACTGTTGAGAGAAATCTTCTTAATACATCTTCATACGCTTGAAAGAGGTAGTATAAGCATACTACAGAAACCAAGGCAAGTATTGGGTACTGTTGAGAGAAATTATCTTAATACATCTTCGCGAAAAAAATACAATGAATACAGTCAGACACCATCAATGACAATGACAAAGACACCACTGGCGAATTTAAGTCGAATTATGCTGCGTATCTGATCTCATTCTTGGCCCCCACCATTGTACCAAAGTCATCACTTCAAAGCTAAGTTGATTCAATGACTTTTATAAAGACTTGCATATTATATACTGTAAATGATCTAAATACTATTAAATTGCTTACACTGTGTACGTTGTAAATGGTACAATACCCAATCAAATAAGGGAAGCATTGCAAAGCAATACAAGGCCTACCTGAACAGAGCAATTAAAAAGAAGGAAGGAGTAAAGAATGTGAAAAGTACCCAACATTGCCAAATTAGGCCTTTGTTTTTCATTATTTTGTACATTCACGTTAACACATAATTATGTAAAGCCCCACTGCTTTTACTCATGATTTTAAATTGATATTCTACTCTCATTAAAAACATTTCAGGGACATAATGTCACAGAAAATATCATAAAAGTAACAAACACAACATTTATCAATACTTTGACACGCCATACATCAAATAATATTTGAACATTAAACAGGCTGAAAATGAATTGTTCTAATAAATGATTGTGAATTATGTGCAAAACCAATAGATTTGTAGAACAAAACGTATAAATAATGATTAGCACAGGAAGGTTCAGCAGTTTCCTTAAATGAAAAGTACGTGCAGTACGGCTTTTATCATGAGTCGCAACTACAGTAGAAATAGAACATTAAAAAACCTAAATAATAATGAAAGGAAATCTAAAATAGATTATATGAATAACATTTTTGCGACCCGGACCAAGCGTCCATTACACTTTAAGGTAATTTGTGCGTAAAATCTAAATGGAAACAAAAATGTCAAACTAACTATCCCTCAAACAAATTGCAGTACTTATCAAGAGTTTTCGGGGCAGTTATTAATGAAGGAACATTCTGTTCTTTGTTAAGGGGTATACAATCGTTTTAGTGTATCTGTTAATGTTTCAATATATCTTTTTTATTCTTACACCGTGGAAAATGTCATATATGTTAGATACGTCTGACTCAATAGATAAAGTTGTTGTCAAAACTGTAATCAAAAGAGTTTGACTGCATGCTTAAGTTCGCTTTGTGTTAGAATTTTACACACTTCTTCTGCTTAATTGAATAGACTATCCCACTGTCTAAAAACAAATTTGTTTACATGCATAATGTAACCGCATGTGTGTTTTAAAGCCGTATAGATTTTAAATATGTAATTTTCAACGCCTTATAAAACACGTTATTCTGTATTTTCAAGTAGTTTTGCCTTTGAAATAATGAACTATTACTTTATAATTGAAATATATTTAATGATTAAGAAAAGAGCAACAATTTTTTACAAGTGCATGAAAAATATTTATCTGAAAAGGAACTATATCAAATGCACATGCTAAGAGTTTTGTTATCAGTTTCAGAAGCCAAAAATAGCATAAACTTAAGGTCGCATTACATTCTGAGAATGGTATACAATAGTCTACCGCGCATCCGCACACAAGCCAAAACACACACTTTATCTATCATTATCTTCCAGCCGGCATATCTTCATAGTTCCATAATAATATATCTGGTTGATACACGCTGTTCAAAATTGTACAGTGAAAGGATTTGTGCCCAATTAGAAAGCCATCTAAAATATGAAGAGATACCTGTAGAATTTCATCTTTAGTGCCAACAATTTATCTTTTATATGTATTCATGTGACAAAAGTAAATATATCGCAACGAGGCGATCGGTAACACCAGTGGATACTCCCCGAAATTACCGAAGCATAAGGGGTATTTTTGTTGTGTTAAGGAGAGACTTGTTGTTCTCCAACAATGCACTCCCTCTCATTGATCTCTATGAATATGTGAAGTATCTAGTCAATACCTTACATTGTATTAGAGTTATTCCCCGGAAAGTTTTTTTTTTCTTTTAAAAAAGAGATAATCAAAAAGTGGGACCACCTAGAGTTAAGGTTCCTTGTAAATGTATTACCTCTCGATGAGTTCTATCAACTTGGTACTTGAAATACTTTTTAAGTTATCATCCAGACAAGAAATATGAGGACGAACAGACGAACGGACGGGCAAGCTGGCAGCTATTACGCTTCCCCTTCGGGAGCATGAAAATGCGAGTTTAACCCTGTTTTCTTATACAATATGCAAGCCGTTACCTTAATTCTATTTATTTATATTCGCGTTTAATTTATATTACATTGTTATTAAGATATTCCTGATGCTGATCATGGCGATTCACTATGATGTAATATGAAGTTATAATTTTCTTTTTCTTTTAAGAGTATTATATCGGTCCATCACAACCGAATTCATACACGTTAAAATTACATTTCAAAAACATTTACACTGCCTAACATAATAATGGCCTGTATGTGAGTATCAGATTCATGGTTACTGTGTTTACGTTATTTTACGCCATATCATATTCAGTCTTGCAATTACTACTTCTGGGAAGAAGGCTTATGACATATACTCAGGTTGTTCAAACTTTTTATCTGTTGTCTTTAGAAATACACTTTCAATCGCCGTGTACTTGCAAAATAACCTTTGACAGTATGTGTTCATTGTGTTTCTGATGGACGTATAAAATTCATAACGGGTGACTGACGTCAATTTTTGAATGTAATTATAATGTCTAAAGTAGCTTTAAAATGTTTTTTGACTGCCTGTTTCTCAGGGCAAAGAATAAATCCATATCGTTTAAAAAATAAACGAATATATGCCTATGTAATAAAACGACTGTTTTCAAGTAACATGTTATCGCTCTTTCGAGGAATAATTTTGCATACAGATATGTAATATCTCTCAGTGACGGAAAAGAAAATCTGCAAAACTAATAAATATAAAATATTTGGGTGCAAATAATCTGCTGCTCTTTTTTTCTTTTTTGTGTAATGTTTTGCGCCAAATTTATCGAACTTAATAGCATGTTGATGGTATCAAACTGCTGTGTCTGAAAGGATTGATTTAATACACCTGATACTGATACAGATATAGCTTATAGTATACCCATTCTACACAAACGGAAGTCTGTAATGACACGTGAAATGGAGATAATGTCTTCCGAATCCGACTGAGATATTTTGATCTCTCAACATATTTACTCTCGTGCATTTATGTCAGTCGCTGAATAAACATGCTTAAATGAAAGAAACGTTACACAACGAAAATTTACGAGCGTACTGTACAATTTATGAAATCAGCTGGCAACAGCTTGAAGTTTATTGGCACAGCATCAAAAATAACTATCAAACAAGATTTAATTTAATGGTTGTTGTACGTAGCTTCTGTTAGAAATATATGACATTAAATTTTATAAAAGATTACGGAGACATTATCAGGTCGTTAAAATTATATGAACGGTGGTGTATGTTAATGAAATTGAATTATTCGATATTTTAATGATAAAATGTGTTAAAATTCTATTATATACATATAACTGAACGTCATTTTGAATGCGGAAGACCTTCCCCGAAACACCGAAACAACTTGAGGGTAACTATGAGCATCATCAACGGGCTACTAAGACGATATCACAATTTCAAATATCAGATTTTACACAAATATGCTATCTATTGGTGATTCAAAGAATAACAAAAATATTCAGCTATTGTTTGGAACAATTCGTTTATAGATGTGCGATCTTAGATAAGATTATGTGGGATTCTGCAATCGAAATACGTTTTCGCAGGACATTTTTATTGCCTGATGGAAAGCATTCGCTTTCCGGGCGATGAAATTATTAATCATGGTTTGACATTATTGCTTATTTGTAGAAAGCTGTACCGTTGGTTTGATAACCGCGCTTTGGCGAAGTAATAAGTATAGTCAAGTGCATAAAAACAATTCTTAATGGGGTTTTAAGGGAAAACACAATTTTGATGACATTTCCGCAAATAGATATTTTCTACAATATAGATTTTAGAGAAACCTCTCACAATTACACATTAACATAAGATCTATAATTTGGTGAATTGAAATGTATAGCTACATCTGCTTCTTTTTAAGATATTTGGCCATGATTTAAGAGATCTGCACTATTTTCTAATACGTACATTATAGTTCGTCAAGGTATGCGAGGGACACACACTAATATGTTTAATGTGAACGTGCAAGGGATTATCAAGCTTATAAAATGTAAAGTTTTTGCAACTATATGCTTATATAGCTACCATATTGAGTAGCTTAAATGGTGCCTCTTCAGTGACATTATTAGGCATGTATAGAGCTTTAGTTCAGACACGTGCCGGTTATAATGATTTAGCCATAAAAGATTTTACGCATCATAAGGGACAACGTTACTAGGCAATTTTCCCATAACCGCTATGATAAATGTCAATAATTATATATAATGTTACTTTGCACTTTAAAAACTGCTAAGAATCAATCTGTTTCCTACCGAATTTGCTTTAAATGTTTATGTTCAAAAAGCATAACTCGGAAATTAGCCTGCAGAGAGATGTTCTATCAAACGTAATGGAAATTTAAGTCTTTCAATTACGTGTTGTAAATTATTTCAAAATTTGGCCTGCTGTTACAAGAAAATATTTCACTGTATACATAAGGAAAATTCAATAACAAAAGATGATTGCGATGAACATTTAAGCACGTCAACGGAAAAGAAACAAGACACGGATGGAATAAAAATTCTACATCAGATTCAATATATCAGGATAATAAAATACCGGTACGAGACTAATTAAATCAGAATAAGATAAATTGAGCATGTTTAAGGAGAAGTAGTGAACTTTTTATTAGTCCTTGCCTGCGCTGGCACCGTCTAATGTGGAGAGATATTAATGATATGAGATCAACAATGGTGAGGGTACTAACTGAAAAATTCTGTATAGTTTAAGTTTCCAGATAACGTTAAGGTAGAAGTGGGCCGGAATCGTATAATTGTTACAATATACGTTAACGAAAATAATTTATCATGATGTTTAGCGCAAATGCCTGCTGTCATTTAGTCATAATGATTCACCCTTTTTGGCACTTTTCTGAATTCAAACTTTAAGTTAGAGAGTTCAATAAGATATTTTCGTTTTATCATAAATATCCGTACAAATGATCAATGGTCTCAGTAAACACAGGTATGTGTACTCATATATTTTATAAACTACTTAACCGCTGCATGATAAAATTACCACCCTAATGCGGAACGACAGATTGCAATTATTAATACAAATAAGTCATTAACAAATAATGTAAAATCTATAACATTAACTTGCATTGTAACTTTTACAACTGGAGCAGAACCAATAAATCTTTCACTTCTTATTGGCACGTCATTCTTATTTCTATTCCAAGGCTGTTTGATGCGTCAGAGATAAGGAGGCTATTGTTTATTTTTCATTTCTTAAACACTTGGACAACTAATCAATGTCTTATTTATATTTCATACGGTAAAATGGTCTGCTTGTGCGTATTGTAATTTATTCCATTGTTATACGATGATTACATCCTTAAGACGGCCAGCATATATTTATGCAATCTCGCCAGGCATATGTATGTTTTTGACAACACAGAAAATGACGTCATTCGACCTTCACCTATTTCCGGAAGTAAATAAAATGAAAGTAGAAATGCTAAACTTGAAAACGAAAGCCGCATTTTGATTCGTAGATAGTCAGGGGTCACGCGCAGGTGTTACCCGGTCTAAATGTATGTGCGTGGACTTCTTTGTTTGTTTTTTTGATTTTTTTTGTTTTTTGCTATTGGGGAGCCAATTTTCAGCATTTTATTACAAATTGAAATTACATGGGCTTTAGTACAGCATGTCAGCTTTTAATCTATGAAAAAATATTTGAGCTCTGGATAAACACAAATCCAAAAGGGGTCCTTCACGGACCAAGGGTACATTGATAATTTTGGAACTTCATCAAATCGCTCAAAATGTCATTTTTGATATTGTCTGAGAGTGTCAGTGTATGCCTCAGATGTAAGATATAACCGTATTTGAGAGCTGCAGACCTAGACATTTCAGAAATATTTTCAAAATAAGTTTCGTGTAATAAATGTTGTTTCTACGGAAGCGTGAAAGGGCCATCAGACGCTAATACGTTTTAGTACGTTAAGGCTGCGGAAAGGATATGAGATTAACAAGAGCCACGAATTATTGTACACTGTTTATATTCAGCACATGCTGCAGGCGTCATTTTGAGTGTGATGGAGGCCGCTTTCAATCGACCTCTTTTATGATAATACTCAACAGAGCAAACCACCATCACACACGAAGTACCATACGCCCCCACCCACGCACCACCAACTTGTACCAAAACCATTCAACAGCATTTGCATACTATTAGATGGATACATGCAAAACATGCACAGCAAGAGAAATAAGTTGCAAAAAAGTACACGTCTATAATATCTATGTAAAACTGTTGTATCAATTCTAAGAAAAGCAGATGAAGAATAACTCAATTATAATGATTTATGAAATGCTTCTGCCTTAAAGTGACTCAAACTGTTTGGGAGAAAATTAATTTCTCTCAGGAATTGACAAATCTCTGCAAATGCTTGCAGTGGTATAAACTGACAGGTTTATGAATTTTGCAAGAGACTCTAATAAATTACCAAACTTTTAGTGCAGACGGGAGTGAACAATTGTAATGCCTTACGATATCGGGGGTAAATGAAATGCTTTTTTACAAGCACCAGTTTGTTCTTATCATTTTTACTGTTATATGTACATTCTATACCAAATATGGTAGAATTGAAGGTGTTGAAGAGTTTAACCACATCCGGACGAGTAGACCCCACAGACAATGTTCAATTTTTCCACCTTTTTCAAAGATAATTCAGTAACCTACCTTTTATAAATATATCCATTAGTAAGTAAACTCATTGGCTTTGAAGGATAGTGGCTCTGTAGCCCATATCAAATAATGAAAGACTAGAGGGTATTGGAAAGAACTTTGCAGACAGTTACATTACATAAAACTCACTCCATCCGCCGGCATATCTTTTTACTTCCATAACATTATATCTGCTTGATTCACACTGTTCAAAATTTTGCAGTGAAAGCATTTGCGTCCTATTAGAAATCCGTCTAAAATATATTGGACTGAAATAAGAACCTGAGAGGTATCTGTACAATTTCATCTTTTATATGTTTTATATTTATCCAAGATTTATGTTATTTGCAGACGTTCCATAGTTCAATTATGATACGGGTTATCAGCACGAAGTTTTCGTGCATTTGTTAGTACATATAGAAAGTTTGGTGTGTATTCATCTCTCGAGGAATTGCATTGCTTGGGCAAACCTGTGTGTAATATCGATTGCCCGCCCACCCACTTAATATTGAGAATAAAATGTTAAACGTTTGTAATTTACAAGTTTAAGGACTTTGTAAAAGGATCAGCACTAGTCATTAAAAAGTTTTCCTTTTGAGTACAAGTAACGATCTCACTAAGGTGACATAATTCAATAAACATGCTAAAGTGAAATGAAATATTACACCATTACACAACGAAAATTTACGAGCATATTGTACAATTGATAATTGAAAAAGAAGCGAAATCAGCCGGCAAGTTTATTAGCACAGTATCAATAATTATCATCGGATAAGATTAATGGTTGCTATACGAAACTTCAGGGCATTAAAATCCATAAGAGATTAGAGAAATATTAGGTCGTTTAAATCATATGAAAGTTTGTATTTGTTATATCAAAATATATTATGCAATATTTAAATGAGGGACTAAATTTGTTAAAATTCTATACATATAACTGATACTAATTTTTGCAAGTACCTACATAATATTTGAACTAGATGTAGTCAGTCATTGAGCAAAAACGGATTATCCATATCTTGAATATTATCCAGATAGTGTGATGTATTATTAAATGCAGTAATATGTCTGCCACGGCTCAACATACATAATCTGTTTCATTACAATATAAAAACAACTAAGGCCACAATTTCTTCCCGTTTCAATTTAATTTAATCGTCTGAAAACTGCATTCGCAAACCGAAAGTAAATAGTTTTGAATAAAAAAGGAAAGGCTCCTATAAACTTCGTCACAGGTTCACATAATATAATTTTTCACAAAGCAGTTAGTAAAAATGATTTATCGAAATTGTAAGCAAGAAATTTAACATTCTCCTGGGCAAAAGTCTTTCGAATCAGGTGAATTCGTTCGTCATATAACAAATTATGTGGTAAAGTGGTATATAAAGTAGAACAATCGTATGTTCTGTCTAAAGACACCTTGTTATTATCTATTTTAAACTTTTTTTTAGAATTTCGCAATCGCTTTCTGGGCAATTGTAATGTTTAGAATTAGTTAACCTACATATATTTTTAAACTATGAGACATATATATATACACATTAATATAAGTTTCAATTAGACTTATCTTCAACGAGGCTTTTATATATTTCATATTATAAGAATGCACAATGTACTTGTTGTTAGGTACTTGAGAAACCTGTCTGCTGTATCTTTCCACCGGCGTTTCTATTTGAGTTTGGCTTACTTTACGATGTTGAGTTATGGCTGTTTCTGCTGAGCTAAATGCTGCCAGGCTTTTATTTTTTGCTTCTCAGTTTTTTATCTGCTCATGATTACTTCATTCAATTGCAGTAAATCAAAATAGAAACAATATTAGAAACATAGACGCAAAACATTCATATAACATATATTTATTGTATAGATTATACAGCTAACTTCGGATGAATTTTAACAAAATTACACACAACTTTTATATGCAAAAAGCGCAGGCAGAGTTCATTAGCATATTGTAAGCATGAACCGCCAATCTGAAAATAACAATCAGTACGTACTAAAACGACCCTATTCAAGAAATACGTTCGAGGAGAGGAATTCGTGATTCGCATAGGCAGTAAAATTTTACATCAAATACACTTTGTACAGTGCAACGTATTCTTTATCCCTTGATCAGGATTTCGAAAGTCTATATAATACGAAGCGACTGAGTTCATGGAAAGCCTAGATGTTTTACTGCCATATTCAAAACATGAAAAAGCGATATCCTTTCCAACCATAATGAATACATGAAAAAGCGAGATGCTTTCTAGCCAAGTTCTATGCAGGACACATTATATGCAAATATTCAATACATGAAAAGATGGGAAGGTTACGATGACTATTTCGACTTGTCTACGTATAGCAATAAAGAACATTAACATACATTGATTAATAATTCTATTTAAATTCAAAAGACCACAGTATGAACAAATTAGCTTATTTTCCTAGCAATCATATAAAGAAAAAGTAAAACTTTTAGTTTTAAATATTTCAATAGGAAATTGTTCTATCGTTTTCAAGATATCTTAAAAGTAAAAAAAAACTTACCATATGCGATTGTTATTTAATTTTGGCATTATTCTAAATCCAACATGTGCGTGACACATAATCACTATTTTATTATTAAAGTGTAAAAAATAAATAGCTTTTAATCCACCATAACTTTTCAGTTTCGTTTCAAATTTCAGTTGACTTTAAAAAGCGTGCTTATATTGACTATTGTTGTTTTAATTATTCATGATTACTTAAAATCAGTGAAAGAAAACCTGACATGACAAGAGACATAGACACATGCACATTTAAAAACAAATAAAATAATCAAGATAACATTGATCTACAGAATAATTTCATACAACAAGAAATGGTGCAATTAATGAATAGTAAGAAACACTATACATTCAATCTGTTCTGTCGCGATAAATACATGACAAGTTAGTGTACTTCTCAATGTATCTAAAACGAAGTAAAGATCTTACAGTTTTCTTCATGTAATGTTTTCTCTCCATCAAATTAGTTCCTAACGAAAGTGATGATGCATTCGTATACGACGTGTAAGTTAGCGTGGTTAACATTTCGATTTAGTTAACCCTTGATCTACAATGACGATTTGATAAAAGCCATTGTGTCTGAAATCGTTCGTATTCCACCTCTGATTCATGTGGGGAAATTGGCAGTTACTTGCGGAGAACAGGTTTGTACTGGTACAGAATCCAGGGACACTGGTTAGGTTAACTGCTCTCCGTTTCATAACTGAAATACTGTTGAAAAACGGCGTTAGACACAAAACAACCAACAATAGGTATCTACAATAGTTTTCAAATTTCTTTAAAACGATCACTGATAACTGATATTTGTCATTGCGCAGCGTGGAATGCAAATGTAATACATATACATGATTTGGTATTTCTATAATTTCAGCTTTTTTGCTTTATGTAAATACTGTGAAATCTTTTATGGCACAGTCATTGAATTTCGTAGTTTTGCCCATAACGACCTTTTAGTGGAGAAGGATGGATATTATTAATTACTGGGTTTGTTCTACAGAAATATGTAGGGTCTGTATGCTTTATAGAGGACGAGGCGAGGCCGAGCTCTCTATAAAGCATACTGACCCTACATATTTCCGTAACAGGTCAGTAAAAAACCCAATAATTGATTTGTTTTATCGACCACCTAATTACTTCTCCAGGGCAAGTATGATAGCTCCCTCATTCATTGAATAGTCAGCCTAAAAAATGAAACGTTAAATCATAATTAAAGAAGAAGAATTTTGTTTTAATTTAACAACTAAAATGCAAATTTCCGCCATCTTGAATTTCAATTCTCATGTAGGGTCACTGACCCTCTATAGAATATAGAGGGCAACCACGTGACACTACTCAACCAATGAAAGGGCTAGAATCTGGTGGGTGGTAAAACAAAAACTCGTGGTTTGACCTTTCTCGCTTGGTCGGGATTAAAGTTCACGGATTTATTCAAACCGGAAATTCACTACAATTTGCGGCAGCGAAAATCAGTGATTTGATAAAACTGAAATATACTCCTATTTAAGTCCCATATAAGTTTTCATTTACAATACATGGCGGAATGAAATAGCACTTTTTTGGGTATTTAGACACATTTATAATTATTTTGTCATTCTGCATAATATCACAGTCACCAAATATGTATAATTAGATGTATAATTATGATTATTGTCAAGATTAATATGGGTTATAGATCATTTATTGACATTGTAATAAATTATGTTTACCGAAACGGAGCGCAGCGTAGTGAGGACAAAACTTAATTCATTAGTATATCAATAAGTGATCTATAACCGACTTATAGATAAAATGTTAAATATTTTGCATATATCTCTCAGTGGCTGAAAAGAAAATCTGCAAAACTAATAAATATAAAATATTTGGGTTCAAATAATCTGATGCTCTTCTTTTCTTTTTTGTATAATGTTTTGTGCCAATATTATCGAACTAAATACCATGATAAAATTGATGGTGTTAAACAGTTGTGTCTGGAAGGATTGATTCAATACACATGACCGGAAATACAGATATACCTTATAGTATACCCATTCTACAAATACGGAAGTCTGTAATGACACGTGATATGGAGATAATGTCTTCCGCATCCGACTGAGATATTTTGATCTCTCAAAATATTTTCTCTCGTGCATTTACGTCAGGGGCTGAATAAACATGCTTAAGTGAAATGAAACATTACACAACGAAAATTTACGAGCATATTGTACAATTTATGATGCAAAATCAGCTGGTAACAGCTTGAAGCTTATTGGCGTGGTATCAATAATTACCATCAAACAAGTTGTTGTACGTAGCTTCAAGTAAAAATATAGGGCATTAAATTTTATAAAAGATTGTGGAAACATTATCAGGTCATTTAAATCATATGAACGGTGGTGTATAATAATGAAAATGAATTATTCGATATTTTAATGACTAAATTTGTTAAAATTCTTATATATACACTGACGAGATATGAAAACGCAACAAACATATGCTTGAATATATTTTCACCTTGAAATGTTCAACACATACACATCCCGATACTCTATACCCATGCATTGTGTTAATTTTACGGCCTGTTGTGCTGATTAAGTTTGAACACAATGGGTATAGAGTATCGAGATGTGTATGTGTTGAACATTTCAGGGTGATTATTTTTGTAGTAAGAATATATTCAAGCATATGTTTGTTGTGTTTTCATATCTTGTCAGTGTACATATAACTAATGCAAACTTATACAAGTATCTACATGACTGTACTATTTGAACTAGAAGTCGTCAGTGTAAATGACAACATACCATAAATGAGAGAAAGTAACAGCTTTATGTGAAGATATTTATCTTCATCTCATTAACACGTCATTTTGAATGCTAAAGACCTTCCCCGAAACACTAAATGATAAAAATCTGGACGGTATTTATGAGCATCATCAACGGGCTACTAACACGATATATCAAGTTCAAATACAAATGTGCTTTTTATTGAGTACGAAATATGTAAATCATAATTGGCCAGAGACGTTGATTCAAAGAATAACAAAAATATTCAGTCTTAAAGCTACTCTTTGGAACAATTTGTTTATAGATGTGCGACCTTAGATAAGATTATGTGGGATACTGCAATCGAAATACGCTTCGCAGGACATTTGTATTGCTTGATGGAAAGCATTCGCTTTCTGGGCAATGAAATTATTAATTATGGGTTTAACATTATTGCTTATTTGTAGAAAGATGTACCGTTGGTTTGATAACCGCGGTTTAGCGAAGTAATAAGTATAGTCAAGTGCATAAAAAAAACATAATTCTTAATGGGGTTCTTAGGGAAAACACAATTTTGATGACATTTCCGCGAATATATATTTTCTACATTGTAGATTTTAGAGAAACTATTAACATAAGATCTATAATTTTGTGTATTGAAATGTATAGCTATTTGTGCTTTTTAAGATGTCTGGTCATGATTTAAGAGATCCGCACATTCCAAGCTGATTTTAACACAGCATTTGGAACTATGTAAACTTTTTTTGATATCATATTTCATCTTTTGAAAGATAATAACGTTGCCGCTTTAACATGTTTAAGACATTTATTCATTATTTCATAAAAAAAATCATTTCTGTATGCCAAGAACAGGCTTTATTTCGCGTTTTCCGGATAAATGAAATACGCCATTACCTCCGATTTATCAATCGTGCAGAACTACAGTTACAGTTACTGTAATGGCTGTTCAAATCTCATGATTTAATAACGTCTCAATATCATACATTGCACTGTTTTCTTATTCGTACTTCATAGTTCATCAAGGTATGCGAGGGACACAAAACACAACAGTTTTTACGCATCATTAGAGGCAATGTTACTTGGCAACTTTTCCATAACCGCTATGATAAATGTCAATAATTATATATGTTGCGTTGCACTTTAAAAACTGCTAAGAATCAATCTGTTTTCCTTTAAATGTTTATGTTCAAAAAGCATAACTCGGAAATTAGCCTACAGAGAGATGTCCTATCATACGCAATGGAAATTTAAGTCTTCCAGTCACGTGTTGTAAATTATTTCAAAATTTAGCCTGCTGTAACAAGAAATAATTTCACTATATACATAAGGAAAAATCAATCTAGAAAGATGGTTGCGTTGAACATTTATGCACGTCTACAAAAAAGAAATAAGACACAGATGGAATAAAAATTCTCTCTCAGATTAAATATATCAGGATAAAATACCGGTACGGACTAATTATAGCAGTCTAAGATTAACTGAGTTTGTTTACGAGAGGTAGTGAAATGTTAATTAGTCCTCGCCTGCGCTGGCACCGTCTAATGCGGATAAATATTAATTAAATAGATCAAAAATGGGGAGGGGTACTAACTGAAATAGTTCTGTATAGTTTAAGTTTCCAGATAACGATAAGCTAAAAGTGGGCCAGAACCGTAAAATTGTTACGATATACGTTAACAAAAATGGTGTTTTTGTTAGTGACGGTATGTAATTTATCATGATGTTTAGTGCAAATGCCTGCTGACATTTAGTCATAATGATCGGTCCTTTTTGGCACTTTTCAGAATTCAAACTTTAAGTTAGAGGGTTCAATACGATATTTTCGTTATACCATAAATATCCGTACAAATGATAAAAGATCTCAGTAAACACAGGTAAGTGTACTCATGTATTTAAAAACCTACTTAACCGCTGCATGATAAAATTACCATCCTAATGCGGATTGCAGTTATTAAAACAAATAAGTCACTAGCAAATAATGTAAAATCTATAACATTAACTTGCATTGTATCTTTTACAATTGGAACAGAACCAATAAATCTTTGACTTCTTATTGTCACGTCATTGTTATTTCTATTCCAAGGCTGTTTGATGCGTCAGAGATAAGGAAGCTAGTGTTTATTTTTCATTTCTTAAACACTTGGACAACTTATGTCGTATTTATATTTCGTATGGTAAAAAGGTCTGCTTGTGTGTATTGTAATTTATTCCAATGTTACACATGATTATATGAGATAAACAAGAGCCACGGATCATTGTACACTGTTTATATTAAGCACTTCTGCAGGCATAATTTTAAGTGTGATGGAGGCCGCTGTCAATCGACCTCTTTTATGATAATACCCAACAGAGGAAACCACCATCACAAACGTAGTACCATATGCACCCACCCCGCCCGAATCCCACTAACCTCCAACTCGTACCAAAACCATTCAACTGTATTTGCATAGATGTATACATGCAAAACATGTACAGAAATAGAAATAAGTTGCGAAAATACACGTCTATAATATCTATGTAAAACTGTATTAATTCTAAGAAAAGCAGATAAAGAATAACTCAACTATAATGGTTTATGAAATGCTTCTGCCTTAAAGTGACTCAAACAAATTATTTAGGCGAAAATTAATTTCTCTCAGGATTTGACAAATTTCTGTGAATGCTTGCAGTGGTGTAAACTGACAGGTTTATGAATTTTGCAAGAGACCCTAATAAAGTACCAAAAGTTTAGTTCACACGGGAGTAAACAATTGTAATGCCTTACAATAACGAGGAAAAATGAAATGCTTTTTTACAAGCACGCAGTTTGTTTTTATCATTTTTACTCTATACCAAATATGGTAGAAATGAAGGTGTTGAAGAGTTTACCTCATCCGGGTGAGTCGCTTAAAACCCCACAGACAATGTTCAAAGTTTTTCCACCTCTCATAATTCAAACTTACCTCTTATAAACATATCCATTAGTATGTAAACTCATTGGCTTTAAAGGATAGTGGCTCTGGTGCCCATATCAAATAATGAAATAGACTAGAGGGTATTGGAAAGAACTTTGCAGCCAGTTACGTTAAATAAAACTCACTCTATCTGATAACATTATATCTGTTTGAGTCACACTGTTCAAAAGTTTTCAGTGTAAGCATCTGCATCCTATTAGAAATCCATCTAAAATATATTGGACTGAAATAAGAACCTGAGAGGTATTTGTAGAATTTCATTTTTCATATGTTTTATATTTATCCAAGATGTATGTTATATTCAGACGTTCCATAGTTCAGTCATGATACGGGTTATCAGCACAAAGTTTTCGTGCATTTGTTAGTACATAAAGAAAGTTTGGTGTGTATTTATCACTCGAGGAATTGCATTGCTTGGGCAAACTTGTTTGTAATATTGATTGCCCGCCCACACACTTAATATTGAGAATAAAATGTTAAATGTATTTATTATAATAATTTAAAAGTTTCATGAATTTGTAAAAGGATTAGCACTAGTCATTAAAAGTATTCCTTTTAAGTACAAGCAACGATCTCATTAAAGTGACAAAATTTATGTTGACCAATGTACGTGTTATTTAAAGTATATCGATAAATCTGAATTTTTAATATCTCTTTCTCAGGATGAGTACATGTATAAGTAAATCATAAACGAAGCTTTCAGACGGAACATAAGGCGATGGCATGGTCAGTTGATGTCAGGATCTCGGTCTTTTTAAAAAAGATGAAGTGACATGTACAACAATTTGTGAAACAGCAATGCAATGGCCGAATCCGATATCATTGTAATAGTTGTTATTTGTTTCTGAATTACTTGATAAGTGGATGAATCATTTTCGTTTGAGCATAGCGAATTAGAAAATAATTCAAGTTGAAAAAACGTGAATATATCGCAACAAGGCGATCGGTAACACCGATTAATGCACCCCATAGTTACGAAATTTCTGTAGGTAGCATAAGGGGATTTTCAGACACGGAGGTTGTGTTCATAAGTAATATGGTCAGCAAGAATTGTGGTTCTTTAACACTGCACTCCCTTTCATTGATCGCCATGAATATGTTAAGTATGAAGTCAATACCTTACGCAATATTCGAGTTATGCCCCGAACAAGGTTTTCAAAGAAAGGATGATAATTAAAAATGGGACCAGCTAGAGTTATGGTTCATTGTCACTGCGCTCTCTCTCACTGACCTCTATCAATATGTTACGTACCAAGTCAACATTTTAGATAGTATTCGAGTTATTCCACAGACAAATATTTTCAAAAAAAAGAGATTATTCAAAAATGAGACCACATAGAGTTATAGTTTTTAGTCATTGCACTCCCTGTCCCTGAGCTAAGTATAAAGTCAATATCTTACATAGTATTGAAGTCATGCCCTGGACAAGGTTTTCGAAAAAGGGAGATAATTTAAAAGTGAGACCATCTACAGTTACGGTTCCTTATTACTACATTCTCTCTCTCTCTCACTGACCTCTGTCAGTATGTAAAGTAAGAAGGGAATACCTTACAGAGTATTCGAGTTATGCTCCAGACAAATGTTTTTAAATGGGACTACCTAGAGTTATGGTTCATATTCACTGGACATCCTCTAAATGAACTATTACGTTGTATAAAGTTACAACTTGGTACCTTCGATACTTTTTGTGTTATCTTCCTGACAAAAAGTGTGACCCTGTTTCTTATACTTTCTTATACAATATACAAGTCATTACCGTTAGTTATAATTTTATATCCACTTTTAATTTATGTTACATTGTGATAAAGATATTCCTGACGATTTATTATGGTGTAATATGAAGTTATAACTTTCTTTTTTCAAGAGCATACAATGACCCATTACAAATGAATTCAAACACATTAAAATAACAATTTAAATTCATTTACACTGCATGATGTGATTATGCGCTGTAAGTGATTATCAAATTCATAGTAACTGCTTTTTTTACATTTACAATAAAATTGATATTTGTGAGTAGTATCTCAGTTATTTTCAAATTTATTTTATATTCAGTCTTGCTTATATTACTGCTGGTAAGAAGGATTATTACATGTACTCAGGTCGTTTAAAATTTGAGATATTCTTATGAAACTGTTGCTTTATCAGTTGTCTTTAGAAATGTACTTTCAAGCGCCGTGTACTTGCAACATAACCTGCCAAATTATGTGTCCATTGTGTTTCTAATGGTCGTTTTTAAGACTGACGTAATTTTTTGAATGCATTTGAATGTCTATTGTAGCATTATAATTTTTGTTGAATGCTTCTTAGGGCAAAGAATAAATCCGTATCGTTTAAACTAAATTTAAGCGAATTGATGTGCATGTAATAAAATGATTGTTTTGTCGGAATAATGTTGTGCTCCTAGAGATAAGTAATATTTCTCAGTCGCTGAAGAAATTGTGCATATTTCTTGACACAAAGGTAATGCCGAAATCGAATAAATCTGCTCCTGTTTTTGTTGTTAACTTCTTTTCCTTTTTTTCGTTTTTGAAATGCAATCCATTAACAATGTTTTGCGCTAATATCCTCAAACTGTTAATAGCAGTTTGATGGTGTAAATTAACTAGTGTTTGGAAATATCATTTTAATAAACATGATTGGCAATACAGATATAGCTTACAGTATACCTTTTCTACACATACGAAAGTCTAAAATTGACACGTGAAACGGAGATAATGTCTTCCGCACCCGAATGAGATATTTTGGTCTCTCAAGATATTGTCTCTCGTACATTTATGTCAAGAGCTCAATAAACACGATAATTTAAAAGTGAAATGAAACATTACACAACGAAAAACGAAAATTTACGAGCATATTGTACAATTTATGATGTGAAATCAGCTGACAATAGCTTGAAGTTTATTGGCACAGTATCAACAATTGCCGTCGAATAAGATTAATGGTTGTTATACGTAACTTCAGGGCATTAGATTATATAAAAGATTAGAGAAATATTAACAGGTCGTTTAAATCATATGGAAGATTGTATATGTTATTTCAAAATAAATTATACAATATTTAAATAATGGACTTAATTTGTTAAAATTCTATTATATACATATAACTGATACTAATTTTTGCAAGTACCTACATAATAATTGAACTAGATGTCGTCAGTCATTGAGCAAAAACGGATTATCCATATAAAGAATACCATCCAGATAGCGTGATGTATTATTAAATGCAGTAATAATGTCTGCCTACGTATCCGAAAAACGGCTCAACATAAAATCTGTTTCATGACAATATAAAAACAAATCTGCAAAAAGGGGTCACAGTTTCTCCCCATTTCAATTAGTTGTCTGAAAACTGCATTCCCAAACCGGACGTTAATAGTTTTGAATAAAAAGAAAAGGGCTTTACAAACTTCGTCACAGGTCCACATAGTACAATATTCCACAAAGCAATTAGTAAAAATGCTTTATCGAAATTGTAAGCAAAAATGTAACATTCTCCAGGGCAAAAGTCTTTCGAATTAGGGCAGTACGTTTGTAATCTAACAAATTATGTGGTAAAGTGGTATACAATGTTGAACAATCGTTCTGACTGAAGGCACCTTGTAATTATCTTTTTTAAACTTTTCCAGAATTTCGCAATCGCTTTCTGGGCAATAGCAATGTTTAGAATTAGTTAACCTTAATAATATTTTAAACTACGAGTCATATATATACACATTTGATATAAGTTTCAATTAGACCTATGTTCAACGAGGTTTTTATATCTTTCATATTATACAAATACATAATGTACTTGTTGTTAGGTACTTGAGCAACCCGTCTGCTGTATCTTTCCACCGGCGTGTCTATTTGTGTTTGGCCGACTTCGCGATGTTTAGCTATGGCTGTTTTTGCTGTGCTAAATGCTGTCAGGCTTTAATTTTAGATACTGCTTATCAGTGCTGTATCTGCTCATAATCACTTCAATCAATGACGGAAAATCAAAATAGAAACTCTGTTTGAAACATAGATGGAAATCATTCATATAAAATATATTTATCATATAATTTATACAACTACATATGAATGAATTTTAACAACTTTTATATGCAAAAAGCGCAGACAGTGTGACGTTATAACTTCATTTGCAGATTGTATGTATGAACCGTCATTCTGAAAATAACAGTTAGGACGTACTAAAACAAACCTATTCAAGTAAAATGTTCGAGGAGAGGAATTCTAGATTCGGATAGGCAGTAAAGTCTTACCTCAAATACACTTTAGACAAATACATAACAACCTACATTTTGTACAGTATAAGTTTTCCTTATCCCTTGATGAGGATTTCCAAAGTCTATATAATATTTCAAACACAGTTTCTATTTTGATTGTCTGTCATTGATTAAAGTGATCATGAGCAGATACAGCACTAACAAGCAATAACTAAAATTAAAGCCATACAGCATTTAGCACAGCAGAAACAGCCATAGCTTAACATCGCAAAGTAGGCCAAACCCAAATAGAAACGCCGGCGGAAAGATACAGCAGAATGACAAGATGCTTACCTTGCACGTTATACCGCAGTTGGTAGTACCATTTCCTAAACTTTCATTTCTCGGATACTTTGCACACTTTTGATTAAAAATCAAGCAATGCTGCTGTTTCAAACGCAATAACAAGAAATGAGGCTGATACCAGCTGAACTGTCACACAAAAGGGTTTTGTTATTAAATTTACTAGTCTTTCCTTATGAAAATATTTAAAATTACAAGTCTACAGATGTTGCAGACACGTTAAATTTTTAGCTTCTGTTAACTTGGATTTTTAAAAAAAACTGATTTATAATATTTTGTTATTAAATTTACTAGTCTTTCCTTATGAAAAATTAAAATTACAAGTCTAAAGATGTTGCAGACACGTTTAATTTTTAGCTTCTTTTAACCTGATATAACTAGACCGTGTCCTTGGAATATACCAACACTGACGAAAACAATCTTCCGTAATTACAAAGATTGCTCTTACCCACCCTTAAACATCAAATTTATTTTAATCTACATTTAGCTTTTGGGATTGCAATGGGGCTTGCGTTGATATCACCATCGTGTTAAAATTCTTGTAATATTCACCATAAATGCCTTGTTCATAAAAATGTTAGTGGCATCCGTATGTACATAGATTAAAAATTTCACATACCTGTAATTTCATCATGTTCCAATACAAATGTAATCTGTTCTCATAATGCGTTCAAGCAGTTTGAACTCACCATATAATAACTGCAATTTTGAGTCTGTTAACAAACAGGTCTCCAATGATCCTGACCTGTCGTGCTAGTAGGCATGCATTGTCATATGACTGTCGGGCGAATTTAAAGTGTCTATTTAGTGTTTTACAAGAACGCAAGACTATCCGAGATCTGTAGCAAATGCCACAGGGTGAAAAAAATGTGCAGTCAGTCTAGGACTCGAACACGGGACTCCTCGCTTACAGGGCGAGTGCTGTACCGACTGAGCTAACCGGCTGCCTGACACATTTTCTCCCCTTATGTGACCGTACCGTGACATACACCCCCACATATTGGAAATTCGTCCTCGATATCCGGAGGAACACAATATTGCAAGCGTCGTACGACTGACCCAGCAAGCATGCCACGGTCCAATGTTGGGCGCCAACTGTCAGAGGGTGAGAAAAATGTGCAGTCATTCCGGGGTTCGAACCCGGGACCCCTGCCTTCTCCCCTTATGTGACCAAGTCCGTACCGTGACTTTTTTGTACGGCTATTAAAGACTTAGTTAAGACCAGCAAAGACTCATTTAGCAGGGAGTTTTTTAACATGACAGAAAACCTCCCCACGGCCGCATAATGTTTTGCAAATATCCAGGACACTAGTTACTTGCAATATCCAGTCGTTGCCGTACGTAGCCCGCCGCAAATTGTCACATGATTTGTTGTTTTTTCGTGTCTTGGACTTTATTAAACAGCTAACTAGACTTTATTACTTGATAATGAGACAGTGTTTCCCATTTTTCCACTAGTAAAACAAACTTTCCGGCATTGATCATAGAAATCAATCGAGTGAATTCAATGTTATTGCCTTTTGTATATTGTAAAGGAGACCAATTATTTCCGTTAAAACAGAAAAAGTGGAAAGTCTACAGGTCGCCCAACATGACAAAAATGAAAATGTCGCTGACTCGGTTTGATTGAGCCTGTTCACGGACGTTAGCGAAAATGCATGTTACATGAACCACTAGCCCCAAACATGTGTTCCCAAACAAGAACACGTTTGAAAATGTTTGTCAGTTAAATAATAGAAGGAATGGGCATAGCCTAATTCTTTGCGAAAACTAGAAAAAAAATGTAAAAGAAGTACTCACACTGTCTGTATTTGTATCTCCACTTGTTTTACACTACAATAGACCAACACAGCTATTTAAATTCCGGGGAACTGTATTCATGCGAACAGTCATTGAAACAATATAAGTCAGAGCAAATCAAAACTTATATATACGTAATATAATGGTTCTCTATAAAATACTATTATATACCAACGTTTGGTTTAATTCCGTTCAATGAGAGAATAATATTTACCTTTTGACAACAAAAACAAAGATTTTCACTCCATAAATAAAACTTAGATTAACCGTACATTTTTCTGAATAATTGTCAATAAGCGTACTTTAAAAGAAACAAAATGTACCGTTTAGATAAACATATGTATACTCAAGGTAAACCTAAGCCTATATTGATGTATTACATTTCGTTATCAAACAACTGTTACAAATAAGTAGGCTGTAAATATTTCTACTTCAGTATTGGGTGGTGGAAATATATCGTGTATGTAGTCTTCTGCTGTTTTTTTTGTTTTCTTTTTCTTTAGCTTTTAATGCCTTGTGGCTTTCTTATTACATTTTGAATAAGCTTCTTTATTTGATATGTTCTTGAATAGTTCTAATCTTAGATTACGAGGCTTTTGTCTAACACGATAAGGTCATAAATGATTACAATGTACAAATGGAATAAGCAAAACATATTATACACTCCAGTACTCAGTGTCAGGGCTGGAGTTCGTGAAGTACCGGAATATCACATAGGCGCATTGTTCTTCAACTTCTTTTTGCGATATTGTTTCTTCTGCAGGTGGAGGTATTCGACAAACTTAGAAAAACGAACAACAAGGTTGCACTCAATGAACGCACTCACACATACAATACTCCATGTGGTAATGTGGGCATGTTTAAATGTACATACACTACTGCTCAACACAAATACATATTAATATAAACGAAGTATTAACATAGCACAAACATACATGAAGAAGGGACACAGAAGGACTCCGCCTTGGAAAGGTCATTGGCCAAACCACTACTGGGGAGTTAAAACTAGGTTACTGCCGCCTCAATCTGTAAACCATACTATGTTAATGTTTTACAAGAAAATGTTAACAAAATTACTCCCTGACAAGTGATATCCTTACACATGTAACAATAACCTTAGGAACACATTGTAGATCACAAATATTATCATGTAAAGATATATTAATCGAAACCCATGGAACTGTTAACGTATATGTTTCTGGAGCCAGAGCACCCAAAGAAACGCCATTTAGGACACGACGTAGCAGGGTAGGGGACCATGATATCGGTTGTTGTATGGATATACCTATCTTGACAGTTTTGATAGATTTAGTAACAGGAAGAAATAAACAAAAAAGAAAAAAAAGAAAAATAGAATTTCAATTAACTAAGAGCACAAATTCTTTTAAAAACTAGTTTAAGACATTAGACATATCTAATTCTTTGTAGATCAAATACATGTAACGCTTTTCGAATTTTTACTTTTTTGCAATATCTACATGTATTTTGGTAATAATATGATAAAAACTACAATGATGTTGATAATAATAATTATAATCATAAATGATTAACGTGACTAATTTATTTGGCTATTAGCTAGTCTAAGACCTTAAACAAAAGATTTTAAAATTCGGTCAATAATATAATAAAAACTACAATGATGTTGATAATAATAATTATAATCATAAATGATAACTTAATTAACGTGAGTAATTTATTTGGCTATTAGCTAGTCTAAGACCTTAAACAAAAGATTTTAAAATTCGGTCAATAATATATTTATCAATAATTATACTTTAAATCCATATGCCAATAATTCATAGATAATAACGTGTATTATTATAACTTATTTGTGACATGAGTTTTACGCTAAAATTCTCCACATACTTCAAACCATTTTTTATATTGTCTAGTCGATTGTCATTATAAAGTCAGGTTAATCTTTACGTAAAGAATTCCCTTTAATCCGGTGCCGGAGAGCAGGATGTGTGTGAGGGTACATAACGGGTTTTCGGGGGTGGTGAGATCGGGTAGGGGGTGTTACATAATTCATTAACTTATAATCAGTCAAACCGAGTCGGCTAAACATTTCAGCAGTTGTATTCTACGAGATTCCAGTATCTTCTTGTAAGATATTTCCATATCATTATCTAAATATACCATACCCAATAAACAGAATATTCAAAATTTTGTGCCTTGCATAACTCATGTATGTTTTTTTTTTACATAACTGACCTTCTACTGGTTGCCGACCCAGATTCGGACAATTTCACAACCTTTTCATCTGTCATATTTTAATTTTCAATTCAAGATTCATGAAATGATACCTGAATCAAGTTCAGTTCTTCGATATCGCTAAACACAAATTTGTTTGTATATAGAAATAAACTGAACACGTCACTGAGGCCCGAAAGAGGGTACGTAATTTTAAACGTTTTCAGCGTGTTGCAGGACCAAGAAATCGGACAGTAGGAAAATGCTAATTATCATCACTTCTGTTTGGCAGAATCACGTTTAGGTCGGTTTTAATGATAAAAAGACATTTGAAGTATTGTTAATCTTGTTTACATTCAGCTGTAAATGTTTGATGCTGCTGAGAGTTTGAAGGTTTGGCCTACATACGACACAAAATTTTAGGTAAAACAATTTGGTTTAAACGCATTTAACTCGTGGTATTAATGGGAAAACATTGATACTTGTTTTATAACAAGCAATTTTCTCGTCGGCAGTTGGCAGATTGTAGATGAGTTCCCCGTGAATAATGTTGGGGCATCAAAACATGTATGCACATGCGCACTGAAAAGTTTAACTAACTGATTTGCAATTATTGCAGATGATGTTGCACATAATGCAAACGTCTATGTACTTGTCAAGAAATTATCAAAAATTACGCCAAAATAAGCGTTTACGCGACTGTTCGATTTTCTGGGTCGTCTGAAATTCTGGGTCGCCAACCAGTACTGCATATTGGGGGCCTCCGTGGCCGATTGGTTAAGGTCACTGACTTCAAATCACTTGCCCGAACTGATGTGACTTCGAGTCTCACACAGGGCGTTGAATTCGTCATATGAGGAAGCCGTGAAGGCCAGTGGCTTTCCACAGGCGGCTCGCACCACCACAACCGATAGAAAGTCGCCACATGACCTATAATTGTGGCGGTGCCACATCTAACCCCCCCCCTCCACCCCCTCAAAACAACAACAACAACAACAACAAACAAACTATTGCATATAAAATACATATTGATTCTGTAAGCAATCAATTTGACGCACAGATACAATTCGGAAATAAGATACAATTTCATTTCCTGTTAGTCATAATGATAACTTATCTTAAAAGCTCGACAATAGGCAGCCGTATAATTTTCTTTTTCGTTGGTATTTGATGACAGTTTGAAGACAGATCCATTTCATATCTGGTGAATGTCATTTGTTTTAAGCATTAAATATTTTTGTACGTTTAGACGGGTGTGAGCCACATTTAGGACTTCTTGCAAAACCACGAATCGCGCTAGAAAATTCTGAATGATTTGCAAGAAGTCTCAATCTGTTTAAAACCAACTAAACATTATTTACTTTTTAAAGAATAAAATCTGTTACATTGTAGAAGATCCTCTGAAAGCATAGAATGCAACTAAGCAAAGTAATAGTTAAACAAATATTGTACTTAACAGTTTAATACTATTTTGGGGGGTTTATAGATTCTTTTAAAATCGTGTAGATCTATGTACATGTAGGTGTTTTTAAATCCAGAAGTATCAGTCATCTACCTTTCTAGAGGGTTTCACTAATCAAAGGTGTCTGTTGACTGAGGTTATACTGTAGAGTAATTGAAGGCAACATCTGAATATGGAACAGTTGACACTTTACGCATAAAATGTAGATAATGATTTGACATTTAAAACAAATTTGAATACAAAATGTCTTGTTAGTTGTAACAGGGTTTTCCCATTAAAATACCAAAATAGCTTAATTGTGTTTCCTTTAGCAGTGTACAGCTGTTATAACTGACTTTGTGTTAGATGTTATCAAGCAATTTAACATGTTTCATACATAGACACATTTTATGTTTAAATAATCATGTAGGCGGATTTCATTGAACATCTGAAAATGGAAGAATGCTTCAAGAAATATTTAGAAAAAATTAAAGACAGTAGGCTGTTCACAAAACTGGTTTTTAAAATATAATAGGACAACCCTCGTATTAGTTGGAGGGGCAGTTCAAGCAAAGGTTATAGACAAGGCGTGTTTCAAACTCAATTCTGCAACTAACTAGTCTACCTATTTATAATTTAATCAATGTGCAACAAGTATGTGTAACACCTTTGCCTAAATGTCATAGATGTAAATAGAAATATCATATTTAGGTGAAAAGTTTGTTGCTTCAGTAAAAAATATTCCAGTAATAGTTTGAGTGTAAATAACTGGGGATCGAAAATATATTTTTGTCTAAATTGACCTCTGTATTTACTACAAGTAGTATCCGATGTTCACACACGGCAAATGGGTCTTTATAACTATTTTTAACTATCACAACCGCAATCTTTAAGTGCCGTGTGGCGGCTGTAAAAAGTCTCTCTGTACTTAGATTCAGTGTTGTTATATTCATGGTGTCTATTCAATAAATGTGTAATAGAGTTCCGCTTAAGCCGGCGCTAGGGGGCGTCAGAGGTGTTGCACATTTCATTGCCTCTCAAGTGGTGGTGCGAGCCGCCTCTTCAATCAAACAGAATCTGCTACTTTTCTGCTTGGTTGCATTCTATGCTTCTAAAGGATCTGTTAATAGATTTTACTAACTATCACAACAGCAATCTTTAAGTGCCGTCTGGCGGCTGTAAAAGGTCTCCCCGTACTTGGATTCAGTGTCATATTTTCTGGCCTTTTGGGATCATTGAGTCCATTCAATATGTGTGTAACAGAGTTCCTCTTAAGCCGGTGCTAGGGGGATTGAAAGGTGTTGCGGAATAAAAACCCATGAATTTGTATCTTTTTATATGAAATAGATGAAAATTTTATTGCTTGGTTGGAATTAAAGTTTATGAAATAACTCAAACACGAAATCCAAGAACAACTTCAACAGAGAAAATTATTGATGTCTTTGTCCTTAGATATACTTCTATTTCAGTCCTACTTCAGCTTCAATTTGCAATAAATGTCGAAATGTTATAGGATTTGTTGAGAATTAAGACTAAGAAATATTTTTGTAATTTTATAAAATGTCACATTCCGCTATCACATCTGTACAATGAATCCATTAAAAAAACAAGTACTATAAAATTTTATGTGGAATATGCAAGGATTTTGTCAGGAAGGTCCTTCTGAATCGTTGAACACATCCAAGCAAAAATACAATTAATAAGTGACCGAGTATTGCAGTGGCAACACAGAGGTTCCATAACGTTGGAAAACTTTGTAAGTGTTCGTCCCTTGTGCTTGTTGGCAACAGTGTTAGGATTAAAAATACTTCCAGGCATTTAGGAGCTAAGAAACAAAAACTATTTTACTTAAATTTGAATTTAAATAGTGACCTTGACGTACGAGCATAGATCATTTACACGACACATTGTCACATCTTTGGGGACGTCTGTGTGCAGTACTAAGATAATCCATTGATGCACATAACAGTTATGGAGCAGAAACAAGTTTACTTGACCTTCAACAGTGACCTTGACCTTTGAACGACAACCATGGGTCAAGTGCGCGGCACATATTCTAATTCTGTGTAGAAATAAAAAAAGTCCTTTAATGCAAGTAAAAATTATAAAACAAAAACTATTTATTTTTACATTAATTTCAAAAGTGACCTTGACCTTTGACCACCAATCATGGTTTATTTCATATTGTCTGGTCACGAGGAACATTTGCTTGTAGTGATAAAAATATCCATGATTTTTTTGCATATAAAAGTTATGGAGTGGAAAAATAATGTTTGACATTAAACAGTGACCTTGTTCTTTAACCGACCAGCATAGAAATTGTGTTAACACTTTGTTTCATCTTGGGGAACGTTTGTGTGTCTATCAATGCATATAAAAGTTATGGAGCGGAAACAATTTTAAACAATTTTAAATTGATTTTCAATAGTGACCTTGACTTATGGCCTACAGGCATAAGTCATGCACGTGCATAATCTATATATTGCCTTCTTTTCACATACCAAGTTGAACCTGGCTTGCACATTTTTTGTGTTCTTGCAGGATTCAGATTTGCGGACGGACGGACGGACGGAGGGCATTCCTATAGTTCCCTTCGTTGTTCCACAGGTAGGGGCTAATTATAGCAGACTAAGATTAATTAGGCATGTTTACAAGAGGTGGTGACATGTTCCTTAATCCTTGCCTGCGCCGGGACCGTTTGATGCGGAGAAATATTAAATGAGATAGGAATATGTTAACAAAATGGGGAGGGGGAATAATGGAAAAATTCTGAATAGTTTAAGTTTCCAAATTACAATAAGCGGGCTGGAACCGTAAATTTGTTACCATATACGTTAACGAAAATGGTGTTTTCGTTAGTGGCAGTATATACTTTATCATGATTTTTAGTGTAAATGCCTGTTGTTATTTAGTCATAATGAATTGTCCTTTTTGACACTTTTCAGAATTCAAACATAATCAAAATTATCCGTACCAATGGTCAATGGTCTCAGTAAACACAGGTAAGTGTACTCATATATTTTATAACCTACTTACAATGTAACCGCTTCATGATAAAATAAACGTCCTAATGCGGAACGACAGGTTGCAATTATTGGTACAAATAAGTCATTATCAAATAATGTAAAATCTATAACATTATTAACTTGCATTGTAAATTTTACAATTGGAACAGAACCAATAAATCTTTGACTTTTTATTGTCACGTCGTTGTTATTTCTATACCAAGACTGTTTGATGCGTCAGAGATAAGGAGGCTATTGTTTATTTTTCATTTCTTAAACTTTTGGACAACTAATCAATGTTTTATTTATATTTCATACGGTACAAAGGTCTGCGTGTGCGTATTGTAATTTATTTTAATGTTATACGATGATTATATGAGATTAACAAGAGCCGCGGATCATTACACACTGTTTATATTCAGCACTTGCTGCAGGTATCATTTTAAGGGTAATGGAGGCCGCTGTCAGTCGGCCTCTTTTATGATATAATCCAACAGGGCAAACCACCATCCCAAACGAAGCACCATACGCCCACACCATCCCACCCCCACCCACCTCTACGCTTCCAACTCGTACCAAAACCATTCAACGATGTTTGCATGGATGTATACATTCAAAACATGTATAGAAAAAGAAATAAGTTGCATAAATATACGTTTGTATTATCTATATAAAACAGTATCAATCCCAAGAAAAGCAGATGGAGAATAAATCATGTGAACTATAATGTTTTATGAAATGCTTCTGCCTTAAAGAGACTTAAACTGGCTTTTGGTGCGAAAGTTTTCTCTCAGAAACTGATAAATTTCTGTGAGTGCTTGCTGTGGTATAAACTGACAGGTTTATGAATTTTGCAAGATACCCTAATGGATTACCAAATTTAATAGTGCAGACGGGAGTAAATTATTGTAATGCCTTACAATAACAAAAAAAAAATGAAATGCATTTTCACAAGCACACAGTTTCCTCTCTATCATATTTACTGTTTTATGTACATTCTATACCAAATATAGTAGAAATGAACAAGTTGACAGACACAAGGGTTTTCTTTGACTTGACCTACTGAACTTTTTTGACTCCAGATGACCCATATTCAAATTCGACCTAGATTTCATCAAGGCAATCATTCTGACCAAATTTCATGAGGATCAATTGAAAAATACAGCCTATATCGCATACACAAGGTTTTACTTTGATGTGACATAGTGACCTACTTTTTAACTCCAGGTAACCTTTTTTCGAACTCGACCTAGATTTCATCAAGGCAATAATTCTGAACAAATTTCATAAAGATCAATTGAAAAATACTGCCTCTATCGCATACACAAGGGTTTTCTTTGACTTGACCTAGTGACCTACTTTTTGACCCAAGATAACCAATATTCGAATTCAACCTATATTTCATCAAAGCAATGATTCTGACTGATAATTCTAAAATCGCTGATCTGATTCCAGAAAATAAACAATCAGATAAGTTACAATCGATTCATATATGTATGTGTAAATGCCATTTTTTCAGTCCTTATATGCCACATTCTCCCCCGATCTTCGATGATGTGGGTCAATGATTAACTTAGAGCGGTCTTGATCTGGTCGTACTTTGTTCAAATAAAAACAATAAAATAAGACCGTTCGCCAATAAGTCTGCGGTTTTAAGCAGATTAATAGCATAAATTGACACAAGACCTTGCAAACTTTATCGTATATTTAACGCATACCATCTTCAAGGCTGGTTATATGACTTGTCGTGATTTTGCATCAGACTTAAAACAGACTAATTCACGACTGCTTGCAAGACTTTGAGATATGTACAGTATGATCGACTAATACCGTAAACAACCCATGGGTCACGCATGGACGTCCAGCTGGCCTCGACGAGTCCTGACCTGTCGTGCAAGTAGTCATGCACAAGCATGTGACTGTCGCACACATCAATAACGACAACGTTAAACTATCCGAAATGTATAGCAAGTCACTTGCAGGATTGTTGAAGACTTAGTTAAGACCAGCAACGACTCATTTAGCAGAGTTATTTTAACATGAACGAAAATCTTCACACGAGTGCTTAAGCTTGTGCAAATATCCAGGACACTAGCTAGGACTAGTGGCAGAACTTCTCTACAACTGCTTGTAATATCCGGTCGTAGCCGTACGTAGCCTGCAGCAAACTGTCACATGATTTGTTGTTTTGTTGATTCTTAAGGCTTTATTAGCTAACTAGACTTTATTTAAGAAATAATAAGTTCACAAACGTGGTTTATCGTAGAATAACCGGAGTTTTGAGTTCTTATGCGGATAAGAACGAAAAACTCGGGTTAGTCTACAATAAATCACACTTGGGAACTTATTATTTCGATTCTAACACGACGTACTAGTATCAACAGTGTTAGAAAAACTGGTAACTACTTTTTACGACCGTGCTACGCACTTGGATCGGATGCCGTCATTGCACGCGAGTGGTTTATTGCAGAATAACCCGAGATGGATTTGCTCTACCTGTATGTAGGTTATTTGCTGGTCGTGTTAGAATACTTGATAATGAGACAGTGTTCTCCATTTCTCTGCAAGTAAATTACACTTTCCGGCATCGATCAGATAAATCGAGTGAATTCAATTTATCGTATTTTGTATATTGTAAAGGAGACCAATCCGATTTTGGTAATTTAATATAAAATGAATATGTCGCAGGCTCAGTTTGACTGAGCCTGTTCGTGAATGGTAGCGAACATGCATGTTACCATTCACGCCCACTAGCTCCGAAAATGTGTTCCTAAACAAGCACTCATATGAAAATGTTTGTGTCAGAAAAATAATAGAAGGAATGGGCATAGCGGAAACTAGAAAAATATGTGAAAGAAGTACTCACATTGTCTGTATTTGTATCTTCACTTGTTTTACACTAAACAACACTGTTAAACTGTTAAATTCCGGGTAATTATATTCATGCGAACAGCCATAGAAGCATATCGACACTTATATATACGATATGTAATGCACTGTATGCCAACGTTTGGTTTAATCCCGTTCAATGTGAGAATAATATCTAACTTTGGACAAGAAAAACAAAACATTTTCACTCCACAAAGAAAACTAATTAACCGTACATTTTTTCTGAATAAATGTCAATATGCGTACATTAAAAGTAACAAAATATACAATTAAGATAATTCATATGTATACTCATTGTAAAACTAAGCCTATATTAATTTCTTACGTTTTGTTATCAATCAACTGTTACAAATAAGTAGGCTGTAAATATTTCTAGTTCAATATGGGTGGTGGAAATATCTCGTGTTCGTATTCTTCTGCTGTTTTTTTTTTTTTTTTGTTTCTTTGTTTGTTTTTTACTTTAGCTTTTAAAGTTTCGTGGCTTTCTTATTACTTTTTGAATGAGCTTCTTTATTTGATATGATCTTGAATAGTTCTAACCTTAGATAACGAGGCTTAGAAACAGGAAGAAATAAACGAAAACGAGAATTTCAATTTACTTACAGCATAAATATCAAACAGATTTCTTTCGAGAATTAACTCAAGAATTTGGACATATCTAATTTTTTGAAGAGCAAATTATTAATACATGTAACACATTTCGGAAAGTTAATGATTTTTCCTTTTTATAATAAATACATGCAATTTGGTAACAATATAATAAAAACTACAATAATTATGATAGTAATAATTACTATAATTAATGAATACTGATATCGTGAATAATTTATTTGGCTATTAGCTAGTCTAAGAACTTAATCGAAAGATTTTAAAATTCGGTCAATTACATATTTATCAATAACTATACTTTAAATCCATATATCAATTATTCATAGGTAAAAGCGTTAAATACAATAAATTATGAATTTATCATGTGAGTTTCACGCTAAATTTCTCCCTATACTTCGAATCATTGCTTTATATTGTATAGTCTTTTCTCATTAAAAAGTCAAGTTAATCTTTACCGCTTAATCCAGTGCCTGACAGTAGGATGGGTGGGAGGGCACATGACGGGCTGGGGGTAAGTGAGGTCGGTTTGGGGGTGTTGCACAATTCAATAACTTATAATTAGTCTGTCACGGGGTCATTTGTCTTTTCTGTTATTTATGTCTCATCAATGTATATATTATGATATTCCACTTTCATTTATCATTATATTCATATTCATCTCCTATACACCCCATAATTTTCATTTCATCACTAAATCCAATAGAGTCCTTTAACTAACATGTATCTAATATAGGTGACGTGCCTCCGTTATTTACCTAACCGCCAACTGTTTGTCACGCATGCGCACATCAGTACAGAGATTATACGTGAGGACGTAAAATCTTTGTCTCAAGTTATATATTTATTTATTTGTGCTGTTTGCGTGCCCCTTTCAGGTCACTAACATACAGACCTCAAGAGAACCTACAAATCCCGACTATCTGAACGGGTAACAAGTCAAACCGTGTCTGCTAAACATTCGCACAGTTGCATTCTACGA
Source organism: Mercenaria mercenaria (assembly GCF_021730395.1). NCBI lineage: Eukaryota > Metazoa > Mollusca > Bivalvia > Venerida > Veneridae > Mercenaria > Mercenaria mercenaria. The sequence goes on along the minus strand of NC_069371.1, from coordinate 33,836,714 downwards.
CATTCTAGTATCTTCCTTTAAGCTACAGTTCTATAAATTTATATCTATATCATTATCTACGCAATAAACTGCATATTCCGAAATTTGTGATTTGTATAACTCGTGTATGTTTTATACGTTATACAGACCTTCTACTGCATATCGGGAGCCTCCGCGGCTGACTGGTTATGGTCACAGACTTCAAATCACTTGCCCTAACTCATGTGGATTTGGGTCTCACACAGGGCGTTGAATTCGTCATGTGAGGAAGCCATCGAGACCGGTGGTTCTTCCGAGGTACTCGCCCGTGTTTAAATAATGCACGGAGGAGCAAATGGTGTCTTTCACCACCACAATCGATGGAAAGTCGCCATATGACCTATAATTGTTGACATCAAACCAACATTCAACTACTGCATATAACAAACTAGTATGTATTGATTCTGTAAGCAATATTTGACGCACAGATACAATAATTTCATGTCATGTTAGTCTTAACGGTAACGTATCCTAAAAGTTCGATAATTGGCAGCGGTATATTTTAGTTTTTCATAGTGATTATATAGTTTGAAAAGATAGTAGGTAAGGAAGCACAGAGCACTACAAACACAGCCTCAGAGACACGCATTTGCAAAGTAGGTCCACAACAAAAAGAATCTGTAAAACCATTATAGACGGGTTGCTTTAAAATCCAACATGTACATATTAATTTTATGCAAAATATACAAAAAAAGGGGGGAGGAAGAAGTAGGATGAAGACAGGTCCATTTCACATCTAGTGAATGTCATTTGTTTTAAGCATTAAATATGTTTATACATTTAGACGAGTGTGATCCACATTTAGGTTTTCTTGCAAAACCACGAATCACGCTAAAAAGTTCAGAATGATTTGCAAGAAGTCTCATTTTTTGTTTAAAACCGTCTAAATATTACGTATTTTTCAGGAACAAAATCTATTACCGGTACATTGTAAAAGATCCTCTAGAAGCATAGACTGCAACTAAGCAAAGTAATACTGTACTTAACAGCTAAATACTATTTTTTTTTTTTTGGGGGGGGGGGGGGGGGGGGGGGTTATAGATTCTTTTAAAATGGTATCTATGTTTGGTGTTTTTAAATCCAGAAGTATCAGTCATCTACCTTTTTTGAGGGATTTGCTCATTAAAGGTGTCTGTTGACTGAGGTTATACTGTAGAGTAATTGAAGGCAACATCTGAATACGGAACAGTTGACACTTGAAATAATAACTTTACGCTTAAAATGTAGATATTAATTTGACTTTTAAAACACTTGAATACAAAATGTCATGTTAGTTCTAACAGGATTTTCCCATTAATATACCAAAATAGCTTAACTGTGTTTCCTTTAGCAGTGTTCAGCTGTTATAAGTTACATTGTGTTAGATGTTATCAAGCAATTTTACATGTTTTATACAAATACACATTTTATGTTTAAATAAACATGTGGGCGGATTTCATTGAACATCTGAAAATTGAAGAATGCTTCAAGAAGTATTTAGAGTAGGCTGTTCACAAAACTGGACTTAAAATTAAATAGGACAATCCTCGTTTTAGGTGGACGGGCAGTTCAAGCAAAGATTGTACTAGAAAATCCGTGTTTCAGACTCAAGTTACACACAGTATGACACTCATGCTAACAATAAACAACCAGTTCAAATATTAGATTTCTTTCAAATGTGCTATTTATTGGGCAAGAAAACATTTGAATCTTCATTGGCCGGAGACGTTGATTCAAAGAACAACAAAACAGAAATGTATATTCTCAAACCTATTGTTTGGACAGAATCGTTTACAGATGTGTGACAAACAAGATTTATCTTGTCTGCAACCAAACTATTACACATTTGCATGACATTGTTTTTTTTTAATGATGAAGCTGGACCTGTTTACATTCCAGATATCTCCTAAGTAATGCATCCAAACATTTTAAAAATTTGTAACAACAATCTTTTATGTAGCAAAAATGTTTTACGCATGCATGATATCTGATATTACTTAACCATGTACTGCACATGCAAAATCGGTGTACCACAGTTTGTAGTATCATCGCCTAACTTTCATTTCTCTAATGCTATGTTGATTTCTAAGCTAGAACATAAGCAGATTCTGTTTTTGTTAATACAACAATTTATTGCTTTAATCGCAGTAACAAGAAATAAGGCTGATCCCAACTAGACTGTTACACAAAAGGATTTTGTTTTTGAACTTACTAATATTTCCTAATAAGATGAAATATTTAAAATTACCAATATATACAAGTTGCAAATATGTTTAATTCTTAGATTCTGTTAATTTATTATCTTCAAAAAGGAAGAGTTATAACACCACTTTTTTGCATGAATACTTGGCCATAACATCACCGCTATTTTTTCCTGATATAACTAGACCTTGCCCTTGAAATATACCAACGCTGTCAAAATAAATGTCCGTAATTACAAAGATTCCTTGTTCGTACCTACAGTAAAACATCAGGCTACGAAAAATTATATTAATATTGTCTACTGTCTGCAAACGTTAAGTTCGCAATATATCAGAAGTCTAAAATAGAAAAGTTAACGTCAAATATATCAAAACATCATAGTAAAGATTTTGATGAACAAAATACAGCTAAAAATCCAATTTACTTAAATCATACTCTAAATTAGATTGAAACCTGCACGCCCGGGAAAAAGAACGAGCCTTTCTAAATAATACTTTGTACAAATACAATATTAACGTACAATATATCAAAACATCATAAAAAAGCATTATTGACTGATCATGTGAAGTACAAAGTACAGCTGAAAAACTAATCTACTTAAATTATTGTTGAAACTGGCACGCTCGGGAAAAAGAGTGAGTCTTTCTAAATATGTTTTTGGATACCAACGCTTTTACATTAAATGTGATATATGTTCCCTGATACTAAATTTAATGTACCCCTCTGTTCATTACTTTATCACGAGCGGGCACCTGGGTAGAACCACCGACCTTCCGTAAGCCAGCTGCATGGCTTCCTCACATAAAGAATTCAACGCCCTGAATGAGGCTCGAATCCACATCGGTGAGGGATAAGTGATTCAAAGTCAGCGATCTAAACCACTCGCCCAAGGATGCCCCTAGTTTTTCGGGTAAATCACGAGTAATTGTAATACCTGAAGGTCTAGGACTTGAGTAGCATGAACTTCATGCAATTATAAAATACAGTATTTATTGTTAATACACAGACTTATTCATAATTTACTGTTGATATAAATAACACCGGTTCTTTTTACTTACTGTAAAGTGCTAAAACGTTATTATATAAAATTAATTCTTAATGAAAATCTGCACCACACCATCATTAACACTGACACCGCCATTGAACGGTCAGTCGAGAAACTGCACAAATTCAAGTTGTTAGTTAATCTAGTTAATATACACTAAACCGTTCTTTTATTGTAACGCAACAGCTGTGATGAACACATTTCGAAGAGGAATAAAGGAGTTGAGTGCGTGACTTTATTTTGCCATGAATTAATTGCGCATAGTTCATCATTTATTAAGTGATTAATTGCTAAATCATTTTTGACAAGCAAGAATCTTTGGAATAAAATGTCTGCATTGTATGATGTAATCGTGCTTTTGCAACATTTCTGCAATTTTCAAAGATGATTTTTAAGAAATTATATTAGATTTCTTTCGTCAGCACTGTCATTTGGTTTCAGGCGACATAAAAAAGTAGATTGGGACATGATCTAGATGAAATTCCAAAGTGGCTAAATTGGTTCCTACTGTACTGTTGACCATGTAATTAGAATAATACCAACTTCTATTTCAACTTAATCATAGCGCATTCCAAGAATACATTAAGTAGATGCGCAAAACACAAGCTCGACCCTTAAATGTCAACAATAACGCATTTTAATTCTTACACGTGAAAAAACAAAACAAATGTGCACAGTTGTTACGTTGAGATAAATTGAGGTTAGATATCAAAAGCATGGACAAACATATATCACTATAATATTCATTTGAAGCAAAATTAAACAAATATTTAAAAGTATGTGTGGAAACAAAATGTATTTTCAGAGGTGATGACTTTACGATTCCGGTACATGTTTTAAGCATTAAAAATTTTGTTTTTAAAGTTTTTAAGAATTACTTTTTATTTCTTGAAATTACAAACATGACACTAACCATGTCTTTGCATATCACTTAAAAACAATTCGGTAAACAGGAAAACAGTTTCAAAGAACAACAATTTTACACACAAGTTACTTTGAGACAATATTTTGACCAGCTTCAGAGATTTATATGAATACTTCGAGATATTTAACAAAATCATACCGACTGATTATTCTAAAATTGTTGATATGATTGCAGAAAATAAACAATCGCATTAGATACATGTGATTCTATACACTCATGATTATCAACGAACATTTTCATACGCCCATTTAGAGGAGAATACGCAGGGTGAGAGGGGTAAGCAAGCCGCCCGCGCATTATTAATTGTTCGGTCCTGATAAAACATTCAAATATAATATATATTATATATATTAAAAGCACTTGAACTGCTTTTTAAAACTTTTTTCTCCAGTTAGTACATGCTTAATTAGATTCAGTGAAAAAGTATTTTTTGTCAAGAATATATAATGATATATATATAAATATATATATTTGTGTCAATGCCAATTTTCAGTTTTTCAAATGCCTCATTCACATCTAATGTGCCATAACGCACAGCCATGTAATTCTTTTAATCTCGAGTGGGGTTGGTCTGGTCGTACATTTTTGTGATGATAACAGTCTACAACTAGAAAATGCTTTTGTAAAAAAGCGCATGTCTCCCCCAATGCAAAGTCCTATAGGCAAGAAGTCAATAGGGGTCAGGAGCAAAAGTCAAAGAGACACTGATGGTTGGCTGCAGTAGGGATCATCTACTTGGCATGTCCAATCATCCCGCTACGTTTCAACACTCTTGGCCTAGTAGTTCTCAAGTCACTGTTCAGGCTTCTGTGACCTTGACCTTTGATCAAGTGACCTCAAAATAAATAGGGGTCATCTACTCTGCAAGTCCAATCATCCTATTAAGTTTCAACATTGTAGGTCAAGTGGTTCTCAAGTTATTTCCAAAAAATGATTTTACATGAACAGGCCACTGTGGCCTTGACCTTTAATAGACTGACCCCAAAATCAATAGGGGTCATCTACTCTGCATGTTCAATCATCCTATGAAGTTTCAACATTCTTGGTCAAGTGGTTCTCAAGTTATTGATCGGAACTGGTTATCAATGTTCAGGCCCCTGTGACCTTGACCTTTAACCGAGTGACCCCAAAAACAATAGGGGCCATTTACTGTGCATGAACAATTATCATATAAAGTTTCAACATTCTGGGTCGAGAGGTTCTCAAGTTATTGATTGGAAATGGTTTTGCATGTTCAGGCCCCTGTGGCCTTGACCTTTAACAGAGTGACCCTAAAATCATTAGGGGTCATCTACTCTGTATGACCAATAATCCTATGAAATTTCATCATTCTGGGTCAAGTGGTTCTCAAGTTACTGACCGGAAATGGTTTCCAATGTTCAGGCCCCTGTGACCTTGACCTTTCACAGAGTGACCCCAAAATCGTTAGGGTCATCTACTCTGCATGACTAATCATCCTATTAAGTTTCAACATTCTGGGTCAAGTAGATCTCAAGTTACTGACCGGAAATGGTTTTCAATGTTCAGGCCCCTTTGACCTTGACCTTTAATAGAGTGACCCCAAAATCGATAGGGTCATCTACTCTGCATGTACAATCATCCTATGAAGTTTCAACATTCTGGGTCAAGTGGTTCTCTAGTTATTGATCGGAAATGGTTTTCCATGTTCAGGCCCCTGTGACCTTGACCTTTGACAGAGTGACCCCAAAATCAATAGGGGTCATCTACTCTTCATGACCAATCATCCTATGAAGTTTCAACATTCTGGGTCAAGTGGTTCTCAAGTTACTGACCGGAAACGGTTTTCAATGTTCGGGCCCCTGTGACCTTGACCTTAAATGGAGTGACCCCAAAATCGATAGGGGTCATCTACTTTGCATGTACAATCATCCTATGAAGTTTCAACATTCTGGATCAAGTGCTTCTCTAGTTATTGATCGGAAATGGTTTTCCATGTTCAGGCCCCTGTGACCTTGACCTTTGACAGAGTGACCCCAAAATCAAAAGGGGTCATCTACTCTTCATGACCAATCATCCTATGAAGTTTCAACATTCTGGATCAAGTGCTTCTCTAGTTATTGATTGGAAATGGTTTTCCATGTTCAGGCCCCTGTGACCTTGACCTTTGACAGAGTGACCCCAAAATCAAAAGGGGTCATCTACTCTTCATTACCAATACCTGTGAAGTTTCAATATTCTGGGTCAAGTGGTTCTCAAGTTACTGACCGGAAATGGTTTTCAATGTTCGGGCCTCTGTGACCTTGACCTTTAATGGAGTGACCCCAAAATCGATAAGGGTCATCTACTTTGCATGTACAATAATCCTATGAAGTTTCAACATTCTGGGTCAAGTGGTTCTCTAGTTATTGATCGGAAATGGTTATCAATGTTCGGGCCCCTGTGACCTTGACCTTTGACGGAATGACCCCAAAAACAATAGGGGTCGTCTACTCCAGCAGCCCTATAACCCTATGAAGTTTGAAGGTTCTAGGTCAAATGGTTCTCCAGTTATTGCTCGGAAATGAAGTGTGACGTACGGACGGACGGACGGACGGACAGACGGACGGACGGACAGGGCAAAAACAATATGTCTCCTGGGGGAGACATAATAACTCTGCCGCTTGCATGATTTGTCACAGGACATTGCGTCGTATACTCACTATATACGATTTTCAGGAACACGACTAGTCAAAGCTGATTATTCATCTTGTCGTGATTTATCCTCAAACTGAAAGCAGATATTTTTCGCGACTGCTTGCAATTGCAAGACTTTGAGGTATGTACAGTATGATCTAGTAATACGGTTTACCACCCACTACTCGCGACTGGATGTCCGAATGGTCTCGACGAGTCGTGACCTGTCATGCAAGTAGTCATGTGCGTTGCCGTGACCAATTCCGACAACGTAAGTGTGTGTGTGTTCGGGTTTAACGTCTTTTTCAACAATTTTTCAGTCATATAAACGACGGTGTCACTGTCTACTTGTAGTAGTGAGCACAATGCCCAACCTTATAGTGCTGCCTCACTGGAATATCACCACGTAGACACGTGGCATGATACCCAACCCAGTCACATTATACTGACACCGGGCTGACCAGTCCTAGCACTATCCTCTTAATGCTGAGCGCCAAGCGAGGAAGCTACTAGTACCATTTTTTACGTCTTTGGTATGACGCGGCCGGGGATCGACCTCACGACCTCCCGCACTCGAAGCGGACGCTCTACCACTAAGCTACAGAGGTGGTCCGACAACGTAAGCCTACCCAGAAGTTGTAGCACAACACTTGCAAGACTTCTGCGACTATTTAAGACCAAGAATGACTCCTTTAAAGTGTTATAATAGCAGGAAGTGTTTGTTCATGACCAAAAACCTCCTTACGACGCATAAGGCTCTGCCAATACCCAGGACAATAGCTAGGACTAGTTGCAGCACTGATCAATTTTATCTGCTTTTGTATATTACTATAAAGACAAATATCCTTTTTTGGTAAAATAAAAAGATGATAACACCACAGGGCGCCGAACGTGACAAGAATGAAAAAGATGCAGTCTCGGTTTGACTGGGCCAGTTCGTGGACGGTAGTGGAAATGGATGCTACCTTTCACGCCTACAAGCCCTGAATATCAGGGTCCAAACAAGCTTACATTTGAAAATGTTTGTGTCATTTGAATAACGGAATGGATGGGCATAGCATAATTCTGGTCGGAAACTAGAAAAAAATAAAATGTAAAAGAAGTACTCACATTATGTGTAATTTTATCTCCATGTGTAATGGTTCACTATAAACTACTTTTATTCTATTATCTGCTAATGTTTACTTTAATTCCGTTCAATGAGAGAACAATACCTGACAAGCAAAACTATTTTCATTCCGTAAATGAAACCTATATTAACGTAATGTTTTTCCTGAATATATCAATAAGCTTAAGGTATACTCACTGTACACTAAGCCTTTTATTTATGTCTTACGTTTCGTTATAAACTAACTGTTTCAAATAAGCATACTGTAAATATTTTAAGTTCAATATTAGTTAGTGTAAATATCTCGTGTACGAATTCGTTTGATGTTCTTGTTTGATATACCTTTAGCTTTATTATTACATTTTTATGAACTCTCTATTTAATAAAATCTTGAATAGTTCTTATCTTAGGCCTCACCAAATTAAAAAGTTGTTCATCGGATTTGCCGCTCGTATATTTTCAGAAACACAAAAAAAATAATTTTTTTTTGTTTTTGGCTTGCGCTCGCCCCATTGAAAAAAATCGATCCAAAATTTTTTGGTGCACTACTTTTTACGGACGTAAAAGTGTATAAATGCTTATAATTCCAGTCCTAGATTGTTCGCAAATGGATTTTAATCAAAATAAATACATACTACGCACACATCGTCTATAATAAATCAAAACACTTATATTTAGTTGCATTAAAGTTGTTTCCCCTTTATGCAGTTACGCCATTTTCTTCAAATGTTTACCAAATTACATGATAAAAAAATCGATTTATTTCATTGAAAACTGGATGAAGAAAAGCTTACTAATTTATTTGATAACATCAATCTACATTATTTTGGTAAGGGTAAGTACTTATTGATGCATGTCACTTATCTGTTTTCTGTTTTTCCTGTCCAAATGATCAGCATTTGGCAAATGATTTGCATACGAAAGTTGGTGGGGTAAGGAATTTACATTATGAGTTGTTTTCAGAACCGTTTCGATTTTCAAATTTTCCAATCATTTAGTTGACTAATGTTAATGCTAATGCACGTTAATCTCCATTTCAGACTTTAATTGAGACTTTGTTTCAACAAATTTAATATGTTATGAAAGTTTGAAGTTAGAAAAAGAGCTGTAGGCTACAAGAAGATATCATGCTCGACTTTTCTGAATTAGAGCTTTGCCTGTAAAAGGGGCATGATAGTCAGAAGCTTTAAAAGTACAGAGCTATTGGTCATTATATAAAACTTAATATTTGATGTATCAAAAACTTTGTAAAGTCAGCTAAGAATGCTACATTTTCATAGCAGTAAATATTCAAGTCACATATGTATGCGATAAGTATGGTGTAAGGTTATGCATTGTTGTTTATTACATATTTTCTAACAGCATTTTCAAAAGCATGCATTATTTGATTACAGTGTACTGTATGACACTGTTAATACATTTTTTTCACGAGTTCGCTTTGTTAGGCGTCTGCAGGTCAGATTTTCTCAATCCCTGGGGACTTACTTTTTAATTTAAAAGGGCTATGCATTCTATTTTAAGGTTTTTATTAGTCAGCCGAGAGCCAAATGAAGATAAATATATTTCTTCGCTCTTCGCTCGCTCCTGATTTTCTCAAAAACCTAAACAAATATTTAAATTATTTTTTCGCTCGCCGCCTCAATTTTTTCAGAAAAAAATCCGATGAACAACTTATCAATTTGGTGTGGCCTTAGATAAAGAGGTTTATTGCCAAAAACGATTACAATAAGCCAAAAAATATAGCCCCGTATTTAGTGTTTGCCACAGTTGTGAATTTAAAAACTTTTCAGTATGATAGTAGGCAATACAGTTTCTCAACCTTGATCAAAGGAAAGAAAACAAACGATACGGGTAATTTACTTGCCAGGGACTGGAGTTAAAGAAGAATTTTAATATTACTAAGGTACATTGTTCTGATACTTTTTTGCGGCACTTCTTCTTTTATAGATGATGGTACTTGACAAACACTGACAAAAGTCAAACAAGAAAAGCTGCACTCAACGAAGTCACACAAACAACACTCCATATGGAAATATAGGCATGTGCAAATATGCACATAATTTATGTTTAATACGGCTGACGACAAGTACATATTAATACAAACTAATACAATAGTATTAAAATAGCACAAGGGACAGCAAGAAGAGCATAGTAGGACACCGACTTATAAAGACCAACGGCCAAAGCAATATTAGAGTTTAAACTAGTTTACTGCCGCCTCACTCTCAAACCTCTATTATGCTCATGTATTAGAAGACGATGCTTACAAAATTACTCCCTGCCAAGTGATTCTTTTACACATGTGATGGTAACCATAGTCACAAATATTCTCATGTAAAGATATATCAATCAAAACGCATGGGACTGTTGTCGTATATGTTTGATCGCTATGCTTGATCAGAGCAGCCAAAGAAACCCCATTAAGGGAACGATGTAACAAGACAGCGGACCATGATATATGTCATAGTTTTCAAACGGATATACTTATCTTGACAGTTTCGATACATTCAGAAACAGGAAGGAATAAAAGTGAGAATTTCAATTTACAAACTGCATAAATGTCAAAGCAGATTTCGAATTAATCAAAGTCACGAAATAAGACAGATTTAATTTTCTGTAGATAAGAAACGTGTAATGCATTTTGGAAAGTTAATGTGTTTTGTATATTTTGCAAAACATACCTTCATTTAGGTAACTATATGAATCTGATAATAAATCATACGATAATGAATAATGATAACATTGATGTGCTACGGATAATTAAATTGAAAGTGAATAATTCATTTTGCAATTAGCTAGCCTAAGACCTTAAACGAACAATTTTTAATTTCGGTCAATAATATATTTATCAATAATTATAGATTTATTAAATAATAATATTAATTATAATTACTTATTATTTTAACATTTGAGTTTCAGGCCTTATTTTTGCCGGTACAATTCTCTCTGTACTTCGAACCATTGCTTTATATTTTCTAGTCGTTTGTGATTATAAAATCCAGCCAATCTTTATGTAGATGAGAACTCCGCTTAAGCTGGTGCTTGAAAGTAGAATGAGTGTGGCACGTGGGGGTTGGGGGTGAGATGGGGATGAGGGTGTTGCACAATTCATTAGCTTTAATGAATATTATCAAGTCCGCTAAAAATTCAGCTTCATTCTATGAGAAAGTGTCTTCTTGTAACCTGTATTTGTATATCATTATCTAAATACACCACACGTAATGAACGGCATATTCAAAAAGTTGTGATGTATGTTTTCTTGCATTATGTAGAAATACGACTGTATTTATTCTGTAAGCAATATCTGATGAAAAGGCAGGATAAGATTTCATTTCCTGTTAGTGTTAATGGTAATATATATCCAAATAACTCGATGATAGGCAGCAGTGTTTTTTTATATTTTCGTGGGGATTTGATGACAGTTTAAAGAACGGGTTCATGTCATACCCGGTAATTGTCATTCGTTTAAGAATTGCTTTTTTGTGTGTTTGGACATGTTTGAGCCACATTAGAACATCTTGCAAAACTTTGGATCGCGCAAGGAAATCGTGAAATGTTTGCAGAAGTCCCTATTTTTATTTAAACCTTCCAAAATTATTAAATCCTTACATTTATGTTTTTATAGTAGCTTGTTACGAACTAAGGTTTTTATTCCACAGGATCAGAAAATCAAAATATATTTTAGACTTTCTATCTTTACAACAGCCAGTTACGACAGCCAAAAAGACCCATTCCCGTTTGACTTTTAATTGCCTTCCGATCAAAATACAGTTCCTGACTACAATTTTAATCCTTAAATCCAATGAAACAAACAGAACTTCATGTTCTTTGAAATGAAATTTTACTTTCATTGTAAGGTATATAATACTATACTATTAAAGAGCAAATGTGAAGAATGGAAACAGATCTTTTAACTAGTTGTTTAACTAGTGCGATCAAACCAATAAACATTTTAGCTTTGTATTGTTTCTATACCTTTATACGGATGACATCATTTGTAAAACGCAACATTATATTCTTTGAGAAGACAAGAAACAATTTTATCATTATCTTAATTGGCCTAAAACCTTTAAAATCTAACCGAAATGCTCTTGAAAAATTAATGTCATCTAATGCAGCAATAAATCTTAAACTAAAATGAAGTTAATGGTTTATTTTCATTAAGGTTCGGTTGTGTTAATTTATTTTTGCGGTAACTTATAGATTGAAGAGGAGTGTTCCTGTCACAGATCTTCAGGCTTTCTTATTATTTCTGATTTATGTGAAAACGAAAACATAAATAACAGACTAACATAATTTTGTGTTTTTAATTTACTCTTTGGTATAAGAATGAATTTATTTGACCTTTTGCTAGGAAATTACTGTTTATATCAGATACCAGATCGAGGGATAAATAATTCATTAATGTTTTATTTTATAGAACTGTTCTCATGTGCGTTGATTTAGTTGTTTTTGTGTGGTACTGCGTTAAGTGCCGTTTTAAGAAAAGCTTTTGTTAATCTAACCAGTTTTTTCTTATTCAATTCAAGTACTCGGCTATTTTCTGAAAGAAATAGCAAACATCTAATCATTCGTCAGTGTTACAGGACGAAAATTTTAGTCAAAATGTCTCTTTATCAACTCATCATGTAGAATGTTCAACCCACCCGGGGATCGAGCTCATTTCCTCGCGATGCCTAGATCTGCTCTCTCCCTATTGAGCTCACTTGAGCTATGCGAACGTGCTTTATTTGTTGATTCATAATATTCAAACATACATATTCCAAACTGTTGGACTAAATGTGTCTAGTGGCAGATTCCTTTTTTACAAAAACGTTGTTCATTTTGATAATACGTTTTACTTAAAGAAGATATTTACAGCATTATAGCTTCTGTATTTAATGCCATTCGATTTTGAATGACAACACGAGTACAAGTATACAGGAGTACCCTTCATGGATCGCCAATATGATGAAAACATATTAGATCGAATTAATTATTAATGAAATGTATATAAAATAGTTACATTATAAGTTACAAGAAAGTTATATTTTGTGAAGGTGAATGTTACGGGTCTTTTAGTCTAGAGGTAAAGCGATTGTTTGTTGATATCACTGAAGACATTATATAACACTGCAGTCTAGATTTGATCATTATTAAGCATGCTGTTTAAAGCTTTCCGAAAATTTTGAATTTGATTTTAATTAATGTTCTCATACTTGCAAAAAGTCCCAGTCTTCACATTTCTCAGTTAAATTGGATTATTTCTGACAGAAAATACCAGGCTCAGAAGAAGTTGTGAAATGCATGGATGTTGTCTGACTTTTTGAAATGTATCAGAGTCTAATAAAACATACTCAATCGTAGCTAAATTTTATTTGCAACATCAAACTCGCCAAAACAAAGACTCTGCAGAATAGTTATAAAGAACAACATATTTTACAGATCACTAACTATTGCTTCAAACTGAACGCATTACGCATTAATGAATTCCAAGTTTATATTTGTAGTGATTATTGGATCCTAGGTATTATGCCTACATGCTACATTTATGATGTCAAACTAGTACCATCCCGTAAAATTGCTTTTCATATACTTAATCATATTTTTTTCTATGAGAAAATACACACAAATAAATTTAAACGGAAGGGATGGTTTACATGCATGATTAATTTTTTAAACGTTTGCTTATAAGAGTTAATAATGTAGTAATATTTGTCTGTTTAGATGTCACTTTCTGTGGCTGATAGTAATATTAATTGCTGTCCCATTCTCTTTCAGATAAATGTCCAAGGGTTTTTATGTTCCTTTTTCACACAATACTTCAACATGTCGGATTGAAACACCAAATACAAACAAAACGTCACAAGTAAGTGCTGTATATTTGTCTAGATGCTACTTAGCCAGCTGTCTCAAGTGTTGCCGAATTCTCTAAACTTAATATAGTCTGCATCTCTTTATCGCCAGTATCATACCATTTTTAAGACAGCCAGATTACAAATGGAAGCGTAAGAAATTAACAAATTTGTCCTAGTTGAATGTTAACTTTCACTGGTTAGACACTGGCGAGTTCTTTCTTCACTTAAGATTTATGCAATAAGATCCTGTTAAGTTTAAAACGATTATTGTATCAATATATCTAGAAATAGCCTTTGGTGTATTTGCTTACAGACAATGCTGAAGGATCTTAAAGGTATTTTGCTCAATATATGTTCATTTTATTAACAACAACGTTGTTGGCAATAAAACAAGGAAATTGTATGCTAGTCTAACAATGACAAATGTATAACCTTAAAGCTATGGCTTATTACCTTCCTAATGTTTGCTGTTTTGCACAAAGTTAATTTATAGTGTACGTATCACAATATACACGATAAAAACTGTAATGCTTCATCGAAATCACATGTACATTTGTTCATTTTTTTTCATACTGCGAGTAATATTTCAGCAATAATCTGAACTTCATCCGATTAACAGCAACTCCATTAAAAGCCTGCTTTCAAATTCAAAGAATCGGCACTTAACATATTAAGACAAAGAAGATATCACGTGATCATGGCTGACGTTTGTTTTTCTTCCGGATCATAATTTACTTGTTTTTGTGATTTTGGCCAAATTCTGGATAGAATTTTTGAACTGGAAATGTGTCTATATGGAATAAGAAGATGACTCTGTTAATTCCAAAGCAAGGTGACATTTTTGAGAAATTATTGAAATTTTGAATTTTTATCGCCAATGACTACCTGTGTTACGCATGAATACATCCAGTGGACATCAGATGGACACCCCTCGCTGAAATTTCTTTTTGGTATACTACGCAACAATAATAACGTGGCACTCAAATATAAATGTCAGTTTCGACACCAGCGTCCAAGTCCTCCAAGAAACGATATATGTCGTCACCTTTTGACAACAGTGAACTTAAAAAATCTTGCTTTGATTCTAATTTGGAGCCAAATATGGATGCCGTCGAATCATCTGATGATCTTCCTATGGCCAGTAACCCAACTGCTAACCTCTCCTTAAGTGGCCAAGATCTTGAAAAAATCGCTGACGTTTTGAAATCATCGTTTGTGGCTGATATGACTGTTATTATTAATCAAATGGTTGAATCTTCAGTAAAGGCCATTGTCGACGGAGTACTAAAAGGTCTGAATGATAGAATTGTTGAGCTGGAGGATAACAATGCGCAACTTAAAGCTCAGGTTTCTAACCTTAATCGACATGCAAATCTGGCCTTACGACGTCAGGTCTCAAAACTCCAGTCTGAATCTGATGCTGCTGAGCAATACAGTAGGAGGAATTCCCTGCGAATCACTGGTATTCCAGAAACAACAAATGAAAATACCGACGATCAAATTCTTAACGTTTGCAAAGAAATTGGCGTGAATATTTCACTAACAGATATTGATCGGTCTCACCGTGTTGGAAAGCAGAAAGGGCGACCTCGGGCAATTCTCGTTAAATTCACGTCATATCGCTCCCGTCAACATCTGTATAAATCTAGGACCAAACTGAAAGCAAGCGGCCTTAGCGGAGTGTACATAAACGAAGATTTGACGAAGCAGCGTAGTTTTGCCCTGTATACCGCGCGCCAGCTTGTTAAGAATAAAAAGCTTGATAGTTGTTGGTCACATGATGGAACAGTTCTAATAAAAGACAATACCCAGTCTGTTCATAAAATTTCTGCAAGTGAAGAACTGGTTCCATTCGACATATGACTTGTACAATCAAT
This sequence comes from Mercenaria mercenaria, assembly GCF_021730395.1. Classification (NCBI taxonomy): domain Eukaryota; kingdom Metazoa; phylum Mollusca; class Bivalvia; order Venerida; family Veneridae; genus Mercenaria; species Mercenaria mercenaria. Next base: position 33,821,089 of record NC_069371.1, on the reverse strand, counting down.
TATTGATCCTGCCTTTGCGAATATTTGTTGTGCAGTATAAGTGGCTTTGTTATATCTACCTTTAGACGGTAACAGTTTACACTACATACCTTTGTACGGTCTGCTGATTATGAACTGTGTGTGTTATATATAAACCATGTCATTTTGTTAATATTGAATTTATATAATTTAAGAGGCTTGAACCTGTTTTTTGTTGATACCATCGTAAACAAACATTTTGTTTAAAGTTTTTATATGAAAACACATTTTTAAATGACATATTGGAAATTCACTGTTTTACGTTACTGAATTATTGAAATATTTTTGCATTAATACTAATGCTACCGTTCATATAATCATTTACTTTCATATATGAAATGACCAAATTATCATTCAATGATTAACGAGAGCCGCGAGAAATCATTCTTTAAATTAACCACATCTTCATATGATGTTGTTGCTGCTGTTGATATCAATGATGATGATGATGTGTGGATGTGGGGATGATGATCTTAACAAACGATTTTGAACAATGTATAATGTTGATGATAATTAGATGTTGATGATGGTGATGATGATGATGATGATGATGATGATTTTGATGATGTGTGATGATGATTCTTGCAAACGAATGTAAACAGATGCTCTTGTCGTCTTCGAATATTTATCTGATTGTTATGTCGTATGGCTCAGTGTGAACACACTTTATAAGACTCATATTGAAAATTCCAATGTTTTACGCTACTGAATATTTGTAGTATTACCGTTCATATATTTACTTATTTCTAGAAATGACCAAATGAATATGCCAAATTTAATGAGGGCCGTGACAAATCAGTATATGAAATGTACCACTTTTATATTTTATATGTTTATTTATGTACGATGTTGACGATGATGATGTGGTGATGATGCTTTTTTGTTTTCAAACGAATGTAATCAGGTGCTTTTTTTATATGTTGTTATGACGTATGGCTCAGTGTTGTTATCGTACTAGCAGCTAACGTACCTGCGTAAACGCTGATGATTTATAAACACTTGGCTATGTGCATACTGAGTGAACGTTTTTGTCTATGTTTATGCCTCTGTGTGTGTGTGTGTGTGTGTGTGTGTGTGTGTGTGTGCGTGCTTGCGTGCGTACGTATTATAAGAAAGTTTTTCATCAGATTTTTTCAGTACTTATAGACTAGCTATTCTAAATATTTCAAAGGATTGCACTAATTTGTTCTGCTCTAAGCATGTATGTTAGCTTGGATATTATCGCTATGAATGTGGATATTTCGAATCTTTTTTACTTCGCCCTGATATTGGATGTTCATCAGTTTCTGTTGTTTATTTTTAGTTCTTAATAGACCTGTCATTCTAAACGTTTAAAAGGATTGCACTGAATTAGTTCTGCTTAAAGTATTTACGAAGGCTTGCATACTTAATATATTTAAATTCGTTATGTACATGGCTATGCAAGGCTCGTCATGATGACTATGTTATTAGGATTATTTATTTACATGGCTACTACTGTTACATCTTGTCGTATAGTCTTCTACATATTGTATGTAAGCAATATTCTGAATCTTTTTTACCTCGCTCTGATATTGACTATAGAACTTGTTGTTTTAAATTTTAGTCTAAGTTATTTCGATGTATCCCAAAGTATCATGTACAGATAGGTTCGCTCTTTTTGGATAGCAGTATATTTGCAGTATATATACGCACATTAATAAATTATATACTGTGATCATTTCTATATTGCTGAGGATGTTTCGCTGCGCCTTATGCCTGTAACCGATCAAATGTCTTAAGCGTACTTGATTATAATTCTGTAAGTTCATCTTCATTAATAATCAGTTATCGATTGATCATTGTAAACGTAGATGCCACATTGTTTTATGCAATGATTCCATTAGAGTCTAAGTCCGCTAAGTTATTAAAGCACTTTTTCAGTAAATTACTTTACTAAACTGAAATTAGTTTTGATACTATCAGATGTTTCGTGTGCCATTCACGATAAAAGTCTTTGATTCTTTTCATGTCCTGCTTATTCTATTTCTTACTCCCCTTCTTTATCACTGCCTATTCAGTAACACAGCTTGCCCTGGCTAAGTTTTGCCCCGCCACTTCTAGAAATAGTCTTGCAGTAATCAAAGGATACTTCAGGAATATGTATTACTTGTTTCCATTTGACAATGGTTAGTCACCTATGGTTTATTGTCATTATTCCTGGCGGTATCCTAATGAGGCTGGAGACACATCTTGCTACGAATGGCTACTCCCTTCCTGTAAGTTATGTTGGGCATCTTTTCTATGTAAGAACTGCATATGTTTGAATCTCGAATGATCTGCTATAGATGCGGCTCGCACTTTTTGCCTTCGCTGTACATGATTTGGTGTCTGTGCTTATTCTATAACACGTTTTCTGTCTTTTCTGTATATTATAACATACTTCATACATATAATACAGTACACTATAACCATCACCCCTCGCGGAGCGTGCATCCAAATACCTCACTTTACATTACCAACGTCATCTTTATCCAGAATCTTACATGGTGCTTTTTCCAAGTTACTTTTTACCTCTGGTTATACATAATACTTATGAATGCTGGTGATATTCACAAAAATCCTGGACCATCTCCCAGTCATTCTTCTTTCTCTTCAGTCTCCTCATGTTCTGGTATTTCTGATATTTTGAGTGTAAGTAACAACTTATCTTTCGTCCATTATAATGTTCAAAGCATCTACAACAAGATCGATATCCTTGCGTCTGAGCTGACCGACTTTGATATTTTAGCTTTCACTGAAACCTGGTTAAATGATTCCATCTCAGATGATGACCTTCTTATACATTCTTTCCATCCACCGATTCGCAAAGACAGATTTTGGGACAGTCATGGCGGAGTGGTGATTTATGTTAAGGATTGCATTCACTTCGAACGTAGACCCGACCTCGAACCCAATCGATTGGAATGCCTTTGGATTGAACTCTCTCTTCGCAACAACAAACGGATACTTTTCGGAACCTTCTACCGTCCCCCAGGTTCTGACTCTGTCTACAACACACTTTAAGACGATTCATTTTCTCTTGCTATCGATACCGGTATTCATGACATAATCGTAACAGGTGATTTCAACTGGAACATTATGGACCAACGCTCCAACTTAAAAATTACCTCACTTTGTCAAGAAAACAATTTCACCCAATTGATCCAAGAGCCTACGCATTTTACAGAGAACTCAAGCTCTATACTTGACCTCTTCTTCGTTTCTAATCCAAGATCTGTTGTAGCTTCCGGTGTCAGTGATCACTTCCTGGAACAGGAGCTCAGATATCATTGTCCCACGTACTGTATTCTTAAATTCTGTAAACCTAAGCCAATTACGTTTACAAGGCTTATTTGGATGTATGATCAATGCAACTTTGACCTCTTGCGACAAAGTCTTTCGTCAGCGATTGGGAATCGTGTTCCAACGCAGATGTCAATGCGTACGCTTCTAACATAACAGACACAATTTTATCGATATGTAAAAACCTTATTCCAAATAAAACTGTTACTGTACGTCCTAGAGATGTCCCATGGATGACAAGCGCAATACGACGGTGTATTCGGAGGCGTAAACGTGCATATAAAAAAGCAAAACTGTCGGGATCTGTCGAGCACTGGTCTAAATTTCGAAGGATCCGTAATGACACTATACGTTCCATCAAGCAGGCCAAATCCACGCACTACATTAATCTCGTAGACAAACTTAAAACCTGCACATCTTCTTCAAAAGACTGGTGGAATACATTGAAGCCTTTCATAACTAAAGATTCTTCTGTTTCTATCCCACCCCTTATCGATCCTGTCACTAATATGCCAACCACAAGTGATGCAGAAAAGGCTGACCTTTTAAATACGTACTTTGCAAATCAGACTCAACTAAATGATGACGGTAAAATTCCACCGAATCCAACCGTCCCTCCAGTTGAACGCCAGCTATCATCTGTGACTCTTATCCAGAATGAAGTTGAGGATGTTCTCAGAAACTTGCAAATAGGGAAGGCTTCTGGTCCCGACGGAATTAGTAACCGTATACTGCGCGAGGCTTCTCGGCAACTTTCCGGCCCTCTCTGTTCTTTATTCAACTATTCTCTGCACTCAGCAAACGTTCCTCTGTCCTGGAAAGATGCAAACGTGTGTGCTGTTTTTAAGAAAGGCGACTCCTCTCTCCCAAACAACTATCGGCCTATATCCCTTCTCAGCTGTGTAGAAAACCATTTGAAAAAGTTTTATTTAAACATATTTACAATCACCTTCATGACACAAACTTTCTAACCCCGGTGCAGTCTGGTTTCTTACCTGGCCACTCCACTGTCAGTCAGTTGACCCTTCTCTACAATACATTTTGCAAAGCTCTAGATGAAGGGCTTGAGGTTAGGGCTGTCTTTTTTGACATCAGCAAAGCTTTTGACAAGGTTTGGCACAAAGGTCTTCTTGTAAAACTACAAAATGCAGGTATTACTGGATCTTTACTTGAATGGTTTTCTAACTATCTTTTCAATAGACGCCAACGGGTTATCCTTCCTGGAACCTCTTCTACTTGGAAAGGTATCGGTGCTGGTGTCCCCCAAGGATCTATTCTTGGGCCTCTTCTGTTCTTGATTTTTATTAATGACATTGTAGTTGACATTGGCAGTGAAATCAGCTTGTTTGCTGATGATACTAGCCTTTATATTATTGTTGACCAACCTGAACAGGCAACTCAGTTACTACAGACGGACATCCAGAAAATATCCAGATGGGCCGATATATGGTTAGTACAGTTCAACCCTGCAAAATCTGAATCTTTATTGTTTTCTCGCAAAGCAAATCAACATTTACATCTACCCCTCTTTATGGCAGGACTCCAGATTCCAGAGGTTTCCTATCATCAACATCTTGGTGTCACTGTGTCAAACGATTGTAAATGGCATCATCATATCAACTACATAACAAGCAAGGCTTGGAAAAGGGTTCATGTTATGCGCAAGCTGAAAATTGTCTTAGATCGAAGATCTCTTGAAACGATATACCTTTCCTTTATACGACCGATTTTGGAATATGCAGATGTAATCTGGAACAACTGCACAGCATATGAAAAGGAACAACTTGACAAAATTAAAAATGAGTGTGCCAGAATCGTAACTGGAGCCACCAAGCTAGTATCACTGCATGACTTAAGACTAGAGGTGAATTGGAGGACGCTTGAAGATAGAAGGCGCGATCACAGAATTATCATGTTTTTTCAGATGTGCAGAGGCACTTCTCCTTCGTATCTGATCAGTCTCGTCCCGCCAGTCGTTAATTCAGTTTCCAACTACAGCCTTCGCAATTCCGGTGATCTCCGCTCGGTGGCTTCACGCACTTCACAATACTTCAATTCCTTTCTTCCTTTGACTATGCGCGAATGGAACGATCTTTCGGATGACATCAAAAATGCACCGTCGCTTAGTGTGTTAAAGAGGCGTCTTAAGGCCGACCAGCGTCAAACTCCCTCTTATTATTACTGTGGAAGTAGAAAAGCAGAAATTCTTCATGCTAGACTTCGTATGAAATGCAGTGGTCTTAATTATCATTTGTTCTTACGTAATATTGTTAACTCTCCGCTTTGTCATTGCGGACAACCCGAGACTAGCTCACATTTTTTGCTTGAATGTAGACTGTATTACCTTCCTCGGCATGTGATGTTAATTTCTGTTGGTAATTTCACCCAGTCTATCACTGTTAACACCTTACTTTATGGTGATACTTCTCTGACTGATACTGACAACAGACAAATCTTCACAGCTGTCCAACAATTTATCCTTGGAAGCCATAGGTTCGCTTGACTTGTGATCTGACCCCTATACTGTTTCACACTGTCATTATCTCCAGACAACAAGACTGTTAAATATATAAAGCTAGGAGTGGTTTGGGGCAGCTGAACATTTTCTCTACATATTTTCTTCCTTCCCTTTTCATTCTAGAGAATATAGTTCTTCTATGTACTATTTCATACTTTAACCATTATTGTTACCTAATTTTGCTAAAATATTCTAAATATTAAAAAGGCGATGTACTAATAACTTATTTCATCTTTACCTTCCATTTCTGAGCATTTTGTTGTTTTTCCTTTTTCTTTTTGGTTTTTCATTTTGCTTTTTTTTTCCTTTTCATGAATAACTAAGAATGTGTTACACATTAGTTTAACAGCCATCCATAGTATTGTAAATATTATCTTTCCGGAGGTTGACTCGATAAGTATTTCATTACTTCCGTCAATATCCTATTGCTTGTGTTGTTATGTCTGTCTGTATGTGTATGAATGTATCTTGTGTAACATTTGCAATAAAATATTCTTAAACTTAACATATTAAGCAAATTTAATTCAGCTAAAAGTCCTGTTGAAAGTTTGTTTTATTAAAATGAAAAACGTACTTTCTGCTTGAGAAAATGCACAGGGACACATAACGTTAAGGTTTGCGCACAACTTTAGGGAGAATATTTGTACATCTTTTCGCCGGTAACAAGTTATTTTTTTTAAATTAAGTGTTACAAATTGCGATATTTGTCTTACATGACATCTTCTTTCTGCAGTTATTAGCAATGTTGACAGCTTTTTGAATGCCCGAATCACTTTAAGGCTATTGCTGATGAGTAGACACGTACACCATTCCTGAGTGTGTATCTGTTATAAGGTATAATGCAATTTAATTTACAAATCAGTTACATTACAGTTTGATATTGTAACACCTTCCTATTGTAATTTGATTTCTACACCATATTTTGTGCTGTTCTCTTTGCTTATATAATACATGTTCTACATGTAAATAAGCGCCTTTGTGTGAAATCAAACGTTAGGGGCTTGTGACTAGCTTGCGTACAGATCAGTCTTCACATCGATGCAGTCTGATCACAGTCTATAGTATTCGTTTATCAGTTGCATATCAGTGCTGAAACTGACACTCGAGAACGGAATGGATGTAGGGATAAATGCGCACTGATCTGGATAATTCTATGTCGCAAAACCGTAACGTTGGTTTTCGCACAGCCGTGCTTTATACTGAATGTTTAAACGTTGGCGTTTAAGGAGCTAATAAACAACAAAATTTCTCTTCTGATCTGTTCTGTTTAATATCATTTTAAAAACTGCAGATAAAACGCCCTGTGAAAAGCTGTTTTCCTCCTAGAAATGATAAAACAAATCCAGAATAATCTTAATGATGCATAGTGCGAAAATGAGATTCTTCAGTTTTTGCGAAGTTCCTGTTTCCTTGGCGGTTCAGAAATCGCTTGCGGCTAGCTACCAATTTTTTAATAACTTAAAATGTTAAACTGTTACATGTTGCCTAAATATTAAATCAATTAAAACGTGATCCGAAGGGACTGAAGGTACTGAATCCTATGTGTTTGACATGCTTGAATACAAGTAGAGTACACAATAATATTCATTTTTATAATGCACAAGCAAAATTGTACATTGTAATTGGTTTTATTTGAAAGGATATGCACCAGAGCGGAATACTATTATAAGCATTGTTATGAATAAACATTGTTAACATTAAACTGTGTCTTCTTTAATATTCTGCAAAATGCTAACTAACATATAATAAAACGGGGAAACAAACTGTGTCATTTTCACAATGCTTTTTACATTCGTGTTTGGAGACATGTGTTCTAGCCAGCTGGCGGCAAGTGATTCTACCTATGCGGCCAGAGCAGACCAAGATCATCCGTGCAGGCTGATCACCATGTCTGCACTGTTCGCTGTTCAGTCAGTAAATTTTCAGTGAACACTCCTTCGATTAACAAATGGTATTGCCCAAATTGAATGATGGACCAGTCCATTTTAGTAATTTAGCAGGCAAAGGGTTTAACACATAGTCCTGCTAGTATATAAGCAACAAATTCTATGTTCATATAAACACGGGTCGTAAACGCGCAATCTATTTTCCGCTTGGAATACGCTTAAATGGGTTGCGCGACGTCCGGTGCTGGTATTGCGCGTTAAAAATGGCGAATTGAGGTATGTGAAGTTATGATTTTGCTCAGTAAGAGACAATAATAAATTTTCTCGAAGAAATGCAAAATACTATTCGACACAAGTATGATAGTGCATCATATATGTAAAATATCTGGTTTGTAATTTATGATTTGGCTCTATTATGAAAAAAGTATGAAATAAAAATAATGGCAGTTTCTGACCTCATATGCCAAATTTTCGGACATCTGACCCTTCTAATGAAAAACTTACTGTAATAAAGTAGCGAATACCACATTTTTCCTTGCTCCAAATCCTTCTAATGGGGACATAATTGACAAAAAATCATCGGGAATAGGGTTGAGCCACGGGAATGGAGCTGCTCGTATACATCATAATGTCAAACTTTTTCTGTCACGTATTTCACTGCACAACAAGTTTGCTCCTACAGATCTACTTATCGTTTCAATGCTTTAATCATTTCAAGAAAAATGGGACCATGATTTGGATTCTATCGGAGATAAAGAAACATACGCATTGCATCATTGTACGTACCATTGGTACACTGGACCTTAGAAAGGTTTGTGTAATTATAATGGAAATATAGTCATGAGGAAAACATGCATAAGTGCTATATCTTAAACCGCGCTATTATCATTGTCTATATCAATTACATGGCAATTAGCGGAACGTTCGAAATTCTTGACTAACATTGACCAAATGCCGTTGACTGTATTTACACAAATTTAATATTCCATGGTTAAGGGAATGCTGCTAGTGAGGTTTCTCTGCATTCCTGGACACTCTTCTGTTGGAGTATAGTTGTTGCAAGAATTAAGATGTCTTCCTGCTGAAATATTGCTACACAGGTCGCAAGTATACAAAACAGCCATAATCAGGGAGATAGCAGAAATACGTATCGCAGGGTTATGAGTTCGATCGTCGGGTGAGGCGTATGGTCTCCGTTATGATGAAAGACTCCGAGTCTGAAATATTTTGTCCTCCATCACTGATTCATATGGAGAAGTTGGCACATACGGAACACATGTTACTATGGGTACCGAATCTCTGGCTAGGTTAACTGCCCACCCAAACTCAACTGAAACCACAGTTGAAAACGGCGCTAAATCCAAAAAGCCAACATCAGGTTTCCTGCTCTAATGTCGATTAAGACCATTTGAAGTCAAATTCCTCGAAACAATTGTTATATTTGTTTTAACCTCAATATGAACAGAAAATACTTAGTGTCTGCGTTAATTGTATCTTTTCGCAAACATTCCAATGGATGATCTTTATGTGTATTTTCAACCAAACGTTGACCGTAAACTGCTATTAAAAGGACACGCTGACTACAAAAAAGTGTTCTTGGCGGAAACTAAATAAATAAATACAATATAAGAAAGAAACAAGGACATTGTAAAAACAATTGGGATGTAAGAATGGTTATTTGTTTATATAATGTATACGAGCAATTCCATTCCCGGGGCACAACCCCAGTCCAGATACCCAGCCCCCCCCCCCCCCCCCCAGCCCCCGAACAGAACATTTTATTCAACTACATGTAATATTCATGACCGTTTTACACCTGTTTGATCATTAGTAGCGTCACATTTCCAGGAAGAACGCACAAGAATTAGAAAATTTGCCTTTTTCATGATTCCATACTTTTTTGACAGTTCAAGCCAGCAGAGTTTTTGTGATAACAGGGCTGATTCTTAAATTAATAATCTGGTAATTCACACATATGATCTTTATTCATTTTTGTGTCGAATAGCATTTGCATTTTGCGAAAACACTCTTAAATATGTCATTATTTACAAAAACAAAAACCCACCTACCTCGATATTGTATATTTTGGTGCGCAACACCAGCACCGGACGTCGCGCAACCCATTTTAAGCGTATTCCCAGTGGGAATTGGATTGCGCGTTTACCACCCGTGATAAAGCAACATTCTGGTGATGCATGAACAAAACTTTTAACGTGCTCTAAAGGACAAAGCCCTGTGTATTGAATGTTCGGCCAGCTGACCATATTCAGAATTGAAGTTTTGGACATTTATATCACATGTATTTTTAAGTACACTATTACAATATATGAGCATTTCCTGTTTTGACGTTACGTCATTTCCAGTGAAAACGTTGTAATATCTCAGATGTACGTCGCGTACGTTCCAGAAAATACAATATGTTAATAAGAAAAATCCGTTAAATCTCAAACATTAAAATTAATAAATAAAAAATATATGAAAAAAATTAGAAGTAGTATTATCAGACTGGTAATAATTGCATGTTAATGATTACCCCTCTGATAATACTATTTCTAAATTACGTCATTTAATAAACATTCATGTGCAAATAAATAATGGAAAATAAGTCCATAAAAAGACTGAGCTGTTGACTTACTTGTTAGTTCTGCCATGTCATGTAAGGTAATTTAGATTACTGTGTAGTGCTACTGAATTGACAATATCTCCGACTCGACTACATATTACATGTACTAAAACACTTTCATCATATCTGGACCGTGTTTGGGGTATCATATTTTATTTTGGTAAAAAGCGTGTAGATAAAGATATTTTCATTTAATTTTTCTGCCTTGCTGGTAAGGCTTGTCACATTAAACAAATGCTTTCGAAATGCATTTTAGCGATTTTAGGCGTATTGAAGGATGTTTGGGGCAAGGGCGAAACCCTCATCCCCAGTTTTCATTGTGGGAACCAGCATATGATTTGTCCTCCACCCCCACCCCCTCAACTTTTTGAAAGACATGACCGTAGATAAAGGGAAATTAAAACAAATTTGATACAGCATTTAGATGTACTGTTATACTGATAACGGTTTTATGTGATGTGAATTGTCAATAAGGTTAAGAATGGATAGGTTTAGCTGACCAGTCCCACATTGAAAGATTTGGTGAGAAGATTAAGGTGTATACTTAAGGTTGTTTAATATTAATAAATGTAGTGTTCCGAACAAGTTTCTTTGTAAATTCTGTATTCAGTTCCCGAACAAGCAGTTGCCTGTTCACTGCTTGTCAATCGATTCTTCATTCAATAATGTTTACATATGTACTAAATCTTTGAGCTGCCAGCCGCCCGCTTAGTTCAATAAGGAGTGCGCCGACCTATAAATCATGAGGTCTTGAATTCGATATTCTCCGTAACGATTGATAAATAAATTGTATCAGAGGTCATTTCGGCCTCCAACTCTGATTCACGTGGATATGTTGGCCGTTACTTGCGGAGAACAGGTTAGTATCGGTGTTACAACCCAATATTCCCCCAGTCAGTTTTTCCCCGAGGAAAAAAACAACCAGTTGGTTACCCCCTTTCATTATTGTACAAAAAAGGAGAAAAACCCAACCATTGTTTCCCCCCCCCCCCCCATCCCAACCCCTGGTTATTTTCCCCATTATGGCATAGTTAGTTTTTCCCTGTTAATTCCTTTGTGCACAATAAAAGAAAACAAAGAAAAACTAGCCGGTTGATTTTCATCCCTCCTGTTTATTCCCCCCTAGTTAGGTTTTCCTCTTATTCTTAATATGTACTTACATTCTTGAGCCTCCATTTCCTGTGGGCTAAATTTTTCGTATGCAGCTGCTAAAATATACTATACATGTGTAACAATTTGACGGTAAAAGTCATATACTATCATGTCCGTGTTATAAGTAAGGAGGAGCAAAACACTTTCCAATAGAAACGATACAAGGAACTCAATATCTGGAAAAAGCAAACGAATTTAAGAATTGTTTGAAAATATAATATAAAATGTCGGTAATTAATCCTTTATCAATGTTTTTTGGTCCGTGTCTATTTTGTTAGTTAATGGGTAGATGTATTTAAAAGGAAATTAAGTTATTTGGTTTTTCTTGTGAACTATTTATTTGTAAAATTTCCATGAATGGTCAATTTTTTGTGTAAAGGAACTGCATTTGTGTGTCTTTTTCCATGTTCAGAACTATAACACTAACCTAAAATGATCAAATTAAGTCAAATCTATAAACTGTGAGAAAAAGAAATGGAATGCGTCACATTACCCCTTACTACTGTTCACACATAGCCTAATAATTATACGAAAACTATGTTAATTGCTTGCCTTTAATACGTTACAATTTTCAACTTTCTACAAGTCATTTTGTTATTTGAAGTCCTATCAATGAGTATATTTAGAAAAAACTGCGAGAAATTGGTTCCAAAGATATTGAGTTTGTATTCACTCAATATCAGATTGGTGTGGGAAGAAATAGCTTTACGATCGTTAAATAAGTTGGCAATGCTTAGAAACAGAGGTCTAGGAATTGACTAAAAGTTAAATTCCACGGTAGAATGACAGATACATCACGTTGATACTACTACCATTTAATGACAAAGGTAAAATGAATACACAAATACTGAATAAGTTAATGATTAACACAACTTTTACCTTAAAACTATCGTTAATGGTCCAACAAAAATGGGGAAAAGATATTTTGAAAGCAAACATTTAGCATAACATTGTGATAGCAAATTATTGCTGAAAAATATAATATGGTTTTGTTTTTATATTTATATCAATGAACAAAGGAAGGATGTACTAAACTGACCCCCCTCCCCCCTCCCAACACATACACACGCACGCACACACACGTGCGCACGCGCACGCACACGCACACACATACACATGAATCCATAAACATGATAAGTAACGAAATTGTGAAGTGAAATAGCATATCAGAAATTCCAGAAGCCAGCAACGTCTTCGTCTGTGCGTCAACGAGAAACAAACACATGGATAACAAATGGTTTACTGCTACATATAATGACTAAGCAAACACATGTTTCAGTCTCCTTATAAAAATATTATGAATGCATCATTCTATAGATAAACATTGTAAGATGTTGGTTATCAAGGCAATCGCGTGGATTATACTTTACCAAAGCGTAGAGCTTTTATGTTTAGGAGTTGAACCACGAGTACTTTAGCCTAAGTGGTTAAATTTCTTTCAACCAATGGAAAAATACTTGCAATACACACGGTATAATAAATATCATTTTTTCTTATCGTTTTGTCATTTTTGCTGAGTTAGGCAAAATTTACATGGTCAGATTTTAATATATATTTATATATTTCATAAATATTCATTTTCTATCTTTTTATTAAACGAGTAATTCGAACATGATGGTAGGAGTGTAACACCGAAAAAACTTTATTCATTTATTCATTAAATTGGCTGTAAGAAGCTAGCAACTGCATTGCCTTGTTTCTGGAATTTATAGCTTTAAGGCAGATTTTATAGATGGAGTTTGCCTAGGAAGATAACAGTTATAACTGTTTATGGAATTGATGGCTTACAGATAAAATAATAAATACTGTTTTATCAATGGACTTTAAGATAAATGGATAAGAGTAACATAACTTTGAAGTTGTTGGTTGAAGAATAATACTTAATATTAATAGAGGGTATTACATGAGTGTCTTTTCATATTGCATTTATTAAACGAACTGAATAGAATTATAAAATGCTAGGCTCTGTCTAGAATTTTATCAATTTTATTCACAGTTAATAAATTCAATGTGGAAAGTCACATATGTAATTATTCTTTTTATCAAATGTTAGCTTTTTTTGTCGAAACATCAAAGGTGCTACTTTCTTTTACTATATAAACAAGGCAATTTGACCAACGTCTCCTACACTATAAACGACGCCGACGTCGAAGCTTTATTACACTAGTGTTTTCATTTTTATGTAATGGCTATATTACACTCCAGCGGCGTCAAACATGTGATACATTGTTTTATGATATGACTTGTTGGCGGGACTTTAACACCCACATAACATTTTGTATTAACATGATAGCTGGGCGTAGTCGCTTTATTTATGGAAGGAGAGAAATACCGTTATTTGAGAACTTGGTAATGGTAGGGTAACACATAACAATTGTTTCTTGACATTGTTTACTTTAATTAAATGCCACGGTCCTAAATGATAATTTATGATAAATTAAATAATGATAATTTATAAGTAATAAAGAGAAAAATAATAAGTGCACAAAGAATTACAAAAGTGAAACAAAAACGAAATATCTTAACATTACGATAAGGCTTCAAAGAACTAAATGGCAAATTAAAGTCAATTTAGGAAGAAAGATTGCAAAATAAATCGCCTGAATAAGTAGATCCGGATGCTTCTCGAGGTTTATGGTCTTCTATAGCAAACTAGCAAACATAATTGCTTTCCAGGTCTAGGATCTTCTGAGGACAAAAGTGGTTGCTCCGTATAGGACGTCTGGGCTAAAATATATATCCCATCAGGTCTAAGTCATAACAAAATCCTTCTTCAAGTCAGTTTGCGTCAATAAATGTCTGTACTTACGTGAGCATTTTTATCCAAAACAGTACAGTATATATAAGCTTATTTACTAGGCAGGAATAAGAATACGCGGGAAAAGAACAGTTTCCACGGGCATCAGTTATTTACAAAATCCAGGAAGAATAAACTTGATAAAATCAGGTCAATCTCAAACCCGTGATATAAATAAATACAAATTAAACAGGAAAACCTAACGTTCTTAATACTGGGCCTATTTCATCAAAATGGGAGTATTTAAATATGAAAGACAGTACGCTTAGTCTCAAAAACGATACCTATTACTTTTCTCAATAAACATTTTGCTGCAATAAATGACTTTATATCTATATAAAATGAAAAAACGATAGCGCTACTATGTGACAGTCGTTCCCCCCATAATAAGAAAAGTATTCTTTTTTTTTTAATCAATACAATCTGGAAAGCTGTCATTGTCTGTACACCATATATCATAACAAGCTAAACTACATTCTACTCATATAATCTAATACTCGTTGGGTCGTGAGATCGATCCCCATGCGAGGCGTATGCTCGATAAGATAAAAGAAACCGTGCCTGGAACACCTCTGATTCATGTAAGGAAGTTGTCAGATACTTGCGTACTGATACAGAATCCAGGAACACTGATTACGTTAACTGCCCGCAGTTACAATGTACATAACTTAAATACTGTTGAAAAACGGCGTTAAATCCTTAACAAACAAAGAAACAAATCTGCCATAAATATGCTTCTTTCTTGAATAATAATGCGATACAAACATTTCAAAAATGAATTTTTAATATACCCTCCCTTATATTTTGCAAATTATATTACACAGCATACAACACAAGGATGATTATCCAAAAATAAAAAGGCACGTTCCAAAAACGCTGCCTCTCCCTCCCTCCACACACGTGGAGAAATTGAGCAAATTAAGAAACACCGTAAGGCATCGCCTTTAAACGGTCGTTTACTGGGCACCTAACCTCACTCTTACCTACGCTTTGTTCCAAAATCACTGGAAAATAAATGTAAACAGACAGCATTCCCGCCAGGTGAATCTCTATCACACGCATTGACAGCAGAAGGCAAGTTATGTAAAACATAAAAGTGATCATGTAAATTTACATAGGAATGAAACATCAAGAACTAAAACGTATGTACAATATGTATTTGCAGAAGACAGGGCATAGATGGAACACCAAGGGCCCGACGAAATAAGGCACAAGACAAATATAAATACAGCTCGGACTCAAAGGGATTTATATATCATAGAGTCCTCTGCCTCTTCTGTCAGACACAAAAAAAGACAAAAGCGTAGAGTCTAATGAAAAATGATTGAACACGAAACATTCGTTGTCTCTCAAAACCATTGGGTCATAACATCTTTAATATTTATAACTTTACCTAATATGGTTGGAAAATTGACTTGACCCAAAATCTTACGAATTTTGTAAATAGTATCCACATAAAAACAAATATTGATACACCTTCTGATTGAAATATTATTAAATTGCTAGTAGATTTGAAAACATAATCTGAATTACGATAGTTTAGCAAAGTATTTACATTATTTATAATATCGGTAGCCTTGATGATTATGATCATGGAAATCTTCAACATGACTACACGCTCTGGTAAATTGAGAATATGTATCCGATGATATGTTGACTGGGTGCCAAGCAAACTACAATTTGAGAATCATCTTTCTTGTCATTTAATTGGTACGCAATATACCATTCTAAAAAATATTATATACTATTCTAAAAAATAAAGAGATGCAAATCTTTAAATGAAGCATTAGTATCCGAGTTGTAAGCGTTATCTAACTGGAGCTCTCGGGGATAACTGATACCGATAATTTTGGAAAAGAAACACCGGATTATTCATACTAAGAATATCGTCCAGATAGCGTGATGTCTCATTAAATGCTGTTAGTCAGGAGAAATACTGAAAATTAATAGAAACAAAAACACATTCAAAAATACTTATTGTAAGTAACAGAAAAGCGTCTGATATGGACTTGTCTTGCACATATACGCACAAAATGCTATCCATCACAATAGTTTTCTTCATAAAACGCTCCTGGATAAAAAAGATCATGTTAAATCATCGCTGGTCCGTAAACGTTTGGCAACGTCAGGTATGTTTAAACATTATCGCTGACTTGATTAGATAAAAACTGTCGGAAGAGACACTTTAAGGCATTTTGCCAAGACATTTCTTTTAGTAATACCGTAGAAGTCATAAACTTTCACATTATATTTCCAGTACGTAATCAAATGAAATCAAGTTGTAATTTACAACAACTGCCCTAACTTTTGAAACTCTTTCAAGCACAAAACTGGTTTTTCCTTCTTTTGTCATTGTATCCCTTTGTGTAAGCGAGTCCCTAGCTACGTTGCTTCTCGCTGTAATTAGACTTCCTTCAATGATTCAATAAACACGAAGTTACTGTGAACAATATATTTTCCATCATAAACTACATTTTGAATTTTTAGTCATTTTGATTCCAAAGTTGTCAAATCTAAATTCAACCGTGATGAAAAAAGACACGTTTGAATAGTGTCTTCTTTGACCCTCTAGAATTGCGTATCTAATAATACGACTACTTTGTGCCAGATATTCCAACAATAATGTCTCTAATGTATGAGAAAACGTCATCTTTTTATTCAGAAACGTTTACGAAAAGTTTTCCTTCGAAAATGCAGAATTATATTTGGCAGATATTTCCTTAACAATTTTTGCTAATGTTGGTTTTGTTTGTTTGTTTTGGGTTTAACGCCGTTTTTCAACAGTATTTCAGTCATGTAACGGCGGGCAGTTAACCTAACCAGTTTTCCTGGATTCTGTACTAGTACAAACCTGTTCTCCGCAAGTAACTGCCAACTTCCCCACATAAAACAGAGGTGGAGGACTAATGATTTCAGACACAATGTCGTTTATCAAATAGTCACTGAGAACATACGCCCCGCCCGAGGATCGAACTCACGATCCCGCGATCCGTAGACCAACGCTCTTACCTACTGAGCTAAGCGGGCGGGTCTTGTTAATGTTGGTGGTCCACAAAAGAATACTTTCACTTTTCCCTTACGTTCGGTTTTTATTGCACTGAAGACCTGAAATTGAATAAAAAATAACCACTAAATTATTCTTGGATTTCGAATGCATTATATATTCCTTCAAAAACCTCGTTTTATAAGTATAGGACCTTAATTTTATAGCAAATTATATTTTCATAACATTGCTGCAGCCATTTGGCTTAGAAACTAAAACTTTTCTTACAGGTGGTTACCGTGGATACCGAGTCTGCTATTATCATTCTTGGTTGCATTCTTTGTTTCCAAAGGATCTTTAAACAAATTTTATTAACTATCACAACAGCAATCTTTTAAGTGCAGCGTGGCGGCTATAAAACGTCTCCCCGTACTTGGATTTAGTGTTGTTATATTTTCTGTTCCTTTGGGGTCACGGAGTCCATTCAGCATATAAGTAATAGAGTTCCGTTTAAGCCGGTGCAAGGGGCGTGAGAGGTGTTGTACATTTCATTACCTCTCATGAGCAAACTCAATCAAACCAAGTCTGCTATTATTCTTCTTGGTTGCATTTTTTGCTTCCAAAGGATCTTTTTACAGATTTTATTATTCTCTTCCGGACGCTAAAATATGACAGAGATTGAGGAAGAGCAACTGAATTCGTATTAATACTCATGCTATACACTTCTTTACATTCATCTAAACCATTACAGAAAATAATACACAATCATTGAAGTACGATATGTATTGCAAAGACTTGTAAAACTCTTATCCCGAGTTTCAACGTCTTAGATTTCATACCAAAAATCTATGTATTGGTATCAAAAGTTCTTGTATCACCTGACTCCAGCTTGATTTCCAAAGTTGGGAAAGTCACAGTACCTAATAACATTTTGCGTAATCAGACTCTAGGTATGTTTGATTTACCTTATTCAAGTCTGGCCTTCCAAGCTTTGTCTTTGTTCTTAAACCACTGATTAGATCACGCTTACTATTGTTGAACATCACATCAAGTCCAATCTAAAGTAAAACATCGCTCTATACAGGTTAGTAAGCACTTACTGTGCACATTACAGAGAATGCATGCATAAAATAAACAAAGCGTTTAAGGAAAACAATGGGTCAACACCTTTGAGCGGTCAGTGGCAAAAGCACAACTTCTGTCTTAAAATCGGCTAATTGCGCTCAAGACATACCTGCCGTCTTGATACCCACCATACAGGTAGATGTAAACAAAAGATATTCCCGCCAAGCGAATCACAAACATACGTATAGGTAACCTATTAATAACATAAATTTATGTAAACAAATACGCTCATATATGAATATATAACACTTAAAGGACCATGAATTCATGTACACTGTGCCTTTGCAGAAAGCACAGCAACATGAGAAATATTATTAAAGGACCCAGGAAACAGACTAGATGACAACTATCAAACAAGGGTATCCCTGTAAACCAATTCCTTTGATATCATTCTTCCGAGCTGCAATCATATACAGATGCATCTGAATACTACTCTTTAATGTTCCATGATCATAATTGTTCTGCTCAGACTCAATCTTATTAATAAGGTCAAGAACCATTCAAAACTTTTCTGGTCTCTGTTGATCCATGTAAAATCAACCTGAAAACAGTGCACATAACATTCCATGATGTAGACTTATTTCAATCATAATCATGATAATTATATTGATTATTCAATACAAAAGTTATCTGGGTAAATATTAAAGCGAAATAATATTAATCATGATTAGAACTTAAAGACTTAATTTTTTCATCAGTTTTATGCAAAGTAAATACAAATATTTTGTTTTAAAGGTATACCGTAAGACATGGATTCAAATTGACATTTTTGCCCGCCCGCTTCGCTCAATAAGGAGAGCGCAGATCTACGGATCGAGTTCGAGCCCTGGACGAGGCATATGTCCTTCGTGACGATTTGATAAAAGACATTGTGGCTTAAATCATTTGTCCTTCACCTCTGATTCATGTGGGGATGTTGGCAGTTACTTGCGGAGAACAGGTATGTACTGGTACAGAATCCAGGAACTCTGGTTAGGTTAACTGCCCGCCGTTACATAGCTGAAATACTGTTGAAAAACGGCGATAAACCCAAAACGAACAAACAAATCAAATTGATATTAAGCAACAGTTTGTCGTGAACAGTATGCATATTGAAAAAAAAGTAAAATATATTTATCAAGACTAGTAGTGTTTTCCTGTTATTGTATCTTGGCCCCATTCACTTGATTATTTTCATACAAGGAATTACTCGGCCGAGGTTTTTGTAAGAAGGACAGTTGAAAAACACTCTACTAAAAATATTCTTAGAAAAGATCCGAACCTTTCTTAATTTCATTTTACCAATGACTTCTTCAGAGTGCCATATGTGTTTGCAATTTGGACATGTCTGTCGAGCAGCAATAAGTCGATACCAAACACTTTGTAACACTGAGATCATAGGTGTAACTCCTATACCCGCTCCAATAAGAACCGTATGCTCTGCATCAAATACGCCTCGGATACCCGTGTCATATGGACCATCAACATACCACTGTCAATTTGACAAAAACAAATGAACGATTTAAAGCGACACATCGTGGTATGAGATTTTAAAAAATCAAACTTTTTTTATATTCACCTTTATGTCGCATATTTGATATTATAACAATGTATTTTCCATCGTTGTTTTCATAATTAATTCAAAATAAAAGTATTCGTCTGTCATTTCTGATAGGGTTTCCCACGTATAAAAAACGGAATTACGTTCAGGTAGCACCTGGCAACATCTCGTGACATCAAGAGAAATACAATCGTCTTGATAATCAATACAGCGAACACGTAGCTTTCACATAGTAACAAAATGACCGTAAGAACTTTGGGTAAAGAAATTGGCTATTTTACGGCGAATTGTTTAATATACGGTCTTACAAGCAATGTAAATCATCGTTAGGATCTTTTCAACAACTTATAGACAAACTGGGGATAAACAGGGTATATTATTCAATCTTCTTTTTTTAAGTCTTCTTCATGAACGCCGTTCGGAGCACTTTTGAGCAGAACACGAACCCTCTTTTAGGTAATGTGACACCGCTTGTTATACATCATTTTAAACTTTCAAATACATTAATGCTCAAGTTTCTATCTTGAAGATGAACTACGTAGATCATTCAATCTTCCGCCGTAAGTATTGGGTGAGGAATGCCTTTCAGAGCATGCTGAACATTCCATATACACTTTCAGGGAATAAGTCACCACTTTCCATACATCATTTTAAAGGTATATATATCTCCATCAAATGCGTTTAAGTTAGCCGGTCGAGTTATAACTAAATGTGTAACCTGCAGTAGGAAAACATTGACAGCGTAAAGAATTAGTAAAATGATGCTAAACAAGGGTATATATGAAATATTGACGTTCAAAAGTAGTAAATAAGATATCAAATATGTCTATATTCTTTTCTGCACTAATTAAATAATATGACTACAAATAATGGGCACGGTATTTCAGCTTTCAACCTACATTCTAGTAATCATGGTAAAATGAACAAAACGTTAGCTTTTCAAATGAACATGTTTTACATCAAACTTACTCTTTTGGGGAGGAGATGGACCTCTTCAATGTAAGTGTCCTCATATCTAGCCGTTTTAATGAACTTTGAACTTGATATTTTCTCCAAGAGGAAGAGTATCCCTGGAGTTATAAACCACTTCCAGAAGTGTGGTCCATGGAGTATTGCTAGTATCCAGAATGGTACATACAGCATGTGCGTGAAGAAAAACACCTAAAGCAGAGTTAGTGATCCATAAGTGCATGTAATGCACTGGCGCCTAATGACAGAGGTAAGAGACACACACGTTTTGTCATTAAGTCTTTCAACAGAAATACATCGTTTTAAAATAAAGTATTGACAAATTATATAATATATAAACATGACGTGTTTTAATATTTTTATGAGTGCATGAAACTGTGTGCCAGAAAAGCGTTGTAAATGTGAAGTATATAGGAAAGAGTGGTATTATACATGTGTATATATATTTGCTAGCAGTACCAAGAAAAACATTGATTTGAGACTGACACTCGTTTCAAACAGATATGAAAAATTTATAAAAATACAATTATGAGGATTCAGTTTGATGTAAAGTGTCCTTTAGAGTGCCTGAATAACTTCAAAGAAATGCTATAAAGATCACCTGCAAATGGCCGACTCGCCGGAAAATTGGCAAGGAACAAATAACCATCACTGCGAGAATAATATCCAACAACCAGCCAGTTAAATATATACTGCCACCGACATACCCAACGCCGGCTTTGACTGTAAACAATACTTCCCACATCTCTATTGCATTAGCATTAGCTGTGTACGCTGAAATGTATGATCCCATTCAAAATTACTTGGTTTCGTTAAGGTCGCTGACTTCGAATCACTTGCCCCGACACCGTTTTGTACTCGAAACCTCGCTTTTGTATTACAATTCTTTCAAGTGAGGAAGCCATCCAGATTGTAACGGAAGGTCGGTGAATTTACTCAGGTGCCCCATCGTGCCAACTATAATCACACTTGGGAACTTATTATTTCGATTCTAACACGACATATTAGTATCAAAATGTTAGAAAAAAGTGGTAACTACTTTTCACGACCGTACTACGCACCTGTATCGGATGACGTCATTAAAAGCTGAAAAGTCGCCGTATGTCCTACAATTGTGTCGGTGAGATGTTGAAAAACCTTACAAAACCAAAATTGACTGCGTATTCAAAGTATAAGTATTTCTCTTTCTTTAGTGGTAATTGATGTGAATGGTAATCGCATTACTTAAGTAAGTGGGAAATTTCTACGTTAACAGTACTAGTCAAAATTTAACTGTTAATGTCGACTTAATTATCATTAAGACCTAATTTAAAGAACATTTTAAATTCATCAAAATCAATCACCAGAATTTGCTATATGTGCCATCGTATGAACAAGTGCAAGTCCTGCAATGGTCCAGCCTGTCATCTTATGGGAAAAAATGTGTTGATCTAGAGGAAGAACATGAACTAACTTCGTCATTCGAAGAAGTGTTATACAGTTTCGTAACATCAGCAAAGGTACCAACATACAGTTGAAATTCAAACAAAATCCAGCGCATCTTGCGATCTGTAATTGATATTGGAACTCAATTTGTTGATGAAAATACATATCAAAAAGGACAAGTAGTTGTTCAAAAGCCTTTAGAACGATTAAGTTAGAGGTATGGGTGCATCCATTGTATTTTACACCACAGTCACACATACGGCGCAAATAGCTACGTCGAGCTACGGATAGAAACGTAGTAACCCGTATCGATCCGTACCTGAACCGTACGAATTGGTACGAACTGATACGGATTACTACATTAAGGTACGTCCCAGGTACGTTTCAATACGGGTCGATACGGATTACTACGTTTTTATCCGTGGCTAGACGTAGCTTTCCGCGCCGTATGTGTGACTGGGGTATTAAGTAAAATGTTTATCATGTTAATGCAAATAACCACTTATGAACACTCGAAACTTATACATGTATTATTTTCCAAATATGCCATACATACCATTATCCATGTGTTTGATTCTCTATTCCGCCACATTGTCACAGTAAACATGATAATATTTACAGCCCAAAAAATGAGGAAGTACCCCACTTTTCGAAGATTATTCATGCAATAATCAACGGTGAAATAGCGCATTCTACATTTCCTGTTCTTCAAATCATCCGAGGGTTTAAGCCACTGCGCAACACTGAAGAAAAAAACATCTGGAACATTTATATAAAAAATCAAAATGCTGAAATATAAGCTAAATTTTTTGGAGCTGCGTACTACATTGAATACGGGATACGCCCGCTCTGAAGGAAAAAAATATCGTGTTAATGTTTGTATAAACATATGTATATGTACTTGGGTAATAAAATACCTATTCATATCCGTCAATGCTATTTACCAGCTTGTAAGATCTTCCATTACACCCGGATGTTTCTCTAACTATGCCAGTAGTTCCGCAAAGGTCATCTTTCCAGATTTGTTCTTGTCAGCAGCATCAATCAAGACATCTGTAAGGTCCTCTAAATTATCTTTTGTCAGTGATAACGAACGTTCATTCATGCACGTCCTGAAATCTGCCATTAATTCCTTTCTGCTAATACTACCGCTGGCTGCAAAATTAAAGAGATATTTTTCGAATTATATTTAATAACTTAAAGGTATTTCTATATAATAGGAACATTTTAAAACACTTCTATTAGTGCGTCTACATTTGCTCCTACGTAGGTCTTCAATCAAATTTCAGTTAAGATCGGATATTCGTTCATGTTAAGTTTTTGTTCACAGCTTTATATCATATTTAATTTGTAATTGTTGCTAGATATAGAGTACTGTAAATATAAGAGAAAGTAGAAACCTAATATCTGAATTATTGATAAATATTCTACCGTCAGTGTCATACACTTCAAGCAGAAACTGCAGTTTTTGAGCTGGCGTTCCTTTAGTGAGCATGCACAAACCACCCATGAGTTCACTAAGTTCCACAGCCCCAGCAGAATCCTTATCAAATAACTCGCTCCACAAAGAATGACTGAACATTAGAAGGCAAAGAATGACTGAACAATAGAAGAAAGACAAACATACTTGCATAAATTCATTGCTTTGCGCGAAATAATTTCAAAAAGAATGGCTAATATTCAAAGGATGTGTATTTCGAAACTTCTAATGAAATTCATTTACTAGAATGACTCTAAGGCTGAATGGTTAAGGTTATTGACGTCGAATCACTTACCTTAAAATTTAAAAATCATAAATTAAATTATTAAGTCGCTATTTCAAATAATAATAATAAAAAAAATATGATAATAATAATGATGATGATATCCTTATAAAGAAGGTAACACATAAAGATATAAACAATTATATACAATATTTTTGAATGTGGCCTTCTCAAATTAAGAAAAAAATCATCAAGGTACAATCAAAGTAAATATCTATAATCACTAAAACAGATAAAGTTACTTACATACCATTTCCATTCACATATATTATACAATCATATGATTGACTCATTCACACATTTTACGACAGACACAAGTATCAGAATATAATTTGATGTCGTTCCCTCGTCACGACATTTTTTTATATTATTCTTTAACTGCATTTTCCCTTTTGGTCACACTAATACCGATTTACTGCTTTCTATAAAAAGGAAATGTCAAAATCACGTGTTACACCATTGAAAGCAAAATTCTCCTATATTCGTAATTTTCCTGTCCAGTCAGTTTTTTCTCAGTTCAAGATCGCATCAATAATTTCACGACTCTTCATATAGGGTTTTACTGAGTCATTTATTGTTTCTTACCCTTGTCCTGACTGTGTACAATCATATTAGGATATTGGCAATATAATAGTCTTTCATTTCATTCTAGATCAGTTACCTTTAATATCATGCAAATACCGTGATGTGCTTACTTTCTTAAGGCCAAGAGCTTTCTTAAACATCTCAAGATCGATTACGCCGTCTCTGCCAGCAGCATCTTTAAGTTTCACCTCAATCCACCTAAGCCATTTTGTGTCTTCGTCACTTTATGAATAAATAAATGAATTATTTCAAACATAACTTATATTCATATTGACATGAAGTGTTAAAAAGTAATTCGGCACGTTTGGTTAACCGGAAATGACGGCGTACTGTCATTTATCAGAAAAACCTAGAATGCCTGGTTGCCGTTATACGGGTAACATAAATGCTATAATTTTTCCCACCTCTTCAACATTATTGTTAATTTGGCAGAGAGTTTGACATATAATGATTAAAAGTAATAATATGAATAAGCAGTAATACAATGGCCTCCAGCTGATATTATGCGAATTGTGAAAAAAAAGCACAAACATACATTTTATTTCACATATGCTCTAAGATAGCAAAATAAACAAGTGGGACAAGTTTCATTAAAATAAACAATGAAGAAGTTATGTGCGTGAAAAGTTCATTAAAGCACGAAATTCCCATAGAAACCTATTGTGAGACTTGACCAGTGGACTACTTTTTTAATCCGTCTAGTAAATAATCTAGCACACGACCCAATCTTTTTATTGGCTCAATTTCCTTCAGATAATATAATAACGATGGATTGAGACTTATGTTTTTATAACATTCTACACTGTAGATTAATAATTGTTTCAAACGTGCAGAACAAGATCGACCTTTAATACAAAGTTAACAGTCATTGTTTTATCTGCTATTAGGTAACTATGTGTTAGTCTATACCGTGACAGTTGTCGTGAACTATTGTGTCAACATACCAGCTTAAGATAATATTTTGGGTATCAATTTACACTTTATCTTATACGCTTACAATTTACTCTCTTGCTTAAATAGTGTTTATATAAATGCCATACTTGCAAGGGCATTAAACTATCAAGTGAAACTGATAACCGTGTTCATAGTCTAGTGCATTATTATGCCAGAGAATTAATGGACAGAAGAACATGTTGACTTCGAAGGAAGAAAGTTGTACATTTCTCCCACAAATTGTGTATGTATTAATGGGGTTTAATGCAATACATTTTAAGTGGTCCATAAAATATGCCCATATTTCTGATTTCAAAGAAGGTTTTAATTAGACCTCTATTAAAGCATTTTTAAGATATTAAAATATTCCAAGTATTTGAAACATATTAAGCTTACGAAGAAAGTCCTGATATGGACAATGTTCTTTTTGTAAAAAAAATGCTTGTAATGACATTGGTAACGTCATCAGTGGTGTAGTTGTGGTTATGTTACGGTTCATAGGATGGGGATAATACATAAGTACAAGTTTTTTATCACATCGAAATATTGGGGTATAAATAAAGTCCATATTGACGTTATGTTGTTTTACCAATAGTCTAATATATATATATACGGAACGACACTTCATTTTGTATCCTGCTGACTTTTGTTTGCTATTCGGACCGTATGTCGGTAAAATGTTTGTCTTTACAATTAGAGCAATACCATAGGTACCCTTAATTTAGGCATAAGGTACCTTGGTAGAACCACTGACTATTAGTAAGTCATCTAAATAGCGTTCTCTTATTACCACGCTAGTGGGACTCGAAGCCGCAGAAGCGAGGGGCAAGTAAATAAAACAGCGACCAAAACATTTCGGCTCAGAAAGCCATTTATAACATTTACAACATCGTTTCAATTGCACAGAGTGTTAACTGTTCAGTAGTACAATAAATATGATTTTAGAAGTACAACGATCTGTGAATGAGTGATAATGCTGGTACATGATTCCGATGTATCGAAAATAATTTAACCTTTATGCTAGTAAAACATAAATAGTAAAAAAAAACATACGCATGTAACATCATTCGATAACATTATTCGATTTGGACCAGACTTTTTTGATTTTGAAACGATTTGTCATATCTTAAATTTGAAAGTGATAATGTATCTGAACTTACAAAAACGACACTTTATCATTTACATGTTACCAAAGATTCCTCACTCAAATTAAACACTAAAAGTGCCCAAAAGAGTTTGACCAGAGGTGAAAATATTGAATTTGAAAATCAATCTCAGAACGTTAGCACCTGATTTTCTTATCTCTGAAAGCATGTCCCTTAGTTAAGTAAAGTGTACAAATAAGAAATAAACAGAGGTACCTACTTTTCATCAGAGGATGAACGGGTTTCTGCTTGTCACAATTTTGAAGTATCAATGGAAGACGTACCATTCGCAGGGTCCGATGGACCGAATGTTTGCATTGGTGCTCTTCCATAATACTATAAGGTAGTGTAAAATTAGTTGTAGAGCATAATAATTAAAAAGCAATTGTATTCAGTATTCCTATTAGTGCCAACTCATTCGTTAAGACAGATGTAAAGAAAAACATTTTTCAAGATTAAAACATAAGTATCAGTTTTCGTTACAAGTTTGCTTAATATTCAAGAAGCGTTAGCGCATATTATGATGAAAAGAAGATAAAATGCCTAAAAACAACAATCAGGACTCCATACTTTTACATATGGAGGTATATCCAAATGTTGAAAAGGCAAAAATGCACCGCATTCCTCCGTGGTTCTGACAACATCATAAAAGAATATTCCCAGACAATTAAATGAGTCGTTTTAATGTGCATAATTACTTAAGTAAAAATTTGATACTAAATGGTACTTACTGTAATATAAGGCAATTAAGTATATACCTTTTCAGCTTGTGCAGAATCAGATCCGATAATCGCTATTTGAATAGAATCCGTCAATCTCTTTTGTGGTTCGATGTTATGGTCTTTATTATCTGACTCTTCATTGATATCACTTTTCATTAAAACTGTTACTGTTACTTCATTTCCGCCATTACTGGACATATTATATGTATTTGTATTGTTTACACTTTCCTTTCTATTCTGGCTAAGTCGTGTAACCTGGGTACCTGCGGTAGCTGCTTCAAGTTCTTTAGCCTGGATAATCTCGTCTTCGAACTTAAATGTCGGGTTCAATTTGCCCTTTGATTTTCTATCTGACATTTTCCTTTTTTTTTCGAACAATTATTGTTTTTTTTTTAATTTTAGAATGGATTCAAATTGTTACAATATAAATTACGTCACAAGTATGGTACTTGCCTGAAACAGAAGAAAACATTTCAAGGCTTTTCTAAAAACTCAGAATGTATAAACTGACCCTAAAATCATTAGAGATCATTACTCGTTGAACAAACTGTGAAAGCTGTTGATATTATATTTTCTGACTTAGAGCCCGAGTATTGTATTACTTACGCATTCTTCCGAATCATCTCAAAACTTGATTAATACCATTGTATGGTAATTTTGGTAATTATACCGGTAGCCGTTTTTGCTCTTTACAATATGTCATAATTCCAAGCAAAAAAAAAAAAAAAAAGAACAAAACAAAAACACATTTTGTAAGTTTTCATGATTTCTGCCATTTAACACGTTCATTGTAATCATATAATGATTCCAAAAAGATCTATTCCAGTAAACAGCTGAAAATCAAATCAGCAAATCATAAGTCAGATTTGTTCCAAATGACATAGAAAACCAAGAGATAAATCAAAGTAATATCTATTTTTTTCTGTCATCAGGTATTATTGACATTTTTGTTCAATCTAATACTTTACTAACCAATGTTTTTGAATTAAATGAGAGTTAAGCACGTCTTTTATTTAGCATTAGCAATTTTGCTTTCATCTAGGACTTCTTACAAAAAAAATTATGATTAATCAATTTTAGTGCTAAAACTCTGCATCGCTGCTTAATATAAAGGTAAGCCTAAGTTGTTTTAGGGGTCCAATATTTTCTATTCAGTGCTCCTCTTTCTTTCTTAAGCTGATCAACATTCATTGTAGAAAATGAAAGGTCGAATGTATGGTGGCTGATTTCTGTCATTTCATGTTTGTGTAGACTCAAAAAACAGCGTAGCATCGACGCGACGATACGAAAACACATTGAAGACACCCGTCGTATTATGAATGTCAAAAGTCGTTTGTTGCGCATCTATACAAATATAACTGAAATAAATGTGATTGGAACAGCAAGTTCGTGCAATGAGACTAACATACATACACCAGACATAGCCGAACAATTTTTTTCCTAAACTGGTGACAGCATGAGCTTTGACCGGAAATAACAGCAAGAAGTTTGATCATACAAATGTCTGATTTTGTGCATGTATTTATTTTATTTTTTATTTTTATTGGGTTTAACATCACACCGACGAAATAATAGGTCATATGGCGACTTTCCAGCTTTGATGGTTGAGGAAGACCCCAGGTGCCCCTCTGTGCATTATTTCATCACGAGCGAGCACCTGGGTAGAACCACCGACCTTCCGTAAGCCAGCTGAATGGCTTCCTCACATTAAAAATTCTCGAGGCTCGAACCTACATCGATGAGGGGCAAGTGATTTGAAGCCAGCTACCTAAACCACTCGGACACGAAGGCCCCTTTCATGCATGTAAGTTAACTCTTAATAAGTTAACTCTTAATGAAATAAATACAACGATGCGATTGTACTTTGATTTACTGGGTCCTTTCAAAATATATAGGCTTTTTCGGCAAGGTTTCGTTCTATAGAACGGATTTCATTTAGTGTTTAAGAGTATTATAGTACAAATACTGCACGGGTATATCGTCACCTTAGCGCAAAAAGTGAGTAAGTCCTTCTTAAAGTCATCGGAGTTATCCACTTTTTGCATTAAGGTGACGAATATTATGAGGGATATCTGATTAAATTGTACTAATTTGTCAAACACGTTGCTAGTTTATTGAAAATATACACAAAAAATTGTAAACAATAATAAAGCTCATAAAATTGATCTATTCAAAGCGTCCACAATTTATAAGGACATCCTTAATATTACAGAAACACTTCTTGCGTTTTTTATGCTTATTTTACTTTAGAAGTATCTGTATTTTTTTACCTATGACAAAGCATTTATATCTGTATTGCGAGACCTCAATCGAAGTCATTTTCAAACTATATAATTTATTTTATGTAAATACCATTTTGTTTGTTAAATTAAGTTGTTACGTACAAATATGTTTATAAGGTATCAGTTTTCTGTTTTTTTCAATGATAGGACACTACAAGTAAATTACAGAAATAGTGTGATGGGAATCAGCTTACAAATAATCAATTTTCAAAGACTGACCATTCAGGTTAGTACTCTGTAGTAAGGTATCCAGTTCCACAAATATATACACAAATTGAAAACAAATATATTGTTCCAAAAGGACAATATATTATTCAATTAATAACAATATTTTCATCAACTTCTTCATCTATAATTTCTGAAAGTACACACAACTATATAGATATTAATAAAATAACTGTTTCAATTTAATATGACACCTTGATGCGTAGTATTTGTTTTTGGTTTATTTTGACAGTTGTTATTTTCTTTTCTATCAGGTTTAACTTGACAAGTGTCGATGACGTGCCTGAAACATCTCTTTTTATTTTAAAAATTAAAGCGACTTGTTCGCGAAAGTTTGCTAAACTACTGATTATTAAATGATATATCGATACTCTAGAACTCTAACTTCAAACAAAAAATATTTGACATATTCGTCATATGGAAAACAAAATAATAGATATCCAGTGACCTCATTAAAAGAACACAACTGCGTCAAACCACTTCCTTGAAACACATGGCTCCTTAACCCACGTCCCACAAAAAATGTTGATAAGGAAAGAAGCTGACGCAATCGTTTGAAAGACGTGAGTAAAATGCATTTTTATATAATATTTTTATTGACAGAAATTATTTCGATAATCGGAGAATGTAGTGCGGTATAAAAACTTGATTACATGATAACAACAGGTTGCCTCTGATCTGTTACAATATCATATGAATTGTTGAGCCATTCTTATTATTAAAACATTTGCACATTTTGATATTTGCCTATATTCTAAGTACAGTTCGATAATGGAAAAACTAAAAAAACACTGCTGTGTTTGCATTTGGTCAAAGTATGTAAATACCTACATAGACACGCGTGGGATTTAGCATAATGTCCATTTCAATAACTACACAGGTATTTTTAGTGGTGATTCTAATGCACAAAAGGTGCCGCTGTGAGGTGAGGTGTTTGCATGACTAGAAATAAGCAACGCTTCACATCTTAGTTAAAGCCGTATAATTGAATGAATCATAAGCAAGTTGCCATGTTGTTCCTTACAAAAGATCTTCAATGATAGAAGTTTCAGCACAGTCGAACCTAAGCTCTGGAATGAATTGCCTTTGAACGTAAGACAAAGTGTATCAGTGAACATATTCAAGAAACATTTGAAACTTATTTCTTCAGAGATTACTTTACATTCTAACATGCTTGTCTCTGTTAAAACATCCTTACGCTAGAATGACGTCACGTTAAAGTGCGGTGACGCCAAAGTTTTTGTTGCGAACAAGAAAGAGCGCTTCTATATTTTATCTACTGTTTTAGATTACGGACATATTAGAATCAAAATAACTTATAGCAAAAGAGTGTTTTAACACTATTTATACACTCGGGCGGTAATACGTCGTACAAATAATTTCACTCGGGCTGCGCCCTCGTGCAATTATTACACCCGACGTATAACCGCCCATCGTGCATAAATAGTGTTAAAGCACTCTTAAACAATTATTTATTATTATTATCCCCCGCCGAAGATGGAGGGATATAGTTGTGGCGTTATTCGTCCGTCCTTCCTTCCATCCGTCTTTCCGTCCGTTCGTCCGGAGTGGTTGGTAATATTTAAATAAAATTTCATATACATGTTAACCACTATACGGAAATATGGCCTGTCAAGATTCTGTCAGATTGCCTAAGTATCACCGGAGTTATGGCCCTTAGACGTTTTAGTGTTACCTTTATAGGGTACTACAAATATGACAATTTCATATACTGTGACATATTTGACCAAGAACTATGAAACTTTAATTGAATTTAGATCGCCATAATGTGGTAGTGCACACACAATTTCGTCAGGATTTCTTTTGTAACTTCAGAGTTATTGCCCTGTAATTGTTTAAAAATCCATATATTTGTACATAACAAACTAACTAAATTGGTAGAATTTAATTAAACTTTTTGTCATTTTTCCCATGAACATTAAGCATACAGATGTGAAGTTGTATACCCACACCCGGTCATCCCTACCGCCATGATCACCCCCCCCCCCCTTTCCACCCCAACCCCCTCCCATTTTTAATTCGTTTTTTTTTAAACCTTCCATGAATATTTAGCAACATGCAAAGTTGTACCCTCTCTTCACCTCGCTCTTCCACTCACTCATCTCAATCACCTCGATCATGCACGCACCCCTCCCCCCAACCCCCACACACCCCAACATTTTTTTTTTTTCAATTTTTATTTTCTATTTATTATCAAGACCCTCAGCTGGTCATTCCTTTTTAAACAAATGTTTTCAGACCTTCCATGAATGTTTAACTACATGTGAAATTGTGATTGTGCTCTCTTAAGGACATCTGTCCTTCTAAAGTTCAAATGTACACATTAAACAGCGATACTGTGCCAAACTACTCGAATACAATATTTCGTTCTAGTTACACTTTAAGCTCACATTTCAAATAACTCCATATAATTCTAAAAGCTAAACTTATTACACATTAGTCAGGATCAGCATAACATACATTTATCATGTCCACTTAAAACATTCATTTTCTGTTAAATTGTTCTTGACTATTGAAATTATTTGCTTCTTAGTAACATCCTTAACTTTTTGCCGGATCTATTTTTTTGCCATTCCTCACCACAAATCATTTCGGCAGGGGATACCAATTCATCGAATTTACTTGTTTTAAAACTGTAGTCATAGTAGAGCAATAACATTGACATTAATCGATAGGGGTTTTTTTGTCGATACATTTAATTTGATGTCTGTCTATTTTTAAATATCACTGGCATATCATGCTGCAAATATGGCCAGATAAGTAGCCTAAAACTGGTAGTAGGTGGCCTATGAATGTGCACATCAACTTCTGCATACCAAAATGTTCGTCAGAATCTGTAGCTTTCAGAACTGCCTGATGCCAGTTTCTAGTCACTGGGCAAAGTCTTCAAATTCAAGATGGCCGCCAAGATGGCCGCTGATACATGAAAATGACATCCAATATATAAAATTGCAAAATAAAAGCATTTAAATGTTGTAAATTCATTTGGAATTATTATAACATTTTTAAAGGTATAAATCTGCAAACTTATAGGCATAAATCGATATGAAATAAAACTTTTTGACACATGTTATACCAATTTTATATGTACTAAAATGTGATAAATACTATTTTCTTGAACATACGGTCAATATTCTTTGTTTTTGTACTTCCATTTACTGTTGTACCTTACACTATGCAAACCCGAGTTGATGAAGAGATGATAAATTGTAATAGCATTATCATTTTGTTAAAGGTTACATTTCAATTATTGATTACAGATATATTTTAGTGGGTGGGGTAATTCTACATAAAATATATTTAATGATAGGTGAATTAGAAACAAATTAATAATCATTTTTTGTAATGTATATTATTCCACTATATATTATTATTATCAAAACAATGTAAAGTACGAAATATATATTTAGACGAAAATCTAAAACTATTAAGTTTATTTTTTTAAAAAATGGCTGCCAAGATGGCTGCCACAATGTTTTTTAACTGACTTATATACTGGCAACAACTCCTTTGAAGACTATGCTTCAGCTTGTTAATTTCTTTACGTTATATCAGTCGTAAATAAGTTGATCATTCAAATGCATTGTGATTTACAGAGTAAATTGTCATATTTCTTGACATTTATAAAATAAATAAAACAGCATAATGGTGTATACATGCATACCAGATATAGGTTGAAAATGTAAATATTTATATACATATCCAATGAATAGTTAATTATTAACAGTAGCATGTTATCATTTTAGCTTATCTGAGCATAAAGTGCTCAGGTTGAGCTATTGTGATCGCTCACTGGCCGGCGTCTGTCTATCCACACTTTCCTATAAACAACATCTCCTCCTAAACCACTGTGCCAATTTTGATGAAACTTCCTTGTACAGTATTCTTTCAAATTGTTTAACGAATTGAATTCCATGCAGAAGTCGTGTTGCCATGGCAACCGAAAAGATTTTTTTTTAAATCTTCTCGTCCAAAACCACAGGTCTTAGGGCTTTGATATCTAGTATGTAGCATTATCCAGCGGTCTTCTACCAAGATTGTGCAAATTATCCCCCAAGGGTCAAATGTTGGCCCGCCCTGGGGCGAATTGGTTAATAAAGACGTATATGGGGAAACTTTGAAAATCTTCTTGTTTAAAACCAAAGGGCCCTTGGCTTTGATATTTTATATATAGCATCATCTAGTAGTTCTCTACCAAGATTGTTCAAATAATATCTATATAGGATCAAATATGGCCCCGCACTTGGGATTACATGGTTTATACAGAATTATATAGAGAAAATTATGTAAATCTTCATGTACAAAACCACAGGGCCTTGGGCTTTGATATTTTGTATGAAGCATTATCTAGTGGTCTTCCAACAATATTGTTCAAATTATCTCCTAGGGTCAAATGGGTGTCACATGTTTAATATAGACTTGTTTAAGGAAAACTTTGAAAATCTTTTGGTACAAAATCACATGACCTTGGGCTTTGATATTTGGTATGTAGCATTATCTAGTTGTTCACTAACAAGATTGTTCAAATTATATCCATAGAATCAAATATGGCCCCGCCCTTAGGGTCACATGGTTTATATAGACTTATATAGTGGAAAAACTTTGAAAATCGTATTGTCCAAAACCACAGGGTATAAGGCTTTGATATTTGGTTTGTAGCATCATCTAGTGAGCCTCTACTATGTTTGTTCAATTATATCGCTAGGGTCAAATATGTCCCCGGGGGGTCACATGGTTCATACAAACATATATAAAGAAAACTATGTAAATCTTCGTGTACAAAACCACAGGGCATTGGGCTTTGATATTTTGTATGAAGCATCATCTAGTGGTCTTCTAACAATATTGTTCAAATTATCTCCTAGGGTCAAATATGGCCCCGCCCTGGGTGTCACATGGTTTATATAGACTTATTTAGGGAAAATTTTGAAAATCTTTTGGTACAGAATCACATGGCGTAGGGCTTTGATATTTGTTGTGTAGCATCGTGAAGTATTCCTTTACCAAGATTGTTCAAATTATACACTTGGGGTTAAAACTGGCCTCGCCTTGGGAGCACATGATATAAAAAAACTTCTACAGAGAGAAATCCTTTAAAAATATTGTCTTAAAGCATACGATCTAGAGCAAAGATTGTTCAAATCATGACCTTGGGGTCAATATATGCAACGCCCAGGGATTCTCTTGTTTTTCATTGATATGGGAAAAATCTTCTTGTCCAAAACCATAAAGCCATTTGGTGTTTGGTATTGCCTACTATCAAGTTTGTTCAAATCATGACTCTGGGGTCAAAATTGACTGCACTCCGGAGTAAACAGTTTTTACTTTGGCTTATATAGGGAAAAGCCTTTTAAAAAAATTTTGAAACCATAAGTCCCAGAACTAAGATATTTGGTGTGTGGCATGCTCTAGTCGTTCTACCAAGATTGTTCAAATCGTGACCCTGGGGTCAATATGGGACACGCCCGGTCGGTCCCTTGTTTTTACATAGACTAATTTGTTTTTGAAGCAATCGCATAGCAATTTGGACCACAAGTATAATGTTTGATACAATATTCAATACTCATCTTGAAAAGGGTAGAATGAAAGAAGTCCGATTTCATGGCAAAGTCGAAAGGTAACCATGTTATGTCTCTTGAAAGTGCCGACTGCATTTTCTTGACGGTATGGCAGATTTTTCAAATGCTTGGGGCACCAGGTTTGTAACCCACATTCTAGGATATGGCAAATATATTCCTTGGACATATATTGGTAACGTCAAGATGTATAATTAATGTGAAGCAGATACATATCATTTTTTGATAAATACAATTACAAGCACCAAAATGAAAAGAGGTGACATTCACATATCTAATAATGTACATGTACAAGGACACTAAATAGTTCTAAAAAGATTAGAAAAGTTTTCTCCTCCTTAATGGACAACACAAAGAAAACCTTGCTCGTTCAATTATACAGAGTATATACTGCAAAATGCAAGGAATAGTCTCACCAACAATGGAGTATTCATTAAACCTTGGTGGGCAAGGTGATAAAGCAATAGAATTGATAGTAACCGTGGAATCTAATAATGAAGAAGCCCAAAAACCTTCCACCAACAGAGAACAGGTTTTACCAGCACTTGCTACGATGTTGCTATCAGTTAATGGTATGGCGGAATGCACTTCCACGTGCAAGAGACTTCGGTTATGATTACAATGGAGAGAATAAGTACTTAAAACATAAATTAATGATACAGCCAGTAGCTGCATCAGAGCTTTTGCGATGGCAATACAGGAGACATAGACCATGGTATTCGTACTGATGACTGAACAGATATTTTGCCTGATTGTTACAGTTCACATTCGTTCAGGTGTATGTTGCTTCATTGAAAGAATCAACTTTCTCATTTTTGATATATTTAAATATGCAAACATGTATGTTACTTAAACAGAAGTAACAACGTCTTACAAGTAAACTTAAAATGACTAATACAATATCGCCTATGTGTGTTCTTGGCATGCATTTTGTACAAATCTTCCATCAAAAGATTTTCAACATCGCCCCAGTTATATGTTTTCAGGCAGTATCTTCACAAATTTTAACATATTTTATCAAATATATTTTTCAATCACAGGAAATGAAGACTGGTGTAGCATTTGCGCTGGCAGTGTACTATATACAGACAAAGACATGGCATTGTGTAAAAATATGCTTAAATTTTATCCTGCATCGTTTGTGACAGTGACTCAGATGACTCGACATATTATGTCAGATTGTATCAGTCAACATTTGTTCAAATATATGTTGTTATTTTTGTAAAATGAACTTACAAGAAGTGTTCTCATTTTACTTATTTATTTTTCAATCGTGTATTTAAAACATACAGATAAAACAGACAAACATACATACATATTTAAAAGTATTTAAATTACCCTAGGATAAAATACTGTTCTACGCTGTTTTATGGAAAGAAAAATAAGTATCGCTCAGTTAACGAAATGTTGTAAAAAGAAGGTGTTTAGCAGGCTTTTGAAAGCAGCTAGAGCGTGAGCTTCCCTGATCTTGACTAGATTGGAGTTCCAAAACTTTGGAGCAGTGAATGAAAAGGTGCGATTGCCATACATCATGATTTCAGTTTTTGGCATAACTAGTGACAGCGTGTCTTGTGATCTTAGGTTTATATCAGGGGACTGATTGTGTAAAGCCTTGAAGGTCTGGGTCAGAACTTTGTACTGTTCCCTGTATTTCACTGGCAACGAATGGAACTCCTTCGGAATCGGTGTTATATGATTGTGACGGGGCTTCTTAGGGATGGCGCGAACTGCCGTGTTGCAACTTGTTAATATAGAAATACATGTAAGAGCAGTACATGTATTTCTACAGAAACAACTTATGTTTTACAAGTATACTTTAAATTACAAACACATAATGCATGACTGTGTGTATTTGACGTATACAAAGTTACCCCATTAATAGTTTCTAGATAGCCTCTTACATATGTTCTCAATGTCCTTTTTCAATCTAAGGATTTTCTACATTTTGTACTGCTATAATTTCCTCATACTTTTATAGCATGGGGTAATTATAGCAGTATAATGTATAAAAAGATGTTTCCTAAAATAACAAATAAATAAAATTAAAATTTTGGTTTACCGGTGTACAGGAGATAAGGCACTGAAATGTGTAAACATGTACACAAAATACACATCATGTATGCTAGTGACTTAGATTATTTAAATCAAATTATGCCAGTTTGTATCAATCAACATTTGTTCAATATATGTTGGTTTTTAATTTAGAATTAACATTCTAAAGGTTATTCATTCATATTTTATAAAAATGTCATTGCAGAGCAGTATTTTATCTTTTACTGCTGATATACTATCTCACAAGCTTACAAGTAAACTTAAAATGTCGAAGACATTATTACGTATGTTGTATTTGAATCATTTTTTACATTCTCTCTTTACAAGAAAATGACCTAAGTAATTCAATCAGTATCTTATGTAATTGCTACAAAATTTTCTATAAAATATGGTTTTAATTTTCGAATTGATATTTCTGTTAAGACACATCTGTTTACTTAAACATTGAACCTTGTCATAATGTGAAAATAATATATGTTCATCATTTGCAGATTAACCACGCCCATTATTTAACTTAGTTTAACTAATGTCGGTATATATCAAATTTTAATCATGTAATAATTCTTTTTTACGTGATTGTTCTGTCCAAAAGAAATTTGGACATTAAAAAATCTGCACCTTTACTTAACATGAATTTTTATGTATTACACTATAATCTTATGTAAGTGTACGTAGATTTACCCCACCCACTTAGCTGTTTACTTAGCCCTTGATTGTTGGATTAATCGATAATAAATTAATTAAAAACTGTCATGTAAAATACTGATGATATAGTTTATGAAATTTCTGAACATAATAAAGCACAGAATTTGAAAAATAAAATTAAGCAATTAAAAGTTATTGAATTATTAAAGGAATGTATCTAAAACGGTATTTTTTCTTATAATTTTTCATGCAATATCCCCCATATTTTGTAAGAATATATTTCAATTTACTTTAAGATGAAATATACTGTATTTTAATCTATTCTGCAACAGAAGCTTGTATAAAATTAGGACCATGCCTATAAATTTGAAATATATTGTCAAGTCAGTTTGTATAGTATGCTTTTTGATTTTCGGCGGCCATATTGGCGGCCATCTTGAATTTGAGCACTTTGCCCACAACTTGGATTCTGGCATCAACTGGTTTTGGAAACTTAAGACTGTCATAAACATTTTGA
Source organism: Mercenaria mercenaria (assembly GCF_021730395.1). Classification (NCBI taxonomy): domain Eukaryota; kingdom Metazoa; phylum Mollusca; class Bivalvia; order Venerida; family Veneridae; genus Mercenaria; species Mercenaria mercenaria. The sequence goes on along the minus strand of NC_069371.1, from coordinate 33,782,284 downwards.
TATAAAGTTTGCGATGTGCACATTCATAGACCACCTACCCCCCATGAAAGTGAATTCGTTTGCGACAGTAATAAGTATAATGAATTTCTGTAAATAATGTACTATAATGTTATGTTGTGCAATCTAGCTTTTAAATTAACGACTGATTATTTGAGGATTGTATGTGTATTAACGTAACAAGTGTTGCTTTATTATCATTTAACTGTTTATTATTGTACAACGCCGCTGAGTATGTTTTTATATGAGAAGTAGGCGTTTAAGCAAATAAACAAGCTTCAAGTTTCAGTAAAATGTAGATTAATAGATGACTTGATTTTAGTTATGCGTTTTATGTCCTCTGTACTTCCTTGGATGGTGATTTAATTTTTTTTTATTCTAGTGTGATAAACATTACTTTAGAACTTCGAGTAGCATTGTTTGAATAATCAGTGTACGATTAATTTCTAGTCTACTAGAAAACTTTACTTTGTCAACTCTTTACAACGCAGAAGGGCGTAATTTGTTATACAGGTAAAAATTTGTGTCTAAAAACCGACATCACGTGTCAAACAAAATAGACCGAATAGACCGTTTGACAAATCATTCACTTTCAATTCAAGAAAGCTTTAAAATATGGTAGCGGTATAGATAAACGTAAATAAAGAAATTATCTGAAAATTTTAACGAAACGAAGGAATGTGATACCTTTATATATTCGTTGTGTACACCTGAAAATCCTGAGTGGGAAACCACGGTTCGCTGTTCGAAGGAGTTCGTCCGCCGGTATGAGCGTGAAGGCGAATAATTCCTCGACCGCATAGTTACAACCGACAAGACGAAATACCAGTCCTGTATACGGAAAACTACCCAAAAGAAGGCAAGAGTACTGAAAAGCGGTGGGAAACCAAGGCAGCGCTACGAGGCGTGCGGTTTGAGGACGCCAGTGAGCTTCATTTGTCTACGCAAAATATTGTTCGTCATACGATAGCGACTGGTTCAGCAATACCTACGCTATATGGTTACATAGACATAGAAAATGCATTTAAATCTTCGGAGAATATGTTGCAAAAGTATGACTGAATCTTTACCGTTATCATAACATCACTCGTTGTACGCTGGCGTGCTCCTGGTACGCCTTACTATGTTTTTGTTTTTTGCTGTAACTTATTTATTGTTGAATATTTTTACCTGATAGTTTTACACCGTGGACAAAATGCATCAACCTTCAAAAACATATATATAATTTCAACGTATACAGAGTTGCATTTTTATTTTCTAACAGTCTACGAACTTCCCTATCATCCCTCGTATATGTTTAGTTAATAAATGAATAACAAAATATAACATTACATATATAACATTTGATAACACGCTGAAAAGTAAAAAAAAATAGAAAAAGTGGAAACTCCACAGGTCGCTCAACACGACAAAAATGAAAATGTTGCAGGCTCGATTTGACTGAGCCTGTTCATGGACGGTAGTGGAAATGCATGCTACCGTCCGCACAGGTATTCATACGGCGGTGCACATGGAACCTTCAATGATACACAAGCGTGTAATTCCATGAAAAGCGGAGTATGGTCCCCAGTTTAAATAATGGGTTTGCCCTAAACGAGAAAACAATGTGCAGAACTAAACAAATTAAGAAAGGGGATCTGGAATCTGCATATCACAAAAACTTCCAAAAGACAAAATTAAAAAGCAAGCACCATATCCAAGGGGTGATAAATCAATACCCAATGCTGTGATAGCGGGAGTATTGGAACCACCCAGGCCGAAATGGTCAAGCTGACAAACTAAACAGTACCAATTAAAACACGACATACAGGTTGTGTTGAACGATCTGAGAAGATCGAAATATAACAGCCCTGATTGAATATACAGGGAAACACTTTACGGCCGCCACAAGGCACAGACAACGCTGCTGTGATAATGAAATAGAAAAAGTGGAAACTTTTCAGGTCGCTCAACACGATAAAAACGAAAATGCTGCAGGCTCGGTTTGTTTGAGCCTGTTCATGGACGGTAGTGGAAATGCATGCTACCGTCTACGCCCTCGAAAACCTGAAAATCTAGCTACGGACTCGATTATGCTAGGCTCCCAGAAGCTTATTTAATATTTCATTTTTGCAATTTCAGAGTTTACAATTTGTGAGAAGTGTTCTTACATGTTTCCTATAAAATTTAATCTACATGTACTTATTTCTTCTTGAAATTATTGAATTACTGAAAGATGTTAGATGTTTTTGTACGGGAATACATTTCATCTTATACCCGATGAAGTGTGGACTGTAAATATTTTTGTTTTGCTTTTTAAATGACGTCAGAAAGAAAGTCTTGATAACAGATTTTATCGTCTCATTGTTTTAAGATTATATGTAACTTACAGGTAAATCTTGCACAAGATATCAATGCTATGGGATAAAAGTGATCATTTACTTCATTTAAAAGATGGTTGTGAAAGCGTTTGCTTTTACTTTTGATTATAATTACCTTCATAAAATATATTGTGAATGAGCAACACACATCTTCGTTCAGTGCAAAAAGTAATGGAATGTTTCTCATTGCAGAGTTGGTGCAGCCGTTCTGCGCATGCGCGGAATTATTATCAAATGGAACGCACGGCAAAAATACTCATTTTTTTGGATGTCCGCACGCATTTAGTGTATAATGTGCATAATATACTGACTAAAGGTTAGGGTTAGAATCACCATGGTTACAAAATATATACATTTAAGTTATTTTTGTTCAAATTTAGTTAATCCGGTATATATCGGAGTCTGTAATATATCACGGGCGCACCAACTCTGTATTTAGTCTCAGCCAAAGTAATGACACACTTTGAACCAGTTAAATTTAATAGTTCCGAAATAAGGCACATAAATATGCTCGTTCAAACTGAGTAAATAAGTTGTTTTCTTTTAATGCTGAAGCCGAGTCTCTGCTAATTGTTCGATCCAGTTTTCACTCTTCACGAGTAACTGTAACCTTTGGTGAGACATATACTAAAATTTTTCGTTTTTTTATCAGCCAGGTTTCTATATGGGCCTTGCCAGAAAATCTCATCACCAAAACCCTTTCACCCGAACCCTTGACTTTTGAAAGAGAAGAAAAGCAAGTGGGTGAGGTTTGGAGTGTTCCAAATCAACCGAAGTAAACGATATGTTTTGACTATACCAGACAAGAAATTCATATACAATGTACCTGATTTGTTTATTATTGTTTAAACGAAATTAGGATGGGTTTTGACATGTGAAATTCTGTTCCAATGGTTTTCACAACACTTTTCTCCTTGAATTTCTCAAATTCGCGTAATACATAATTGAATTTTTCATACTGTGCTGAATACATATACATGTAATTTCTTCCGATTTCTTATCAAAAACCCAATCGCTTAGCATGATCATTCATTATGGGAAACTTTCTGAAATGGTTTGATTTCGCAGTTCGTAACGGACTGTTAAACTCGCCTTTTAACTAGATCTTTCCTCAGTGAATTTGGTATTTTCTAGATAATGTATAGATCCAGCTTTTCCTACCGCTACTGTCAAATGTCGAAGAAACTAAGATCATCTCTTTTCTTTGGCTCTTCTACTTAAGGAAACGTCATTGGAATGGTTTGTATTCACCACACTGCAATAGCGCGTATTTATTAAACTACAGGAATAGCAGGCTATTGATGCAGCGTTGTAGAAACCCAATATTATTTGGATTGGCCATTTATAAGTCGGAGCGGCGAAAAATATGAAAAAATAATGCATATTTTAAATCTTATTTTTATTCAATTTTGTGAAAAATAGGGTAGGTGGTCTGGTAATCCAAAAAACAATGAGAAGCTCTGGCTTATATGCAGAAAAGTCCTTTAAGTTAGCACAAATAAGTTATATGTTTCCTAATGCAGCAACTGCCACTAACACTATTCCCTAAATTTTCATTTCTATTTTCATTAGACTATATTTAAAGCGACTTGATTACATATTATTTTTTATTGCGTTTTAGTTTATTAAAAAGCCTGAACATCCAATCTACAACCATAGAATTTCAAATTGTTTTCTCAGTTATTTGTATAATTATGTCCGGTTACACAGTGCCTATTTAGTGAACCCATTAAGTATATCTTCTATTTGTTAAATATAATGGCTGTTAATGGTGTGCTTTACTTAAATTACTTTTACGAAAAGTTTTTATATCGTTTGTTTGCCTTCTAACGATGAATAAATTAAATTATTCCTTTCATTTCGACATGTTTTGTTACTAAGAAATTTAATACCGCTGGACGCTCCACCAATGTTCTATAAAAATATTAAACTTAAACGTTATGAAATTCACCTGTAATATTTACGTATTTGCACATAGTTGTTTTCACTAGGTATCCTTTAAAATACAGAAAACGACGTTTTAAGAAACACTTTTACCGTGTTTTACTTAATTTTGTATTTTATAATACCTGATGAATTGTAAGCTTTTTTTGTGTAACTAAAGTTTCGAAATCATCAAATGTGATCGAACGGCATTACAGAAGTCACTAAGTACATTACACGTACATGTAGGTTGACACCAAAACAGCTGTCATACCACCAGCCACCAGATGCGAAATTATACAGCATTATCAAACGCTAAACATCTTGATCCATATGTCCGTTTCCCGAAGCGATTTATCCCTGAAACATGGAAGAAACACGAAAAGTTAAATGATAGAGTAATTCAGTTTCTTGAAAATGCGAAGTGAAGTACTTCCGACGACTCTTACATGACTGATAAATAAAAACATGATTTCACAAAGAGGTGTTAGCGATATATTTAACACAAAAATACCTTTGTTCAAACACAATTGCGGATCATTGTATTTAATGGGAACACAGATAATAAAATCTATAAAAATCTATGTCGCAGCTCAACACCCTATTAAACAAGGATATTTCAAACTAATGATACAACTTGACCATTTGGCAACAATATGCTACATTACGTTTGAAAGATTCTCTTAGATTTAAAAATCCAGTATAAGTCAGAATTAGGGTCAGGTCTCAGACGACAAAAGGGTAATGGACAAAATTATATTAGGATATGAACTGGTATTCTAGAAAGATTTCGGATAAACCACGTCAGAACTTGCGTTCAAGGAACTGACAATAGGACGATGATCTAACAAAAATGCTTGTGTTTCTAAGAAATAAAGCTCAATACTATAAATATGATTGTTCAAATATTCAGTAATAATTCAGAAAATCAAGTAAACATCATCCCATAGAAAAAAGGCTTTAAAAATGATATATTCATATGTTCTCTAAGCCGTGCCAATTGGCAGGCCATTTTCTGTCTGTTTAATTGACATATCATGATTATATCCTTCATTTAAGTTTCGAACAAAGGAACACGATTAGACTTAAACATACGGTGGCACAGAGGTGACATCCGCAACACTTTATTTATATTGTGGCCACAACTTAGTAAATCTAAATAGTTATTCCTCATCATCACCCACACTATCTGGCACAATATATAACTATAACTCTCACACCAAGATTTCATGAATTATCTCCCCTTTTAACTTAGAATTTCAGGTTAAAGTTTTGATGCACTTTCACTCTATCTCAATTATTACTAAATGGATTTGATTCAAATTGAAAGCAATTGTTCCACATCATCACTCTTATCATATGACACAAGAGGCACAACTCTTGCACCAATATTTCATGAATTATCTTCACTTTTCACTTAGAATTTCTGGTAAAAGTTTTGATGCACTTTCACTCTGTCTCAGTTATTACTAAATGGATTTGATTCAAACTTAAAATAGTTGTTCCACATTATCACCCTCATCATATGACACAAGGTGCATAACTCTGGCACCAATTTTTTTCAATGAAATATGCCCCCTTTTACTTTGAATTTAAGGTTAATTTTGATTCACTATATCTTTGTTATTACTAAATGGATTTGATTAAAAGTTCAACATCATCGCCCACGTCATATGACACAAGGTGCATTACTCTTGCACCAATATTGTATAAGTTATGCCCCATTTTTGCTTAGAATTATACTTATTTAGTGTTTTGATACACTTTATCTTTATCTCTCTTATTACTTAATATTTTTGACACAGATGCAAGCTATTGTGCAATATCTTCCTCCACCATTAGAGTCATTAAACACTACAGTGACAGCTCCAGCTTCCTCAGATGTGCCCAGTTTCACTATCCATCATCGAAATAGTCTCCTGTGACAGCTCTTGTTTCTAGACTTGTTTCCTATTATAGAGGCACTATTTGACATTTTGTACAGCAAACAAAACGATGAAATTCAATATTTTAATTATGTTAACGCTGCAGTAAGTTTAGTAAATAAAGTATTATCAAAACACATAGGGTTATGTATCTCGTAAGTGTTATAATATTACGTCGTAAATATTTTTATTAAAGCAGCATAGGCAGCTGTTTATAACTGTTTATCTCGGTAACAGTTGATGCTCCGGCAATTTCGTTCCCGTAACGGACCCGAACCCAGATCACTATGTCTTTCTTGTTGGTCAACGTAGAGCAGCGCAGCTCCTTCCTTTATTAATAAGTCATTACGACCTCATACAATTGTACATATTTGTTTTCAAAAGAGTCAGTGGCAATATAATCGGCTTTAAATAATAACTTGTATCATAAACACCATGAAACATACGTTTTTGTAACATTTTTGCGATATGCATTGAATCTGTGGCTTACGTTGAGGTAGAACAACACGCGATGAAAGCATATCTTTCTAGTTATTTCCAATAAAGTATCAACCAAACATGAATTATTTGAGACAACGCTGTTTTCAACATTGTTCACATTGACCTATTTAGCATGGTATATTTAAGAAATAATAAGTTCCCAAACGAGTTTGAGTTCTTATGCGTAAGAATATATCACGAAGGCATGAGAACGAAAAATTCGGGTTATTCTACGAAAACTCACACGTGGGAACTTATTATTTCGATTCTAACACGACATACTACTATCAACAGTGTTAGAAAAAATGGTAACTACTTTTTACGACCGTGCTACGCACCTGGATCGGATGACGTCATTGCACGCGAGTGGTTTATCGCAGAATAACCCGAGATAGATTTTGCTCTACATATATGTAAGTTATTTGCTGGTCGTGTTAGAATTCCAGTTTAATTTCCAGTAGTTAAAGCAAAACTCATGATATATAACAACCTAAATAAGGAAAGAAGTGTTAATCCAACTACTGTTTTTGTTAGGTCATAAAACCTAACGCAGTAGTTAAATTGTCACTCCTTCCAAATTTACACACGTTACTAAAGGTATTAAGTAAATCTTGCTATATCACTTTAAGTCCAGTAATTTCAGATTCCGAAGAGCAACGACACCGAAAGTAACGGGACTACAATAAAATGAAAGTAATTAAGAAATTGCTGTTGACTAGAAGGACAAACGAGTCAGTCTTCTTAATTTAATTGTACTTAGATCATCTTTCGAATAACAAGATATCGGCATCATCTTAACTTGAAAAGCAATATCTGTTAGAGTATATATCCCAGCAAGCACTACATATCGCATCGATATCGACAAAATATCAGTTTTCCACAACTGACGTATCCAACAGATAGAAGTTAGATATCGGTTAACGTCCGAGGAAGGACTTCAGACACTATCATATGCTTCTAGCCTACATTTTGAATGCAAAATTCTCATTAAAGACTGAACACCACTAAATCCAGCTGTTCTTTATTTCATATAAAATCCACTTACTTCATAACGGTTTTCGACATTTTCTAGCATATCAGATTTTCAGAGGCTTATATTCCCATAAAGAACTAGATCGCTACTTTAGAAAAAGGAAAAGAAAAGGGGGTGTTAACTTTTATATAATTAAGAAAACTACGGTTCGTTAAATACAACCCGCTGAATTTACTACTTTTCGCTTCTTTCAATTTCTCTTTTCCAGACATTAAATTCTTACGCCGCCATTTTTACCTGGCATGCGATAGGAACATGCCGATTTCAATAGAATGGAAAGTGATACATACTGAAACGCGGTAGGGTAAAAGTAAGCACGTTGCTGCCGGGAAAATGCTCTAGGAAAGGAAAAAAGATTAGTATTATTTATATTTGGACTACTTGTGACTAGACCTGCGGAAGCTTACATTCTATTTGGTAGTGATCAGCCTTAAGTATTTAAACAATACCCAAATCGTTTCGAATCCAATATAAACAAATGTGTTAGTTAACATATTATAGCAGAAAATGGTTTGTATCACTTCTTATCAAGATGATTTTTATAATTTAATATAGCCAAGGGTATATTTAAAAAACAAAAATGTTTAATTTCCATAAAAATATGATGTCATCACTTCACGGAAGTTTCAAATATATGAATTTCAACTGAAAAAAGGTTACAAAATCTGTTTATCTAAGGAAAAAATAACATTTTAAGATTAAAATCCTATAAATAAATAAAAAAGAGAACGATATTTTTGCAAACAACCTGTACTTGATTTAAACTTACTTTACTTTCTTATCTATACACTGTTCATAATGTAAAGTTATTGATGCATTACATGTGTGAATAGGAATGCTACAGATATACATGTAGAAGTGACCGGTCAGTTTTATTACAGTGGGCAGTTGGTTATTCAAGTACATGTACATGTCTGTATAGCTCTGTTTTAAGTGGTGGCAGATATGTTTGTTTGTTTGGTTGGTTTGGTTCAACACCGTTTTTCGACAGTATCTCAATTATGTAACGACGGGCAGTTAACCTAACAAGCGCCCCTGGATTCTGCACAAGTACATACCTGTTCTCCGCAAGTAACTGCCAGCTTCCCAACAACCAGAGGTGGAGGACGAATTATTTCAAACACAATGTCTTTTATCAAATTGTCACGGAGACAATTTGCCTCGCCCAGGGCTCGAACTCACGACCCCGCGATCCGTAGATCTGTGCTCTCCCTATCGAACTAAGCGGGCGGGCTGATGGCAGATATGTGTTTGTTGTATAACTTAGTACTAAGAAAACGCAGTCATCTTATCAAGGCCGTAGGGTTCTCGCAGTGGCAACGAAAATATTTGGCTGAAAAATGTATCAGAAATGGTAGTTCTTTGTGGAGCTTGGCCAAGGAAGCTGTATCGGAAAAAAAAGTTAACACAGGATGAGTCTGACTGCAACCACACTAAAGATAATGTTGTGCAAATCAGGGTTGAAGTTGTAGGCAAAATGCATTCGAAATGCATTTGTAGGGCTAAAGTAGAAGCAGACCGCTGCATAAAAAATCCACCAGAAGCTCGGCTGGACCTTTTAGTTCGTTTTCGAGTCTAGCCGTATTTGTATATACCATCTGCATATACACGTCACTTTCATGACATCACACTGAATGTGAAACCGTCACTGATATGATCTGCCAAGAAGCTGCAGTTCTTGACCTCTGCATTTTAGGCATATCAATGCCAAGCGTTATTTCTGTTGGATAGACGATACTCACGATAGTCAGGATCAAATTAACTGCTGTGCACATATTGCCTCTTTGTTGTGGTGTTTCGGCCTGGTTCGCCACAAAGAACAATCTTCAGTTCAGTTTTCACAAAATGAAGAACATGAAGTAATGAATGCGTATGACATTTAGTATGTGTCTAAAAGAAATAAATATAAACGCACAGAGAAAGATGAAAAGAATAAAGAAATGAAAAATATATAAAAAAATAAATAAATAAAACTAATAAAAATAACTGGAAAACAAATAACTTCCTCGTCGCTCGTTAGTGGCGTGCGCGTCGCGAGGAGGGCATACAGTAGGCTGTCTGGTGTGTTGCTAGTATTTTACTGCAGACATTTGCCAATCTACTGCAACAAACAACCAGGATAAGTCAAATTCAATGAAAATTCTACCCAATGAATATTAATGATTTCACAGTATTTGCTTCTCTCACTACTATACATGTATAATATACCTATTTACATGATTTGCAAACATTTTTATGTTATTTGAGTTATAAACAGATGTTATAATATGTCACTATCAAATTATTCAAAATGAATATAAAAAGAATTGGTTAGTTTACATTTGGGAACACCCTGTAGTTTTATTTTTTTTGTTTAAAAGTACTGTCTCCGCCCCACACACCTTGCATCAAAACAATAGTTACAGAAAATGTGTATAATTAATATCTACATATGCTGGCCAAATATGGTTTTGATGCACGGGGGAACAATGTTGTAGAAAGAAAAATAGCTTTTATATGTATATAATAGGGTACATAACTCTATTTAGAGCAAAAATCAAGGTTTTACGAAACAAATATTGAAAATTTGACTCTAAGGAATAATCTCAATAATGTACTTCGATGGTATTTGTAATTAAATATTCATTTCTGTGTGGTTTATTTTTCACTCTTGGAGTAGGCAAATTCATATAGAAAGTGTCCGAAGTCCTTTATCATAGACAGATGTCGGTAAGTAAACGTTTGCTGGGTTGTTTATTTCAGTGCCAGATCGAAATATATTTATCCGAGTAAATATAACATGCGATCTTTCCACGAGTTGGTATTCAAGATAGCTAGAGCTTATACGTAAAACACATACAATTTAATGTTTGTTTTATAGTGTGTCTTTAATATGGTTTTAACACGTTTTCACCTCATTTCGTCACCACAAGATTATGGCGTAATAAACTTCGTGAAGGAAAAAGTTAAAATATTTCTATTAGATTTGAGTATATCTTTGATAAGACGTCTCGATAATTTCATACTTTTTGAAATATCAATTAGTAAAGATATCGTGTTGCCACTGGCCGGACTGCTTTTCTACATCAGGAACCACTCTTGTTTGATTTTCTGATGACAGTTTCACTGCTATCTTCCTTGATGAATATGAAAACAGAACGATGAATTCTTCAAAAATGTGCATAAAATTATAAAATATACAACTTAGAAAAATCTCTCAGGAGTTTAGAATGAATGTATGAAACAGACATAACATTTTATTGTTAGATATGTTCAGGCTACCCATTCAGTCGTTTATATGACGAAAACGAGTTGAATATTTGTTTCAGGACACGAAATTGTTAGTCAAAAGTGGCCCTAATTGTCCTATTGAGACACGTCCCTTCTTACCTGCAAGTGACAGACCTAAAGCGGATGTATATATTTATAGTACGAGGCTGGAAGTAAACAACTGTAGTCTCATGTTTTGGCAACATTGAGCTAAATGTACTTGCCGATGGATGACCGGATGGACGGATTGCATTTCGACAGCACGGGTAAGCTTTTAGACATGAGTGTCTCTATGTGGATAGAAAATTCGATTGAAGCATTCGTTTATTTTACATAAAAATATGCATGGGATCTTTTTTGTTCTGTAATGATTATTAATGACCAATTGAACATAACTGCCTATCAAATACATCTACTCATTTTATTCAGAAAACTTACACAGAAATAGTATGTAAATAATAAAATATAATAGTTTGATGTTCTGAGTAGTATTAATGTGAAAATAAAAATATTTGATAGGTTTACACATATTTAGATTAAGGACATTGAAATGTTCTTGGAAGGAAGAAAATGGAAAGAATATCATAGAAAAGGAAGCAGTGGGAATCTGGGTAAGTCAATTCATGTTATGTAGAATAAACTGAGAGATCTGGTGTATATTCCACCGAATTAGCTGAACAATTGAATATGAATTATAAAATCTGTTATAATGATAATAACAAATAGTTGCCAAGGTTATTGTTGCTGGTACAAAATACGGATAATATGGAATATTGACCAACATCCCTAAAAGAGTCTCTTTCAGTCCGAAGAGTGTTGGCTGACATATAAAAGCTGTGCATTTTCTTTACGGATGGCACAGAGTTTGTTATATGTATGTTTTGACATGAAACAAAAACAACTAAAACACTGATGTAAAGAAGAAATCAATATTTTACAGAAATGTAGGCATTTCTGGAATGCACCGTCGAAAAATGATGGAAATTAAATATCATTTAAATTGTACTGTTGACGGGATGACCGATACCATGTGGGCTGAAAGACTGGCCTTTGATGTATCGTATGCGACTGTACGAAATGTGAATGACAAGGCGGCGAGCTACAATTTTACATACTGGAGGAGAGTTCATTTATTGTCTGTGTTGCCAATAATAAACCAACCTTAATGCAGGTCTGGTTTGAAGAACAAGCCGTCATTATGAATAAAATTTACAGCATTATGTAAGATATAAAAAGGAACATGGAACATGATATATGAATTACCTACGACAGCTACATATTTATGAATACTTAAATTCAAATATTAGTACTTTTTGTAAAATTGTTGATATAAATGTATATCACTCACATTTCTCTCGATATTTTGATTTTATTTCTATGAACGAACTTCGATATTTTCCCAGAAACTTACTTTTAAGTCATTGCATATTTTCTGGTGAAATATTTGTTATCCATTACACAAAGATGCAGCATAAAAATGTACCTACCCAGTTTGTAAATAAATTCTGATGGTTTAACCATTTCGTAGAAAACTACAAGTAAGTAAAATATTGTAACCAGATTGGCAAATGTGTTATCATGTTGCTCAGAGCCGTAAGTAAGTAAGTAAGTAAGTAAGTAAATTATTTATTATAGTGACTTGTGTCATACATATTCAATACATTGTATATACAAATACATCAGTAATATAAGGAACATCCGGCCCCATGGGCCTATAAGTCACAAGCCGTATTTAAAGAAACATGTGTAAGTCTGTTATCCATAATAATGTTCTAAAAATAGATTTGCTCAGTAGTTTGCCTTCTTTTCCAGCGCAAGGGAACATCTCAGCCAGTGAATGAATGACCAATGTGTGTCAGCGTACCAGGTGATTCAAATCTATGACCTTATAAGTCAATGGTAGGCACGTACTTTACGCGCACCTGCTGCATGTATTTAGTTTAACTAGACTTTACAAATCTTTGGGCTCAAGTAAGTCGTATTCTGAATTATTTAGACTATCCGCGATAGCACAGCTTAGTCCACTGTACACTAGACTTTTAAAGGAATGTTTCTGACGTTTAGTGCGGCCTGAATTATACACCAGGTTTGAGATAACCTCTGCAAAGTTAGGTTTCATGCATAGACCAAACACGTCCTTCTTATACATTAGAGGTTCGTCAAAATCCCGAGTTAATTTGGTAAGCATGCGCACTCTTAATTACTACCGGGAGTGGTTTCAGCCTATCAATGTTCGCCATTATTCGACAAACCGAATTGAAACTTCAAACAACATCTAAGCAAAGTACTTGATAACAAAGAATAAAGACGATATTGCATGACTGCGATTAAGAATGATTTATTTCTCGAATTTGATGTTTAGAAATTACCTCAACAGAAAATAATATTTCTCATAATTCGGCGTCGATATCGGAAAGGACGCGGCCAAGCTTTTCACGGACGATTTTGATTGGTTCGCGAATATTTGCCACGAAACATAGCTGAGTGGCTGAAACATTTTGAAATGTAGAGCCGACTGCTTAAAGAAGATAAGATCGATAGAAAGCTCAAAGTAACAAAGTTAAAAAGAAATATTGATAATGTGTTTAATATTCTGATAAAATTAGAGAGCACTGTTATATGTAAGACACCACGAGGAATATTTGCCTTTTCATTTTAACAGTCACGAATTTTGTTTTTATTTTTATATTTATTTGTTTTGTTATTGTTTGGTTTATCGTCGCACCGACTAAGCTACAGGTAATATGGCGACTTTTCAGCTTTGTTTGTGGAGGAAGACCCTAGGTGCCCCTGGGAGCGTTATTTTATCACGAACGGACACCTAGGTAGAACCACTGACCTGCCGTATGCCAGCTGGACGGCTTTATCAAAGTGATTTGAAGTTAGTGACCTTAACCACTTGACCACGGACCCTCCCTTCCCCCTCCCCAATTCCACGCAGTCATGAAATAAATAACAAGTAAAATTACAAACAAAATATTTTATACAGTTTGTTGCAGTGACTTCTGCAATATGTAAAATGATGAAACCTGTGGTTATTCTCCAATTATATTCGCGTGGAAAATTCTTGAATATTTTTGTCAAAGAGAGATAATAGGATTTGTAATGTTAAAATTAGTTTCGAAAGGTTTGGTAATTTTTGTCTAGTTTAATAGATCTTCTTTTCAGCTGGTTGCACATAATAAAGTCAAACTATCAATTAGAAATTTCTCTTTTAAAACCGATTTGTTAAGTTTTGTAAATTTTGCACGTGAGACTGGAGTGTTTGTTTGCCGTCTAAACATGATTCCTTTTGATAGTGATGGATGTCTGTGTCAAAATCTATCCAATTATTGCAGCATTGCTAGACAACAAAACAAAACAAACACAGTTTCTTACTGCATTTATTGCATTTTCATGCTTAAATGAAACAATAGTATTTTCTCTTATCTTTTAAGTGTGCCATACCCATTGAATACTGGTATTCCAAAATTTTGCGTCGTACGTATCAATTTAATTGATAATCTTTTTTGACACTTTCATGTACCTTTAGTATTCAGGGAAGTTATAAGAAAATATGTCTATTAGAAAGAAACCGCCCATTGTTCCTTTTATTGACTTTTTAATCCTCTATTTTAAGGTTAAGCAGTTTACAAAGGTAACCCAAATAATACATTAGAGGAACAGTTGGATAAAATTGAAAACAATAGTTTTATGTGGGCATTGGTAAATAAAAAGGAAGTGAAATAACATATGTGAAATGCACTTGAGTATTTATTTTATTGACATCAATCAAAGTATTATTTTGGTATTAGATAAGTGAAGGAATGGTGGTTTAAAATGGTTATAATGATAGTAAATATGACATGAGCAGTTCCATTTTAATCGATAATTTTATTTCATAAAAATTTTGATGGTCCTTAACACACTTTGTGCATTGTGGTATGGCGTATCATTTTCGTTTAGGTTGGTTAGACATTGAGTCATTACCATTACGCCGGAAAATTCATTGTGCATTCAACCTCTAATTTTCTGTAGCGGGACTTGCCTAACACTGCACTTTCTTTGCATTGTCCTGTTTATATGTGCTTATTATTCTAACTTTAGCATCATAGCGTTGCCTAATTTTTGTTTCTACGCAGTTTAGTTTCGTACTTCATTACATGATACATTGTAGTTATGATTTCGAGCAATATGTCATGGCATCCTAATAAAATTCTATAATATCATAATAATAATGTCAAGACATTATCCCATTGAATCAGAGTTAACATTCAAAAGCGACAGGCCACTTATTCTGACTTTTACAATTAAGTAATATGGTTTAAAATATAAGTCGCTTCTCATCATGGTTAAAACAAAATTGTTTATAAGTGAAGGGTGAGGTTCTCGCTTCTTATATGTCTGTTCTACTAATAATATGCTGGCAATTGCCTTCTACAGTGCTTTCCAATTTCGTTTTAAGTTTGCATCAGTTTCACGACCAGACTGCCACAATGAATGTTTTATGGCAGCAACTTCAAAGAATGCCAGTTCCAGAAGCTTTCGTTTCATGCATGCTCAGTTCCCTTAACATCTGTTCTTTTGGTATCTAGCTGTATATCTCGAAGAGGATCATAAGAAAATGCATCTCATCTGACAGCAAATAAAGGCCTGTTTACTTCTACTGTATAAAAAACTTATAGAACTTAATATTGTTGTGATGTTAATGTTAAAAGCACTTATCCACAATCGTTCAGTTATTTGTTGACTTTACCACAGCAAGTCGTTATACTTTACGGGTTGAAGAACCAACATTCTGAATCAATACACAAATTCTCCATAATCGTCTCAAGGAATGTATAACTTTAGAAAACATAAGAAGTAGTTCCATATATTGTCATACAATAATGGCCCTGTTTCTGTCTGTGATCATACAATAAATAGAAAAATAGTTAAATTTTACAATTTTGCAATGATCCTTTTTTAAATGTGAAACTTAAAAAATATGCATTATATATCTACATGTACTTAAGAAATGATAAAGAATCTTTAAAATTCAAATATTATCCCGTACAAGTCGAAAACATAGATTTGATATTTTCCGCCTTGAATGTACCATATAGTTATATGTTATTCTAATTTTTGAATAATTTAAAGAGCAACATGAAATTAAATATTTTCATTTAAATTATCATGATGTGCCTTATCTAAATGTTATAAAAACGAAGAGGATTAATGTGGCATGAAGTATTTAAATATCATTTCCGAGTAGTACCAGTAAGTAGACGATCATTAAAGATAAATAAAGTCAGTTTCTTCTCTCTTCACCGTATATTATTCAGGCATGCAAATACATGGACACTAGGGATGGGGGACCAACTTGTCAGTTTCTTTCCCATTTACCATTATTATCTACATATGTTTATACAAACACTCCAGGGGGGAAAGACTTAAACCCAACCAGACAGTTTCTTCTCCCTTCACAGTGTATTATTCAGACATGCATACCAGGGGGAAATAACCAACTAGTTAGTATCTTGCCCCGTGTAGTATTCAGATATGCATATGCATAAATACTAGGGGTAGTGGGGAGGAAAAACCAACTAGTCAGTTTCTTCCCCCTTCAACGTGTATTATTCAGACATGCAGATCAATGCACACTATATGGAGAAAGAACCAACTAGCCAGTTTCATCCCCCTTCACCGTCTGTTATTCAGGCATATAGATACTTCCATACTGCTTGGGAAAGAACCAACAAATCAGTATCTTCCGCCTTCACTGTGTATTATTCAGACATGCAAATACATACATACTAGTGGAGGGAAGATTTAGAAGCAACTGCACATTTTCTTCCCCTTTCGCCATCGATTAATCAGACATGCCGATACATAAATACTATGGGGAAAAGAACCAACTAGTCAGTGCCTTCCACATTCACAGTGTATTATTAATCAGACAACCAGATACATGCACACTAGTGAGAAGAGAACCAACAAGTCAGTTTCGTTCCCACTTTACTTTGAATTATACAGACATGTACACAAGGGAGGGGGTTGGGAGAAGAACCAACTATTCACTTTCTCAATCCTTCGTGCACCAACTATTATTCAGACATGTCGATACAAGCGCACGGGTGGTGGGGGACCAACTAGTCAGTTTCTTCCTGCCTAACCGTCTATTATTTAGACATGTAGGTACATACGTGCTAGGGGAATATAACCAACTAGTCAGTTTCCTTTCTCTTCAAATGTATTATTCAGACATGCAGATGCACGCACACTCGAGGGGAAAAACCCAGTTTATTTCCCCTACAATGTGTTTTATCATTCAGGGTTGTAGACATATACATATAAGGAGGGGGGGGGGGTGGGGGGGGGGGGGTGCAGAGAACCAATTAGTCAGTTTCTTCCCCCTTCATCCTATTATTTTTCTGGTATATTTTATATACATACTAAGGGAGAAAGAACCTCACCTTATTCTCTCTTGTTTATATACAAAAGCTAAGGTGGAGACAACTAACCAGGTTTGTTTTTCTTTTGTCTGAATACAAATCTACGGGGGAGGGGAAACTAACCAAGGATGAGAAACTGGTTTGCTTTTTTCTCCCTTTAGACGTGAAAAGAAAAAAAACTTTAACCTAGGCTGAGAAAAAAAAACTGTTTAGTTTTTTTTCTCCCGTGTTTGTGCACAAAAACTAGGGTTAAAACCAACCAGGGGAGCGTTGGGGTGACCAAAAAGTGCTTTTGTTCCCTGAGAAAGAAACAGCTGGTTAGTTTATTCCTAGAGGAAGAAATCAACCGGTTGCTTTTTCCCGGGGAAAAAACTGACTTGGGAAACATCTGACCCGTTACACCATTACAGATCCAGCCTGTAGAACAGAGGTTAAGATAGAATCGTACAAAATACCCGTTATCAACTAGAAAATATGTGTACAGAAGTACAGCATTTCATGTTGTGGCTTTATGCGTCCGTTATTCGTTTCTCTATAGGCGTGGCGTATACTTTCTGCACTAATTATAAAAACTAAAAACGTTCTGCAGATATATAAAATAAAACCAGCATTTGAAATGTCTCAAACTCGATTTACACTAGTAAAAAGGTTAAGATATCATATTGCATAATTAATTAGCTGCTATTGTGCGGAAATTTGAAACTACTGGAAACATCTGAGTGGAAATATCATATGTTTTTTAGGGAAAATAAATACATTATACGTAAGTCGTAATTGCAACAAATAGGCATTATCATTATTTTTTCAAAATATAGGTACTCAAATATGATTGGATAGATCCAATCGTGTTTTATTTTACTTTATTTTTTGTGGATTTCAAATAGAAGATTACTTTAAAGCGTACTTCAAAATCAATCATTATCTTATCGTGCTTTTAAAGTTGTGAGAACATATCTGTTTTAATTTTACTTCGAGATTATAGTATTCGATACATCAGTTATGATAAAGAGGTTTAAGCGAATAAAAAGCACAAACCTCTGACATGTTACCAACTATTTTAAAATTATAATTGATTGGGGAAAAGCCGGTATTAGGGGATACGAGAGCTGTTGCATTTTTCATTGCTTCACACGAACAGATTCATTCAAAACGAGCTTACTATTATTTTTGCCTGGTTGCTTTATGTGCTTCAAACGAATCTTTATACTGATTATATTGATGATGTCATGATGATGTCATGTTGATGTCATGTTGATGACATTTATAACTTCCTTTCACGCTGTATGAATTATTCTGTTTTTTTTAGCAAATGCTGTGAATATTTCATATTAATTAAATATTCAACAAAATACCATACCATAGTTATCTTTAATTTACTACATTACCCTTAAATGATGGTCACTTTTGAATCCCTGTGAAATACGTGCGTTTAGGTAATGTATGAAGGATATCAACTATAGCATCATGCGTATAAATTAATTTCCACAGAGTATAAAGTTTGGAATCGTATTGATGAAATACTTCAGAAAAGGAAGCTGATGGAGATACTTTCTGTTTCAAGCGCGTTCAAACTGTCAGAAATCTTTTCGGCGAAATGATTTATTTCTCATATTGCTTTGAATTTATTTATTAAAAGCACAAAACGGTACCAGCAATCGCTTAGGTGGTTTAATCACGGTAAAAATTGATAATCCAATATGTTTTGATATGTTATATCAATGCAATAATTAAATTTTGAGTTGACTAATTAAGACGGAAACAAGTTTTGAAAGTTTATAGTAGGATATAATCAGGTGCTCATTGTACCTTGAATTGTGTTTATTTTGCTACTTTGAATGAGGACCCATTCCGCATCAAAGAGATGTTCACCAGTTAGCGCAGTTCTACTTTAAAGAAATAGTGTATACCTTGTAGTGACGTGGAAAATTGGTGCAAAAGTGCCGACGTCCGGATTTTAGAAACTAGGAAGAAAGATTGTGAACACATTTAAAGTGTTGAAAATTCCCTATAGGGGATTGGGAGGGGTTGTTGGTGGTCCATAACCTATCATGTTTTAAGTGAACAGTCTCTTTCATTAACAAGAAGATTGTTGTTAGCCTCAAGAACAATCTGTCCTAATTAGAAAATAACGTATGTTTCTTGTTAATATTCAGTTTTCGTTCAAATAATATATAAAAGGCGTAACCAAAAAAACACATAGCGTTTGGCACTTACTCTGAAACTTTCTACAAGATTCTGAAAAAAAACAGTAAGCCATAACTCATTTTACGAATCTTGTATCAATCCAGCTGGGGTAATTTAGAAATGAGGTGTCAGGAATAACGAGTTTTTAAACGTTCTACAAGATTTTGAAAAAAAAAAGAATAGAAACCATACGTTATTTTACAAATTGTATATCAATCTAGCTTTAGATACGAGGTGTCAGGAATAACGCTTTTGATATAAATACAGAGATGCACATTCCACCGGTATATACTCAATCGAACTAAAATGCAAATTGCACAGTCAAACATTCACTAGTCTAGACTTTAAACTAAATGTTTTCCTAATGGCTATGTCAATACTATACTATCATGAAAAACTGTTATTTAGAATTAGATTTTAAATTTCTTTTGTCATAATTCATGAAAACATATAAATAATTCAGAGAAAACATAATGTATCAATCACGTTGCAAAAGAAAGATATTTTATGATTAGTTCATGTCATTTCTTTTATACTCCTCAACTTTAATACCGAGAAAAACTAACTTTAAGATTCGTTTAAAAGATCCCGACCAACTGACAGCTTAAATCTTCGTTATTCAGATGAACATTAAGAAAAATAACAGCAATTCGCTAAAACAGGTATCAGGTATGTACATCACTGTTTTGTTTTGTTTTAATGTTGTTGGTGTTGTGGTTGTTGTTTTAAGGGGTTTCCTTTTTTGTCTTCGTTTAATAACCATCAGTTGACTAGCTTGTCAATGACACAACGTTTATGCTCACGATTCAAATATTATCTAGACGAGTGAGTTGATAACTCTTTCACCTCATTTAGCGTTTAAAAAGTGATCATAGGTATATATGACAGTGTTTTTCAGAATAAACACATAATAAATTATATCACTTATAGGAAGACATATGAACTGATATGTAGACTACAATGCCTTTACAAAGCCTTTTAGAAACAATACCAGTGTGCCACGCAATATCAGTTAGAACAGATTATATAGTTGTTTGAATTCTTAGTATATTTTTAGAATAAACAAACTATTTGTCACTGGATGAAATTATTTGACCCCCAATTACAGAAAACTTGTATTGCATTTATTCAATAAATGTAAATTATGAAAAGATTTCGTTCTATACTTGAAAATACTTCGGATGTAAATGCATTGTAAGCGAAACTTACGAGATATTTACAATCACTTATGTAGATAGTTACGATACCTGTGGTATAATAATCAGAAACGACGGAGTTAAATATATTTTTGCAATATTAATGGATTTTCTACGCTTATCGCTAATTTCCTGGGGTTAATGCATAAAGTAAATTCATCTTAAAACTTACCAGAAACAGATGATCACTGTGGCTATACGATTTATTCTTCACAATTTGAAAAAAAAAACAAATTAAAATAAGATCATTATTACTGATTTCTCTTCATCATACGTATAATAAAGGTCACATATATTTTACCCAGCTTTTTAATTAAGAACTGTAATTCAAATATGTTTGATATTTACATTGGGGCAGTAATAATATGTGATAGGTAGATGCTTCGGTAATGGAGGAATGACTGTCAATAGACCAATATAGAAAAAATTGGAGGGGTAAGTTAATAATAGACAATAAAATACTATGTAGGTTATAACTATATATTGCCGGTAATTCGTCTGTCTGTTTGTAAACAAATATCACGGACTTGATTAAGTAAACATATCCTTGCTAAAGTAATAATGTAACATCTAAGGTCGTAAATGCACAACATTCTGATTAAAGTATTCAAGACCATTAAGTCTTAAAATAACGAGAACATGTAAAATCGTTTAAAGAATCTGAAGATGAAATTAATAAAAATGCAGCATTTAATGTTTTGTGTATCACACGAAAAAGAAAGCATTTAAAGGAAAAGGGATGATTTTAATATTTTGTGCACTGTAAGTTTCGCTTATTTTGATGGGTATGTACACAGGGCACAATGTCATGGGATACATAAATCTCAAATAATTCGGTTTGCCAGAGTGTGTAGTCGTCTTGATGATTTCAAAGAACGTAATCAATATATTTCAAATAAACTTCTTCAGCAAAGCTATCTTTCAATATTTTGTTAAATTTACTGTTGTTATTTAGACTTGGCTTTAAAATGTAAACGAATATTTAAACTTTTTTTCTAAGTAGGTATATTTAAACTAACTTTCATTGGACTGTTGTTTACAAACTTTGTAAGACTTTGGGTTGTGGCAGTTTTCAAACTGTAAAACGTTTTGTTAAGTGTTTCGATACGTACTTGCGTGTTTAGCATTCAATCCTATTACAGCTGGATTCTTTGCTTTCCTCTTTAATTGTATCTGTAATTGGAAATTGTGAGATACAACCGGGACTAAGCCGTTTTTGGTATATTTCTTTTGGTTTGCTTTATCGGGACCTAAGGGTCTTTCTTATAATACTCTATTTTCTGCCTAGGCATTGAGATCAATGTTTGCGTCTTGTATAAATTCACGACGAAGCTTTTGTTTGTGTTTTACATACTTTGCTTTGTGTTGAAATTGCGTGTGTGGCGCGGATAGCTTTCATTTACACTCTGATGTGGTTCTTAGTCATGGTAGGGTTAAAAGTGAAATTAAGTGCGCACCTTTGACCGTTTTAATGTCCTAAGTGGTGTTTTGATTTTGCAATTAACCGTTCCGTAGTGGTGTCCCACTGTATTCTTTTATTGGTTCGTTTAGTTGTCAGTCTGCCTGAGTGACGTTTTGGCGGTTTGGGGAGGCTACATTTTAGGAACGTTGATTTCCCTTTATTCAAACTTGAATTTTTTAACTGAAAATACGAATGCTATTTTTCTATTTGGAAAAAACAGACCACTGACCATTTTAGGTGTCAAATAATAGGTTACGTATTTTGCTTATAATCCTTCTGTCTGGCATTGTTGTAATATTAGTCTTTTAAAATAAAGCCAAAACATGTTCATTATATGATAGTGAGTGATTATATTAGGCATAGGTCCCTTGCAGCTTTAGTACAATAAAGGAACGACTTTTCTGGAAATTAGCTTAACATAAAGTCTTAAAAATATAAAAACAAGTATGATGGGCAAAGTTACCAATAATGGGTCGGAAAAAGGTTTCATTTCTAAACCTGACAAAAATGTTTTCTAATAACAGAGATATAGTCTTATAAACAATTTTAAGTTCATAAAGTGTAACGTTGGCACTTTAATACAAATACTGAAATGGTGTATCATAAGAACATTCTAAACATAAGCATTAGTCTCGAACAGGCCCTTTGCCGTCTTCTGAATCTGTTCTTCTTTCATATGTAATTTCATGTGAGTAAAACGATAATATACACGTGTTCAAAATCTGAATTCTTAAAATCTGAATTCTTGATAATAGTCTTACAATGTATTTGTGATCACTTTCCACGTGATAAGTAACAGTGTTCTAGACACATGCTGACTTAAAATGCATATTTTCCTGTAACAACATACGGGAGTTAGCTATGATGAGCAAAAATGTTTGAAATTGCACAATGGCTACTAGTCCCTGCAAATTTCTTATGAAAATGCCACTGGTTATAAAACCTAAATTTGTAAAAAAGTGATTCAATATTTTTGAATCTAATACACACAGGACATAATAAACCTATCGTAAATTTTCCAAAGTAAAAAAGAACTTTATTACAATAATATATCGATATTTTACAAAAAAAAACTAAAACGACAAATGTGCATTAGGTCACTATCCTTACATATACTGACTTTTAAAAAAGATGAAACAAACATATAAATAACATTTTTTTTTATAAATCATATATGTTTACATCAACAAAATAACTTTTGTTTTCAATTCATTTCTAACATACCAACAATAACATGTATAGTACCAACACAATGCATTCATATCAAAGTGCTCTGACGTGATACACAATCTACCTATCTTGGTCGAAAGGCAATTTAGAATTTTCGAATAACGTGTTGCGTGTGTCAATATATATAAAAAACATTTGAAAAATGACTATGAAACACGAAAACATTAAATTTTGTTTTAGTAGTATTCCCTGTAACCTGTGCCTCTGAAATGTTGCAACACTGTGGCAATCAACTTGTTGCAGATGTGATGTATTTCAGGATGCACTTGAAATTAAGTTTCAACTCCTAATGATTTCACACATAAGGTCATCGATTAGACAATTCTCAAACGGTACTTGTGAAGTACCTCGAGAAGATATGTACTTAAAAATGACATGACTGCCATTAACAACAAAGACAAATATTTTAAAAACATTCCGCAGATCTAAGTAAACACGCAATTTGAAACTTATAGGAGAAAGACAGGTCTAAACTGTAGATAAAACTTATGCTTGTGTTATAAATGTACTCAATTTTAAAATGTTTAGAATGTTAAATTACTATGTATTCATTCCCATATATTCTTGTCATATAAATTTTACATTTAAGTTTAATACAAACAAGAGCTCGTAGATCTTGATGCATCCAGTAACTGCACAACAGAAATTGTGCACTGGACATATGACGTACTGACTTCAAATCAACAATTATGGGCCATTTACCAGTCATAAGTGACCTCCGTAACAAATGTGATCTTAAACCAAAGCATTCTCTAGTTACTGGGCTAAACAGAATCTACTGGTCTGGTTCAATGTGACCTTAACGTCTGACCTACTGACCTCAAAATCAATTGGGTTCATCTGCTTGTCAAGACCAACCTCCCTATAAACTTTCATAATCCTAGGCCCAACCGTTCTTCAGTTATCTTCTGGAAACCGTTTAACTGTTCCGGGTCACTTTGACCTTGAACTTTGACTTACAGACCGCAAAATCAAAAGAAATCATCTGATGGTCATGACAAAGGCCCCTAATGATTTTCGTGATCCTTGGCCCAAGCGTTCTTAAGTTATCATCCGGAAACTGATTGGTCTACGGACCGACCGACCGACCGACCGACATCTGCAAAACAATATACCCTTCCTTCTTCGAAGAGAGGGTGGGCATAATAAAGAACACATACTTTCTGGTCCTCTCGTTTTGTCGTTTTGTCTCAAAATACTGTGTCTGTTATTTGTGCTACATTAATTTACATTTGTTAAGCGTTATGACAAGTTTTCTTATACTTTTAATTTATTTTGCTGTTTTGTAATTTGATCTGTATTATTAGATATGTGGGATTTCGACACCAAAAATGGCTTTCAGATTTCTCAAGGGAGATTAATAGTGCAAAAATCGGGATCTCTTCTAAAATGATAATAACTGTTGGACTAAATGTGTAGCCTAAAGTATCTACAATATGAAAAACCCGTTAGGTCAGATTTAATTATTTACAAAATGTGTATCAAATATTTACATATAAGTGACATGAATGTAATTTTTTTGAAAGATGAATGCTGTGGGTTTTTTAGTATTACGTTTGTTGTGTAAGACTTCCTGACATTTTGAATTTGATTTCCATGTTTTCCTGCTTGTAAATAGTCCTAGACTACGCTATCCCGATTAATAAAATGGATCATGTCTGAAAAAACTTAATATCAAACTGTGAAGATCTTGCGAAATGCATGCATGTTGTCTGATTTTTTCGAAATGTATCAAAGTCTAATACAACATACTCTATCATATATCTAAACTTTGTTTGTAACATGTTCCTTGCCACAATAAGCATCCTCAGAAAACTGCAGAATACCCCTAAAAAGAAGAAAAAAAGTAGAAGAAAATAAAACAAACCCTCAAAAACAAACAATCAAAAGAAGACATAACAATACAGAGCACTAGTTATTGCTTTAAACTGGTTGAATAATGTGCAGTAATGAGAGCTAAGATTAAATTTGGCCTGATTATTGTATCTCAAGTACTAAACCTGTATTTATGATGTCAAACCTCATACCATTCCTTTTAGTTAGTTTTCATATAATCAGAATATGTATAAGAAATTCCACAGATATTCCAAAATGGTCACAGCGTGAGGATTTACATAAATGCTTTTATAACGAATGCTTATTAAACCTTATAATGTAGTAATATTTGTCTGTTTATATGTCTACTTACTGCTGCTTTTAACAATATCAACTGCTTCAGATAAAATGGTCTGGATCTTTAAACAATGTATAACTGTTCCCTTTCCATACAATACTTCAAAATTATATAAAAAATAACAAAAAAAAAAAAAAAAACACACACAAGACTTTCAACAAAAGAGCTACTTTGATAGCTGTCTCAAATGTATACGAGTTCCCTAAGCTTACTATAGCCGGTGTATCTTTTATCGATAGTATAATACCATGTTTAAGACAGCAATTTGATAAATGGAAGCGTAAGAACTTAAGAAGTACTTTCACGTGTAATGTTAGCGTTCATTAACAAGAATTCTTTCTTCATTTCACTTAAACTTTCGCAATAAAATCCTGTAAAGTTTAATTAAAACAATGATGGTATCAATATAATCTGAAAATATGTGCTTTCAGACAATGCGTAAGTATCTTAAAAGTATTTTGCTCAATATAGAACAAAAACATGTTAAGTTTATTCACAACAACGTTCTCTGCAATAAATCAAGGAAATTGTATAGCAGTCAATGAGATCTAACAGTGACAAACGTATAACATTAAAACAGAAAATCACAGGTCTCCCAACATATGGTATGAAAGAAAATGTTGCAGACTCGGTTTGATTGGGCCTGTTCATAGACAGTAGTTGAAATGTAAAGTACCGTCCAAGCCCTCTAGCCCTGGGTTGAGCAGAACTCAACATTTACACATTTAAGCGAAAATGTTGTCAATGCCTAATCATGGCTTATTACCTTCCGGATGTGTGTCTGTGTGTGTTTTTCAACAGAGTGAAGTTAATTTATAAAGCACTCATGAATAGAAGAAGAAGAAGAAGAAGAAGAAGAAAATTTGTTTATTAAAGTGGCATGTGATATATACAATATAGCAACACATATAATAACAAAACAAGTATCACCCGGCCCAATGGACCTATAAGTCACTATCAAAATATAATAGTAATAATACAGTGTAAATTTAAATGAACTATAACGTAAGCATATATGTATACCTGAAAAACTTAACTAGGATTACATATAGTGGTAAGTCATACATTAAAACCCTGCTAAATCATTCATACATTTAAATAAATAGATTTACGTCTATGCAATTATGCTTGAACAAGATATTTTGCAAACTAGCTCACATGATGTTTTATCTGAAATTTCATTTTTCAATGTCTGACAAGTCTCTAAGAGCATAATCATGTAGTACATCACCAAATTGAGTTCGCAAGTCATAGTATTTGTAATAGTGTAATAAAAAGTGCATCTCATTTTCAACACTATTGCTTGAACAAAATTTGCAAAGTCTGTCATTGATTGGCTCACCTATATACCTTCCTGTCTCAATACGAAGTGGGAATATTCCACATCTGAATTGTGCGACAATTGATCGTTCATATTTTTACAGGTTTAACATAACATAGCCTTCAGTTTTGAATACATCTTTTAACTATTTATAAGTTCTCAACTTGGGGGTATTTTCGACGGTGTTCTTCCACTGATGGCTATATAGATCAATCAGTCTCTGTTCTGCCACTCGAACGTCAATTATTTCTTTGCTATTGTAAACACTCAAGAGATCGAGAGTGCTCATTATAGCCTTAATCTCACTGCACCAATTATTGTTGCACCTTTCATAGTCATAGACGCACGTTTAGTGATTCTATCATTATCAAAAGAAATTAGCCTGTTCCAATACCTTAACATGTTAAGCCATTGTCTATATCGATTTGGAAGCCAGTTTAGATTACCTGCTAATGCAGCTATTGGAGCAAATCTATGCACACCTAAAAAGAATCTTATTGACCCGTTTTGAACATTTAATCAGTCAGTCTTGTTTATACACACAAACCGTAGAAGAGTAATCCATTACAGGAACAACACAGTTATATACTAGTTTTTCGAAGGATTTATAACCGAAATCAGTTAATCGTGAACTTTGTTTATTAAGCCTCCGAGTGCTCTACATGCACCTTTACCAAAGGCTTCACAGTGAATGTTATATGATTTTTATCAAAATTACACCCAAATACTTATATTCAAAACCAGTTTCTAGAGTATCGTTACCGATTCTATAGTTAAACTCTGTGCGTAATTGGCGCCCTTTTCGGAAGTGCATACACTTTGACTTGTCTGTATTGATTAACACGCGCCATTTCTTATATCATTCGTGCAGCTTATCTAGCATTTGTTGTAAGTCATTTTCTGAATTTGCTATTAAAACAATGTCATCCACATAAAGCAACATCGAAATAGAAATACCGTTCATGTCAACACTAAGCCCAAGATCGTTAATTTCACCCACTAAATCAGTAATAAAGATGGCAAAGAGCGTCGGCGAAAGATTATTTCCTTGAACAACGCCGGACTTACAATCGTACCAAGTTGTTAACTTATTGTTTATTCTGATACATGAGGTGGTATGCTCGTACATACCTTTCACTGCATTATAAACTTCTCCGTCAATGCCATTTAAGAGTAGCTTGTACAATAACATATCACGGTCGATAAAATCAAATGCCTTTTTAAGGCCAATAAAAGCCGTGGTTACGCACGGGACTGCTTAACGTGAAAATACGGTCCTCGCACGATCTACCCCTCCTGAATCCGTTCTGCTCGTCCGCTAAAAGGTCTCTTTCTGCATGATAATACGATACTCGCTTGTTAATAAATGAGCTATAAAGTTTACTGATACATGAGAGTAGGCTTACACCTCTATAATTCAGAGGAAGTCTTTTGTCGGATTTTTCCTGAATTTCTAACAACAGTAACACTGTTTATATTATTGGAACACCAATAATAACAATAATAAAGTATAGTTTTTACGTTAATTTAGAAATTTCCAACTGGTCTAATGGAACACCATTTAAGTTCAGAACTGACCATATAAAAAACATTCAAATATAAAATGCAACATCAACAATGAATATTCAAAAGGTGTAAAATTATTGGTTGAATAAAATAGTTAAATGATTGGTCAGTAAGTAACAGCATCTTGGTGCTTGAGCATAATTACTCTTAATGCTATTGAATAATCAAAGTGACATATGACACCTATGTTACTTGAAAGGAACAACTGTAATGATGCCAACTGAAAAAACAATTATGGCTTGTGGTTACACTGTACATAAACTTTAATCTGATAGATCCTGTTGAAAGTGAGAATATAAAGAAATTATAATCTTTTTTCCTTCTTGAGAAAAACATTTGCTGCCATTAAGGAAATATGTAATTATACAATAAAAGATTTATGACAATTAAATATTATAAACACTTTGAAGGATTTTGATGAAATTTTGCTGCGTAATAACTTGTTCATTTTATACAGCAAGTATTATTTCAGCAATAACTTCAACTTTATCCGATTAACAGCAATTCCGTTAAAAGCCTGCTTTCAAATTCGAGGAATAGGCACTTATGATATCAATCAGATTTAATGCAGTTGCGATAGTTTTAGTGCCCACTTGAAAGTATGTTTATTGAAATAAAAACAATGTCCTGCATGCGAAAATTCACATAGACAAAATGCGTAAAAGTTTGCGCAAAAACTAAAAAGAAGGAAATATTAATAAATTGTTTCGCCAGTAACAATAGTTCTAAATCAGGTTTGAAAAGTGGCGTTATTTGTCTCAGTTATGTTTACTACCTGCTGATATTAGCAATATTAATCACTCTTCGAAGGTCTGAATCACTTTAAGGCTATTAAATTAGATATTGAGTAGACGTGTACGACATTCCTGAGAGGGTATCCATCACAATGTATCTCTGTTATACATTTCAAGAATTGCCTCTAGAACCTAATAATTTACATTTTTGCATGGTCTTGAAACGCAGTAATTGCCTAACATTACATAGTGAATTTTAGAATATCACTCTTTATCATAGGATAACATGATGAGGACAATGTAATAATGAAAGCTTTCACAGAAGCATACATACATTCATTTCATATTTACGGAAACGTTTTAATAGGATACTCTGTATTCTTATTTCTTAGATATTGTTCAGTTTATTCATTTGTACTGTCTTGCACATCAAATAATCGGACCACAATATGCGAACGGAACAGACTTTTGTACATTATGAAGCAGCTGCAATCATGTTAACGTTTAAAACGAACAACTGTCTTCTTTGTTGACAGATTTAACGGATTAATAGATGCGAAATTAGCCTCTCAGGAAACACTTCAAGTAATTATGGTTTTATTTTGTTTTCTCTTATAGAATACATATTCATGTCAAACTCGCAGAAGGTCTTCATTTCATAGCATTGACAATAAAAACTTTACTCTGCCGGGAAATGTTTTCTTGGCCTCTAGATTTAAGTCAATGTTGTATAAATTACAACATTGACTTAAATCTAGAAGCTGGTTCAAGCATTACATCATGAGATAAAATTATAACATTAATTAAATAGCACGTATTTAGCATCGGCATTTCATTTTTATAATAATAACAGCTGACATGAAAAGAATAAGGCAGCAAATGTGTTGAATAGTGACAGTCTTATTAACTTCGTTTTTTTGATGCACAAATCCATGATGGCAATATTAAGAGAGTTTGTCCCGGTGAGGCTTCTGTAATCATAAAATTACCGTACTTTGCATGCTTACGAGATCCAATAATATGTCACCTGTATAACCACATATCGACTTGTATAAAATCTTACAAATATATACACACAAACTAATAAGTAATAGCATTTACAGTGGTCGCCATTGGAATTTTTCAGTAGAGACATATCCTTGAACATCTTTATTTAAGTGAAGCAACCTATTTATAGAATGAACACCGCTTGTTAACCTCAGTCATATCCTTGGGATCTCAATGCAATAGAAAAGTAACCTGCCTGTGTACCTGCAAAACAGGGTACCACGTACAGGTGTCTAATTCTTTGATTTTCTCATATTTATACTGTAGACATGTGGTACATACGTCGACGCATATATGTAGGCAGTGGAGATCTTTTCTCTTTCTTTCAGTAGCCATACCAATTACACCTTGAGAAAACCTGTCTAAACATATGTCTAAAACAAATAGTGCCTATTTGAAGTTTGTACCAATGCCTATATATAAGAAGTTTTATATAAGCTTTCAGAATTCTATTAAATAAAGCGATACATTTTGTGAGCTAACAGCCAGACATACATGCTGTTTGTTCAATATATTTTGAGAAAATAAAAAATAGAAACCCTCAGGCCGCCCAACAAGACATGAAAATGTTTCAGGCTCAGACTGATTATGTTCAAGAAACGAATAGTTTCGAAACGATAATTAGAAGACAGTGAATAGTGTGTTAAAGGACCCACGATATTGCACAATAGATTTTAGTGAATAAAACAAAAATGGCAAAAACAGAACACCAAAAAAGTATGTAATGCAAAATATCATACGTTATATTAAAACAATGTCATTTTTCATTTCTCGCCTTTTTTGTAGAGCACGAAATGAAACTTTTATTTAAAAATTCGTCAAAATGTTGATCTGATTTATTGATAAGGGAAGTTACTCTAAGTACAGTTTTCCGAAAGAGTAACACTTTCCAAATATCCAATGAAATTGTAGGAAAAAATTAATGATATTACCTGATCACGTGATTAAAGAAGTGCGAGCGCCATATTGAAGAACAAAGCAAAAACAAAAACAAATTCAGAATGTTAAGGGGTGTTTTAGGCAATTTTCACAATGGATGCCCTCGTATTATTATCGGATTTATATTTACACTGTTTTCATTGCTTATATAATATATGGTAACACATCTAAATGAGCGCGGCTGTGTGAAAACAACTTAGGGCTTACGACCAGTATGCATCAAGATCAGTCTTCACATGCATAAAGTCTGATTTCAGTCAACACTCTTTACTTATCAGTTGGATACAATTACTGAAATTGACAATCGGAACGAAATGGATAAAGGGATAAACGACTTATCTGGTTCCTTTCAGGTCGTAAAACCCTAAAAGCCGTTGAACGTGGTGTACTTGCTATATGCCAACAATAAAATTAGGGGCTTACGTGGCCGAGTGGTTAAGGTCACTGACATTTAATCATTTGCCCCTCACCGATGTGGGTTAGAGCCTCACTTCGAGCGTTGAATTCTTTTGGGGGCACCAGGGCTCAACATCCACCATCAAAGCTGGAAATTTGCTAATGACCTATGATTGTGTTTGTGCGACATTAAACCCATGAAAAACAAAATAAATGCGATTAATTTTCTCTTTTGCTCCGTTCTTTTAAATGTCATTACAAACACTTCTGACAAACGACTTGTGAAAAATCATTTTCCTCCTAAAATGATACAACATACATCCAGATTATCGTAATCAAATGACTAAATGCATAATGTTAAAAGCATACGGTTTTAAGACTGGGCCATATACCGTGTGCGGCTACTATTTCCTACGCAGTACAGATATCGCTTGCAGCTAGCTGTCAATAATTTCAATAACTTTCAATGTTAAATTGTAAAATATTGCTACAGAATTAAATCACTTGAAAAGTGAGCCAAAATGAACCAGGATTAGGATAGGGCAGGGATGGCACTCCAGTCTGATTAGTTTGAAATGTTGTCAGTTAAACAGAGTATAAAATATAGCGTAATCATATCATGCACAAGCACAATTGTGATAGGATAGGCTCTAGACCGGAATAATATAGAAGGCATTGATAGGAATAAACTTTGTTCAAATTAAATAAATAATGTGTTTTCTTCAATATTTTGCAACAATGCCAACAAACAAGAAATAACACGAGTAAACACAGCATGACTCATTTTCACAATTCCTTTTACATTCGTATTTGGAGACATGTGGGGTTACCACATTTTCTATTTTAAACAATAAAATCCTGTTAGAATATATCTAAGTTCGTTCCATGTTCATATATATTAAACAACATTCTTGCTGCAGTTTGACAGATATACAAAACTTTCAAACGTCCTTTCTGTGTTTCGATGTTCGGCCAGCTGATCTTAATCAAGAGTGGAACACTTTGTAATATTGACGAAACATACATGTTAACGTGGACTGTTACAGTATATAAGCATTTCCTGTTTTGACGTAATATCCTTTCTCTGAAACTTTTTATAATATTACAGAAGTACGTTGCATTTGATCAAGAAAATGTAACATGCTATCAAAATACAGACTCAGCACTGTTTGAATCCAAATCATCCACGATGACAAATTTCTGAAATACTTTCATCACATCTTAACCATCTTCAGAAAATTCTTTATTTAGTTTCTTTTATGTATTTCATTAGTCTTATATTGCAGTCACTTTTAAATCTGTGTCAAATATGAGCTCCGAGGTAATGTTTTGTAAGACAGTAGGGACTTAAACTTGAAGAATCTTGGCAAGAAGTCATACCCTCTGTCATCTGCGCTTTACTTTTACCCTTTTGCCCGAATATGTAAAACATGTAGTGCTTTATGTCATTGTAAGGGTGTATTTGAATGCAGTATCTGACATCTCGATATTTTCCGTGTAAAAAGTTATATTATTAGGCATGCCACGCTTATTTAACGGTATCATTTAACATTTCTCAAAATGACAATTTCTGTGCCCATTGATTAACGTCTTTACTATGTACTTATAAATAGACATTTTAAAGGAAATATTTGACAAACAAACATGCGAAGAAATGTTTCAAAATTAATATTTAAAACAAAGATACCAAAACTATTCTGCTGTGGCTTTGTAACAAGTTGTCAAAATAAAAAAATGTATATCATTCTGCTTGTTAATTAATATGCACTTAGACTAATTTCTCTTTCTACTCTCGATAGATTCAATTTCCAGAACATCATTCACTTAAAAAGCGAAGAGGATGTTTTAATTGAAACCAAATCAAACACGTTACTATTAATGGTGTGTTTTTTGTTTTAATTTCGTTTGCTGAGCTCTTCAAAATTGTTTCAATATTCTCACTAATTGCCTTCCGGTAGGAAAAAGATAACATGACAGGTGCAATTACTTAGAAGATTGCGTTAAAATATATGCTGAATATTTCAACGAACTTATCACAAAATGCATTTAAAACTGTTGTCAGTGAAACGAATCACACTTTTATTTACATATTCTTTATAAATCTCCCTACTTGTGATCTAACTGTTTCTGTTGCTGTTTTCATGATTGTATTGAAAGTCGCACCATTAAGTTCAGCGTACATTTATTGTTCATTCTTGCTATAAACTACCCAGTCACAAACGAGTATAGGAGAATACTTTAACGACTTTTCAAAATAATGTACAAAACTATGTATCCGTAACATGTAAATGGAGGTCGATTTGTTCAACATTGTTTTATCGTGTGCAGCTTAGTACTAATTTAACTGAGAATTTCTTTATAAGTATACACTTGTCATAGAAAATGCATTGACATAGCGCAGCAATGTGAATTTTGCGAGCGGAAAATAAATGATTTTAGAAGTAAAGATACTAATTGCCATTAAATGGTAATGCTACATG
The DNA here is from genome assembly GCF_021730395.1 of Mercenaria mercenaria. Lineage (NCBI taxonomy): Eukaryota > Metazoa > Mollusca > Bivalvia > Venerida > Veneridae > Mercenaria > Mercenaria mercenaria. The sequence continues at coordinate 33,748,176 of NC_069371.1, read as the reverse complement.
ATAAATCGTATTTCTTGTTGATAACGATCAAACTTCAGGTTGGAATTAAATTTCATGTTCATAAGTCTGGAAAAAATGCATTCTACCAAGGAAAAGAATTCAGTAATCGTCGAAAAGGTGCTAGTTCTTATGCTCGAAGACATTTCGTAGATTACTGGACTGGAATACTTTTATTCATGAGATGCTCTAGTACGTGAAAGTTTGGAGAAAAGAAACTGTTACATATATGTAATTATGTTTAAGGAAGAAATTTATAGTAATTTATACTACCACAGATAAAATTAAATATATATCGAGTTGCCGTTCGGTGTTTTTCGTGCTCCATGTTTAAATGTGTATTATTCATTGATATTGCTTGAATATCTGAAAGTTTATGATTCATCTTTCAGTGAAGTAACGCTACACATTGATCTCCTTTGGAATGTATTTATTTAAGTACACAGATCGGTACTCGCAATCGGTTAGGAATTTTAATCACATTGAAGTATCTGTAATGCTATATTTTAAGGTATGGTGTATCATTACAATAATTAAATTTTGAGCTGACTGATTAAGGAGGAAACAAGTTTTGAAGGTTTAAAGTAGGATATAACCTGTTGCTAATTGTGTTTATTTTGCTTTTCTGGATGAGAGCCACGATACACATCAAAGAGATATTCACCTGTTACCGTAGTTATGTTAAACGTATTCAATATTTTCATGTCATTTGAAGTGTAAATGTAAACAAAGAAGCAGCATCAGAAACTACTGAGAAAAATGTTATTAGCAAAGTAAAAGGTAAAAACATAAATAATATAGAATACTGATTGAATATTGAAATACAACTTCTGTCTTTTCGTTTTCTTATATTGCCAGACATCAATATTGCAGTACGTTCCTTGTAGGTTTGTTAAATTTGATATTGATTGTAAGTAAAATACGCAGATGGTATCTTGTATATTAGCACGTTGTGAAATATTTACAATTTAAATTATCCTGGGGCCTCCGTGGCTGAGTGGTGAACGTCGTTGACTTCATATTACTTTCCTCTCATCGATGTGGGTTCGAACCTTACTCGGGGCGTTGAATTCTTCCTGTGAGGAAACTATCCAGCTGGCTTACGGAAGGTCGGTGGTTCTACCCAGATGCCTGCTTGTGATGGAATAATGCACAGAGGGGCACCTGGGGTCTTCCTCCACCACCAAAGCTGGAAAGTCGCCATATAGCCTATAATTGTGCCGGTGTGACGTTAAACCCAACAGAAAAAAAATATATATAAACAATTATTCGGTGTAGTAAGGCAACTGTGTATCGTGAATTAAATATACTTAGGAACACACATTATTCTGATATTATACGGGATATTGTCGCAAAATGTTATTTATGTCGCTTGAATAAATTCAGTTTCCTGGAGGTGATATGTATACATGCACTGTATCCCTATTACTTCTTACTTTTTAATTACTTTTTCTCAATATGAAATGTTGATACAGAATTAGAGGTTTCCGTGGGTGAATGGTTTCTGAATTTGAATCATTTGCCACTCACCGCTATTGGTTCGAAATCCCATTTGTGATGTAGAATTATAAATCCATCCAGCTAATTTTCGGTAAGTCGATGATTCTATCCAAGTGTCCACCTGTGCCTGAAATAAAGCTCCAAATGGCACCTGTTGTCTTTCTCTACAATGAAAACGGGAAAGCCATTAAACCCAACAAAAAAATCAAATGTCCTGACATTAAGTTTCTGTTGTGATAAATGGTTCATAAACAACACATACTATACGAAATACTTATCAATGAACAGGCATAATGAGATAAAAATTAACAAAGACTGCATAGTCAAAGTAGCATATTTGTAAAGCACAATGGAAGTATATTTCCTTCGTTTTGATCCTAGTTTAAAATATACAAACATATATTAATTAATAATTGATAATAAGCTGCAAAATTAGACGGCTCCATATAGATCGCTGGTCCATAGTATGTGCTATATGACTAGTCTATATTTAGCACAATATATTGCTCGGGTGAAGTCAAAACGTACGGGAAATAAGTATACCATTCTATAAAACGCTTATTGAATTGCTTGCAAAAACATAGATTTGGATATAGAATTTATCATATGAGAAAGCTATTCAGCTGGCTCGCGGAAGGTACAGGCGTCCGCTGATATATAAAACAATGATCAGAGGGGCATCCGGTGTCTTTCTCATCCACCAACAGCTGAACAAGTTCCTGTAGAACATAGATTGTGTTGATGTGACCCAAACACCGATGTACTTCATCTATTCTAAATTTTCAAAGTGTTACATATATAAATATATATTTCTCTGTTGAATTATAGCATAACTTCATTTTTAAACCTTAAAAAATAAAAAACATTTCAAACTACAACAGAGGCCTTCATAGTCAGTAAGTTAATTTCGCTTTCCCTGACTGGTATTTTTTCTCTTCCATACGCATCATATGACCTATAATTAAGTCGTTCAACCCAACAAAAACAATACTACAACAGAATTTCTACTTTGAAGTCGTTATTGTATATATTTTGTATCAGCATTGAACAACGCCTGCTCCGGACATCTTAGAAGATCTTAGAAAACAGAAAGATGCCCCACAAACAAAAGGTAATCAGAAAATTATAGAGTTGAAACTTTACTATAGGGGAGGGGCTTGGGTTATTGGTGGCTTATAACATATGATGTTTTAAGTGAACATTCGTTTTCATTAACAATAAGAAATTTTGGTATCCTCTAGAAAATGCTGCGCTATTTAGAAAGATACGCATAAGTATTTCTTGTTATTCAAGTTTCGTCGTTCAAATATTTAATCAAAGGCGTAATGGCTTATGCACTTCTTTTCAAACAGTCCACAAGAATTTGAAAAGAAAATGTAAACCATAAGTTATTATACAAATTGTATATCAATCCAGGTGTGGTATTTCTGATACGAGATGTCAGAAATAACTATTCCACTTAGAAATACTCATTCAAACTTGGAATGTAGATTGCACAGTCATTAAACAAACGAATAAATTGATAAGACTTGAGACGTAATGTTTTTTTAATGGCTATATCGATACTATACATATGCAAAACTGTTAAATTAGAAAGTGAAATAGGTTTTAAATTTCGTTTGACATAATTCATGAATCAAAATATAAATAATTTAGAGAAAAACTGAAGTGAACAAGCGGGTTCAATCGAAAGTTATTTTATGATAATTGTATGTGATTTCTTTTGTGTTTTACAAAATACTATTATCAGTATTGCTACAGAGAGATACTAAGGTTTGTCTAACGGACAGTTTAAATCTCCGTAATTCAGATGAAAATCAGGAAAATAAACAGAAATTCCCCTTTATCAAGTATCAGGTATATAATCACTGTTTGTTGTTGTTATTGTTTTTGTTTTGTTTGTTGTTCTTTTCTTTTTTTTAACCATCAACTTACTAGTTTGACACAACTGTTATTCTCATAATTCTCATAATTCAAATACTAATATGACGAGCGAGTTGATTGTTATAGCTCTTTCAATGCTTTTAGCGTTTAAAAAGTGATCTTAGGTAGCATATAACATTGTGCTACAGAGTATAAACACATGATATATCACTTACAGAGGACATAGCAAATGATGTGTACCAAAATGTCTTTAAAACCCTACTAGAAACAAAATCAACGTCACACAATATCAGTTAAAATAGATTTTATGTGTTTATATTCCTAGTATAATTTTAGAATAAACATATCATTTGTCTCTGGTTGAAATTTTATTACCGTCAATTACAGGGTACCTGTTACTGAAATATAAAATCGCATTTAAATGTAAATTTTTGATTTTCGTTCTCTACTTGAAAATACGGATGTAAATAAGCGACACTTATCAGAAACGTCTGACTTGAATATGTTTTTCCGTATGCCTAGGATGAATATTGATCTTTAGCCTGCTGGCGGCAAGTGATTCTACGTTTGCGACCAGTGCAAACCAAGATCAGCCTGCACATCCGTACGGTCTGATCATGGTTTGCACTGTTCGCTATTCAGTTAGTAAATTTTCAATGAACAACCCTTCGAATAATAAATGGTATACACAAATCTCAGTTATTTCGGTTCGCCAGAGCGTGTAGTCGTCTTGAGGAATTCAAAAAAAAAACGTATTCAATGTATTTCAAATAAACTTCTTCAGCAAGGTTACCGTTCAATATTTTGTTAAATCTACTATCATTAGCCAGATTTGTTTTTTAAATGTAAAAGCAATTTAAAGAAATTTCTTAGAGAAGGTATTTCAAAACTCAACTCTGATGGGAATACCAATAACCTGTCAAAAAAAAAAGGATTCCAAAACCAGACAAGAATGTTGTCTTATAACAGAGATGGTGTAATGTTGAACAATACTACAAATAGTAAAATGCTCTTTCAAAATAGCATGCAAAACGTAAGCATTTTCCTCGGGCAGATTCTTTCTCCCCTTCTAAAATTGTTCATGTTTCATGTGTAATTTCATATATGTGACCATGATTGAGAAAATGGGTCCAATGAAGAAAGTTGACATTTTCAGCTTTTTGCATATTTAGAAAGTATATCCATTCAGAAACAACTCCTGAAAATTTCAGATGAAAGTCTTCAAAATTTTTAGTTTTATGATATATTTTGTAACAAAGATATCAAAAATAAAAACAGAACAGTTCAGTTATCCTTTCTTTCTAGTTTATTTCTCACTTACTGATAATAGCTAACAATTCTGAGATAAATTATTCTTCTGTTACAATGGCATGATATAATTTAGATCCCTACTTAATACACAAACTGATAGTCAATTAAAATCTACAACATTTCTATAAAAACATTACTAAAATAGTGTTACCATGGCAACAGATATATTAAATTTCCTTTTGTATGATAATACTTAAAAATCATGTTCACTTGAAATAAGGATTTCAAAAAGAAAAATATCTGAAGGCATATGTATTTAAAAAAAATGGCCTGAAATATTAAAATTGTTTGGTTTTATAACATTTTTTGTAACATGGGTGATACATATAACCGTAAGAATAAGTCATTGTTTCTTCGTAAAAAACAAAGACAAATATCAAACAGGGAATGCCACGTACCAAAAACGCAGCCTTCCCAAAACGAAACCCACAGCACGCAGACGTGCACACCACAAGCAAACACACATACACGCGCACACATACAAAGCCAACACAAGAGGACAAAACGAACAAACAAAGGAACACAGTGGGGCACCGCCTTGGAACGGTCAGTGGCAAAACCACCACTTATCTTTAACTTGCTGGTAATAAATGACTATTTTGAAAAAAATAACCTTCTATTACTTTGAAATTTTTTACTTGTGATGCTAACTTAAAGTAGAAAAATACAGCTAAATACAATCTTCCATATTTTCTATGAAAACATTCTTTAAATTGGGTTACCATGGCAACATATGCATTAAATTTCTTTTTCTACAGTAGTACTCAAAAAATAAAAATAAAAGCTTAATTTGAAATAGTGTTTCTAATAATTTGAATATTTGAAAGTATAGGTATTAAAAAGTAAACTCTGAAAATTTTATCTGTAAATATTAAAAATGTTTGGTTTTATGACAGATTTTGTAACACGGGTAATAACCATAATATTAAACTACTTCATGTCATTGTTTCTTCAATTTGTGGTAATAACTGGCCATTTTTAGATAAATGAATTAAATTATGTATATTTAGTTCTTCACTTAAAGTGCAAAAATCTAGCTAACTAAAATCCTTCGCATTTACAATAAAAAACATTATTGAATTGCGTTACCATGGCAACATATGCATTAGATTCTGTTTTCTACAATAATACTTTAAAATAAGATCTTTTGAAAAAAATGTTTCATATATTAATTTGATTATTATAAAGAATATGTATTCAAAAATTAAATCTGAAAATTCCATGTGAAGATATTAAAAATGTTTGGATTTATGACAGTTTTTGTAACATGAGTAATAACCATAAGAATAAGACATTTCTATCATTGTTTCTTCATAATCTGTCTTTCACTTACTGGTAATAAATGACTATTTTGAAATAAATGAAACTTATATTACTACGAAATTTTATATTGTAGATGCTTATTTTAAGTAGAAAAATACACTAATTTAAAGTCTTCCATACTTTCTATAGTAAGAACATTGCGTTACCATAGCAACAAATGTATTAAAAATACTTTTATTCTTCAATAATACTTAAAAACAACAGATTAATTTGGAATAATGTTTCTAATAAGTTACATATTTGAAAGTAGGTCTTCAGAAAAGAAATCTGAAATTTTCACATAAAAACCTTTATGATAGTCAGTCACATGACATGTTTTGTAACAAAGGTAGTTATCATAAGAATGAAGCATTTCAGTTATTTCTTCCTCATAATTTGTTTTTCACTGGCTAGTTATAACTGACAATATTGAAGAAAATCGACATTCTATTACCATGAAATTATACAATGCAGATTCCTTATTGAAATAAAACTCCATAAATTCTATTATAATTTGAATTATGTAACCATGGCAACATATCTATATTCATTCCCTTTTCTAAAAAGTACTTAATAAATACAACATATTACGTTAATTTAAAAGTATGTTTCTGTTAAAGTGCATATTTTTATAGCATAGCCATACATACTTAAGACTCTCTCATTACTATAACAGCATGATTCGCAGTTGGTTACCACGGCAACATATCTAAAACAATGGTTTTGGCATGGTACTGTTGTATTCAACATGTATGTTTATGTCAATAAACTCTTAATTCACTTGTTTAAACAAGTCTTCCTCCATACTACAATGCACTTTCACAGGCAGTGTAAAAATGTAAGAATATACATGTACAACTGTCAACATTATTTATCATTTTTATGACAAAATCATTCAATTTGTATTTGATAACATAAAATGTAAATCTTTAGAACAGTGCAACTAAATTAAACGACATGAGTTATCTTTTAGACAGCATGCTTCTTTGCCATTGAAATCAAACTAATTCTATGAAAAAAAGTTAGAGTACTTGGTCCTAGGAACTTAATTTATGCCAATAAGACAATTAATATTGCAAGTAGTAACACTGCAATTACTCATAAAGATATGAAGTTGGAAGCAAAAATGCAACTTATTTTTTTCTAATACAAAAATAAAGGCATACTTTTCTTCAAGCACACAGCTATGAATGCTTGTATATATAGTTTCTGCAAGCTTCCTTTGAAAATCCAAATCTTCAGTACTTTTCTTTTTTGTATGAACATTCACCCTTAGGCCAAATTGTCATAATGACTAAAAGGTATATAGAGGCAATAGGTTATATGCAAACTGCTACCATGAAGGTTACAGTGGGTACAAGCTCTGTTTATATGCAACCGATACTTTTATGATGGTAATTGAAACTATAACCTTTACTGGATTTGTAACCTTAACAACTAAACAGACTTACATGAACAGCAAAAAAGGCTCAAGTGTTGTGTATTAAAACTTTTTAATTCAACAACAATTTTTACACCCACTTCCGTTTTTTTCCAGTTCTCAGAACAATCTACGTCAATCACAGTTTCTGTTGTTTTTCTTTTGTACAAGTGGTTTTGAACAAACTCAATCCTTTGACTTTTTAGACAAACAGTGTTCTCCTATGTGTTCATACAGATGTATGGCTGGTGTCATTCCAGGACAATGATACTCGTTTGTCATTGCACCCTTAGGAGGAGTAGATTTAAGTAAGTTAAGTGTTTAAACTGGAGTGTCACTTAAGATTTTAAAGGCGTGATGTATTGCAGGAAAGCCTTTTTAATGAAATTCAACACAAGACAAGCTAATTATTTTATAAGTAAGGTCGTAGTTAGACAGTTTCTTAAATTGTACTTGTCAAGTAGCTATTTCTAGTTTTAACGAGAATGTATGTTCTTAAAAATGACATGACTCTGTCATTTTCAATTATGACAAACACTTCAAAAATATTCCGCAAATCTATGTTAACATGCAATTTGAAGCTTATACAGATGGGACTATAAGATGAAAGAAACTGTAGACAAAATTCATGTCAGTATCATAAATGTATTGAATTCCTCTATAAATAAAAACAAATGATAAATGATTTTATCCCCATATATTCCTGTCAACTAAATTTTACTTACATTCAATATATATCAATAACACATAATTTCTTGTTCTCTCGTTATCACTCCTGGATTTCTCTGTAATTTTTCAGTTTCAACAGTTTGGAAATGAGCATTGAACGCCATTTAGCCTCCATTTAGACATCTTTATTACATAACTTTGCAATAACACAAATTTCCTTTTATGCAAACCTCATTAAACTAACACTTGGTGATAAAAAACACAACGTTTAAATACTAACATTTGATACACTAAAACATAATATCTGATTTACGTATAGTAAAAAGAAACTGCATAAAACATGTTTCATAAAAACTCCAAAATTGCACGTCGAACTAATTGCATCTTCCATAAATCATTATTTCTATTTTGTTTCCAAAATGAGTCCATGTTTGGGGTCAGTTTTCTAAAAAAGCATTTATAACAAAATATTTATTTCGCTAAGTTACTGTTTCATGAATGTCAAAGCGGCTTTAGTCTTCCGAAATAATCTAACATTTGTCTATTTCACTGACGTCTTAAACGATATATATATATATATATAGTACTTACAAAAACGCAAAAAATGGTGTACTTATGTCACTACAAATTTATATTTCACATGCGATAAAAATGTGCTAGCCAGTAAATTTTGTTATTCTTCTGTATTGAAAAATACATTTACTTTCATATAAACTATAAAAATGTCCACCTGTGTATTTACATCAAGAATTGTCCTTTCCGCAATATAAAAAGCGCAATTGGAGGTCATTCGCTTCAATACGAACTAAACTGGCGTCGTTTGATAAGAAGCAAAATCATACACCAAAAGAACACATTAAATTATAATTACAATTTACTGCTCTGACGGTAAACGAGCCAACTTTGGGATGTTCTACTGCATTTTCAAATAATCTAATATTATTTCTCTCAGAAAGCGAATTACAATATAACGCTGTTGGGTCGTTTTGGCTGCTATATTTAAGCGATCGATAACCTTACATTCGATTTTCCGATACTCTCGGACAGAAAACAACTTATATTTGTAGCAAGAAACTATATAATGTAAACATTTGAACTAACTGTTACTTTTGTGCGTTAAGAGAGGTATAAACCACATTAGGACTTTTTCAAATTATCCAAGAATCGTTAGCGCGACACTAATTTGACACGAAGTCCCAACATGTTTATACCCATCTAAACGTATGAAAAAAATATTCAACCCTTAAACATTTTGATAGGGTCAATGTCATGTAATATGAAATGCATGTTTTTACAAATATAAGTAGGTTGCGGTTGTATTTCAATATTCTGACGGATATCTATAATTTGTTTTGAAGAAAATTTACGATACTAGAGGAAACTTGCCAATTTGAATGTCTGACTTTGCAAATAATGTATGGTACTTACGTTCTTGTTTTGATGTTATACTAGACCAGAAAGGTTTGTTTAAACAAGCAAACCCTTAGTAGATATTTTCAACTAAATACATCAGAAGAGTGGTAAAGACTTTTGCAATGAATTCGTCTTATCTGAAATACATCGATCTGTAAATATTATGGAACACTTCCACTTTAATATATAATATCATTATACCATACATAAATGTCCGAATGATATTTTTAATTGAATTTTATACTATATTCTCTAGTAATTTAATACCTCATGCCCTAAATCATTATTTTTGTTTGCTGCGCATGTGATATATCAGTAATTTAATATCACATGCACAACAGCGCTATTTTGGGTTTTCCGCGCATATAATATTACTTTTTCATATCAACAATCAAAGTTGACGAGGCGCATATAAAGTGTAGAATTAAATTATCTTTTCTAGTGTTTATGCATGTTTAAACCTTACCAATTTTTCTTTTATAATGTTAAAAATTTCGAATTATCATTTTGGATTGAAACAATTAGAGGGCTCACAAACATGTTTTGTTCAGGAACAAGAAAATTATTGGCGTTTTTCGAATATTACTGCTGTCGGTTTCGGCATTGACGCAACACTTAAATACGCGCATAAATACAAAAATTGTAAACAAGTGGTTAATCGATACGTAACCAATTATATTGCTTACGACAAATTCGGCATTCTCTAGTCAAGACTCCTACTGTCTTTTAATGAGTTATTATTAATCAACTTTCTAATGATTGTCAATAAATCATTTTACTCATTATGTTGAATTTCTAGTAAATGTTTGACCTTTATATGTTTTCGGTTTAATAAATGAATCAGTTGCATTCATGAGAGGATGATCTGAAATTCATTTCATATCACCCTCTCGGGAATGTAATATTTATTTAATATTTACATCACACAGAAGATATGGACCATAATGACAGTTAAGGCAAATTGGAGTAATATTCATGGTCTTTACTTTTTCAAACAATTAGCATGCTTAATGAAAATGTTTGTCCCGCAGAGACAAAAAAGATTACGACATATGATATGAGCTGTCTATGTTGTAACTGATATTACTGAATGAAGTCCGTCCGAATGATGCCTGTCATAAAACAGTGCACTTCTCGCCCTATTGTCCCAAACTGCAAACTTGGGACAAGGCCGTGAAACTATCCAATAAATGATTCGAATACGATGTGTTCAATGGTGAAATAGTCATCTTTAGCGATACAGAATCTGCATAATAATTTGTAAAATGCATAGAGCAATATTGCAAATTATTGCTTTACAGGATAATTTTATTAAAGGGACAAAATTACTTTTAACTTGTACATTTGAACAAAATATATTGTGCACGCAAATTTTAGTTACTTGTACACAACATCTAGAGAATACTAAGAACAACTTGCAACACCATTGTTTACGTCAAATAAATTTAATGTACTCGGAGCAATTTAAAAGCTTTAATAATGACTAAATAACGTGACCAATTAATAATGGATTTATTGGACGAAGTGTCTTCTTTAATCTTAAATAGTTCGATGTTATGGACATACAGCAAAGCACAGACAAAAGTTGCGATGCGTGGAATTCATGTAAATGACACCAATGCCTATAACATAAGGCTTAAAAGTTAGAGCAAAGTAAGATAAACTGAACGGTGCATTTATCTCATTTTTTTTGTGAAAATGTAGGTAGGACTATTAAAAAATTAAAGCGATGAATTATATCCAAGACGATTTTGTAGTTTCAGACATATCATATACAGCAGAGTACGTATTAGCATGTAATAGTATCTCATTATTTTTTGATGTTATGTATATCAAATCGTTGATTGGCTGTTACATTTGTTTCCAAACAAAATGTTGCAATTAATGAATTCGTATAAAAGTTGTATGCGAAATGTACATAAAAATCAGACGCATTGTATGCAAAACTTGCAATTATAAAGCCAAGGCAATAAATGAGTAGACAAAGCTTTAAAATCTGAAACATAGCATTCGCGATTAATTCCGTGTATTAAATGGTGGATTAAATTTCTTAATAGGAAATATTTAGGCTGCGGCTTCATATTGCACAATTAGGTGAAAAGATATTGTTCATCAGAAACATGGTATCAGGTATATATGAACAGTGTCTAGTTCCATATTACTTGTAGTTAATTAGCGTCTCGTAGGCGTATTGTACTAGCTGTCAAGAATATATCAGTGAAATATTTTGTTTATTTTCAACTATAGCGTGGTAATATACATGTATATACATGATTGCTTTTACTGTCAGCTGAAGTTGAGCTTGATTAATGAGCATCAAACCGACTGAATGTGTAACCTTATCATTTCGTTCGATCATAGAATGATAAGATCTCGATAACTCAAATCAGCTATAGGGATATAACATTTTACTTCGAGACAACCGCAATTTGACTTAAAATGATATTTTGTGCAAGTGCTTTTTGCGAAAATGTCTTCGAGATAGTAGGAAATTTTAGATAAGCGATGTCGCGATATCGAGTTTCAACTGTATTTATTTGCAGCGGTGAAAGTTGCCAATTAATAAGAGTTGAATAATAGGTCTATGTTAAAAGTCTTTATACTGAACTTCGTGTTTCTATTACTTCCAAAAGATCTGTTTAGGGAATCTAAACGTTTTAAAAAGAAATTACAAAAATAATGGCGTAACGTCATTTATCCAGATAACGTAGAATAAAGCCCCGACTCGGTTACAGGCATGGACATCAATTAAGGAAGAAGGTACGGCAACCCGTGAGTATTTTTAATCGGCAATATAACTATCTTTCTAAAGATGAAATATAATATTTAAACGTTTGAAAAGTTATAATTCCAAACGATGTCTAAACATCAGCGTGTAATGTGCGAATGTCTCAAAAACAAGCACATGAACTTTCATTATATTATGGACCGTATTTTTATTTATGACTTGAGAAGTTTCATTCAAATCTATGTTGTAGAAACGTTTCTTATTCAGTCGAGCAAAACACAGAACCTTATCATTTTTATTTGCCGAATTTAAGTACATTTTGAAGTTTTAATTTTGTAAAGAATCAACGTTTAATCAATTCTACATTGTAGAAAAAATGTCATAATAGCAGTCGACCGTGTGGCGGCTGTTAAGGGTCTCCCTATACATGTACTTGGATTAAGTAATATTATATTTTTTTCTTGATTTTAGATCAAGGTGTCCATTTTTTCTACCTAACCCGATGCTAGTGCTTGTGGGCGTGTTGCGCGTTACATTACCTCAATTGAATTCTGTTGAATTTTGTGCAAGTTGCCTAATCTCTGGAATCTACAACAAAAGTAAACAAAATATGTTTAGCCTGCACAAACCCATGAAATGACGTTGGTAGATTTGTACAATTAAAACTTAGTAAATTTCCAAAAGTTCTTATCAATCTACTTTAAGACGTTATTGCCAGGCTTAGTGCCTTTGCTTGGGTTGCTTCAATGTCATGTAAATACCATGCAATGTGTCCTAGAATTTCTATGAAAGTTCCAGTTGAATTTAATCAAAGCTTTTGGATGACTTAGTAATTAACAAAAATAAGCAAAATTTGTCATTTATGTCTCAATTGCATATCTAGCGTTAAATTTTAAGTTAATGGATATTTTCTAGGGACTATCCAGTATTAATGGTACGTCTCAGCTGGAATTAAATATTCAAGATTAGAATGATCTGCTATCAAAATTGCAATCTCAGACCAAGTCGAGACCAAACAATGTTGCCTGTTCAATATTCATTCCGATTGTCACATTTACATTTTTTTGTAACTAAAGGTACCAGAAAAATAAACCAGCAATTATTAACAATAATTTTTTTTAAAAAATGAGAATTTGAAAATGTTAGCTAGCTCTTCAGTCCAATTCTAATATTCAGAGATAGTTCAAATCATGCCCTGTATCTCAAAAGAATATAATCCGATTGCTAATGTTAATCCATAAAATGTTAAATGTCTCAAATACAGATATTTACTTCAATGAGAGACTTTCATGGCGGTGGATCAGCCCAGGTCCCCATCTGAGCATAATTTCAGGCACGAGCGGGCACCTGGGTAGAACTACCGAATGTTCGCAAACCAGTGGGATGGCCTCCTCACATTAAAGAATTCTATATCCAGTGAGAGGTTCGAATCTTACAGCGGTGAGGGTTAAGCGATTCGAAACTGGCTTCATTTAACGCATGAACACAAAAGCCACTAAAGTGCCTTTAAATGTAAAAATATTTGGAAGAATAAATTATGACATTCGTATTGACTTTCACCAAATTTGCATTTGAAATGAATAACGTTCAACTACTCGAGAAACGTTACCGCCTGTAGCTCCATCATAATAAATTCTATAAAAGATCTTTTGTTAGCTAAGAACGCAACCAAGCAGAGTAAAAACAGATGCAGTAAGATATTAACCATGCTGGCAGCAACAAATAATAGTTGAACTGTACATTCGAAAGCTTTTCCCAGCAAAAAGATATAATGCGTTTTTGACTGTTTCTTGCCACAAGATAAAAATGGTAATTCCTTTTATTAGCAAACTTTTATTGGGTTTCGTCAGACAAAATCAATGTAATCACAGACATCGCAGAACGTGAACCATTATAGATATCCTAAACAATCAAATGTGTAATATTTTATCTGAAACAAAAATGCATATAATCTTTTACATATAGTTTTCTTCCATTTGTACATAAAGTAGCTAGGGATATATCCAGGAGTTAGGTCTAATCTTGGCAAATTGGACAAATGTACCAAACTGTCCACAATCATACTTTTTGCATAGTAGTTCAATGTTGCACGGGTCTCCAAACTCCCATAGGATCAGGTGGTCTTTTTATAGAAATTTGTAATGGCCCAAAAGAAATACCGCCATTTTCAAACGTATAGTAAAAAGTCACATTATATTCTTTTAAATCGTCAAAATTAAACACCAAGTTCAGTCTTGCCGAAATACCTTTTAATACACTACTGCTATTTAAAGATGTTCCAGATGGAAGCAGGCACAAATATACCTCAAAAGAAATGAAAACATATATATGGGTTTACTTCAAATGAAATATTTCTGAGACACTTGTGTTGTTTATCTTTCATAGATCTTTTCTTGACGTTGAAGTTAACTCAAATCCGAGACTGGATGAATTGTCCTGCATGTTATATTTAAAATAAAATAAATGGTTGTTATTCAGTCACATGTATGCAAAATTATATGACATTTCCAGATTCCGAATGGTCTGTGATTTATTTAAGGGACGAAAACACATTTTACATGGAGTTAGGTCCCTATTTCAAATAGTTTTATTATTTTTTATGGAATTTTCCGATAACCTCGCTATAATATCAAAGTATTTAAAACGCGGACTATTTCTTCTAATTTCAATATCTAGTTTATGTTTGATGGATACTAGGAAATTTCAATGGTGTAAAATTGTTTTAAAATAATGAGTAGGTTTTTAATTTCATCTATTTTCTGTCTATCCTGGTTGCGCAAACAAGACATGGAAACAGAGGCTATAATACTTTTACAAGATTACATTTCCAGGGAATTTTTACAACAGATATACTTGTAATTGCAAACTTCTCACAAATATAATAAAGCCGGTCTTATATTAATACCTTTCCTTAGGCAAAGCATGTTAATTTTAGAATTATACTTATTCTAAAGTAACGCTACCAGGATAGGGATATAAAATATCTCAAGTGGATATCAAATATTGGTTAAGAACAGAATAAACACAAATAAGTGTGCAGTTATTAATAGCTAAAGTTTTGAATAAAGTCATTTTAAAAAACCTGATTAAAAATCAAAGTCCTTTTACGTGTAATTCTGTAGAGGATTTAGACATGGCTCGTGATGCAACGAATTTGCCCCTGAATAGTGTTTAACTTCACGATAGCTATCGGGATGAATGAAACATTGTTCACATCTACTGTGCCTAGTGTTGTTGGCTAGAGAGCCCCTTCTCTTTCTGAATTCACTGACCGGTGGTGCACACCAAAGGGTGGAATAACTGTTGCTTTTGGGACTACTGAGATGTTAACGACCACATGTCTGTACAGCTCAAGATAGTGCTTTTGATTCAATGCAAATTGGCAAAATCTACAAAACGACATGTTAGTAAAACCTAACAAAACGACGTCTGCTTGCTTGCCGTCTAATAGTTCTCTTGGAAAGTTTTGCATTGTTGGATTACGACTACGAACTGTGTTTCGCGTAGTCTTCTATCAGTTTGGATGTTCTGTTTATCATTATGATAGAGGATATGTTCCTTCATGTAAGAATATATGAAAGTAATGTAGACAGGTCTGATGCTGGTTGCTTTACTCTTGTTACACTTGGACATTGGAACAATATTGGCCATACATGTATGTCTGTCCTTTACGACTGTACCATACATCAAGGAGGTCTTATATATAGCTTTACTAAGTCACAGAGATATTTTCTGTTTTTATTTCTGATCCATCCTTCTAGAGCAGTACCGGAATGATAACTTGACCAGTAGCATTTTATGTAAAAGTTTCTCCTAACCAGGTGATGTAAATATGATATCTTGCATTGGGGTATACAGACTGGTCCCTGTAGGTAAGGTATGCGGATCTCTATTAATAAAGGCAGGAAGGAATATCTGTCTTTATGGGAGCTTCGCAAGGAAAATACTATCATTGTTTCATAGAGTAGTAACACCAGATGCGTCTTTCTGTTCTCCAATGGTTATGATGTTCTTTCCAAAAGCTATTAAGCCCATCCACCAGCAGATGTGTATATAGTTTGGTCTGGTTTCATAGTCAGTGGTCGGTAGTTAAAACAGTTAGATGGATCTGAATATGTTGACCGGAAGTATAACGCAGAAGAGTTCCATTTCCTTATTGGTTTGGATAGGTCGTTCTAAGCTACTGTAAGGATATCGTCTCAGTCCTTCCAGAAGACGCTTGGTAAAACTTCGGGTAAAATATACTGTCATTCACTCGTGTTCCTGAATAAAGGATAACTGCTCTTATCTCTTATGGAAGAGCCAGGATAGGCTTCAAACTGAGATGGCAATTAAGCAGTTAGACGCGCAGCACTTATCTGCAGAATTCGAACAAAATATAAGTGTGATTCGGTGTGCTGAATGCTTTTCATCATATATATCGCAAGCTAACGCTCTCTGACCCAACTTTACTTCTTTGCATGGAAACATGAAATAGCCAGTATTTATATCGATATTGTTACTCAAGGGAAAGAGCATTCTTAACACACTATAACGGTTGACATACGTGAGCAATTCTGGTTTGACATTTTGACAAAAGTCATGGAGACAATGTTCAGTAGTCAGAAGTATACATTGTTGAAGGTAGTTACTGCGTGGAAGGGTCCACTTTTAGGTTTTTATCTATGGTTATTATGATTTGTTTTTCTAGAATGTTCAATGTACAAAGATGAACGATGTAATGTTCGATGTAATGTTTTGAAGAAAAGCTAAGTCCGTCTTTGAAATAGTTATCAAAACCCGAAGTGAATTGCCAAGGCTTGTACCGATTGCTGCATTTGGGTTAATACTGAAATATAACTATATCATGCTGCATTGTCAAATGAGTATTTCATATTGGATAGTTGATGTATCTCTTCCCTACCGATCTCAATCATGTCCTTGATGTTAATCAACTTTATGTTATGTTATGTTTTACTGCAATAAATAATTCTAGTAGTTAAAATTAGTATTAAATGAATTAAAAAGTGGAATATTTTTATTTAAAGATGTAATTTGAAATAGCATTTTTTATTTAATCTGACAAAGTAATTACATTAAACACGGAATTAGATCGACACACTAATTCAAAGAAGTGTACCAGTTTATCCAGTGTAATCAGTACACGTGTACTAAGATGGGCAAAAATTTCCAAATTAGTAAACTCAGTGATATTCAAACGTTTGAGGAAGCAAGAAGTCATAAAAATAACTTAAAATAAACTAATTCAAAGAAAGATTAACTTTTCTAGTTTACTTCAATAACTTAATAAATGTTTGAGATGAGTATAGATATGAGAATATATCACTTAAAAGGACCATGTAAAGCTTAAAATGTCATTTCCAACAGAAATCAATCAAAATTAGTTTCTTATTTCAAACGCTTAGGGAAGCAAGAAGATCATATCTTATTCTATCAAAAGTAATATTGAACGAAAAATGTAAATATTGCAGATTACTTCAATAACCTAATGAATATTGTCAGATAATGTTTTTGATGTCATTGTTCCCCTTCTATATTTCAATAGGCGTAAATTGACCGATAATGGCTAATCGATACATTCGGTAAGCTGTTTTCAGGGGAGACAATTTCGCTAATAAGCAAATTGGCTTAGATTTCTGGGTATGCCTTTATAGTATTACAACCTAATGGATAACGCATACAATACAATCTTATGAATTTGATGGCATTTTTAATACGTTCAAGACAGAAAAATCCTGTAAGTATGTAACCCTTTCCCAGCATTGTTCCATTGATTTATGAAATACGTACATTTAAAGTACAAATTAAACTTGCAGCTATCATTCATGTAGTTGGCAAGGCGAATCATGCCAAGAATTTCATTTGTTTGAGCTAGCAGCCATTTTGAAAAGCGCTAAAAATAGAAAAACTAGATACAAATGACTTTGTGATCTCTTTTGATAATTTAGTAACGATTTAAAACATTTTATACGACTGCAGTAAGCATAATCCTGCATTAATCAAATGTCTGAAATTATTGGCGGCAATTTTAAAATTTGTTAAAAATAGAAATAATTATATAGCTACTTGTGACATTGGGGATCCCTTTTTATTCATAATTTATATTATTGTTTAACTGAACGTTTTGCCAAGTCTGTCCAGATAAAAGCTAAAAGTACGTTTTCTTACTGTAGTTGTCTGTTTATTCCAGATGTTTACATATGCATTGTTCTAGTTAAATTTTTCATTAATTATTAATGGACAAAGGTTATAATATATATCAACATCCGCGAAGAAATAATGTCAAACAATTATCCCTCACATGACGATGGTAACAATATGTAATCGGAAAATAGCGACACGGTTGGCAACGCTTCCTAAATTAAACGCTTGCCATAATGTACACGCAAATTCAGATTTACGTATAACACTTCAGCTACAAATGTCTAGTACACAATTAAAAGTGTTAAGTTTACCCACCGACCAATCGCCATTTCACCCCGAGAACTTCTTTTTGTATAAAAAAAAGCCTGTTTAAGTATAGTAACTACAAGATAAAATATGCTTCAAGTAAACCTTAATGTACAATACAAAAAAAAACGTATCAGATCAACCGGAATATGTACTATGATATTTTCCATTATATATGACACTGAAAAAAAAGTCGTTATGCAGATCAAACGTTGTAATTAACACCAATTACTCAACATGATTTGCTTTACTTTCATCATGCTGTCGCTGTCAGATAAACTTTAATCAAGCTGATTTATCTTGTTCCTAGAATGAAAGTAAGATATATTAAGTTAAAATGCCTGATCCTTTTTCAAATATTCGGATGAAAAGGAAGCTGATTATGGAGTTTCAGCAGACAGTTAGCCGAAATTTTATCAAGAGTTTGACACCATGAGAACTAACAGACAGAGATCTGAAAAGAATTGCTTACTTTATCTTGGAAACAGTTCCTAGTTGAATATTTATTGCAATTTGCAGAGAATATAACTAACGATCTAGTGTTGATCGTGTCCCATTTATTTTTTTTATTCAAAATTTATAAAGTACATACATATTTACATTCTTGAAGATTCACGCTTCAAATCTTATTTTTCTTTGGTGGCAATGTTGATTAACATTCCATTCACAAGCCAACTATTGTATCTTATTCCTGGGCAACTCTCTTCACACACAAAGGGAATCTGGAAAGCATTTTCTAAAGTTGAATCAATAGCTGTATAATCGTTTTGAGACAACACAATGATTTTTGCCGAACGACCTTTTTACGATCATGTGACGATCATGAGATGAGATTTAATATTGCAAAAGATGCATTTTCATAAAAAGTCGTATTCCGTAAATTTAAAGAGTAATAAAACCTGCAATTCTGACAACGGGTATGCTGCAAAACGTTAAACAGGATGAGACAACTCGCATGGCTATATCCATGCTGGAGTGTAAAATAGAGCTTATCTAAGAAACATAAAGCTATCACTGAGTGATTTATGCTCTCGATGTGGAAGGTGATATTGACAACAGTTTAAGTTAGCTCAAACAACAGTTCCTTTAAGAAATTCATGAAACATTAACAATATAAAATTCGAAGAATTGGACAAAAAGCTATATTAGTTTTCATCACACGTCAGTTATTTGAGTAAAACATAGATACTCGTTTGATGACAATGCATCAAAAACAACCGGTGTCTCTATGTCTCAAAGGAACAAATTCATAGTGTATTTCTGCTCGAGTATTTTATCTAGTGTAATGTGATGTGGGAAATGATAAAAACTACAAATTTTAAACAAATGCATTTGGTAATGATAACAATGATAGAATGGAAGTGCATCACAACTTTCACCTGAAAATGTAAGTCAAAGGGGGCATAATTCATAACATATTTAGGCCAGCGTTATTAACCTTGTGTCGTAGGATCTGGGTGATAATGTGGATAATCTATTTCAGGTTTGAATAAAGTGAATTTTGGAATAAAAGAGATATAGTGAAAGTACACCAGAATGAAATTGAAATTCTAAGTAAAAAAAGGAGCATCAAATATTAGTGTCAGTGTTATGGCCATTGCATTCTCGCATACCAGAGACAAGTGGTTCCCTGTTTAAATCTCTATCGCATTTGCCTATTTGTTTTATTTTCTTGATAAGTCAGCAAATCAGCGATGTTTCGCGAGAGATCGTTACCAATCAAAATCAAAGGTGAAAACCGCGTCCGCATCTCTTTCGACTTCGGCGTCGAAATATGAGAAATGATTTTTTTCTCTTTTTCTAATATATGCTAAGTGTCTCTGCGATATGAAATACAGAGACGATGTGACTGATGCACGATGGATGATAAATGACCACGTGTTCAATATGCATAGTACCCGTATACTGAACTGCGCGTTTTAGGCGAGAATTACAAGATTGTAATGGGTTGGTACATCCATGGTTCTTATAGTATACCTAAAGGTTAGGTAGAACAATAACATGTACAGTGGCATTTTCTGGTTTGGTGCCAGTGGTATATATTGCATTAAAATATTCTAGAATGAACCGACGTTCTGCATCAGCAATATGTTATCAGAAATTTACATAGGTTACAAAATATAAATAACTTGCTTTTATATTTTTGACACTCTATTATACTTGCAATTCAAAATATGAAAGAACATTTTATCCCTCATTTTTCATAGAAGATGAAGCTATCGCAAATATTGTCAACTCTGTGGAATAAAATTTGAAGTCATTTAATCTAGAGTTTGTACGTAGCAAACTTTCATATCCATACGTTCTAAATCGTGGGATTAGCGCAAAACGGTTGTAACTTATATGAAATAAAGAAGGAGTTACAACCGTTTTGCGCTAAGCCCACGAAATGTGGATGAAAATAACTTCGATTTCCCTCACAGCTTCACGTCTATATTTGAAGCTCTTGGTTTTATTACTGAAAAATAATTTCTACTGGATATTTGAAAATAAAGCAGAGAAAATTATTTTATTGACTTAATTTCGTGTGTCATGCGATAAAGCACTTATGGAAGGCTGGCCTATTATTAGTCCAAATTATAGTGTCCCGGTTCTTTGAACTTCGTAACTAGGGAAATGCTTCTGACTATTGATTGCTAGCCATTCTGTTAGAGCAGTATATATATGTTCTTAATATATTTCATTCCCAACCTAGTAGTAAACATTATGACCTCACCCAAAGGTCGTGGGTTCGATCCCCGGCCGCGTCATACTAAAGACGTAATAAAATGGTACTAGTAGCTTCCTCGAGCGGCGCTAAGCATTAAGAGGATAGTGCTAGGACTGGTCAGCCCGGTGTCTGTATAATGTGACTGGGTGGGGTATCATGCCACGTGTCTACGGCATGATATTCCAGTGAGGCAGCACTATAAAGTTGGGCATTGTGCTCACTGCTACAAGTAGACACCGTCGCTTATATGTCTGAAATAATAGGATGAATTTTGCTTTAATAGTATATTGTTTCTCTTATCTCTACGCTCTGACATTTATTTTAAATGTTTGAAATTCAATTGTATTCAGTTCTGTAATTAATGACAATAGCATCTAATATTGAACATTTACATGTTTTTTATTTCTTCACTAATGATTTGGTAATAAAGCTACTGCCAAACCCAAACCTAAACGCCAAGCTGGGGCCTTTTTCCGGATAATGTTTAGTTTCTTTTACATTATTATATTTAATTACAGAAATGCATTAGGAGATGATCCTAACTGACGTTGACTCTAACATAAAAAATCCATTTTGTAATGCCTCAAGTCTCCAATTTGGAACATTTATTTATTAAAGGAGCGTATTTGTCAGCTTACGACTTTTTCATCAAGTTCTAAATTTAAAATAGAAAACTGTACATTAGAGAATTATATTTCATTATGCTATGCAATGACTTCTATTTCTTTTTAATGTGTTTTAAGCTCGAAAGAGTAAACAAAATGTTTCAGAACTAATACATGTGAATGTGTGCGTACGAACACAAAGAACAGTTTATATTTTGTACGGTATAACCTGTGGTAAAGTTCAATGGAGGCGAACTTAAGGTTATGACATCTGGGTCACAGTTTCAGAGTAACAAAAATGTATCACGTAGATAAAAAACTGCTATCTGATGTCTAAACTTAGCCTATAATTTCCAATTTGACTTCTTGATTTTTACCTCGTAGAGAAAATGTTAATGTCAGTCCTGTAAAACTTGAGTCGCAGGTGCAAATCTGTTATTTGTCTTGCTTGACAAACAAAAGTGTTAGAAATATATGGATCAAATTGTTTTATTGTACTGTAAAGTGTTTTCAAACAGTTGGGCGCACGTCAGTAGTTAGCTCTTGGTCTTTAATGTTGTATGTTTGCTTTTCTTTATGTAGAACTTCCTTTTCTTTGACAAAGATAAGAACAACAGCCCAAACAAAAATATACTGTCCATGAAGTAGCGTATTCAGACCAGAATATGACGTGTTCCTTTCTGTTGAATTTAGTGTCGTCTAAGTGTCTCATTCGATTTGAAATTAATCGTGTTTAATAAGTACTAATAACACAAAAAATATAACAAGTAAAGGTACATGTACACGTTGATGGTAGGAAGTATCTTCTCTACAAAGTACAGATGACATTTTGATTATTTTTTTATCCGTCTGGTAAACAATGGCTGACAGGAAAAGCGGAGACACTGTTGTAGATCGTAATAAATCCGTAGAGCAATGTACAATAATATAAGATCAAATCAGTAAGATGATCATTTGGAAGCATAATAACGCAACCAAGAAAAGATTTGTTTTTATATTGTTATGAAAGAGACTTTATGTTGAGCCTTTCTCCAGATACGCAGGCAGATATTATAACTGCATTTAATAATACATCACGCTATTTAGATGATATTCTTAATATGGATAATCCGTTTTTTGGTCAATTGGTGGGTACTATTTATCCTAGGGAGCTTCAGTTAATTAAAACTAACAATTCGGATACTGATGCTTCATTTTTACATTTACATCTCTCTATTTATGACAATATTATACATACCAAAATTTATGATAAGAGGGATGATTTTAATTTTGGTATTGTAAATTTTCCCCATTTGGATGGAGATGTACCTCAGGCTACATCTTATGGGGTATATATTTCTCAATTAATTCGGTTTGCCAGAGTGTGTAGTCATGTCAAGCATTTAAATGAACGTAATCAATATATTACAATAAACTTCTTCAGCAAGGCTACCGTTATTACAAATTGCGTAAATATTTTGCTAAATTTTACTATAATCGTAATTCTGATTTAGTTTGAAAATTCAATAGTAATTTAAGTGTATTTCTAAACCCGTTTTTATGGGGATGTGGTTTACAAACTTCGTAAGATCTTTGGTCATGGTAATTTTCCAAATGTATTCGGTAAAATTATAAAACGTTTTATTAAAAGAGGTTACGACCCAACTGTTCTGAGACATACCGTATTTTTAGTGTTCAACCCATTTACAGTTGGACACTACGCTTCCCTCTTTGATTGTGTCCGACGGAAGAGGGGGAGGACTCTATGATTAGCAGTTTTTAAATTCTACCAGGACTGAACTGTTTTGATATCTGTCTTCTGGCCTGTTTCGTCGGGTCCTTAAGGGTGTTTCTCTTGTTGCTCTGTTTTCTGAAAAGGCATGGAGTACATACGTTTTTGGTTCTAAAGGTTTGCTTTTTATATATTTATACACGAGCATTTTTGTGTTTTACATGCCATGCCTTTTTGTTTCCATTACGTGTGTTAGAGATTCACCCGGGGGGGATTACTTTTATTTAAACTGTCCCGTGTCTATGGAACATGGTGGGGGTAAGAGTAAGTTTGGGTGCGCACCATAAACCGGTTTAAGTTCACCAGTGGTGTTTTTGCCACTGACCGTTCCAAGGCGGTGCCCCACTGTGTTCCTTTGTTTGTTCGTTTTGTCCTCATGTGTTGGCTTTGTGTGTGCGGGCGTGTGTGTGTATGTATGTGTGTGTTTTGTGGTGTGCACGTCTGCGTGCTGTGGGTTTCGTTTTAGGGAGGCTGCGTTTTTGGTGCGTGGCATTCCCTGTTTGATATTTGTCTTTGTTTTTTTCTGATGCCGTGCCTTTTTAATGCCCCATTAAACAGTTTACAGTATAACTACTAATGTCAGTCATAAATAAAGACCGATTTACACCAGCCGTGGGGAGAGTTCAAACTAAGACAAGCACAATAGCAGTTGGCCATGCATTTCTAAATGAATCTATACACTTAGTTTACACCTGGTTTTAATTAATATTACATTTAAATGCAATTGAACTATTTTATAATATTAGGAGATAAATGTGCTGCAAGTAATGTAAGATTTGTAAATACAATGACAATTCTATACGAAATTGCACATTACATTACATTACAAATTTAAGATCAGTACTGTTAAAGCAAATCGACGAAAAGTTAATTAAATATAGGCCTAATCTAGAATTGGTTCTGGTTGTTCAAGTACGGACTAATATTGATTTTCACGGAAGGTGTTATGTGTGTGGTGTGCTCGCGTGCGTGCGTGCATATGAACCTGGGTTAAAGTTTTGGAAGGCTGCGTATTTGGAAAATGGCTTTACGCGTTGGATATTCATCCTTATTTTGTTTTGTTTTTTTTTGACAAGCAATCGATTTTGTCATTTGTTATTTACATTTTTATATAATAACAACAACAACAAAGTGCTAGAATATTATTCACTATTTTCACAGTTAAGTCAAGTTTACATTACCACCAAGCAGTGTGTGTAATATTGCCCTCTTGAGGAGTAAAATATCACATCACATTTCATTATAGAAGATTAATGTACATGAAAGAAATTACTAAAGCTGTAAGATGCAAGTCGACCTTTAATATTTCATTTTTGAGTGTCAATGACTGGATTTTCAACGACCTGTTACAGACATATGCAGCACATTTTACGACAAGTTTTAATGTTCGTACTTATTTAAGAAACAAAAAGGCCCATTGCATAGTGTTATATCCCTAATACAGACGTATGTTTTATTGATTTTTATAAAAAATAATTATCATTCTCCCCCTTTGATGAGAAAGTATTTTAAAAGCTGAGTTGTTTTTATTTGACGTTATTTACAGTTTTGCATACGCATTTGATAGATATCGAGTTATTTCATATCTAAAACACAAGTTGTAAAAGAGTGTCTAAATTCTGACTTCATTTATTCCCTGTATATCTTGATTGCGCAACCAATATAGGAAAATGGAGGAAACAATAATTTTCTAATTATTTCAACTAACACATAGCTATTAATGCAAATGATAAACAAGTATAATATAATAGGTCTTATACTTATATCATTTCTTAGACATGTTTTTCAAAATGATATACTTGTGCTAAAATAAATATATTTTATGCTCAAGTCGGGCATAAAGAATAGGAATATCAAATTTGAAAATCATTTCTATCATGCATTATGTATCCAGGAGCATCAATAAATGTAAATGATCAGATGATAAAGTTTGGCATGACCAAAATATGATTGATCGCCTTTAATACGTACGTTGACAGAGAAGCCAATATAAGTGCCGATTGCTCTTATTGTGGAGATATAACAGAAGCTATTCTGAGATATGATTTGCAAAATCAGAACATACAACATTGAGCAGTCAAGTGTATGAAGAACGTAATCATTACACCCTCTTTAAGGGACTTCAATGCATGTTCTGTGTGTTTCTCAGTGCCAATTTCCAAAAGCTTATAAAAGTGATTAAACAAAGGTTTACTTCAAAAGCACTGGAGTTTTATGTCAGCACGTCTTTAAATGTTATTTTCAAGTATATTTGCTGTGTTTGAGAACTTTCAGAGATAACTTTTATGAGATAATCAAACAGAGCGTGTAAGATATAATGATCTTGATGGAAGTTTATTTTAAATAGAATGGTGATAAAACGCTGCGTTTAAATATCCTTTCGATAAAGATAGCTCCTATCTCCTATCGTTAACTTCAATAAAATATGACTTCAAGACAAGATAAACCATTTAAAAACCATAATAATAATACATACCAAAATAGCTTTGAAAACAGAGCAGAAGAATGAACAGTTATATAATTATTGAAGTATTTACACTATTCTGACACTGATACAAGTCAAACATACGGGCTGCACTTTCTAGTAGAAACGGATGTGATGATGGTTTCATTATGAATTATAAGAAATATTTGCATTTACATGACGATTATTTATAACGTATTCCATCTACTAGCTCTGTTGACTGAAGTTGATGGTTCCGTTTCGTCTTCACGAATGATTCATTCTCTATTTGGAGGCATTTGACTGTGTCCTTACTTTAGTCAATTGGTTGCTCGTTTGCCTTCTATTCTTCTAAATGATCCAAGAGAAAAGTGGGATCGTGCTATCTTGCGTTAACCATTTAATCCTGTATATTGGTTGAAACATTGAGAGTGATAAATTACTTAAATTATACGTAAACATTGTTATATATACTATTAAACGGTTTGACATCAGTGCAGATGAAATTAATTGAAGGAATATTAATTAAATGTAATACTGCCTTGAATTATACCGATTTGTGCCTTGAAACCTATATAAAAAGCGTCAATTAGAGATATTTGTACAGGGAAACGAAGTTGTTTTGAAAAGAAACATTAATGTCTTTTTATTTACGGAAGATTATGTATTATACAACAGGTAAAACGGACAAGCCTGTCCAAAGCAACTTACTCCTTTTAATGGTAGCTCATTTCTTAAGGATATATTCAGACGATGACTTTATAAGCCCCATGTATCCTACGAATTCCATGTCATGTGCTATGAATGTCAGCGAATCCTTTAGGTCAAATAATTTGTTACAATTAAGTCATTTGCTATTTGAAAGTGAATTAATGGGTTGACCCGCCAAGATTAACGCATTTTTCTTTATCTGCTAAGATTTTTGTCTTGCAGTCTTCAGATATAGGCAGCTGTCGTCAATACATCATTCCACTTCATATCACAATAGGTATTTCACTGCCATAGCCTTAGATAAAAGATAAAATCCAGACGACAATAGTATTATACGGAAGCTAAGAGGGAAAATGTGAGTTTTATTGGCCACGATATAAAGAAAAACAAGTATCGTGCACAATAAAAATAATAACAAAAACAATGTTCCTGCACAAGATATTAATAAAAAATACTCGTCCACGATATAAAAAAAAAAGTATTGTGGCACATTAATTGTTTGTTTTTTATATCACGAGAAGCTATATTTGTGTTATTCTTGTTTAAAACTATTTCGTGCATGAATACATGTGATTGATTTTTAAAATATATTTATATAACTCTAGGCCCCGAGAAACTTTGTTTCTAGTATTTTTCATTTGTTCTTATGAAATCATGTCCCTAAGAAGCTGAACAGCAATTAAAGACATAGTGCGTCTAAAGGAAAATTACCTTAAATTATTAATCACTGGGATTTAGTAGATATAATTATCTTTACATATCTACTTACCAAGTCTGCTTTCATTAATATAATTAATATCGAACATCAATGTATTATCGTGAAAATTGTCTAAACCTTTAATCGTATTTTATAAAAGAAACTTATCTTAAAGCCAAAATTGTCTAAGTTTAATGAACCTTTTGACGCTTAAGCTACATCAAAAAAAAAAACACATCAACATCATTGCCTTATAGAACAGTAGTTTATATTAAGTTCAATACTTGCAATTAGCTTTTTAGCCTCATTAGGTGGTGAATTGCCAAATGTATCAAGTTTAATGGACTAAAATCCTATCGACTAGTTAATTACCCTATAACACAATGGAATTCGAAATATGACTATTTATTTTTTGGATACAACCATGCAGTCAACAATTAAACCAAATTCTAAGTTACAGGCATAATAATTGTATAAACATTAAAGATAATGAGGTTTAAACATTTTTGCATCAATCAATCTGAAAAAGACAAATCACAGTAAAGGCTAAAAATACTATAGCTAAATGATGTACTTTTAAAATATCTTTTTCGCTGTATTGATGAAGTCCAAACAGGGCAAATGATTTGCCTCAAATAATCAGGTTATGGTTTAAAGATAAAAACTAGGTATATTATCCCGAAGCACAAGTACTCAAAACAATAATCTCGTACTATCGCAAAGAAGCCTACAATAAAAAATCTGAACGGAAAATACTAGTCAAACATTTTGAGGATAAAGTTTCTCAAAACACGATAGACTGACCCATATATTTAATAAGTTGATCTCTAAAAAGAAAATCAATTTTCTTTGATTTTTAAGATATTGTATATTAGACAGCAAAACTTTATCCGAATTCAAAGTCCAAAGTGTGTGCAATAAGTGGCCAAAGAACAATTCCGTTTAATGGCATGCGAATAACTGTTTTAAACCATGCAAGTACAAGTAAAGGTTAAATCAATTTCGCATTAGATTTTAGAAAGTCACTTGCATGTAAAACTTTAACCAAAATTTTTCTAAGTCCAAAAGGGGGCATAATTTGCTCAAAATACATGTCAGAGTTATGGGACTTGACCCAGAGAGGTTGGTAATTGACCTAGAAAAAGAAGAAATAAGTTTCAAAGCTATATGCCTTTCACTGATGGCTGTATGTACTTGCATGCAAAAACTTAACCAAGGTGTGACGCCGACGCCGACGCCGACGCCGACGCCAGGGTGAGTAGAATAGCTAGACTATTCTTCGAATAGTCGAGCTAAAAACAAAAATGTTATCCCGTGGCCACAAGATAGTTTAAATAATAAAAAAGTTATCTCGTGGCCACGAGATATAAAAAAAGAAAAAAAGTTAATTTGTGGCCACGAGTTAACATTTTTGTTTTTGTTTCTTTTTTATATATCGTGGCCACGAGATAGCTTTTTGTTGTGTTGTTTCTTTTTGTTTTTAAACTATTTCGTGGCCATGAGATAACATTTGTTGTTGTTTTTTTTTTCTTTTTTATATCTCGTGGCCACGAGATAACTTTGTGTTTCTTGTTTTTTCTTTTGTTTTTTTTATATCTCTCTTGTCCCCTCTGAGCTTGAACAGGCGGAATTAAAGACCAGATAGTGCGGTCTACTAAGAGTATCTTTTAGATTATTGAATCACCGCGAGATGTTAGTAGATTATAATTTATATCTTTATCATATACTACTTGCAAGTCTGCTTTCATTAATATAAATAGCTATCGAACGACCCAAATGGTCATTATCGTGACAATATTGTCTCCAGCCTCTATTTTTCTTTATGAAAAGAAACCTCTTTATTCGTCTAAAGATAACATTTGTCTGTAAAGTTTAATGAACGGTTTTGCCGCCTAAGCTACACTCACATAAAACTCAACACCATCAACACCATTGTGACTCACTAGACACCAGTACGTTTATATATTATAGTTAATAGTTGCATTTATGCCTTTTTTTGCTGCTTTTATTTGTGTGAAATTAATCATATATGGTATTAGTTATAATTACAAAATCACTTTTCGTCTAGACAATTTATTTTTTACACAATGGAATCTGGAAATATGACTAGTTTTATTTTTTTGTTCACCATCCATCCAACAATTAATACGACACATTTGCCACATTTATAAGTTTGTATATGTGCTTTAAAGATAATGAAGGTTTAAATACATTTTTGCATCAATCAATCTGTTATAAGTACCTTTCACAGGATAGGCAGATAAAAAACATATGCGTAACTGATGTTACTTTTATAATTATCTTTTTCGCTGTATTGATGAAACTGTCCAGGGAACACAAAATGTTTTCTCCTCTTCAACTTTATGCTGTTTCCAATGTTTTAAAAGATAAAAGATAAGGGTAGATTTCCCGGAAGCACAGAGTACCCCAAACACAGCCATAGAGCCGTACATCGCAAAGAACGCCTACAATAAAAAGATGCTGTAACGGAAAAATACTGCAGACATTTTGCATGATGAAAAGTTCTAAAAGGAATTATATTCTTAACTAACGTTTCTCTAAACGACTGTCATTTGCTTTGATTGTAAGATTATCTATATTAGAAACTTAACAAGATAGTATTCCTGCAGGAAGATAGTAGTGTTTCAAGTCTAGTGAATGCTACAGAACAATTTTCCGTTTAATGGCAATAGCAGAAGTGACTCGGTAATAACAATGCATTACAAGGTAAACAGGCA
Organism: Mercenaria mercenaria; assembly: GCF_021730395.1. Taxonomy (NCBI): domain Eukaryota; kingdom Metazoa; phylum Mollusca; class Bivalvia; order Venerida; family Veneridae; genus Mercenaria; species Mercenaria mercenaria. The sequence continues at coordinate 33,717,827 of NC_069371.1, read as the reverse complement.
GTTCTTCATGTTTGCCGAACAGTAATTCAAAGATAAAGGTCAGTGTCACATTGACTTTGACAAATGGTTTACGCTTCATAACTAAACATCTCTTTGACCTATTGTCTTCCAATTCCGTAGACTGGTTGCCTGTGGTTAGAGAATGGCACCTAAGTTTTACCGTTAATGAAACTAACATACTCATCCATGCGTCCGCGTCGAGATCACTTGTAAATGCTTTGAGGGTTTTTTTTCATTTTATTTCTGTTATTACTCAATAGTTTTGCTTCAAACATATCATGTAACACAACAGCCATACGAATGACAGCCGTACCAATATTTTATGAATTATGAGCTTTCCCACCATTATTACTTAATTTATTTAATTCAAACTTGCGTTAGTTCCTTCACAGCCTTATGACCGCTTCTTATGTAAAATTGCAGGATAAATCTACGATATTTTTCACTGTGCTTCTGTTATTAGTTGATACATTATATTTGGTAGAGTTGTTACACAGCATCACCATATCATATGACACTTGGCCCATAACTGTAGCCGAATAGTATGTACTTATTTACGTTTCAAAATTTAAGATTTAAAATGATTTTGTGGTATGATTAAGGAAAAGATCACTTAGGTTTCATTACTATTTTTGTTACTTCCCATTCGCGCGACCCGCTTATACCTCTCTTTACATTTATTTGATGTTACATCACTTAGAAGAGCCAATATGTCAGTTAAGCACCTTTACAAATTATTATTACGGGGGTATTAATCAATGAAATCATTGCTCTAGTTAACGCAGATATGACCTTTTTCAAAGTCGAACGAAATGTCTCCTCTAAATTTTCTTGCTTTAGGGATCAGTTTATCAAAGGTCTAGGTCACATTGACTTCGAGACGTAAAACGCTATGTTTATTTCAATAACTAAAAAACGCTTGTACATTCTGTCTTTAAAATCCAGATGAGTACTGACTGTGATATAATATAGATATAAATCTCCTATTTAATGCCCTATTAAACATTTACCGTATGAATTTCTCATTGCAGTCATGAATAAATGCAGATTTACACTAGCCGTTATCATAAAATTGTCAGTGAGGTCCAAATATAAGCAAAGATGGCCATGCAATCCTCAATGAATCTGTGCACTTTCTATTTGCACTTGGTTTTAATTTAGAATTCCACTTTGATACAATTTAAACTGAGTGATTACTGAGCTGCAAATAATGTAGATTTGTAATTACCATGACAGTTCTAAACAAAATTTCACGTAGAGCTATAAATTAAAGAAACTGGTCTTGTGTAGTGCGAGTCACAAAAATACATTATTAAAACTAGTTGAGTCCTCTGCAATTTGTCATTTTTTCAAAATTGAAAACAGTAAATACATAGTTTCGCCATTTTTTAAGATACATTATCTACAAGTACGGACAATTATTGATAAGATGTGTGTAACGTGCATGTGTGCGTGGTGTGGGTTTAAGTTAGGGGAAGCTGTGTTTTTCGAACAAAGCTTTACCTGTTTGATATTTATCCTTGTTTTTAGAAATTCTGTTGATTTTGCAAAATGTATTTCATTTCTAATCAACATGTTTATAAAAAAAGAAAACAATAACAAAGTGCTAGAATATTTTTTCTTATTACGACATTTCGGTCTAGATAGTATACTTTAACACTTAGCAATTTGCATATGTTGTCCTCTTAAGGAGTAAGATACAACATTATGTTTCATTTTTAGAGGATTTAGCTTGTTGTAACGTTCTAACGCAGGTAAATGTAAGTTATCTTTCAGTGTCAATGACTGAATTTGCAACGACCTGTTACAGACATTCACCTGTCCACATAATTCAAATAATTGATATACTGTCTGAAAATACAAATTTCGTCTGATATGAAAATGGTCCATTTGCAACTACTTATATCTGGGAGCAATATCAAATGTCAAAATGCTATAGCCATCTGCAAAAAAATCTAGTTGCCTAAAGGTTTGTTGCTTACGTAACTTATCATCAGGATTCTGGGAGAAACTGATTCAAAGCAGCATGATATATCGACTATTGATAACATTTTTCAATGCATGGCTTTTGAAGAAGTAACGAGTTGTGACAAGACATTCTCCCAGTATTCTGCGTTCGGCAGGGCGACACTCGGCGCGGCGACATTTTCAGGGGCGTCATTCGGCGGGGCGACGTTCGGCCGGACACCATGACGTTCGGCGGGGCGCGCCATAACGACGGTCGACTGGGTGCCAAACGACCTTCGACGGGGCGCCATAACGACGTTTGTCGTTCCGTCGCTGCGACAGAACGAAATAAGGAAAAAGCATAAATCAGCAACCATGTACATTGATATAAGAAGCCACTACTAACCTTTACCCTGCCAAATTTCTAAAATGGACTGGTCTATCATTCAATTTGGGCAGTACCATTTATTATTTGAAGGGGTTTTCAATGAAAGTTTACTGACTGAATAGCGAACGCTGCAGACCATGATCAATCTGCACGGATGTGCAGGCTGATTTTGGTCTGCACTGGTCGCAAAAGCAGAATCACTTGCCACCAGCTGTCTAAATGATAAATCATAAAATGCCTGTTATGCACACTCTGCAGATATAGATCTGTTTCACAGCATCAATATTCTAAGCATTGAGCAAGTAAGTGTTTGAGGAACGTGATAACCAATAACTATTTTATACATACTGTAAAATCATTTAATTTCGTGGGCATGAAATTTCGTGGTTTTGGTCAAAACGGCAATTTCGTGGGGAAATGAATTCGTGGATTTCAACTTTTGAACATAAAATGAATGGGAATTTTACTTGTTCGTTGGGATTAAATTTCGTGGATGGACTCAACCACTAAATCCACGAAAATTAGTCCCCCACGAATTTAATGATTTCACAGTATTTGCAATTCATATATTCAATATATTCTTCAATAAAATTAAATTTTTTATGCGTTTCTCAATTAGCTGATAAAAGTAATTAAGTGGAGGTTTATTTAAAAGCACTCGAAAATTCAGCACTTCCATAATATATATATATATATATATATATATATATATATATAGCAAATAGTGTTTAATTTGCTCTGTTTGATAACTTTTATATTAAAAAAATCTACCAGAGCATATAAGATATAACAATCTTTATGGGAGAATTACGTATATAAGAAGTGATAAAAAACGTTCAACTATCTCACAAATGTTTTCAATTTACACTCAGTAATACTGAGAGTTTCGACTGAAAATGTAGACTGAAAGACACCCGACTTTAAATCATAACATTAAACAATACAGAGCAGAAAAAATAAACCGTTGTAATATACATATACATATGTTATTTATACTACAATGACACTTCTGAAAGTTAAACAAACGTACAATTCTGCCATTACAAAGTTTTCTTGAAGACGGTTACATTTAACAGATAATCAATGCCTTCGAGTGGTTTATCGTCTAATTTACCACGGTTCAGAGTTCAGATGCATAGGAATTGAACCTCGAGGGCGTTAGCCCGAGTATTTAAATACTGAAGCATCTGAACGATGAACCGTGTAAATTAGACGTTAAATCACAAGAAGGTCTTTATTGTTTTTATTTTGACATGCTCATTGAAATACTTTAATAAATGTCATGCTGGACTTCATTTACCCGAGGAATAATGTATCGGAAGTCATGCGGCAATTTGACGTCATAATTGACGTCATAATGCTCTCTTACCGGTCCGCGCGTCAACCGTTGTTTATCGCAGAAAATACAGAGCTTGATTTTCTCCTTTGTTTAACTTGAAATCAAATCGAGTCATGTTATAATATGAATTAAAAGACATTCTTTACATTATTGATATTTTTTGTTGATGATCTATGATCGTTCCCAGATCCCAACAAAAGAAAGTTCCCAGATACCAGGTATATCTGACCCAAGCTTCAGGGTGTCATCATGTTATTAATTCATGCTTTAAAGCTCACTTTGAGCTACTGCTCTGTTGATGTTTTTTTTTTTGTTGTTTTTTTTTTTTTTGTTTTTTTTTTGTTTTTTGTTTGTTTGTTTTTTTTCATTAAAATCAAACACAAATTAACAAAATAGTGATTTATTAAACATTAAAACGTAGAGATAGTACCTTATTTTTTCAAATGATAGGTATGCAGTTAAAAAGTTTTGAAATGCAGGCAAATGTCCCATATATTTCTCAAAAATAGATAATATTTACAATATCTTAACCAGATGCGGAAAGTTATGAACATTTAATATTTTCAAATATTAAAAGAAAATTTTGTGATCAAGGATTGTAAACATGGAGAGCAGAAACATCAAAGGGACATAAAATATTGGATATTTTCTATTTGGATGTATTTCATTTAACATTCAGCATGGGCGGATCCAGCGGGGGAGTTGGGGGAGGTCAGTTGGGTCAAGACTCCCCCCACCCCACCCAGAATATTCAAAGTTAATGGTGAAAACTTTTAAAGCTGCACTCTCACAGTTGAACAAACAGTACAAAAATCATCTTATAACGTACTACGGCTGCGGGCCCCGTGAATCTAAACAATACTTGCTGTGTATAATACTACTGTAAAATCAATTCAAGAAATAAATGAATTCGCTGCACTCTTACAGTTGAATAAACAGTACACAACAACTCCTATTATAACGTGCTGCGGCACCGAGAATCCAAACATAACTTGCTGTGTATAAAGATAAATGAACTCGTCTGGAACAGTACACCCCAGGACCTATATCTAACATAAAATAAATAAAAAAAAATAAATAAAAGGTTCTTAAAGTGGAGACCTCGTGGTTAGAACTGGTAACATTTTCAAACGGCAAACATCCACATCGATAGTGGCAATACATGATTTATATTATATTTTTAATAACCCTAATTGGCAGGGGGCTTAAACTTAGTCAAGGCCAATAATGATTTTTTCATCATTCAGTCTGATAACCTGAAATACTTGCTATAACAGAATGCAAACATTTAAGCGCTCACCGGCACTCGAACCCAGGACCTCTCACACGTAAGGCAGACACTCTACCACTTCCCTATAACAGCATTAGCTTTAGCTACTAGTAGGCAGTTTAAGTGCATCCCTACCCGACTACATTACGTGAACTGGAACAATTATGGGACAATAACATGTTCGCTGTTCTCCGGGATTGTCTTTCTTATCATGTAAAGAAAAAATGTAATCTAATTTTGCTAACATTTTAATCTGTCAAAACTGCCCAAATTTCTCTGACGTGTTTCTTAGAGTATGAACTTACTAGTGAAATATAACTTACACCAATCTTTTATATTTGCCCATTTAGCAGGAGGCAAACGGCAAAGACAGCGAGCTTTGTCTAAATTTAAGCAATAATTTCACAAGTTTCGAGAGGATTTCAATTCATAGGAAATTACAGTAACAAACTAACCACCTTTCAGCACCACACGAAGTCTTTAGCATTCACTGTCAATCAGTATTATCACTAAGATCGACTTTCATTCATTCATTCCAAGGCCTAACTATAGTAAAGGGACCAGCATGGAAGCCATCTGGTCACGGTATGGCGGATAGGTTTTTGAACGCTAATTTTTTCACTTGGCATGGTCACAGAGGTCTAAATTAAAGCTGGTTTCTGTTTAAATTTCATTGTGGATGTATTTTTGACATTTTGGTAGAGAAAATGAGGGAGAAGGTTGTATTTGACGAAGTGAAACTCAATTTTAGTATGAGTAGTACCTCTAGGTTACAGTAGTGTGATTTTACAGTAAGCAAATGTGACAAGAGAAATCTCTCTTAGAAGATACATGTTTCCTACTTTTCTTTTCATTTTCTATCAGTTTCATCATAACTCTTTAAAATGAGGTAAGGATTTGTTCTCTGAAATGGGTTTAGCTATGTTTGGAAGCTCTTAAGAAAAAATGTCAGTTTTATATAGAATATATAGGGAATAATATTTACTGGTGTGTCACCTCAAAAACATAGACGGAGTCCGTTGCGTAACCGGTGCACTTGTAAAAACACTTATAGTATATTTCCAAAAATCAAGTTACGCGAAGTACTCTTGTACTGTCTCTATAACACATTTAAAAATTGCGGTTTTCATTTTTGCTTATGTTTTATATACAAGGGGTTATTAAAAATCATTTTGAGTCTAGGCAATATATTTATCTATTGCTTAAGATTAATAAACAAAGATATTTTAACTAGGTGAATTAAATGGCAATACTTCCGCAGTGGGACTTGGAAATATGAATTATTCTAATTTTTGTTTACCGTTCATTCTACTTAATCACATTTAATGGGCAGGAAGATAATCGACATAATGTGTAACTGATGTTACTGTTATGATTATACTTTCCGCTGTATAGACAACACCGTCCAGGATAAAAATATTTTATCTTCTTTTTCTTTTACTTTCATGTTTCAAAGTGTTTCATTTTGCATGATGTTAAGTTCTAAAAAGAATTTCTCTTATTAAAGATTCTAGAACGACTATAATTTTGTTGGTTTCAAGATTCTTTCTATTAAAACCGTAACATGATATTATTCTCGCAGAAAGTAAGTAGTGAATGTTATTGACGTATTGTTTTCCGTCTCACTGACTCACCTATAATATGTATTACCCGAGATAAATGAACAGTTCTTCCGTTGGGGCTTGCCGCCAGTTTTATACAGATGTTTAAGTCGTTGTTACAGGACGGATTTATTTGCTTTATTAAATTTGGGATTTCGTTCTTAAAACTCCCGTCCTACTGTTAACAACAAATTATAACAACATTAGTCTTTGAAAACTAAACCTTTGGGCAAATTTGCGACAACTTTATGTCAGATTTATTTCACACACGCTGTTACAACCTGATTCAAATCCAGGATAGTCGTTGCCTAATATACCGTGTATAATTATGTTATATTGTCTCTATTAGTAAACATTTTCCCCGCCTTGATATATCTTAGTCGTCTTGGCCATGCCGACATAATTCCGACATATTTTTCTTTGAATGGAATCATAACATGTCCTCCCCCAATAAGTAACTATTTACCAAGCTTTTGTCATTGTGCTTCTGTTTGTACGTTAACGTCTGCATCTTGCTTTTCTATTTAAAACTATTTTTAAAATATCAAAGTAATCAGTCTACAGCTATCTATTTAATTGCGCGATAAGTTAATTCCCTTTGTATGGAGTTAAGATGCTAATACACGTAATACATGGATACGTTGTAATCTTTAAATACGATTTATTATCAAGCACAGTTATACTGAAGTCATTCAGACTGCTCAGAATTATCGGGTTCATCTTTCACGGACAAATGCCTTGATTTAGATGAAGTGTGTTTGACTTAGTGCCTTCCGTAAACCTTGTTACATCCCAGTCAAGATAAATCGGGTTTGCATAATCATAAACTGTCTGCGTCCTATTAACCGTGCTCTGTTACAGTATGACCTTATCTTATTTCCATCTGCCTGGGACAGTTTCTTTGTATAAAAAATACTTTACGAGAAACGACGCTGAATTGTTTCTAACACTAAAACTGTGTTATAGAGCATTATGTAAGGATCACAGTGCTAAATAATAAGACTTTTCCGGAAAATTCGCAATAAAAGTATTTACATATTTCTAAGGGACCGTTAATAAGATTTATACTGTCATGTGATAAAGCCATATGATTCATTTAGCCATTATTGCTCAGGAGAGGTTACGAAACATGCAAACATCTCGACCCCGCTGGTACCGGTTTTAGGTTTCCTTGGTATGTTCTGTGCTCAAAACTAATTTCTTTCTTGTGGAGCATGAAGGCACTAAAAAAATCCAAATACTTGCACTCAGTATAATAATTGTTATATTTTCTGGTCTCTGG